>NC_091288.1:160038099-161238099 GCF_032444005.1 Ranitomeya imitator | reverse complement strand
ACATGACCGTGATGTCATGGCAGGTCATTCTCACGCAGGCACGCAGGACTTGTGATGACGTCGCGGTCACATGACCGTGACGTCATGGCATGTCCTCCTCGTGCAGGCACGCAGAACCTGTGGCGACGTCGCGGTCACATGACCGTGATGTCACGGCAGGTTGTTCTTGTGCAGGCATGCAGGCCCTGTGATGATGTCGCGGTCACATGACCGTGACATCATGGCAGGTCCTTCTCGTGCAGGCGCGCAGGGCCTGTGATGACATTGCGGTCACATGACCATGACGTCATGGCAGGTCCTTCTCCCATACCATCCTTAGCACCGGAACCTGCTAGAGGTCACCGGAGCATCGCGAAAGGTGAGTATATATTGATTTGTTATTTTTTTATTATTTTTAACATTAGATGTTTTTACTATTGACGAATAAGCAGCATCAATATTAAAAACTTGGTCATACAGGGTTAATAGCAGCGGTAACGAAGTGAGGTACCCGTGGCATAGCGCGGTCCATTACCGCTGGCATTAACGCTGTGTGAGCGGTGACTGCGGGGAATATGGAGCGGGCGCCGACTGCAGGGGAGTA
Organism: Ranitomeya imitator; assembly: GCF_032444005.1. Lineage (NCBI taxonomy): Eukaryota > Metazoa > Chordata > Amphibia > Anura > Dendrobatidae > Ranitomeya > Ranitomeya imitator. The sequence goes on along the minus strand of NC_091288.1, from coordinate 161,237,516 downwards.
GGGAGGGACTAATTGGACTGTGGCTGTCGCTGATTGGTCGCGGCAGCCATGACAGGTAGCTGGCAAGACCAATCAATGACTTGGATTTCATGACAGACAGAGGCCGCGACCAATGAATATCCGTGACAGACAGAAGGACAGAAAGACGGAAGTGACCCTTAGACAATTATATAGTAGACTAGAGGGATAACCCCCGTCCTCTTGTTTTCTCGTAATGATTTCAAAATATGGGGATAGTTCTTATGATGAAATAGTAGATGATTATCTCTTGCAAATCTTACTTCTTGCAAGCAAGTGATATCAGCCTGGTAATTTTTAATTTCCTTCCAGGCGATAAATCGTTTGTATGGGCTATTTAGACCTTTAACATTATATGAAAGAACTTTTAATTTCATGTAGACTACTCTAGGCTAGCCTGATAACATAATAGTAGCTAAAAATGAGAATAAAGAAAAGTAAACTCATCACTAAGAAAAAAAAATGAAAGAATGAGAAAATGAGAACAAAATACAAATTTGTGAATTCCCCGTGACATACTCATGTATTAATTAAACTGATCTATTTGTTGAATAAAATGGCAACCACTATTATTTGAGGGATCAGATTTAAACAAGGTATCCATTAATTTAGAGCTTCAGCCATTATCTTTATTATTGTGGACCCCCTGAAGGGAAGAAATAAAATGTATTCCTTCTTCCGGAGTGTATAATGGGGTAGTTTTGCCCCTGTGCCAAACCAGGATTTTTGTGGGGATTCCCTATCTATATAATACTCCTATAGATCTCAGTTTTGTGGTAACCTCTCTAAAATCCCTTCTAGCCTCCATCGTCGCTTTGGAAAGGTCGGCAAAGATTTTTATATTTACATACGAGTCTGGGAAAGTACTCTTATCTCTAATATAACTCAGTATTTTTTTGTTTGGTTTAAAAAAAATTCATATGTAATATTATGTCCCTTGGTTTGTCTGGAGCAATATTCTTTGGTCGTGGGAGCCTATAGATCCTGTCTATAGTGAGGTCTCGATCCGATAATTTTGGGATAGCTTTTTGAAATAGATTTTTAATGTAACTAGAGAGATCGTTCTGCATTGTGCTTTCATAAACCCCCCATATTTTTAAATTATTGCGTCTGTTCCTGTCTTCTAAGTCTAAAGTTTGATCTTCAGAGTGAGAATTCCTTGTTTAAAGACAGTGTTTTCATCTAAGAGGTAATTAGTTTTTGTGTCAACCTCTGAGATTCTTCTTTCATTGTCTTCTAATCTTTGAAAGAAAGAACTCTGCATTTCCTGGAGCGTTTTGTTTTGAGCTTCGAAACCCAACTTAATGGAGTCATTGAAAGATTTGCATAGTCTTGCCATAAAGCCTTCTGTTACTTGTCTATCTGAGGAGAGAAAATCCTCATACCTTATAACAGGGAATGGAGTGTCTGGTGGATTGGAAAGCTCTGAGCGTATTTTTTTGGGACATTGTTTATTTGGACTTATGTTGGGGAGAACTTGTCCGATAAGCTATCTGAATCAGCATTTAAGAAGTTCTTATCTGGGGCTCTGGAGTCTGAACCTTTCCTTTTAGTAGAGTTTGAGAGATCGATACTTTTTGATGTGTTGCTCTCCAAAGTAGCATCATGTTGTCCATTAGTAGTACTTTGAGGACAGGATTTTGACACTATGCGATTCATATCATTTCCATTTTTTGAGGTTTTATTAACCCCTTCCCGACCCATGACGCCACGTAGGCATCATGAAAGTCGGTGCCAATCCGACCCATGATGCCTATGTGGCGTCATGGAAAGATCGCGTCCTCGCAGATCGGGTGAAAGGGTTAACTCCCATTTCACCCGATCTGCAGGGACAGGGGGAGTGGTAGTTTAGCCCGGGGGGGTGGCTTCACCCCCCCGTGGCTACGATCGTTCTGATTGGCTGTTGAAAGTGAAACTGCCAATCAGAGCGATTTGTAATATTTCACCTATTATAACTGGTGAAATATTACAATCCAGCCATGGCCGATGCTGCAATATCATCGGCCATGACTGGAAACACTAATGTGCCCCAACCCCACCCCACCGATCGCCCCCCCAGCCCCCCGATCTGTCCGGTACACTGCTCCGGCTCCCCTCCGTCCTGTGCTCCGCTCCCCCCCGTGCTCGTGTCCGCTCCCCCCGTGCTCCAATCACCCCCCCCGTGCTCCAATCACCCCCCTGCACTCCGATCCACCCCCCCATGCTCCGATCCACCCCCCGTGCTCCGTTCCACCCCCGTGCTCCGTTCCACCCCCCCGTGCTCCGTTCCACCCCCCCGTGCTCCGTTCCACCCCTCCCGCGCTCCGATCCACCCCCCCATGCTCCAATCCCCCCCGTGCTCCCCCCCACCCCATCATACTTACCGATCCTGCCGGGGTCCGTCCGTCTTCTCCCTGGGCGCCGCCATCTTCCAAAATGGCGGGCGCATGCGCAGTGCGCCCGCCGAATCTGCCGGCCGGCAGATTCGTTCCAAAGTGCATTTTGATCACTGAGATATAATCTATCTCAGTGATCAAAATAAAAAAATAATAAATGACCCCCCCCCTTTGTCACCCCCATAGGTAGGGACAATAAAAAAATAAAGAATTTTTTTCCCCCACTAATGTTAGAATAGGGTTAGGGTTAGGGCAAGGGTTAAGGGTAGGGTTTAGGGGTAGGGTTAGGGTTAGGGCTAGGGTTAGGAGTAGGGTTAGGGTTAGGGGTAGGGTTAGGGTTAGGGCTAGGGTTAGGGGTAGGGTTAGGGGTAGGGTTAGGGCTAGGGTTAGGGTTAGGGTTTCGGTATGTGCACACGTATTCTGGTCCTCTGCGGATTTTTCCGCTGCGGATTTGATAAATCCGCAGTGCTAAACCGCTGCGGATTTATGGCGGATTTACCGCGTTTTTTCTGCGCATTTCACTGCGGTTTTACAACTGCGATTTTCTATTGGAGCAGTTGTAAAACCGCTGCGGAATCCGCACAAAGAAGTGACATGCTGCGGAATGTAAACCGCTGCGTTTCCGTGCAGTTTTTCCGCAGCATGTGTACAGCGATTTTTGTTTCCCATAGGTTTACATTGAACTGTAAACTCATGGGAAACTGCTGCGGATCCGCAGCGTTTTCCGCAGCGTGTGCACATACCTTTAGAATTAGGCTATGTGCACACGGTGTTGATTTGGCTGCGGATCCGCAGCGGATTGGCCGCTGCGGATTCGCAGCAGTGTTCCATCAGGTTTACAGTACCATGTAAACCTATGGAAAACCAAATCCGCTGTGCCCATGGTGCGGAAAATACCGTGCAGAAATGCTGCGTTGTATTTTCTGCAGCATGTCAATTCTTTGTGCGGATTCCGCAGCGTTTTACACCTGTTCCTCAATAGGAATCCGCAGGTGAAATCCGCACAAAAAACACTGGAAATCCGCAGAAAATACGCAGGTAAAACGCAGTGCCTTTTACCCGCGGATTTTTCAAAAATGATGCTGAAAAATCTCACACGAATCCGCAACGTTGGCACATAGCCTTAGGGTTAGGGTTGGAATTAGGGTTGTGTTGCGGTTAGGGTTGTGATTAGGGTTATGGCTACAGTTGGGATTAGAGTTAGGGGTGTGTTGGGGTTAGTGTTGTGGTTAGGGGTGTGTTGCGGTTAGGGTTGTGATTAGGGTTATGGCTACAGTTGGGATTAGAGTTAGGGGTGTGTTGGGGTTAGTGTTGGAGGTAGAATTGAGGGGTTTCCACTGTTTAGGCACATCAGGGGTCTCCAAACGCAACATGGCGCCACCATTGATTCCAGCCAATCTCGTATTCAAAAAGTCAAATGGGGCTCCCTCAATTCCGAGCCCCGACGTGTGCCCAAACAGTGGTTTACCCCCACATATGGGGTACCAGCATACTCAGGATAAACTGCGCAACAATTACTGGGGTCCAATTTCTCCTGTTACCCTTGTGAAAATAAAAAATGCTTGCTAAAACATCATTTTTGAGGAAAGAAAAATGATTTTTTATTTTCACGGCTCTGCGTTGTAAACGTCTGTGAAGCAATTGGGGGTTCAAAGTGCTCACCACATATCTAGATAAGTTCCTTGGGGGGTCTAGTTTCTAAAATGGGGTCACTTGTGGGGGGTTTCTACTGTTTAGGCTCACCAGGGGCTTTGCAAACGCAACGTGACGCCCGCAGACCATTCCATCAAAGTCTGCATTTCAAAAGTCACTACTTCCCTTCTGAACACCGACGTGTGCCCAAACAGTGGTTTACCCCACACATGGGGTATCAGCGTACTCAGGAGAAACTGGACAACAACTTTTGGGGTCCAATTTCTCCTGTAACCCTTAGGAAAATAAAAAATTCTGGGCTAAATAATTATTTTTGAGGAAAGAAAACGTATTTATTATTTTCACGGTTCTGCATTATAAACTTCTATGAAGCACTTGGGGGTTCAAAGTGCTCACCACACATCTAGATAAGTTCCTTTCGGGGTCTAGTTTCCAAAATGGGGTCACTTGTGGGGGGTTTCTACTGTTAAGCCACATCAGGGTATCTGCAAACGCAACGTGACGCCCACAGAGCATTCCATCAAAGTCTGCATTTCAAAACATCACTACTTCACTTCCGAGCCCCGGCATGTGCCCAAACAGTGGTTTACCCCCACATATGGGGTATCTGCGTACTCAGGAGAAACTGGACAACAACTTTTGGGGTCAAATTTCTCCTGTTACCCTTGGGAAAATAAAAAATTGCAGGCTAAAAGATCATTTTTGAGAAAATAATTTATTTTTTTTATTTTCATGGCTCTGCGTTATAAACTTCTGTGAAGCACTTGGGGGTTCAAAGTCCTCACCACACATCTAGATTAGTTCCTTTGGGGGTCTAGTTTCAAAAATGGGGTCATTTCTGGGGGATCTCCAATGTTTAGGCACACAGGGGCTCTCCAAACGTGACATGGTGTCCGCTAATGATTGGAGCTAATTTTCCATTTAAAAAGCCAAATGGCATGCCTTCCCTTCCGAGCCCTGCCGTGCGCCCAAACAGTGGTTTACCCCCACATGTGGGGTATCAGCGTACTCAGGACAAACTGGACAACAACATTTGGGGTCCAATTTCTCCTGTTACCCTTGGCAAAATAGGAAATTCCAGGCTAAAATATCATTTTTGAGGAAAGAAAAATTATTTTTATTTTCATGGCTCTGCAATATAAACTTCTGTGAAGCACCTGGGGGTTTAAAGTGCTCAATATGCATCTAGATAAGTTTCTTGGGGGGTCTAGTTTCCAAAATGGGGTCACTTGTGGGGGAGCTCCAATGTTTAGGCACACAGGGTGTTAGGACTTGCGGAACGCACCAAGACAGATGATATAGATGCGTTTGCAGTCCGGGGTCCACCGTGCAGGTGAAAACCTGCTGCTAGCAATTTGCAGACTATATGGCAGTACACTAAAGTATACACGCATGGGTTAACCTCACCCAGCGTGAAAGAAGCAATCCTGTTAAGTCACAGGACCGCGGTACCGCACCTAAAGCGCGAGCAAGTAGTCAGCGAACTCAACCCCAACTAGGATTGAAGTCCGATTAGACCCTTGCTGGCACAACACCGCAGCTGGGTGTGTAAGGAAACTGAACAACAATATTAAGGCATAAGAGTGCATGCGGTGCCGCACTGACGAACGCCACTAACCACCCAGGCTTGGGTAAGGAAAGCACAGAGGAAGTGCACGGCGCCGTACTGGCGGTCACAGCAACTGGACGCTGTAATGTGTGATTAGTGCTGTAGGATAAGTCGGGCGCTAGATAGCAACCATACACCTTCCGCGAACAGACATTCAATAGGGTAGAGGTATCCAAGGATGACTTGCACTCACAACATACACACATTAACAATTGTAAGACAATACTAGCGCATGGCCGTGCGTTCATGCGCAGTTTATATAGCTGCAGCACAGGAAGTGGCCACAGCACCTTTGCCCTTCCAAGACCTGCCAAGAGGACCAATGGAATGTGCTGCAGAGCCTGAGCACATGACCCTCGATCTCCAACGGGAGATCTTACCCTGGGCATGCTCAGTACGTTCAGACAAGGACTTAGTCCCTGAGAAGTCCGCTCGCTGCTGACCAGCACCAACTTTAATGGCAGAGACTGGAGAAGCACCAGTAACTCTCAGAACAGAGTGAGAATGAGCAAGACGCTGGGACCGACATCTTTGCTGAGCAGACTCCACTGCGGCTGGACAAGAATGGGAGACCGCAGTGGAGGTGGCTCGAGATTCCCCCTGTGCAGAAGCGGGAACTCGACCCCTAACATTACCGCCCCTCCTAGGGCCCCCCCCTCCTTGGGCCTCACTACGTTCGAAGGCAGCAATGAGCTGCGGAGCCCGAATGTGCTCAGCAGGCTCCCAGGATCTATCCTCAGGACCGTAACCCCTCCAGTCCACCAAATAAAATTTTTTTCCACGAACCACCTTGTACCCCAAGATAGCGTTCACCTCGTAATCGTCCGTAGACGAACCCGACGTCACAGTAGATGACTTAGAAAACCGGGACATGTAGACGGGCTTAAGGAGGGACACATGAAAGGTGTCGGTGATACCTAGGCGTGGAGGAAGGGCCAGACGGTAAACCACAGGATTAACCTGTTCGAGGACCTTAAAAGGACCTAAGTAGCGAGGTGCAAACTTGGTAGACTCAACTCGCAGCCTGATGTTACGGGTGGAGAGCCACACTAAGTCGCCAGGAGCAAAGGTTGGAGCGGGGCGCCGATGTGCGTCGGCGGAGGACCTCATTCTCTCCTTGGAAGCCTGAATGGCATCCTGAGTGCGATCCCAAATGTCCCGTGCCTCCACAGCCCAGTCTGCCACCCTGGAATCGGCGGAAGACACGGGCATGGGCACAGGTACCCGCGGATGCTGACCATAGTTAAGGAGGAATGGAGTCTTTCCAGTGGAATCAGCGACAGCATTGTTAAGAGCAAACTCCGCCCACGGTAGCAAAGATGCCCAGTCATCCTGCTTAGCAGAAACAAAATTTCGCAGATATGTGACCAAAGTCTGGTTGGCTCTCTCTACCAACCCATTCGTCTCGGGATGATAAGCCGAAGAGAGATTCAACTCGATACTGAGAAGACGACAAAGCTCTCTCCAGAATCGAGACGCAAACTGGGGACCTCGGTCACTGACAATTTTGTCTGGCATACCGTGAAGACCAAAGATGTGTTTGACAAACAACGCTGCCAAGGCCCGTGCAGAAGGTAACCGGGGAAGCGGCACCAAATGCACCATTTTAGAAAAATGGTCGGTGATTACCCAAATAATGGTACAGCCACGAGACTTGGGCAGACCCACAACAAAATCCATCCCGACCATCTCCCAGGGCCTGTCTGCCACCGGCAGAGGGTATAACAAACCAGCTGGTTGTTGTCGGGAAGACTTATTCTTGGCACAAGAGACACATGCCTGAACGTAGTCTAAGACGTCACGAACCATATGTGGCCACCAGTACATTCTCGCCAGTAACTCAGATGTCCTTTTTGCCCCAAAGTGTCCACCCACTCTGGACGAATGAGCCCAAGAGAGAACCTCCGGACGCAAATTGATGGGAACAAAAGTCTTGCCCGGGGGCACAGACTCTAGCGAAACCGGAGCTACAGTTCTCAGACTCTCCGAAGGGACAATGAGCCGAGGCTCGTCCTCCTCCTCCTCAGCTGACATGAAGGAGCGAGAGAGAGCGTCAGCACGAATGTTCTTCTCCCCGGCGAGATAATGTAGGGTAAAGTGGAACCGGGAGAAAAACAAGGACCATCTGGCCTGACGAGAATTCAGCCACTGGGCTGTTTGTAAATAGACCAAATTCTTGTGATCCGTGAAAACTTGGAATGGGAACCGAGCACCCTCCAAGAGATGTCTCCACTCCGAAAAGGCCAACTTCATTGCCAGCAACTCTCTATCCCCGATGGAGTAATTTCTCTCCGCTGGTGTGAAGGTCTTTGAGAAAAAGAAGCATGGGTGCTTCCGACCCTGAGCATCCTTTTGATAGAGGACTGCTCCAGCACCAACGGATGAGGCATCCACTTCCAAAAGGAATGGCTTACCCACATCGGGACGATGTAAGATGGGAGCGCTAGCAAAATGGGACTTTATAGAAGTGAAGGCCTTGGAGACCCCTTCGGACCACGATTTGGGATTCGCTCCCTTCTTGGTGAGGGATACCAAGGGAGCTACCAAAGTTGAGAAGTGGGGAATGAACTGGCGATAGTAATTTATGAACCCCATAAAGCGCTGCACCGCTTTAAGAGAATGGGGTTCCTGCCAGTCCATCACGGCTTGTAGTTTGGCAGGATCCATAGCCAATCCCTGGGCTGAGATGATATAGCCCAGGAAAGGCAAGGACTCCTGTTCAAACACACACTTCTCCAACTTTGCATATAGGGAATTCGCCCGTAAGTGTTCGAAGTCTCTGCCAACATCTCTCCGGTGGGAGTCAATATCTGGAGAGAAGATGAGAATATCATCCAGATAGACTACGACCGAGGTAGAAAGCATATCCCGGAAGATATCGTTGACAAAGTCCTGAAAAACGGCTGGGGCATTACAGAGCCCGAAAGGCATCACCAGGTACTCATAGTGCCCATCCCTGGTATTGAAAGCCGTTTTCCATTCGTCCCCCTCACGGATGCGAATCAGATTGTAGGCACCCCGCAGATCTAATTTGGTGAATATTTTAGCTCCCCTTAATCTGTCAAAGAGCTCCGATATCAGGGGCAATGGGTATTTGTTCTTAATAGTGATAGCATTGAGACCCCTGTAATCGATGCAAGGACGTAACTCCCCGTTCTTCTTTTGCACGAAGAAGAATCCCGCCCCTGCCGGAGACACTGACTTCCTTATAAACCCTCTTGCCAAATTCTCCTGAATGTATTGAGACATAGCCTCCGTCTCAGGGAGAGAGAGGGGATATACCCTTCCCCGAGGAGGTTCGGCTCCCATCAAGAGGTCGATAGGACAGTCGTAAGGGCGATGGGGCGGTAGAGTCTCAGCAGCCTTTTTAGAGAACACATCTGCATAACACCAATAATACCTGGGAAGTGATGAAAGATCTGCGGGTACCTCGGTAGTAGAGACCTGTACACACTCACTCACACACCTGCCCAAACAAGACTTACTCCAACCCAATATTCTCCCTGAGGACCACTCAATATGTGGGGAGTGGAAACGGAGCCAGGGTATTCCCAGCAAGATCTCATCCATTCCCTCAGGAAGGACAAGAAGGGAAATAATCTCCTGGTGGGAAGGAGATATGGACAGCGAGAACGGAACTGTCTGGTGTGTGATTTGCAGTGGGAGTGTCGCCCCATTCACAACTCTAACCGTTATTGGTTTGGCGAGCATGACTAGTGGTATAGCATGACGTGTAGCAAAAGCAGAGGACATGAAGTTTCCCTCTGCTCCTGAATCCACACATAGCTCGACTGTTAGAGTGGAGGAGCCTAACAGGATTGTCCCTTTAAAGGACAGTTTGGAGGAGAATGCTGCTGTGTCTAGTGAACCTCCCCCAATGGTTACTAGACGCGATCGTTTCCCGACCGCCGCGGACATTTATTGGCGTAATGTCCATGTTGTTGACAGTTATTACAAACCACGGGTACTCGAGCGGCTAGAGATTTAGGTCCCGCTCGAGAAACCTCCATGGCCTCATGGGAATCTGACGCCAAGACAGGGGATTCCAGAGGTCTGGCGAAAGTTGGAGCCAGCCGAAACCTCTGCCTACACTGGGTCCGCTCCAACCTCCACTCGTGAAAACGGAGGTCGATGCGGGTAGACACGGAAATAAGTTCCTCCAGTGTGGCCGGTATCTCCCTAGCGGCCAAGGCGTCCTTCACATGGTCTGAAAGTCCCCTCCAGAACACCGGAATAAGAACTTTGTCTGGCCACTCCAACTCTGAAGCTAGAGTCCGGAACTGGATGGCAAACTGGCTGACCACGGACGTACCCTGTGTAATAGACAACAATTGGAGTGTGGTGTCGTGGGTAACCCGAGGCCCTAAAAAGACCTGCTTCAGAGTGTCCAAGAAGAGAGGAGCACTCTGTACCACACGATCATCTCGCTCCCAGAGTGGTGTTGCCCACTCCAACGCCCTGCCCGACAAGAGATATAGGATAAATACCACTCTCGCCCGCTCCGTAGGAAAATGTGACGCCAGGAGCTCAAGATGTATAGAGCACTGGCTCACGAATCCGCGACAATGTTTACTGTCACCAGCAAACTTGTCAGGAAGCGGGAGACGGGATAAAGTCGGAGCAGGGGTGGCAGCGGACAAACTGGCTGCGGCTACACTTGCAGCCTGCACAGCTACAGCAGTGACATCCACAGCTGAGGTTGTACGCTCAAGAGCCGCCAACCTTCCCTCCAGCTGCTGGATGTACCGCTGTAAACGCTGGTCGTCCGCCATTTTGCTAGCCAGACCCTGGCGCTAGTATTCTGTTAGGACTGGCGGAACGCACCAAGACAGATGATATAGATGCGTTAGCAGTCCGGGGTCCACCGTGCAGGTGAAAACCTGCTGCTAGCAATTTGCAGACTATATGGCGGTACACTAAAGTATACACGCGTGGGTTAACCTCACCCAGCGTGAAAGAAGCAATCCTGTTAAGTCACAGGACCGCGGTACCGCACCTAAAGCGCGAGCAAGTAGTCAGCGAACTCAACCCCAACTAGGATTGAAGTCCGATTAGACCCTTGCTGGCACAACACCGCAACTGGGTGTGTAAGGAAACTGAACAACAATATTAAGGCACAAGAGTGCATGCGGTGCCGCACTGACGAACGCCACTAACCACCCAGGCTTGGGTAAGGAAAGCACAGAGGAAGTGCACGGCGCCGTACTGGCGGTCACGCTGTAATGTGTGATTAGTGCTGTAGGTTAAGTCGGGCGCTAGATAGCAACCATACACCTTCCGCGAACAGACATTCAATAGGGTAGGGGTATCCAAGGACGACTTGCACTCACAACATACACACATTAACAATTGTAAGACAATACTAGCGCATGGCCGTGCGGTCATGCGCAGTTTATATAGCTGCAGCACAGGAAGTGGCCACAGCACCTTTGCCCTTCCAAGACCTGCCAAGAGGACCAATGGAATGTGCTGCAGAGCCTGAGCACATGAACCTCGATCTCCAACGGGAGATCTTACCCTGGGCATGCTCAGTACGTGCAGACAAGGACTTAGTCCCAGAGAAGTCCGCTCGCTGCTGACCAGCACCAACTTTAATGACAGAGACTGGAGAAGCAGCATTAACTCTCAGAACAGAGTGAGAATGAGCAAGACGCTGGGACCGACGTCTTTGCTGAGCAGACTCCACTGCGGCTGGACAAGAATAGGAGACCGCAGCGGAGGTGGCTCGAGATTCCCCCTGTGCAGAAGCGGGAACTCGACCTCTAACACAGGGGCTCTCCAAACGCGACATGGTGTCCGCTAACAATTGTAGCTAATTTTCCATTCAAAAAGTCAAATGGCGTGCCCTGCCGAGTGCCCAAACAGTGGTTTACCCCCACATATGAGGTATCGGCGTACTCGGGATAAATTGCCCAACAAATTTTAGGATCCATTTTATCCTATTGCCCATGAGAAAATGAAAAAATTGAGGCAAAAAGAATTTTTTTGTGAAAAAAAAGTACTTTTTCATTTTTACAGATCAATTTGCGAAGCACCTGAGGGTTTAAAGTGCTCACTAGGCATCTAGATAAGTTCCTTGGGGGGTCTAGTTTCCAAAAGGGGGTCACTTGTGGGGGAGCGCCAATGTTTAGGCACACAGGGTCTCTCCAAACGCGACATGGTGACCGCTAACGATGGAGATAATTTTTCATTCAAAAAGTCAAATGGCGCTCCTTCCCTTCCGAGCCCTGCCGTGCACCCAAACAGTGGTTTACCCCCACATGTGAGGTATTGGTGTACTCAGGAGAAATTGCCCAACAAATTTTAGGATCCATTTTATCCTGTTGCCCATGTGAAAATGAAAAAATTGAGGCTAAAAGAATTTTTTTGTGAAAAAAAAGTACTTTTTCATTTTTACGGATCAATTTGTGAAGCACCTGCGGGTTCAAAGTGCTCACTATGCATCTAGATAAGTTCCTTGGGGCGTCTAGTTTCCAAAATTTGGTCACTTGTGGGGGAGCTCCAATTTTTAGGCACACGGGGGCTCTCCAAACGTGACATGGTGTTTGCTAAAGAGTGGAGCCAATTTTTCATTCAAAAAGTCAAATGGCGCTCCTTCCCTTCCAAGCCCTGCCGTGCGCCAAAACAGTGGTTTACCCCCACATATGAGGTATCAGCATACTCAGGACAAATTGGACAACAACTTTCGTGGTTCAGTTTCTCCTTTTACCATTGGGAACATAAAAAAATTGTTGCTAAAAGATAATTTTTGTGACTAAAAAGTTAAACGTTCATTTTTTCCTTCCATGTTGCTTCTGCTGCTGTGAATCACCTGAAGGGTTAATAAACTTCTTGAATGTGGTTTTGAGTACCTTGAGGGGTGCAGTTTTTAGAATGGTGTAACTTTTGGGTATTTTCAGCCATATAGACCCCTCAAACTGACTTCAAATGTGAGGTGGTCCCTAAAAAAAATGGTTAAAATTTTTTAACCCTTATAACTTCCTAGCAAAAAAAAATTTTGTTTCCAAAATTGTGCTGATGTAAAGTATACATGTGGGAAATGTTATTTATTAACTATTTTGTGTCACATAACTCTCTGGTTTAACAGAATAAAAATTCAAAATGTGAAAATTGCGAAATTTTCAAAATTTTCGCCAAATTTCCGTTTTTATCACAAATAAACGCAGAATTTATTGACCTAAATTTACCACTAACATGAGGCCCAATATGTCACGAAAAAACAATCTCAGAACCGCTAGGATCCGTTGAAGCATTCCTGAGTTATTACCTCATAAAGGGACACTGGTCAGAATTGCAAAAAACGGCAAGGTCTTTAAGGTCAAAATAGGCTGGATCATGAAGGGGTTAAAAATGGGTATTGAGGAAAATTTTGCTGGCTTAATAAATGATTCCTCTTTAGACCTTGGAGAGCTAAGCAGATTTTGTGCATCTTCAGTAGGGTTCAATGTTAGTTGTCGTGGGGTTTCTTTCCCTTTTGAGTTTTTGCTCTATTACTAGAGTGTTCTCCGCTTTATTAGAAGACTGAGGTCTAGCTCCACCTGATTCCATAATGAAGCTTAGTATTTTGTTTATATAACCACTCAAAAATGATAGATCTTAAGGGCAGGTCTATGAGCTGTTAAACTATATAGTAGGTTAAATCTCCTGTCTATTTTAAGACCACTTATTGTTAATGCCTAACGATTTTTAAGGGGAAATATAGCCTTCTGATTTCCCATTGAAACACAGTTTTAGAACAAACGATTTGGAGTAGCTAATTGTGCTTAGTGACTGCAGCATTATATTGGGCCTAACAATTTTTAAGTGGAAATCTGACCTTCTGCTTTGCCACTGAAGGGCACTTTTAGCACAAACGATTTTGAGTAGGTAATTGGGTCTCCTGGCTGCACCACTATTGTAGGACTTATGATTTATGCTACTGAAAAACATTTTTAGCATAAATGATTTATAGTAGCTAATTGCGCCTAGACGCTGCTCCACTATATTAGGCCCAAAAATTTTAAAGTAGAAATCTGGCCTTCTGATTTGCCACGGAAGCAGAGTTTTAGCACAAAAGATTTGGAGTAGCCAATTAGGCCTCGTGGCTGCACCACTATGTTAGGCCTAACCATTTTTAAGTGGAAATCTGGCCTTCTGATTTGCCACTGAAACACAATTTTAGCACAAACCTTTTTAGTGGCTAATTGCCCCTAATGACTGCACAGTTATATTATATTAAGCCTAACAATTTTTAAGTGGAAATCTGGTTTTCTCATTTGCCACTGAAACACAGTTTTAGCACAAATGATTTGGAGTAGCTAATTAGTCATTGTGGCTGCACCACTTTGTTAGGCCTAGCCATTTTTTAAGTGGAAATCTGGCCTTCTGATTTGCCACTGAAACACAGTTTTAGCACAAATGATAAGGAGTAGCTAATTGGCCCTGCAGCCTGCAATACTATATTAGGCCAAACTATTTTTAAGTAGAAATCTGGCCTTCTGATTTACCACTTAAACAAAGTGTCAACACAAACTATTTGGAGTAGCTAATGGGGCTTCTGGAGACTGCCACAGTTTTTGCAGAATCTACTTTGATGCTGGAAGACCAGTATCACAGGATAAATTCATTCTCAGCACCAGCACAAGTGCAGGAGCGACCTCTCTACACTGTGACAGTGAGCAAATGGCACCAGCAAAAAAAGATGTCCGCTTTTTATATGGACAGGAACATGTGGCTTCAGCAACCAATCACAGAAGACCTTGTGTCATGACATTGTGGATGGTTTCTGTGACCTGATTGTTTGCCGGAATGAACACACAAAGTTAAGGGAAGAAAAAAAAATACTCCACTGCTGTAACCTCTCCACATGCTCCTTTGATCTGGACACACTCCCACCCCTCACCAAATTTGTCTTCCCACCCTCCGCTCATCATACAGCACCACTATCCTTGCTAAAGTAATAATAAAAGCATTAGTGGAAATGTGATGATTTACTGAGCTGTGACCAACTTTTGCTGACTTTGAGTAAAAATGATTGTGAAAGTGAAACACAAATCCGAATGTGCTATGTTTGTGCTGAATTTGAGATTGGCGAATGTTTTCCAAACGTGTTTGCTCATCTCTAGTCTTGAGGTGCTTAACCTTTCCAATCATGTTCTTTTACTGAACCAAATAAATGTATTAAAACAAGGGATAACAGTCCCTCCAGCTAACTCTTTAAATCTCTTTACAGCAATAAAAGATCTATACCTTTCTCCTGAAAATTAACTCTAAATAAATTTTACAGTAAAGAGATGAGAGATGCCTTTCTGGACAGCGAACTGGAGAGAGAGGCCTTACAGCCACTTGAGGATTTACCTAGGGAGCAGGTCTCAATTGACACAGGTATGTTCCCTCAGTCGATTATCCCTAAATCAACTAAGTTTCCCCAATTGTTCTTGTGTCCCGCTGCAGAAATCTTCAGCAGACTGGTACCAGAAGATTTCCCTAAGATCTCCCCCAAACGCAGATTTGATAATCTAACAGCGAGACTATGGAGAGCTTTGCAAGATCTACTATCATTTCATGACATTGTCATCAAACCAGTGGTCAAGGGTGGTAACATAGTTTTATGGCCTGAATAGAAAGACAAAAATATGCATGCTACATAAAGGATCACCAATATAAAAATATAATTTTATTAAAATATTCAACTACAAACAAAAGAAAACACATACAAGTTAAAAACATTTAAAAACTAAAAATTGGTAATGAATATACAACAAGACTTGCCCACAATATGGCATTGATTGACCTCCTGTAACTGCTGCCCCCTAATACTAATCAAGATAGTGTGTTAGGGCTAGCGGAACGCACCAAATAATAAGATAGGTAGAATAAGGTGCGTTCGCAGCCCGGGGTCCACCGTGCAGAGATGGAACCTGCTGCCAAGTAATGACGGACTATATGGCGGTACAATGTGAATACACACGGGTTAATTTCACCCTGTGTGAAGGAAGCAAACCCTGTTAAGTCACAGGCCGCGGAACCGCACACAAGAGCACAAGCAAGGAGTCTCCGAGCTCAGTCCTAAGACTTGGGATCTGAGTCTGTGTAGACTACTTCCGGTCGACACCGCAACTGGGGTGTCAGCATAACCAAAATAATAACAAAGGATTGCACAAGAGTGCGCGCGGTGCCCCACTGGCGGATGCAACTAACCACCCAGGCTTGGGTCAGGAAAGCGCTGTGAAAGCGCACGGCGCCGCACTGGCAGACACAGCAACTAGACGCTGTATTAGTGTGTAACGTGCTGTTGGATAAGTTGGGCGCTAGATAGCAATCATACACCTTCCTCAAACAGTCATCCAATAGGGAGGGTTATTTAAAGAGCGACTTTCACTCACAACACACACACATTTACAAATGTACACTAGTGCATGGCCGTGCGGCCATGCGAACCTTAAATAGCTGCAGCACGTATAGGACCTTTCAAAGAAGACCAATGGAATTGCTGCAGTACCTGAGCATGTGACCCTAGATCTCCACTGAGAGATCTTGCCCTGGGCATGCTCAGTGTGCAAAGCAGAACTTAGTCCTAGCACCTACAGGACCTTCCGTGAGAAGGACCAATGGAAGTCGCTGCAGTACCTGAGCATGTGACCCTAGATTCTGAGACAGTTTTTTTTTGGTACACATTGTACTTCATGACAGTGTTAAAATTTCTTTGATGCAAATTGCAATTATTTGTGAATTGAAATTTGGTGAAAATTTTGGAAATTTTTGAATTTTCAAAACTTTTAATTTTTATGCTTTTAAATCAGAGAGTCATGTCATGCAAAATAGTTAATAAATAACACTTCCCACATGTCTACTTTACATGTGCACTCATTTTGAAACATATATAATTTTTTAAGAAGTTATAAGGGTTAAAATTTGACAAGCGATTTCTCATTTTTGCAACAAAATTCACAAAACCATATTTTTGGGGACCACATCACATTTGAAGTGATTTTGGGGGGCCTATATGACAGAAAATACCCAAAAGTGACATTATTCTAAAACATGCACCCCTCAAGGTACTCAAAACTACATTTAAGAACTATATTAACCCTTCAGGTGCTTGAAAGGAATTTATTTGAAAGTGGAAGGAAAAAGCCAAACAGATAATTTTTTTCAGAAAATTTTTCCTTTAGACCCAATTTTTTTTATTTTCATAAGGTTAACTAGAGAAATTGCACCATACAATTTGTTGTGCAATTTCTTTTGAGCATGCTGATACCCCATAGGTGGGGAAAAAACACTCTTTGGGCACAAAACAGAGCTCAGAAGGGAAGGCACACCATTTGACTTTTTAAATGTAAACTTTGCTGGAGCCGTCACCATGTCGCGTTTTGAGAGCAGCTGAATTGCCTAAAGAGTGGAAACCCCCCACAAGTGAAACCATTTCCATCAGATGTGTGGTGAGCACATTGATCTCCCAGGTGCTTAACAGAAGTTTATAATGTTGAGCTGTGAAAATTAAAAAAAAAAAACATTTTTCCCACAAAAATGTTTTTTAGCCAAAACTTTTGTATTTTTGCAAGGATAACAGGAGAGAAAGGAGCACAAAATTTGTTGCGCAATTTTTCCCAAGTTAACCGATACCCCATATGTGGTCAAAAACTACTTTTGAGGCATAGTGCAAAGCCCAGAAGGGAAGTAGTGCCATATTACAGTGCAGATTTTGCTGCATTGGATTTAGGGTGCCATGTCACATTGGCAAGGACCCTGAGGTGCCAAAAACAGCAGAATGCCTTATAAGTGACCCCAAACTATACTTGTCAAAGAATTCCCCTTTGGGAATTTATCTACAGGTGAAGAGATTATTTTGACTCCATGGGTGTTTTCCACAAACAAGAAGTAGCAACTGTTGCTGAATAAAATTGTAAACTGCCATTGTAATGACCAGTACGCTGTAATGACTAGTATGTTGCAGTCACCAGTACGTTATGCCCAGCCCGTGCTTCTAGAGAAATGCACCTGTAAATTAGGCTGGCTCTCATCACTACAGAAATGCCAAACGTGGGCTATATATGTAGTTTAGACACAGAGGGTCTCAGAAATGAGGGGGGCAGTTGGATTTGAGAGGACAGAATTTTCTGAAATTCTTTTGGAGGGTGTGGACCATTTCAATTTTCCAGAGCCTTTTTACTACCAGTAATGTGGAAGCCCCCTATATTTCCGTTAACAGATGACAGACCTGAGACGGGAATTGCTCTTTTTGTGGACTGAGTTAAAGCTTTTATTGGGAAGATTTTACATAACATTTGGGATCACATTTATCCGGCGCAATACTCTGAGCACTAACTTTGGGGTTTCCATCTAGATCACTGAGTGACGTGATTCCGATGAAACCCTGAGGAATCCATTCACTATAATGAGGCAGCAAAGTTACTATGGACTCCATCTGGCCTCTGTTCAGCATTGTCTTTCTTTTTAGAAGTGCACAAAACTGTGGCTAATGGCACTTTTATTGCAATCTTAAAATGACAGACACCGCCGGAACATAGGTCCTATGGCGTCCACAGTGCCTCCATCTGCCTCATTATAGGGAATCTTCCACCAGAGGTTCTATCTGAATTATTTATTTCAGGGATTTACATGGAAACTTTGATGTAAGTGCTCAGCGCAGAGCACAGGATAAATGTGCGCCAAGCCTTACTGCGATGTTTGGGAGGCAGAATGAAAAAATCAACAGCAGGTGAAAAATTTGTTTTAGTTAATTTTTATGCCGCTACTCATATGATAAAAGTGATTAGGTGACTTTATTTTGGTCAGTGAGATTACAGCGATACGAGATTTACATCGGGCTTTTATGTTTGGATGCTGTCATACACTAAAAGATGCTTTTTAGAGCAAAAACTAGTTTTTGCATCCCCATATTTTGAGAGCTATAATATTTCCATATTTTGTCCGATGGAGTCTGGTCATGGCTTGTTTTTTCCTGGACAAGTTGACGTTTTTATTGGTACCATTTTTGGGCACATGACATTTTTGATCGCTTTCTATTCTGATTGTTTTTGAGGCAGAATGAATAAAAACAGAATTTCAGGAATTTTTTTGGAGGTATTATTTTATGTAATTTCTCATATGGTAAAATTGATAAGGCAGTTGTATTCTTCGGGTCAGTACGATTATAGTGATACCCAACTTCAGATGCGCCTTATCTGGGGTGGCTGGGGGCAGATGTTTTTAGCCAGGGGGCCAATAACCATGGTCCCTCTCTAGGCTACTAATATCTGCCCTCAGTCACTGGCTTTCCCACTCTGGTGGAGAAAATTGCACGGGAGTCCACGCCAGATTTTTCATGATTTCACCCTTTATTTTAACAGCTTTAGCCCTTCAAATTTTGCACACACACACTACTAACATTATTAGTGAGAAATATGCAAACAAAGGGATATGAAATGGATTACTGTATGTAAACCATGTCTCATATCCTGTTGGGTTTGATAAGGAGATAGCAAAAGCGGACAATTGAATTACCTTCTTTTATGCTATCTAGCGCTGTATGAAATATAAATATATATATATACAGTACAGACCAAAAGTTTGGACACACCTTCTCATTTAAAGATTTTTCTGTATTTTCATGACTATGACAATTGTAAATTCACACTGAAGGCATCAAAACTATGAATTAACATGTGGAACTATGCACTTAACAAAAAAGTGTGAAACAACTGAAAATATGTCTTATATTCTAGGTTCTTCAAAGTAGCCACCTTTTGCTTTGATGACTGCTTTGCACACTCTTGGCATTCTCTTGATCAGCTTCAATAGGTAGTCACCGGAAATGGTTTTCTCTTCACAGGTGTGCCCTGTCAGGTTCAATAAGTGGGATTTCTTGCCTTATAAATTGGGTTGGGACAATCAGTTGTGTTGAGCAGAAGTCTGGTGGATACACAGCTGATAGTCCTACTGAATAGACTGTTAGAATTTGTATTATGGCAAGAAAAAAGCAGCTAAGTAAAGAAAAACAATTGGCCATCATTACTTTAAGAAATGAAGGTCTGTCAGTCTGAAAAATTGGTCAAACTTTGAAAGTGTCCCCAAATGCCGTTGCAAAAACCATCAAGCGCTACAAAGAAACTGACTCACATGAGGACCGCCCCAGGAAAGGAAGACCAAGAGTCACCTCTGCTTCTGAGGATAAGTTTATCCAAGTCACCAGCCGCAGAAATTGCAGGTTAACAGCAGCTCAGACTAGAGACCAGGTCAATGCCGCACAGAGTTCTAGCAGCAGACACATCTCTTCAACAACTGTTAACAGGATACTTTGTGCAGCAGGCTTTCATGGTAAAGCAGCTGCTAGGAAACCACTGCTAAGGAAAGGCAGTAAGCAGAATAGACTTGTTTGAGCTAAAGAACACATGGAATGGACATTAGACCAGTGGAAATCTGTGCTTTGGTCTGATGAGTCCAAATTTGAGATCTTTGGTTCCAACCACCGTGTCTTTGTGCGTCGCAGAAAATGTGAACGGATGGACTCTACTTGCCTGGTTCCCACCGTGAAGCATGGGGGAGAAGATGTGATGGTGTGGGGGTGCTTTGCTGCTGACACTGTTGGGGATTTATTCAAAATTGAAGGCACACTGAACCAGCATGGCTACCATAGCATCTTGTAGCTGCATGTTATTCCATCCGGTTTGCGTTTAGTTGGACCATCATTTATTTTTCAAAAAGGACAATGACCCCAAACACACCTCCAGGCTGTGTAAGGGCTATTTGACCAAGAAGGAGAGTGATGGGGGGCTACGACAGATGACCTGGCCTCCACAGTCACTAGACCTGAACCCAATCGAGATGGTTTGGCGTGAGCTGGACCGCAGAGTGAAGGCAAAAGGGCCAACAAGTGCTAAGCATCTTTGGGAACTCCTTCAAGATTGTTGGAAGACCATTTCGGTGACTACCTCTAGAAGCTCTTCAAGAGAGTGCCAAGAATGTGCACAGCAGTCATCAAAGCAAAAGGTGGCTACTTTGAAGAACCTAGAATATAAGAAATATTTTCAGTTGTTTCACATTTTTTTGTTAAGTATATATTTCCACATGTGTTAATTCATAGTTTTGATGCCTTCAGTGTGAATTTACAAGTTTATAGTCATGAAAATACATAAAAATCTTTAAATGAGAAAGTGTGTCCAAACTTTTGGTCTGTACTGTATATGTGTGTCTCACTTACATATATATATATATATATATATATATATATATATATAAGAGTTTTTGGCAAAGCCAGCTTACTGCTTTGAAGAAACAGGAATACATCGAACCTGTGGTTACAGTTCGCACGGAAAACGGATTGGGACAAATCCACACATGAAAAGAAAAAAAAATGTTTGTTTCTCCAGCGATCAGTCCAATGGTAGAGTAAAATATACCTTTTATTTATCCATTAAAAAGTTCTCAATTTATTCAGTTACAATATTGCATACATTCAATCCCTTATGGATGACATGTTTCGACACCACATGTGTCTTCCTTGAGGTCCACTAAATAAAAGGTATGTTTTACTCTACCATTGGACTGATCGCTGGAGAAACAAAAATTTATATATATATATATATATATATATATATATATATATAGACTGTATACTGTATATGTTTTCAGGAATATTTGAGCCTATGGATTCATTTTATGTCCATTTTGCAAGGTTGCGAGAAAAAACGCAGTATGGAGGATGCCATGCGTAAAATACGCTGCCACACCCTGCCTACGGATGACATATGGATCACTGTTTTGGGTTCATTTCTGCGTATTACGCCTGTAAAAAATGGACTGTATTTCCCTACGCTGAGTGTGACCCCGGCCTAAGTCTGTTGATCTCATACTCTCCAATGCTTCTGCACTGCAAATTATAACATCAGCATCTGATGGGCAGGGAAGGAGGCATGCCAGCACCTGCTCTCAGTTGGCGCTCAAAAGCCACCTTCCCTGCAGGACTCTGAAGGACCCTGCAGCCATCTTGGGGCCAGTGATCTCCATGCAGACCATCAGAACAACGAGATCACATTGCGTTGTTCTAATGGGAGGACTCAGGGAGCCCCCTACCTGTGTGCCATCTCTTTGATGTCGCTGTCACTGCTAGCACTGATCTTGTGCATTGCTGCAGGATGACAGCCCTCACACAGAGCTGACACCCGCACCCGATTGCTGTGACGCTCAGTGTGAGGCCACACAATCACTGCACTGTATCTATTGTGGGAACGCAGCTCCCGCACAGCAGTATATGTACGATGCATGTCGGGAAGGTGTAAAAGTAATATCAGCATAATGATTCCAAATGATGATCTGTATCTATTGTCCTGTACACTCATGCATCATTAATCTCTATTTTTTATTAATATTTATTCTTTTTTGTTCACCATCTATGTATATTTTATTAATAATCTGCATTACTTGCTAGTTGCCACATATATCAAGTATTACCAGGCACCTTATAATATATGCCTATCTGTTTATATGAGCACATCACACTTTAACAGCATTTTCACAAATCATTCCCTCACTTGTTTTGCAATATTGGGAAATTGAGGGGAAAAGGCGACCTATGACGTACCTATAGGCTCACAATCTAAAGTCCCTATCAGTATGTCTTTGGAATGTGGGAGGAAACCGGAGAACCCGGAGGAAACCCACGCAAACACGGAGAGAACATACAAACTCCTTGCAGATGTTGTCCTTGGTGGGATTTGAACCCAGGACTCCAGCGCTGCAAGGCTGCAGTATTATCCACTGAGCCACTGTGCTAAATTTACCACTAACAGAAAATATAATGTTTCACAAAAGGAAATCTCAGAACCATTGAGACACATGACAGCATTACACTGTTATCACCACTTAAGGTTTACAAGTCAGATTTTTTTTAAAAAAATTGGCCTGATCAGGAAGGCGAAAACATTTTTTGACAGTAAGGGTCAATGCTAGATCATTGCGAAAAATGATCAAATGAAATTAAAAAAATTGCTTGACAAGAAAATTAACAATGACAAAAATCCATTACAACTACGTTTCTGCCCTGCCCTGAAATTGCCTGCTTATATGACTGCAGTGATCTATTTGTTAGCGCAGGTGAAATTGTGAACGAGGACAAGGCAGCTGATATCACTCTGTCATGCTGATTGAATTAAAAGCCAATGTAGTTTTCAAATGTATGAAATGCTTATATTTGTCCCTCAGTATAGAAATATCTGACTTAAAGATCTAAAAACACTGAAGCAGCAAAATTTATGCAAAATAAAATTTATGTCAATGAGAAAACTGTTAGTGACTATCATAGATATGAACTTACAATCACCAAAGAATCTACCTGTAACTGCCCTTTTTCTTCCCTGGAGTGCTTGTTACTAGTGTTGAGCATTCCGATACCGCAAGTATCGGGTATCGGCCGATATTTGCGGTATCGGAATTCCGAAACCGAGTTCCAATATTTTTGCGATATCAGGAATCGGTA
The DNA here is from genome assembly GCF_032444005.1 of Ranitomeya imitator. Lineage (NCBI taxonomy): Eukaryota > Metazoa > Chordata > Amphibia > Anura > Dendrobatidae > Ranitomeya > Ranitomeya imitator. Next base: position 161,214,406 of record NC_091288.1, on the reverse strand, counting down.
TCGGGATGAAGATTGATGTGTAAAATAAAGAATAAAAATAAAAAATATTGATATACTTACCCTCGGACGCGCCCTGGTTGTAACCGTTGCAACCGCCATGCTTCTGTTCCTAAGAATGAGCGCGTGAAGGACCTTCGATGACGTCGCGGCTTGTGATTGGTCACGTTAGCAGTCACATGAGCGGTCACGTGACCAATCACAAGCCCCGACGTCATTGAAGGTCCTTTACGCGCTCATTCTTAGGAAGGGAATCATGGCGGTTGCAGTTGTTACAACCAGGGCGCGTCTGAGGGTGAGTATATCAATATTTTTTATTTTTATTCTTTATTTTACACATGAATATGGGTCCCAGGGCCTGAAGGAGAGTTTCCGCTCCTTCAGACCCTGGGAACCATAGAGGATACCTTCCGATATTTGTGTCCCATTGACTTGTATTGGTATCAGATATCGGTATCGGCGATATCCGATATTTTTCGGATATCGGCCAATACCATCCGATACCGATACTTTCAAATATCGGACGGTATCGCTCAACACTACTTGTTACCATTCTCTTTGTTTGATTTTCCCAACATGACAGTGTGGGGAACCTTTTTTCTGCCAAAATCCATTTGGATATTTCTACCATCATTTGGGAGCAGCGCAAAATTATCAAATTGAAAATGACCCTGGTATACTAACGTGATATCTGGATCTGCATCTCTTTTTTTGAGGCATGTGATATTAGGTGATCATGTTGCTTCTCACATCTGCGTTACCAGATTTCTGTCAGCTTTTTGATGATACGTTTTGTAAAGAACTTGTAGCAGTAAGTTTTTAAGAACACAGAAGTATATTACACTGCAGGTCTCACAATGAGAAATTGTCACTGCTCATGTTACATTCATAGACCTCAAGCAGTGTGACATTCACAGTACATTCATTACATAGGAGACACCTAGACTGTGGTATACATCACATAAAAGATTCTGAGGCTGAAACACATATATCATATTCGTTAGCATTGCTAGGGCTCCTTCATATATATCACATAAGAGACACTGGAGTATAAACATCATATAGCAGATGCTGGCACTGCAGCATATACATCACATAGGTGACGCTGCGGTTGGAGCATATACATCACATACTGTAGGTCAGTGTTCCCCAACTCTGGTCCTCAAGAGCCACCAACAGGTCATGTTTTCAGGATTTCATTAGTATTGCCTAGGTGATAATTGCATTACCTGGAAAGGCAAGAATTCCATCACCTGCGCAATACAAAGGAAATCCTTAATACATGACCTGTTGGTGGCTCTTGAAGAACGGAGTTGGGGAGCACTGCTATAGGTGATGCTTGGGCATTAGCATATACATCATATACATCACACAGGAGATGCTGGGTCTGTAATATAACACTTCAAAGGAGACATTGGGGCTAGGGCTGGAGTACATCACATGGGACATGGGGATGCGTCTGCAATACATAACAGGAGACATTGGAGCTGGAGCAAATCTCAGGAGACATGGGGCTGGAGCACAGCACAGGAGACATTGGGGCTGAAGCCACTAACAGGAGACATGGGGCTGGAGTTGGAGCACATCATCTGAGACATTGAGAAGGAGCACATAACTGGAGACATGGGGCTGAGGATGGAGCACATCACAGGAGACATTTGAGCTGGGGATGGAGTACATTAAAGGAGATATTGAGCTGGAGCACAACAAATGAGAACATGGTGCTGCATTTGGAGTAGATTGCAGGAGACATTGGGGCTGGAGCACATCACACGAGACATTGGGGCTGAAGCACAACACAGAAAACATTGGGGCTGAAGCAAATCACAGGGGACATGGGGCTGAAGCTGGAGCACATCACCTGAGACATTAGCATGGAGCACATCACAGGAGACATTGGGTTGGAGCACATCACAGGAGACATTGAGGCTGGAGCACATCATATCGGGCTGGGGCTAGAGCACATGATAGGAGGAATTGGGCTAGAGAACATGACAGGAGACATTGGGCTGAGGCTGGAACACATCACAGTGGACATGGGGCTGGAGCAAGCATGACAGGAGATATGGGGCCTGGTCTGGAGCACATTACAGGAGGCATGGTGCTGGAGCATATATGGCAGGAGACATGGAGCAGGGGCTGGAACAGGGGCTGGAGCACATCACAGGAGACATTGTGGCTGAAGCACATCACATGAGGCATGTGGCTGGGAGTGGAGAACAAAACAGGAGATATCGGGATGGAGCACATCACAGGAGACATGGTGCTGGTTTGGAGCATGCATGACAGGAGACATGAAGCTTGGGGTGGAGCACATCACATAAAATTTAAGGCTGGGGCTTCAGCTTGTATGACAAGAGACATGGGGCTGGGGCTGGAGCACATCACAGGAGACATGGTTCTGGAGAATGTATGAAAAGAGGCATGGCACTGAAACATGTATGACAGGAGACATGGGGTTTGGGCTGGAGTATGTATGACAGGAGATTTGGGTCTGGAGCATGAATGACAGGTGACATTGGGCCGCTTATTCTGTCTTTGTCTGTGGGACGGGAGCGCATCGCGAGCTATCTCTGCTCACAAAGTTTGTTTTAAAGTTGTTGCTGGCCAGCGTGAGAACATTTTCTTTTAAGGCATGTGCACGCAGTGTTCAGCAGTGAATGCTGCATGCACATGCTCGCAGTGCGAAAGGATTTTAAAGGGCTGTCAGCCGGCAAAAATGCCCGAGCATTGTTGTCCCCAAGAAACTGCCCGGGGGCCACAGAAAATGCTTTTGTGGGCCTCAAGTGGCCTATGGGCTGGAGGTTCCCACCCTTGTTATATGGGAATTCAACATGGCTAACAAATAGTTTCATAAGAAAAAATAAACGTACATAAGCTCACTCGACATGAAGTGGATGCAGGGCAACATTTGAGATACGGTAGAATTCACAATAAATCAAAGCCAATGTCCAAAATATTGTAAAATTGCTATAATTTTATGGTTTAGGGCCATGATAGCCTGAATCGTCTAAGTCAATGTGCTGCCTGTTTACTATGTGAAGAATATTTATAACTTACTTATAAACTGAAGAAATAGAATTAGAGTGATTTTACGATATTTTTTGCTGGCTTTGATTCTATATGAATTCAGAAACAGTTGAATATATTGATAGATTTCCACAGATGAGTATGACTCATGGTTTTCCAGGTCATGGTTTGAGTTTGCAAAACAATTTTGATGAAAGAACAAAATAAAAACAGATAAAAAATGTGCAACAAGTCCTCACAAAATAAAGGAAACAGTCAATGTTCTGCTGTAGATTTGAAAAATGCAATTCTTATTTTCCAGAGTAAATCTTTTATCTAACTTCAGTGATTAATTTTCTGCACTGTGATGAATTATGTGCCGGGAAAATTTTATTCCTTATCATTTTCTGCACAATAATTAAGTAAACTTGTCATAATTTTGCAAATCCCCAAACAAAACAGTGAAAGAGTGATGCAATTATCAAAGCAGAAGGGAGACCTAGGATTCCCATACCAGAAGGGAATCTCTTTATTTGTTAGCATCCATAGAGAAAAAGAATAATAACAGCAGAGGGCATAGAAGCAACTTTTAGTTTTCAGATGCTATTATCAAGTGTGCATTTAAAATTGTTAATTAGAATTTTGAGTAACTTCTGCACATCTTATTAATAAATATTAAGAATTGGAAAATGTTGTCTTTTGTCAATTCCTTGGTTGAGAACACAAGTTAAGGTTTTTTTTGTAAATGATGAATAATTACAATTTTATCATATATGAACTAACGTTTTATTGTAGGGTTTTTTTTTTCAGAAAAAACATCTATGGATCATGAAATAGAATTTTATTTAGCTGACAACCACAATAATTTTTTTTCTCAATTTTACTTTTATTCACACTGGAAGCTTATAACTAGAAAGACAAATGTATTTATTTTTCATATTTTGGAAAATTAATAATTGTGACATAATTCAATTACAATTATTTTTTTAAAGGACTTTATTATTATCAAAATTGCAAAATATGTAAATATTACTTTTTGCTGTAATGACATACTAATTTGGGAGATGTTTTTAAAAAAAAAAAATCAAATACTCTATTGGCTTACTCTGTTAATATGGTGACTACACTATTTTAATAAAAGTGTGTTCAGAAGTTTACAAATCAGGCAAGGTGATATAAGTTATGATTTACAATGAATCACCATGGAAAATGATTGCAAACATTTTGAATGATTATACCAATTAAAAAAAAAACATTCACACAAAGACTCTCTCAAATGGCTACTATCACAACCTTTCGCCATAGAAATACTAAAGGAGATTTAATAATAGGGGCTCACCATGAAGCAGAGAGCAAGGATCTCTCTAGTGTTTTGTATGTTTCAAATTCCATGTATTGGCAGAATGACCCAGGGTTCATGCATCAGTCTCCAGTATTGTTCTAAAACTCTGTGTGCACAATTATTTGATAATTAGTTTTATTCTTGAACAGTAATGGTGCTGTCGGTGAACCCAAAAAGGTTAATAAATCTTAAACCAGAATATTTAAGAAAGCAAAAGTGAGGTTATGTCTTTCTGACATACAAAAAATATCAATGACTAAGGCTGGTTTCACACTTGCGTTTCAAAACGCATGCATTTAAAAAAAAAACGCATGGTGAAAAAACGCATGTAAACGCGTGCAAATGCTGCGTTTTTTTGACGCATGCGTTTTTGCATGTGGTGAAAAAAACGCAGTGTTTTGACGCATTTACATGCGTTTTTTCATGCATTTGCATTTTTGAAACGCATGCTGAGAAATGTGTGACAGCTGCCAATCATCAAAATAAAGTAAAAAACCCACTATAAACAGAAATAGTTAGGGTTAGGGTTAGGGGTAGGGATCATAACCCTAACCCTAAAGGGATCCTAACCCTAACCCTAACCCTACCCCTAACCCTAAGCCTAAAGGGATTAGGGTTAGGGTTAGGGTTAGGGGTAGGGATCATAACCCTAACCCTAACCCTAAAGGGATCCTAACCCTAACCCTAACCCTACCCCTAACCCTAAGCCTAAAGGGATCCTAACACTAACCCTAAAGGGATTAGGGTTAGGGTTATGGGTAGGGTTAGGGTTAGGATCCCTTTAGGGTTAGGGTTAGGGGTAGGGTTAGGGTTAGGGTAGGGTTAGGGTTAGGGATAGGGTTAGGGATAGGGTTAGGATCCCTTTAGGGTTAGGGGTAGGGTTAGGGTTAGGGATATGGTTAGGGATAGGGTTAGAATCTCTTTAGGGTTAGGATCCCTTTAGGGTTAGGGTTAGGATCCCTTTATCACCTTTATGGTGGGGGGTGGCATATCAGTGTGTTTTCTGTTTTTTTTAATAAAAACGCATGTGCTTAAAAACGCATGCATTTACATAGACATCAATAGGTTTCTTTGCCGCGAAAAACGCGTGCGTTTTTTTGCAGCAAAAAAACGCCGCAAAAATGACTACATGTTGCATTTCTGAAACACAACGCATGCAGAGAAAAAACGCATGCGTTGCAAAAACGCGTCAGAACGCATGCAAAAAAACTATGTTACACCGTGGCATAACGCGGTGTAGCGCAGTCCGTTAATGCCTCCATTACTTGCAATGGCGATCGCATCGCTAGCGCACGCCCACAATGGGCGTGCGCTAGCGATGTGCCGTCATTGAGTGATGGACCCGAGACATGGGCTGCAGCATTTCTGGGTCCGTCACTGCTAGCGCACTGCTAGTGCAGATGGAGCTAGCAGATGCTCCATCTGCGCTAGCGCAGTGCCAAAGTTGGCACTTGCCTTAGTGCAGTCCGTTTTTAACGGATTTGTTGAACGGACTGCACAACGCAAGTGGGAACCTAGCCTAAGGCTGTTTGGGGCAACAGTATTAGGCCAATAAATTCACAGTGCCTCTATTTGCAGGATACTACTATCCCAATCACTACCCCTACATTGTAGCCTCACTTGGTCAATCCCCAAAAAGTTGACATCGTTCAAATTGCCCAGATGTGCTCTATTGACATGTCCAGCCAACTGGGTGTGTCTTCAATTCCTAATATCACCAAGATGTTCATCCACCCTTCTTCAAAACTCTCTTTTGGTTTTTCCAATGTATTCCATTCCACACTGGCAATCTATCTTGTAGATGATCCCCAAAGACCTACAGTTTATAAAGGATTGGATAGTAAAACCTATGAAACTGTTGACTAGTGATAGCAAACCCAGGATGTTTGGATTTGTCGAACACATAGTAAAAAGTTTGGTTAGGGTCTGAAATTGACCTCAAACTTTACTCTGGACCCTAACCCCATAGAAGTCAATGGGGACCCAAACTTTGGTGCTTTAAAATTGATGTAAAATGGTCATAGCAAGGGCTATTTGGCTGAAAAAGGAAGCTTAATAGGGGTAAGAGTAGGACAATTGCCCTGCAAAAAAATGTGAATGGGAAATTACTTAAAGAGATTCTGTCACCATAACAATTATTGGAAAATAGGAAGAAAATAAATAACATAAAAGTTTTAAGAGTGCCCTTGCAGAAACTGAGGCTAGCTACTTCCAGTCCAGTTAAAAATTTCACCCACAGGGCATAGGGCACAGTACCCCTACATTAAGGTACCGTCACACTTAGCGACGCTGCAGCAATACCAACAACGATCCGGATCGCTGCAGCGTCGCTGTTTGGTCGCTGGAGAGCTGTCACACAGACAGCTCTCCAGCGACCAACGATCCCGAGGTCCCCGGTAACCAGGGTAAACATCGGGTAACTAAGCGCAGGGCCGCGCTTAGTAACCCGATGTTTACCCTGGTTACCAGCGTAAAAAAACAAACAGTACATACTTACATTCAGCTGTCTATCCCTTGCCGTCTGGTTCCTGCACTGACTGCTGGCCTTAAAGTGAAAGTGAAAGCACAGCACAGCAGTGAGTCACACAGCGGTGACTCACCGCTGTGGCTGTGCTCTGCTTTCACTTTACGGCCAGCAGTCAGTGCAGGAACCAGACGGCAAGGGACAGACAGCTGAATGTAAGTATGTACTGTTTGTTTTTTTACGCTGGTAACCAGGGTAAACATCGGGTTACTAAGCGCGGCCCTGCGCTTAGTTACCCGATGTTTACCCTGGTTACCAGTGAAGACATCGCTGAATCGGTGTCACACACGCCGATTCAGCGATGTCTGCGGGGAGTCCAGCGACGAAATAAAGTTCTGGACTTTCTTCCCCGACCAGCGACAGCACAGCAGGGGCCTGATCGTTGCTGCCTGTCACACTGGACGATATCGCTAGCGAGGACGCTGCAACGTCACGGATCGCTAGCGATATCGTCTAGTGTGACGGTACCTTTAGCATCTTACAAATTTCACCCAAAGACCATGGGTCAAAGTACACCCTAAGAATAACCTTACAAATTTCACCCACAGACAATGAGGGAGAGTACCCTCTAAAAATCATCTTACAAATGTATCTCAGAGGCAATGGGGCAGAGAACCTCCTCAGATGCAGTTTACAAGTTTCACCCAAAGAGCATGGAGCAGTGCACCCACATAGTTAAAAAATGTCTGCTCCAGTAGCAAATATTCCAAATGTCGTTGATGAAAAGCTTGTAGAATCATCTTAGATAGAGCTGGTGGGAAGCAGTGAAGCTTGCTACTGGCACTACAGTTAAAAAAACACACAGAGCATGTTTCCAAATTTCCCACACAGCAGCTGATAACAAATTTCACACCCAGACAATGGCCCACATTACCCCCGGCAGGGTTGCACAGCGGATTTTGGCAAACTACTTCCACAGATTTCGGCTCAACAATACACACATTACCTTTTGCAAGAGTACTATCACAGGCTAGAGAGATTCACCGCAGAGTTGCAGTTACTGCTGTGTTGTCTTGGTTTCCTTGGCGTTCCCGCACCTATGTTTGCTGGATGGTTGGTTGGTGGCAGTGCCAAGGAAACCAAGATAACACAGCAGTAAATGCAACTCTTCTCCTTCAAATATATTGCTTCCATTTCAAGTACCAAACAAAATTGTGATAAAGACCCCAGTGGGGTCGAAACGTCCCTTACTTTGTCGCATTCTTCACAGTTACAATTAATTTTGTTTGTTAGCACGAAATAAAGAAACTTGCATTACCAAAAACAGAGTGTGCGGTGAATCTATGTAGCCTCGGTCATGGAGTCTCAGGCCCCATTCCACCTGCACCTCGATACTTTGACTGAGTGCACGCCAATCTTCCAACAACAGTATTATCACAGACATGGTTGCATTAGATTAGAAAACAATTACTACATATATCACTCCCACCAACTCAGTTGAAGATTCTACAAAGTTTTGTGTTCAACAGCAAGTGAGGGTTAAGTGAGGGTTATCAAAAAACCATAAAGAATATGACGTTAAAAAGATAAATTTTTCTTTTAAACATTTTTTATTGGGTTATATAACACAAATAAACAATAATGTAAAACTACATAACAGGGTGTGTGTTTTTTCAATAGAATGTTATCAAAAGTTCTTTCATTAGGTCGTCATATAGTACATGTTAAGATTAATCATAGTAGAAGTTACAATCTTTCATTCCACAAGTTTGTCTTCATTTTCCTTCTTTTTTTATAAGGAATGAGTCTAACCCAATGTGTACACACCTATAGATCTTAAATTATAACATTGATGTAATATGCAAATTGCCTCTTCTGAGAAAAAGAGGACTTAAACTCTATAGCGCCACCTATTGGAAGTAGCAATCCTACAAGTCACAATCAACCCATTAACGAGTCGTGCAATATGACTTAGGATAAAAACCAAATCAATATCTCAATTCGCAGACACGGTGTTTCGGGCTGTTGGCCCTCGTCAGTGCGAAGCATGAGAACTGATTTGGCTAGGTGAGAGGTTCTGGACTGGGGTCTAAGGGGTAACGTTTCTCCTTGGTATGTCACTCTCCATGAGGAGAAACGATACCCCTTAGGGGAGAGGCAGGGGAGTCCTCCATGTAAGAATGGATATTGGTATGGGCGGTTAGTGCCTTACAGCATCATGAGACCTATGTAACAAGCATTAATCTCTCATGAAAGCCAGTTAGTTTTTAGGGCGGATGCCAGATCTTTATTCAGTCGCTGTGTGAGACTGCTGACTCATCATCCTTAAGTATTCATCCGATTCTCTATACAGAACCCATGGCTCCCATGATACCCCAAACCTGTTGTTAGGACTGGCGGAACGCACCAAGTTTAAGATGTAATGGTATTAGGTGCGTTCGCAGTCCGAGGTCCACCGTGCAGGTGAAAACCCTGCTGCTAGTAGAGACGGACGATATGGCGGTACAATATGAATACACATGGGTTAACTTCACTCTGTGTGAAGGAAGCAAACCCTGTTGCGTCATAGGGCCGCGGTACCGCACCAAGAGCGCAAGCAATGAGTCTCAGAACTCAATCCAAAGACTCAGGATTTGAGTTCATAAAGACCTCATGCACTCGACACCGCTAATGGGGTGTCAGAGAGACAGAAATAATATTATATTAGAAGCATGAGAGTGCGTGCGGTGCCGCACTGGTGGATGCCACTAACCACCCAGGCTTGGGTCAGGAAAGCGCAGAGAAAGTGCACAGCGCCACACTGGCGGTCACAGCAATTAGATGCTGTAATATGTGTAACGTGCTGATGGCTAAGTCGGGCGCTAGATAGCAATCATCCACCTTCCGCGAGCAGTCATACAATAGGGAGGGGATTTTAAAGAATGACTTTCACTCACAACGCACACACGTTTACAAAAGACAATACTAGTGCATGGCCGTGCGGCCATGCGAGCCTTAAATAGTTGCAGCACATTTAGGACCTTCAGAGAAGGACCAATGGAGTTGCTGCAGTACCTGAGCATGTGACCCCAGATCTCCACTGAGAGATCTTGCCCTGGGCATGCTCAGAGTGCAAAGCAGGACTTAGTCCTAGCACCTACAAGGACCTTCCAAGAAGGACCAATGACCTACCTGCAGTATCTGATCATGTGACCCTCGATCTCCACTGAGAGATCTCATTCTGGGCATGCTCAGAACGTGAAAAGCAGGACTTAGTCCCAGAAGCATCTGCTCGCCACTGCCCAGCACTGACTTCAATGGCAGAAGCAGGAAATGCAGTAGTAACTCTTAGCATAGAGTCAGACTGAACGAGACGCTGGGACCGACGTCTCCACTGAGCAGGTTACACTGCGGCCGGAGAAGAATGGGAGACTGCAGCGGAGATGGCCCGAGATTCCCCCTGTGCAGAGGCAGGAACTTGACCCCTAACACCTGTCTCTTGAGAAGTTTGTGAAAGCTCCAATTTCCCTACATAATAAAGCTTATCAACTTTTTGGAGCCAATCAACAATGCTTGGGGTACTCTGAGAGCGCCATTTTGTGGGAATAATTAGTTTGGCCGCTGCTAATAAAAATAAGAGTGGTGATTTGTACTTGGTCTGTGAAATATCACTAGACCAGTTCAGAAAGATGAGGTTCGGCCGTGGGGGGTTTGAAAGTTTGCACAACTTGTTAATAATTTTCAAAACACTATTCCAAAATGGTCTAATCTTATCACATGACCGCCAAATGTGCAGGAAATCCCCTTTATCTTTATTACATCTCCAACAGGTTGGGGGTATGTTGGGGTACCAGGTATGAGTTACCACTGGGGTGTTATACCATCTTGTGATGATCTTATATGAGTTTTCTTGAACTCTTACACAGCAAGATGGCCCAAATGAATTTTTATAAATGCGCTCAACCTCCCAGTCCTGAAGTTTAATTCCGAGTTCTTTCTCCCATGCTAATATATAGGCACGTTTAATAGATACTCAGTCTGACAGAAGGGTCTGGTATAATTTTGCTAATACTCCTTTAGGTTGCTTATGTTGTGTTAATAAGGTTTTGAAAGTCGTTAATTCCCAAAATGGGATACCGGCTTGTAAATACCATCTAATAGCTTTCTTAAGTCTATTATAGTGGAGAAAGTTAATATGTTGTTTTGGGAATTTATTTTGTAATTCTGGTAACGGGAGAAGTGTACCTTCTGTAAGTACACTATCTATGCCCTCCTTAATCGAGTGTAAGATATCTGTAGATTTAATCATAGTTTGATCCAAGTACAGCCCTGGTAAATCCATCACCCTGGCCAAAGGTGACGGAAGTGGCATTAATAGATAGGAGTTTCTAGCCCAAGTGTGTACCACATTCCTAGACATAGTGTTAGGTATTTCCAATTTGTGGATAAAATCTTTGGGAGCATGAAGTATGTTAGTGATCGGGACAGGTACTGAGTCATCTGCTATCATCGTCCATAGCTTATGTTTAAGGTTCCTTACCCAATCAACTATCAAAGACAGTGTCGCTGCTGTATGAAATTTCTGTGGATCGGGAGCGCTCATACCCCCTTTTGTCCTAGGGAGTGAAAGTATTTTATAGTTAAGTCTAGATCTTGAGCCTCTCCATATATACTTCCCAAAGATGGAGCGTATTCTCTGAAAAAATGGGATAGGCACTATGATAGGGAGCATTCTTGATACATAGTGGAACTTGGGGAGTATGAAGCTATTTAACAGATTCTTACATCCCATCCAGGAGACAAAAGGTGCCCTCCATGACTTTATCAGTTCTAATGTAGTGTTGATCAGAGGGGCATAGTTAAGGGAGAATAATGAATGCCAATGTGGGCTTAATTTAATTCCCAAGTATTTAATAAAGCTCGAGTTCCACTTAATTGGAAATCTGGATTTAATGTCTTGAAGGGTCAAGTTCTCTACATTCATACTCGTAGCCTCTGATTTATCAAGATTTATTTTAAAATTTGACATGCTTCCAAATTTTTCAAACAGTTCCAGCACTGCAGGGATTTCTTTGCTAGGATTTGTCAGTAGTATTAATAAATCATCTGCGAAAGCTGCTACAATATGGGACATTCCAGCTAATCTAACCCCTTCTATGTCTGGGTGTTGTCTAAGGCTTTGAATCAGAGTTTCAATAGTCAAAACAAATAGTGTTGGCGAGAGCGGGCAACCTTGACGGGTGCCGTTTTTAATTACAAAGGGAGTGGACAAGTCTCCACTTATCCTTATCCTCGCTGTTGGGTATGTGTACATTTGAAAAATGGCATTGATTAACAGTGGTGGAAACCCAAATCTCTCCAAGGTCTCTTGCATAAAAGTCCAGTCCACCCTGTCAAACGCCTTTTCTGGGTGCGTTCCCATCAACACCAATGGTTTATGATGGATTTTAGCATATTGCATAAGGTATAAGTCTCTTAGGGAGTTATCCCTACCTTCTCTGCCCCCAACAAACCCCACCTGTTCCGGTAAGATTAATGTGTCTACTACCAGACCAATTCTTTTGGCAATCATTTTTGCAAACAATTTAAGATTGTTATTCAATACAATAAAAATATTGGTCTGTAATTGCTGCATATCTCTGAGTCTTTGCCTTCCTTATGGATCAACGATATGTGTGCTTCTAGTGTCTGTTTTGGGAAGGTCGCTCCCCCCTACACCTCATTACACAATTTCAGAAGGTATGGGCTCAATGTCTCCTGGAAGGCTTTATAGTAGAAGGCCGGGAGTCCATCTGGGCCTGGGCTCTTTCCTACCGGACAGTTCGACAGGGCAGACTGGAGTTCCCTCAACGTGAAAGGGCCTACTAATTCTTGTTGCTTTTCTTCGGAAAGGTTTGGTAAATTAATGGTATTTAAAAATTCTTTTATGTTAAATTTTCTTGTATATAATTGTTCTTCACTTTCACAAGGGCGCAGATTATTAGAGAGGAGTAATATTCTTTAAAAGCTGAGGCAATGCCATCTGGATCTCTAATTTTTTCTCCATTTGATTTTTTGAGTGTATATATTAGTGACTTAGCCTTTCTCTTTTTAATCTGAGACACCATGAATTTTAACACTTTATCCCCATGTGCAAGCATTTTGTGTTTCCATTTTGTGAACACCCTGATTGAATCCTTAAGGTACCGTCACATTCAGCGATGCTGCAGCAATATAGACAACGAGCCGATCGCTGCAGCGTCGCTGTTTAGGTCGCTGTAGAGACGTCAAACACAGCAGCTCCAGAACGATGCAGGAGTGATCCTGTGACGTAACGGCGACTCACTTATTGTTCTCGCTGGTTGTTAGCTCCATATAAAACATTGCTGGCATCATTGCTTTTGCTGTCAAACATGACGATACACGACGACCTGACGACCAAATAAAGTTCTGGACTTCTAGCTACGACCAGCGATATCACAGCAGGATCCAGATCGCTGCTGAGTGTCAAACACAACGAGATCGCTATCCAGGATGCTGCAACGTCACGGATCGTTGTCGTTCTCGTTGTAAAGTTGCTGAGTGTGAAGGTACCTTTATTCATTATATCTCTGAGTTCTCATCTTTTTTGCAGCAAAAGAGTAAAAGTGTCAGGTCTAACTGTTTGTTTGTGTTCTTTTTCAAGGGTCTGGATCTCTTTGAAGAGAATCTCCAGATTTGTCTGTCGTGCCTTGTTTTTATGTGATGCAATGGAGGTCCATTCCTCTCTTACCACCACTTTGTGAGGTTCCCAAACAATAGGGAATGGTGTCTTATCTTGTGTGTTAAGTTCAAAGTATTCTTTTATCTTTCTCAGTATTTTCCCTTTGGCGGACTGTTCAGACAAAAGGATCTCATTAAGTCTCCATGTGTCATTTTTTGGTCTGTGACCCAGCACTATTTTATTTATAAGTATCGAGTGGTCAGAATGGACATTCAGGATTATCTGCGCATCCTTTAGATTCGAGATCATCTGGAACGGCAGGAAAAGATAATCTATTCGACCATAGGACGATTGCGTTTGGGAAAAGTGGGTGTAGTTTATTGAATTAGGGTATAAAAATCTCCATGTGTCTACTAGCTGATGCAAATGTAAAGTTGTGGAGATGCGTTTAAGTGCTTTTTTGGTTATGTTTGATTTCCCTGTTGAGGAATCTACTACTGGTTCAAGAGGCGGATTTAAGTCACCTGCCAGGATCAGGATGCCCTCTGTAAATAGTTAGCCTCTCTCATGGTCTTGGAGAACCAAATATCTTGTTTAGTATTGGGGGCATATAAATTGCCTATTGTTACCAATTTATGGGCAATTTTCCCTTTGATAAAAATAAATTTGCCATCGTTATCCTTGAGCCTCTCCATGTATTGAAATGGTGTGTGTTTGGATATCGCAATAGCGACTCCTTTTGATTTCCTTTAAGATGAGTATGAATGATACCAGGTGTCATAGTAATGATGTCTGTCTAAATTTGGGGCTTTCTCTTGCGTGAAATGTGTGTCTTGTAGCAACACAATACCTATCCCCAACTTTATGATGTGTGTAAGTACCTGGGACCTTTTGATCGGTGCATTCAGTCCTCTCACATTATATGATGCTATAACCGTTTCTTGTGTTTTGCTATCCATAATGATTCGTTGTGATGTCGAGTCCATGAGCCGCAGTGCGCCGCACCATCAATGGGTGTACGGAAGAAAGAGGGGTGGAAAAGGTGGACATAAGAATGAGAACAGACAACATAAACAAAATAACACAGGAATGGGCTTGACGCCCTAACTCTAATATTCTAACCATTCGTTCAACTAGGTTATACCCAGCTAGGGAAAAAAGACAAATTCAAGTAACAGTAATGCAAATTAAACCACTTATGAGCAATATTATGGGCAGTGTTATAAGGCTTAACCATTATAGTGTTCTCTAATGCATGGAAGACGGCACTGTAGAAATATCCACAAAAAGGAGAAAACACAACCAAAAAACATATCTGAAAAAGAGAACCTATAAAACATAAGGTCCTCTTCATAATCTTCCATTATTTTCCAGAGTTCACTTTCCCTGTGATCTCCTGATCTTTGAACTTCTGCTTATCTTTTTCTATGTCTTTGGCATTTAGGATTCCCAACTTTTTTCCAATTCTCCTGTACTGGTAGGTACAGAGATTGGAGGTTTGTATGTAGCGATCTCAGGTCTGGAATCGGGTCGAGCTGGATTCCCAGTTCTTCACATCTTTTCGCTATATCCACTGTCGTTCTGACCATGTATCTCCTGCTCTCTGCTATAATAAGTAGACCAAACGGGAAGAGCCATCGGAAAAGGAAACATCTTTCTTTTAATATATCTGTGAAGGGTTTCAGTATGCGTTGCTTGGATAAAGTTGAAGGGGCAAGGTCTTGGTATATGTAAACTGTGGAGTCTCTGTATTTTAGAGATTCCATTGATCTCGCCTTTTTGAAAATCTTCTCCTTTATAAAGAAGTCAAGGATCCTGCAGATTATGTCCCTATGAAGTTCCGTTGGCTTGGGTTTAGGTTTTAATGCCCTGTCGGCTCTTTCTAGGACCAGCGCTTGACCTTCACGTAGGCCTAGCATGGGTAAAAAAAGTTACGTTAGGACAGCTGTCACATATTCCTGCCCTGCTGCCTCTGGAATTCCTCGTACTCTATGATTATTTCTTCTATTTCTATTTTCTATGTCTTCCGATGTGGTATACAGCAGAGGTGTCAAACTGCATTCCTCAAGGGCTGCAGACAGGTCATGTTTTCAGGATTTCCTTGTACTGCACAGGTGATAATTTAATCACCTACACACATAATGATTACATCACCTTGTGCAAAGCTAAGGAAATCTTGAAAACACGCATGGTTTGCGGCCCTCGAGGAATGCAGTTTGACACCCCTGGTATACAGGATGTTAATGTGATCTTAATGAAGTTGCAGACCTTCTGTTATTTTCCCTGTACAGGCAGTTAGTTTAGCTTGTGCTCCCTCTAATTTCTCCATTCTGTTCCCGATGTGTTGTATGTCTTTCTTAATTTCCGAAAGGTCTTTAGCTAAGGCAGAAGACAGGATATTTTTAATAAAAATCCTGGATATGGGTTTATCCAAATCTACTGAATCGTTAGACTCTTCTACTTCTGCTGATTCTTGTTCCTCAATAATGTCTTTTGAGTGTGACATTTCTTGACTGGAGCTACTTTGTTTTGTAATGAATTTCTCCATAGTTTTATTTGATGATGTTTCACTATGGTTATTCGGTCACGTCAAGCATCCTATTTTTACCATATTTCCGCCTTTTGGAACTTGTACAGTCTATTTTGTAGCCTCTCTGTGTTTATAATTAGGGATTGGGCTCCCTTACCTTTATACAGGAGTTTTTTTTTTCTCCTTTGTAATTTAGTTAGGCCTTCTCATACAGAGATTCTCATCTGCCCTGTAACCTTTCCACCAGTAGATGGAGCTTCTGAAAAGTAATCCTGCAGTGTAAATGTATGTTCACGTATTAACCATTGAATAGACCAAGTGCAACAGTCACGTTCATTTTTTATCAATTGTTGATTTCATATACTGCAGGGTTTCAGATTCTATTCAGTGACCGAAAGGAAGACTCTGGAAATTTCAGTGCTTTGTGGTTTGTGCTCATATTTCCCTATTGGGTGCTGTATTCCCTCCTACTTCATTTTGTGTGTAAGGAAGGTAATTTTAGTGCACTGTTTCCTTGTAGTGATATGCAGGTTTAACTGATTCAGTGCTTTGACTCTTCGATTTGCACTGTTGGATATGTAGGTGGTGTGAGAGCTTCCGCCTGTTAAACAGCTTGTGTACATATATTCCGTGTGCTCTGGGTCTCTTCACACAGCTGTAGTTACATTAATTATTGCCTCAAGAAAAGGGTCTTTGTAAGGAGAGGCAGGTGTCTACTACTATGTCACCAGTCTGTTTTGCAGAAGCTCCTTGTGGTGTCTGCCCCCACCAGCTTCCCTGGGCACGGCTCCCTCTTCATTGGCCTCCTGTATATCTGCATGAACTGTAAGTCTAAGTTGTGGCCTGTTGATCCCCGTCCCTCCACCACCCCTTGCTGTATCCTTAACTTGACTGGTGTCTGCTGTCAGCCCTCTGTTGCACTGTTGGCTTCCTAGATAATCTCCTCTTTCTCCCCCCTGCACGTCTCTCCTCAGAGCAGGAGAGGAGTTTAACCCTGCTGTACTGTTCTGGTCAATATGACCCAAAATGATTTTTGAGACCCTGTAGATTTTTTTATATGAGGATTTGAAACTAGTGGTATCTTGACTTCTCCTTATTTGTGGAGCTCTCTCTATATATTTTTTTTGTTTACTTTTTGCTACACGCTGATTGTTACACTTGTACTGTTCTGGTCAATATGACCTATTCTACAGGTCTCTGATTATTTCTGACTGCAAAAGTTATGTTTTTTTATGTGTACTTCATCTCAAAATGGTGGTGGTTTCACTGTTCTTATCAGTAAACAAGTAATTATCTAGTATTATCCATTTGTTGTTTGTGAGAGAGGAGACTGGTTGTCTATCATTCAAAGTCTGGGGGTTTCACTGTCATCAGTAATCAAGTATTTATTTAGTCAAATGCATTTTCAGTTTGTGAGAGAAGACACTGTTGTCTTATAAATTGGACACCAGTCATTTGACTTACACCCTGAAGCTAAGTCCTGTGAAAGAGACACTGGAATCTGTGAGAGAGAGAGCACTGAGCTGTGAATACACATCTTTACAGGTATTCTTTTTTTTTTCAAAACTTGGATAAAAATGTTTCTAAAATGTCTATTGACTGACGCTGTGAATACATATCTTTACAACTATTCTTTTCTTTTCCAAACTTATGTAATTCTAATGAGCACAATGCACCATGACAATGCCGTAAGTGATAGAGCAGACAGAAAGCCTGACATTATTTTGGATTATAATGCCACAAAGAAAGCAGTTGATACTTTAGACCAAGCAATATCAACATATACCATATTTTTCGCTTTGTAAGACGCTCCGGATTACAAGACGCACCCCAAATTTTGAGGAGAATAATAGGAAAAAAACTTTTTTTAATAAATTGGTGAGGCGTCTTATAATCCATGCGTCTTATTACTCACCAGGGGTTGTGGCTGCAGTGGATCAGGGTCCCAGGGTCATTGCTGGAGGCAGGAGTGGAGCATTGCTGCAGGCTGGGATGAGGGGGTCTGCAGGGGGGCCCCTATGCTGCAGGGGGGCTCCTGTGCTGCAGGCTGGGATGAGGGGATCTGCAGGGGGCTCCTGTGCTGCATGGGGGCTCCTGTGCTGCAGGGCTGTCTCGGGGGCTGCAGGGCTGTCTCGGGGGCTGCAGGGCTGTCTCGGGGGCTGTGGGGGGCTCTGGCGACATTTTGTGAAAGACCAGAGCCCCCCGGCAGTTCGTCCATGCGTTCCTGTATGACTGACTCCGGGAAAATGGCCGCCGGAATCTCGAGAGATGAGATCTCAGCGCTGAAATCTCATCTCCCGAGATTCTGGCGGCCATTTTCCCGAAGTCAGTCATACAGAAACACATGGACGAACTGCCGGGGGGCTCTGGTCTTTCACAAAATGTCGCCAGAGCCCCCCCGCAGCATCAGAGTTTCCAGGATCTCCCGGGGCAGCAGCGGACAACCACGGCAGCGGTGGCGGGTGACAGCGGTGGCGGGCAGCAGCGGCGCGAGCGGACACCCCCTCATCCCAGCCTGTAACAGTAAGCGGTATGTCCGCTTTGTAAGACGCACCCCCATTTCCCCCCCAAATTTGGGGGAAATAAAGTGCGTCTTACAAAGCGGAAAATACGGTACATGCAAACGCAAAACCAATAGGTGGCCAATGATTTTATTTTATAACATACTGGACGTTTTGGCATACAATGCATTTGTCTTATGGAGAGAAATCGACCCTGATTGGAACCGGAATAAGCTGCATAAAAGAAGATTACTTCTTGAGGAATTGGGCAAATCCCTGGTTAGGCCATATATTGAGAGCAGAAAAGTGAAGGAGCAACAGCCATTGTAAAAAGTGTCCAGCATGCTCAAGAAAGAGACTCCACATCCACGGCCTCCACCAGCACAGCTACCAGCAGCACAGCTACCAGCAAAAAAAGGAAGAGATGTCGCTTCTGTCCATATTCCTGTGACAATAAGACTAATCTGACCTGTGCTGGATGTTCAAAATATCTGTGTAAAGGACATGTGTCCTATTATTGTGTTCAGTGTAAAAACGCATGAACATGTTCAGTTTTTCTTTTTTCTTTCTAAAAAGGTTGAAGTTTTTATGATTTTTCATTTGTTGATATATAAATATTGTTTTCAAAAAGTTAAATTTAATGTTTTAGTAATAGTAATGTAAAGCTTCTCTGTTATTTGTGTGCAGAATGCCAACAATCAAAGATAATTGTAAAAAGCCTGTGTAACCTTTTTATGAAAAAAAATAAATTATTAAGTTTAAATTTGAATTTTTCATTTGTTTATGATCAACCATGTTCACATGCAGAATAATAATGAAAAAAGTATTCAAATAAAACATTTAGAGTAGCTAAAAATCAGGAATTAATAGGTCGTGTCACATTGACCCGGAAACAGTACAAGTGTATAGCAAATGCGAATAGAACAGCAGGGTTAAAAAGATAAATTTTATTTAGAACAAATAAAACAAATAAATAAAATAGGATAATAGCATAGAGGCTGTTGAACAAACATGCAGGGAGACGATGTTAAATACAAGCTGTATTGAGTAATTTGTATTATATAGACAGTCCAAGCATTAATCCCAGGGTAATAAAATGCAAAGGGTTAAACATCCCTAACAAGATTAGACATGAGAGACTTTGGTATGAGATCATACATATGTGTAAAGCTGCTTGTTATATTCACCACGTTTGTTATTTTTCTGTCACTTTCTTCCCAGCCCTGATACTGATGTCTCCATGTTTCGGACATTTGTTCCTTTATCTGACATCAACCAGCATATAGCCCTTCTACCATTCGGCGATCGATATCTCTCTTATGTGACATTGGTTCATTGTTTCTTTGTAAATGTGTATCATGCTGTATTTTTTCTGTATATATTGTATATATTTTTATATAGATATTGTTTCCATTTTTTTCAGCAACACTGTGATCAAGGCCACGTCGTGGCTGAAACGTCTCAATTGCCTGTTGCTCATCACTTATAAATAAACATTTTCACTTGAAGCAAATTCTTTCTAGTCAAGAGTGCAGTGATTATCGGCTTTCTATATCGTATGCCAGCCATTTGTTTCTTCTGCAATCCTCAGAGGTGGCACCCTAATCACGCTTGTTTCCCCTGCGTCAAAAATTTCTAAATGCCCAACTGACTGAGGGGAATCACAGATGGGCCATTCTGCAGAGCTGTTCACATATTCTATTCCATGGGCATCAGAGGTCTTCTCCAAAGAGTCACAGAATCCAGATTAGGAAAGCATCTGCACCAATGCCCAAAATTCTTTCTTGTTGGATCCGGGGCCGGACGAAGTAGGGTCGGAGCAGAATCCAGACCCTCATCACCAGATGTTAACCACCAATAGTGGAGGTGAATCTGATGAGACTCAGATACCAGAATTGAACACGGACTGTACTGTGGTGTCAGGGCAGAAAGAGGAGGAGGGTGACTCTTAGAATGAGGACTCTGAGAACAGAGAGGATTACAGTGAGGTTGTATATCCCACTTGGTGCGAACCCAGAGGTATGCAGATGAGTTGCTCAGCAAGTGAGGTTGAGGAGGAGGACAAGTAGGTTACATTGCGGCTTCCCTCTCAGACATGAAGTGAGGCAACCACTATAAGCACTTTATCCTCAGACGCAACGCTGGCTACATGCAGGAACCAGCACATGCACGACCAACATGCCTTAGTGTGGGAACCTCACTGAGTAAAATACGGACTGGCGGGCCTCGCCAACCACAGGCCATCCCATCAACCCCATCTGCTGCTTCTTCCTCCTGCTTTACCGTGTCAAGTCTTCTCATACAGGTCTCCAGCCGCACAAACTCCAATTGTTTACCTCCTACAGTCGAGGTGAGTGAAAGCCCATCAGCTGTTATGGAAGCATGACTGCTGTTTTTATATCACCTAGCACAACACATCTTTCTCAATCCACCATAACATCTCCGCCTGCACCTCACTCACAATCCAGCAGTTTGCCATATTCTCAGTACTCCACCCTCTCTCAGTACAGCAGCCAGCCCTAGGTTCTGCAGTCATGGTCACGTAAAATAATGTTTCCTTCTAAACATGCAAAAGCTAAGAGCTTGAAATCCACCATCTCCATCTGTTGGACACGGAAATGCTGCCTTTCTGCCTGGTGGATACAGTCGGTTTCAGGAAGTTGATGGCAGTCTCTGTCCCCCAATGCCAGTTGCCCAGTCACCAGTACAGGCCCTGTTGAAGCGTGTTGTATGCGAAACAGCTATAATCTGTCCTTTCCCCGCATGCCTCCATTCACCTGCATGTCCAAAAAACTAATAACAAATAAAGGACATAGTGATTATTTCTGCAATTTGGTGAGCGCCACATCATTTTCTTTTTATACATATTGTTAAGCTTGTATTTTTGGATGCTGAGCACCTGTTTCTGATTGTTTGCTACTGCCAGTCTTCAGTTAAAGAGGATCAACCATAGAGATGTAGGTGGAGTTTTTGCCCTTAGTGCCGTTCACCTGGCTGTTTCTATTACTGTTGAATTAGAAATAGTGCTGACTACTGGGTTGCCTCTCTTAAATCCACGGTACTAGAGTAAATGTAGCCAAATGCTTCTCACCTGGAAAGGGATGTGCACATGCTGGAGTATCGAAACACACTTGTAGACAATCTTAAGATTGGTTTGCCCCAAGACAGCAGTGATTCACACAATGTGCATCCCAGTACTAGACATCCAACCCAGAGAATGTCATGGCATGATCGCAAAAACATTAGCAGCAGCCGTGGCATAAGTGTTAAGTGGCATAAACAATATCTGTGAGTTGTTTCACTCATTTTTTAGACCAGCCCGTGCACCAGCAGAACAGAGAACAAGTCTTACACATTGTGAACGACTTGAGAGTATGGTACAGGAGTATCTGGAACTCAATATTAATGCCATCGGGAGGGGGGGTTGGACCCTTTTGCATCTTGGTCTTCAAAAATGGAAGTGTGGCATGAGCTTACCTGACATGTCATAGAGGTTTTGCTATGCCCGGTAGCAAGTTCTCTCAGAATGTGTCTTCAGCACTGCTGGTGGTGTCCTGATATATAAGTACATCCAGCTGTGCTCTGAAAGTGTAGACTGCCTAATTTTCATCAAAATAAACAAGTCATGGATGTCCAATTACTTTTGTACCCCAGTCGCAGACTGAACAGACTAGGTGATGGTTTTGTTTTTAGTGTCATGCTTTAACCTCACATTTTTTCAGTATGTGCCATCTTTGTGATGTCTTCTCTGCCTGCTGTTACTACTGCTGCTGATGTTATAAACCATTTTTTGAAATGTAGAGACTGTAGTAAAAGTTGTGTCAGATGCCTATTGTGCAGTTTCTACTCTGTGGAAATTGATGCCACTTTAGTGATGTATGACAAATATTTTATGAAATGTGGAGGCTCCAAGTTGGGTCTCTATCTGGTGGGTTGCCTGTGTAATTGAGGCTCCTAGACAGGAAAGCCTGCACTTACTCTCTGGCAACTACCTATGTTACTTTCCTAACATTTTTCTAACAATATTACTGTATGAAACTGACGTTTGTGCCATCTGAGTATGGCTGCAATAAAAAAGAAATAATATCGGAGGTGTTGCATGAGGTATCAGGTCTCACAGCTAAGAAGGCTTACACTGCTCCCTTAACCACCAGTTTGTCATTAAAACTTCAATTCCATGCTGTAAATGCTGAGCCAGACCCTGATACCTCAGGCATTGCCCATGGCTGACTGCTACTGTGTCATTTGAAAATTTGTACTGTGGGTCACTTAATTTTAGCTGTTTGGGAAGCTTTTTAGCCACTCCTTAAGGCGTTTGGTGTGGCCTCCCATTGAATCTAATGGAATCTAATCGGCGAACCATTTGGTGAACGTCTAAAGGTTCAGCGAATCAAACGAACCGGGTTCGCTCATCTCTAGGAATGAGCACATCTGAGCACCTTGATACTCGAGTAACAACCGAGTATCACCGAGCACATTTGCTCATCCCTAGCTGATGCCAATTCTTTATCTGCAATACTACAGTACTAGACAACACACAGCGGTCCTAAAAAAATATTTATTTGGCCTATAAATAGCAATGAGATGGCTGATGCCAGTTATTTATTTCTCAGACTACTATAAAACACACACCGGAATAGGATAATTATTTATTTGGCTTACACATGGCAACTAAATGTCTGATACAAATTATTGAAAACCTTTTGTGTATATATATATATATATATATATATACAAACATATATATATATATATATATATATATATACTGTATATATATATAGTGGGTTTCCTGTCAGGGACAATCAATAGGGATTAGTGGGTGTTAGGGCTAGCGGAACGCACCAAATAATAAGACAGATAGAGTATGGTGCGTTCGCAGCCCGGGGTCCACCGTGCAGAGATGGAACCTGCTGCCAAGTAATGACGGACTATATGGCGGTATCATAAGTAGGGTTGAGCGACCTTCACTTTTATAGGATCGAGTCGGGTTTCACAAAACCCGACTTTTGGAAAAGTCGGGTCGAGTGAAATCGGCCGATCCTATAAAAAAGTCGGGGTCGGGGTCGGCCGAAACTCGAAACCCAATGCAGTGCATTGGGTTTCCATGGTTCCCAGGGTCTGAAGGAGCGGAAACTCTCCTTCAGGCCCTGGGATCCATATTTAAGTGTAAAATATAGAATTAAAATAAAAAATATCCTTATACTTACCCTCTGACGCGCCCTGGTACTAACCGGGAACCTTCCTTCCTTAGAATCAGCCTTCCAGGACCTTCGGTGACGTCGCGGGTGACGTCGCGGCTTGTGATTGGCCGCGCGGCCGCCCATGTGACCACTCGCGCGGCCAATCACAAGCCGCGACGTCACCCGCGACATCACCGAAGGTCCTGGAAGGGCTGATTCTTAGGAAGGAAGGCTGTCGGAAGGAAGCAGGGCGCTTCCGAGGGTGAGTATATTCCTATTAGGTATATACTCACCCTCGGAAGCGCCCTGCTTCCTTCCGACAGCCTTCCTTCCTAAGAATCAGCCCTTCCAGGACCTTGGGTGACGTCGCGGGTGACGTCGCGGCTTGTGATTGGCCGCGCGAGCGGTCACATGGGCGGCCGCGCGGCCAATCACAAGCCGCGACGTCACCGCGACGTCACGGCAAGGTCCTAGAAGCGCGGATTCGAAGGAGGAAGGCTGCTGGTTAGTACCAGGGCGCGTCAGAGGGTAAGTATTGCAATATTTTTTATTTTAATTCTATATTTTACACTTTAATCTGAATTCCGATACCAATTCCCGATATCTTAAACATATCGGGAATCGGGATCGGAATTCCGATTCCAGATTCAAAAGATCGCCGACTTCATGGCCGACCCCCCACTGGGGTCGGGTCGGGTTTCATGAAACCCGACCTTGCCAAAAGTCGGCGACTTTTGAACAATTTCGACCCGTTTCGCTCAACCCTAATCATAAGTATACACACGTGGGTTAAACTTCACCCAGCGTGAAGGAAGCGATCCTGTTGCGTCACAGGATCGCGGTACCGCACATAGAGGGCGAGCAAGTAGTCAGCAAACTCAACCCCAACTAGGATTGAAGTCCGATTAGACCCTTGCTGGCACAACACCGCAACTGGGTGTGTAAGGAAGCTAAATAACTATATTAGGGCACAAGAGTGCATGCGGTGCCGCACTGACGAACGCCACTAACCACCCAGGCTTGGGTAAGGAAAGCACAGAAGAAGTGCACGGCGCTGTACTGGCGGTCACAGCAACTGGACGCTGTAATGTGTGATTCGTGCTGTAGGATAAGTCGGGCGCTAGATAGCAACCATACACCTTCCGCGAACAGACATTCAATAGGGAAGGGGTATCCAAGGACGACTTGCACTCACAACAAACACACGTAAGCAAATGTACACTAGCGCATGGCCGTGCGGTC
The DNA here is from genome assembly GCF_032444005.1 of Ranitomeya imitator. NCBI lineage: Eukaryota > Metazoa > Chordata > Amphibia > Anura > Dendrobatidae > Ranitomeya > Ranitomeya imitator. Next base: position 161,189,477 of record NC_091288.1, on the reverse strand, counting down.
ATGCACAGTTTATATAGTTGCAGGACAGGAAGTGGCCACAGAAACTTTGCCCTTCCAAGACCTGCCAAGAGGACCAATGGAATGTGCTGCAGGGCCTGAGCACATGACCCTCGATCTCCAACGGGAGATCTTGCCCTGGGCATGCTCAGTGTGTGCAGACAAGGACTTCGTCCCAGAGAAGTCCGCTCGCTGCTGACCAGCACTGGCTTTAATGGCAGAAGCTGAAGAAGCAGCAGTAACTCTCTGTACAGAGTGAGAGTGAGCAAGACGCTGGGACCGACGTCCCTGCTGAGCAGACTCCACTGCGGCTGGATAAGAATGGGAGACCGCAGCGGAGATGGCTCGAGATTCCCCCTGTGCAGAAGCGGGAACTCGAGACCTAACATTACCCCCCCTCCTAGGGCCCCCCTCCTTGGGCCTCGCTACGCTCGAAGGCAGCAATGAGCTGTGGGAATGTTTTCAGCAGGCTCCCATGACCTATCCTCTGGGCCATAACCCTTCCAATCCACCAGATAGAACTTTTTGCCGCGTACCACCTTGCACTCCAAAATAGCGTTCACCTCGTAATCGTCCGTAGACGAACCCGATGTCCGGGCAGATGACTCGGAAAACCGGGACATGTATACGGGTTTCAAGAGGGACACATGAAAGGTGTCGGTGATACCCAAGCGTGGAGGAAGAGCCAAATGGTAGACCACAGGATTAACCTGTTCGAGAACCTTGAAGGAACCCAAGTAGCGAGGAGCAAACTTAGTGGACTCAACTCGCAGCCTGATGTTACGGGCGGAGAGCCACACCAAGTCGCCAGGAGCAAAGGTCGGAGCAGGGCGCCGATGAACATCGGCGGAGGACCTCATTCTCTCCTTGGAGGCCCGAATGGCATCCTGCGTGCGGTCCCAAATGTCCCTTGCCTCCACAGCCCAGTCTGCCACCCTGGAATCAGCAGAAGACACAGGCATGGGCAGAGGAACACGCGGATGCTGACCGTAATTTAGGAGGAATGGAGTCTGACCGGTGGAGTCGGCTACGGCATTGTTAAGTGCAAACTCTGCCCACGGTAGCAAGGATGCCCAGTCATCCTGCCTGGCAGAAACAAAATGTCGTAAATATGTGACCAAGGTCTGGTTGGCCCTCTCTACCAACCCATTCGTCTCGGGATGATATGCCGAAGAGAGATTCAACTCAATACTGAGTAGACGACAAAGCTCTCTCCAGAATCGAGACGCAAACTGGGGACCCCGGTCACTAACAATTTTGTCTGGCATACCGTGTAGGCGAAAGATATGCTTGACGAACAAGACAGCCAACACCCGTGCAGAAGGTAGCCGTGGAAGAGGCACCAAGTACACCATTTTGGAAAAATGGTCGGTGATCACCCAGATAATGGTGCAGTTACGAGACTTGGGTAAGCCCACCACAAAGTCCATCCCGACCATCTCCCAGGGCCTGTCCGCCACCGGCAGAGGATAAAGCAAACCAGCTGGCCGTTGCCGAGGAGTCTTGTTCTTGGCGCAAGAGACACACGCCCGAACATACTCTGCGACATCACGAGCCATATGCGGCCACCAGTATGTCCTCGCCAGTAACTCAGATGTACTTTTGGTACCAAAATGTCCACCCACCCTGGACGAGTGTGCCCAAGAGAGAACCTCCGGTCGCAAACTGGATGGTACAAAAGTCTTGCCCAGAGGCACAGACTCTAGCGAAACCGGGGCCACAGTTCTCAAGCTCTCGGTGGGGACAATAAGCCGAGGCTCCTCCTCCTCCGTAGATGACACAACGGAGCGAGAGAGAGCGTCGGCCCGAATGTTCTTCTCCCCAGAAAGAAAATGGAGGGTGAAATGAAACCGGGAGAAGAATAAGGACCATCTGGCCTGGCGAGAATTCAACCGCTGGGCTGTCTGCAGGTACACCAAATTTTTATGGTCTGTGAAGACTTGGAAGGGAAAACGTGCTCCCTCCAAGAGATGTCTCCACTCCGAGAAAGCCAACTTCATGGCTAGCAACTCCCTGTCCCCGATGGAATAATTCCTCTCTGCTGGTGAGAAGGTCTTGGAGAAAAAGAAGCAAGGATGCTTCCGACCTTGAGCATCCTTTTGGAAGAGGACTGCTCCAGCACCAACAGAAGAGGCATCCACCTCCATGATAAATGGCTTATCAACATCGGGGCGATGTAGGATGGGAGCGCTAGCAAAGTGTGACTTTATAGAGTTAAAGGCCTTGGAGACCTCCTCAGACCACAATTTGGGATTCGCCCCCTTCTTGGTGAGGGCAACCAAGGGAGCTACCAAAGTTGAGAAGTGCGGAATGAACTGGCGATAATAATTAATGAACCCCATAAAGCGCTGCACCGCTTTAAGAGAATGGGGTTCCTGCCAGTCCATCACAGCCTGTAGTTTGGCAGGATCCATAGCCAATCCCTGGGCAGAGATGATGTAGCCTAGGAAAGGTAAGGACTCCTGCTCAAACATACACTTCTCCAACTTGGCATAGAGGGAGTTTGCCCATAGGAGGTCGAAGACTTTGCAAACATCTCTCCGGTGGGAGTCGATATCTGGAGAGTAGATGAGAATATCATCCAGATAGACTACGACCGAGGTGGAAAGCATATCCCGGAAGATATCGTTCACAAAGTCTTGGAAAACAGCTGAGGCATTACAGAGCCCGAAGGGCATCACCAGATATTCATAGTGCCCATCTCTGGTGTTAAAAGCCGTCTTCCATTCGTCCCCCTCACGGATGCGAATCAGGTTGTAAGCACCCCGCAGATCTAGTTTAGTAAATACCCTTGCTCCCCGAAGCCTATCGAAGAGCTCAGATATCAAGGGCAAAGGATACTTATTTTTAACGGTGATGGCATTAAGACCCCTGTAGTCTATGCATGGACGCAATTCCCCATTCTTCTTCTGCACGAAGAAGAACCCTGCCCCAGCAGGTGACACTGACTTCCTAATGAATCCTCTTGCCAGATTTTCCTGGATGTACTGTGACATTGCCTCCGTCTCCGGGAGAGATAGCGGATAGACCCGACCCCGGGGAGGCTCAGCACCAGGCAAGAGATCAATAGGACAGTCATAGGGGTGATGGGGTGGAAGGATCTCCGCCACCTTTTTGGAGAACACGTCTGCATAAGACCAATACTGCTTGGGGAGAGAGGAAAGATCTGCGGGTACCTCTGTAGTAGCAACCTGAACGCACTCCCTCTGACACCTACCCCCACAAGATTCGCCCCATCCCAGGATTCTGCCAGAGGACCACTCGATATGAGGAGAGTGGTACCGTAGCCAAGGTATTCCCAACAGGACCTCATCAATTCCCTCAGGAATGACGAGCAGAGATATAATCTCCTGATGAGATGGCGACATGGACAGAGTAAAAGGGATGGTCTGGTGTGTTATCTGTGAGGGCAGTGTCGACCCATTCACCACTCGTACCGTTACTGGTTGAGCTAGCATAACCAGGGGTATTGCGTGACGTTGGGCGAAGGCAGAAGACATAAAATTGCCCTCCGCCCCAGAATCCACGCAGAGCTCTACCGAGTGGGAGAATTAGCCTATAGTAATTGTCCCCTTAAAGGACAATTTAGAGGCAAACGTTGTCGTGTCTAGTGTACCTCCACCTACTACCACTAGACGCTGACGTCTCCTCGACCGCTGAGGACATTTGGTGGCTAGATGTCCTGACTGCTGGCAAACAGGACAGACCTTGAGTGCACAAGCGGTTCGGGACTTAGATCCCGCTTGTGACACTTCCCTGGCCTCATGTGACTCAGGAACCAGGACCGGAGATTCTAGAGGTTTGGCGAAGGTAGGAGCCAGCCGAAACCTCTGCCTACACTGGGCTCGCTCTAACCTCTGCTCGTTAAAACGGAGGTCAATTCGAGTGGAGACAGTTATTAACTCCTCCAGTGTGGCAGGAATCTCCCTAGTGGCCAGAGCGTCATTAACGTGGTCAGCCAGGCCCCTCCAAAATATAGGGATAAGAGCTTTATCCGACCAATCCAGCTCAGAAGCTAAAGTGCGGAATTGGACGGCAAAATGACTGACCAAGGACTCACCCTGAGTTAATGCCAGCAGTTGGAGCGCAGTATCATGGGTGACTTGAGGTCCTAAAAAGACCTGTTTCAGAGTGCTCAGAAACAGCGGAGCACTCTGCACCACATGATCGCCACGCTCCCACAGCGGCGTAGCCCATTCCAACGCCCTGTCCGACAAGAGAGACACTATAAATCCCACCTTAGCCCGCTCTGTGGGAAAACGTGCAGCCAGGAGCTCGAGGTGAATAGAGCACTGACTCACAAATCCCCTACAAAATTTGCTATCACCAGAAAATTTTTCTGGCAGCAGGAGGCGAGAAAATGTCGGAGCAGGGGTGGCAATGGACAGGGTTGCTGCAGCCACGCTAGCAGCCTGTACAGCAACTGCGGTAACATCCACAGCTGAGGTTGCGCTCTCAAGAGCCGCCAACCTACCCTCCAGCTGCTGGATATACCGCAAGGATTGCTGTTTGTCCGTCATTACTAGCCAGACCCTGGCACTAGTGTAATGTTAGGGCTAGCGGAACGCACCAAATAATAAGACAGATAGAGTATGGTGCGTTTGCAGCCCGGGGTCCACCGTGCAGAGATGGAACCTGCTGCCAAGTAATGACGGACTATATAGCGGTACTCATAAGTATACACACGTGGGTTAAACTTCACAGGATCGCGGTACCGCACATAGAGCGTGAGCAACTAGTCAGCGAACTCAACCCCAACTAGGATTGAAGTCCGATTAGACCCTTGCTGGCACAACACCGCAACTGGGTGTGTAAGGAAGCTAAATAACTATATTACGGCACAAGAGTGCATGCGGTGCCGCACTGACGAACGCCACTAACCACCCAGGCTTTGGGTAAGGAAAGCACAGAGGAAGTGCACGGCGCCGTACTGGCGGTCACAGCAACTGGACGCTGTAATGTGTGATTCGTGCTGTAGGATAAGTCGGGCGCTAGATAGCAACCATACACCTTCCACGAACAGACATTCAATAGGGAAGGGGTATCCAAGGATGACTTGCACTCACAACAAACACACGTAAGCAAATGTACACTAGCGCATGGCCATGCGGTCATGCGCAGTTTATATAGTTGCAGCACAGGAAGTGGCCACAGAAACTTTGCCCTTCCAAGACCTGCCAAGAGGACCAATGGAATGTGCTGCAGGGCCTGAGCACATGACCCTCGATCTCCAACGGGAGATCTTGCCCTGGGCATGCTCAGTGTGTGCAGACAAGGACTTCGTCCCAGAGAAGTCCGCTCGCTGCTGACCAGCACTGGCTTTAATGGCAGAAGCTGAAGAAGCAGCAGTAACTCTCTGTACAGAGTGAGAGTGAGCAAGACGCTGGGACCGACGTCCCTGCTGAGCAGACTCCGCTGTGGCTGGATAAGAATGGGAGACCGCAGCGGAGATGGCTCGAGATTCCCCCTGTGCAGAAGCGGGAACTCGAGACCTAACAGTGAGTGACGTCTTTGGGCGCCTTCTTTGGAATAGTGGAGGACTGTGGAACTAAAACCACGGATTTGAACATTTTGTTTAACAACTTGCTATAGGGAAAATATTAAATTTTGGTGGGAGACACAATAATTAGAAAACGATATCAAGATAGAACAAAATAGTATTGAAGGGACTGAGGATCTCTAGTACACAAACATGGAAAGCTAGAACTACTGAGCTGAGTGGAAGAGAGAACGCACAGAAAGTTTACTACATTTTAGGAGTATCCTATTAGAAGAGGAAAGGGTGACTCTAGAAGCAACCTCAAAGAAACTGACAGACCTTGTGTATTAGGTCCTCAAACATAAAACTCATCCTGACTTTGCCAGGAGAGAGACAATCTTACAAACAACCATAGAACAGTTTCAGGGGGAGATTAAGTGGAGAAAACATAAACAATTTACCAGGAATCTTCACGAGTTTAAATAGAAGAAAATTTATACCTTCTTACGGGAGGAGGGAAAAGTTGAGGCTATGACCGATGTCTCTTCCTCGGACTAAGAGTTATGGGACACAGATTGTGAGACGTCTAACTTTTCCGGGGGGGGGGGGGGGGGGGGAGAGGTACTTAGGGTGAAGCACGTGGAAAAAACAATAGGACAAAATATGGGAAAGACAGGAATGAAAGCCTTACATGCCAACAAGAAACAGCTACAGGAGTGACCAGTTACCATTAGGACCTTGATCATCATCATCAGCCTTGTCTTTTTTAGAAAAGAGGAAGGTTAATGGTCCAGATCATCTGAAAGAGAAGGGGAAGATCACAACAACAAAAATTAACTGATGTCAATAAAATTATTAATCTTCTGCCCTTTATCACCAGTGGACAAAACAGTCCTTTCAAAGGGTCTATCATTTGTACCCATGAACCACTTTGACAATTTTGCATGGGTCAAATACATCAAAGTATTTGCTCGCAAATTAAGGTGGAGAAAGTTTTTTAGAACAAATAATAAAGCCGAATGTGAATCTCTGGGCATTCAGAAGACAATCTCCCCAGTGTTTTTCGGTGCTGACCGATTTATTGAGAGAAAATGAAAGCAACTGAGATTGGGCCTCCTCACTGACCTCAGGTTAAAAAGTAGTAAGATGCCCCCCCACATGAGCCATGATAGTATTGAAATATTCTCTAAAGTCATTACGGATTAACGCAGAAGGATTTCTGCCACGAGCAGAGGCTGTCAGTCTAATCTCTCTAAAGAAGAAAGGGAGGCCTTTGGTGGACTTGCTTTCAAAAATAAACTTTTTTTAATCCTCGGAGGAAACCTGTGGCATTAGACCATAGGAACTATCTGGAAATGTGTGAAAACATGTTGAAGCATGAGGTTACCTATAGAGTATTGAGAAAGTATCCTACCGAGATATATATGGATAAGCTTAAAAATGTTCAACAAAAGCAAATGATTTGGGGCTTATATCTACAAATGAGTATGGCTTCTGGTCTTGGATGTGTTCTACTCATTGGCAAAAGTACATTAAGGCCTCAGCCTGCTCAAGGGTTGACCAATTGTTGCTGGGATCAATTTAATCACTGAGAATTTCAGCCTGTATATGAACAGGATATTTAGTCCCTTCGTAATATCATTACCATCATATAGCAGAGATTCTTCTTACCTTAATGACCAACTATATTTTGGGTGTTTTATTTGAGACCCCCATCCTTAATTTGGCATCCGTTCATTCCACTTTTCCTGTGGTTATCACCTCTGACAGGTTTTTTAACCCACTCGGCCCATTACCCTCAATAGGGTTTGGCCAGTATCATTATTTTATAATACTGAAGTTCTATATCTATATTTATATATATATATATATAGAGAGAGAGAGAGAGAGAGCGCCCGCCAGGGCCGTGGGATACTCGGGTTGGGTCTGATGGTTCTTCAGGGGGTTGTCACGGCAGCAGTGACCTGGTCTGTAGCCCTGGGCATCCAATAAAATTGAAATGAAGGGGAATAAAGTTTATAGGGGATTAGTTTGTGACGCCACCCGTGGTGTTCAGCAAAAAGGGAATGGCCGATGCTGCGATTCAGGTCCACTGGGGCAGTTGGTGACACAGCAGAGATGTTACAGCTCTCCCCTGGTAGAGCTAGACCCCAAGGCAGTTAAAGTGTTAAAGTCAATGATAGACTGTTGTAGTGCAGGGCAGGTGAATAATTCTGAGGACACAGCAGGGTGCACTTTTCTCACTTTACTTAGGGTACCGTCACACAGTGGCATTTTGATCTCTGGTACAATCATCAGCAGGGTGCTGAGTCCTCCGGGTCTGTGGTCCAGCCAGCTCTCTAGTAATTTTGGTGCACTTTTCAGAGACTCCCTTCCTTGTGTACCTTCCCTTTCCATCTCTCTGCGCTGGCTTCGCCCTCCTGCCCTGCGCCTCACACACAGTGTCCCAAGCGAGGGTCCTGTTGGGCGACGCTCTCCTGGTCCCCTTGACTCAATGTGGCTGCCTTTTCAGCGAATGTGTGTGGATTTGACTGTGGCACATACAGAGTCCACAGCCTCCGGTTTGCTAGCTGAGACTTGCAGTTCCTCCACTATTCTGGGGCCAGTCCCCCATTGCGACCTGGTCGTTCCACCCAACTATTGTCAGCGTGGACTCGGGCACCATGGGTGGATTCCTCAATTCCTTGGCTACTAGGACCCCTTTTCTCAGGAGCTACTTCCTTCACAACTCCTCTCAACAACTCCTCCTCACAAACTCCAAACTGACTGACTAACTCCACCCTTTTGTCTTCTGTTGTGAATTCTGTGGCAGAGTTCACTCCTGTGGTCACAAGTGGTACTTCGGCTGATTCTCTCTGGGAGCTTCCGTTTGTGGAGGAAAGTGGTACTGCAGCTTCTGAGTTTCCTCCCTCAGGTGATCTGGTGAGGTCGTTAGCTGCTTCTCTACTTAACTCCACCTGATGCTTTGATCCATGCTTCCTGTCAATGTTCCAGTGTTGGACTTGTGTTTCTCTGGATCTTTCCTGTGGCCTGCTGCTCTGCATAGCTAAGTGCTTCTCTGCTATTTGTTGCTATTTTTTCTGTCCAGCTTGTCTATTTGTTTTGCTGGAAGCTCTGGGACGCAAAGGGTGTACCTCCGTGCCGTTAGTTCGGTACGGAGGGTCTTTTTGCCCCCTTTGCGTGGTTTTCTTTAGGGTTTTGTGTAGACCGCAAAGTTATCTTTCCTATCCTCGTTCTGTCTAGAATATCGGGCCTCACTTTGCTGAATCTATTTCATCCCTACGTTTGTCTTTTCATCTTACTCACAGTCATTATATGTGGGGGGCTGCCTTTTCCTTTGGGGTATTTCTCTGAGGCAAGGTAGGCTTATTTTTCTATCTTCAGGCTAGTTAGTTTCTCAGGCTGTGCCGAGTTGCATAGGGAGCGTTAGGCGAAATCCACAGCTGCCTCTAGTTGTGTTTGGAGAGGATCAGGAATTGCGGTCTACAGAGTTTCCACGTCTCAGAGCTCGTTCTATTATATTTGGGTTATTGTCAGATCACTGTATGTGCTCTGATCGCTATGTACATTGTGTTACTGAATTGCCTTTCATAACAGTCTTCATGGCATCTCCACATTACTGACAACTTTCCCTCCAGCTGTCACAGCACTCCCTACCAGAGCTGTGGCCCCTCCCCCTAGCCTGGAGCAGTGTCGTGTTGGATGCACATGTGCGAGTCCCGGGTAGTGCCCCCTCTTTACCCGAGAGCGGAGTACCACACCTCTGGATGAGGTGCAGTACCTCTGTGGAAACTGGACCCTCAGGGGGACCACATTTACAAATTTTTATACTTTTTTAAGTTGTGCTCTTTTTAAGCACTCCTAGAATCAGAGAAGCCAGGCCCTCAATTTTCTTTATTAGGGTTAAATCCAAGCCCTTTAAATATATCTATTCCACTAATATATATAATTGCCCTAAAGTGCACCTGCGAAATAAGGGACATACTTTTATTTCTTCATAACCACTTAACTATGTGGCCGGACAGTGTGTAAGGACTTCTTACACAGGTGCACCTGCAGAGAGTGAAACTTATGGTGGATTCCACAGTCCCATAAGTACGCAATGTGTAGAGGCAGGAAACAACAACAGGGCTCTTGCGTAGAGCGCCATATCTATAATGGAGCCAGTGTTGTCCGGGGATGCATCACTATTCCTACACAACAGGACCTTCTGACCCAGAGTTGCTATTACTGCAACACATGTGGTGCATAAGAGCAGATGAAATAACTAGAGACAGGAGGCATTTAGTATAAATAGAGGGCTTATTCACAACACATACATGGGTGACAGCTACCTGGCATAGATGGATGGACACTGTTCCTCTATTGTACATAGGATTCCCTTACGCTTTTGATTCATCTGATGGATTCCTGATTTTATTATTCATCTTATTGAGATATTTTATTTATTAACTTAAAAATTAAGTATGCCTCCTGATGAAATGACTGTAGGAGAAACGAATTGAGAATTACATACTTAATAGCTCTAGTGTCTCTTGCATATGCCTTGATTTTTTAGGGTAATAGTATGTTGGTTCACTAGTGGTGTTGGGAAATTGTTTCTTCCCTCCCCTGAATCGGGAGTAGAGGGATACCGTGTTTTGATCCTTATACTGGATGACTTCTTGATTATTAGTGTAGCCATTTTTTTCGGGTATTACACCCACTGGTAAGCCAACAAGATAGTCGTTATTTCCTATGTACCCTGTCCTTTCTAAATAACATTGCTTTATCAGACTGATTAAGGGTGCTTAGTCACCGGAAACGCGTTGACCTTGGTTTTAATTTTTTTGTATGCTGATGTTTTGTCCTTTCACTATATTTTAAGTGAAATAAATTATGGATTTTTCACTATTTCGTTGAGCTGGATCTCCTTCTCTTTCTTAATATATTTCCTCCTTTCATCACCATAAGGCCTAACAAAGCACACTAGAGGGAGTCGACAATAAGCAGGGGCATCATCAGCACAGGTCCTAGTGTGCCAACCTCAGCAGCAACGTAGAGAAATACTAGTATTGTGATAAGGTTTTTCAAGATTCCCCTCTTTAAAAAACAGACAATGAGAGATACACACTTAATTGTTCTTTTGGTTTATACTGTATGTATGCTCCTCAACCTTGGGGCGATAATGAACAGTAAAATTGGTGCAATGGAGGAATAAGGCAGGTATATTTTTAGGGACCTGGGAATAGTGATACCATCATATACTGTGACCTATTAATAATTATTGCAATAAATTGGTACTTGGGCACTATACCGATTTTTTGATAATTATTAAGTATGGCTGATCACTACTTGTTCTAAAATTTACCCACTATTTATGAGACAGGAGGTTATTAAGTATAACTGGGAATAGGTGCAATATATATGGTGTTATGAATTCTCCACCTGTATACACCATTTCCTCCCTCACTGTTTTTTCCCCTCTAAGATATATATATATATCACTGTGACAACTTTACGTCTCCTCATTTTTCATTAGCCTAGAAAGTACTTTATTCTGCTGTGTTTAGTATATACTATCTGTCCTTTCCTTCATTTCAGGGCCTTACAGGGGGCATTAGGGAAAGTTTACTGTGGGCTGGGGTGCCATCAGCTCAGGGGCAGCCATCAGTGTTAGACTGAGGTGCCAAGGGCCCACCAGTAACCAACTCCAGTGCCCCACTTTTCAGCTACATGCAAATGTGAGATTATTCTCAATCGCAAATTTATTTAGCAATTAACTTGTTCGATTGTTAAATGAATAAGATGCTGCCTTTGTCTGTACATAGTTATTCAAGTATAATGTGCCAAGTCCTGTTCATATAAGAGGGTGGTGGCTTACTCTTGCGCAGAGGTCCACCGGAGGATTCTCCTGCTCTCCTGTGGGCCAGTCCAATCCTGGCTATAATCCATTAACATACCCAGGAATTGCCAGATTTGTACCAGCAGAATGTGTATCAAACTAGTATTCATTTAACCCCTTCATGACCCAGCCTATTTTGACCTTAATGACCTGGCCGTTTTTTGCAATTCTGACCAGTGTCCCTTTATGAGGTAATAACTCAGGAACGCTTCAACGGATCCTAGCGGTTCTGAGATTGTTTTTTCGTGACATATTGGGCTTCATGTTAGTGGTAAATTTAGGTCAATAAATTCTGCGTTTATTTGTGATAAAAACGGAAATTTGGCGAAAATTTTGAAAATTTCGCAATTTTCACATTTTGAATTTTTATTCTGTTAAACCAGAGAGTTATGTGACACAAAATAGTTAATAAATAACATTTCCCACACGTCTACTTTACACCAGCACAATTTTGGAAACAACATTTTTTTTTGCTAGGAAGTTATAAGAGTTAAAATTTGACCAGCGATTTCTCATTTTTACAACGAAATTTACAAAACCATTTTTTTTAGGGACCACCTCACATTTGAAGTCAGTTTGAGGGGTCTATATGGATGAAAATACCCAAAAGTGACACCATTCTAAAAAATGCACCCCTCAAGGTACTCAAACCCACATTCCAGAAGTTTTTTAACCCTTCAGGTGCTTCACAGCAGCAGAAGCAACATGGAAGGAAAAAATGAACATTTAACTTTTTAGTCACAAAAATTATCTTTTAGCAACATTTTTTTTATTTTCCCAATGGTACAAGGAGAAACTGAACCACGAAAGTTGTTGTCCAATTTGTCCTGAGTACGCTGATACCTCATATGTGGGGGTAAACCAATGTTTGGGCGCACGGCAGGGCTTGGAAGGGAAGGAGCGCCATTTGACTTTTTGAATGAAAAATTGGCTCCACTCTTTAGCGGACACCATGTCACGTTTGGAGAGCCCCCGTGTGCCTAAAAATTGGAGCTCCCCCACAAGTGACCCCATTTTGGAAACTAGACGCCCCAAGGAACTTATCTAGATGCATAGTGAGAACTTTGAACCCCCGGGGGCTTCACAAATTGATCCGTAAAAATGAAAAAGTACTTTTTTTTCACAAAAAAATTCTTTTAGCCTCAATTTTTTTCATTTTCACATGGGCAACAGGATAAAATGGATCCTAAAATTTGTTGGGCAATTTCTCATGAGTACACCGATACCTCACATGTGGAGGTAAACCACTGTTTGGGCACATGGTAAGGTTCGGAAGGGAAGGAGCGCCATTTGACTCTTTGAATGAAAAATTATCTCCATCGTTAGCGGACACCATGTCGTGTTTGGAGAGCCCCCGTGTGCCTAAACATTGGAGCTCCCCCACAAATGACCCCATTTTGGAAACTAGACCCCCCAAGGAACTTATCTAGATGCATATTGAGCACTTTAAACCCTCAGGTGCTTCACAAATTGATCTGTAAAAATGAAAAAGTACTTTTTTTTTTCACAAAAAAATTCTTTTCGCCTCAGTTTTTCATTTTCACATGGGCAATAGGATAAAATGAATCCTAAAATTTGTTGGGCAATTTCTCCAGAGTACGCCGATACCTCATATGTGGGGGTAAACCACTGTTTGGGCACACGGCAGGGCTCGGAAGGGAAGGCGCGCCATTTGACTTTTTGAATGGAAAATTAGCTCCAATTGTTAGCGGACACCATGTCGCGTTTAGAGAGCCCCTGTGTGCCTATGCATTGGAGCTCCCCCACAAGTGACCCCATTTTGGAAACTAGACCCCCCAAGGAACTTATCTAGATGCATATTGAGCACTTTAAACCCCCAGGTGCTTCACAGAAGTTTATAATGCAGAGCCATGAAAATAAAAAATAATTTTTCTTTCCTCAAAAATGATTTTTAGCCTGGAATTTCCTATTTTGCCAAGGGTAATAGGAGAAATTGGACCGCAAATGTTGTTGTCCAGTTTGTCCTGAGTACGCTGATACCCCATATGTGGGGGTAAACCACTGTTTGGGCGCACGGCAGGGCTCGGAAGGGAAGGCACGCCAATTGGCTTTTTAAATGGAAAATTAGCTCCAATCATTAGCGGACACCATGTCACGTTTGGAGAGCCCCTGTGTGCCTAAACATTGGAGATCCCCCACATATGACCCCATTTTGGAAACTAGACCCCCAAAGGAACTAATCTAGATGTGTGGTGAGGACTTTGAACTTCCAAGTGCTTCACAGAAGTTTATAACGCAGAGCCATGAAAATAAAATAAAAATTTTATTTTCTCTAAAATGATCTTTTAGCCTGCAATTTATTATTTTCCCAAGGGTAACAGGAGAAATTTGACCCCAAAAGTTGTTGTACAGTTTCTCCTGAGTACGCTGATACCCCATATGTGGGGGTAAACCACAGTTTGGGCACATGTCGGGGCTCGAAAGTCAAGTAGTGACATTTTGAAATGCAGACTTTGATGGAATGCTCTGCGGGCGTTACGTTGCGTTTGCAGAGCCCCTGATGTGGCTAAACAGTAGAAACCCCCCACAAGTGACCCCATTTTAGAAACTAGACCCCGAAAGGAACTTATCTAGATGTGAGGTGAGCACTTTGAACCCCCAAGTGCTTCACAGAAGTTTATAACACAGAGCAGTGAAAATAATAAATACGTTTTCTTTCCTCAAAAATAATTTTTAGCCCAGAATTTTTTATTTTCCCAAGGGTTACAGGAGAAATTGGACCCCAAAAGTTGTTGTCCAGTTTCTCCTGAGTACGCTGATACCCCATATGTGGGGGTAAACCACTGTTTGGGCACACGTCGGGGCTCAGAAGGGAAGTAGTGACTTTTGAAATGCAGACTTTGATGGAATGGTCTGCGGGCGTCACGTTGCGTTTGCAGAGCCCCTGGTGTGCCTAAACAGTAGAAACCCCCCACAAGTGACCCCATTTTGGAAACTAGACCCCCCAAGGAACTTATCTAGATATGTGGTGAGCACTTTGAACCCCCAAGTGCTTCACAGACGTTTACAACGCAGAGCCGTGAAAATAAAAAATCATTTTTCTTTCCTCAAAAATGATGTTTTAGCAAGCAATTTTTTATTTTCTCAAGGGTAACAGGAGAAATTGGACCCCAGTAATTGTTGCCCAGTTTGTCCTGAGTACGCTGATACCCCATATGTGGGGGTAAACCACTGTTTGGGCACATGTCGGGGCTCGGAAGTCAAGTAGTGACGTTTTGAAATGCAGACTTTGATGGAATGGTCTGCGGGCGTCACGTTGCGTTTGCAGAGCCCCTGGTGTGCCTAAACAGTAGAAACCCCCCACAAGTGACCCCATTTTGGAAACTAGACCCCCCAAGGAACTTATCTAGATATGTGGTGAGCACTTTGAACCCCCAAGTGCTTCACAGACGTTTACAACGCAGAGCCGTGAAAATAAAAAATCATTTTACTTTCCTCAAAAATGATGTTTTAGCAAGCAATTTTTTATTTTCTCAAGGGTAACAGGAGAAATTGGACCCCAGTAATTGTTGCCCAGTTTGTCCTGAGTACACTGATACCCCATATGTGGGGGTAAACCACTGTTTGGGCACACGTCGGGGCTCGGAAGGGAAGGAGCACCATTTGACTTTTTGAATAAAAGATTGGCTGGAATCAATGGTGGCGCCATGTTGCGTTTGGAGACCCCCTGATGTGCCTAAACAGTGGAAACCCCTCAATTCTTACGCCAACACACCCCTAACCCTTATCCCAACTGTAGCCGTAACCCTAACCACAACCCTAACCGCAACACACCCCTAACCACAACCCTAACCCCAACACACCCCTAACCCTAACCACAACCCTAATTCCAACCCAACCCTAACCCTAAGGCTATGTACCCACGTTGCGGATTCGTGTGAGATTTTTCCGCACCATTTTTGAAAAATCCGCGGGTAAAAGGCACTGCGTTTTACCTGCGGATTTCACCTGCGGATTCCTATTGAGGAATAGGTGTAAAACGCTGCGGAATCCGCACAAAGAATTGACATGCTGCGGAAAATACAACGCAGCGTTTCCGTGCGGTATTTTCCGCACCATGGGCACAGCGGATTTGGTTTTCCATAGGTTTACATGGTACTGTAAACCTGATGGAACACTGCTGCGGATCCGCAGCGGCCAATCCGCTGCGGATCCGCAGCCAAATCCGCACCGTGTGCACATAGCCTAATTCTAAAGGTATGTGCACACGCTTTGGAAAACGCTGCGGATCCGCAGCAGTTTCCCATGAGTTTACATTTCAATGTAAACCTATGGGAAACAAAAATCGCTGTACACATGCTGCGGAAAAACTGCACGGAAACGCAGCGGTTTACATTCCGCAGCATGTCACTTCTTTCTGCGGATTCCACAGCGGTTTTACAACTGCTCCAATAGAAAATCGCAGTTGTAAAACCGCAGTGAAATGCGCAGAAAAACCGCGGTAAATCTGCCATAAATCCGCAGCGGTTTAGCACTGCGGATTTATCAAATCCGCTGCAGAAAAATCCGCAGAGGACCAGAATACGTGTGCACATACCGAAACCCTAACCCTAACCCTAACCCTACCCCTAACCCTACCCCTACCCCTAACCCTACCCCTACCCCTACCCCTAACCCTACCCCTAACCCTAACCCTAACCCTAACCCTACCCCTAACCCTACCCCTAACCCTAACCCTAACCCTAGTTCTAACTCCAACCTTAGTGAAAAAAAAAAAAAATTCTTTATTTTATTATTGTCCCTATCTATGGGGGACAAATGGGGGGGGTCATTTACTGTTTTTTTATTTTGACCACTGTGATAGATTATATCACAGTGATCAAAATTCACATTGGAACGAATCTGCCGGCCGGCAGATTCGGCGGGCGCACTGCGCATGCGCCCGCCATTTTGGAACATGGCGGCGCTCGGGGAAGAAGACTGACGGACCCCGCCAGGATCGGTAAGTATAAGGGGGGGAGATCAGGGCACAGGGGGGGGAGATCAGGGCACGGGGGGGCGTCGGAGCACGGGGGGGGAGGGATCGGAGCATGGGGGAGAGTGATCGGTGTGCGGGCGGGTGGATCGGTGTGCAGGGGGGGGGGATCGGTGTGCAGGGGGGGTGGTTCGGAGCACGGGGGGGGATCGGAGTGCGGGGGGGTTTGATTGGAGCACGGGGGGGTGTGATTGGAGCACGGGGGAGCGGACAGGAGGACGGGGGAGCGGAGCACAGGACGGAGGGGAGCGGGCCACAGATCGGGGGGCTGGGGGGGCGATCGGAGGGGTGGGGTGGGGGCACATTAGTATTTCCAGCCATGGCCGATGATATTGCAGCATCGGCCATGGCTGGATTGTAATATTTCACCATTTTTTTAGGTGAAATATTACAAATCGCTCTGATTGGCAGTTTCACTTTCAACAGCCAATCAGAGCGATCGTAGCCACGAGGGGGTGAAGCCACCCCCCCTGGGCTAAACTACCACTCCCCCTGTCCCTGCAGATCGGGTGAAATGGGAGTTAACCCTTTCACCCGATCTGCAGGGACGCGATCTTTCTGTGACACAGCATATGCGTCACAGGTCGGATTGGCACCGACTTTCATGACGCATACGCTGTGTCACAGGTCGGGAAGGGGTTAAAAAAAGTAACCTAACAAAAAGTTAGTTAATACATGACTTATGTTTTGGGCACCATCGTTCTTCTAATGATGCAGGCACTCGCCATTTTTCATTTTTATATGGAGAATTTTAGCCTGTAAAAATATGCACTTTACTCATAACTGGGTTATATAGGTTAGTGTCATGACTCCTGCCAAATGTTACACAGACTGTAACAGTAATTTTACTTTTAAATAAGGTACAATAACTGAGCAAAAAGTGTAGACAATTTAAATAACCATTGTCAGTTCAACAAAATTTTCCTTATTAGATTGCCAATGTAGACACTAACAAAAGTATAATGTGCTTTCTTTACCAAAAGTGGTGTTTTTTTTATTCAATCATCTTCGAAAGTCAAGGCCACTATTTGTCTTTCTTCTGAGCATCTTTCCATCTATAGTTACAGTCAAGCAGCGCTTATTATAGGAAGTGTTGGCGTGTACTTGCAAGCTATGTTTTCTAGTTATCATGTATGCAAACAAGCAGATAGAGATAAATAGATAGGAACAAATGTCATAGTACCCACATATAATGCATTAAACTAAAACAATGCATCATGGAAGGCAAGGAAAAGAAACCTTAAGCTGTTCAAAGAAATAAAAAAAGGTCTTCCAGTTTATCCTCAACTGAAGGAGACACTAGAACTATTAAGTATGGAGATAAGTGAATTGATCTGCCGAGGATCGAGTTTGAGTAAAATTTTCTTAAGTTTTGCTGTTTCACTCAAATTCAAACATTTTGAGATTTGATTGAAAAAAATGTACCTGATACAAATTCTCACTCTGCTGAAGAATAAGAGAGCAGGCTAATGAATTTTTGCACAGGCCTCCCATAATGCCCTGTAGCTATTACATCTAGATGATTATCATACCTTGTACAGTGGTGGTCTGCACCTGGGACATCACAGATCAGTGGTTTCCTTTGGAGCATAGGCTACGTTCACACTAGCGTTGTGCGCCGCTGCGTCGGCGACGCGACGCACAACGCACCGAAAAACGCGTGCAAACGCATGCAAAAACGCTGCGTTTTTCGACGCGTGCGGCGTTTTTTGACGAAAATCGGACGCAAGAAAAATGCAACTTGTTGCGTTTTCTTGGTCCGACGCTAGCGTCAAAAAAGACGCACGTGTCGGAAAACGCAACAAGCAAAAACGCATGCGTCCCCCATGTTAAACATAGGGGCGCATGACGCGTGCGTCGCCGCTGCGTCGCCCGACGCTAGCGCGACGCACACTAGCCGAACGCTAGTGTGAACGTAGCCTTAGTTTGACGTGGAGTCATTTTCCATCGCCAATGTCAATGGGTACGTTTCTTACTGTTATTTGGTGTGTTAGTTGTTATGGTAAGTGGAGTCCTCCCTCTCATTCTTTCTCTCTCTCTCTGTCTCTCTTTATCTCTCTCATGTAAATTGTAAGCTCATATGATCATTGAGGTCCTCTTTCCTTCTCCTGTAAAGTGTAAGGTCTTATGTTCAGTGGGATGCTCCCTCTCCTACAAATTATAAGCTCTTTTGATCAGCATGGTTGTTTCTCATTCTTCCCTCCCTTACATTTATTTTCTCAGCACTTATAAGCTTTCTAGTATTGAGATTTGTCACAAATTGAAATTTTGGGGAAAATTTAGGGAAGACTAGTGATGAGCAAGCATGCTCGGATAAGGAGTTATTCGAGCATGCTCGAGTGCTAATAGAGAATCTTCAGTGTGCTTTAATACCACGTTCCAGTCACCGTGGCTGCATGTCTCTCAGCTGTTTGACAGCCGCAACACATACTTGGATTTCCTGTTTGTTGAGCAAGCTCTTCATATGTTGTGGCTGTTGAACAGCTGAGAGACATGCAGCCACGGGGACTGGAACATGGTGCTAGAGCATGTCGAAGATGCTTTATTAGCACTCAAGCATGCTTGAATAACTCACTCATTACTAGTGAAGATAGAAAATTTAACTTTCAAAAGATCCACTCATCTCCACAGGAATGATGAAAAAATGGAAGAATGGCACAGGTATCTTGTGTTATATAGGATTGTGTATTTATATCGCATTTTCCACAATAAAAAAAAGTTAATTTTTATCATAACATATGCAAGTATTATTGCTTTTAAAGGTTTTGCTAAAATGTATTGTGCCAGGGTTTAATTACATATTTTTAATATTGAAGTCACATAAAATTCAAATTAAATGGGGACTCTATATTTCTAGCTATTAATATAAAGAAATTTTCAGGGTTATTTCTCCATTTTATAAAATGCGAAAATTGGCACTGAACACTTCTCCAAGGTACTACTGTATATGCATATTTCCTATTTTTGTTTTGCAGTAGCATCAGCTTAGCCATTATCTTTGTTCTGCCTTAAGCATAAAGCATTTTAAGCTGAAAAAATGATGTTAAAAGCTAAATAAATGCAGAAACCACTTCATTTTGAGTCATGATGTTATTTTAGCATTTCAGGCTTTTCTCTCATCCACATCACTTTATGAAGCCATGATAAAAATAAATATATAATTAAAATTATATTTAGCCATGTTAAAGGGTTTGAGCTTTGCAGCAATTTTACATTGCAAATAAAATCTGAAGGGGCACAAATATTATTGGCAAGATTTGGCACATTTGGCCACATTTACTGAAGAGAGGAACATGCTGAAAATAACAATCAGAGTTGCAGTTTGTAATTAGATCCAGAGCTGCCTGCAAAAATCAGTTGAATATTTTATGACCATACATATCATTAACATTTTATTTGATATCTAACAATGTGTTAAGCTTTGAGTTAGTTTTTAAGCTGCTATTCCTAACCCATGATACAATAAAATGTCATGGTTCATGGTATGTTCTGGCTACCCACCATACTATTTTGTTGTGGAGATGTTGCTGGCACAAGAACTGTGGCTGCTGCAATGTAATGAGTGAATGCAATCTATTGTTTTCTGCTGAGATGACAGGAGAGGAATGGAGACCTGGTGGACCCAGGAGAGAATTGAAAGTACTGAATAGCTATTTAGGGTTGTGAGAAAGGTATGATATGAGGGTTGAGAAGTCGGTTTGTTTTGCTGCAGTAAGCAATTGTGCAGCATTTTTGCAACATTTGTTATAGGATGGGCTACTCCACTCCCTTTATGGTCCAGAAAATACATGTGCTCCATTAGATGAGAAACCCTGCATCAAGCGCTCCTCTTCCTCCACCTTAACATCACACACAGTACAGTCCTCAGTGATGGCATCCCAATTACCATTGTTTTCCTCCACATCTCAATTCTCCAACCGCCCAACTGACAACCACAGATGGCTGAATCTGCAGATCTATTCACATATTATATGCCAGGGACATCGCAAGTGTATTATAAAGATTCACAGACTTAAGAGGAGAAAATCATTTGCACAGAAAGCCAATATTTTTCTGACTTTGATCCATGGCCAGATGAAGCTGGGTCCAAACATAATTCAAACTCTCATCAACATTAACCCCATCAAGTGAAAGTGATCCATTTGTGACAAGACTCAGATAGTGGAATCATCCGTGCACTGTACTGTGCTGTCAAGGCAGAAAGAGGAGGAAGGTGACTCTCAGGACGAGAACATAACATAGTTACATAACATAAAGGTTGAAGGAAGTCCATCTTGTTCAACCCATAGCCTAACCTAACATGCCCTAACATGTTGATCCAGAGGACAGCAAAAAAAAAACCATGTGGCAAACAGTAAGCTCCACATTGGGGAACAAATTCCTTCCCCCTCCACATGCGGCAATCAGACTGGTTTCCTGGATCAATGCCCTATCAAGAAAACTAGTGTATATAACCTGTAATATAATGCCTTTCAAGAAAGGCATTCAGTCCCCTCTTAAATTTTAGAAATGAATCACTCATTATAACACCATACAGCAAAGAGTTCCATAGTCTCGCTGCTCTTACAGTAAAGAACTCACGTCTCTTATTTTGCTTAACCCCTTCCCGACCCATGACGCCACGTAGGCGTCATGAAAGTCTGTGCCAATCTGACCCATGACGCCTATGTGGCGTCATGGAAAGATCGCGTCCCTGCAGATCAGGTGAAAGGGTTAACTCCCATTTCACCCGATCTGCAGGGACAGGGGGAGTGGTAGTTTAGCCCAGGGCTACGATCGCTCTGATTGGCTGTTGAAAGTGAAACTGCCAATCAGAGCGATTTGTAATATTTCACCTAATATAACGGGTGAAATATTACAATCCAGCCATGGCCGATGCTGCAATATCATCGGCCATGGCTGGAAACACTAATGTGCCCCCACCCCACCCCACCGATCGCCCCCCCAGGCCCCCGATCTGTCGGGTACACTGCTCCGGCTCCCCTCCGTCCTGTGCGCCGCTCCCCCCGTGCTCTTGTCCGCTCCCCCCGTGCTCCAATCACCCTCCACCGTGCTCCAACCACCCCCCCTGCACTCCGATCCACCCCCCCTGCAGTCCGATCCACCCCCCTGCAGTCCGATCCACCCCCCGATGCTCCAATGCACCCCCCGTGCTCCATTCCACCCCTCCCGCGCTCCGATCCCCCCCCATGCTCCGATCCTCCCCCCATGCTCCGATCCCCCCCGTGCTCCCCCCCACCCCATCATACTTACCGATCCTGCCGGGGTCCGTCCGTCTTCTCCCTGGGCGCCGCCATCTTCCAAAATGGCGGGCGCATGCGCAGTGCGCCCGCTGAATCTGCCGGCCAGCAGATTCGTTCCAAAGTGCATTTTGATCACTGAGATATAATCTATCTCAGTGATCAAAATAAAAAAAATAATAAATGACCCCCCCCCTTTGTCACCCCCATATGTAGGGACAATAAAAAACTAAAGAATTTTTTTTTTCCACTAATGTTAGAATAGGGTTAGGGGTAGGGATAGGGTTAGGGATAGGGTTAGGGGTAGGGTTAGGGTTAGGGCTAGGGTTAGGGTTAGGGGTAGGGTTAGGGTTAGGGTTAGGGGTAGGGTTAGGGGTAGGGTTAGGGTTAGGGTTAGGGTTAGGGCTAGGGTTAGGGTTTTGGTATGTGCACACGTATTCTGGTCCTCTGCGGATTTTTCCGCTGCGGATTTGATAAATCCGCAGTGCTAAACCGCTGCGGATTTATGGCGGATTTACCGCGTTTTTTCTGCGCATTTCACTGCGGTTTTACAACTGCGATTTTCTATTTGAGCAGTTGTAAAACCGCTGCGGAATCCGCAGAAAGAAGTGACATGCTGCGGAATGTAAACCGCTGCGTTTCCGTGCAGTTTTTCCGCAGCATGTGTACAGCGATTTTTGTTTCCCATAGGTTTACATTGAACTGTAAACTCATGGGAAACTGCTGCGGATCTGCAGCGTTTTCCGCAGCGTGTGCACATACCTTTAGAATTAGGCTATGTGCACACGGTGCGGATTTGGCTGCGGATCCGCAGCGGATTGGCCGCTGCGGATTCGCAGCAGTGTTCCATCAGGTTTACAGTACCATGGAAAACAAAATCCGCTGTGCCCATGGTGCGGAAAATACCGCGCGGAAACGCTGCGTTGTATTTTCCGCAGCATGTCAATTCTTTGTGCGGATTCCGCAGCGTTTTCCACCTGTTCCTCAATTGAAATCCGCACAAAAAACACTGGAAATCCATGGAAAATCCGCAGGTAAAACGCAGTGCCTTTTAACCGCGGATTTTTCAAAAATGATGCTGAAAAATCTCACACGAATCCGCAACGTGGGCACATAGCCTTAGGGTTAGGGTTGGAATTAGGGTTGTGGTTAGGGTTGTGATTAGGGTTATGGCTACATTTGGGATTAGGGTTTGGGGGGTTAGTGTTGGAGGTAGAATTGAGGGGTTACCACTGTTTAGGCACATCAGGGGTCTCCAAACGCAACATGGCGCCACCATTGATTCCAGCCAATCTCGTATTTAAAAAGTCAAATGGTGCTCCCTCAATTCCGAGCCCCGACGTGTGCCCAAACAGTAATTTACCCCCACATATGGGGTACCAGCATACTCAGGATAAACTGCGCAACAATTACTGGGGTCCAATTTCTCCTGTTACCCTTGTGAAAATAAAAAAATGCTTGCTAAAACATCATTTTTGAGGAAAGAAAAATGATTTTTTATTTTCACGGCTCTGCGTTGTAAACGTCTGTGAAGCACTTGGGGGTTCAAAGTGCTCACCACATATCTAGATAAGTTCCTTGGGGGGTCTAGTTTCTAAAATGGGGTCACTTGTGGGGGGTTTCTACTGTTTAGGCACACCAGGGGCTCTGCAAACGCAACGTGACGCCCGCAGACCATTTCATCAAAGTCTGCATTTCAAAAGTCACTACTTCCCTTCTGAGCCCCGACGTGTGCCCAAACAGTGGTTTACCTCCACACATGGGGTATCAGCGTACTCAGGAGAAACTGGACAACTACTTTTGGGGTCCAATTTCTCCTGTAACCCTTGGGAAAATAAAAAATTCTGGGCTAAATAATTATTTTTGAGGAAAGAAAACGTATTTATTATTTTCATGGTTCTGCATTATAAACTTCTATGAAGCACTTAGGGGTTCAAAGTGCTCACCACACATCTAGATAAGTTCCTTTCGGGGTCTAGTTTCCAAAATGGGGTCACTTGTGGGGGGTTTCTACTGTTTAGCCACATCAGGGGCTCTGCAAACGCAACGTGACGCCCGCAGAGCATTCCATCAAAGTCTGCATTTCAAAACATCACCACTTCAATTCCGAGCCCCGGCATGTGCCCAAACAGTAGTTTACCCCCACATATGGGGTATCACCGTACTCAGGAGAAACTGGACAACAAATATTAGGGTCAAATTTCTCCTGTTACCCTTGGGAAAATTAAAAAATTCTGGGCTAAATAATTATTTTTGAGGAAAGAAAACGTATTTATTATTTTCATGGCTCTGCATTATAAAATTCTGGAAGCACTTGGGGGTTCAAAGTGCTCACCACACATCTAGATAAGTTCCTTTTGGGGTCTAGTTTCCAAAATGGGGTCACTTGTGGGGGGTTTCTACTGTTAAGCCACATCAGGGGCTCTGCAAACGCAACGTGACGCCCACAGAGCATTCCATCAAAGTCTGCATTTCAAAACGTTACTACTTCACTTCCGAGCCCCGCATGTGCCCAAACAGTGGTTTACCCCCACATATGGGGTATCAGCGTACTCAAGAGAAACTGGACAACAACTTTTGGGGTCAAATTTCTCCTGTTACCCTTGGGAAAATAAAAAATTGCAGGCTAAAAGATAATTTTTGAGAAAATATTTTTTTATTTTTTATTTTCATGGCTCTGCTTTATAAACTTCTGTGAAGCACTTTGGGGTTCAAAGTCCTCACCACACATCTAGATTAGTTCCTTTGGGGGTCTAGTTTCCAAAATGGGGTCATTTCTGGGGGATCTCCAATGTTTAGGCACACAGGGGCTCTCCAAACGTGACATGGTGTCCGCTAACAATTGGAGCTAATTTTCCATTCAAAAAGTCAAATGGCGCGCCTTCCCTTCTGCGCCCAGCCGAGTGCTCAAACAGTGCTTTACCCCCACATATGAGGTATCGGCGTACTCGGGATAAATTGCCCAACAAATTTTAGGATCCAATTTATCCTATTGCCCATGTGAAAATGAAAAAATTGAGGCGAAAAGAATTTTTTTGTGAAAAAAAGTACTTTTTCATTTTTACAGATCAATTTGTGAAGCACCTGAGGGTTTAAAGTGCTCACTAAGCATCTAGATAAGATCCTTGGGGGGTCTAGTTTCCAAAATGGGGTCACTTGTGGGAGAGCTACAATGTTTAGGCACACAGGGTCTCTCCAAACGCGACATGGTGTCCGCTAACGATGGAGATAATTTTTCATTTAATAAGTCAAATGGCGCTCCTTCCCTTCCGAGCCTTACCATGTGCCCAAACAGTGGTTTACCCCCACATGTGAGGTATTGGTGTACTCAGGACAAATTGCCCAACAAATTTCAGGATCCATTTTATCCTGTTGCCCATGAGAAAATTAAAAAATTGAGGCTAAAAGAATTTTTTTGTGAAAAAAAAGTACTTTTTCATTTTTACGGATCAATTTGTGAAGCACCTGGTGGTTCAAAGTGCTCACTATGCATCTAGATAAGTTCCTTGGGGCGTCTAGTTTCCAAAATGGGGTCACTTGTGGGGGAGCTCCAATTTTTAGGCACACGAGGGCTCTCCAAACGTGACATGGTGTCCGCTAAAGAGTGGAGCCAATTTTTCATTCAAAAAGTCAAATGGCGCTCCTTCCCTTCCAAGCCCTGCCGTGCGCCCAAACAGTGGTTTACCCCCACATATGAGGTATCAGCGTACTCAGGGCAAATTGGACAACAACTTTCGTGGTTCAGTTTCTCCTTTTACCATTGGGAAAATAAGAAAATTGTTGCTAAAAGATAATTTTTGTAACTAAAAAGTTAAATGTTCATGTTTTCCTTCCATGTTGCTTCTGCTGCTGTGAAGCACCTGAAGGGTTAATAAACTTCTTGAATGTGGTTTTGAGTACCTTGAGGGGTGCAGTTTTTAGAATGGTGTCACTTTTGGGTATTTTCAGCCATATAGACCCCTCAAACTGACTTCAAATGTGAGGTGGTCCCTAAAAAAATGGTTTTGTAAATTTCGTTGTAAAAATGAGAAATCGCTGGTCAAATTTTAACCCTTATAACTTCCTAGCAAAAAAAAATTTTGTTTCCAAAATTGTGCTGATGTAAAGTAAACATGTGGGAAATGTTATTTATTAACTATTTTGTGTCACATATCTCTCTGTTTTAACAGAATAAAAATTCAAAATGTGAAAATTGCGAAATTTTCAAAATTTTCGCCAAATTTCCGTTTTTATCACAAATAAACGCAGAATTTATTGACCTAAATTTACCACTAACATGAAGCCCAATATGTCACGAAACAACAATCTCATAACCGCTAGGATCCGTTGAAGCGTTCCTGAGTTATTACCTCATAAAGGGACACTGGTCAGAATTGCAAAAAACGGCAAGGTCTTTAAGGTCAAAATAGGCTGGGTCATGAAGGGGTTAAACCTTCTTTCCTCCAGACATAGAGAATGCCCCCTTGTCCCTGTCTCAGGTCTATGATTAAAAAGATCATCAGAAAGGTCTTTGTACTGTCCCCTCATATATTTATATATTAAGATAAGATCACCCCTTACCCTTCGTTTTTCCAAACTAAATAACCCCAAGTGTAATAACCTATCTTGGTATTGCAGACCCCCCCAGTCCTCTAATAACCTTGGTCACTCTTCTCTGCACCCGTTCTAGTTCAGCTTTGTCTTTCCTGTACACCGCAGACCAGAACTGTGCCCAGTATTCTAAGTGTGGTCACACAAGTGACTTGTATAGAGGTAAAATTATGTTCTCCTCATGAGCATCTATGCCTCTTTTAATGCATCCCATTATTTTATTCGCCTTTGTAGCCTGGTAACTATCTACAACTAAATGTTAAGAAAACTAAGGAGTTGGTGGCCAACTAAAGCAGGATTAAGATGGAATGCTTACCGATCACTATTGCTGGTCAGGAGGTAGAGCAGGTGGAGAGTTACAAATATTTGGGGGTCCATTTGGATAGCAAACTGGACTGGAGATGCCACTCAGAGTTTGTCTACAAGAAGGGGATGAGCAGATTGTATTTCCCAAGGATACTGAGGTCTTTTAATGTGTGTAGCAAAATGTTAGAAATGTTCTACCAATCTGTAGTGGCAAGTGCCATCTTTTTTGCAATCACGTGCTGGTGTAGTAGTGTGCGGACCTCTGATGCTAATAAGCTGAATAAGCTTATTAAGAAGGCAAGTTCTGCTGTCGGCTGCAAGCTGGGGAGGTAGTGGAGAAAAGAACTCTGAGAAAGTGTATGGCGATTATGAACAATAATGCACATCCACTATATGAGCTATTCATGAGACAGAAGAGCACCTTCAGCAACCGGCTAATACTTCTGAGGTGTAAGAAGGAAAAATATAGGAAATCGTTTGTGCCAACTGCCATGGGAATGTACAACAATAACATTAGGGTTAAACCACCAAGGTGAATGTCTACTTATTTCTCTACATTTCAGTTCACTTGTTGTGTATGTCCTATTCTAATGTATAATGTATAATGTCCTTCTGTCAACTCCACTGTCATGTCAACTATGTAATTCCTTTATGATTTTTATGATTTAAGTCGTGCTGCTGTGATACCATAATTTCCCACGGGATCAATAAAGTGTATCGTATCGTATCGTATCGTATCGTAGCTGCTGCCTGAACCTGGCCACTAAATGACACTGGCCACTAAATGTGAGTTTGTTGTCCACCCATACACCCAGTTCTTTCTCATTGATGGTTTTGCCCAGTGTTTTACAATTAAGCACATAATTATACATTTTATTTGCTCTACTCAAGTGCATGACCTTACATTTATCCCCATTAAAGCTCATTTGACATTTATCAGCAAAAGCTTCTAGTTCACATAAATCCTCCTGTAATATAAAATTGTCCTCCTTGATATTGATTACCCTGTAGAGTTTAGTGTCATCTGCAAATACTGAAATTCTACTCTGTATGCCCCCTACAAGGTCATTAATAAATATGTTAAAAAGAAGAGGGCCCAATACTGACACCTGTGGTACCAGACTGCTAACTGTGACCCAGTCTAAGTGTGCTCCATTAATTACCACCCTTTGTTTCCTATCCCTGAGCCAGCTTTTCACCCACTTACACATATTTTCCCCATCCCCATTGTTCTCATTTTATGTATCAACCTTTTGTGTGGTACCGTATCAAAAGCTTTTGAAAAGTCCATATACACTAAGTCCACTGCGTTCCCTTGGTCTGGAACTTACCTCTTCATAGAAACTGAGCAGATTAGTCTGACAGGAAAGGTTTCCAGTAAACTTAGATCCTCAATCTACTAATAATGATAACCTTTATTTATATATCTCAAACATATTCTGCAGAGCTTTACAAGTCAGCAGTTCATATAAAACAGTCAAAAGTTACCAAGTTTAAGATAATCAAACAATTTTAAGCAAAAATAATGATGACCCTGCCCTTCAGAGCTTACAATCTACAATGAGGTGTGGGTGACACAATTAACAGGTGCTTATTTACAATGATGGTACAACCATCTTGAGAAAATGGGGAGTAGATAAAGGCTGCATGAGCCTTTTTGTTATTGTTGAGTTAGATGGTGAATAGTACAACAATGATGAAGAGTGAATAATGGACGGCACTAGAGGAGCACAAATTAGTACAACCTTGACTCCTTAAGGAATGTCCGAAAAAACACAGGTGGCACAAATGCTCTGGGTATACAGTGCCCTGCACTGATAGACAACCAGCAGTAAATTCAACGAAGCAAGAAAAGAAAACAGTGCGGCACTCACCCTTAGGAAGCTGTGAAATCATGCTCTTTAATGGAGATAGATATTTAAAACATCCGTTAGGACATCAGGTCTTAGAAATGAGCGCGTTAATGACCTTCGATGACGTCGCGGCTTGTGATTGGTCACGTGAGCGGTCACATGACCGCTCAGCGACCAATCACAAGCCGCTACGTCATCGAAGGCCCTTTACGCGCTCATTCTTTGTAACGAAAGCAAGGCGGTTGCAGCAGTGACGACCAGGGCGCGTCAGAGGGTAAGTATATCAATATTTTTTATTTTTATTCTTTATTTTACACATGAATATGGATCCGAGGGCCTGAAGGAGAGTTTCCTCTCCTTCAGACCCTGGAATCCATTACAGGATACCTTCCGATATTTGTGTCCCATTGACTTGTATTGGTATCGGGTATCGGCGATATCCGATATTTTTCGGATATCGGCCGATACCATCCGATACCAATACTTTCAAATATCGGACGGTATCGCTCAACACTAATGGTGAATTATGTTCAGAAAAGTAGAGAATAGGCTATATACTGTATATAAAGAGGACTTTGATTAGCGGAAGTGAAAGGCCACCCAAAACAGATATGTTTTTAGGGAGTGCTTAAAATGTCTGAGTTGTGGTTATACTCCTAATTTCATGGGGGACAAATGATAAGATGTGAGTTAACTAGGAAGGAGATTGAACTGAGCTGGACAAAGTCCAGATCAGGGTATTACTGTCTTTCTGTGCCTCAGAATTTGAAAGTTGTGAGAGGCTACGAGAAGTGGCTAAAGATAGAAGCTGGGATGAAGTTGGGGAGGTGGGGCTGTTGAAGTCTCCCCGAACAAGGGTTGGCAAAGGATTAGGGTTGGCAATTCGGAGGACATGAAGTGTGGCAGCAACGCATAAAAGTGGCCAAAGAAGTGAGTGGGTGAGTCTTGGGGCTGGAATGTGACTACTACTCTGAGGGAGAGAGGATGGAACACCCTAATGGTGTGAACCTCAAAAGAGCAATGGCGTGCAATCGGCCTGTATTTATTTATTTGGTAAAATCATGATTGTTGTTGGCAGCGAGGAGTGTAGGGTTATCGTGGAGTTAGCAGTGATTGTACGGCGGTATACACACATATTCCATTGGTTGTAATCTGGAGGTGGATATGCCATACATTCACTATTACTCTTCAGAGAACTAATTATCGTGAACAGAGGCGGCCTCATCAGATTATCGTCGCTTAATCATGTCATTGTCTGGAGGTTAGGGGCTAGCTGAGCGCTGTTTCCTATAAAGATCTGCATTACTTATGGCCTGTGATCTCTGTGATTATTGCATGGTCACTCCAATCTGTTGGCCATGGAAATGCAGCCTTTCCGTCTTGTGGATATAGATGGTTTTCAAAAGCTGATGGCTGTCACAGTTCCACAGTACCAGTTGCCCAGTCACCATTACTTCTCTAAGAAAGATGTGCCTGTGCTACAGCAGTAAGTCCCATTAATTGAAAAATTCTATGTCTACCAGGGTGGATTTCGACGCTGACACCTGGATGAGCATGGACAGGGGAGTTACATCTTGATGACTCCGCACTGGGTGACCCTGGTCGCTGTGGGGGCAGTTGGGGAAGGGGCTGCTTTACAAGTCTTGCAATCTCCAAGGCTTGCAGAGCACTTAGGAATGGAGAAATAAACCACTACACACCATAAGATGGATAACTAAACAGGGTTGGGAGAACTACATTATAAAACAGCTATGATTGCAGAATAAAACAAATACACACCAGAACCTGGAGAATTAAACTAATAGACAGCAGGGATTGGATAACTAAACTAGTACACACCAGGGCATGAGGAACAAAAGCAGTAGAAACAAACCTCTGTATGTAACAGTTCATGCAGTGCCTCTTTCTCCTCCACCTCCTCCTTCAATCTCTGCTTAAATGAAACACACATCCCAACACTGTAGCGAGAATTCTCCCCACCTCCATCCTGCACAACCAAGGCTCACCCCAATCTGGCAGTGTTTAAATTAATATGCCTTGGAGATTGCTGTCAAACAGATCAACAGCTGTGGATAGCTAGCCATGCTGAGTTTGAGCAATGGCGGTCTACACTCAAGCTTGAGCTAGGTAAGGCCGTGTGCGATAACGGTGCAAACTTGGTGGTGGTCCTAAGCCGGTCCAACCTTGCACATGTGCCATGAATGGCTTGCATCCTCAACCTGATGGTACAGCAATTCCTCTGCTACTGTCCCAGCCTGGATGGTTAACTGGTTGATATGCAATATGACCACACCATGGAATTAAACTCTGCACATGATGCAGCAACTCTGGCAGCAGCGCAAGGTCCTGTTGAAGTATGAAATTTTTCATAGCCTTGCACAATGCAGTACAAACGAGGTGCAATTAAAAAAAAATACTGTTTACAGGCATGCTGAACCTCTGAGCTCTTCAAACCCACTTCCCTCATCAAACACATGCCCCATTCTCATGAAACACCACCACTATGGTAGCAAAAGTGCTGAAAAGACTTTTGTGGCAACTCAAATTCAAATATTTTCCCGCACCTTTCACGGAATGTTTCCAATTTTTCCCGATTTTATACAATTTTGTTTCTGATAAGGAATCCGAATGTGCCACATTTGTGCCAAATTTATGTTTATTTTCTGAACAAATTCGCTCATCACTATTAACAGGTAACTATTACTGTGCTTGAGCTAATTGTAAGTTTTTTTAACTGTTCCCTTTGAAGAGTGCACAGCTCAAAAAAACTTTGGAGCTGAAACTAAATGCTAACATACTGCTTTAAGGATTGGGATTGGAGAATTACGGTACTCTAGCTATAGCCCCCTTAAATGCAATGATCAATAACCACAGTCTCCACAGAGGTTAGCATGTGCAGATGCTCTTCTTTGTTACTCTAGCAGTGCCACAGTAACACTATTCCAGAATGTTGATGTGTTATCACGGTCGTCAGATTTTTAATAGATTACTTGTCAGTAAAATAATAAGAGGTAATGGATAAAACAGAAGTCAGTAGTGCAAGAAAAATAGAAATAGTATACGGTGTATACCATGTAAAGCTTCAATGAAGAAAAAGTGTAGGTCTAGTAAGCAGACCAATGGCTTCCAATAGCCATTCTAAAACATTGATATTCAGACAGTTAAAACATTTTGATATAGATCACATAATGGACTGCAAAACTCCAATATTGCAGAGTATTATGTGATAAATAAGAGAATTGCGCACTCTTGTACCATAGTGGGGATAAAGAATAAATGAATAAAAAATAACATTAGCCTACTTAAAAAAAGCTTATATTTAAAGAGTGACTAAACTTTCACTTTATTTTTAAAATGCTCAGCATGAAAAGTCTTAAAACTTTGCAAATCACTTTTTTAGATGATTTGCTTTTCTTAATATAAAAAGTTAGAATGTAAGTGACTTCCAATCCTCTACTTTTCCCATTTTCTTACCAGCCTTCTGCTGCATTTGTGTAAGAACGTAATTATTTGCAGTACTGATAATGGCAGAGAAAGGATCTGCACCTGTCTTCTTCACTGAGTTTTATGCTTATCAAAACAATCTTCTGCAGTAGTTTATCCCAAAAGTTAGAGAGACCGGGAGGAGCTGAGCTGATTGTTTCACTGTCAGAATCTGTACTCAAAATGATTATGTTTTATTATATTTGATGCAATTTTTTTTTTACTTGAAAAGGACGCTAGTCCAACTATGAAGCGCATTGTGGAAATAAAAACCGTTTAACTCATCTTGGTCCTAAGGATTCTTCATTACAGCAGGATAGCGTGATAATGTGTTATAGTCCAAATTGGTGAACTGTCTTGGAGGAGATCATCCCCCATCCACGAGGCAACAGCAGCTAATATCTTCAAGTGTTCAAAAGAGTTGTGCCTGCACACAATCTGCTCCGTTGACCTCATTCATGTAACTTGCCTTTGCAACCAAAGGGGTATCACCCTCTGGTCTTGGGCGCTTTTGTGACCTTACAGTTTTCTGACCTAAGTTCTGATATAAATGTAGCTGAAGGCAGACAAATAGACTTGGGAAAAGCAGGGGTTTGGAAACCACTTATTAGATTTTTTTCAATATTTTTTTTAAATGAGGACAAATTTTCAAATAAAATTCAACAGCTTTCCATGCTGGACACAATCCTTTAGTAACCATTTAAAGAAATGCAATATTTCCCTAATAAAAAATATCACATATTGCAAAAATATTTAAAGTAAAAAAAATAACATATTTGGAATGGTCTTTGAAGTGACACATCTTATTGCATTAACCTTCCTAAAAAACAATACTAAAAGTAATCATATGCTCCTCAGTATTGTATAATTGAAAAATATACTGTATCCCAAAGCTACTTAGAGCCATATCAATGAAAAAATAAAAAAGTTATCTTGTAGAATCTGGTAATTAGAACACAACACCGATAATGTATCCTATCGTGGTTAGCCAAATATGAAATAAACACCTACAGAAAAAGGCACCACACACAAACTAATGTATAAAAAGTCCTTTATTAATGACAAAAAGACCACAAAACAGCGGTGAGACACAACAGACACAAAACAATGGTGGACAGAAAAACCTGGAGGTAACAGCAAGACATATATGAGTACTTGGTGTGACAATATAATACACAGATGGGGTATAGGTATACTAAATAAAGCGGCAAGGCAAATAGGATAGCATATAACAAAAATAATTAGTAGTCAGTACTCTAATGAATACTCCGGACACATATTGCTAAAAAAGGGAGAAATAGCCTAAATGTTGAACACAGAGCCAGTATGTGCCGAATGGTAAGTAACAAGGCTAAATTAAGCCATATACACCGGTCTGTAAGCAATATGAAAACCACAATAGCCTAACATATAACCGCTAAGATGCCTAATAAACAAGTGTTTACCCAAACTGTGGAAGAGAGCCAGGAGTCCACCACACCCTTTAGTATACCTATACCCCATCTGTGTATTATATAGTCACACCAAGTGCTCATATATGTCTTGCTGTTACCTCCAGGTTTTTCTGTCCACCATTGTTTTGTGTCTGTTGTGTCTCACCGTTGCCTGTTTAGGCAATTTTTGTCATTAATAAAGGACTTTTTATATGTTAGTTTGTGTGTGGTGCCTTTTTCTGTAGGTGTTTATTAGAATCTGGTAATGCAAACATTTTTTATGAAATATCCTCTGTTCAAAGTTAATAAATAAAAATTATATCTATCTGATATTGGCATAAAAGTTGTGTTAAAATATTATCTATACTGTAAAATGTACATTAGTTCATTAGTTCAGTTGCACTAAAATCTGCTCTTAATGCACTTTAGATATTTTTTACTAAGCATAGATACATGAGATATTAATTAGAAAATGCATGCAGATACTTGGACATCAATGTGACATTCAGTTTTCTAAAATGCCCATATTCATGTATCTTATTTCATATATAAATGTAGGACTGTAATAAAATCTTGTTTTGCGAACAAATAAGGAGGCATAATTTGCTGTTTTTTTAATGTACTTCTTTATTGATTACTCACCACTTTTATGTACCTTTGCCTTTTAACTTAAGTATTAAGATAATGTATCACACTCTTGTGCAACAACTTTATGAAGCTATTTAATTACATCAAACCCTATGTTAAAGCATCTGTCAAGCGGTAACTGACACAACAAACAATGACTAAATACAAATAATGCAATTTCCATTACTCTGTAGTAACATTATCTTAATTAGTGGATGTTTAGTACAAACCAGTAGTTACTTTCTTAAAAACGTGCTAAGCAAATTATCTTTATTGGAGTTTGATTATGAAACATACAAAACACCTCTTAAAAGTTTGCATTTGCAAACTGAGAATAAAGTATGGTACAGTATGGCTCATATAACTGCTGATTCTGCTTTCAGAGAAAAAAGAAATTAGAGCCACAAACCAGCTAAACGTTGTTCCCATTAAAGATATCAAACAAAATAATTCAAGTTAGTCTACGTTTTGGAAGAGCAATAACCAGTGGGGCAAAATCTGCAGTGCTGTGATATTCCAAAAAGCTTTAAACTAAATAATAGTAATTAAAAAGAAAGTAGAATAAAACAAAACTTTATTTTAATGTTTACTATTATGTATTTGAAAATTAACCCATTAACAAACTCAGTATAGTGTGTTTCTCAGTGACCATGAAGGGTAGTTCTTCTGTTGTCCTGACTTTTTAAGGGACAGTTCCCAAAAAGATTGTATTTCTGTGTGATCCACCATAATAATGTTTTTGTTGATGCTAGCATCTTTGGGCAACAAACAATGAAAGATAAAATTGATCTTTGATAGTTTATCCTCTTAAATACAAGTCAATGTTGACTGTAATCTCTGAGGGGATGGATAAAGAATTGGGAGTCCATCTTTCAGCCCATTGGTCAATGACTTGCAGATAGGGTCCAAACACAGGTCTGCCATATGCATCTGACTTAGGTTATGGGCACACAACACATTTTTCAGGCAGGTATGATTCATTACCCACCTAAAAATTGGCTAAAAAATGCTACGAATAATGGACAAATGCATTTATTATTAAAATGACTTGTTCTGCCTATATTCAGTGATTTGAGCTTCTTTTAACCACTACAGGTTTCCAAATAAGCTGATAAAAGAAGTGTCTTCTCAATTTTTCAGGATGCATACATTACGAGTAAGTACATAGAAAACAAAAGCCAAAGACATCACAGTGGAATGGGGAAATGACTGAAAAGACATAAAAAGATGTTCTAAGGCAAATTACACCAATGTGCTTGAATCATCTTCC
The DNA here is from genome assembly GCF_032444005.1 of Ranitomeya imitator. Classification (NCBI taxonomy): domain Eukaryota; kingdom Metazoa; phylum Chordata; class Amphibia; order Anura; family Dendrobatidae; genus Ranitomeya; species Ranitomeya imitator. The sequence goes on along the minus strand of NC_091288.1, from coordinate 161,154,319 downwards.
TCTTGAAAAACTTAGCTGTAATATCTGCATAAGGCCACAGGCTCAAAAGGGGGCCTGGGACAGACTTGGCACAAGCCTCTACATGTGGAAGATTACATAGAAACCCAATATCCTTTAAACCCCTGTAAAGGATCTGTTTTTACAATAGGCTCCAGCAGAGTGCTACTATGGAAGGGCTGATTTCCAGAGATATAAATTGTTGCCAAGCAGGCTCAGAGTTGAGAGGTCACGTCAAGGAGAAAATCAGGATCTGCAAGAATAGTCTTAAGCCAGGGTCAAAACTGGAATACATTAAACCAAACAGAAGCAGGAGACCCACACCAAGCCAGGTAAACACTAAGCTATGTCTTGCAGCTTCCAGCAGCAAGATGGTAGCTTTAGGAAGGTGTGGTGCTCTCCAATTGGCTGGAGCAGGGAGCTGATAACTTCAGCATCACACACATACAATGCCAGACTAGACAGCACTACAGGTCTGGTTTACTCTAACCTTAGTGGCAAGACAGAGCCTGCTATCCAGAGGTTCTGATTCCAAAATCTCCTCTATCACCAGTGCCACCCACAGAGTGAATACGGTAGCATCTGGCGACAGAAGAAGAAGTCGAAGGAGCTGGTTCTGGTGGAGACTTGACATTAACAAGTTCACACAACTGAATAAAAAATCTAGAGCACATACCCTTAGGCCTATTTAGAAAAGCCTAATTCTGGTAATACATTGTTATTTGCTAATAGTTGTCACCTAAAACATGTTGTGCAAAATATTCCTGTTGGGAAATTTTTTAAGGCTAAATGGTGTTGTAATCTGGAGCATTAATGCACTGTAGAATTCTCCAATATTGATTCACGTTTCATAAACGTAGATACAAAATTATAAATCATGCCAAACAGATGCAGACTAAACCGCATGATAAAACCCACTTAGCAGTAGTTTTTCTACTCAATATAGCCCAAACTATTGCCAAATAATAAATATTGTTTTATAGTATTTACCAATTTTATATACAGACAGAGCCCTAAAAATGATCTTAGATCAAGGGTATAAATTTGAAGCCAAAACAGCACTAAAATAGGCAATTATGTCTCACATTGAAACCATACAAACATTAGTAAAACAAAAAATACAAAAAACTGGCTGTCAACAAGTGGTTCTTACAAATGTGTACGGAAACTATGCGCTTTATATCCTGATATAGTATGTACAATTCCAAAAGATATACTTCAACTAGTGAAAACAAAGAATTTGGTACTAATGCTTTTATAAACTGCAGTAGCACATTTGTAATCTATCTGATAAGATGTGAAAAATGTAGACTCCAGTACGTGGGTTGCACCACTAAAACATTGAGAAAATGAATTTCTGAGCATCTTTATGATACACAAAATGAAACTACCCAAAGTTTATCTGGAGCCTCACAACATTTTCTAAACTGTCATCAGCGAGATGTCAGTGCTCTCAAAGTAAATGCTGAAAGGTTTGAAAAGGTTCCTTCACCCAACACGGGAGGCGACATGACAAATCTCGTATTTTAAAGTATAAAGAAGCATCCACCAGTTTCAAATTAAATACTAGTGTGCCAAATGGCATAAATATTAGAACAAATCTTATGTATATTTATTGAATAGTTATTAAACACATAAAAATAAAAATCAAGCTGTTCTAACCTGTGAAATAATGCTCTACCATACATCATATCCTCTCTATTCACTATATAAAATAACCCTTTATCATCAGGGATTCATTCTAAAACTATGACTAAGAACATATAGTAAGAAACGCGTCAGATTGAACCCCTGCACATTCCATGGATAAGATAATTTTTTAAATATAATGGCAAATTTTAAGCGTATATATATATATATATATATATATATATATATATATACAGTGGGGCAAAAAAGTATTTAGTCAGTCAGCAATAGTGCAAGTTCCATCACTTAAAAAGATGAGAGGTGTCTGTAATTTACATCATAGGTAGACCTCAACTATGGGAGACAAACTGAGAAAAAAAAATCCAGAAAATCACATTGTCTGTTTTTTTAACATTTTAATTGCATATTATAGTGGAAAATAAGTATTTGGTCAGAAACAAAATTTCATCTCAATACTTTGTAATATATCCTTTGTTGGCAATGACAGAGGTCAAACGTTTTCTGTAAGTCTTCACAAGGTTGCCACACACTGTTGTTGGTATGTTGGCCCATTCCTCCATGCAGATCTCCTCTTGAGCAGTGATGTTTTTGGCTTTTCGCTTGGCAACACGGACTTTCAACTCCCTCCAAAGGTTTTCTATAGGGTTGAGATCTGGAGACTGGCTAGGCCACTCCAGGACCTTGAAATGCTTCTTACGAAGCCACTCCTTCGTTGCCCTGGCGGTGTGCCTTCATGTTGAAAGACCCAGCCACGTTTCATCTTCAATGCCCTTGCTGATGGAAGGAGGTTTGCACTCAAAATCTCACGATACATGGCCCCATTCATTCTTTCATGTACCCGGATCAGTCGTCCTGGCCCCTTTGCAGAGAAACAGCCCCAAAGCATGATGTTTCCACCACCATGCTTTACAGTAGGTAGGGTGTTTGATGGATGCAACTCAGTATTCTTTTTCCTCCAAACACGACAAGTTGTGTTTCTACCAAACAGTTCCAGTTTGGTTTCATGAGATCATAGGACATTCTCCCAAAACTCCTCTGGATCATCCAAATGCTCTCTAGCAAACTTCAGACGGGCCCGGACATGTACTGGCTTAAGCAGTGGGACACGTCTGGCACTGCAGGATCTGAGTCCATGGTGGCGTAGTGTGTTACTTATGGTAGGCCTTGTTACATTGGTCCCAGCTCTCTGCAGTTCATTCACTAGGTCCCCCCGCGTGGTTCTGGGATTTTTGCTCACCGTTCTTGTGATCATTCTGACCCCACGGGGTGGGATTTTGCGTGGAGCCCCAGATTGAGGGAGATTATCAGTGGTCTTGTATGTCTTCCATTTTCTAATGATTGCTCCCACTGTTGATTTCTTCACTCCAAGCTGGTTGGCTATTGCAGATTCAGTCTTCCTAGCCTGGTGCAGGGCTACAATTTTGTTTCTGGTGTCCTTTGACAGCTCTTTGGTCTTCACCATAGTGGAGTTTGGAGTCAGACTGTTTGAGGGTGTGCACAGGTGTCTTTTTATACTGATAACAAGTTTAAACAGGTGCCATTACTACAGGTAATGAGTGGAGGAAAGAGGAGACTCTTAAAGAAGAAGTTACAGGTCTGTGAGAGCCAGAAATCTTGATTGTTTGTTTCTGACCAAATACTTATTTTCCACCATAATATGCAAAAAAAATGATAAAAAAACAGACAATGTGATTTTCTGGATTTTTTTTTCTCAGTTTGTCTCTCATAGTTGAGGTCTACCTATGATGTAAATTACAGACGCCTCTCATCTTTTTAAGTGGTGGAACTTGCACTATTGCTGACTGACTAAATACTTTTTTGCCCCACTGTATATATTAAATAATCCTACCGGACTCGGTGCTTGATACCTCTACATTTGAAACTTCCTTAGGCTTAGGGGTAATAGTTTGCCTTTCACTGTTACCATGCAATTTAAAAGTATTATTGAAATACCTAATTTATCACTGACTAAATTATCTTAGGGGAACATAAAAAAGCACAGTTAAATTAAATTACATTTATTTGTTTTAAGTGCTCCTCTAGAAGAAAAAAAAGGACTTATGTTTATAAATAGTTCACTGTGAAAAATAAATGTAGTCGTACCATTACAATTGTAATAAGAATTGTATCTAGGTAAGTAATTATTTTTACTGCATGGTGTTGACCTCTTTTTCTTATATGTTAAATCCCAGGTGAAGATTATACAGCGTCTAAGTCTCCGTACACCAACTTCGTGCTCTTCGCAAGGAGAAACTTTGCCCCTTACACTGCCTGTTAGAGATCTTTCATTCACCCAAACAGTTCCTTCTCCTCTGTACTGATAAAGTGGGCCAACACCTCAAAACACATCTCAAAATGGACTTTACGATTTGGAGTAATCTTCCAAGTTATGCAGAAATGGCCTTTAAATACGACCGTTACCAGATTGAGAGTGTTGAACAGGCCACATCATGGAATAGTGCCTGTAGCGCTGAATAGAATAAAATTTCTCCCCTCCATAGTGGAGATATTAACTTGTACATTTTACGCTATTATAATTTATGTTAGAAGGGGGCACCAACAGAACTTTTTCACAGTGAGTATGTACTTCTTCCCATGAATGAAAATGGCCAATCAAAAGCAGTCAAATTTTTTGGAGAAAGAAGAACACTCAGGAGAAAGAAACACTCAGGAAAAAGAGGAACATGTCTAGTCAATAAATTAGAGATTTGCGTGAGGCAACGTGCTAGAGTATGTGCTGGGAGCAGAGCAAAGCTGAGTTTGATTACAAACACGTCTTCAGTTTTCATCTTAAGGCAGCAATGTGGGAAAAGGGGCAGTAAACCAGGGCTGACAGCCCTGTGAAGAGACCCCAAAGCATAATAAAGGTAAGATGTAAAAAATAAAATAATTTCTTATACTAATCTGACTGTTTCCCATCGGGGCCAGTGAGGTTTATACTCAGGTGCGCAAAAGTGATTGGCAAAAAAAAAAAAATCTGCATTTTGGCAATTAATGATTCTTGTAGATTTCAATTCCACTCGAATATATTCGCTCATCTTAGTATTATAGAATTTAATATTACTTTACTCCATAGCATGAATATATTATTTTGAAAGTGCCATATCTATCTTTCTGTTATACTTATAGATCAACGTTTCTACAATTAAGCTGGGTTTAGGGTTCTTAAAGGCACACACAGTCATAACTATTTTTTTTTGTCTTTACTGCAGGACATAAACACAGGCAAATTGCCACTTTGTACAGTACAATTTAAAATACTGCGCTATAAGCCACTATTCACTGCAGAAGGGAGCCCATATTATAAAATGCCATAAGTTGCAAGGGAAGAGTTTTACTGACTGTTTTATATTACATAAGTTGGCAGAAGTGCTATGCGCCTCTTTGTATCTCCCTTAGGAAAAGCTGAACATATTGGGTGTTTATTATGAACAAAACAGTAGTACCAAATATATGTAATTTACTAAATGAAGGATAAAAAATGAACATAAAATATGCATAAGTTAACTTTCTTTGCCAAGGCTCAACAAACAAATGCACAATTTCACTTAAACAAGTAAAATGTTAAAATTCAGCTATACAACTACTAATGAATTTTGGGAAACAAGAAAATAGAACCAAACTTGTATAAAGTAAAGCAAGTCAACACAATAATTTGTAATGAAACTGTAAATGCTTTTTTAATTAATACATAGATGTATTTTAATTTCCTTTATGGATCATATATGCAACCATATTATGATTCTAATTTATACAGGCCCATGATTTATTACTCAGTGCCTTTTTCCAGCAGATGCAGTATTATGGGAGTGAAGATCTGAGTTTGTGGGTTGTAATAATCACCTAGGCAGGTTAACGATGCAACTATTTTTTATTCCATACGTTCATGGTTTTACAACAAATCCAGATAGATGGACAAAATACAATGTCCTCAGTCCACAAGATCCCCTCCTCGGGTTAGGGACCAGGTGATACTCACTATCTCCCAACTTTTGGTTGGCCCACAGATTTCGTATATCCAGCTGGATTAGTCTGTTGTCACAGTCCAGGCTCCTCCAGATGACAAATAACACAACTGATGTCCATGTTTCCAGGACCAACAATCTTTAAGAAAGTTTGTGAAACACAGAAAATTAATCCCTCAACCAGAGCAGGGGGATCTAGCCCAGCCAGCAACGGATCTCCAAAACTCCACAGCCCATCCATCCACCTCAGCCAGGGATCCTAGCCCTTCAAAGTCACTTCAGCAACTGCCTGAATAAAACAAGAGGCGTCTTTTTCTCTCTCCCCCTTAAACATTTTACTTTACATATTTCATAAGCTCATCATCTGGACTGCATGTGAGTCCTCTGTGTTGACAGCTCCCTTGGGTCTACAATCCCTCTCCACTCCACACAATGGCCCTAGGGCAGGGAGAACAATGGTGTGAGACCTTGAGATAAAGATGAGACTAAAGGTACCGTTACACTAAATGACTAACCAACGATCACGACCAGCGATACGACCTGGCCGTGATTGTTGGTAAGTCGCTGTGTGATCGCTGGGGAGCTGTCACACAGACAGCTCTCTCCAGCGACCAAAGATCAGGGGAACGACTTCGGCATAGTTGAAACTGTCTTCAACGATGCCAAAGTCCCCCTGCAGCACCCGGGTAACCAGGGTAAACATTGGGTTACTAAGTGCAGGGCCGCGCTTAGTAACCCGATATTTATCCTGGTTACCATTGTAAAAGTAAAAAAAAAAAACAGTACATACTCACATTCTGATGTCTGTCACGTCCCCCGCCGTCAGCTTCCCTGCACTGACTGTCAGCGCCGTCCGTAAAGCAGAGCACAGCGGTAACCTGATGGTAACCAGGATAAATATCGGGTTACTAAGCACGGCCCTGCGCTTAGTAACCAGATATTTATCCTGGTTATAAGTGAACACATCGCTGGATCGGTGTCACACACGCCGATCCAGCGATAACAGCGGGTGATCAGGGACCAAAAAAAGGTCCTGATCATTCCCCAACGACCAACGATCTCTCAGCAGGGGCCTGATTGTTGGTCGCTGTCACACATAACGAGATCGTTAGCGGGATCGTTGCTACGTCACCAAAAGCGTGACGTTGCAACGATATCGTTAACGATATCGTTATGTGTGACTCCCCCTTAATAGAATGATTGTATACATTTGCCTTTGGCAATTTCCTCTCTGTCCTTAGGTATACATAAGTTCCAGCCTGCATGCCTTCCTCTGATTGCTGTCACTGAATGGATACATTGATTCCTGAGGATTAACTGACAAGAAAGCAAATCACTAATAAAACACAGCAAACAAATATCTAATAAAACACAACAATATCAATGGAATAGGTGCTCTATGCTGGAAAATTTGGCAACCTTGTAGAGTCATGTACTCTGCTCTCCGTGCATTGGTTCAATAGTTTTTAGTCTGTGGCCAGTTCCTCACAATGGGGATATCCTCTCATCAATGCATTGTTTTTCTGAACTCGGACAGGATAGTACATCTGAGGTTAGATCCCCTGCCTTGATGTGGGCTCCAGCGGTGAGCCCGCATCAAAGCCGCCACATATCAGCTGTTTTGTACAGCTGATATGTGCCCGAAATAGCGGTGGGTGGAATTGCGATCTGCCCACCTCTAATAACTAGTTAAAGGCCACTGTCAAATGCTGACAGCGGCATTTAACTAGTGCTTCTGGCCATCGGGCCGGAAATGAGCGCATCTCTGACCCCCGTCACGTGATCGGAGGTCAGCAATGCATCGGCATGACAAAAAGAGGTCTTTTGAAGACCTCTATGGTTGTTGATGCTGGATTGCTATGAGCGCCACCCTGTAGTCGGTGCTCATAGCAATGCTCTGAGCATCGCTTCTATGTAGCAGAGCCGATTGGGCTATGCCAGCTTCTAGCCTCCCTTGGAGGCTATTGAAGCATGGCAAAAGTAAAAAAAATGTTTTAAAAATATGAAAAAAAATATAAAAATATAAAAGTTTAAATCATCCCCCCTACGCCCCATTCAAAATAAAACAGTAAAAAAAATCAAACAAACATATGTTTGGTATCGCCGTGTTCAGAATCGACCGATCTATCAATTAAAAAAAGGATTAACCTGATCGCTAAACAGTGTAGTGGGAAAAAAATTAGAAACTCCAAAATTATCTTTTTTTGGTTGCTGCAACATTGAATTAAAATGCAATAATTGGCGATCAAAGGAACATATCTGCACCAAAATGGTATCGTTAAAAACGTCAGCTTGGCATGCAAAAAATAAGCCCTCACCCAACCCCATATCTTGAAAAATGGAGACGTAACGGGTATCGGAAAATTGCACAATTTTTTTTTTATATCAAAGTTACAAATTTTTTTTCACTTAGATAAAAAAATAACCAAAACATGTTTGGTGTCTATGAACTCGTAACAACCTGGAGAATCAAAATGGCAGGTCAGTTTTAGCATTTATTGAAACTAGCAAAAAGGCCAAGCAAAGTACATGGAGGCTATTGAAGCATGGCAAAAGTAAAAAAAAAAATGTTTAAGAAATATGAAAAAAATAAAAATATAAGTTTAAATCACCCCCCTTTCACCCCATTCAAAATAAACCAATAAAACAAACCTCAAACCTACACAAATGTGGTATTGCCGCGTTCAGAATCGCCCGATCTATCAATAAAAAAAGGATTAAACTGATCGCTCGTAATGACCTGGAGAATCAAAATGGCAGGTAAGTTTTAGCATTTAGTGAACCCAGCAAAACCGCCAAACAAAAAACAAGCGTGGGATTGCACTTTTTTGCAATTTCACCTCACTTGGAACTTTTTTCCCATTTTCTAATACACAACATGCTAAAACCAATGATGTTCAAAAGTTCAACTGGTCCCTCAAAAAATAAGCCCTCACATGGCCATATTGACAGAAAAATAAAAACATTATGGCTCTGGGAAGGAGGGGAGAAAAAAAGGAAAGCGCAAAAACGAAAAAAAAGCTGGGGTCATGAAGGGGTTAATTTTTGCCTGAAGCTGTATAACACTCCAAAAGAAGCATTAAAAAAAAAATTTCTGGATTGAATTTGTCATCCACTAATTGTTTACTTTTTATGTTCAAAATGTTTTAGGAATTAAATTTGTTATCCATAGAGAGAGCATTATGTGTTTTGTATTAAATTACGGTGGTATATAATACTCCAAAATATTGTTCTGACGTTTTTTCTGAATTCAATTAGTCATCCATAGAGTTTAACGTGGTTATTGTTACATTACAGATGTATACAGACCTCCAAATAACATTAACATTTTTTTTCTGGATTGAATTTGCAATCTAAACAGTGTAACGTGCTTAGTTGGCGATAAGGCTACAAATATGACAGAATTCTGTGAGACTTTAGAGGAAGCGCCTGACGGCATATCGAATCCAGACCAAGCTGTCAACAGCAGAAGTGGCAGGAGCCTGTGGTACACAATCGGACGCTTTCCCAGAACCACAAAGACCTGTATCCAGGCCACAGCCTTCACCGCTGGAGTTCTTGAAGGCTGCAGACAGGAGAGCCAGGATCCAGCAACTGGTGAGTGGACTGATAGAAAGAAGAAGGCCAATCCAGGACAAGAGCTGTAGACATGCTAATGGGCCCTCTAGTCTCAAGGTACTGATTGTTGGCATCCTTGGGGAGTTGTATGATCGATAGAGGAGATGGGGGTCCATAGAAGAGTTTGGGACCTGTCACCACTAGTGTTGAGCATTCCGATACAGCAAACATCGGGTATCAGCCAATATTCGCGGTATCGGAATTCTGAAACTGAGTTGCAATACTTTTGCAATATCAGATACCAGAATCGGAAGTTCCCATAATGCAATGAGCCAGTTTGATTTAATTCAGCCAATGAGGAATCATTAGAAATGTGGGCACATCCTGTTCTGCATGTTTGGCATGTAACTACTGGCATGGCTGTGATTGGCTGCTGAAATGATGTCATGATGCACTATAAAAGCCGCCACCATTTTGGGTTCACTCTGCTGTGAATTTAGTTAGGGACAGGACGTTGCTGTTCTGACTGAGGGATAGTTTGAGATAGCTATTTGCTTCATTGTGCTTTACCCAGGCTAATTTATAAACCGCTGTGTGAGAACCTTGTTTTTGCCTTGCAGCGCTGTTCACGGCTGTCTGCAAGGTCTCTGTGTGAGTGCAGCTCATGCTGTAGTCTGTTCTGCAGCCACCGCTGGTTTTAGTAAGCTCAGCGTGCGTCGCTGCCTCATACTGTTCCATTGTCCTTTTTTCAGTTAGTGCTGCCTGCTGCACATTTTTCCTGATTTATCCTATTAGTGGGTTTCCATCCATATCCTGCTAGATTGCGGAAAAACACTATATAGAAGTTCATAGAGGAGCCTTTCTGCAGCCTTGTGCCCTGCAGCCCCAGCCAGATTAGTATTAGACTATTTTTGGAGCCTCATCTATTGCATTGTAGGTTACCTTCCTGCATTGTAATCTCTATAAAAAGTTTGTGATACCATTGGTTTTCCATCTTTGGACACATCCAGTGAATTTTTGTGAAAAAAACAAAAAGTTAATAAAGTTTACCAAACACTCCACTTTACAATTGTGTAGGCCACATTAGCTCATATTAAAGTCTAGTCCACACTTTATAAAATTAGTGCTTCTTATACCTGTTAGCAGCTGTTCAGGAATAAGCACACTAAGCTCTTAGTACTTTTCTGCCTATATTTATCAGTCTACCAAGATGAAGAAGGCAGGGAGTAAGGCACGTGGTCGGGGGCGTGGAGTTTCTGCAGGGAGAGGACGTGGAGATTCTGTGCCTGCTGCGTGCACCGGTGACTCATCATCCCCCAGTTTTAGCAGGGAACAGTCCTTCATGCGCAGCTTTGTAGGTGCTGGCCGTGCCCCACTGCTGTGGGACGAACAAATTGAATCCGTTGTTGGATGGATGGCAACTAACGCATCAACTTCAATTAGTGCCACTTCCTCTCAGGCACAGAGCACTGAAGAGCATCCATCTGTCTCTTCACCACCTGCCAAATTGCCCAGGCATTCAGAGAGCCCAGGACAGGAGCCATCTCTACTTCTGTTCTCTGAATCTCTTGGCTTGGAAAGAGGGGGCCAGCCAAGCAGCATTTGAGAAACTGAAGAAGAGGCAGTATGCAGTGATGCACAACTGCTTTGTCTCTCTGAATCTGAAGAGGCCGGTGGGCCAGTGCCTACGGTATGCACACCTTAGTAGGCATCTGATGATGAGACTAAGGTGCCACTTTCTGTTGCATACTGTGCTGCTGAGACTACCCAGGAGAAGCAGTTGTTGGAAGAGGGTAGTGTAGATGATGAGGTCCTTGACCTATCATGGCATGAGGTACCGGAAGGTGGTGGGAGCAGCTCTGAGGAAGAGATTCCCCGAACAGCCCAAAAAGGAGGGAGAGGGAGGGGGAAGACTGCATTGCCTGTAGCCTCCACTTCGGCACCCATTAGGAGCTTGTCTCTATCAAAACGCAAAATGGGCACTCCCCAGACTTGCAGTGCCTGGTCCTTTTTTGACACAGTTGCAGATGACATTTGCTTTGTCAAATGCAAGCTGTGTAATCAGAAAACTTATGCAAAAAATATAAGAAAAAATGTATACATCTGCACTGCTAGATAAGTTGGACCCTAGTGCTTTCCTTGCGCTGTAAACATATACCGCATAGAGCCTAGAGAAGCCAGATTCTACCGCCCGGGGTGCTGCTGTTGCCACAGTTCAATGAAAATCCAAATAGTAGAAAAAAAGAAAAAAGACAGCGCACTCACCGGTGATGCTTTGGTAGCTTTATTCGGACATCATAACAAACATTGCAGGGAGGGTAGTGAAACACACGCAGACGACGGCCGTTTCGTGCTAATAGCACTTCAACAGGTCCTGTTGAAGTGCTATTAGCACGAAACGGCCGTCGTCTGCGTGTGTTTCACTACCCTCCCTGCAATGTTTGTTATGATGTCCGAATAAAGCTACCAAAGCATCACCGGTGAGTGCGCTGTCTTTTTTCTTTTTTTCTACTACCTGTGTAATCAGAAAGTCAAAAGAGGGAAAAGTGTAAGCAACCTCAATATCACAAATATGTGGAAACATGTGCGGACCAAGCACGTGGTGAAGTTACAAAAACACACTGAAGACCTAGGCCAACCTATAGCGGCACATACCACCTCTTCAGCTCATGTTGTAGCCTCTTCCTCCAGCTCACACACAGCTGTTTGGCTTCCTCACATGAGCGTCATGAAAGAACCTCTGGCACCCACAGCACCACCAATTCCACCCACAGCACCACGTTCCCTGTCATCCTCACACTCCCAGCCCAGTCTACAGCCTTCGGTAGCACAGGCATGGGAGAAAAGGCGACCATTCTCTGCAAACCACCCCCAAGCACAGGCTCTGAATGCTGGCATTGCAAAACTACTGTCCCTTGAAATGCTCTCATTCAGGCTGGGGGAGACGGACACCTTCCGTAACTTCATGGCATTGGCAGTCCCACAATACAACGTGGCCAGCCTCTTTTATTTCAGCAGGCAAGCCGTCCCTGCCCTGCAAAAGCATGTGGAGGGAAACATTAAACATGCGCTACTAAATGCCATCAGTAGCAAGGTCCACCTGACCACCGATGCGTGGACCAGTCACCATGGACAGGGACGATAACTTTCCCTCACTGCCCATTGTTGTGGAGCCGGGTACAGATCTTGAGAGTAGCACTGTACGTGTTCTGCCAACTGCAAGGATTGCAGGAATCAAGTCTGTACACATTGACTCCTCCTCATACTCTAGTTCCTCTTAATCAGCACTGCAGGAGCCGTCACAGTCTACCTCCACATGGACCCGTGAATGCTTACCTGTTACGACCGATATGAGCACAGACGTGGCCAAACGTCAACAGGCCGTATTGAAATTAATTTCTTTGGGGAATCAAAGCCACACAGTGCAGGAGCTCTGGAATGCCATCAAGCAGGAGAGCGACATGTGGTTTGTGCCAGTGAATCTCCAGCCAGGCATGGTAGTGTGTGACAATGGCCAAAATCTGGAAGCAGCTCTGGGCCTAGGCAACCTCACTCACATCCCATGTCTGGCACATGTGCTCAACTTGGTCGTGCATGCGCTTGGGGATCAGCTGACGCCACACAGTCCGAAGAAGGCGGAGGTGGATGAGTGAGAGGCGAATATATGCACAGTGCATGCCCACGAATTCCAGCCCCACAGTGTGAATAAATCAGAAGACACTTCGGGGCGGGATCTCGGGCAGCGTGGCCGCACAGGCACAGTCATCCTGACATCAAATGATGTCAGAAGATGGGCAGCGCTAACAGCGCATGCCCAAGGGTTAACATAACAGCGAATGTTCAGGGACAGATTCATACAATGCTGATGAGGCGGCTCCCGGCGCCAAGGGGGTATGAATGATGGCTGTGCTGCGTCTCATTAAGAATGAAAGTCCCGCCTCCGGGACGGTTTCATGGTATGAGGGGGCATATTTTATAAGTGTTTACTTCAGCATGTGCAAGGAGCATAACTAAAAGAGCCACCTTTTCCTTGTGCAGCATTAGTGCTGCACAAGGTGGCTCTTTTAGTTACAAACGCATGGGGGTGTGACAGGTTCCCTTTCAACTTGCTCCAATTAGGCCTCAGCCTACACTCTGTTTCTCCTGTAATACCTGGGCTCCAACACCGCCAGTTGCTGCTCGGAAGTGCCATCTGCACAGTCAACACATGCTCCAGTGCTTTGAGGTTCAGTAACGTCAGCTGATCCCCAGCTGTGTGTGCAGCAATTTCTCCTGCTCCCTCCACATTCACACAACTACAGATTTTAAACTTGCTCCAATTAGGCCTTAGTCTACACTCTGTTTCCCCTGTAATCCCTGGGCTACAACACCACCAGTTGCTGCTCAGAAGTATCTTTGGCATGGGTACTCCCTCCTGCCCAGCCTGGTTCCAACACGCCAGCTGTTTCCGGGTAGTGTCAAGGTCACTTTGTCTCCAATACGTTGTCCTGTCGGGTTGCGGTCGGGTTAGCCGACTCTATGGTGCTTGCAGTTTAGGTGCTTCCTATGTGGGCAGCGGGAACTGGCTATCAAGGCTGGTTCCGTAGTGCCAATAGGACAAGCTCCCCCTGTGGGTAACTCCGGCCTGCTCGCGGCCTAGCAATATTTTTTTTTCCATGTGGACCTTCTGCTGCCTATGTGTGTTCCAGCACCATTATCTGGTTCTTTTGAAGTCAATCTTGAATAGGTCCCCCTGGGTTCCAGTACCGTCAGCTGGTTCCAGGCAGAGCCTTTGGCTTAGGTGCCTCCTTCTCGGTATTCAAGTTCCACCAATGTCTGGTGGTCCTTGGTAGTGCTTTCTGGCACGGGTACCTCCTGCTTAGTAACCGGGTTCCAGTACCGTCAGCTGATTCTCGGCAGTTCCTCAGCCTTCTTGTACCTTCTGAAAACACAAAAAAGCACAGTAAAACCAAAAACACTGTGTTGCAAAAAAATCACAGTGGACAGCAAGTGCTAGTAAAAAGATGGAAAAAACAGGGTATTTGGTTGATACGTTTTTTGCAAAAGATGTATATTAAGCTGCTCTACCAAACGTCAAGGTATACCCATATCAAAGCAGTCCTAACTAATGTATGTAATCCCTATCTGATGTATTGAAAACCTGGTCATATGTACAATACCTGTATGAGCAGGATTCAGAAAAGGAATGTCCATGTGGACACGCTGGACAGAACAGCTCCTGTGCGCACAGCTCAAAAAAAGAGGAGTGGAGGCCTCCTCAGTCTTTTGGACACAAAAATCAATTATGTGAAGCCAGAACACATGAGCTGCGTGCACAGTGAACAAGCTCATAGAGACATGTTCACACCACCAAGAGACTTGAAAACAGAAAAAAGCACAGTAAAACCAAAAACACTCTGTTGCAAAAAAATCACAGTGGACAGCAAGTGCTGATGGAAAAAACAGGGTATTTGGTTGATACGTTTTTTAAAAAAAATGTATATTAAGCCGCTCTACCAAACGTCAAGGTATACCCATAACCATGTCAGAGCAGAAGTTGAAGAAGAAGATGAATAAAGGCCCCTTCACATTAAGCGACGCTGCAGCGATACCGACAACGATCCGGATCGCTGCAGCGTCGCTGTTTGGTCGCTGGAGAGCTGTCACACAGACAGCTCTCCAGCGACCAACGATGCCGGTAACCAGGGTAAACATCGGGTAACTAAGCGCAGGGCCGCGCTTAGTAACGCGATGTTTACCCTGGATACCATGCTAAAAGTAAAAAAAACAAACACTAGATACTTACCTACCGCTGTCTGTCCTCCAGCGCTGCGCTCTGCACTCCTCCTGTACTGTCTGTGAGCCGGAAAGCAGAGCGGTGACGTCACCGCTCTGCTTTCCGGCTCACAGACAGTACAGGAGGAGTGCAGAGCACAGCGCTGGAGGCCAGACAGCGGTAGGTAAGTATCTAGTGTTTGTTTTTTTTTACTTTTAGCATGGTAACCAGGGTAAACATCGGGTTACTAAGCGCGGCCCTGCGCTTAGTTACCCGATGTTTACCCTGGTTACCAGTGAAGACATCGCTGGATCGGTGTCACACACGCCGATCCAGCGATGTCTCCAGGGAGTCCAGCGATGAAATAAAGTTCTGGACTTTGTTCAGCGACCAACGATCTCCCAGCAGGGGCCTGATCGTTGGTCGCTGTCACACAGAACGATTTCATTAACGATATCGTTGCTACGTCACAAATAGCAACGATATCGTTAACAATATCGTTATGTGTGAAGGTACCTTAAGGCGAAGAAGAAGTTGATGAAAAAGATGCTGCTGCTGATAATGCTGAAGAAGAAAGTGTGGGAGAAGTAAAAAAGAAGGTGAAGAGCATGGAAGTAGTGAATCATAAATATCTGACAAAATAAAAAAGCTTAATATAGTCAATATCTTTGTGACTCCGAAGGTCTTAAAAAAAAATAATTCCTGCTATTCCATTTGATTGGGCTAAACCTCTATGCCTTTAATGTCTCCTCCACCTCCCCCAATACATTCTACATTATTCTTAGTTGTTTTCCTTCATGCAGAATTAACCTACAAGGAAAGAAAGGATTTATTTTAATTCCAATATTTTTGTCCCATTGACTTGCATTGGTTTCTGGTATCGGCGATATCCGACATTTTTTGGATATCAGCCGATCCAGTCCAATACCAATATTTTTGGATATCAGAAGGTATCGCTCAACACTTGTCATCACTCACCACATCTTGTTCAACAAGCAGACAGTAGAGATGGAACACTTGCCTCAAAGGGTGCAAGAGCTGATGGCTGGAACCAGCGTCATAGTCCTCAAAATGGAAGGGCAACATCGCTTGTATGCGGTGAGTGTGATGAACCCTTCTTGGAAAATGAACAGGCTTATTCAAGGCTCCTCAATGCAGCTTGAGACTTGGCTAATATCCCTGAGAGATTGCACTGTCTTTGGGGTTCCCCACTTCCTATGCAGGAGCAGGTGATGGTGCAGGTGGCACAGGGGGCTTTCGCCCATTTCTACACATCAGGTGCTCTGGCACTACCAGCATCCGGGTCATTTACAGCCCAGGCATCTGGGAATCAGGTTCCAAGTAACAGTCTCAAGTGGGCCTGATCAGATGCTGAAGATGTCTATGTATCTTAGCTAACAACTAGCAAATTGTAGAAAGAGTGTGTTAGGGTAGTTGTACTGTTTTTTTAACAGATTTATGGATGCATTAGCAAATGGCGGGGCTCCATTCGAACTCATTGCGGTCCCGCATGTCGGGAGGTAAAAACTGTCACCAAGCAAGAAAAAGTTCCTACCTAGGACTATAGATATGAATTTAAAGGGACACTGTCACCTGGATTTGGAGGGAACAATCTTCAGCCATGGAGGCGGGGTTTGGGGGTTTTTGATTCACCCTTTCCTTACCCGCTGGCTGCATGCTGGCTGCAATATTGGATTGAAGTTCATTCTCTGTCCTCCGTAGTACATGCCTGCACAAGGCAATCTTGCCTTGCACAGGTGTGTACTACGGAGGACAGAGAATGAACTTCAATCCAATATTGCAGCCAGCATGCAGCCAGCGGGTAAGGAAAGGGTGAATCAAAAACCCCAAAACCCCGCCTCCATGGCTGAAGATTGTTCCCTCCAAATCCAGGTGACAGTGTCCCTTTAAGCTAAAATTGTCTGGAGTCATCCTGCATCCCAGAGGTAGAGAGTAGGTGGGAAACTGCCTCGAGGCTTTTGTCATGGGAAATAGAGGTATAGAGACTATTGACATCACGGGTCACCAATATGCTATCCGGTGAAATTGGGGGTTGGTGGTGAAGGATTTGTATGAAATGTCCTGTGTCAAGGAGGAATGACCATGTATGTTTAGTTAGAGGAGTGATAATTTTTTCTAAATAAATGGAGAGTATAGACAGCATTGAATCCGTGGAGGCCACGATGGGATGTCCTGGTGGATTGATGAGTGATTTATGAATCTTTGTAAATTGTAAAAAGCTGGAGTAGTGGGATGTATATTAGTCAAACAGAAAATGTTTTCAGGTCAATTTTTTATGTAAAAAAGTGGAGAGTGTCTGTTGGATCTCTTCACTGATAGAGGAAGTTGGGTCCCTGTAAATGACTCAAGAGGTGCTGGTGTCAGAAAGTTGGCAACTGACTTCTTGCAGGTAATATCTATAGCCCTAGGTGCCCATAGACTTCCAGTCTACTCCAATTAAGAATGCCCCAACAAGGCTACACACCCTCATACCGTACATGCTCACTGGACAGCTACCCTTACCAAGGTAATTCCATGACCTGGGATTTATCCCTCTTTGTCTGACATAACTTTCAGACCACTTACATCTTTTTCCACCTTTCAGGAGCTTGCTAAAAACCTGGAATACCCCTGGTAGCCGAGACCTTGGAGATTTTCTGACGCTGCGGGAGCTATACACTTATTTCTCATCGCTGCTAAAAAGAGGCATTGGGGAACAAGGCCCCTTAACTGCAGCCATTAAAAGGCTAATCAGCAGTCAATAAGGGGTTAAAGTATATTTGAGGTCATTGTCTTGGTGGAAGATCATGACATAGAACACAACTCAAGCTTCCTGAAACTGGGCACTACATTGCAACTCAAAATGCTTTGGTAATATTCCGATTTGAGCATCATATGGCTGAAACAAAGTTTTTTACCGACAATTTTGTCTTGCTCAATTTGGGTTTTTGTCTTAGGTTAGGTCCAATTTGCCTTTTTTCATCAGTTTTTTTGCTTTTTCCAATAAATACAAAGGAAATAAACATGTATAACAAAACATATGTAATTACAATAATTTTCTGGGAGAAATATTTCATTTTCTGTAAACAATTCAAGGGTGCCAACACTTTTGGCCATGACTGTATAATGGTTTATTGAAAGCAGCAGAGGCGCTGATTAAGGTGATAGTTTTAGCTGGCACATGACAACCTGGTGACAGGTTCCTTTGAAGTCTTACAGCAAACTGACTTTCCTGGGAAAATATTGCATACTTGACAAATTCAACTTTCAAAAGATTCACTTAATTCTATTAGGGACAATATTAGGACTTTGAATGACATTAAAGGGTTAATTGTGTAGGTGTGTTTGGAAAACTCATCAATGTCAATGGATAAGCTTGACAGCAAATTCATCCCTTGGAATCCTGGATTTTGTTTCTTGTTATGTGCTTTTATATCATGAAATCTGTTTTGTAAGTATTAATAATAAGTGAGGACAGAAGTCTTAAAAATTGATTTTGTGAAATACTCTTTTCACAATTCTTTAACAGCAGCAATCCTACTATGAAACAACATTAGGACTTTATTGTTTGTGGATCAGTTCTAAAAGGAATACATTTATTCTATAGAGCTTTAATCAATACCTCGGGAGTCTAAAGGAAATAATAGTGAGAAAGGGGTAAAGTGAAGGTAGTGATAAGATCATGACTGACAGGGTTATGTCCAGGCAGAAGAAATAAATACACATCATCAAGAAGTAATAAATAAACCATATGATTTCAACTGTGGAATCGGAAAATGATACAATAGTTTTTAAATATGCTGGAACAGAAACTGGATCTTTAATTCACTATAGTAATAGTATTTTATACAGAAAATGAAAAAAAAAATACCCATGCGTTTTTTACACTGAGGTGAAGAGGACCAAACATGCCAATTATTCAATACATTCAACACCAAAGGTGCCAATCAAGAAATTTCCTACTTTTAATAGCCAGATCATGTTCCATTCGAAATGAAAACTCTGATGTGCAGCTCACTTAGGCTATATTGAGAACAGACTGGGTTTTCTCAACTCTAGTAATTAGTGTTGAGCATTCCGATACCGCAAGTATCGGGTATCGGCCGATACTTGCGGTATCGGAATTCCGATACCGAGATCCGATATTTTTGTGATATCGGGTATCGGTATCGGAAGTGTAAAATAAAGAATTAAAATAAAAAATATTGTTATATTCACCTCTCCGGCGGCCCCTGGACATCAGCGGGAGGATCCGGCGTCCGGCACGGCTTCTTTCTTCAAAATGCGCGCCTTCAGGACCTGTGGTATGACGTCCCGGCTTCTGATTGGTCGCGTGCCGCCCATGTGACCGCCACGCGACCAATCAGAAGCCGCGACGTCATTCCTCAGCTAAAGTCCTAGAATGAGCGCCTTTTAGGACCTGAGGAATGACGTCGCGGCTTCTGATTGGTCGCGTGGCGGTCACATGGGCGGCACGCGACCAATCAGAAGCCGGGACGTCATTCCACAGGTCCTGAAGGCGCGCATTTTGAAGAAAGAAGCCGTGCCGGACGCCGGATCCTCCCGCTGATGTCCAGGGGCCGCCGGAGAGGTGAATATAACAATATTTTTTATTTTAATTCTTTATTTTACACTTTAATATGGATCCCAGGGCCTGAAGGAGAGTTTGCCATAAAGGGAACCTGTCATGTAAGAAAACCTTGGATTAATCTATAGTTTAATAGCGTTCTAAAGTTGATGAGCTTGTTGTATTTACAAAAACAATATTAAAATAGCCATATAATCCTTTTAAAAAGTTTGAGTTAAGCAAGAACCTGAAAGCGTTTATGAGATAATCTCAACTTGCAGCATACCTGACAAGCTGCAGCTTGCACAGAGCAGTATAAGACGTCAACAGGGGAAGCGATACACTGAAAAAATATTTTTTATCTTTGTTTTGCCAAGTACTTAAAGGGCTCGAATACGGCTTTAAAAATAATTTAAATAATTAAATGATTACATAAAACAGGAAATAGTATGATATTTCATACACTTTTTCATAAAACAAATCACAAAGGTAAAGTACTTACATTGCACACTACATGAGCAAAAAGAAAAACTTCACCAGGAATAGCAACATCATCTGTCCGCAAACATCAACCTTAAAGGGAAGGTGCCATAAAAAAAAAAATGTTTTCAGAAATTGTAAAAATGTAAAGAATTAATGATTACATTTTCTTAAAAAATATTATCATTTGTTTATAATTTATGAATATATATATATATATATGAAAAATAATTTGAAAAGTTTTGGAATTTCCACTTTTCAACACTAGGGGGAGCAGCTGCTGAAATTTCAGAAAAACCTAGTGTACAAATAGCTCACATTACAGCACTGCAGTAAATATGGGCGGAGTCTGCTGACCTGTGTGATGTCTCCTCCCCTTCTGGGTGTTTGCTAAGGGATTAGAGAGGATGAGATTCAGGGACCCAGTGAGCAGCCATTTTGTTGGTGACTGCAGAGTATGGCTGCCGTCACACTATCAGTATTTGGTCAGTATTTTACCTCAGTATTTGTAAGCCAAAACCAGGAGTGGAACAAATAGAGGAAAAGTATAATAGAAACATATACACCACTTCTGCATTTATCACCCACTCCTGGATTTGGCTTACAAATACTGAGGTAAAATACTGACCAAATACTGAGCGTGGACGGCAAACCTTAGGCTACTTTCACACTAGCGATTTTGGCTGTACGGTGCAATGCGTCATTCAGGAGAAAAAACGCATCCTGCAAAGTTGTCTGCAGGATGCGTTTTTCCCCATAGACTAACATTACCGACGCATGTAACGTTTGTGCGTCGAGTCCACCATTTTCGACCGCGCATGCACGGCCGAAACTCCGCCCCCTCATGCCCAGACCTTACAATGGGACAACGGAAGCGTCGCAAGACTGCTTCCGCTGCCCACGTCGGGCATTTCTTTCACAGCATGCGTCAGTACGACGCACTGTGAAAGGCCCGTACCGGCGCTAGTGTGAAAGCAGCCTTATACTGACAAGTAGACAGTCACCATGGCAGGCAGCAAGGATTCTGGGAGATATGTGGTGGAGGGAGCAGGGTGACAGCAGCACAGAGTATTTCAGGAGAGCAGTGTGCTGGTCTATAGGGGCCCCCTGTTTGGTGCGCGGAGCAGCCAGGGATTATACATAGAGCGCTGTCTTATACACATGGATGGACCGTCTGCTCCACAGAAATCCAGGAAACATTTCTGAGGATTGATGGCCTGTTCTGATCCAGACTTTGCATGCAGACCCCATTCCCCTCCTCAGATCCTGCCCTGGCGATGTGTGAAAGCGAGGCGACAGGCACAGTCGGGGTGACGCTGGGAAGGAAATGTAGTCATATAGTAACAATAAAAATGAGACCCCTCTCTTCAGCTGCCTCACCAGCCTTCCCCTGACTACACCTAACTGGAGGTCATGCTGTCCCCTCTATTACCCCAGACCCGCGTGCAGGTGCTCAGCCAGAACCACCCTAGAATGGGTCCGCTTTCTGAATATAATACTGACATACAGATCACACATAATACCGCCATGTAGATCACACATAAAACCACCATATAATTCTCACATAATACTGCCACATAGATAGATCACACATAATCCCACAATACAGTTCTCATATAATCCCGTCATATAGTTCTTATATTATTGCACCATACTGATCAAACATAATACAACCATACATATCACATATAATACTGTCATATAGATCACACATAATGCCATCATACAGGTCACACATAATAATTAGCGGCATCAAGTGTGGTCTATATGGCAGCATTATGTAAAAAATATACATTATATGGTGGCATCATGTTTGATCTATATGGCAGCAGTATGCAAAAAATATATATATGGCAACATTACGTTCCGTCCATATTACAGTATTATGTAATAGATATATCTGGCGGCATTATGTATGACCTATATGGCAGTATTATGTAATAAATATATATGGCGGTATATTTATTATGTAAAGGCAGGAAAGTTGTGAGCTATGCCCTTCTGTGACCCCCACAATTATTATTTTTTTTTTTTTTTTGGGGGGGGGGGGCAATTAGACCTTATGCTATGTCGCCCTATGATTTGTATGTACGCCCCTGGTGACGATCCTCACAGCTTGTCCTGAAAGACAGCAGGCTTGGGGTGTCAGTGAGATTGAGGTGGGTTTCAGGGAGCAGGAGATGGGTGTCAGGGGGCATGGGGTGGGTCAGTGAGCTTAGGGTGGGTGTCAGGGCTCAGTCTCAGTCTTTCCTCTTCTGCTCCCTGGATCACTAGTCTCAGACCACCTGCCCTCTGCTCTGCACTGTATAGTAGGACGATCAGGCAGGAGACCTGAGGAGCTGCAGGACTACAACACTTAGGAGCTCAGTCCTGGCATGCTGGGACTTGTAGTGACACAGCAGCTAGAGCTTGCTGAGTGTCATCACCCCCTGGGTCTGCTTCCTTGTGCCAACCATAGCCCAAATGTTAGAACACTATTACTGTGCCAACCATAGCCCACCTCTTTACACTGTGCAGACCTCCCACCTGATCCATAGGTGAAGCCCCCAGGCTGCTGCCTGCCTGCACACTGATCCCCCTGCACCATGCACAGCTGCAGGCAGGGAAGGGTTAACCATTACAGGCCAGCCTGGGTGCCGCCCCTTGTAACCAGGAGGGATCCCCTGCTGCAGAGAATCATGGGGCTTCAGACTCCAGGCTGCAATCTACAGGGACAGTCACTGTGTGGGGTGATGAAGTGTTGCCACAGATCAGTGCTGCACACATAACGCTCCATGTACCGGGAGACACACTGCTGCTGCTGGGGGATTTCCTGCCCCTGGACTGAGGGAGGAAGCTTTCAGCAACACAGGGCAGGTCGGCAGTGATCGCAGCCTGTACTGTAATAAGTACAGGCTGCGATCACTGCTGGTGCTGCAGATACTTACCCCAAACCCTCGCTCCCAGCAGCTTCTCCTCAACATCTTCTGTCCTCGCAGCCCACAGCAAACAAAATGGCCGCGATCTCCTCTCACAGCTCCTCTCACAGCTGTGACGTAGCAGCCCAGTGGGCGTGTCCAGGTCACAGCTGAGAGGCAGGAGAAGCGGCCTCAATGTAAGAGATGCAGTCGGGGTCCGACTGTTGGCTCCTATGTCCATGGCTGCCGTAAGTGAGGAGTGCAAGTGTCCTTCCCAGACACACACACCCCCACTAGTCAAAATGGCAGCCCCCAGTGGCACACACAAATGTCAATAAATAAAAAACTATTAAAGTAGTTAATTTAATTTTGTATTAAAAATAATTGATTGTATAATCAATAATTATTAATACAAAAATTAAAATCACGGCACCTTCCCTTTAAGAAGCGAATGGCGAAGACTAAGAAATTCCTGAGACTTAGACCCACACAGGCGTCCCTTCCAGTCCACAGGTTAACAGGCTTCTGTCTTAGCTGAAATCTTCCCGGCTTATGCATTGTTTAGAAAAAACAATGATTGCGTAACCAAGGGTTACAGAAACTTTAACATATTCTATTCGTCCAATATGGTATCTCATTTCTGAGTGGCCAGCTCTTCAGATGTCAAACTACACCGGGCAAATACATCACCGGATATGACATGCCCAAAACTCTCCTGATACAGGATATTCCAACATATTATAAACATGACATTTTTTACCAAAAATTAACAGCGAAACTATGCAACAATTATAAACATACACTTTCCCACTGAAAAAAATAAACATACATCGTTCTCACCAAACAGTAATAAAAGAGCTATGTGGTAATTGGGTGAGTAATATAAATATGCACATTCTCACTAATAGTTATACAGTCCCCAGGTGTTAGGACAATTACAAAATATGCAAGACTAACATGAGCTGGACTGTTACTGTCTAATATCTTAAAGTGGTCTTTAAAGACAGGCTACCAATATGGGTTCCCGATGGTTATTAACACCTTAACACTACAATCCACCATTGACCATCGGAAAACCATACGTAATTTATATACAATACCATATCCTAAGGGAATAGCTTCAGCAGATAAACGACACATTGATATGGGAGGATGAATACATTATTTACAGCAGCATAAGGTAATATAAGCACATATTATAGCAAGTATAAAATATAGTGTAAATAACCAAAATCAGGCAGCCAGGAAAATAATCAATCCCATCATTTAACTGGTCTATCCAAGACTGCAAATCCTGTCTATGATCTGACAAGTTATAACAACACATACCTTCAAACCCTTGACACCCATGATAGTGGATTGCTAACACAAATAATCTAGAGTTGCTCTATTCTGTAATATAGCTTTTCAGTAACTTTGTATATCTAATAATATATCTTCTAAGGCTCTACTGGTAGTACCAATATGGGTTCCCGATGGTCATTAATATCTTAGCACTACAATAACATACCTTCACCCAGAGTGTGAATTTAATCAGATTTGAAGACTTGACCCCAATGATACCAGATACAAGGCAAAAGTGCAAACCATTGGGCAACTGGGATGGTTTAACTCCTTGACCCCTTCTTTTTTTTCTTTTTTTTTTGCTCCTCTTCTTCCCAGAGGCATATATATTTTATTTTTCCATCAATATGGCCATGTGAGAGCTTGTTTCTTTTGCAGGACGAGTTTACTTTTCAAAAGATACCATGGATTTTTAGCTTATAGGGTACAGAAAAATGGGAAAAAGTGCAGTGAAATTACAAAAAAGTGCAATTCCACATTTGTTTTTGTTTTTCAATGTCAACCAACCAATCGTTACCCATTATCATGTGATGGGCGCCGTTGAATGGGGTTAGTTATGTGCTTCCGGTGCGAGCATGTTAAATGCCGCTGTCAAAAATTAACAGCTACCTTAAACATGTTAACAGCCACGGATGTATCGCGACTCCACCTGCGACTGTTAGGGGCACATGGCAGTTGATCAAATCAGCTGTCACGGGGCTACCGCAACAGAGAGGTTCCAGAGAACCACAGCGCTCTGGGCCTCGTTCACACACAGTAAACAGAAGCTCTTCACCTATATTCGGACCTGGCTGCTTTGTGCCAGCAGTGCAGGAGTTAACCTTATTGCTGAGTTGCTGAGAGATGGGTCTCTCTCAGCTGAAGTGGATTTTGTAATCTGATCCTCTATATAGACCCAGTCCTGACTTCAGCTATTGTCAGTGATCAGTTCTACTGCCTGGCTTGGAGGTTGAAGGAGCATAGTGTTGGTGTTGGAGGTTTATTTACAGAGATTGGTGTCTGCGGTTTTGGTTGCATGTTTAACCTGTTTTCCTTCCTAGTTTATTCCTTCTCTTCCCTTCTCTGTGTTTCCTCTGTGGTTGTGTGAGCATTTGGTGAGTTTGAGACTTTTAGTTACCTTGTCTGTATACCCTGTTATTTGTTGTATTATTACACTGGTGCAGTCCACCTCCTTTGGGGGGAGAGGGGGCCACTGATAGGGCCTGCACAGGAGACAGGGATACGCTGGCGGCTCGGGCCTCCTAACCATCATAGGTACCCCCGAGATAAGGGAAAGCCAGGGCCCCATTAAAGTGGTAGGGACAGGTGCGGGCCCCACTGCAGGGGTTGCTACACCTCCACAAGCTTTGCTGGAGCCGAAGATTGCGTTACCTGATAGGTTCTCGGGGGGGCGTAACAAATTTGTTACATTCAGGGAGGCCTATAAATTGTATTTTAGGTTGCGACCTCACACTTCAGGTTCAGAGGAGCAGAGGGTTGGAATTGTAGTATCGCTCCTACAGGGGGATCCCCAGTCCTGGGCTTTTTCACTTCCCGCTGACGCTTTGCTGTTATGGACTGTGGAGGAGTTTTTTCGAGCCTTAGGTCAGGTGAATGATGATCCTGACCGCGTCTCCCTCCCTGAGTCCACAATATGCCATCTTACACAGGGAGACCGGCCAGTAGAGGAGTACTGCTCTGAGTTTCGGAGATGGGTCAATTTTATCAAGGCCCATCTGATAAAATAAAAGATGCCTTCGCCCTACATGAGACCCCAACCACATTAGAGGCAGCTATGTCTCTTGCGATCCGTGTGGACCGCTGCCTGCACCAGAGACTTAATGAATCGCCACTATTCAAGGGTAATTCAGATTTGGACTCACCAGAATCTGAGTCTCTAGGAGAACCTATGCAGTTGGGTGGCGCTTCTCGTTCTAAGGGGGCTGCAGTAGTACGGTGTAAGTAAGGTGCATGTTTTTTTGTGGCAGAAGGGGTCATTATGTGAATGTGTGTCCTTCT
Source organism: Ranitomeya imitator (assembly GCF_032444005.1). Lineage (NCBI taxonomy): Eukaryota > Metazoa > Chordata > Amphibia > Anura > Dendrobatidae > Ranitomeya > Ranitomeya imitator. The sequence continues at coordinate 161,128,108 of NC_091288.1, read as the reverse complement.
AGAAGACAACCACCGGAAAACTATTGAGCCCGGGTTGCTGGGAGGTTGGCAACTCGGGTGTACTAATTTCCTCCTTAGGTAAACCTCAATTTTTGCTACCAGCCGAGATTTGTCTTGGTGAAAATAGGTTCAATATCTCTGCATTTCTGGACACTGGCGCAGGGTTTAATTTAATTGATGCTGGGTTTGTTCAGGCACATGGGCTTAAGACTCAAGAGTTGTCTAGACCCATACCTATAATTGCCATTGATTCAGCACCTTTGAGCCAGGGGACTTTCACTCAGATCGTCCGTGGGGTGAGCCTACAAAAAGGGGCTTTACACTCTGAGTCATTAGATTGTTATGTGTTGGGGGTTTTGCCGTTGCCTGTAGTTCTTGGTTTACCATGGCTCACTTTACACAACCTGGTGTTAGACTGGCAGACTCGGGAGATTACTAGATGGAGTGAGTTTTGTCAGGAACATTGCCTGGATACTCGGCTGGCCGGATTGAGTTCTCAGGTTTGCCAGAGTTCATCTCAGATTTTGAGGATGTATTCTCTGAGGAGGGGAGTCGAGAGCTACCTTCACACCGTCCTTATGATTTCGCCATACGTCTCATTCCTTTTGCTACACTGCCTAAGAGTAGGCTATACAAAATCTCTTGTTGTATTATTATACTGGTGCAGTCCACCTCCTTTGGGGGGAGAGGGGGCCACTGATAGGGCCTGCACAGGAGACAGGCATACGCTGGCGGCTCGGGCATCCTAACCATCATAGGTACCCCCGAGATAAGGGAAAGCCAGGGCCCCATTAAAGTGGTAGGGACAGGTGCGGGTCCCAATATGCCGTCCTGCCTCTTTAACGCCGCTTACAGCGTGACATCAACTCTCATTTTTTAGAAAAGATGGGGGCTCAGAGGTGAAGTCCTCATCAAAAGGGGATACACAACATATGACGTTCCTGTATGTTATATTTCATTAAAATAAATTCATATATCTATCATTGAAATGCTTTTTTTCTGCACATAACTCATTGTGGCAATGTGACTCATTGACTCATGAGGTTTACTTGAGCATCAAAGCACTTAATGCTATTAGATAAATTCACACTGAAGGCATCAAAATTATGAATTAACACATATGGAATTATATACGTAATAAAAAGTGTGAAACAACTGAAAATATACCTATATTCTAGGTTCTTCAAAGTAGCCACTTTTTGCTTTGATGACTGCTTTGCACACTCTTGGCATTCTCTTGATGAGCTTCAAGAGGTAGTCACTGGAAATGGTCTTCCAACCATCTTGAAGGAGGTCCCAGAGATGATTAGAACTTGTTGGCCCTTTTGCCTTCACTCTGCAGTCCAGCTCATCCCAAACAATCTTGATTGGGTTCAGGTCTGGTGAGGGTGGAGGCCAGGTCATCTGGCGTAGCACCCCATCCCTCTCCTTCTTGGTCAAATAGCCCTTAAGAAAAAACACCAAAAACAGGCAAAGATGCTTACCTGTCTAAACAGGCCTCAATACAAATGCACAAGCAGGGTGCAGCGGACCCAAACAAAATAGCAAATGCACAGGTGCGATACCTAATGAAACAGCCAGCCTTCAATAAGGGTTTGGCCGTGTGGTACACCAATGCACTAAGATAAAATACTCTGTATGTGGCGTGTTCACACAAGGAATGCAAAGCGTCTGGCTGCAGCCTATTAATGACGCCATATGGCGGGCTGCCCAGTGCTAAAATGCATCCTGTGTGAACAGAGGCCACAGTGTACAGAACAATTCGGGCCCAGCTGCACCCTGCAAAAAATATACGTGCAAAAAAACATATAAATATATGTAAGGTCTTAGTTGATATTAGGGCCATAATATGGAAGCTGGCAACCCACGCCAAGGGTCCTTACGTATTGCCAGTCCTACTCTAACATGAAAAACACCAAAAAAGGACACATTCAAGAAAAAACACCAAAAACAGGCAAAGATGCTTACCTGTCTAAACAGGCCTCAATACAAATGCACAAGCAGGGTGCAGCGGACCCAAACAAAATAGCAAATGCACAGGTGCGATACCTAATGAAACAGCCAGCCTTCAATAAGGGTTTGGCCGTGTGGTACACCAATGCACTAAGATAAAATACTCTGTATGTGGCGTGTTCACACAAGGAATGCAAAGCGTCTGGCTGCAGCCTATTAATGACGCCATATGGCGGGCTGCCCAGTGCTAAAATGCATCCTGTGTGAACAGAGGCCACAGTGTACAGAACAATTCGGGCCCAGCTGCACCCTGCAAAAAATATACGTGCAAAAAAACATATAAATATATGTAAGGTCTTAGTTGATATTAGGGCCATAATATGGAAGCTGGCAACCCACGCCAAGGGTCCTTACGTATTGCCAGTCCTACTCTAACATGAAAAACACCAAAAAAGGACACATTCAAGAAAAAACACCAAAAACAGGCAAAGATGCTTACCTGTCTAAACAGGCCTCAATACAAATGCACAAGCAGGGTGCAGCGGACCCAAACAAAATAGCAAATGCACAGGTGCGATACCTAATGAAACAGCCAGCCTTCAATAAGGGTTTGGCCGTGTGGTACACCAATGCACTAAGATAAAATACTCTGTATGTGGCGTGTTCACACAAGGAATGCAAAGCGTCTGGCTGCAGCCTATTAATGACGCCATATGGCGGGCTGCCCAGTGCTAAAATGCATCCTGTGTGAACAGAGGCCACAGTGTACAGAACAATTCGGGCCCAGCTGCACCCTGCAAAAAATATACGTGCAAAAAAACATATAAATATATGTAAGGTCTTAGTTGATATTAGGGCCATAATATGGAAGCTGGCAACCCACGCCAAGGGTCCTTACGTATTGCCAGTCCTACTCTAACATGAAAAACACCAAAAAAGGACACATTCAAGAAAAAACACCAAAAACAGGCAAAGATGCTTACCTGTCTAAACAGGCCTCAATACAAATGCACAAGCAGTGCACACGCCACATACAGAGTATTTTATCTTAGTGCATTGGTGTACCACACGGCCAAACCCTTATTGAAGGCTGGCTGTTTCATTAGGTATCGCACCTGTGCATTTGCTATTTTGTTTGGGTCCGCTGCACCCTGCTTGTGCATTTGTATTGAGGCCTGTTTAGACAGGTAAGCATCTTTGCCTGTTTTTGGTGTTTTTTCTTGAATGTGTCCTTTTTTGGTGTTTTTCATGTTAGAGTAGGACTGGCAATACGTAAGGAGCCTTGGCGTGGGTTGCCAGCTTCCATATTATGGCCCTAATATCAACTAAGACCTTACATATATTTATATGTTTTTTTGCACGTATATTTTTTGCAGGGTGCAGCTGGGCCCGAATTGTTCTGTACACTGTGGCCTCTGTTCACACAGGATGCATTTTAGCACTGGGCAGCCCGCCATATGGCGTCATTAATAGGCTGCAGCCAGACGCTTTGCATTCCTTGTGTGAACACGCCACATACAGAGTATTTTATCTTAGTGCATTGGTGTACCACACGGCCAAACCCTTATTGAAGGCTGGCTGTTTCATTAGGTATCGCACCTGTGCATTTGCTATTTTGTTTGGGTCCGCTGCACCCTGCTTGTGCATTTGTATTGAGGCCTGTTTAGACAGGTAAGCATCTTTGCCTGTTTTTGGTGTTTTTTCTTGAATGTGTCCTTTTTTGGTGTTTTTCATGTTAGAGTAGGACTGGCAATACGTAAGGACCCTTGGCGTGGGTTGCCAGCTTCCATATTATGGCCCTAATATCAACTAAGACCTTACATATATTTATATGTTTTTTTGCACGTATATTTTTTGCAGGGTGCAGCTGGGCCCGAATTGTTCTGTACACTGTGGCCTCTGTTCACACAGGATGCATTTTAGCACTGGGCAGCCCGCCATATGGCGTCATTAATAGGCTGCAGCCAGACGCTTTGCATTCCTTGTGTGAACACGCCACATACAGAGTATTTTATCTTAGTGCATTGGTGTACCACACGGCCAAACCCTTATTGAAGGCTGGCTGTTTCATTAGGTATCGCACCTGTGCATTTGCTATTTTGTTTGGGTCCGCTGCACCCTGCTTGTGCATTTGTATTGAGGCCTGTTTAGACAGGTAAGCATCTTTGCCTGTTTTTGGTGTTTTTTCTTGAATGTGTCCTTTTTTGGTGTTTTTCATGTTAGAGTAGGACTGGCAATACGTAAGGACCCTTGGCGTGGGTTGCCAGCTTCCATATTATGGCCCTAATATCAACTAAGACCTTACATATATTTATATGTTTTTTTGCACGTATATTTTTTGCAGGGTGCAGCTGGGCCCGAATTGTTCTGTACACTGTGGCCTCTGTTCACACAGGATGCATTTTAGCACTGGGCAGCCCGCCATATGGCGTCATTAATAGGCTGCAGCCAGACGCTTTGCATTCTTTGTGTGAACACGCCACATACAGAGTATTTTATCTTAGTGCATTGGTGTACCACACGGCCAAACCCTTATTGAAGGCTGGCTGTTTCATTAGGTATCGCACCTGTGCATTTGCTATTTTGTTTGGGTCCGCTGCACCCTGCTTGTGCATTTGTATTGAGGCCTGTTTAGACAGGTAAGCATCTTTGCCTGTTTTTGGTGTTTTTTCTTGAATGTGTCCTTTTTTGGTGTTTTTCATGTTAGAGTAGGACTGGCAATACGTAAGGACCCTTGGCGTGGGTTGCCAGCTTCCATATTATGGCCCTAATATCAACTAAGACCTTACATATATTTATATGTTTTTTTGCACGTATATTTTTTGCAGGGTGCAGCTGGGCCCGAATTGTTCTGTACACTGTGGCCTCTGTTCACACAGGATGCATTTTAGCACTGGGCAGCCCGCCATATGGCGTCATTAATAGGCTGCAGCCAGACGCTTTGCATTCCTTGTGTGAACACGCCACATACAGAGTATTTTATCTTAGTGCATTGGTGTACCACACGGCCAAACCCTTATTGAAGGCTGGCTGTTTCATTAGGTATCGCACCTGTGCATTTGCTATTTTGTTTGGGTCCGCTGCACCCTGCTTGTGCATTTGTATTGAGGCCTGTTTAGACAGGTAAGCATCTTTGCCTGTTTTTGGTGTTTTTTCTTGAATGTGTCCTTTTTTGGTGTTTTTCATGTTAGAGTAGGACTGGCAATACGTAAGGACCCTTGGCGTGGGTTGCCAGCTTCCATATTATGGCCCTAATATCAACTAAGACCTTACATATATTTATATGTTTTTTTGCACGTATATTTTTTGCAGGGTGCAGCTGGGCCCGAATTGTTCTGTACACTGTGGCCTCTGTTCACACAGGATGCATTTTAGCACTGGGCAGCCCGCCATATGGCGTCATTAATAGGCTGCAGCCAGACGCTTTGCATTCCTTGTGTGAACACGCCACATACAGAGTATTTTATCTTAGTGCATTGGTGTACCACATGGCCAAACCCTTATTGAAGGCTGGCTGTTTCATTAGGTATCGCACCTGTGCATTTGCTATTTTGTTTGGGTCCGCTGCACCCTGCTTGTGCATTTGTATTGAGGCCTGTTTAGACAGGTAAGCATCTTTGCCTGTTTTTGGTGTTTTTTCTTGAATGTGTCCTTTTTTGGTGTTTTTCAAATAGCCCTTACACAGCCTGGAGGTGTGTTTGGGGTCATTGTCCAGTTGAAAAATAAATGATGGTCCAACTAAACGCAAACCGGATGGAATGGTATGCCGTTCAAGATGCTGTGGTAGCCATGCTGGTTCAGTATGCCTTCAATTTTGAATAAATCCCCAATAGTGTCACCAGCAAAGCACCCCCACACCATCACACCTCATCCTCCATGTTTCACGATGGGAACCAAGCATGTAGAGTCCATCTGTTAACCTTTTCTGTGTCGCACAAAGACACGGTGGTTGGAACCAAAGATCTCAAATTTGGACTCATCAGACAAAAGCACAGATTTCCGCTGGTCTAATGTCCATTCCTTGTGTTCTTTAGCCCAAACAAGTCTCTTCTGCTTGTTGCCTGTCCTTAGCAGTGGTTTCCTAGTAGCTATTTTACCATGAAGGCCTGCTGCACAAAGTCTCCTCTTAACAGTTGTTGTAGAGATATGTCTGCTGCTAGAACTCTGTGTTGCATTGACCTGGTCTCTAATCAGAGCTGATGTTAACCTGCGATTTCTGAGGCTGGTGACTCAGATAAACTTATCCTCAGAAGCAGAGGTGACTTTTTGTCTTCCTTTCCTGGGGCAGTCCTCAAGTGAGCCAGTTTCTTTGTAGCGCTTCATGGTTTTTGCAACTGCACTTGGGGACACTTTCAAAGTTTTCCCAATTTTTCGGACTGACTGACCTTCATTTCTTAAAATAATAATGGCCATTCGTTTTTCTTTACTTAGCTGCATTTTTCTTGCCATAATACAAATTCTAACAGTCTATTCAGTAGGACTATCAGCTGTGTATCCACCAGACTTCTGCTCAACACAACTGATGGTCCCAACCCAATTTATAAGGCAAGAAATCCCACTTATCAAACCTGACAGGGCACACCTGTGAAGTGAAAACCATTTCCGGTGACTACCTCTTGAAGCACATCAAGAGAATGCCAAGAGTGTGCAAAGCAGTCATCAAAGCAAAATGTGGCTACTTTGAAGAACCTAGAATATAAGACATATTTTCAGTTGTTTCACACTTTTTTGTTAAGTACATAATTCCACATGTGTTAATTCATAGTTTTGATGCCTTCAGTGTGATTTTACAATTTTCAGAAACATTTTTAAATGAGAAGGTGTGTCCAAACTTTTGGTCTGTACAGTGTATATATATATAGATATAGATATCTATATCTATATCTATCTATATCTATTTTGTGCTGCTTTTCCTTTTTTTGAGTAGATTGATATATATACAGTGGGGCAAAAAAGTATTTAGTCAGTCAGCAATAGTGCAAGTTCCACCACTTAAAAAGATGAGAGGCGTCTGTAATTTACATCATAGGTAGACCTCAACTATGGGAGACAAACTGAGAAAAAAAAAATCCAGAAAATCACATTGTCTGTTTTTTTAACATTTTATTTGCATATTATGGTGGAAAATAAGTATTTGGTCAGAAACAAAATTTCATCTCAATACTTTGTAATATATCCTTTGTTGGCAATGACAGAGGTCAAACGTTTTCTGTAAGTCTTCACAAGGTTGCCACATACTGTTGTTGGTATGTTGGCCCATTCCTCCATGCAGATCTCCTCTAGAGCAGTGATGTTTTTGGCTTTTCGCTTGGCAACACGGACTTTCAACTCCCTCCAACGGTTTTCTATAGGGTTGAGATCTGGAGACTGGCTAGGCCACTCCAGGACCTTGAAATGCTTCTTAAGAAGCCACTCCTTCATTGCCCTGGCGGTGTGCTTTGGATCATTGCCATGTTGAAAGACCCATCCACGTTTCATCTTCAATGCCCTTGCTGATGGAAGGAGGTTTGCACTCAAAATCTCACGATACATGGCCCCATTCATTCTTTCATGTACCCGGATCAGTCGTCCTGGCCCCTTTGCAGAGAAACAGCCCCAAAGCATCATGTTTCCACCACCATGCTTTACAGTAGGTATGGTGTTTGATGGATGCAACTCAGTATTCTTTTTCCTCCAAACACGACAAGTTGTGTTTCTACCAAACAGTTCCAGTTTGGTTTCATCAGACCATAGGACATTCTCCCAAAACTCCTCTGGATCATCCAAATGCTCTCTAGCAAACTTCAGACGGGCCCGGACATGTACTGGCTTAAGCAGTGGGACACGTCTGGCACTGCAGGATCTGAGTCCATGGTGGCATAGTGTGTTACTTATGGTAGGCCTTGTTACATTGGTCTCAGCTCTCTGCAGTTCATTCACTAGGTCCCCCCGCGTGGTTCTTGGATTTTTGCTCACCGTTCTTGTGATCATTCTGACCCCACAGGGTGGGATTTTGCGTGGAGCCCCAGATCGAGGGAGATTATCAGTGGTCTTGTATGTCTTCCATTTTCTAATTATTGTTCCCACTGTTGATTTCTTCACTCCAAGCTGGTTGGCTATTGCAGATTCAGTCTTCCCAGCCTGGTGCAGGGCTACAATTTTGTTTCTGGTGTCCTTTGACAGCTCTTTGATCTTCACCATAGTGGAGTTTGGAGTCATACTGTTTGAGGGTGTGCACAGGTGTCTTTTTATACTGATAACAAGTTTAAACAGGTGCCATTACTACAGGTAATGAGTGGAGGAAAGAGGAGACTCTTAAAGAAGAAGTTACAGGTCTGTGAGAGCCAGAAATCTTGATTGTTTGTTTCTGACCAAATACTTATTTTCCACCATAATATGCAAATAAAATGTTAAAAAAACAGACAATGTGATTTTCTGGATTTTTTTTTCTCAGTTTGTCTCCCATAGTTGAGGTCTACCTATGATGTAAATTACAGACGCCTCTCATCTTTTTAAGTGGTGGAACTTGCACTATTGCTGACTGACTAAATACTTTTTTGCCCCACTGTATATATAGTGAGGCAGTGACCCCTGTTACAGCTAGGGGGCGCTCTATGTGCTCTCCAGAATGTGCATGGAAGCATAGTGAGGCCATGAGGGCATACTGCAGACACACGTGTGGCTGTAATTAGAATAGTGAAGCAGTGACTGATTAAAAGCCCTGTAGTAGAGGGGGAGGTCTGTAGGTGTTGGTTTGGAAGCAGACAGAGAAGTTGTCTGCAAAGCTCTTTGTGTGTGGAGCAACACAGGGGCAAAAGGAACTGACACCCTGTGTCCCAGGCTGTCTTGTGTTTGCCAGGAGGCAAACAGGAGGATAGCGTGATGTGCACAGCATGAGTAAAGAGACTTGGTATCGACAGGCGGTCGCCCCAAGGAAGCTGGACAAAACGAAGTCTGGCCTGTGTAGGGACTGCAATGGTAAAGCAGGTTACTGTGTATTTCTGATAGCCTATGTGAATAAGCCATTTACTCTGTATTGCTAATAGACTGTGTGAAGTAACACAATAAAGGAACATTTTGTTTGAACTTGCTTGAGTCACTGCCATTTCACTGTGTATGGTCCTACCGCAGCATCACAATATTTATATAATGTATGTGTTAGGTGTCGAGTTCCCGCCGCTGCACAGGGGGAATCTCAAACCACCTCCGTTGTGGTCTCCAATTCTTCACCAGATGCATTGGAGCCTGCTCAGCAGTGATGTCGGTCCCAGCGTCTGGCTCAGGCAGATACTGTGTGCTTAGTTACTGCTACCCTTCCAGGCTCAGCCATTGTAAACAGTACTGTTCAGCAGCGAGCAGAAGCTCCTGGGACTAAGTCCTGCTTCTCCTCTACTGAGCATGCCCAAGGGAAGACCTATCATTGGAGGTAAGGGGTCACATGCTCAGGTCCTGTAGCAGCTCCTATTGGACCACTAGGAAGGTCCCAGAGAGCTTCCTCTATAAAAGGTTTGCATGGCCACACGGCCATGAGCTAGTATAAACTTGATAACATGTGTGTGTAGATGAGTGACTGTCGATGGATGAAAGCTCCTTAATCATTCCCATTCCTAGTGTTGTTGACTGCTCGCAAATGGTGAAAGCTATCTAGCACCCCACAGTGCTACCTGCACACCTAGCACACGTTACAGTGCCTTTTGCAGTGCCCGCTTATACGGCACCATGCACAATCAGTGCGCTTTCCTGACAGCTCATCAGTGTAGGGTGGGAATTCCCGCTTGGACTCTGCATCAGACTCGGGGCATCCTTAGGTGTGGGCTCAAAAGCCACCGAGGGTCAGAGCGAGTCCAATCCCCAGATTAGTGGGGGTGATTTATAGGGATCCCACTAATGTCTTGCAGCTGCACCCTGTGTCTGTTAACAGGGCGCAGCGAATCTTGGCGGCTCTGTGAAGCAACAGAGTTCGCTACTATTCATGCGGGGTGAAGTCTAACCCATGTGTGAACAAGTGTCCATCTGCCATTACTCAGCAGCAGGTACCATCTCTGCACGGTGGACCCTGGGCTGCGAACGCACCTCATATCTACCTCTTTATTATTTCCTGTGTTCCGCTAGCCCTAACAGTATGTATATGACTAAAGCAGTATACTATTATACCAGTATCACTTATTATGCAAATGAGATATGATTATTCTAAATCTTTTAAAAAAGGAGCCATTGTTTTGTTGCTATTCAAAGGTTAAATGATAATTTGCAGCATAATAATGCATAAATGCATTTGCTTGGTGCCTCTTTATGTATTCTTTTAATACATAGCATACTACACCACTGTTGCCTAATATATATCTCCTGAGGCTATTTTACATACCAGTTAGCTGTTTTATCTGACAATGGAATATGAAAGGCAAATTCTTAAAAACATACATTAGTATCGTTTTGCACATTTTTTTTATTTTACTCAATATGATTCCTTCTCCATCTATTAAACTAGCAGTACTAGGACTGATATCTTTTAGCTTTAATGAAATTAAAAGGAAGCAAACATCCTCTTTAGACAATTAACATTTTTTTTGAAAAGGTGAACATCAACAATATAAATGAATAATTTAAAAAATTCCAAGCATAGTGATGCTTTTCTGTAGCAAGAAAAGGTGAATTGCATTCAATGTTTGCCCATTCCATATGAACAGCTAAAAGCAATTTTGAAGTAGATTGAAATACAGGTATCAAATGAAAAGTGAAAAAAGGACAAGCTAGGTAGTAATAAAAAAGAACACAAGCCAAACTTTCAGTGTTGAACGCGTTCTGCCACCGGCTTGTATACATTTCCGTAGCAGAGAATACTGAATATACTAGTCTATACTTGTTATCCCTCCAGACCATCAAAATCAAAGGCTTGGGTATGTCAACACCATCTAAAGTATAACACTATGTTAACCCTTACAGCCCAAACCCCATTTTCACCTTCGTGACAGGTCGAATTTTTAAAATCTGACGTGTTAATTTTTGTGGTAATAACTTTGGAATATGTCAGTAATTCTGAGAATTTGCTTTTTTCAACACATTGTACTTTCTGTTAGAGGCAAACTTAGGTAAGAAGGTTTTGTACTTATTTATGAAAATGTCTACATTTTGATAACACTTTTGAAAAACTTGCAATTTTCAAACTTTAAATTTTAATTCCCTTAAGGATTTGTTCACACTAGAGTATAAAAAAAATCAGTCCTATTCTCATCCAGGAGAGTAGGACTATTTCTCACTTGACATCCATTTTTTTTTCACTCAGAGTTGTAATGTATCCATAAAACTTGGATGCAACACTTATGACATACAATTTTTTTTCTCGCACCTATCCGATGTCAGGCTGAAATCGCAACATGCTGCAATTTTTTTCTTATGCCGAATACAGCTGAAAAAAATATGCAGATCTGCACTGCTTCAATAAATAACATTGGTTCAAGCACATTCTAATGTTCTATCAGACTGCACTCATCCTATTTATACAGTTTCAACGAACCCTAAAACAGATAAAACACAACACAGAAAATACCCTGTAAATATCATTTACTACAAGCTTATTTACAAAAGAATCACTTTTAACCCACCTTTTTGTTAGGATTTCAAAAGAGTTTAAATTTAGCAGAAATCTTTCATTTCTTTCAACAAAATTTTCAAAACATGTTTTTAGGGATAACTTCATTTTTAAAAGGGGCCTATTTGTCAAAAAAACACAAAAAAGACACTATTTTGAAAATGGAATCTCTCAAGGTATTCAACAGCGCATTCAGAACATTTGTTTATGATTTCTGTTCACTGTAATTAAAGGGTATATATCCGGGACTATGAAAAAAAACAAAAAAAATGTACCTAAGCACTAACGGGCAGACTGTTCCTGCTCGGGATTCGGAAGACTCTGCTGATGTCACATCTACTCCTGTGAAGCACCTGAAGGATTAATAAACTTCTTTAATGTAGTTTTGAGCACCATGAGAGGTGCAGTTTTTATAATGGTGTCACTTTTGGGTATTTTTGTTATCATATACTGTAGACCTGTCAAAGTCACTTCAAATGTGAGGTGGAACCCCCAAAAAATGGTTTTGTTAATTGTGTTGGAAAAATTAGAAAAAAAGGAAAAATTTGCATGGACACATGGTCTATCTAAAAAATGGACATGTGAATAGCACCATAGGTTATAATGTATGCCTGTGGCATCCATGAAAAAAAAATGTATACCACACATACTGGATTCATGGACGTCTGAATGCGGTACAAGCATCTGAGTTATCTTAGTAGTATATTGACCCCTTTCCAGCCATTCAATGCAAATACAGTTTTAGAAGTAGTTCCTACAGACAATTTTGGAGTATTGTGCCCCCCAAAAGTTCAAACAATAGCAACCTTAATGAAAAAAATTATTTAATTAGACATACAGATAAAACATATAACATTACAGTAATAGCAATAAGTAAATGGTGATGACAAAAAGGGCGCAAAAAGTGGCACAAAAAGCGCTAATAGCACTATATAGTCTTTCGGGCTACCGAGTTTGAGTGTGTGTCATAGTATCTGCACCAAAGACTATCCCATTGGAGACTGGGAGTGGGATAGCATATAAACCATCAAACAAGTGCCAGAAATCTAAGCATAGTCTCAAAGTTTGCCCGCAACCCAGTCCACAGTGGAAACAGAAAACAGGTATCAGAACACAGAAACAGAGAGAAAAATGTAGGGTGACTAATAAAGTGCTCAGTGCAGTACTTACCCCTGTGGGATGCAAATGAGGTGCATGCCAGGTCCTTAGCCCCAATGCGCATTTTACGCTATGGGCTTCTTCAGGGGCTTGTAGAAGTGTCTAAATATATGAAGAATCCTAACTAGAGATAAGCAGATCGTTTGAAATTCAAATTAGCAGATTTTGCAAAATTTTCCTAAAAATTTGATTTACGGCAAATACAGTTAGGTCCATATATATTTGGACAGAGACAACATTTTTCTAATTTTGGTTATAGACATTACCACAATGAATTTTAAACAAAACAATTCAGATGCAGTTGAAGTTCAGACTTTCAGCTTTCATTTGAGGGTATCCACATTAAAATTGGATGAAGGATTTAGGCGTTTCAGCTCCTTAACATGTGCCACCCTGTTTTTGAAGGAACCAAAAGTAATTGGACAATTGACTCCAAGGCTATTTCATGGACAGGTGTGGGCAATCCCTTCGTTATGTCATTCTCAATTAAGCAGATAAGAGTCCTGGAGTTGATTTGAGGTGTGGTGCTTGCATTTGGAAGATTTTGCTGTGAAGTAAACATGCAGTCAAAGGAGCTCTCCATGCAGATGAAACAAGCCATCCTTAAGCTGCGAAAACAGAAAAAACCCATCCGAGAAATTGCTACAATATTAGGAATGGCAAAATCTACAGTTTGGTACATCCTGAGAAAGAAAGAAAGCACTGGTGAAATCACCAATGCAAAAAAACCTGGGCGCCCATGGAAGACAACAGTGGTGGATGATCGCAGAATAATCTCCACGGTGAAGAGAAACCCCTTCACAACAGCCAACCAAGTGACCAACACTCTCCAGGAGGTCGGCGTATCAATATCCAAATCTACCATAAAGAGAAGACTGCATGAAAGTAAATACAGAGGGTTCACTGCACGGTGCAGCCACTCATAAGCATCAAGAATAAGAAGGCTAGACTGGACTTTGCTAAAAAAACATCTAAAAAAGCCAGCACAGTTCTGGAAGAACATTCTTTGGACAGATGAAACCAAGATCAACCTCTGCCAGAATGATGGAAAGAGAAAAGTATGGCGAAGGCGTGGTACAGCTCATGATCCAAAGCATACCACATCATCTGTAAAACACAGCGGAGGCAGTGTGATGGCTTGGGCATGCATGGCTGCCAGTGGCACTGGGTCACTAGTGTTTATTGATGATGTGACACAGGACAGAAGCAGCTGAATGAATTCTGAGGTATTCAGAGACATACTGTGTGCTCAGATCCAGCCAAATGCAGCCAAACTGATTGGTCGCCGTTTCATACTACAGATGGACAATGACCCAAAACATAAAGCCAAAGCAACAAAGGAGTTTATTAAAGCAAAGAAGTGGAATATTTTTAAATGGCCAAGTCAGTCACCTGATCTCAACCCAATTGAGCATGCATTTCACTTGTTAAAGACTAAACTTCAGACAGAAAGGCCCAGAAACAAACAGCAACTGAAAACCACCGCAGTGAAGGCCTGGCAGAGCATCAAAAAGGAGGAAACACAGCGTCTGGTGATTTTGATGAGTTCAAGACTTCAGACAGTTATTGCCAACAAAGGGTTTTCAACCAAGTACTAGAAATTAACATTTTATTTAAAATTATTGAACCTGTCCAAATTACTTTTGGTCCCTTTTAAAAACAGGGTAGCACATGTTAAGGAGCTGAGACGCCTAAATCCTTCATCCAATTTTAATGTGGATACCCTCAAATGAAAGCTGAAAGTCTGAACTTCAACTACATCTGAATTGTTTTGTTTAAAATTCATTGTGATAATGTCTATAACCAAAATTAGAAAAATGTTGTCTCTGTCCAAATATATATGGACCTAACTGTACATTTGCATGAATGTAATTGCTTGTAATTGCTCAAAAAATACATGTGAGCCAAAGGAGAGACCCTTGCAGACCATAGGAACTTATGAGTGTTTATACTTTACAGGCATAAAAGCGATAACTCCACTGACTATAAGGGTACCGTCACACACTGCCATTTCGATCGCTACGACGGTACGATTCGTGACGTTCCAGCGATATTGTTACGATATCGCTGTGTCTGACACGCAGCAGCGATCAGGGATCCTGCTGAGAATCGTACGTCGTAGCAGATCGTTTAGAACTTTCTTTCGTCGCTGGATCTCCCGCTGTCATCGCTAGATCGGTGTGTGTGACACCGATCTAGCGATGTGATCTAGCGATGCGTTCGCTTGTAACCAGGGTAAACATCGGGTAACTAAGCGCAGTGCCGCGCTTAGTAACCCGATGTTTACCCTGGTTACAAGCGTAAAACTAAAAAAAAACAAACAGCACATACTTACATTCTGGTGTCCGTCAGGTCACTTGCTGTTTGTTTTTTTTTACGCTGGTAACCAGGGTAAACATCGGGTTACTAAGCGCGGTCCTGCGCTTAGTAACCCGATGTTTACCCTGGTTACCCGGGGACCTCGGCATCGTTGGTCGCTGGAGAGCTGTCTGTATGACAGCTCCCCAGCGACCACACTACGATTTACCTACGATCACGGCCAGGTCATATCGCTGGTCGTGATCGTAGGTAAATCGTATAGTGTGACGGTACCCTAAGAGATTACACAACCTGTGGCCCTGTCATTCTTTGCAGCATCCAACCATACAGACAGAAAAATGCTTGACTGACAGGTCATCTACAGTGCCTTGAAAAGTATACATACCTGGTGAACTTTTCCACTTTTTTCCCATTACACCCACACACTTAAATTAAATTAAATTTTGACTTTATGTGATATACCAAGACAAAGAACCATGTGATGTGTAAGGAAATCAAATGATACATGGTTTTATAATTGATTTAAAAATATTAATCTGAAAATTGTGACATGCATTTAAATTCATCCCAGTCTTGTCTGGTAACCCTGAATTAATTCCTGAGTGACAATTTACCTCCAGAAGTTATAAAATAAAAAAAAATTGAGTTCACCTGTGTGTAATTTATTCTAAGTATAATTACAGCTGTTATATGAAAGCCTCAGAGAACATTAGAGTAAAAACAAAATCAAGAAAACCATGGAACACACCAGACAGGTCAAAGATATAGTTGTGGAGAAGAGAAAAGCAGGGTTGGGTTACAAAACAATTGTTAAAGCTCTGATCATCTCACAGAGCACTGTTCAATCCATCATCCAAAAATGCAAGGCATATGGAACAACTGCAAACTTACCAAGACATGGCTGTCCACCTAACTGACATTACAAGTAAGAAGGCATTACAATGGTCATTCTGGAGGAGCTGCATAGATCCACAGCTCAGGTTAGAGAATCTGTCTACAGATTATTCATATCCTCCACAAATATGGCCCTTATGAAAAAGAGTAGCAAAAAGAAAGCCTTTTTTGAGTGTAAGCCATAAGAAGTCCTGTTTGCTGTTTGCAAAAAGCCATGAATGGGACCAGGGGCATTGCAAGGCAGTTAGATCTGGGGCCTGAGGCCCGGCTCATAAGCTGATGCCCTGAACCTCCTCAGGGCCCTTTTTTTCTAGATCAGACTGACAGTGGTGCTTCTTTTCCTATCTCTTTTACTGCACCTGAGAGTACAATTGCATAGCTGTGTCCCCTCCTGCAAATATTTCGACTGCATGTGTCTGCCTTCTCCAGACATTGTAGACTCTGCCTACAGCCCGGAGCCTCTTGCAGAGCTGACTGCTGCCTCTAGGCAAGAAGACATCTACATGCTGGGCCACTGTTCAAAGGATGGGAGGTTCAGTCATTCAGTACTCTGTTTGTCACCATACCCCCTCAGCAACCATAAACTACACTTTATACCTATCTATCCTGCCTTTCCAGCACAGCTGGTAGTCGGCAGGCAGGAGGGGGGAGCAGTCTGCTGCACATGGTACCGAATAACGAATCCAATGCAAGTAAATCGGAAAGCCGAATATTTTTCTGCTGAACCCAAACAAAAGGTCTAACGGCATTTGTGAGGGCTTTCACTCCTAAATTTGGAGGACCATTCCTCATGCCAAATAGTTACCAAGATAGTGGAACATATTTCCCATCACTTTACAATGCCATTTCAAACATGTCCATTTGAATTTTGGGCTTTGCCCACCACCACCAACATGTCCATCACCATGTCATTATGTGACCCTCACTGACAAGTAGCAGAGTGTCAGCAGGTGCCGTGAAACCTGAGTTTGGTAAGTGCTCTCAGGTGGCTCTGAATCATACATTTGGGAGAGCTCTCACTCCTACTTTCAGGAGGTCCCTCCCTCATGCTCAATAGTTAGCAGATAGTGTAATACAGATTCCCCATCAATTTACAAGGCCAGCTAAAAGATGGGCATTTTAATTATAAGCTTTGCCCGCCACCACCACCATGTCCATCACAAAGTCATTATGTATCCCTTGCTTATAATTTTCAGAGTGTCAACAGGTGCTGTGAAACCTGTGTTTTTAAGGTCCACTGTTCATTTTTGCTATGGGATCACTGTCCTCTTGCCGCTGTAACGTGAATATAATACAGGAGTTGAGGGAGTTGTATGATCAATGTCAGGAAATTGGATTCTACGAGACACCAAAAGCATTAGAATTAAATTCTGAATACAATGTATGCAAGAGAGGGCCTGTATTGTGGTCAGTCTACCGTGCCTAAAACCCATGTCAGGAATATCTAGAAGCCTTATTTTACTTGGAAGAAGCCTCCTCAAGGGAAAGAGACAGAAGTGCCATTGACCAGTCTGCACAGGCCTACACATTTTCTATTGGTTTAATAAATAGCGTATCTTTATCCAACAGTTGTGTGACTGGCGCAAAGCTTGCAGAGATACGCAAACGTGACTATTTATCTCTAATTTTCGTGAGTCTGCTGTTGCCATGTGCAATAAAGCTGATGTTTAAAAAAATTGCCACACATTGCTAGATATAGTGAATTTGTAGAAAATACATGTGTGAGGGTACTTGTCAAAACTAATGCCAGGGAATTTTTTTTCATAGCAGAAAGAATTCAATATGAGAAAGGGTGATGTTAAAGGACGTGGATATGGTGGTGCCCACCAAGGCAGTTTTACAGATCAGAAGGTGACTGGATCTCGTTCTAGCTTACTGTCAAAATGTTGTCAGCGCAGTAAAACACTGATGAACCCAGACAATTGCCAGGATGTTGTGGGTTAGATGACAGACAAAAGTAGCACCACAAAGTCTTCCACATAGTCGAGTCTCAGTAGCCAAGAGGTTGGGTCCCTCAATCCTCAACCTGGTCCTCCTGCCTCCCACCATCAAGAGTCCCAGGAGACATATGACCCCAATGCTGGCCACTGTGAGCAATTGTTTACGTTCCCTTGTAATTTGTCAGACCTCTCAACGTGCACCATTAAAGAGGGTAATGAGGTCGTGGAGTACAGTGATGCCAAAACATTTGAGCACCCATGGACAGGAGAAAGTCACATTGGGAAAGGCCCATTCATGTCTGAAGAGGTGGGGGATAATCATAATGCACAGTTGCCCATCAGGTCAGCCTAAAATCGCAATTCACAAGGAGGATCAGATTGAGGAATTGGAAGATGACATGGTCAATGATGAGACCATTGATCCAACCTGGCACAATGGCATGCATAGTGAGCACAGCAGTGCACAGAGGGATTGGTCCATAGCAAAAAACAGGTAAGAATAGGTAGTCGATTGACGAGAGGGAGAACTTGGTCAACTGTTCAATAGAGCCCCTAGAACTCAGCTATATAACAAGCCATGGGTGTGTTGTTCCCCTGTATGGCAGTTTCTTTACGAAATTCCTTCAGACAAAACAAGTGTAATTTACATCATCTGCAAAACTAAGCTAAGAAGAGGCAAGAACACTGTAAACCTGAGCACCACCAGCATGCAAAATCACATGGCAGCAAAGCACCCCATGAGGTGGGCGGAACCCCTGGGTGCAAAATATTTGTCTGATAGTGAAACCACTGACCCCTTCCTGTGTTACAGACATTCAAATCTGCTGTCCATTAAGCAGGCGCTGATGCATCCTGCCCATAACCTGCAGTTCCACAGACACAACAGTCAGCAACCACGTCCAGTTCATTGTTTCAGCACAGCATTCACATGTCCCTGTCCCAGATGTTTAACAGAAAGCAGAAATTTCAACCCACCCACAGGCCAAAATGCTAAACACCCACAAATCCAGATAGGCAGCCCTTGAAATGTTGCCGTTTTGACTTGTGGGAACTGAGTCTTTCCATGACCTCTTGGCAGTGGCAGGCACATGGTACTCGATTACCATCCAACACTATTTTTCATGTTGTGCTGTCAACACGTTACATAGGCATTCATGTTACACAATAACAGCCGTGCTCCAGCCAACGCAGTCACAGGAAAAGTCTACTTTACCACAGACATGTGGACAAGTTCTTGTGTACAAGGACACTATATTTCCCTTATGGCACACTGGCAAACAAATCTCATGCATGACCCACGTGCTGAACTTGGTTGAACAGCATTTTTTAAAACATACTCTGACTTGCCAGACCTACTTGCCAAGGTGCGGTGTGTCATCGCACATTTCCAAATGTCATCTCAGGCTTCCGGCAAACTGGGTTCGCTGCAGCAGCGCTTTAATTTGCCTCATCACTGACTGATTTGTGACGTGCCCACGCTCTGTATTTCAACCTTTAATAATAATAATTATTATTATTATAAATAACAAAAAATTATTTTATTTCTATAGCGCCAACATATTCCGCAGCACGTTACATTTTAGAGGGGTTTTGCACAGACAATGAAAGACATTACAGAATAACAATATTCACATAAACAGAAACCAAGAGGAAAGAGGGCCCTGATCGCAAACTTACAATCTATGATGAAATAAGGGAGACATGAAAGGTGGATGGTAACAATAGCTTTCATTGTTCTGACCAGCCATAATGTAAGAAATCAGGTGTTCATGTAGTTGTCACAATGGGACATGACCCAATGGAGGGGTCGGTCAGCAGACAGCACAGCAAACACACAACGGGATGGAAAAGTGGAGGAAGGACCTATCAATAGGGAAATGAAGGAATGGTTACCTCCTGCTCAAACCTGAGCCTGTCCCTGGACTCCCCTAAAGCACTAAGTGGGTCCTTCCACCACCGCCGTCAGGAACCTCATCCCTCGCTATCACCTCACACTGCCCTAGCTAGTGCACTGGCCATCAAGGGGCGCTAGCCTCACCACTGCAGATGGTACCACACAGGGGATAGTGACAAACACAAAAGGGACAAGGATCAAACTCAGCACCTAGCTTTCAGACACGGCTGCCAAGCTCCACACCACAGATGGCACAGCAACAGGACTCCAAACACAAGAAGTGGCTGACACCAGAGAGCTGCTACTGTATCTCTAGTCTCCATAGAGAAAAATCTATCACCAACAGTCAGCTGATGTATCAGGTGACCATTTAAAGGATGGTGGGAGTGGTCACCACCACATCAGGTGACCCAACAGCACTGCAGCTACACCAGATTGCCAGTGGGGGAAAAAACTGACATTAACCCTGATGGCCCTGAAAGGAAAAAAGCAACATTTAAAACAGAGTGGAACCTGTTATGACCTGGTGGTAAGGACAATAATGGACCTGGTGGTTAAGAGCGCACGGAATGACCTGATAGTTACTAATAATATAGGACGAGCTCTGAAACGTGGGAACTCTGCTGACCGCAATCCCTAATCCTATCACACACACTAGAAATAGCCGTGGATTGCTCCTAACGCTCCCTATGCAACTCGACACAGCCTAAGAAACTAGCTAGCCCTAGAGATAGAAAAATAAAGCCTACCTTGCCTCAGAGAAATTCCACAAAGGAAAATGCAGCCCCCCAGATATAATGACTGTGAGTAAAGATGAAAATTACAAACACAGAGATGAAATAGATTTAGCAAAGTGAGGCCCGACTTACTGAACAGACA
This sequence comes from Ranitomeya imitator, assembly GCF_032444005.1. Lineage (NCBI taxonomy): Eukaryota > Metazoa > Chordata > Amphibia > Anura > Dendrobatidae > Ranitomeya > Ranitomeya imitator. Next base: position 161,107,503 of record NC_091288.1, on the reverse strand, counting down.
GAGGATAGGAAAGGTAACTTTGCGGTCAGCACAAAAAACTACAAAAAGACCACGCAGAGGGCGCAAAAAGACCCTCCGCACCGACTCACGGTGCTGAGGCGCTCCCTCTGCGTCCCAGAGCTTCCAGCAAGCAAGACAAAAATCAAAATAGCAAGCTGGACAGAAAAATAGCAAACCAGAGAAAAACAAGCAGGAACTTAGCTTCTGCTGGGAAGACAGGTCACAAGAACGATCCAGGAGAGAACTAGACCAATACTGGAACATTGACAGGTGGCATGGAGCAAAGATCTAAGTGGAGTTAAATAGAGCAGCCAGCCAACGAATTAACCTCGTCACCTGTGGAAGGAAACTCAGAAGCCGCAGCTCCACTCACAACCACCAGAGGAAGCCCATGGACAGAACCAGCCGAAGTACCATTCATGACCACAGGAGGTAGCTTTATAACAGAATTCACAACAGTACCCCCCCCTTGAGGAGGGGTCACCGAACCCTCACCAGAGCCCCCAGGCCGACCAGGACGAGCCAAATGAAAGGCACGAACCAGATCGGCAGCATGAACATCGGAGGCAAAGACCCAGGAATTATCTTCCTGACCATAACCCTTCCACTTGACCAGGTACTGGAGTTTCCGTCTCGAAATACGAGAATCCAAAATCTTCTCCACCACATACTCCAAAACCCCCTCAACCAACACCGGGGCAGGAGGATCAACGGATGGAACCACAGGCGCCACGTATCTCCGCAACAATGACCTATGGAATACATTATGGATGGCAAAAGAAGCTGGAAGGGTCAAACGAAACGACACAGGATTGAGAACCTCAGAAATCTTATACGGACCAATGAAACGAGGCTTAAACTTAGGAGAGGAAACCTTCATAGGAAAATAACGAGATGACAACCATAACCAAATCCCCAACCCGAAGTCAGGGACCTACACAGCGCCGGCGGTTAGCGAAACGTTGAGCCTTCTCCTGGGACAATGTCAAATTGTCCACCACATGAGTCCAAATCTGCTGCAACCTATCCACCACAGTATCTACGCCAGGACAGTCCGAAGACTCAACCTGCCCTGAATAGAAACAATGATGGAAACCAGAATTGCAGAAAAACGGCGAAACCAAAGTAGCCGAGCTGGCCCGATTATTAAGGGTGAACTCAGCCAAAGGCAAAAAGGACACCCAATCATCCTGATCAGCAGAAACAAAGCATCTCAGATATGTTTCCAAAGTCTGATTAGTTCGTTCGGTTTGGCCATTTGTCTGAAGATGAAAAGCCGAGGAAAAAGACAAATCAATGCCCATCCTAGCACAAAAGGACCGCCAAAACCTCGAAACAAACTGGGAACCTCTGTCCGAAACGAAGTTCTCCGGAATGCCATGTAAACGAACCACATGCTGGAAAAACAATGGCACCAAATCAGAGGAGGAAGGCAATTTAGACAAGGGTACCAAATGGACCATCTTAGAGAAGCGATCACAAACCACCCAAATGACCGACATCTTTTGAGAGACAGGGAGATCCGAAATAAAATCCATAGAGATATGCGTCCAGGGCCTCTTTGGGGCCGGCAAGGGCAAAAGCAACCCACTGGCACGAGAACCGCAGGGCTTAGCCCGAGCACAAGTCCCACAGGACTGCACAAAAGAACGCACATCCCACGACAAAGACAGCCACCAAAAGGATCTAGCCACCAAATCTCTGGTACCAAAGATTCCAGGATGACCAGCCAACACCGAACAATGAACCTCAGAGATAACTCTACTAGTCCACTTATCAGGGACAAACAGTTTCTCCGCTGGGCAACGGTCAGGTCTATCAGCCTGAAATTTTGCAGCACCCACCGCAAATCAGGGGAGATGGCAGACAAAATTACCCCCTCTTTGAGAATACCCGCCGGCTCAGGAACACCCGGAGAATCGGGCACAAAACTCCTTGACAGGGCATCAGCCTTCACATTCTTAGAGCCTGGAAGGTACGAAACCACAAAATCAAAACGGGAGAAAAATGGCGACCAACGAGCCTGTCTAGGATTCAACTGTCTGGCAGACTCGAGATAAGTCAAATTCTTGTGATCCGTCAAGACCACCACGCGATGCTTGGCTCCCTCAAGCCAATGACGCCACTCCTTGAATGCCCACTTCATGGCCAACAACTCTCGATTGCCAACATCATAATTGCGCTCAGCAGGCAAAAACTTTCTAGAAAAGAAGGCACATGGTTTCATCACCGAGCCATCAGAACTTCTTTGTGACAAAACAGCCCCTGCTCCAATCTCAGAAGCATCAACCTTGACCTGAGACGGAAGCGAAACATCTGGCTGGCACAACACAGGGGCAGAAGAAAAACGACGCTTCAACTCCTGAAAAGCCTCCACAGCCGCAGAAGACCAATTGACCACATCAGCACCCTTCTTGGTCAAATCAGTCAACGGTTTAGCAACACTAGAAAAATTACTGATGAAGCGACGATAAAAATTAGCAAAGCCCAGGAACTTTTGCAGACTCTTCACAGATGTCGGCTGAGTCCAATCATAAATGGCCTGGACTTTAACAGGGTCCATCTCGATAGTAGAAGGGGAAAAAATGAAACAAAAAAATGAAACCTTCTGAACTCCAAAGAGACACTTAGACCCCTTCACAAACAAAGAATTAGCACGAAGGACCTGGAACACCATTCTGACCTGCTTCACGTGAGACTCCCAATCATCCGAGAAGACCAAAAGATCATCCAAATATACAATCAGGAATTTATCCAGGTACTCTCGGAAGATGTCATGCATAAAGGACTGAAATACTGATGGAGCATTGGAAAGCCCGAATGGCATAACCAGGTACTCAAAATGGCCCTCGGGCGTATTAAATGCTGTTTTCCATTCATCGCCCTGTTTAATACGCACAAGATTATATGCACCACGAAGATCTATCTTGGTGAACCAACTAGCCCCCTTAATCCGAGCAAATAAATCCGACAGCAGCGGCAAAGGGTACTGAAATTTGACTGTGATTTTATTAAGAAGGCGGTAATCAATACAAGGTCTCAAAGAACCATCCTTCTTGGCCACAAAAAAGAACCCTGCTACCAATTGTGGCGACGACGGGCGAATATGATCCTTCTCCAAGGATTCCTTTACATAACTCCGCGTAGCGGCGTGCTCTGGCACAGATAAATTGAACAGTCGGCCCTTAGGAAACTTACTACCAGGAATCAAATTGATAGCACAATTGCAATCCCTATGAGGAGGTAGGGCACTGGATTTGGACTCATCAAATACATCCCGGTAATCCGACAATAACTCCGGGACTTCAGAAGGGGTGGATGACGAAATAGACAAAAATGGAACATCACCATGTACCCCCTGACAACCCCAGCTGGACACAGACATAGATTTCCAATCCAATACTGGATTATGGACCTGTAGCCATGGCAACCCCAAAATGACCACATCATGCAGATTATGCAACACCAAAAAGCGAATATCCTCCTAATGTGCAGGAGCCATGCACATGGTCAATTGGGTCCAGTACTGAGGCTTATTCTTGGCCAAAGGCGTAGCATCAATTCCTCTCAATGGAATAGGATACTGCAAGGGCTCCAAGAAAAAACCACAGCGCCTAGCAAACTCCAAGTCCATCAAATTCAGGGCAGCGCCTGAATCCACAAATGCCATAACAGAATAGGATGACAAAGAGCAAATCAGAGTAACGGACAAAAGAAATTTCGACTGTACCGTACCAATGGTAGCAGACCTAGCGAAATGCTTAGTGCGCTTAGGACAATCGGAGATAGCATGAGTGGAATCACCACAGTAAAAACACAGCCCATTCCGACGTCTGTGTTCTTGCCGTTCAGCTCTGGTCAAAGTCCTATCACATTGCATAGGCTCAGGTCTATGCTCAGATAATACCGCCAAATGGTGCACAGCTTTACGCTCACGCAAGCGTTGATCGATCTGAATGTCCAAAGACATAGACTCATTCAGACCAGCAGGCATGGGAAATCCCACCATGACATCCTTAAGGGCTTCAGAGAGACCCTTTCTGAAAATTGCTGCCAGGGCACATTCATTCCACTGAGTGAGTACAGACCACTTCCTAAACTTCTGACAATATATTTCTACCTCATTCTGACCCTGACACAGAGCCAGCAAGATTTTCTCTGCCTGATCCACTGAATTAGGTTCATCATAAAGCAATCCGAGCACCAGAAAAAACGCATCAACATCACGCAATGCCGGATCTCCTGGCGCAAGGGAAAATGCCCAGTCTTGAGGGTCGCCACGTAACTAAGAAATAATGATTTTCACTTGTTGAACAGGGTCACCTGAGGAGCGAGGTTTCAAAGCAAGAAACAATTTACAATTATTTTTGAAATTCAGAAACTTAGATCTATCCTCAAAAAACAAATCAGGAATTGGAATCCTAGGCTCTAACATCGGATTCTGAACCACAAAATCTTGAATGTTTTGTACCCTTGCAGTGAGATTATCTATACAAGAGGACAGACCTTGAATGTCCATATCTACACCTGTATCCTGAACCACCAAGAGGTAAAGGGGAAAAGAGAGACAAAACACACTGCAAAGAAAAAAAAAATGGTCTCAGAACCTCTCTTATCCCTCTATTGAGATGCATTAATACTTTTGGCCACCTGTACTGTTATGACCTGGTGGTAAGGACAATAATGGACCTGGTGGTTAAGAGCACACGGAATGACCTGATAGTTACTAATAATATAGGATGAGCTCTGAGACGTGGGAACTCTGCTGACCGCAATCCCTAATCCTATCACACACACTAGAAATAGCCGTGGATTGCTCCTAACGCTCCCTATGCAACTCGACACAGCCTAAGAAACTAGCTAGCCCTAGAGATAGAAAAATAAAGCCTACCTTGCCTCAGAGAAATTCCCCAAAAGAAAATGCAGCCCCCCACATATAATGACTGTGAGTAAAGATGAAAATTACAAACACAGAGATGAAATAGATTTAGCAAAGTGAGGCCCGACTTACTGAACAGACAGAGGATAGGAAAGGTAACTTTGCGGTCAGCACAAAAAACTACAAAAAGACCACGCAGAGGGCGCAAAAAGACCCTCCGCACCGACTCACGGTGCGGAGGCGATCCCTCTGCGTCCCAGAGCTTCCAGCAAGCAAGACAAAAATCAAAATAGCAAGCTGGACAGAAAAATAGCAAACCAGAGAAAAACAAGCAGGAACTTAGCTTCTGCTGGGAAGACAGGTCACAAGAACGATCCAGGAGAGAACTAGACCAATACTGGGACATTGACAGGTGGCATGGAGCAAAGATCTAAGTGGAGTTAAATAGAGCAGCCAGCCAACGAATTAACCTTGTCACCTGTGGAAGGAAACTCAGAAGCCGCAGCTCCACTCACAACCACCAGAGGAAGCCCATGGACAGAACCAGCCGAAGTACCATTCATGACCACAGGAGGGAGCTTGACAACAGAATTCACAACAGGAACCAGAGCTGCCACGAATCCAAAAATGGATTGTGACAGTATTGCTACGTGAACCGCTTACCAACCAGTATGTGTAAATGTACAGACACAGAGGGCTTTTAAATGCATAAAACATGTGAGATCAAGATGCAAGAATCCTGGTTATGAAGACAATTTTGAATGGGCAACACAGGGATAGTTAGATAAATGTTTTAAGGCAGTAGGCAGTTTAGATTTTGGCAATGCTTAGTGAGTAGCAAAGAGCACTGTCTGAATTCCAGTTTCTCAATGCCCATCAAAGTAACAATCAGCCCCCACACATAACAACTGCTGAGTGGGTGTGAGTCGATGACATTTCTAAGGTTCTTTAAAACTTTGAGTACTGCACCATGATGGTGAGCGCTGATGACCCTATTGTTAAGGCAACCACCCCGCTGCTCTATCTATTAAAACAATCGCTGCAGAAGCTCAAAGAGGAGAATTATAATGCAGAACAGGTGGCTATGGAGAAAGATTTTACAGTGTATGATACCACACAGCCCAGCCTCACACAATATTCTCAACCCACATTTGGTGATGATGAGGAACAAGAGGAGGAGGCAAAGCAGAAGTTTTTTGTCTACGCCAAAGAGTTTTTTGTCTACGCCAATCCCAGTTTCATTCCTGTCCAGCATGGGTGTCCTGAAGATGAGAAGGAGGAGGAGGAGGTTATGCATCATGAGGAGGAGAGGATATTTAGTGTTCATCCTGCTGAGGACACTGAACTTTTGACTCTTTGTAGTCTGCCACAGTAAAGAAGGTCACTTCAGAATAGTCCAGTGCTTTCCTCTTAGCAATTCTTGGGTGTTTTTAGCTGTGTGTTTTGGGTCATTATACTGTTGTAAAACCCATGACCTGTGACTGAGACGAAGCTTTCTGACACGGAGCAGCACATTTCTCTCTAGAATCCCTTGATTGTCTCGAGATTTCATTGTACCCTGCACAGATTCTAGACATTCTGTGCCAGATGTAGCAAAGCAGGCAGCCCCAGAACATAACAGAGCCTCCTCCATGTTTCACAGTGGGGACATTGTTTTTTTCTTGATATGCTTCATTTTTCTATCTGTGAATATAGAGCTGATATGCCTTGTCAAAAAGTTCCATGTTTGTCACATCTGTCCATAGGAAATTCTCCTAGAAGCATTGAGGCTTGTCAACATGTAGTTTGGCAAATTCCAGTCTGGCTTTTTTATGATTTTTTTTAACAATTGTGTCCTCCATGGTCATCTCCCATGAAGTCCACTTTGACTCATACAACGATGGATGCTGCGAACTGACATAGATGTTCCTTGAGCTTGAAGTTCACCTTTATTCGGTTTAGACGTTTTTCTGGGCTCTTTTGTTACCATTCATAATATCCGTCTCTTTGGTTTGTCATCATTTCTTCTCCTGTGGTCAAGTCCAAGGAGGTTGGCTATAGTCCTGTGGATCCTAAATTTCTGAATAATTTGTGCAACTGTAGTCATAGGAGCATGAAGCTGCTTGGAAATAGTCTCATAACTTTTACCTTTAACATTTTTGTCTATGATTTTCTTTCTAATTTCCTGAGACAACTCTTTCCTTCACATCCTATGATCCATGGTTGAGTGTGATACACACCATGTCACCAAACAGCACAGTGAGTATATGTAGCCCTATATACAGGCCAACTCTCTGATTCCAAGATTCCATGCAGCAAAAAAAAAAGAGTGGCATTCAATGTCCTTAAAATTCACTTTATTTCAGCAATTTTAAAACATCCAGGTCAGGAAAGTAGTCGATGGAACAAAGAGCTTGATCATGATCGTTTCACGCACAGGCACTTCAACAGGTCATTAGTGACACCTAAGAGTCGGATTTTGGCAGCCATAAGCACAATGGATATTTTAAAAATAGCCAAGCACAAATTGTTGCCGTGGTGCAGATAATTTTTTCTTTGTCTGGAATTTCTGATTCCAAAATTGTAGACACCTGTGATGCTAGTTAGTGGACACAGTTTGATTTAACATGATTTAACATGTCCCTTTTGTCATATATTTTCAGGGGTGCCATCATTTCTGTCCAGGCCTATTGAGTATTGAGTCATGAGTTTTATTTTTTTAATTCTGTGGAAGCATGGTTGAAAAGCCATGTCTGACTTTCATTTGTTCACTTTCATAGATCTAAAGGCCCAACTGGTGGAGGGTTGCAGTGATAGCTGACTTTGTGGAACTTTCTCCCATCTCCCTACTTCATCTCTAGAGCTCAGCCACAGTGATCTTGGGGTTCTTCTTTACCTCTCTCACTAAGGCTCCTCTCCCACTATTACTCAGTTTGGCTGTACGGCCAGGTCTAGAAAGATTTCTGGCGGTCTCAAACTTCTTCCATTTAAGGATTATGGAGGCCACTGTGCTCTTAGGAACCTTGAGTACTGCAGAAATTCTTTTGTTACCTTGGCAAGATCTGTGCCTTGCCACAATTCTGTCTTTGATCTCCTTGGCAAGTTCCTTTGACCTCATGATTCTCATTTGGCCTGACATGCACTGTTAGCTGTGAGGTCCTATATATACATGTCTGTGCCTTTTTAAATCAAGTCCTATCAGTTTAATTAAACACAGCTGGACTCCAATGAAGGAGTAGAACCATCTCAAGGAGGACACAAGGAAATGGACACCATGTGACTTAAATATGAGTGTCTGAGCAAAGGATCTGAATATTTATGACCAAGTGATATTTTGTTTTTCTTTTTCAAAAAATTTGCAAAAATTTCAACAATTCTGTTTTTTTCAGTTAAAATGGGGTGCAGAGTGTACATTAATGTGAAAAAAAAAACTAAAACTTTTTTTGAATTAACCAAATGGCTACAATGAAACAAAAGGTGAAAAATTTAAAGGGATCTGAATACTTTCCATACCTGCTGTATATTTAACCCCTTAGTGACCGAGCCAAATTTTTGAAATCTGACCAGTGTCACTTTATGTGGTAATAACTCTGCAACGCTTCAACAAATCCCAGTGATTTTGAGATTGTTTTTTCGTGACACATTATACTTTATGATAATGGTAAATTTTGTTCAACATTTTTTGTGTTTATTTATAAAAAATATCAAAAATTTGAGAAAAATGTTAAAAAATTAGCAATTTTCTAAATTTGAATGATTATCCCTTTAATCCACATATTCATACAACAGCAAACCATTAATAAATAACATTTCCCACATGTCTGCTTTACATCAGCACCATTTGTAAAATGTTATTTTATTTTGTTAGCATTTTAGGAGGTTTAAAAATGTAGCAGCAATTTTTCATTTTTTCAAAGAAATTTACAAAATTTATTTTTTTAGGGACTTATCCATGTTTTAAGTGACTTTAGGGGTCCCATATATTGGGAAACCCACAAACATGATACCATTTTAAAAACAGCACCCCCTGACATATTGAAAACTGCTGTCAGGTAGTTTATTAACCCTTCAGGTGCTTTACAGGAATTAATGCAAAGTGGTATGACAGAAATGAAAATGTGTATTTTTACCACCTTAATGTTGCTAACTTCTAAACAGATTACTACAGCCGTCAGACTCTAAGGCCGCTATTTGGTCATGAATTGCCATCGCAAACATCAGGACCACACAATCATGATCTGAGGGCACCAATTGTGACAAAGAAGAAGCCCCCACACTCTGTTAACCATTTATAATGATGTAGTCACTATTGACAGCAGCATCTAAGGGGTTAAACAGATTTAGATGGTGCAAATACTGATCTTGGCTGATGCAGCAGTTTGTCAGCTATAGTGTACAACCGACAGATGCTGGATTGTCATCTGTATGGGGAGGCTATTCTCTTATATCTCAGGTCAGTTAAAAGACGTATTGGCGGTCATTAAGGGGTTAAGGTCATAAATAATTATAACCACATTATCGGTGAACCCCTAATACATTTTGTAGAGTTATTCCATGTGATCTCTTGGATATTTGGTCTAAATACTATCAGTACATTCCAGTCTTAGATCTCTTTTGCATATAATTACATAATCTGATATATTGTCTGCCTCACATTTCACCATATTTATAGGACATAAGCATACAATCTTTTGTACTATTGGTCACTCCTCTTTCTGACATTTCCTTCCTTATAGGGCCTAAGAAGGCTAGATAATAGAGAGATGTCATACGAGCGGGGCACCATTGTGCAGGTGTAGGGTGCCAACCTCTGCAGCAAGGTAGAGACTAGTTTGTTCAATACAGTGAGCTGTTTCTGTTAAATGAGCCTTTTACTTGACGTATTGGCTTACACATTGAATATTTCCTCTTTCTCTACCTTACCTCCCCTATTAGGTACCTACAGAGTTAGACAGGGTAAGTAGGCATTTGAGTGGGGATGCCTCTGCACAGACTAAGTGTGCCAAACTCCGCAGTAAAGCAGAGTCACATTACGTCATGAGTAGGGTTGAGCGACTTTTGTTTTTTTAGGGTCGCGTTGGGTTTCACGAAACCCGACTTTTTCAAAAGTCGGGTCGAGTGAAATCGGCCAATCCTATTAAAAAGTCGGGGTTGGCCGAAACACGAAACCCAATGCAGTGCAATGGGATACTAATGGTTCCCAGGGTCTGAAGGAGAGGAAACTCTCCTTCAGGCCCTGGGATCCATATTTATGTGTAAAATAAAGAATAAAAATAAAAAATAGGGATATACTCACCCTGGTACTAACCGGCAGCCTTCCTTCCTAAGAATGAGCGCGTGAAGCACCTTCGATGACGTTGCGGCTTGTAATTGGTCGCGTGACCGCTCATGTGACCGCTCACGCGACCAATCACAAGCCGCGACGTCATCGAAGGTCCTTCACGCACTCATTCTTAGGAATGGAAGCTGCCGGTTACAGCTGTTAGTACCAGGGCGCGTCCGAGGGTGAGTATATCCCTATTTTTTAATTTAATTATTTATTTTACACATAAATATGGATTCTGATACTGCAAATTTCTGCCAATATCCGATACTTGTGGTATCGGAATGAAACTCGACTTTAGCGCGAAGATCGCCGACCTCATGGCCGACCCCACACAGGGATCGGGTCGGGTTTCATGAAACCCGACTTTGCCAAAGGTCGGCGACTTCTGAAAATGGCCGACCCGTTTCGCTCAACCCTAGTCATGAGTAGGGAGAATCAATATGCTCTCATTGTATTTTTAAGTGAGTGACCATATGTTGGCCCCTAGAATATATATTTTTAACACATCTTGTATAAAAGTGATGTTTTAATGTAGTCTAGCATTTGATATTTAGTGTTTAAGTCGGTGATATTCCACACAAGGACAATTTGCTCATCTCTACCTATGATACGTCACCCACAAAATTGCCACATTATTCTGCTTCAACTTTTTTTTATGACATCCTATTAGAGTTGGTCCAAATTGATTTGCAGAGTCTAGTCTTGAGAACAAATCAGTAAGCTGTGGTTATTGAGAACTGTCTTCTGCCTCCTGACATCTACAGCTCTTCTTTTGAATAGCTGTCTGGCATGGCAAAATTGTTAAGCCAAAATGCACACGTGTCATCATGCCAGGCCAAAGAAGAAATAAAAGTGAGACAGTTCTCAGAGTTAGGCCGGGGTCACACTTGCGAGTTCAATGCGAGAAACTCGCGCAAGTCTCTCGCATCAAGTCCCGGCACTGCTGCTTGCACTCAGGAACGGAGTTTGTGGCTGCATGTATTTTTATGCAGCCGCACGCTCAGGTCTGAATGTTGGCGGCAGTGTCGGGACTTGATGTGAGAGACTCACGCCTTACTGTGCAGCAACCACAGATTTCTAACGTGGCCCATGGACTGAGTCCTGCAAATCAATTTGCACCAACCCTATTTTCTGAGCTTGAAAAAGCTTCAATTCTATCCATGTGGATCTGCACACAAATAGCATTTTTAAGAAAAAATGCTACATTTTTGCATTTTTTCAACGCATTTTTGCAGCTGATGTTAACAGGCAGAGTCAATAGGGAAACACAAAATAAGCAATGCAACATCAGTTGCAAAGGTATATGCAACTTAAAAATCTAGATTTGAGTAGCCATTGAATCACTAAAGTAAGTATATTGTATTTCTAAAATTTACATTTTACTTCATTAATGAGAAAATGTTGTAATTGCAATGTATCTAATAGTGGATGCAAAAAGCTGTCTTAGATCAATTTTTTTTGTTTCGAGTCTGCTTTTTTTTTCTTTCTGGTAATATCTTTTAAAATCAGTTATATATTTCATAAAGTATTTAAAAAATAACAATTGACAACAATATTCTAATGATATAAAACAATTATAAAATAGTTTTCTAATGAACATCCATGCCTAAGATAATTTGCATTTATGCACATATTTTGAATGACCCCACATTATCTGAAATTGGATTTTAAGTTCAACATGTCCAATTAATTTCCAACAATATCCAATAGAATATAAACTGTGAGCTCCATCTTATTTCACATATACCACTGAATGCCTGTCACCTTATGATAAATGTATGCCATTACAAGCATATGCAGCTTAAAATATGTGACCTTGCAGTAAGACATTGCATTGTAAACCCAACAAAATTGTAATCACATATTCACTTGTTTATGACGATAGATATTTGATGCTAGTGCTTTATTATATCTCTTTTTCATTTTAGAAATGTAATAGGCTTAATACCTTATTATTCTATGACATTTGATGGGATATAATAAACTATATGTTAGAGCTATTATTTTATTTTTATACTTTGTGACATTCAAAATGACTGGCAAGGAATCAATGTATCAACATGCCAAAGATATGGCCAAGATTTTCTTGGAAAGGAAATAGACTTGAGATCATCTTTAAAAATTAAAATTTACCGGCTTTACAGAATTTTCATCAAATAGTTGAATGACTAAAAAGCCTCTAATTGCCTGGAAAATATGCATCTAACACACAGAATTCTCCTTGGAGTCTATTGAACCCGTTTTGAGCTTTGAAATGGAAACACAGTCTTCTTAATCTCCAAGTGACCTCATCCTATCTTACACGGGTAAAACAGATGGTAGGCAATTTATTTAACCACACAAGCAGTTTAGTGTTTATAGGGAAATTATATTGTATGAATGCCCCAAAATGTATGCCTTATTGGGGTCAAATGAACACCTTACTGTTGTATATACACAGGCGTTACAAACAGAAGAAGCAGTGACAATTGCACACAGTTTGGGCCAAAAATCATCCATGTTTGAGGATTATCAAGAGCTTAGCACTTTACTAAACAAATAAGCACATATATCCCTTTATTTAGAGAAACAAAACAAGTGTACTATTTTAACCCCTTAACCCCTAGAGTTTTTTTCTGTTTTGCATTTTCATTTTTCACTCACCTTCTTCCCAGACCCATAACTTTTTTTATTTTTCCATCAATACGGTCATGTGAGGGCTTGTTTTTTGAGGGACGAGTTGTACTTTTGAAAGACACATGCGGTTTTACCATGTTGTGTACTAGAAAACAGGAAAAAAATTCCAAGTGCGGTGAAATTGCAAAAAAAAGTGCAATCCCACACTTGTTTTTTGCTTGGCTTTTTAGTAGATCACTAAATGCTAAAACCGGCCGGCCATTATGATTTTCCAGGTCATTATGAGTTCATAGACACCAAACATATTTGGGTTACTTTTTATCTAAGTGATGAGAAAAAATTCCAAACTTTGTTAAAAAAAAATGCACAATTTTCAGAATGCTTAGCTTCAGTGGCGCCGCTTGCATTAAATATTCGGTTATAGGATGTTTCGCCACAGCAGTTTGCCCCCAGCAGTTTTTCCCTGGGTACATTTCGCCCCTGCACATTTCGTCCCCAGCATTTGGCCCCAGGATGTTTCGCCCCCGCACATTTCACCCCCGCACATTTCGCCCCCAGAAGTTCGCCCCCGGCAGTTCGTCCCTGGGTGCATTTCGCCCCCGCACATTTCGTCCCCACCATTTGGCCCCCAGGATGTTTTGCCCCTGCACATTTCACCCCTGCACATTTTGCCCCCAGCAGTTCGCCGCCAGCAGTTCACCCCTGGGTATATTTCACCCCCACACATTTTGTCCTCAGCATTTGGCCCCCCAGGATGTTTCTCCCTTGAACATTTTACCCCCACACATTTCGCCACCAGCAGTTCACCCATTTCGTCCCCGGCAGTTCGCCCCCGGATGTTTTGCCCCTGGCAGTTCACCCCCGGATGTTTGTACCCTTGTGGTTCATGAATTCCCATCCATCATCCATGTTTTGCCCCCGGCAGTTCGCCCCCGGATATTTGTACCCTTGTGGTTCATGAATTCCTGTCCATCATCAATGTTTCACCCCCGGCAGTTTGCCCCCAGATAATTGTACCCTTGTGGTTCATGAATTCCCCTCTGTCATCAATGTTTTGCTTCCAGCAGTTCACCCCCGGATATTTGTACCCTTGTGGTTCATGAATTCCCCTCAGTCATCAATGTTTCACCTCCAGCAGATCGCCCCTGGATATTTGTACCCTTGTGGTTTATGAATTCCCGTCCATCATCAATGTTTCGCCCCCGGCAGTTTGCCTCAGGATGTTTGTACTTTTGTGGTTCATGAATTCCCATCTGTCATCAATGTTTTGCCCCCAGCAGTTCGCCCCTGGATGTTTGTACCCTGTTTTGCCCCCAGAATTTTGTGTTTGGATGTTTTGCCAGTTTGTCCTTGTGGTTCATGAATTCCCATCCGTCATCAATCCACATGCCACAAAAGTACTGTACAGAGTGCTGCACTTTTGTGACATGTTTAATCATCTGTTTCCATCTGTAAACCTCACAACTGATTGCATTATAGTGTCATAGCATTTTGCCTGCAATTTTAACAAGACATTTTCCAAAACTTTTCTAAGCCTGTGTGCACACATTCAGGATTTATCGCATTTTTTCATGTTTTTTCGCTATTAAAATGCTTAAAAAATGCATACATATGCATCCCATCATATATAATGCATTCTGCAATTTTTGTACATATGTCGTGTTTTTCTGTGAAAAAAACGCATCGTGGTAAAAAACACAGCATGTTCATTAATTTTGCAGCTTTTTGTGGATTTCCCACTACATTATTGCATTGGGAACCTCCAGAAAAAAACGCAAAAAATCTGTGCAAAAAATGCAAGAAAAATGCTTAAAAAATGAATACATATGCATCCCATCATTTGTGCTATGTGCACACGTTCAGGATTTTTCGCGTTTTTTCAAGTTTTTTTTGCTATAAAAACATGATAAAAACGCTTTAAAAAGCATCCCATCATTTATAACGCATTCTGCAATTTTTGCGCATATGTAGGTTTTTTTTTCTGCAAAAAAAAGCATCGTGGCAAAAAAACAGCATGCTTGCGTTTTTTTGCATTGGGAAAGCTCCGCAAAAAAGTGGTAAAAAACGCGAGAAAAACGCAAAAAAACGCATGCGGATTTCTTGCAGAAAATGTCCGGTTTTCTTCAGGAAATTTCTGCAAGAAATCCTGAAGTGTGCACATAGCCTTATAATGCATTCTGCAATTTTTGTGCATATGTTGCATTTTTTTCCGTGAAAAAAATGCATCGCAGTAAAAATCGCAGCATGTTTATTAATTTTGCGTATTTTTTGCGGATTTCCCACTATATTATTGCATTGGTAACCTCCGGAAAAAACGCGAAAAAAAGTGCATGCGGATTTCCTGCAGAAAATGTCCGGTTTTATTCAGGAAATTTCTGCAAGGAATCCTGACGTGCACATAGCCTAAAACGTTTTTGTGTTACAAAAACATAACACAAAAAAAATAAACGGATTGAAAAAATATAGTGTGAATGAGGCCTGATTTAGGTGGGGAATGTAAACCACTCTAAAATCAAAACATTTTGTGAACTTTTTCCTGACCCAGCACTGACCTGCTTGTTTGCAAGTTTTGCTGCAGATGTAACAATTTTCATGTCAAGTGTCCTGCAAGTTCCATTAGACTAGCCCTTATTCCATCTCTACATTAGAATATAGCAGTGTCTAAAATCTCTACAAAGAGAGAGGTGTAGTAGCACAAAAAATCTGTCAGCTTCCACAGCAATTCACTTTCCACAAGGATGAAGTGACCGAGGGCAAGGTCGCCCATGTATATCCATGATCTGGCCCAGCAAAACTTCCACACTCAGATTCTATTTTAACAACCGTATCTTTACTGTTATACATTTTCCTTAACACAGCAAAACACAATAATAGACAGTACAAAATATGCCTATTCACAGAGATAACGTGTAATAACAAACTGTCCCTCACTTTCCCTATCCACACGTTACCAGTTCCTTTGTTCCAAGAGGTTATCTTCCCACGTCGCAGGCCTGTCTGTCACTGCAGGGGGACGCTCCAGCCGAAGAGAAAAACAACAGGGATTAAACAAAACTCCGTCCCTCAGGTCCAGACTGTAGTCCTTGGGGTTCAACAGGTAAGGGTGGAATGTTCGGCCTCTCAACAGAGGACCCGCTTACAGTTCATGGGCTCCAGGGTCTGTGAAGATGTCACCGTTGGGTGCTCCGCAGTGTGGGAGCTGGGAACAATCTGGATGTCAGCTTCCAAGAGATAGCGGTCATCCAGGCAATCTTCTATATCGCCTCTACAGGAGGACGCCAGCACGCACCGACCTCTCTCTGCACACACCAGTTTCCCGGGCTCCCTATTTCCCTCCCCTTCCTGTTCACATGACATCACAGGGGGAAGTTCTGCCAATACAGTTTGATTCTCTGTAATCACATTCGGCATAGGTATAACTTCTGGCCACACGGGGGCAGTGTCTGTCACAGATTCTATGTCAATGATAATAGAACAGTCACAGCCGGCGAGCTCACTACAAGTATGAATTCAGTTCTATCCAAAAGTGGGAAGAAGAAGTTGGTCTACGAGAATCGCATTTACTTATTTTCCAAACGAACAGCTGACGATGTCCATTCCATCTGGGTGTGTGAAAAACGGTCGACTTGCAAAGGACGTGTTTGGACCAATGAAGCATCTGGTGAAGTGGCGAAGTGGTGAAAGTAACCAATCCCCACATCCACGCAGCACAAACAGCAAGACCTGAAGCAATCTGACTTGTCAATGAGGCCGTCACCAGGGCAAGAACAACGCAGGAGACCCCACAACAGATTCTCACAGAAGTAATTTCAGGAGCCCATTCTAATGTTGTAGCACTTCTCCCAAAGAAAGCATCACTGAAGAGAACAATACGATTATCAAGGAAACTTGGCAATATTCCAAGGTTGCCCCAAACCCTTGATCAACTTGTTATTCCTCAGGAGTTCCAGGAGATCAATATTGATGGCATCCAGCAACAGTTCCTTCTGTATGACTCTGGTAAGCATTTAACATTTCCATCATGCAGAATTATTTCAAAATTTATTTTACACAAATGTGAAAAATTATATATTACAAAGTGCTGATATAGAATACTATGCAATTTTTTTGCCTTAAAGGTAAACTTTGAGGATAGTATAATGTAGGATGAGGCTTACTTATTCCAACTACCGTATATACTCGAGTATAAGCCGAGATTTTCAGCCCAAGTTTTTGGGCTGAAAGTGCCCCTCTCGGCTTATACTCGAGTCAAGGTGGGCGGCAGGGTCGGCGGGTGAGGGGGAGAGGGTGCTGAGGCATACTTACCTAGTCCCAGCGATCCTGACACTGTCCCTGCCGTCCCACGGTCTTCTGTGCTGCAGCTTCTTCCCCTCTTCAGCGGTCACGTGGGACCGCTCATTAGAAAAATGAATAGGCGGCTCCACCTCCCATAGGGGTGGAGCCGCGTATTCATTTCTCTAATCAGCGGTGCCGGTGACCGCTGATAGAGAAAGCTGCGGCACCGAAGACAGCTGTGACAGGCTGGGGCAGCGTCAGGAGCGGCGGGACTAGGTAAGTATTTTATATTCACCTGTCCGCGTTTCAGCCGCCGGGCGCCGCTCCATCTTCCCGGCGCCTCCATCTTCCCGGCGTCTGCGCTCTGACTGTTCAGGTCAGAGGGCGCGATGACGCATATAGTGTGCGCCACACCCTCTGCCTGATCAGTCAGAGCAGAGACGCCGGGAAGATGGAGGCGCCGGGACCGGACGCTGGGAGCTGCAAGCAAGAGAGGTGAGTATGTGTTTTTTTTTTTTTTTTATTGCAGCAGCAGCGACAGTGGCGCAGATTTATGTGGAGCATCTATGGGGCACAATGAACGGTGCAGAGCATCTATGGGGCACAATGAACGGTGCAGAGCATCTATGGGGCACAATGAACGGTGCAGAGCATATATGGGGCACAATGAATGGTGCAGAGCATATATGGGGCACAGCTATGGGACAATAATGAACGGTGCCGAGTAGGGTTGAGCGAAACGGGTCATTCATTTTCAAAAGTCGCCGACTTTTGGCAAAGTCGGGTTTCATGAAACCCGACCCGACCCCTGTGTGGGGTCGGCCATGCGGTACGCGACTTTCGCGCCAAAGTCGCGTTTCAATGATGCGAAAAGCGCCATTTCTCAGACAATGAAGGTGAACGCAGAGTGTGGGCAGCGTGATGACATAGGTCCTGGTCCCCACCATCTTAGAGAAGGGCATTGCAGTGATTGGCTTGCTGTCTGCGGCGTCACAGGGGCTATAAAGAGGCGTTCCCGCCGACCGCCATCTTACTGCTGCTGATCTGAGCTTAGGGAGAGGTTGCTGCCGCTTCGTCAGAAGCAGGGATAGCATTAGGCAGGGTCCATTAACCCCCAAACCGCTTGTGCTGTAGCGATTTCCACTGTCCAACACCACCTTCGGTGTGCAGGGATAGTGGAAGCTACATTTTTTTTTCTCTGCGCTGTAGCTCATTGGGCTGCCCTAGAAGGCTCCCTGATAGCTGCATTGCTGTGTGTACGCCGCTGTGCAACCCAACTGCTTTTTTCAAAGCACAAATCCTCTTGTTCCTTCCTTTCTGCACAGCTATCTTTTTTGTTTGTCCACACTTTTTATTTAATTTGTGCATCAGTCCACTCCTTATTGCTGCCTGCCATACCTGGCTGAGATTACTGCAGGGAGATAGTAATTGTAGGACAGTCCCTTTTATTTATTTTTTTTTTTTTATTCTCCCTACAAAAAATAAGTTGTGGGAGATTAAGATTGGCATTTCTGCTAGAGTGCCATCCCTGTGTGTGCCATCTCTCTCACATAGTGGGCCATAGAAAGCCTATTTTTTTTGGTTGATTTGGTTTCTAAATTCTACCTGAAAAAAATCAATAAATCAATCAGTGGGAGATAAATATTGGCCCCTGGGCTTGTGTGCCACTCCTGACTCCTGTGTGTGCCATCTCTCACTCAGTGGGCCATAGAAAGCCTATTTATTTTTTTTGTTGATTTGGTTTCTAAATTCTACCTGAAAAAATCAATAAATCAATCAATCAGTGGGAGATAAATATTGGCCTCTGGGCTTGTGTGCCACTCCTGACTCCTGTGTGTGCCATCTCTCACTCAGTGGGCCATAGAAAGCCTATTTATTTTTTTTGGTTGATTTGGTTTCTAAATTCTACCTGAAAAAATCAATAAATCAATCAGTGGGAGATAAATATTGGCCTCTGGGCTTGTGTGCCACTCCTGACTCCTGTGTGTGTCATCTCTCACTCAGTGGGCCATAGAAAGCCTATATTTTTTATTTTTTACTTTCTAAATTCTCCCGGAAAAAATAATTTTATTTTATTTGGTTTCTAAATTCTTCCTTAAAAAATCATTTTATTTTATTTTGTTTCTAAAGTCTCCCTGAAAAAAAAAAAATCAGTGGGAGATTAATATTGCCCTTTCTGCTTGTGTGCCAGTCTTGACTCCTGGGTGTGCCATCTCTCTCTCTCTCAAATAGTTGGGCACTGGGCCATAGAAAGGCAATTTTTTTTTATTTGGTTTCTAAATTCTCCCGGAAAAAATCATTTTATTTTATTTGGTTTCTAAATTCTTCCTTAAAAAATCATTTTATTTTATTTTGTTTCTAAAGTCTCCCTGAAAAAAAAAAATCAGTGGGAGATTAATATTGCCCTTTCTGCTTGTGTGCCAGTCTTGACTCCTGGGTGTGCCATCTCTCTCTCTCAAATAGTGGGCACTGGGCCATAGAAAGGCAATTTTTTTTTTTTGCTTTCTAAATTCTCCTGAAATAAAAAAAAAAAAATACAGTGGGAGATTAATATTGACATTTGTGCTTGAGTGACAGTCCTGCGTGTGTGGCATCTCTCTGATTTGGTGCCACAGAAAACAGAGTGTGTAACATTGTGCCTGATTTTCCTTGCGGTCTCACCAACCTGTTAAGGGATATCGAAATCATACTGAAGTTATAGCTCACCGTGTAAGTTGTTTGACAGCAACAAATACCGTTACTTTGGTTACGTTTTTAAAACAATGAGGAAGTCTGGTGGAAGAGGTCGTGGCCGTGGGCGTTCATTGTCAGCTGGTAATGATGGTAGTGGTAGTGGAGCATCAGGTGGTCGTGGGAAAAGAAATATTGCACCTAAGTCTGGAGCTGTGGAGCCAGGTTCGTCGTCTGGCTACAGAAGGCCTCGAATGCTCCCTTTTCTGGGAGTAGGAAAACCGCTTTTATAGCCGGAGCAGCAAGAGCAAGTTTTGGCTTACCTTGCAGACTCAGCCTCTAGCTCTTTTGCCTCCTCTTTTGAAACTGGTAAATGTAAAAGCAGCGAAGGATGCAGCAGGCGACACAACGGGTTACTCCATGGAGCTTCTTACACATACCGTCCCTGGCTTAGAAAGTGAAGCAGTTAACAGGCTATGCCCATTACAAGTTGAATCTGACATGGAGTGCACTGATGCACAGCCACAGCCAGACTACTATGCTGGTTCTTTGACTCAGACCACAACATTGCCCTCGCAGGGTACTGATCCAGAATCAGACCCTGATGAGACTATGTTGCCCCATCACGATCGCTCTACCACCGACTTACACGGTGACACAGACAAAGTTGCGCACGAGCTAGAAGAGGAGGTTATAGATGACCCAGTTGTTGACCCCGATTGGCAGCCATTGGGGGAACAGGGTGCAGGCGGCAGTAGTTCTGAAGCGGAGGAGGAGGGGCCGCAGCAGGCATCAACATCGCAACAGGTTCCATCTGCCGGGCCCGTATCTGGCCCAAAACGTGTGGCAAAGCCAAAAACTGTTGGAGGACAGCGTGTCCATCCGGTTAAAGCTCAGTCTGCAATGGCTGAAAAGGGATCCGAGGCTCGAAAGAGTGCAGTCTGGCATTTTTTTAAACAACATCCAATTGATCCGCACAAAGTCATCTGTCAAAAATGTTCAACTAGCTTAAGCAGAGGTCAGAATCTGAAAAGTCTCAATACAAGTTGCATGCATAGACATTTAACCACCATGCATTTGCAAGCCTGGACTAACTACCAAACATCCCTTAAGGTTGTAGCACCCTCGACCAATGAAGCTAGTCAGCAACGCTACATCCCTTCCGTCACTGTAAGGCCACCATTTTCCGCACCACCAGCAGTATCTGTGCAGGTTTCTTTGCCAGCCCAAAGCAGTCAGGGTCAGGGAATCACCAGTTTTGTAGGAGAAAATACTGCATCTAGGGCACCGGCGGAAAAAATACCGTCTCCAACCGTCTCTCAGTCTGCCATGTCCACCGGCACATCCGCTAGTTCCACGATCTCCAGCTCTCCAGTCCAGCTCACCCTACATGAGACTCTGGTTAGAAAAAGGAAGTACTTATCCTCGCATCCGCGTACACAGGGTTTTAACGCCCACATAGCTAGACTAATCTCGTTAGAGATGATGCCCTACCGGTTAGTTGAAAGCGAAGCTTTCAAAGCCCTGATGGAGTACGCTGAACCACGCTACGAGCTACCCAGTTGACACTTCTTTTCGAGAAAAGCCATCCCAGCCCAGCACCAGCATGTTAAACAGCGCATCGTCCATGCACTCAGGCAATCTGTGAGTACAAAGGTGCATCTGACTACAGATGCATGGAACAGTAGGCATGGCCAGGGACGTTACGTGTCCATCACGGCACACTGGGTGAATGTGGTTGATGCAGGGCCCACAGGAGACATCAATTTCGGGACAGTTGTACCTAGCCCACGGTCTAGTAAACAGTTGGCTGTAGGCGTTCGCACCCCCTCCTCCTCCTCCTCGTCCTCCCGCAGAAGCGAGAGCTCTTCCACAGACCGCAGTCGCCCAACCACTGCATCGGCAGCTGTCACTGTTGCACACCAGTTGTCCCATTATGGGCCAGCTACTGGCAAGCGTCAGCAGGCTGTATTGGCTATGAAGTGTTTGGTCGACAACAGACACACCGTAGAAGTTCTGTCCGAGTTCTTGCAGCAAGAAACGCAGTCGTGGCTGGGCACAGTAGATCTTGAGGCAGGCAAGGTAGTGAGTGATAACGGAAGGAATTTCATGGCTGCCATCTCCCTTTCCCAACTGAAACACATTCCTTGCCTGGCTCACACCTTAAACCTGGTGGTGCAGTGCTTATTGAAAACTTATCCTGGGTTCTCCGACCTGCTCCTCAAAGTGCGTGGACTTTGCTCACATATCCGCCGTTCGCCTGTACACTCCAGCCGTATGCAGACCTATCAGCGGTCTTTGAACCTTCCCCAGCATTGCCTAATCATAGACGTTGCAACAAGGTGGAACTCAACACTGCACATGCTTCAGATACTGTGCGAACAGAGGCGGGCTTTTATGTTTTTGTGGGAGGATACACATACACGGGCAGGCAGTAGGATGGCAGACATGGATTTGTCAGGTGTGCAGTGGTCGAAGATACAAGACATGTGTCAAGTCCTTCAGTGTTTTGAGGAATGCACACGGCTGGTTAGTGCAGACAACGCCATAATAAGCATGAGCATCCCCCTAATGTGTCTGCTGATGCAAAGTTTGACGCACATAAAGGATCAGGCGTCTGCACCAGAGGAAGAGGAAAGCCTTGTTGACAGTCAGCCATTGTCTGGTCAGGGCAGTCTACAGGACGAGGTAGCGGGCGAAGAGGAGGTGGAGGACGAAGAGGATGATGGGGATGAGTATATTTTTAATGAGGAAGCTTTCCCGGGGGCACTGGAAATTGGTGGCGTGGCAAGG
Organism: Ranitomeya imitator; assembly: GCF_032444005.1. Lineage (NCBI taxonomy): Eukaryota > Metazoa > Chordata > Amphibia > Anura > Dendrobatidae > Ranitomeya > Ranitomeya imitator. Next base: position 161,084,965 of record NC_091288.1, on the reverse strand, counting down.
CCGGGTTCTGGTTTTTTGAGGGACACAAGTGACGTAGATTTGCCTGAAACTGCCCCTCAACCAATCACAACCGCAGATTTGACAACTGGTACATAGTTACATAGTTATTAAGGTTGAAGGAAGACTATATGTCCATCTAGTTCAACCCATAGCCTAACCTAACATGCCCTAACATGTTGATCCAGAGGAAGGCAAAAAAAACCCATGTGGCAAAGAGTAAGCTCCACATTGGGGAAAAAATTCCTTCCCGACTCCACATACGGCAATCAGACTAGTTCCCTGGATCAACGCCCTATCAAGGAATCTAGTGTATATACCCTGTAACATTATACTTTTCCAGAAAGGTATCCAGTCCCCTCTTAAATTTAAGTAATGAATCACTCATTACAACATCATACGGCAGAGAGTTCCATAGTCTCACTGCTCTTACAGTAAAGAATCCGCGTCTGTTATTATGCTTAAACCTTTTTTCCTCCAACCGCAGAGGATGCCCCCTTGTCCCTGTTTCAGGTCTATGATTAAAAAGATCATCAGAAAGGTCTTTGTACTGTCCCCTCATATATTTATACATTAAAATAAGATCACCCCTTAGTCTTCGTTTTTCCAAACTAAATAGCCCCAAGTGTAATAACCTATCTTGGTATTGCAGACCCCCCAGTCCTCTAATTACCTTGGTCGCTCTTCTCTGCACCCGCTCCAGTTCAGCTATGTCTTTCTTAAACACCGGAGACCAGAACTGTGCACAGTATTCTAAGTGTGGTCGAACTAGTGACTTGTATAGTGGTAAAATTATATTCTCCTCATGAGCATCTATGCCTCTTTTAATGCATCCCATTATTTTATTTGCCTTTGTAGCAGCTGCCTGACACTGGCCACTGAATATAAGTTTGTCATCCACCCATACACCCAGGTCTTTTTCATTGACGGTTTTGCCCAGAGTTTTAGAATTAAGCACATAATTATACATCTTATTACTTCTACCCTAATTATACATCTTATTACTTCTACCCAAGTGCATGACCTTACATTTATCCCCATTAAAGCTCATTTGCCATTTATCAGCCCAGGCTTCTAGTTTACATAAATCATCCTGCAATATAAAATTGTCCTCCTCTGTATTGATTACCCTGCAGAGTTTAGTGTCATCTGCAAATATTGAAATTCTACTCTGAATGCCCCCTACAAGGTCATTAATAAATATGTTAAAAAGAAGAGGGCCCAATACTGACCCCTGTGGTACCCCACTGCTAACCGCGACCCAGTCCGAGTATGCTCCATTAATAACCACCCTTTGTTTCCTATCCCTGAGCCAGCTCTCAACCCACTTGCACATATTTTCCCCTATCCCCATTATTCTCATTTTATGTATCAACCTTTTGTGTGGCACCGTATCAAAAGCTTTTGAAAAGTCCATATACACTACATCCACTGGGTTCCCTTGGTCCAATCCGGAACTTACCTCTTCATAGAAACTGATCAAATTAGTCTGACATGAACGGTCCCTAGTAAACCCGTGCTGATACTGGGTCATGAGCTTATTCCTCTTCAGATACTCCAGTATAGCGTCCCTTAGAATGCCCTCCAGGATTTTACCCACAGTAGAGGTTAAGCTTACTGGCCTATAATTTCCGAGTTCAGTTTTTGTTCCCTTTTTGAATATTGGCACCACATTTGCTATACGCCAGTCCTGTGGCACAGACCCTGTTATTATGGAGTCTTAAAAGATTAAAAATAATGGTCTATCAATGACTGTACTTAATTCCTGCAGTACTCGAGGGTGTATCCCATCCGGGCCCGGAGATTTGTCAATTTTAGTGATTTTTAGACGCCGCCACACTTCTTGCTGGGTTAAGCAGGTGACATTTAATTGGGAATTTTTATCACTAGACATTTTGTCTGCCATGGGATTTTCTTGTGTAAATACTGATGAAAAAAAGTCATTTAGCATATTGGCTTTTTCCTCATCCTCATCCACCATCTCACCCAGACTATTTTTAAGGGGGCCAACACTATCATTTTTTAGTTTCTTACTATTTATGTAGTTAAAGAACATTTTAGGATTATTTTTACTCTCTCTGGCAATGAGTCTCTCTGTCTCAATCTTTGCTGCCTTGATTTGCTTTTTACAGAATTTATTTAATTTTCTGTATTTATTTAATGCCTCCTCACTACCTACTTCCTTTAATTCTCTAAATGCTTTCTTTTTGTCACTTATTGCGCCCCTTACAGCTCTATTTAGCCATATCGGTTTCCTCCTATTTCTAGTATGTTTATTCCCATACGGTATATACTGTGCACAGGTCCTATCCAGGATGCTAATAAATGTCTCCCATTTTCTTTGTGTGTTTTTGTGTCTCAGAATATCGTCCCAGTTAATTGCACCAAGATCCTCTCTCATCCGTTGGAAATTTGCCCTCCTGAAGTTTAGTGTCCTTGTAACCCCTCTACTACACATCTTTTTAAAGGATACATGAAAACTTATTATTTTGTGATCGCTATTTCCCAAGTGACCCCCAACCCTTATATTTGATATGCGGTCTGGCCTGTTGGTTAATATTAGGTCTAGCAGTGCCCCCCTTCTTGTTGAGTCCTGAACCAGTTGTGAAAGGTAATTGTCTCTCATAATTGTCAAAAACCAATTACCTTTGCTGGAACTGCAGGTTTCTGTTCCCCAATCTATTTCAGGGTAGTTGAAGTCCCCCATAATAATGACTTCTCCTTGAGTCGCAGCTTCATCTATTTGCTTTACGAGGATATTCTCCATTGCTTCCATTATTTTTGGAGATTTATAACAAACCCCTATCAGTAATTTATTATTTTTCCTCCTCCCCTTATCTCCACCCACAGGGATTCTACATTTTCATTAAATTCACCTATATTATCACACAGGATGGGTTTTAAGGATGATTTTACATATAGACACACCCCTCCCCCTCGCTTATCTGTATGGTCATTTCTGAACAGGCTATAGCCCTGCAAGTTAACAGCCCAGTCATGGCTCTCATCCAGCCACATTTCAGATATCCCCACCATGTCATAATTATGCTCCAACAACATTAGTTCTAATTCGTCCATTTTGTTGGCGAGGCTTCTGGCATTAGTATACATGCACTTTATGTTCCTCTCTGTACTTCTATTTCTTAAATTATTAACTGTTCTGACCCCACCCCCCATGCCACCGCCACCCCCAACTTCCTTATTTGTGCCCAGGTCTCTGTCTGCACTATCTTCCCCTCCTATAAAATGAATACCCTCCCCCCCAATTCCTAGTTTAAACACTCCTCCAACCTTCTAGCCATTCTCTCCCCCAGCACAGCTGCACCCTCCCCATTGAGGTGCAACCCGTCCCTAGCGTAGAGCCTGTAGCCAACTGAGAAGTCGGCCCAGTTCTGCAGGAACCCAAACCCCTCTTTCCTACACCAATTCTTGAGCCACTTATTAACCTCCCTAATCTCCCGTTGCCTCTTTGGCGTGGCACGTGGTACCGGCAGTATTTCGGAAAATACCACGTTGGAGGTCCTTGCTTTCAGCTTGCAGCCTAATTCCCTGAAATCATCTTTAAGGACCTTCCACCTACCTCTAACTTTGTCATTAGTGCCAATGTGCACCATGACCGCTGGGTCCTCACCAGCCCCTCCCAATAATCTGTCCACCCGATCAGCGATGTGTCGGACTCGAGCGCCAGGTAGGCAGCACACCGTTCGACGATCCCTGTCTTTGTGACAGATTGCCCTATCTGTTCCCCTAATAATTGAGTCGCCCACTACCTGCACCTGTCTGGCCTGCCCTGCTCTCCTATTTCCCTCCTTACTGGAGCAGTCACTCCTCCGGCTTTCAGAGGACATGCCTGGCTGCAGCAGTGCTACCCCTGTACTGGCACCCCCCTCATCTGCCAACTTAGCAAACTTATTGGGGTGTTCCAGATCAGGACTAGCCTCCCTGGCACTCTTCCCTCTACCCCGCTTCCTAACTGTCACCCAGCTTGCTACTTCATTGTCCTGTAGCTCCATCCCACCCCCCCCCCTCATCTGTCCCATTGAGCGTCTGCTCCGTGAGCAGAAGACTCCTCTCCATATTGTCTATGGATCTCAGTGTTGCCAGCTGCACATTTAGAGTCAGAATCTGGGTTTCCAAATGCACAACGTGCTCACATCTCGCACAGCAGTATGCACCCTCGATCGGCTGCTCAAGGACTGCATACATTTGGCAAGATGTGCACTGGATGGCATTAACAATCGTGGAGCACATTTCCTAATGGGGATTGCACCAGACAGAACAGTTCAATAAAAAAAAATAAAAAATAAATACAAAGTATTGATAAAAATCAGACAGCAATTCAGTAATTCCTCCCTTGGAAACTCCCTGACTCCAAAGTCACTGAATCACAAGTCACACTTACCGCCGTCCACACTTACGCTCAGGCCACACTCAGCTCGCTCACACTCGCTATGCTGAAGATTTATAGATTTTTTTTTTCTAGTTCCCCTCAACAGCAATCAACCTTGCTGTTCAAATGCACTTCCAAAAAGGACTTGAGCCCCAAACAGCTGCCCCTTATAAACCCTTAACTATGAGCCCCCACCCTAAGTTAACCCTTATGAATATAGCTACCCCCAATTCAGCAACTCACACCAATTCACACAGGTATTTGTTAAAGGCTTTCCAAATACCTCTTCACTGAATCACAAGTCACACTTACCGTATCCTCAAAAGGGACACACACATTACTAAAATGATGAACGATGACGATTACTGGTTGGCCTGCCTCCTTGATCCTCGCTATAAATGCAAATTGCAAAATATTATGCAACATGAGAACTTGGAACTAATATTAGCAACCAAACAATCAACTCTTGTTGACCGTTTGCTTCAGGCATTCCCAGCACACAGCGCCCGTGATCGTTCTCACACGAGCAGCAGGGGGCAGCAGAACAGAAGTGTTAGAGGTGCAGAAATCCAAAGTGGCGTTGGACAGAGGGGTTTTCTGACCAGGTTGTGGAGTGATTTTGCTATGACCGCAGACAGGACAGGTACTGCTGCATCAATTCAAAGTGACAGGAGACAACATTTGTCCAGTATGGTTACTAACTATTTTTCATCCCTTATCGATGTTCTACCTCAACCGTTATTCCCATTTGATTACTGGGCATCCAAATTAGACACCTGGCCAGAATTGGCAGAATATGCATTGCAGGAGCTTGCTTGCCCGGCAGCTAGTGTCCTATCAGAAAGAGTATTCAGTGCTGCAGGTTCAATATTAACCGAAAAAAGGACTCGTCTGGCCACCCAAAATGTTGATGATCTAACCTTCATTAAAATGAACCACAACTGGATTTCGAATTCTTTTGCCCCACCTTGCCCGGACGACACCTAGCTTTCCTATGAAAAGGTATTGCCTGTGGACTACTCTGAATGACTTTACCAATCTCGTAATTTGCAGCAGCTTATTGTCCAGCATACGACATGTTTACACCTCCCTAAATGGTCTGAAACTACGCAGAGGAGCCCAACCCTGTACCTAATGATTGCACCCTTTTGGTTTTTCTTTTTGTTGTAATGCGAGTGTGGCACCCCTAGGGGTATTTGCCACAAAAATAGTTACTGACAGTAAGTACAAATACTAAAATAGCAAGACTGCACTACCACCTCCGGCCAGAAGGGGGAGCTCCAGAGACTCCCCTTGATCCATTCTGGTCTGAGAGAAGAAATGGCAGTTGGGCCAAGGAGCTGATAGTGAGAGGTCATACAGTTGACTCTCTAACAGCCCTGTGACTGTTACCAGGCCTAAATCACCGGCCTGAGGAGAAGAGGGATAGAGAAAAAGGACATTGTGAGAACCGGGTAGCATTAATCACTACCCAGAACAGGCGCAAAGACGGATACCGGATCCGTGGCTGTATTCATTATATATAATACAGCAACCGGAAAAACGTGAGGTGATATCAGCTTCACTAGGGTCGGATGCAGCAACAGACACAGAGTTCAGCGGTACTCCCAGAGGGGGTAAACCGATAAAAGGACTCGGGTTGCCCGTCGAACCAGGACCCGGAGGGGACAGATTGGGCCGGCAGCCAGTTCACATACAGCAGCAGGGCCACACAGAAATTGCGCACAATAAGAGGCGAAGACCCCGGCAGGGTCAAAGTAACTCAGAGTTCCCATACAGACTCCGGTGACAGGACTGGTTGTAAATCCTTTTATGTTAAAGTAAACTGGTTAAACGTTTCAGTGCCTCAGTCTTTCATTTGGACAATAGCCATCTATCCAGGATCGAGATCGTCACCGCTGGGAGAACCTGCTGCTGATCAAGTAAGTGCCTGTCCCCTCATGATACCCCTTACACTGTGCATTGCCTGAGGCCACAGCACCGGGTCAAGCCACCCGTGACATCCCCCTCAAGAGACAGACTCCATTGGTCCAGTGCTGGGTATCCCGGTCTCCTGGGCGTCACAATTGGCGTCACGAACAGGATCTAGCCAGCCCGTATACCGGGTATTGTGTGCCGTGATTGGAGCCCAAAACTGTGAAAACTGGGATGAAAAATCTTGAAAATTGACTTTATTAAAGAAAAATCCATTCCCCATTGAAAACTATTGAAAGTGACTTTTCCCCATTGGTTATAATGGAGTAAAGATGGCCGCCATCCCCTGAGGTAATCACTTCATAACCGTTAGGCACGAGACTGTTAATTGAGCTACGCCATCACCTGAGCCCCAGTCTAACTGAAAAACTTCAGAATCCGCCATTACAGAGCGCGGTGGGTGGGAGCAGCAGGGGGCGTGTCATTGTGGGCGGCACCAAGCTGAGCGCTCTGACATCAGAGCAAGGGGAAAATCGATCCTGCTGCACAGCGGAACGAATCTACACTATCCCGACGGAAGCGGAGGACCGGAAGGGTCCGGATTAACTAAGGGGGCACAGTATGTCGCAGCACGGAGACGCCGCAGCACTCGGCAACGCTAATGCAGCTGAAAGACAGAGTGTCAATAGAGAGTCCGGCAGCGCAGCGGTGCAAGGAGTGGCGCCCATCATGCCGGTGCTGATGCCATATACCCCGGGTGGCCCATGGCTTCCAATGTATGAAGGTGAGCCTAATACCCTTGACGATTTCAGAGAAAAGATGCTGGCCCATTTTGACATGTTCCCTGTGGGTGAAGTTCAGCGTGTTAGTCTCCTGATGATGCAGTTAAGTGGCCATGCTAAGCGAGAAGTCACAGCATGGGCAGCTGATCTAAAAGGCACTGTTGAACGCATATTTGCTGGATTAAAAGCTACATTTGAAACCACGGCCAGCAGCAAAGCTAAAATACGATTCTTTAGTTGCAAACAAAAAGCTAATGAGGGCGTGAGAGACTTTGCCTTAAACCTGCAGGAAGCCCTTAAATCACTTACACTGGCTGAACCCATTTTTAACACCGGAGCGGATAAACTGCTAAGAGATCAATTTATTGAGGGACTCTACACCCCTTCTCACCGGGGGCATGTGAGCATGCTTGTTTTTAAGAACCCTGAATTGACATTTGCCCAATTAAAGGAGAGCGCTATACGTCTCCAGCTGGCAGAGGCACCTCGGGATCAGGATCCTGCGCAACCCATGGCAGAGGCACCTCAACAACAGGGAGTGCCAGTGACATCAGCTATGTCTGGGGCCATTGCTAAGCCCCTGGGGCCCAGTACTAATGAGGCTCTTCAACAAAAGCTTGACTCTTTAGCTGATGTTGTTGCTTCAATGGCTAAAACCATGCAGGAGATGAGAGGACACAAGATGGAGTTGGCAAACTGTAGAGAGGATGTTCCATGGATGAGACCCCGGAGATACCCGACATGGAGAGGACGACCCCGCGACCGCTACCAACCGGATGGACAGCCCATTTGCCGCCGTTGCCAGCAGCCGGGCCACTTTGCACGAGATTGTGATTTAAACGGGAATCCCCTGGGAATGCGGGCCGCTTCGCAGGAATGAACTTTCAAGGCCCAACACCCTGGCACGACAGGTACATCGGAGGACGACCCATTATCCCTATCGTGCTGGACGGAATTCCCCTCAACGCTTTGCTGTACACAGGTTCCCAGATTTCATCTATACCATATATCCTTTATAAGAGGTACTGGGCTGATGCAGATATTGATAAAGGGCCCTCTGATGTTGAACTAGATATATGGGCCAGTAATGGTAAGTTGGTACCGAAACTAGGATTCAGGGAGATGACCATAAAGATTGGTAAAGTAGAACTGAAGAAACAGGGTATAATTGTTGTTGATGTTGACCGGCGGAACTGTGAACCAACTGTATTGATAGGAATGAATGTGTTAGAGAACTGCTTTTCCGAAGTCATTTCTGTCTTACAGCAAATTGCTGAAACTGCCCAATCCTGCCAGCAGAGAGTTCTCCGGAGGGAAATAAAAGTATTGATGTTAAGGCAACAGGTAGAAGTTGCAGGTGGAGAAATCGGCAGTGTGAGGGTAAGTGATCCAACGTCTATTGTAATCCCACCAAAAACAGAAATGCTGGTATGGTGTAGAGCAGCCATTGGTACTAAGGGACGAGATTATCAAGCCTTAATAGAACCAGTGTACACCGACAGCAGGCCCACTATACTCACAGCACGAGGGATAGTCGAGGTACACCGGGGACGAGTGCCGGTACGACTTTTGAACTGTGGAGAGGAAGAGGTCACTTTGCCAAGGTATGCTACAATGGCAAAGCTATATACTGTTGACAACAATGCCATCACAACCATTGAGCCCTTAGAACCAACCTGTCAGGTGGAAGGCAATGGCTCAGATGGAGAAATGGAGGATTGGTGCCAACAGCTACACGTGGGCATAAATTCAACACCTACCCATCAAAAACAAGGGGTGTATAGGCTAGTGACGGAATATGAACAAGTCTTCAGTAAACACCCATTGGACTTCGGACGGATAGACGGGGTAGAACACACAATCCCCACAGGTGACCATCCCCCAATAAAAGAAAGATATTGACCCATACCGCCCGCTCACTATCAATGTGCAAAAGATATGCTGAGGGAAATGATACAGGCCGGGGTAATAAGAGACAGCTGTAGCCCCTGGGCGGCCCCTCTAGTGATTGTCAAAAAAAAGGACGGAACCATGAGAATGTGCGTAGACTACCGGAAGATTAATAACATCACCCATAAAGACGCCTACCCCTCGCCTAGGATAGAAGAGTCCTTAACTGCTTTGAAATCTGCTAATTATTTTTCCACCTTAGACTTAACAAGCGGGTATTGGCAAGTCCCTGTGGCTGAGAGAGATAAGGAAAAGACGGCATTCACCACACCAATGGGTCTATGTGAATTTAATCGCATGCCGTTCGGACTCTGCAACGCATCCGGTACCTTCCAGCGGCTGATGGAATGCTGCCTCGGACACAAGAACTTCGAGACCGTCCTCCTGTACCTAGATGATGTGATCGTCTACTCAAAGACTTACGAACAACACTTAATAGACCTGGCAGAAGTGTTCGAAGCCTTATCCAGGTATGGCATGAAAGTCAAGCCATCCAAATATCACCTTCTCAAGCCAAAGGTACAGTACCTGGGACACATCGTGAGTTCGGAGGGAGTAGCACCAGATCCCGAGAAAATAAGCGCCATAAGGGATTGGCCAAGACCTACCAGCGCAAAAGAAGTGAGACAATTCCTGGGATTGGTGGGTTACTATCGCAGATTTATAAAAGGATTTACCAAGTTGGCAGCACCCTTGCAAGACACCTTGGTAGGGCAGACGAAGAAACCTTCAAACCGAAACCCTCCTTTTCAGTGGAACGACGAAAGGGAAGACTCCTTTGAACAACTAAAGAAGGCACTAACCGGAGAAGAGGTTCTGGCATACCCAGATTACCATAAACCTTTCATCCTCTACACCGATGCCAGTAATGTGGGACTAGGAGCGGTGCTGTCACAAAAGCAAGAAGGTCGGGAGAAAGTCATCGCCTTTGCAAGTAGAAAGCTCCGGCCTACTGAAAGAAATTCAGAAAATTACAGCTCCTTCAAATTGGAACTACTGGCAGTAGTTTGGGCTGTGACGGAGCGTTTCAAACAGTATCTGGCCGCTGCAGAATTTATTGTCTATACTGACAACAATCCGTTGACCCACCTGGACACAGCCAAATTAGGTGCGTTAGAACAGCGATGGATAGCCCGGTTATCTAATTACAACTTCATAATCAAGTATCGAGCAGGTCGCAAGAATGGAAATGCCGATGCCCTATCCCGGATGCCACACTTGAGAGATGTAGAAAAGGAAACGGGGGAGCTTGAAGAAATTGAACTACCAGCCTTCCATCGTCCCAAGGCAAAACATCATCAGTCAAGTACCTATCAGAAACAACAAGAGGTGAATTTTAATCCGTTAGCACACCATAGATGGGCTGACACCCAAGACAGCAATCCGGCTGTGAAGTTGGTGAAGGAACTGTTGACTGAGCAAAGTGCATATCCCTATGAGGATGCCCCAGAAGAGACGCATCAACTCTGGAAAGAGAGAGGCAAAATGTTCCTGTATCAAGGGAAGCTCTGTAGAAGATACACCAATCCGAAAACACATGAATTGGTTTGGCAGATTATTGTGCCTAAACAAGATGTGAAGATGGTCCTCGAAGCTTACCATAATGGTGCTGGTCACTTCGGTTGGAAAAAGTTAGAAGTACTTCTAAGAGAAAGATTTTATTGGGTCGGGATGAGAAAATCAATCGAACAGTGGTGCAGAAATTGTGGCCCGTGTAACCTCAGAAGAAACGATCAAAAGAACCAAAGAGCACCACTGCAGCCCATAATCACCAAACAACCACTTGAACTTGTAGCCATGGACCACGTGAAGTTGACACCAAGCCAGTCCGGCTATGTCTATGCCTTGACCATCGTGGACCATTATTCACGTTTCTTGGTAGTAGTACCCGTAAAAGATCTGACAGCAAAAACAGCAGCCAAAGCGTTCCAAACGTACTTTTGTAGACCCCATGGATATCCGGAACAGGTTCTCACCGACCAAGGTACAGCCTTTGAATCAGAGATCTTCAGAGAATTCTGTAATATGTATGGTTGCAAAAAGATCCGGACGACGGCCTATCATCCACAAACAAACGGCTTATGCGAGAAGATGAACCATATTGTAATAGACCTACTAAAGACTTTACCTGAGACAGAAAGGAATCAATGGCCAGAGAAATTGCCTGACTTGGTGGATCTGTATAATCATGTCCCGGTGAGCTCCACCAACTGCACCCCAGCTTACCTTATGCGTGCAAGACCCGGCCAATTACCAATCGATCTAGAAATGGGAATTCTGAAACCAGACGCAGAAGTTCAAGACTCCAATTGGGATATCATACGGCAAAAGCAGTATCGCCAAGTGCAAGAGAGTGTGGAAAGAAGCCTTCAGCAAACTAGAGAAAGACAAGAGCGAACTTTCAACCAGAATGCTCTAGCGACCCCATTAAGACCGGGTGACTAAGTGCTCAAGAGAAATCGTCGAACCAATAAACTGGACAATCAGTGGGAAGCCGTACCCTACACAGTTTTACCAACAAGAGTGGATAATCCTAAAATGTGTCTCATTAGCAAAAACGGAGGCTTAACATCTGTACTAGTGTCAAGAGACAATCTTAAATTATGTCCGGAAGCATTGAAAGAGCCAGACGTTGTCCAGCCAGAACCAGAAGTTATTCAACCCATACAGGTTCAACCAGTAAAGGAAAAAGAAGAGGAAGTGTATCACACCTGTATAGGAGACTTTCCCAAAACCCTACTAACATACCATGGTGCAGTAGTGGTTCCCATGGTGGCCTTTTACCCAACACCGAACCCAATACCAGAAGTCCCAAGACAGGAAGAGGCTGACCCCGTACTACAGGAGGTTCCAGGCCAGGAAGAACAGATTCCTGGTCAGAGTAATCCCATTCACGGTGGACTTGCCAACTCCATAGTCGTGGAATTATCTTTAGCAGAGCGGGCAGATACTACATCCGCAGTAGACAGTAGTACACCACATGAAGAGACACCGCTATTACGTAGATCACAGCGTAGTACCCAGGGTCAATTACCGGCCAGGTATGCAGATTACCAACTATAAAGCTCATAATGTGAATTGTATATATGTTATGCCGTATATAGTTAAACAGAAAATGTAGTATAGTCATTGCTATCAGTCTGCAACGTTTAAGCCCAGTGCCTACAGAGACTTGTCTGTATGAACTTATTGCATATTCTTGAACTTTTTATCAGCCCGGAGGCACTAAATCAAAGCTCCGGAAAGACTGCTTTTTGAACTTTGCTTTTTGCTCTTTTTGAACTTTCTTTAGACTTTATATTGATAACTCCGTTGGAAAAATGGAACTAAATTCCTGGACACTAAGTACAGTGCCGTTCCTAATACCTTCAAGGATAGAACTGTATTAATGGACGCTATATGAAGTGACTTTTTACAGAACTCTATTTTTGTTTCCTTGAGTGGTTTTTGTAACTTTTCATTTTTAAGACTCTGTACATATTAATTGTTATTTCAAAATGTTATTGTCCCACAGTCCCGGAGTACTGTTCTTAACTAAGGGGGAATGTGGCACCCCTAGGGGTATTTGCCACAAAAATAGTTACTGACAGTAAGTACAAATACTAAAATAGCAAGACTGCACTACCACCTCCGGCCAGAAGGGGGAGCTCCAGAGACTCCCCTTGATCCATTCTGGTCTGAGAGAAGAAATGGCAGTTGGGCCAAGGAGCTGATAGTGAGAGGTCATACAGTTGACTCTCTAACAGCCCTGTGACTGTTACCAGGCCTAAATCACCGGCCTGAGGAGAAGAGGGATAGAGAAAAAGGACATTGTGAGAACCGGGTAGCATTAATCACTACCCAGAACAGGCGCAAAGACGGATACCGGATCCGTGGCTGTATTCATTATATATAATACAGCAACCGGAAAAACGTGAGGTGATATCAGCTTCACTAGGGTCGGATGCAGCAACAGACACAGAGTTCAGCGGTACTCCCAGAGGGGGTAAACCGATAAAAGGACTCGGGTTGCCCGTCGAACCAGGACCCGGAGGGGACAGATTGGGCCGGCAGCCAGTTCACATACAGCAGCAGGGCCACACAGAAATTGCGCACAATAAGAGGCGAAGACCCCGGCAGGGTCAAAGTAACTCAGAGTTCCCATACAGACTCCGGTGACAGGACTGGTTGTAAATCCTTTTATGTTAAAGTAAACTGGTTAAACGTTTCAGTGCCTCAGTCTTTCATTTGGACAATAGCCATCTATCCAGGATCGAGATCGTCACCGCTGGGAGAACCTGCTGCTGATCAAGTAAGTGCCTGTCCCCTCATGATACCCCTTACACTGTGCATTGCCTGAGGCCACAGCACCGGGTCAAGCCACCCGTGACATCCCCCTCAAGAGACAGACTCCATTGGTCCGGTGCTGGGTATCCCGGTCTCCTGGGCGTCACACGAGACATTAACATGTATTGATTTTTTGGGACTACTAAATGGCAGACACTCATTACAATCGGCCGCCGCTGACAACACCAATGGTGCCCACTGCCTGTGTACCCCTGCAAGAGAATTCAAAGTGTCTACAGCCCAATTTTATTATGTTAGGCCTTCGAAGCCTGTCTGCGGTCCCTCCTTCCACTAGGCCTCCACTGACCAGTCTACTGCTGCCCATGTACCCCTGGAACCAATGTTAAAGTGCCCACAGCCCTAATTTATTATGTTAGGCCTTCGAAGCCTGTCTGTGGTCCCTCCTTCCACTAGGCCTCCACTGACCAGTCTACTGCTGCCCGTGTACCCCTGGAACCAATGTTAAAGTGCCCACAGCCTTAATTTATTATGTTAGGCCTTCGAAGCCTGTCTGCGGTCCCTCCTTCCACTAGGCCTCCACTGACCAGTCTACTGCTGCCCGTGTACCCCTGGAACCAAGGTTAAAGTGCCCACAGCCCTAATTTATTATGTTAGGCCTTAGAAGCCTGTCTGCGGTCCCTCCTTCTACTAGGCCTCCACTGACCAGTCTACTGCTGCCCGTGTACCCCTGGAACCAATGTTAAAGTGCCCACAGCCTTAATTTATTATGTTAGGCCTTCGAAGCCTGTCTGCGGTCCCTCCTTCCACTAGGCCTCCACTGACCAGTCTACTGCTGCCCGTGTACCCCTGGAACCAAGGTTAAAGTGCCCACAGCCCTAATTTATTATGTTAGGCCTTCGAAGCCTGTCTGTGGTCCCTCCTTCCACTGGGCCTCCACTGACCAGTCTACTGCTGCCCGTGTACCCCTGGAACCAATGTTAAAGTGCCCACAGCCCTAATTTATTATGTTAGGCCTTCGAAGCCTGTCTGCGGTCCCTCCTTCCACTAGGCCTCCACTGACCAGTCTACTGCTGCCCGTGTACCCCTGGAACCAATGTTAAAGTGCCCACAGCCCTAATTTATTATGTTAGGCCTTCGAAGCCTGTCTGCGGTCCCTCCTTCCACTAGGCCTCCACTGACCAGTATACTGCTGCCCGTGTACCCCTGGAACCAATGTTAAAGTGCCCACAGCCCTAATTTATTATGTTAGGCCTTCAAAGCCTGTCTGCGGTCCCTCCTTCCACTAGGCCTCCACTGACCAGTCTACTGCTGCCTGTGTACCCCTGGAACCAATGTTAAAGTGCCCACAGCCCTAATTTATTATGTTAGGCCTTCGAAGCCTGTCTGCGGTCCCTCCTTCCACTAGGCCTCCACTGACCAGTCTACTGCTGTCCGTGTACCCCTGGAACCAATGTTAAAGTGCCCACAGCCCTAATTTATTATGTTAGGCGTTCGAAGCCTGTCTGCGGCCCGTTCTTTCTACTACTCCTCCACTGACCAGACCACTGCTGCCCGTGTACCACTGGAACCTATTTAAAAGTGCCTACAGCCCAATTTTATTATGTTAGGCCTTCGAAGCCTGTCTGCGGCCCGTTCTTTCTACTACTCCTCCACTGACCAGACCACTGCTGCCCGTGTACCCCTGGAACCTATTTAAAAGTGCCTACAGCCCAATTTTATTATGTTAGGCGTTCGAAGCCTGTCTGCGGCCCGTTCTTTCTACTACTCCTCCACTGACCAGACCACTGCTGCCCGTGTACCCCTGGAACCTATTTAAAAGTGCCTACAGCCCAATTTTATTATGTTAGGCATTCGAAGCCTGTCTGCAGCCCGTTCTTTCTACTACTCCTCCACTGACCAGACCACTGCTGCCCGTGTACCCCTGGAACCTATTTAAAAATGCCTACAGCCCAATTTTAATATGTTAGGCCTTCGAAGCCTGTCTGCGGCCCGTTCTTTCTACTACTCCTCCACTGACCAGACCACTGCTGCCCGTGTACCCCTGGAACCAATTTAAAAGTGCCTACAGCCCAATTTTATTATGTTAGGCCTTCGAAGCCTGTCTGCGGCCCGTTCTTTCTACTACTCCTACACTGACCAGACCACTGCTGCCAATGCACCCCTGGAACCTATTTTTAATTGCATAGAGCATCCTTTTTTTAATAGTAGGCGTACAAAGTCTGTCTGCGGTCCACTATTGAAATTGTCCTTCACTGCCCAGAGCAATGCTGCCTGTGTACCCCTGTAACCTTTTTTAAACTGCAGTGAGCCACATTTTTGGTTTAAGGCCTACTACCTGTGTCTGTCTGCGCCACTCAATACAGCTGTGTTCCTTTGAAAAAAGCTGAGTGTCAATAGTCTTGTTATCAGCCTCTAGGAATTTTAAAACTGCATTGGGGCTACAACTTTGGTAGGGCCTACTAAGGGTGTCTGCCGCCCCAAGGTGTGCCCCAGGTTTCGTCCACATTGCTTCGATCTTCCTACTCTCGTTTAGTAGTTGTTGCAAACTACACTGTATTAGGCCTACAAATTTGGTATGGGGTGTAGAGAGACGGTGTGTTACACTCCAAGGTGTTCCCCAGGTTTCGTCCACATTGCTTCGATCTTCCTACTCTCGTTTAGTAGTTGGTGAAAACTACACTGCATTAGGCCTACAAATTGGGTATGGGGTATAGAGACGGTGTGTTCCACTCCAAGGTGTTCCCCAGGTTTCCTCGCCATTGCTTCGGTCTTCCGACTCTCGTTTAGTAGTTGTTGGAAACTACACTGCATTAGGCCTACAAATTGGGTATGGGGTGTAGAGACGGTGTCTTCCGCTCCAAGGTGTTCTCCAGGTTGCCTTTCCTGAGCTTCTATCTTCAGGCTCTTGTTAAATAGTGGTTAAATGGAACAACTGCATTTGGCGTACTAGTTGGTTTGGGGCCTACTAACAGTGTCTGCCGCTCCTTGCTGTTCTCCTGGTTTCCTGTCCTGAAATTCCATTTTCAGGCTCTCGTTAAGTAGTTGTTAATGTTAGACTGCATTTGGCCTACTAGTTGGGTTGGGGCCTACTATCGGTGTCTGCCACTCCTTGCTGTTCTCCACTGAACAAAGCTGTGCCGCCTGTTTACTACTGTTGCCAATTTTGAACTGCATTTCGACTACTTACTGATTTGGGCCTACTCTCTGTGTCAGCCTCTCATTCCAGTTATCCTCCTCTGCAATGCCCCCTGGTTACTCCTGTGTTACCAATTTTGAACTGCATTTAGCCCACTTTATTCTTTGGGCCTATATCTGTGTTTCCTCCTCATCCTGCCCATTGCCCAGCCAGTGATAGATGAGTCTGCTGGTACATTGACCTATAACGCAACATTTCCCGTGCACGCTACACTGCAAGATTGTGACCCTGCTGAAAGTCAGGTCCCCCTTCCCGCATACCATACCACCTTACACGGGGACAAAGAGGAAGGTGCAGATGAAAGTGCAGGTTCCTTCATCAGGTGGGGGGAGGAATACTAGTTGGCGACGTCACTGGCACAGGGCCTCTCATAGTACGCAAAAGTGTTGCTGCCGGTGGGAGGCGCCCCCGCCGTGCAAACACACCGCTGTACTTTGAGGGGCCCTGTGCCAGTGCCAATGCCAACGAGTGGGCCCCCCCTGCTTGCTCAGGATCACAGCACTTGCAAAGTTGAAATACTTACCTCTCCCTGCTCCACTGCCGTGACGTGGTCCAGATTTACTGGGCCCACTAATTACTTGAACCAGCCCTACCCCCCACAACTTTAGCCAAATGACCCCCAATTTCAAATGCCTTCCAATTATTATAAGCTAAATTACGATTGACAAGCTTCTGTAACAAGAATGGATGTTTTTGCCATTAAAATGGGCAGTGTAGGTGTTTTCCTGGCCTCTACTCACTGCCGACTATGCTCCCCCATTGACTTGCATTGGGTCTCGTGTTTCGGTTGATACCCGACTTTTCGCGATAATCGGCCGATTCCACTCAACTCGACTTCTAAGATAGTCGGGTTTCGCGAAACACGGCTCGACTCTAAAAAGGTCAAGGTCGCTCAACCCTAGTGCCGAGCATATATGGGGCACAATGAACGGTGCAGAGCATATATGGGGCACAATGAACGGTGCAGAGCATATATGGGGCACAGCTATGGGACAATAATGAAAGGTGCCGAGCATATATGGGGCACAGCTATGGGACAATAATGAACGGTGCCGAGCATATATGGGGCACAATGAACGGTGCAGAGCATATATGGGGCACAATGAACGGTGCAGAGCATATATGGGACACAGATATGGGACAATAATGAACGGTGCAGAGCATATATGGGGCACAGCTATGGGACAATAATGAACGGTGCCGAGCATATATGGGGCACAGCTATGGGACAATAATGAACGGTGCAGAGCATATATGGGACACAGATATGGGACAATAATGAACGGTGCCGAGCAGAGCACTGTATGGGGCAGAGCTATGGGACAAAATGAACGGTGCAGAGCAGAGCACCCTATGGGGCAGAGCTATGGGACAAAATGAACGGTGCAGAGCAGAGCACTGTATGGGGCATAGCTATGGGACAAAATGAACGGTGCAGAGCACAGTATGGGGCACAGCTATGGGACAAAATGAACGTTGCAGAGCACTGTATGGGGCACAGCTATGGGACAAAATGAACGGTGTAGAGCACTATATGGGGCACAGCTATGGGACAAAATGAACAGTGCAGAGCACTGTATGGGGCACAGCTATGGGGAAATATGAACGGTGCAGAGTAGGGTTGAGCGACCTTGACCTTTTTAGAGTCGAGCCGTGTTTCGCGAAACCCGACTATCTTAGAAGTCGAGTCGAGTGGAATCGGCCGATTATCGCGAAAAGTCGGGTATCGCCCGAAACACGAAACCCAATGCAAGTCAATGGGGGAGCATAGTCGGCAGTGAGTGGAGGCCAGGAAAACACCTACACTGCCCATTTTAATGACAAAAACATCCATTCTTGTTAAAGAAGCTTGTCAATCGTAATTTACCTTATAATAATTGGAAGGCATTTGAAATTGGGGGTCATTTGGCTAAAGTTGTGGGGGGTAGGGCTGGTTCAAGTAATTAGTGGGCCCAGTAAATCTGGACCACGTCACGGCAGTGGAGCAGGGAGAGGTAAGTATTTCAACTTTGCAAGTGCTGTGATCCTGAGCAAGCAGGGGGGGCCCACTCGTTGGCATTGGCACAGGCACAGGGCCCCTCAAAGTACAGCGGTGTGTTTGCACGGCGGGGGCGCCTCCCATCGGCAGCAACACTTTTGCGTACTATGAGAGGCCCTGTGCCAGTGACGTCGCCAACTAGTATTCCTCCCCCCACCTGATGAAGGAACCTGCACTTTCATCTGCACCTTCCTCTTTGTCCCCGTGTAAGGTGGTATGGTATGCGGGAAGAGGAACCTGACTTTCAGCAGGGTCACAATCTTGCTGTGTAGCGTGCACGGGGAATTTTGCGTTATGGGTCAATGTACCAGCAGACTCATCTATCACTGGCTTGGCAATGGGCAGGATGAGGAGGAAACACAGATATAGGCCCAAAGAATAAAGTTGGCTAAATGCAGTTCAAAATTGGTAACACAGGACTAACCAGGGGGCATTGCAGTGGAGGACAACTGGAATGAGAGGCTGACACAGAGAGTAGGCCCAAATCAGTAAGTAGTCGAAATGCAGTTCAAAATTGGCAACCGTAGTAAACAGGCGGCACAGCTTTGTTCAGTGGAGGAGAACAGCAAGGAGTGGCAGACACCGATAGTAGGCCCCAACCCAACTAGTAGGCCAAATGCAGTCTAACATTAACAACTACTTAACGAGAGCCTGAAAATGGAATTTCAGGACAGGAAACCAGGAGAACAGCAAGGAGTGGCAGACACCGATAGTAGGCCCCAAACCAACTAGTACGCCAAATGCAGTTGTTCCGTTTAACCACAATTTAATGAGAGCCTGAAGATAGAAGTTCAGGAAAGGCAACCTGGAGAACACCTTGGAGTGTAACACACCATCTTTCTACACCCCATACCCAATTTGTAGGCCTAATGCAGCGTAGTTTCCAACAACTACTAAACGAGAGCCGGAAGATCGAAGCTCAGGAAAGGCAACCTGGAGAACACCTTGGAGTGGAACACACCATCTCTCTACACCCCATACCCAATTTGTAGGCCTAATGCAGTGTAGTTTCCAAGAACTACTAAACGAGAGCCGGAAGATCGAAGCTCAGGAAAGGCAACCTGGAGAACACCTTGGAGTGGAACACACCATCTCTCTACACCCCATACCCAATTTGTAGGCCTAATGCAGTGTAGTTTCCAAGAACTACTAAACGAGAGCCGGAAGATCGGAGCTCAGGAAAGGTAACCTGGAGAACACCTTGGAGTGGAACACACCATCTCTCTACACCCCATACCCAATTTGTAGGCCTAATGCAGTGTAGTTTCCAAGAACTACTAAACGAGAGCCGGAAGATCGAAGCTCAGGAAAGGCAACCTGGAGAACACCTTGGAGTGGAACACACCATCTCTCTACACCCCATACCCAATTTGTAGGCCTAATGCAGTGTAGTTTCCAAGAACTACTAAACGAGAGCCGGAAGACCGAAGCAATGTGGACGAAACCTGGGGAACACCTTGGAGTGGAACACACCATCTCTCTACACCCCATACCCAATTTGTAGGCCTAATGCAGTGTAGTTTCCAACAACTACTAAACGAGAGCATGAAGATCGAAGCATTGGCGATGAAACCTGGGGAACACCTTGGAGTGAAACACACCATCTCTCTACACCCCATACCCAATTTGTAGGCCTAATGCAGCGTAGTTTCCAAGAACTACTAAACGAGAGCCGGAAGATCGAAGCTCAGGAAAGGCAACCTGGAGAACACCTTGGAGTGGAACACACCATCTCTCTACACCCCATACCCAATTTGTAGGTCTAATGCAGCGTAGTTTCCAACAACTACTAAACGAGAGCATGAAGATCGAAGCATTGGCGAGGAAACCTGGGGAACACCTTGGAGTGGAACACACCATCTCTCTACACCCCATACCCAATTTGTAGGCCTAATGCAGCGTAGTTTCCAACAACTACTAAATGAGAGCCAGAAGATCGAAGCTCAGGAAAGGCAACCTGGAGAACACCTTGGAGTGGAACACACCATCTCTCTACACCCCATACCCAATTTGTAGGCCTAATGCAGCGTAGTTTCCAACAACTACTAAACGAGAGCCGGAAGATCGAAGCTCAGGAAAGGCAACCTGGAGAACACCTTGGAGTGGAACACACCATCTCTCTACACCCCATACCCAATTTGTAGGCCTAATGCAGTGTAGTTTTCTACAACTACTAAACGAGAGTCGGAAGACCGAAGCAATGTGGACAAAACCTGGGGAACACCTAGGAGTGGAACACACCATCTCTCTACACCCCATACCCAATTTGTAGGCCTAATGCAGCGTAGTTTCCAACAACTACTAAAGGAGAGCCGGAAGATCGAAGCTCAGGAAATGCAACCTGGAGAACACCTTGGAGTGGAACACACCATCTCTCTACACCCCATACCCAATTTGTAGGTCTAATGCAGCGTAGTTTCCAACAACTACTAAACGAGAGCATGAAGATCGAAGCATTGGCGAGGAAACCTGGGGAACACCTTGGAGTGGAACACACCATCTCTCTACACCCCATACCCAATTTGTAGGCCTAATGCAGCGTAGTTTCCAACAACTACTAAACGAGAGCCGGAAGATCGAAGCTCAGGAAAGGCAACCTGGAGAACACCTTGGAGTGGAACACACCATCTCTCTACACCCCATACCCAATTTGTAGGCCTAATGCAGTGTAGTTTCCAAGAACTACTAAACGAGAGCCGGAAGATCGAAGCTCAGGAAAGGCAACCTGGAGAACACCTTGGAGTGGAACACACCATCTCTCTACACCCCATACCCAATTTGTAGGCCTAATGCAGTGTAGTTTCCAAGAACTACTAAACGAGAGCCGGAAGATCGAAGCTCAGGAAAGGCAACCTGGAGAACACCTTGGAGTGGAACACACCATCTCTCTACACCCCATACCCAATTTGTAGGCCTAATGCAGTGTAGTTTCCAAGAACTACTAAACGAGAGCTGGAAGATCGAAGCTCAGGAAAGGCAACCTGGAGAACACCTTGGAGTGTAACACACCATCTTTCTACACCCCATACCCAATTTGGAGGCCTAATGCAGCGTAGTTTCCAACAACTACTAAACGAGAGCCGGAAGATCGAAGCTCAGGAAAGGCAACCTGGAGAACACATTGGAGTGGAACACACCATCTCTCTACACCCCATACCCAATTTGTAGGCCTAATGCAGTGTAGTTTCCAAGAACTACTAAACGAGAGCCGGAAGATCGAAGCTCAGGAAAGGCAACCTGGAGAACACATTGGAGTGGAACACACCATCTCTCTACACCCCATACCCAATTTGTAGGCCTAATGCAGTGTAGTTTCCAACAACTACTAAACGAGAGCATTAAGATCGAAGCAATGGCGAGGAAACTGGGGCACACCTTGGGTAGGCAGACACCGTTAGTAGGCCCTACCAAAGTTGTACCCCCAATGCAGTTTTAAAATTCCTAGAGGCAGAAAACAAGACTATTGACGCTCAGCTTTTTTCGAAGGAACACAGCTGAATTGAGTGGCGCAGACAGACACAGGTAGTAGGACTTAACCCAAAAATGTGGCTCACTGCAGCTTAAAAAAGTTACAGGGGTACACAAGCAGCACTGCTCTGGGCAGTGGAGGACAATTTCAATAGTGGACCGCAGACAGACTTTGTACGCCTACTATTAAAAAAAGGATGCTCTATGCAATTAAAAATAGGTTCCAGGGGTCCACGGGCAGCAGTGGTGTGGTCAGTGGACGAGTATTGGAAGGAGGGACCGCAGACAGGCGTAGTAGGCCTAACATAACAAAATTAGGCTGTAGACACTGTAAAATTGGTTCCAGGGGTACACGGGCAGCAGTGGTGTGGTCAGTGGAGGCCTAGTGGAAGAAGTGACCGCAGACAGGCATCGAAGGCCTAAAATAAAAAAATTGGGCTGGCTGCAGGCAATTTTAAATTGGTTCCAGGGGTACACGGGCAGCAGTGGTGTGGTCAGTGGAGGCATATTGTAAGGAGTGACCGCAGACAGGCATCGAAGGCCTAAAATAATAACACATGGCTGTAGGCAATTTTAATTTGGTTCCAGGGGTACACGTGCAGCAGTGGTGTGGTCAGTGGAGGCCTAGTGGAAGGAGTGACCGCAGACAGGCATCGAAGGCCTAAAATAATAACACATGACTGTAGGCAATTTTAAATTGGTTCCAGGGGAACACGGGCAGCAGTGGTGTGGTCAGTGGAGGCCTAGTGGAAGGAGTGACCGCAGACAGGCATCGAAGGCCTAAAATAATAACACATGGCTGTAGGCAATTTTAAATTGGTTCCAGGGGTACACTGCAGCAGTGGTGTGGTCAGTGGAGGCATATTGTAAGGAGTGACCGCAGACAGGCATCGAAGGCCTAACAATAATAACACATTGCTGTTGGCAATTTTAAATTGGTTCCAGGGGAACACGGGCAGCAGTGGCCTGGTCAGTGTAGTAGTAGTAGAAAGAACGGACCGCAGACAGGCATCGAAGGCCTAAAATAAAAAAATTGGGCTGGCTGTAGGCAATTTTAAATTGGTTCCAGGGGTACACGGGCAGCAGTGGTGTGGTAAGTGGAGGCCTAGTGGAAGGAGTGACCGCAGACAGGCATCGAAGGCCTAAAATAAAAAAATTGGGCTGGCTGTAGGCAATTTTAAATTGGTTCCAGGGGTACACGGGCAGCAGTGGTGTGGTCAGTGGAGGCATATTGTAAGGAGTGACCGCAGACAGGCATCGAAGGCCTAAAATAATAACACATGGCTGTAGGCAATTTTAAATTGGTTCCAGGGGTACACGGGCAGCAGTGGTGTGGTCAGTGGAGGCCTAGTGGAAGGAGTGACCGCAGACAGGCATCGAAGGCCTAAAATAATAACACATGGCTGTAGGCAATTTTAAATTGGTTCCAGGGGTACACGGGCAGCAGTGGTGTGGTCAGTGGAGGCATATTGTAAGGAGTGACCGCAGACAGGCATCGAAGGCCTAAAATAATAACACATGGCTGTAGGCAATTTTAAATTGGTTCCAGGGGTACACGGGCAGCAGTGGTGTGGTCAGTGGAGGCCTAGTGGAAGGAGTTACCGCAGACAGGCATCGAAGGCCTAAAATAATAACACATGGCTGTAGGCAATTTTAAATTGGTTCCAGGGGAACACGGGCAGCAGTGGTGTGGTCAGTGGAGGCCTAGTGGAAGGAGTGACCGCAGACAGGCATCGAAGGCCTAAAATAAAAAAATTGGGCTGGCTGTAGGCAATTTTAAATTGGTTCCAGGGGTACACGGGCAGCAGTGGTGTGGTCAGTGGAGGCCTAGTGGAAGGAGTGACCGCAGACAGGCATCGAAGGCTTAAAATAATAACACATGGCTGTAGGCAATTTTAAATTGGTTCCAGGGGTACACGGGCAGCAGTGGCCTGGTCAGTGTAGTAGTAGTAGAAAGAAAGGACCGCAGACAGGCATCGAAGGCCTAAAATAAAAAAATTGGGCTGGCTGTAGGCAATTTTAAATTGGTTCCAGGGGTACACGGGGAGCAGTGGTGTGGTAAGTGGAGGCCTAGTGGAAGGAGTGACCGCAGACAGGCATCGAAGGCCTAAAATAAAAAAATTGGGCTGGCTGTAGGCAATTTTAAATTGGTTCCAGGGGTACACGGGCAGCAGTGGTGTGGTCAGTGGAGGCATATTGTAAGGAGTGACCGCAGACAGGCATCGAAGGCCTAAAATAATAACACATGGCTGTAGGCAATTTTAAATTGGTTCCAGGGGTACACGGGCAGCAGTGGTGTTGTCAGTGGAGGCCTAGTGGAAGGAGTGACCGCAGACAGGCATCGAAGGCCTAAAATAATAACACATGGCTGTAGGCAATTTTAAATTGGTTCCAGGGGTACACGGGCAGCAGTGGTGTGGTCAGTGGAGGCATATTGCAAGGAGTGACCGCAGACAGGCATCGAAGGCCTAAAATAATAACACATGGCTGTAGGCAATTTTAAATTGGTTCCAGGGGTACACGGGCAGCAGTGGTGTGGTCAGTGGAGGCATAGTGGAAGGAGTGACCGCAGACAGGCTTCGAAGGCCTAACATAACAAAAATGTCAATACAATGGTATTGTCAGTGGCAGGCATTGAAGGATGTCAGCGCATAGACTAAACATTGGTGGAGCTGTGAGATAATTTTGCAAGTGGTAGAGCACTGTTTGAGCTGGGGGGGGAACTGTCTTGTGGCCGGCGGTACAGGCCCAGGGCCCGTCATATTACAACGGTGTGTCTGACGTTGGGTGCGCACCACCACCGCCAGAGACACTTTATTGTACTAGGAGGGACCCAGTGGCAGTGCCGTCGACCAAAAGCGGGCACACCCACCTCTTCAGACAAACAGCACTCTCACGGGTGCTGTCGCCAAGTGTCGATACCACGGCCCCGTGTGGGGAGTTTGGCCATTTAGTGAGGTGTAAACATGTCGTATGCTGGACAATCAGGTGCAGAAAATTACGAGATTGGAAAAGGCATTCAGAATAGTCCACAGGCAACACCTTTTCATAGGAAAGCTAGGTGTCAGCCGGGCAAGGTGGGGCAAAAGATTTCGAAATCCAGTTGTGGTTCATTTTAATGAAGGTTAGATCATCTACATTTTGGGTAGCCAGACGAGTCCTTTTTTCTGTTAGTATTGAACCTGCAGCACTGAATACTCTTTCTGATAGGACACTAGCTGCCGGGCAAGCAAGCTCCTGCAATGCATATTCTGCCAATTCTGGCCAGGTGTCTAATTTTGATGCCCAGTAATCAAATGGGAATGACGGTTGAGGGAGAACATCGATAAGGGATGAAAAATAGTTTGTAACCATACTGGACAAATGTTGTCTCCTGTCACTTTGAATTGATGCTGCAGTACCTGTCCTGTCTGCGGTCATAGCAAAATCACTCCACAACCTGGTCAGAAAACCCCTCTGGCCAACGCCACTTCTGATTTCTGCCCCTCTAACTCCTCTGGTCTGCTGGCCCCTGCAGCTCGTGTGAGAACGATCACGGGCGCTGTGTGCAGGGAATGCCAGAAGCAAACGGTCAACAAGAGTTGATTGTTTGGTTGCTAATATTAGTTCCAAGTTCTCATGTGGCATTATATTTTGCAATTTGCCTTTATAGCGAGGATCAAGGAGGCAGGCCAACCAGTAATCGTCATCGTTCATCATTTTAGTTATGCGTGTGTCCCTTTTGAGGATACGTAAGGCATAATCCGCCATGTGGGCCAAAGTTCCAGTTCTCAAATCTGCGGTTGTGCTTGGTTGAGGGGCAGTTTCAGGCAAATCCACGTCACTTGTGTCCCTCCAAAAACCAGAACCCGGCCTTGCCGCGCCACCAATTTCCAGTGGCCCCGGAAAAGCTTCCTCATTAAAAATATAATCATCCCCATCATCCTCCTCATCCTCCTCCTCCTCTTCGCCCGCTAACTCGTCCTGTACACTGCCCTGGCCAGACAATGGCTGACTGTCATCAAGGCTTTCCTCTTCCTCAGCTGCAGACGCCTGCTCCTTTATGTGCGTCAAACTTTGCATCAGCAGACGCATTAGGAAGATGCTCATGCTTATTATGGCGTTGTCTGCACTAACCAGCCGTGTGCATTCCTCAAAACACTGAAGGACTTGACACATGTCTTGAATCTTCGACCACTACACACCTGACAACTCCATGTCTGCCATCCTACTGCCTGCCCGTGTATGTGTATCCTCCCACAAAAACATAACAGCCCGCCTCTGTTCGCACAGTCTCTGAAGCATGTGCAGTGTTGAGTTCCACCTTGTTGCAACGTCTATGATTAGGCGATGCTGGGGAAGGTTCAAAGAACGCTGATAAGTCTGCATACGGCTGGAGTGTACGGGCGAACGGCGGATATGTGAGCAAAGTCCACGCACTTTGAGGAGCAGGTCGGATAACCCCGGATAACTTTTCAGGAAGCACTGCACCACCAGGTTTAAGGTGTGAGCCAGGCAAGGAATGTGTTTCAGTTGGGAAAGGGAGATGGCAGCCATGAAATTCCTTCCGTTATCACTCACTACCTTGCCTGCCTCAAGATCTACAGTGCCCAGCCACGACTGCGTTTCTTTCTGCAAGAACTCGGACAGAACTTCCGCGGTGTGTCTGTTGTCGCCCAAACACTTCATAGCCAATACAGCCTGCTGACGTTTGCCAGTAGCTGCCCCATAATGGGAGACCTGGTGTGCAACAGTGGCAGCTGCGGATGGAGTGGTTGTGCGACTGCGGTCTGTGGACGAGCTCTCGCTTCTGCAGGAGGACGAAGAGGAGGAGGAGGGGGTGCGAACGGCTACAGCCAACTGTTTCCTAGACCGTGGGCTAGGCAGAACTGTCCCAAACTTGCTGTCCCCTGTGGACCCTGCATCCACAACATTCACCCAGTGTGCCGTGATGGACACGTAACGTCCCTGGCCATGCCTACTGGTCCATGCATCTGTTGTCAGGTGCACCTTTGTGCTCACAGATTGCCTGAGTGCATGGACGATGCGCTCTTTAACATGCTGGTGGAGGGCTGGGATGGCTTTTCTGGAAAAAAAAGTGTCGACTGGGTAGCTCGTAGCGTGGTACAGCGTAGTCCATCAGGGCTTTGAAAGCTTTGCTTTCAACTAACCGGTAGGGCATAATCTCTAACGAGATTAGTCTAGCTATGTGGGCGTTCAAACCCTGTGTACGCGGATGCGAGGCTAAGTACTTCCTTTTTCTAACCATAGTCTCATGTAGGGTGAGCTGGACTGGAGAGCTGGAGATCGTGGAACTAGCAGGGGTGCCGGTGGACATGGCAGACTGAGAGACGGTGGGAGATGGTATTGTTGCCGCCGGTGCCCTAGATGCAGTGTTTCCTACTACGAAACTGGTGATTCCCTGACCCTAACTGCTTTGGCCTGGCAAAGAAACCTGCACAGATACTGCAGGTGGTGCGGAAAATGGTGGCCCTACACTGCCGGAAGGGATGTTGCGTTGCTGACTAGCTTCATTGGCCAAGGGTGCTACAACCTTAAGGGACGTTTGGTAGTTAGTCCAGGCTTGCAAATGCATGGTGGTTAAATGTCTATGCATGCAACTTGTATTGAGACTTTTCAGATTCTGTCCTCTGCTTAAGATAGTTGAACATTTTTGACAGATGACTTTGCGCTGATCAATTGGATGTTGTTTAAAAAAATGCCAGACTGCACTCTTTCTAGCATCGGATACCTTTTCAGGCATTGCAGACTGAGCTTTAACCGGATGGCCACGCTGTCCTCCAACAGGTTTTGGCTTTGCCACGCATTTTGGGCAAGATACGGGCCCGGCAGATGGAACCTGTTGCGATGTTGATGCCTGCTGCGGCCCCTCCTCCTCCGCTTCAGAACTGCTGCCGCCTGCACCCTGTTCCCCCAATGGCTGCCAATCGGGGTCAAGAACTGGGTCATCTATTACCTCTTCTTGTAGCTCGTGTGCAACCTCGTCTGTGTCACCGTGTCGGTCGGTGGTATAGCGTTCGTGATGGGGCAACATAGTCTCATCAGGGTCTGTTTCTTGATCATTACCCTGCGAGGGCAATGTTGTGGTCTGAGTCAAAGGACCAGCAAAGTAGTCTGGCTGTGGCTGTGCATCAGTGCACTCCATGTCAGATTCAACTTGTATTGGGCATGGACTGTTAACTGCTTCACTTTGTAAGCCAGGGACTGTATGTGTAAAGAGCTCCATGGAGTAACCCGTTGTGTCGCCTGCTGCATTCTTCTCTGTTGTTGTTTTTGCTGAAGAGGACAAGGAAGCGACTTGTCCCTGACCGTGAACATCCACTAACGACGCGCTGCTTTGACATTTACCAGTTTCACAAGAGGAGGCAAAAGAGCTAGAGGCTGAGTCAGCAAGATAAGCCAAAACTTGCTCTTGCTGCTCCGGCTTTAAAAGCGGTTTTCCTACTCCCAGAAAAGGGAGCGTTCGAGGTCTTGTGTAGCCAGACGACGAACCTGGCTCCACAGCTCCAGACTTAGGTGCAATATTTTTTTTCCCACGACCAGCTGATGCTCCACCACTACCACTACCCTCATTACCAGCTGACAATGAACGCCCCCGGCCACGACCTCTTCCACCAGACTTCCTCATTGTTTTAAAAACGTAAACAAACTAACAGTATTTGTTGCTGTCACACAACTTACACGGTGAGCTATAACTTCAGTATGATTTAGCTACCCCTTTACAGGTGAGTGAGACCACAACGAAAATCAGGCACAATGTTACACACTCTGTTGTTGGTGGCAACAAATGAGAGAGATGCCACACACGCAGGACTGTCACTGAAGCACAAATGTAAATATTAATCTCCCACTGATTTGATTTTTTTTTTTTTTCAGGGAGACTTTAGGAAAAAAAAATAATAGAATAAAATGATTTTTTCAGGAAGAATTTAGAAACCAAATAAAATAAAATGATTTTTTCAGGGAGAATTTAGAAAACAAATAAAACAAAAAAAGGCTTTCTATGGCCCACTGAGTGAGAGATGACGCACACAGGAGTCAGGAGTGGCACACAAGCCCAGAGGCCAATATTTATCTCCCACTGATTGATGTAGTGATTTTTTCAGGTAGATTTTGGAACCCAAATCAAGCTAAAAAAATAATAGGCTTTCTATGGCCCACAATTGGAGAGTGAGAGAGAGATGGCACACCCAGGAGTCAAGACTGGCACACAAGCAGAAAGGGCAATATTAATCTCCCACTGATTTGTTTGTTTTTTTTTTTTCAGGGAGACTTTAGGAAAAAAAAATAATAGAATAAAATGATTTTTTCAGGAAGAATTTAGAAACCAAATAAAATAAAATGATTTTTTCAGGGAGAATTTAGAAAACAAATAAAACAAAAAAAGGCTTTCTATGGCCCACTGAGTGAGAGATGAGGCGCACAGGAGTCAGGAGTGGCACACAAGCCCAGAGGCCAATATTTATCTCCCACTGATTGATGTAGTGATTTTTTCAGGTAGATTTTGGAACCCAAATCAAGCTAAAAAAATAATAGGCTTTCTATGGCCCACAATTGGAGAGAGAGAGAGAGATGGCACACCCAGGAGTCAAGACTGGCACACAAGCAGAAAGGGCAATATTAATCTCCCACTGATTTGTTTTTGTTTTTTTTCAGGGAGACTTTAGGAAAAAAAAATAATAGAATAAAATGATTTTTTCAGGAAGAATTTAGAAACCAAATAAAATAAAATGATTTTTTCAGGGAAAATTTAGAAAACAAATAAAACAAAAAAAGGCTTTTTATGGCCCACTGAGTGAGAGATGACGCACACAGGAGTCAGGAGTGGCACACAAGCCCAGAGGCCAATATTTATCTCCCACTGATTGATGTAGTGATTTTTTCAGGTAGATTTTGGAACCCAAATCAAGCTAAAAAAATAATAGGCTTTCTATGGCCCACAATTGGAGAGAGAGAGAGAGATGGCACACCCAGGAATCAAGACTGGCACACAAGCAGAAAGGGCAATATTAATCTCCCACTGATTTGTTTTTTGTTTTTTTTTCAGGGAGACTTTAGGAAAAAAAAATAATAGAATAAAATGATTTTTTCAGGAAGAATTTAGAAACCAAATAAAATAAAATGATTTTTTCAGGGAGAATTTAGAAAACAAATAAAACAAAAAAAGGCTTTCTATGGCCCACTGAGTGAGAGATGACGCACACAGGAGTCAGGAGTGGCACACAAGCCCAGAGGCCAATATTTATCTCCCACTGATTGATGTAGTGATTTTTTCAGGTAGATTTTGGAACCCAAATCAAGCTAAAAAAATAATAGGCTTTCTATGGCCCACAATTGGAGAGAGAGAGAGAGATGGCACACCCAGGAGTCAAGACTGGCACACAAGCAGAAAGGGCAATATTAATCTCCCACTGATTTGTTTTTGTTTTTTTTTTTTCAGGGAGACTTTAGGAAAAAAAATAATAGAATAAAATAATTTTTTCAGGAAGAATTTAGAAACCAAATAAAATAAAATGATTTTTTCAGGGAGAATTTAGAAAACAAATAAAACAAAAAAAGGCTTTCTATGGCCCACTGAGTGAGAGATGACGCACACAGGAGTCAGGAGTGGCACACAAGCCCAGAGGCCAATATTTATCTCCCACTGATTGATGTAGTGATTTTTTCAGGTAGATTTTGGAACCCAAATCAAGCTAAAAAAAAATAGGCTTTTTATGGCCCACAATTGGAGAGAGAGAGAGAGATGGCACAACCAGGAGTCAAGACTGGCACACAAGCAGAGAAAGGGCAATATTAATCTCCCACTGATTTTTTTTTTTTTTTTTTTTTAAGGGAGATTTTAGGAAAAAAAAATAATAGAATAAAATGATTTTTTCAGGAAGAATTTAGAAACCAAATAAAATAAAATGATTTTTTCAGGGAGAATTTAGAAAACAAATAAAACAAAAAAAGGCTTTCTATGGCCCACTGAGTGAGAGATGACGCACACAGGAGTCAGGAGTGGCACACAAGCCCAGAGGACAATATTTATCTCCCACTGATTGATGTAGTGATTTTTTCAGGTAGATTTTGGAACCCAAATCAAGCTAAAAAAATAATAGGCTTTCTATGGCCCACAATTGGAGATAGAGAGAGAGAGAGAGAGAGAGATGGCACACCCAGGAGTCAAGACTGGCACACAAGCAGAAAGGGCAATATTAATCTCCCACTGATTTGTTTTTTTGTTTTTTTTTCAGGGAGACTTTAGGAAAAAAAAAATAATAGAATAAAATGATTTTTTCAGGAAGAATTTAGAAACCAAATAAAATAAAATGATTTTTTCAGGGAGAATTTAGAAAACAAATAAAACAAAAAAAGGCTTTCAATGGCCCACTGAGTGAGAGATGACGCACACAGGAGTCAGGAGTGGCACACAAGCCCAGAGGCCAATATTTATCTCCCACTGATTGATGTAGTGATTTTTTTCAGGTAGATTTTGGAACCCAAATCAAGCTAAAAAAATAATAGGCTTTCTATGGCCCACAATTGGAGAGAGAGAGAGAGATGGCACACCCAGGAGTCAAGACTGGCACACAAGCAGAAAGGGCAATATTAATCTCCCACTGATTTGTTTTTTTTTTTTTTTCAGGGAGACTTTAGGAAAAAAAAATAATAGAATAAAATGATTTTTTCAGGAAGAATTTAGAAACCAAATAAAATAAAATGATTTTTTCAGGGAGAATTTAGAAAACAAATAAAACAAAAAAAGGCTTTCTATGGCCCACTGAGTGAGAGATGACGCACACAGGAGTCAGGAGTGGCACAAAAGCCCAGAGGCCAATATTTATCTCCCACTGATTGATGTAGTGATTTTTTCAGGTAGATTTTGGAACCCAAATCAAGCTAAAAAAATAATAGGCTTTCTATGGCCCACAATTGGAGAGAGAGAGATGGCACACCCAGGAGTCAAGACTGGCACACAAGCAGAAAGGGCAATATTAATCTCCCACTGATTTGTTTGTTTTTTTCAGGGAGACTTTAGGAAAAAAAATAATAGAATAAAATGATTTTTTCAGGAAGAATTTAGAAACCAAATAAAATAAAATGATTTTTTCAGGGAGAATTTAGAAAACAAATAAAACAAAAAAAGGCTTTCTATGGCCCACTGAGTGAGAGATGACGCACACAGGAGTCAGGAGTGGCACACAAGCCCAGAGGCCAATATTTATCTCCCACTGATTGATGTAGTGATTTTTTCAGGTAGATTTTGGAACCCAAATCAAGCTAAAAAAATAATAGGCTTTCTATGGCCCACAATTGGAGAGAGAGAGAGAGAGATGACACACCCAGGAGTCAAGACTGGCACACAAGCAGAAAGGGCAATATTAATCTCCCACTGATTTTTTTTTTTTTTTTCAGGGAGACTTTAGGAAAAAAAATAATAGAATAAAATGATTTTTTCAGGAAGAATTTAGAAACCAAATAAAATAAAATGATTTTTTCAGGGAGAATTTAGAAAACAAATAAAACAAAAAAAGGCTTTCAATGGCCCACTGAGTGAGAGATGACGCACACAGGAGTCAGGAGTGGCACACAAGCCCAGAGGCCAATATTTATCTCCCACTGATTGATGTAGTGATTTTTTTCAGGTAGATTTTGGAACCCAAATCAAGCTAAAAAAATAATAGGCTTTCTATGGCCCACAATTGGAGAGAGAGAGAGAGATGGCACACCCAGGAGTCAAGACTGGCACACAAGCAGAAAGGGCAATATTAATCTCCCACTGATTTGTTTTTTTGTTTTTTTCAGGGAGACTTTAGGAAAAAAAAATAATAGAATAAAATGATTTTTTCAGGAAGAATTTAGAAACCAAATAAAATAAAATGATTTTTTCAGGGAGAATTTAGAAAACAAATAAAACAAAAAAAGGCTTTCTATGGCCCACTGAGTGAGAGATGACGCACACAGGAGTCAGGAGTGGCACAAAAGCCCAGAGGCCAATATTTATCTCCCACTGATTGATGTAGTGATTTTTTCAGGTAGATTTTGGAACCCAAATCAAGCTAAAAAAATAATAGGCTTTCTATGGCCCACAATTGGAGAGAGAGAGATGGCACACCCAGGAGTCAAGACTGGCACACAAGCAGAAAGGGCAATATTAATCTCCCACTGATTTGTTTTTTTTTTTCAGGGAGACTTTAGGAAAAAAAATAATAGAATAAAATGATTTTTTCAGGAAGAATTTAGAAACCAAATAAAATAAAATGATTTTTTCAGGGAGAATTTAGAAAACAAATAAAACAAAAAAAGGCTTTCTATGGCCCACTGAGTGAGAGATGACGCACACAGGAGTCAGGAGTGGCACACAAGCCCAGAGGCCAATATTTATCTCCCACTGATTGATGTAGTGATTTTTTCAGGTAGATTTTGGAACTCAAATCAAGCTAAAAAAATAATAGGCTTTCTATGGCCCACAATTGGAGAGAGAGAGAGATGGCACACCCAGGAGTCAAGACTGGCACACAAGCAGAAAGGGCAATATTAATCTCCCACTGATTTGTTTTTGTTTTGTTTTTTCAGGGAGACTTTAGGAAAAAAAATAATAGAATAAAATGATTTTTTCAGGAAGAATTTAGAAACCAAATAAAAAAAAATGATTTTTTCAGGGAGAATTTAGAAAACAAATAAAACAAAAAAAGGCTTTCTATGGCCCACTGAGTGAGAGATGACGCACACAGGAGTCAGGAGTGGCACACAAGCCCAGAGGCCAATATTTATCTCCCACTGATTGATGTAGTGATTTTTTCAGGTAGATTTTGGAACCCAAATCAAGCTAAAAAAATAATAGGCTTTCTATGGCCCACAATTGGAGAGAGAGAGAGAGAGAGATGACACACCCAGGAGTCAAGACTGGCACACAAGCAGAAAGGGCAATATTAATCTCCCACTGATTTTTTTTTTTTTTTTTTTTTTTCAGGGAGACTTTAGGAAAAAAAATAATAGAATAAAATGATTTTTTCAGGAAGAATTTAGAAACCAAATAAAATAAAATGATTTTTTCAGGGAGAATTTAGAAAACAAATAAAACAAAAAAAGGCTTTCTATGGCCCACTGAGTGAGAGATGACGCACACAGGAGTCAGGAGTGGCACACAAGCCCAGAGGCCAATATTTATCTCCCACTGATTGATGTAGTGATTTTTTCAGGTAGATTTTGGAACCCAAATCAAGCTAAAAAAATAATAGGCTTTCTATGGCCCACAATTGGAGAGAGAGAGAGAGATGGCACACCCAGGAGTCAAGACTGGCACACAAGCAGAAAGGGCAATATTAATCTCCCACTGATTTGTTTTTTTGTTTTTTTTTCAGGGAGACTTTAGGAAAAAAAAATAATAGAATAAAATGATTTTTTCAGGAAGAATTTAGAAACCAAATAAAATAAAATGATTTTTTCAGGGAGAATTTAGAAAACAAATAAAACAAAAAAAGGCTTTCTATGGCCCACTGAGTGAGAGATGACGCACACAGGAGTCAGGAGTGGCACACAAGCCCAGAGGCCAATATTTATCTCCCACTGATTGATGTAGTGATTTTTTCAGGTAGATTTTGGAACCCAAATCAAGCTAAAAAAATAATAGGCTTTCTATGGCCCACAATTGGAGAGAGAGAGAGAGATGGCACACCCAGGAGTCAAGACTGGCACACAAGCAGAAAGGGCAATATTAATCTCCCACTGATTTGTTTTTGTTTTGTTTTTTTCAGGGAGACTTTAGGAAAAAAAATAATAGAATAAAATGATTTTTTCAGGAAGAATTTAGAAACCAAATAAAATAAAATGATTTTTTCAGGGAGAATTTAGAAAACAAATAAAACAAAAAAAGGCTTTCTATGGCCCACTGAGTGAGAGATGACGCACACAGGAGTCAGGAGTGGCACACAAGCCCAGAGGCCAATATTTATCTCCCACTGATTGATTTATTGATTTTTTCAGGTAGAATTTAGAACCCAAATCAACCAAAAACATAAATAGGCTTTCTATGGCCCACTATTTGTGAGAGAGATGGCACGCTCAGGACTGGCACACAAGCCCAGAGGCCAATATTAATTTCCCTTTTTTTTTTCAGGGAGAATTTATAAAACCAAAAAAAAAAAAATAAATAGGCTTTCTATGGCCCACTATCTGAGAGAGAGAGATGGCACGCTTAGGACTGGCACACAAGCCCAAAGGCCAATATTAATCTCCCTTTTTTTTTTCAGGGAGAATTTATAAAACAAAAAAAAAATAAATAAATAGGCTTTCTATGGCCCACTATTTGTGAGAGAGATGGCACGCTCAGGACTGGCACACAAGCCTGGAGGCCAATATTAATCTCCCACTTTTTTTTTTTTTGTTCCAGGGAAAATTTATAAACCCAATAAAAAAAAAAAAAATAGGCTTTCTATGGCCCACTACCTGAGAGAGATGGCACGCTTAGGACTGGCACACAAGCCCAAAGGCCAATATTAATCTCCCTTTTTTTTTTCAGGGAGAATTTATAAAACTAAAAAAAACAAAATAAATAGGCTTTCTATGGCCCACTATTTGTGAGAGAGATGGCACGCTCAGGACTGGCACACAAGCCCAGAGGCCAATATTAATCTCCCACTTTTTTTTTTTTTGTTCCAGGGAAAATTTATAAACCCAATAAAAAAAATAATAAATAGGCTTTCTATGGCCCACTATCTGAGAGAGAGAGATGGCACGCTTAGGACTGGCACACAAGTCCAAAGGCCAATATTAATCTCCCACTGATTGATTTATTGATTTTTTCAGGTACAATTTAGAACCCAAATAAAGCAAAAAAAAAAAAAGGGCTTTCTATGGCCCACTGAGTGAGTGATGATGCACACAGGAGTCAGGAGTGGCACACAAGCCCTGAGGCCAATATTTTTCTCCCACTGATTGATGTAGTGATTTTTTCAGGTAGATTTTAGAACCCAAATCAAGCAAAAAAATAAATAGGCTTTCTATGGCCCACTGACTGAGAGATGGCACACACAGGAGTCAAGAGTGGCACACAAGCCCTGAGGCCAATATTTTTCTCCCACTGATTGATGTAGTGATTTTTTCAGGTAGATTTTGGAACCCAAATCAAGCTAAAAAAATAATAGGCTTTCTATGGCCCACAATTGGAGAGAGAGAGAGAGATGGCACACCCAGGAGTCAAGACTGGCACACAAGCAGAAAGGGCAATATTAATCTCCCACTGATTTGTTTTTTTTTTTTCTTCAGGGAGAATTTAGGAAAAAAAAATAATAGAATAAAATGATTTTTTCAGGAAGAATTTAGAAACCAAATAAAATTAAATGATTTTTTCAGGGAGAATTTAGAAAACAAATAAAACAAAAAAAGGCTTTCTATGGCCCACTGAGTGAGAGATGACGCACACAGGAGTCAGGAGTGGCACACAAGCCCAGAGGCCAATATTTATCTCCCACTGATTGATGTAGTGATTTTTTCAGGTAGATTTTGGAACCCAAATCAAGCTAAAAAAATAATAGGCTTTCTATGGCCCACAATTGGAGAGAGAGAGAGAGATGGCACACCCAGGAGTCAAGACTGGCACACAAGCAGAAAGGGCAATATTAATCTCCCACTGATTTGTTTTTTTTTTTTTTTCAGGGAGACTTTAGGAAAAAAAAATAATAGAATAAAATGATTTTTTCAGGAAGAATTTAGAAACCAAATAAAATAAAATGATTTTTTCAGGGAAAATTTAGAAAACAAATAAAACAAAAAAAGGCTTTCTATGGCCCACTGAGTGAGAGATGACGCACACAGGAGTCAGGAGTGGCACACAAGCCCAGAGGCCAATATTTATCTCCCACTGATTGATGTAGTGATTTTTTCAGGTAGATTTTGGAACCCAAATCAAGCTAAAAAAATAATAGGCTTTCTATGGCCCACAATTGGAGAGAGAGAGAGAGATGGCACACCCAGGAATCAAGACTGGCACACAAGCAGAAAGGGCAATATTAATCTCCCACTGATTTGTTTTTTGTTTTTTTTTCAGGGAGACTTTAGGAAAAAAAAATAATAGAATAAAATGATTTTTTCAGGAAGAATTTAGAAACCAAATAAAATAAAATGATTTTTTCAGGGAGAATTTAGAAAACAAATAAAACAAAAAAAGGCTTTCTATGGCCCACTGAGTGAGAGATGACGCACACAGGAGTCAGGAGTGGCACACAAGCCCAGAGGCCAATATTTATCTCCCACTGATTGATGTAGTGATTTTTTCAGGTAGATTTTGGAACCCAAATCAAGCTAAAAAAATAATAGGCTTTCTATGGCCCACAATTGGAGAGAGAGAGAGAGATGGCACACCCAGGAGTCAAGACTGGCACACAAGCAGAAAGGGCAATATTAATCTCCCACTGATTTGTTTTTTTTTTTTTTTTTTCAGGGAGACTTTAGGAAAAAAAATAATAGAATAAAATGATTTTTTCAGGAAGAATTTAGAAACCAAATAAAATAAAATGATTTTTTCAGGGAGAATTTAGAAAACAAATAAAACAAAAAAAGGCTTTCTATGGCCCACTGAGTGAGAGATGACGCACACAGGAGTCAGGAGTGGCACACAAGCCCAGAGGCCAATATTTATCTCCCACTGATTGATGTAGTGATTTTTTCAGGTAGATTTTGGAACCCAAATCAAGCTAAAAAAAAATAGGCTTTTTATGGCCCACAATTGGAGAGAGAGAGAGAGATGGCACACCCAGGAGTCAAGACTGGCACACAAGCAGAGAAAGGGCAATATTAATCTCCCACTGATTTGTTTTTTTTTTTTTTTTTAAGGGAGATTTTAGGAAAAAAAAATAATAGAATAAAATGATTTTTTCAGGAAGAATTTAGAAGCCAAATAAAATAAAATGATTTTTTCAGGGAGAATTTAGAAAACAAATAAAACAAAAAAAGGCTTTCTATGGCCCACTGAGTGAGAGATGACGCACACAGGAGTCAGGAGTGGCACACAAGCCCAGAGGCCAATATTTATCTCCCACTGATTGATGTAGTGATTTTTTCAGGTAGATTTTGGAACCCAAATCAAGCTAAAAAAATAATAGGCTTTCTATGGCCCACAATTGGAGATAGAGAGAGAGAGAGAGAGAGAGATGGCACACCCAGGAGTCAAGACTGGCACACAAGCAGAAAGGGCAATATTAATCTCCCACTGATTTGTTTTTTTGTTTTTTTTTCAGGGAGACTTTAGGAAAAAAAAAATAATAGAATAAAATGATTTTTTCAGGAAGAATTTAGAAACCAAATAAAAAAAAATGATTTTTTCAGGGAGAATTTAGAAAACAAATAAAACAAAAAAAGGCTTTCAATGGCCCACTGAGTGAGAGATGACGCACACAGGAGTCAGGAGTGGCACACAAGCCCAGAGGCCAATATTTATCTCCCACTGATTGATGTAGTGATTTTTTTCAGGTAGATTTTGGAACCCAAATCAAGCTAAAAAAATAATAGGCTTTCTATGGCCCACAATTGGAGAGAGAGAGAGAGATGGCACACCCAGGAGTCAAGACTGGCACACAAGCAGAAAGGGCAATATTAATCTCCCACTGATTTGTTTTTGTTTTTTTTTCAGGGAGACTTTAGGAAAAAAAATAATAGAATAAAATGATTTTTTCAGGAAGAATTTAGAAACCAAATAAAATAAAATGATTTTTTCAGGGAGAATTTAGAAAACAAATAAAACAAAAAAAGGCTTTCTATGGCCCACTGAGTGAGAGATGACGCACACAGGAGTCAGGAGTGGCACAAAAGCCCAGAGGCCAATATTTATCTCCCACTGATTGATGTAGTGATTTTTTCAGGTAGATTTTGGAACCCAAATCAAGCTAAAAAAATAATAGGCTTTCTATGGCCCACAATTGGAGAGAGAGAGATGGCACACCCAGGAGTCAAGACTGGCACACAAGCAGAAAGGGCAATATTAATCTCCCACTGATTTGTTTTTTTTTTTTCAGGGAGACTTTAGGAAAAAAAATAATAGAATAAAATGATTTTTTCAGGAAGAATTTAGAAACCAAATAAAATAAAATGATTTTTTCAGGGAGAATTTAGAAAACAAATAAAACAAAAAAAGGCTTTCTATGGCCCACTGAGTGAGAGATGACGCACACAGGAGTCAGGAGTGGCACACAAGCCCAGAGGCCAATATTTATCTCCCACTGATTGATGTAGTGATTTTTTCAGGTAGATTTTGGAACTCAAATCAAGCTAAAAAAATAATAGGCTTTCTATGGCCCACAATTGGAGAGAGAGAGAGATGGCACACCCAGGAGTCAAGACTGGCACACAAGCAGAAAGGGCAATATTAATCTCCCACTGATTTGTTTTTGTTTTGTTTTTTCAGGGAGACTTTAGGAAAAAAAATAATAGAATAAAATGATTTTTTCAGGAAGAATTTAGAAACCAAATAAAAAAAAATGATTTTTTCAGGGAGAATTTAGAAAACAAATAAAACAAAAAAAGGCTTTCTATGGCCCACTGAGTGAGAGATGACGCACACAGGAGTCAGGAGTGGCACACAAGCCCAGAGGCCAATATTTATCTCCCACTGATTGATGTAGTGATTTTTTCAGGTAGATTTTGGAACCCAAATCAAGCTAAAAAAATAATAGGCTTTCTATGGCCCACAATTGGAGAGAGAGAGAGAGAGAGATGACACACCCAGTAGTCAAGACTGGCACACAAGCAGAAAGGGCAATATTAATCTCCCACTGATTTTTTTTTTTTTTTTTTTTTTCAGGGAGACTTTAGGAAAAAAAATAATAGAATAAAATGATTTTTTCAAGGAGAATTTAGAAAACAAATAAAACAAAAAAAGGCTTTCTATGGCCCACTGAGTGAGAGATGACGCACACAGGAGTCAGGAGTGGCACAAAAGCCCAGAGGCCAATATTTATCTCCCACTGATTGATGTAGTGATTTTTTCAGGTAGATTTTGGAACCCAAATCAAGCTAAAAAAATAATAGGCTTTCTATGGCCCACAATTGGAGAGAGAGAGATGGCACACCCAGGAGTCAAGACTGGCACACAAGCAGAAAGGGCAATATTAATCTCCCACTGATTTGTTTTTTTTTTTTCAGGGAGACTTTAGGAAAAAAAATAATAGAATAAAATGATTTTTTCAGGAAGAATTTAGAAACCAAATAAAATAAAATGATTTTTTCAGGGAGAATTTAGAAAACAAATAAAACAAAAAAAGGCTTTCTATGGCCCACTGAGTGAGAGATGACGCACACAGGAGTCAGGAGTGGCACACAAGCCCAGAGGCCAATATTTATCTCCCACTGATTGATGTAGTGATTTTTTCAGGTAGATTTTGGAACTCAAATCAAGCTAAAAAAATAATAGGCTTTCTATGGCCCACAATTGGAGAGAGAGAGAGATGGCACACCCAGGAGTCAAGACTGGCACACAAGCAGAAAGGGCAATATTAATCTCCCACTGATTTGTTTTTGTTTTGTTTTTTCAGGGAGACTTTAGGAAAAAAAATAATAGAATAAAATGATTTTTTCAGGAAGAATTTAGAAACCAAATAAAAAAAAATGATTTTTTCAGGGAGAATTTAGAAAACAAATAAAACAAAAAAAGGCTTTCTATGGCCCACTGAGTGAGAGATGACGCACACAGGAGTCAGGAGTGGCACACAAGCCCAGAGGCCAATATTTATCTCCCACTGATTGATGTAGTGATTTTTTCAGGTAGATTTTGGAACCCAAATCAAGCTAAAAAAATAATAGGCTTTCTATGGCCCACAATTGGAGAGAGAGAGAGAGAGAGATGACACACCCAGGAGTCAAGACTGGCACACAAGCAGAAAGGGCAATATTAATCTCCCACTGATTTTTTTTTTTTTTTTTTTTTTCAGGGAGACTTTAGGAAAAAAAATAATAGAATAAAATGATTTTTTCAGGAAGAATTTAGAAACCAAATAAAATAAAATGATTTTTTCAGGGAGAATTTAGAAAACAAATAAAACAAAAAAAGGCTTTCTATGGCCCACTGAGTGAGAGATGACGCACACAGGAGTCAGGAGTGGCACACAAGCCCAGAGGCCAATATTTATCTCCCACTGATTGATGTAGTGATTTTTTCAGGTAGATTTTGGAACTCAAATCAAGCTAAAAAAATAATAGGCTTTCTATGGCCCACAATTGGAGAGAGAGAGAGATGGCACACCCAGGAGTCAAGACTGGCACACAAGCAGAAAGGGCAATATTAATCTCCCACTGATTTGTTTTTGTTTTGTTTTTTCAGGGAGACTTTAGGAAAAAAAAAAATAGAATAAAATGATTTTTTCAGGAAGAATTTAGAAACCAAATAAAAAAAAATGATTTTTTCAGGGAGAATTTAGAAAACAAATAAAACAAAAAAAGGCTTTCTATGGCCCACTGAGTGAGAGATGACGCACACAGGAGTCAGGAGTGGCACACAAGCCCAGAGGCCAATATTTATCTCCCACTGATTGATGTAGTGATTTTTTCAGGTAGATTTTGGAACCCAAATCAAGCTAAAAAAATAATAGGCTTTCTATGGCCCACAATTGGAGAGAGAGAGAGAGAGAGATGACACACCCAGGAGTCAAGACTGGCACACAAGCAGAAAGGGCAATATTAATCTCCCACTGATTTTTTTTTTTTTTTTTTTTTTCAGGGAGACTTTAGGAAAAAAAATAATAGAATAAAATGATTTTTTCAGGGAGAATTTAGAAAACAAATAAAACAAAAAAAGGCTTTCTATGGCCCACTGAGTGAGAGATGACGCACACAGGAGTCAGGAGTGGCACAAAAGCCCAGAGGCCAATATTTATCTCCCACTGATTGATGTAGTGATTTTTTCAGGTAGATTTTGGAACCCAAATCAAGCTAAAAAAATAATAGGCTTTCTATGGCCCACAATTGGAGAGAGAGAGATGGCACACCCAGGAGTCAAGACTGGCACACAAGCAGAAAGGGCAATATTAATCTCCCACTGATTTGTTTTTTTTTTTTCAGGGAGACTTTAGGAAAAAAAATAATAGAATAAAATGATTTTTTCAGGAAGAATTTAGAAACCAAATAAAATAAAATGATTTTTTCAGGGAGAATTTAGAAAACAAATAAAACAAAAAAAGGCTTTCTATGGCCCACTGAGTGAGAGATGACGCACACAGGAGTCAGGAGTGGCACACAAGCCCAGAGGCCAATATTTATCTCCCACTGATTGATGTAGTGATTTTTTCAGGTAGATTTTGGAACTCAAATCAAGCTAAAAAAATAATAGGCTTTCTATGGCCCACAATTGGAGAGAGAGAGAGATGGCACACCCAGGAGTCAAGACTGGCACACAAGCAGAAAGGGCAATATTAATCTCCCACTGATTTGTTTTTGTTTTGTTTTTTCAGGGAGACTTTAGGAAAAAAAATAATAGAATAAAATGATTTTTTCAGGAAGAATTTAGAAACCAAATTAAAAAAAATGATTTTTTCAGGGAGAATTTAGAAAACAAATAAAACAAAAAAAGGCTTTCTATGGCCCACTGAGTGAGAGATGACGCACACAGGAGTCAGGAGTGGCACACAAGCCCAGAGGCCAATATTTATCTCCCACTGATTGATGTAGTGATTTTTTCAGGTAGATTTTGGAACCCAAATCAAGCTAAAAAAATAATAGGCTTTCTATGGCCCACAATTGGAGAGAGAGAGAGAGAGAGATGACACACCCAGGAGTCAAGACTGGCACACAAGCAGAAAGGGCAATATTAATCTCCCACTGATTTTTTTTTTTTTTTTTTTTTTCAGGGAGACTTTAGGAAAAAAAATAATAGAATAAAATGATTTTTTCAGGAAGAATTTAGAAACCAAATAAAATAAAATGATTTTTTCAGGGAGAATTTAGAAAACAAATAAAACAAAAAAAGGCTTTCTATGGCCCACTGAGTGAGAGATGACGCACACAGGAGTCAGGAGTGGCACACAAGCCCAGAGGCCAATATTTATCTCCCACTGATTGATGTAGTGATTTTTTCAGGTAGATTTTGGAACCCAAATCAAGCTAAAAAAATAATAGGCTTTCTATGGCCCACAATTGGAGAGAGAGAGAGAGATGGCACACCCAGGAGTCAAGACTGGCACACAAGCAGAAAGGGCAATATTAATCTCCCACTGATTTGTTTTTTTGTTTTTTTTTCAGGGAGACTTTAGGAAAAAAAAATAATAGAATAAAATGATTTTTTCAGGAAGAATTTAGAAACCAAATAAAATAAAATGATTTTTTCAGGGAGAATTTAGAAAACAAATAAAACAAAAAAAGGCTTTCTATGGCCCACTGAGTGAGAGATGACGCACACAGGAGTCAGGAGTGGCACACAAGCCCAGAGGCCAATATTTATCTCCCACTGATTGATGTAGTGATTTTTTCAGGTAGATTTTGGAACCCAAATCAAGCTAAAAAAATAATAGGCTTTCTATGGCCCACAATTGGAGAGAGAGAGAGAGATGGCACA
This sequence comes from Ranitomeya imitator, assembly GCF_032444005.1. Classification (NCBI taxonomy): domain Eukaryota; kingdom Metazoa; phylum Chordata; class Amphibia; order Anura; family Dendrobatidae; genus Ranitomeya; species Ranitomeya imitator. The sequence continues at coordinate 161,041,423 of NC_091288.1, read as the reverse complement.
CCCAGGAGTCAAGACTGGCACACAAGCAGAAAGGGCAATATTAATCTCCCACTGATTTGTTTTTGTTTTGTTTTTTTCAGGGAGACTTTAGGAAAAAAAATAATAGAATAAAATGATTTTTTCAGGAAGAATTTAGAAACCAAATAAAATAAAATGATTTTTTCAGGGAGAATTTAGAAAACAAATAAAACAAAAAAAGGCTTTCTATGGCCCACTGAGTGAGAGATGACGCACACAGGAGTCAGGAGTGGCACACAAGCCCAGAGGCCAATATTTATCTCCCACTGATTGATTTATTGATTTTTTCAGGTAGAATTTAGAACCCAAATCAACCAAAAACATAAATAGGCTTTCTATGGCCCACTATTTGTGAGAGAGATGGCACGCTCAGGACTGGCACACAAGCCCAGAGGCCAATATTAATTTCCCTTTTTTTTTTCAGGGAGAATTTATAAAACCAAAAAAAAAAAAATAAATAGGCTTTCTATGGCCCACTATCTGAGAGAGAGAGATGGCACGCTTAGGACTGGCACACAAGCCCAAAGGCCAATATTAATCTCCCTTTTTTTTTTCAGGGAGAATTTATAAAACAAAAAAAAAATAAATAAATAGGCTTTCTATGGCCCACTATTTGTGAGAGAGATGGCACGCTCAGGACTGGCACACAAGCCTGGAGGCCAATATTAATCTCCCACTTTTTTTTTTTTTGTTCCAGGGAAAATTTATAAACCCAATAAAAAAAAAAAAAATAGGCTTTCTATGGCCCACTACCTGAGAGAGATGGCACGCTTAGGACTGGCACACAAGCCCAAAGGCCAATATTAATCTCCCTTTTTTTTTTCAGGGAGAATTTATAAAACTAAAAAAAACAAAAAAAATAGGCTTTCTATGGCCCACTATTTGTGAGAGAGATGGCACGCTCAGGACTGGCACACAAGCCCAGAGGCCAATATTAATCTCCCACTTTTTTTTTTTTTGTTCCAGGGAAAATTTATAAACCCAATAAAAAAAATAATAAATAGGCTTTCTATGGCCCACTATCTGAGAGAGAGAGATGGCACGCTTAGGACTGGCACACAAGTCCAAAGGCCAATATTAATCTCCCACTGATTGATTTATTGATTTTTTCAGGTACAATTTAGAACCCAAATAAAGCAAAAAAAAAAAAAGGGCTTTCTATGGCCCACTGAGTGAGTGATGATGCACACAGGAGTCAGGAGTGGCACACAAGCCCTGAGGCCAATATTTTTCTCCCACTGATTGATGTAGTGATTTTTTCAGGTAGATTTTAGAACCCAAATCAAGCAAAAAAATAAATAGGCTTTCTATGGCCCACTGACTGAGAGATGGCACACACAGGAGTCAAGAGTGGCACACAAGCCCTGAGGCCAATATTTTTCTCCCACTGATTGATGTAGTGATTTTTTCAGGTAGATTTTGGAACCCAAATCAAGCTAAAAAAATAATAGGCTTTCTATGGCCCACAATTGGAGAGAGAGAGAGAGATGGCACACCCAGGAGTCAAGACTGGCACACAAGCAGAAAGGGCAATATTAATCTCCCACTGATTTGTTTTTTTTTTTTCTTCAGGGAGAATTTAGGAAAAAAAAATAATAGAATAAAATGATTTTTTCAGGAAGAATTTAGAAACCAAATAAAATTAAATGATTTTTTCAGGGAGAATTTAGAAAACAAATAAAACAAAAAAAGGCTTTCTATGGCCCACTGAGTGAGAGATGACGCACACAGGAGTCAGGAGTGGCACACAAGCCCAGAGGCCAATATTTATCTCCCACTGATTGATGTAGTGATTTTTTCAGGTAGATTTTGGAACCCAAATCAAGCTAAAAAAATAATAGGCTTTCTATGGCCCACAATTGGAGAGAGAGAGAGAGATGGCACACCCAGGAGTCAAGACTGGCACACAAGCAGAAAGGGCAATATTAATCTCCCACTGATTTGTTTTTTTTTTTTTTCAGGGAGACTTTAGGAAAAAAAAATAATAGAATAAAATGATTTTTTCAGGAAGAATTTAGAAACCAAATAAAATAAAATGATTTTTTCAGGGAAAATTTAGAAAACAAATAAAACAAAAAAAGGCTTTCTATGGCCCACTGAGTGAGAGATGACGCACACAGGAGTCAGGAGTGGCACACAAGCCCAGAGGCCAATATTTATCTCCCACTGATTGATGTAGTGATTTTTTCAGGTAGATTTTGGAACCCAAATCAAGCTAAAAAAATAATAGGCTTTCTATGGCCCACAATTGGAGAGAGAGAGAGAGATGGCACACCCAGGAATCAAGACTGGCACACAAGCAGAAAGGGCAATATTAATCTCCCACTGATTTGTTTTTTGTTTTTTTTTCAGGGAGACTTTAGGAAAAAAAAATAATAGAATAAAATGATTTTTTCAGGAAGAATTTAGAAACCAAATAAAATAAAATGATTTTTTCAGGGAGAATTTAGAAAACAAATAAAACAAAAAAAGGCTTTCTATGGCCCACTGAGTGAGAGATGACGCACACAGGAGTCAGGAGTGGCACACAAGCCCAGAGGCCAATATTTATCTCCCACTGATTGATGTAGTGATTTTTTCAGGTAGATTTTGGAACCCAAATCAAGCTAAAAAAATAATAGGCTTTCTATGGCCCACAATTGGAGAGAGAGAGAGAGATGGCACACCCAGGAGTCAAGACTGGCACACAAGCAGAAAGGGCAATATTAATCTCCCACTGATTTGTTTTTTTTTTTTTTTTTTCAGGGAGACTTTAGGAAAAAAAATAATAGAATAAAATGATTTTTTCAGGAAGAATTTAGAAACCAAATAAAATAAAATGATTTTTTCAGGGAGAATTTAGAAAACAAATAAAACAAAAAAAGGCTTTCTATGGCCCACTGAGTGAGAGATGACGCACACAGGAGTCAGGAGTGGCACACAAGCCCAGAGGCCAATATTTATCTCCCACTGATTGATGTAGTGATTTTTTCAGGTAGATTTTGGAACCCAAATCAAGCTAAAAAAAAATAGGCTTTTTATGGCCCACAATTGGAGAGAGAGAGAGAGATGGCACACCCAGGAGTCAAGACTGGCACACAAGCAGAGAAAGGGCAATATTAATCTCCCACTGATTTGTTTTTTTTTTTTTTTTTAAGGGAGATTTTAGGAAAAAAAAATAATAGAATAAAATGATTTTTTCAGGAAGAATTTAGAAGCCAAATAAAATAAAATGATTTTTTCAGGGAGAATTTAGAAAACAAATAAAACAAAAAAAGGCTTTCTATGGCCCACTGAGTGAGAGATGACGCACACAGGAGTCAGGAGTGGCACACAAGCCCAGAGGCCAATATTTATCTCCCACTGATTGATGTAGTGATTTTTTCAGGTAGATTTTGGAACCCAAATCAAGCTAAAAAAATAATAGGCTTTCTATGGCCCACAATTGGAGATAGAGAGAGAGAGAGAGAGAGAGATGGCACACCCAGGAGTCAAGACTGGCACACAAGCAGAAAGGGCAATATTAATCTCCCACTGATTTGTTTTTTTGTTTTTTTTTCAGGGAGACTTTAGGAAAAAAAAAATAATAGAATAAAATGATTTTTTCAGGAAGAATTTAGAAACCAAATAAAAAAAAATGATTTTTTCAGGGAGAATTTAGAAAACAAATAAAACAAAAAAAGGCTTTCAATGGCCCACTGAGTGAGAGATGACGCACACAGGAGTCAGGAGTGGCACACAAGCCCAGAGGCCAATATTTATCTCCCACTGATTGATGTAGTGATTTTTTTCAGGTAGATTTTGGAACCCAAATCAAGCTAAAAAAATAATAGGCTTTCTATGGCCCACAATTGGAGAGAGAGAGAGAGATGGCACACCCAGGAGTCAAGACTGGCACACAAGCAGAAAGGGCAATATTAATCTCCCACTGATTTGTTTTTTTTTTTTTTTCAGGGAGACTTTAGGAAAAAAAATAATAGAATAAAATGATTTTTTCAGGAAGAATTTAGAAACCAAATAAAATAAAATGATTTTTTCAGGGAGAATTTAGAAAACAAATAAAACAAAAAAAGGCTTTCTATGGCCCACTGAGTGAGAGATGACGCACACAGGAGTCAGGAGTGGCACAAATGCCCAGAGGCCAATATTTATCTCCCACTGATTGATGTAGTGATTTTTTCAGGTAGATTTTGGAACCCAAATCAAGCTAAAAAAATAATAGGCTTTCTATGGCCCACAATTGGAGAGAGAGAGATGGCACACCCAGGAGTCAAGACTGGCACACAAGCAGAAAGGGCAATATTAATCTCCCACTGATTTGTTTTTTTTTTTTCAGGGAGACTTTAGGAAAAAAAATAATAGAATAAAATGATTTTTTCAGGAAGAATTTAGAAACCAAATAAAATAAAATGATTTTTTCAGGGAGAATTTAGAAAACAAATAAAACAAAAAAAGGCTTTCTATGGCCCACTGAGTGAGAGATGACGCACACAGGAGTCAGGAGTGGCACACAAGCCCAGAGGCCAATATTTATCTCCCACTGATTGATGTAGTGATTTTTTCAGGTAGATTTTGGAACTCAAATCAAGCTAAAAAAATAATAGGCTTTCTATGGCCCACAATTGGAGAGAGAGAGAGATGGCACACCCAGGAGTCAAGACTGGCACACAAGCAGAAAGGGCAATATTAATCTCCCACTGATTTGTTTTTGTTTTGTTTTTTCAGGGAGACTTTAGGAAAAAAAATAATAGAATAAAATGATTTTTTCAGGAAGAATTTAGAAACCAAATAAAAAAAAATGATTTTTTCAGGGAGAATTTAGAAAACAAATAAAACAAAAAAAGGCTTTCTATGGCCCACTGAGTGAGAGATGACGCACACAGGAGTCAGGAGTGGCACACAAGCCCAGAGGCCAATATTTATCTCCCACTGATTGATGTAGTGATTTTTTCAGGTAGATTTTGGAACCCAAATCAAGCTAAAAAAATAATAGGCTTTCTATGGCCCACAATTGGAGAGAGAGAGAGAGAGATGACACACCCAGGAGTCAAGACTGGCACACAAGCAGAAAGGGCAATATTAATCTCCCACTGATTTTTTTTTTTTTTTTCAGGGAGACTTTAGGAAAAAAAATAATAGAATAAAATGATTTTTTCAGGAAGAATTTAGAAACCAAATAAAATAAAATGATTTTTTCAGGGAGAATTTAGAAAACAAATAAAACAAAAAAAGGCTTTCAATGGCCCACTGAGTGAGAGATGACGCACACAGGAGTCAGGAGTGGCACACAAGCCCAGAGGCCAATATTTATCTCCCACTGATTGATGTAGTGATTTTTTTCAGGTAGATTTTGGAACCCAAATCAAGCTAAAAAAATAATAGGCTTTCTATGGCCCACAATTGGAGAGAGAGAGAGAGATGGCACACCCAGGAGTCAAGACTGGCACACAAGCAGAAAGGGCAATATTAATCTCCCACTGATTTGTTTTTTTGTTTTTTTCAGGGAGACTTTAGGAAAAAAAAATAATAGAATAAAATGATTTTTTCAGGAAGAATTTAGAAACCAAATAAAATAAAATGATTTTTTCAGGGAGAATTTAGAAAACAAATAAAACAAAAAAAGGCTTTCTATGGCCCACTGAGTGAGAGATGACGCACACAGGAGTCAGGAGTGGCACACAAGCCCAGAGGCCAATATTTATCTCCCACTGATTGATGTAGTGATTTTTTCAGGTAGATTTTGGAACCCAAATCAAGCTAAAAAAATAATAGGCTTTCTATGGCCCACAATTGGAGAGAGAGAGATGGCACACCCAGGAGTCAAGACTGGCACACAAGCAGAAAGGGCAATATTAATCTCCCACTGATTTGTTTGTTTTTTTCAGGGAGACTTTAGGAAAAAAAATAATAGAATAAAATGATTTTTTCAGGAAGAATTTAGAAACCAAATAAAATAAAATGATTTTTTCAGGGAGAATTTAGAAAACAAATAAAACAAAAAAAGGCTTTCTATGGCCCACTGAGTGAGAGATGACGCACACAGGAGTCAGGAGTGGCACACAAGCCCAGAGGCCAATATTTATCTCCCACTGATTGATGTAGTGATTTTTTCAGGTAGATTTTGGAACTCAAATCAAGCTAAAAAAATAATAGGCTTTCTATGGCCCACAATTGGAGAGAGAGAGAGATGGCACACCCAGGAGTCAAGACTGGCACACAAGCAGAAAGGGCAATATTAATCTCCCACTGATTTGTTTTTGTTTTGTTTTTTCAGGGAGACTTTAGGAAAAAAAATAATAGAATAAAATGATTTTTTCAGGAAGAATTTAGAAACCAAATAAAAAAAAATGATTTTTTCAGGGAGAATTTAGAAAACAAATAAAACAAAAAAAGGCTTTCTATGGCCCACTGAGTGAGAGATGACGCACACAGGAGTCAGGAGTGGCACACAAGCCCAGAGGCCAATATTTATCTCCCACTGATTGATGTAGTGATTTTTTCAGGTAGATTTTGGAACCCAAATCAAGCTAAAAAAATAATAGGCTTTCTATGGCCCACAATTGGAGAGAGAGAGAGAGAGAGATGACACACCCAGGAGTCAAGACTGGCACACAAGCAGAAAGGGCAATATTAATCTCCCACTGATTTTTTTTTTTTTTTTTTTTTTCAGGGAGACTTTAGGAAAAAAAATAATAGAATAAAATGATTTTTTCAGGAAGAATTTAGAAACCAAATAAAATAAAATGATTTTTTCAGGGAGAATTTAGAAAACAAATAAAACAAAAAAAGGCTTTCTATGGCCCACTGAGTGAGAGATGACGCACACAGGAGTCAGGAGTGGCACACAAGCCCAGAGGCCAATATTTATCTCCCACTGATTGATGTAGTGATTTTTTCAGGTAGATTTTGGAACCCAAATCAAGCTAAAAAAATAATAGGCTTTCTATGGCCCACAATTGGAGAGAGAGAGAGAGAGATGGCACACCCAGGAGTCAAGACTGGCACACAAGCAGAAAGGGCAATATTAATCTCCCACTGATTTGTTTTTTTTTTTTTTTTTCAGGGAGACTTTAGGAAAAAAAAATAATAGAATAAAATGATTTTTTCAGGAAGAATTTAGAAACCAAATAAAATAAAATGATTTTTTCAGGGAGAATTTAGAAAACAAATAAAACAAAAAAAGGCTTTCTATGGCCCACTGAGTGAGAGATGACGCACACAGGAGTCAGGAGTGGCACACAAGCCCAGAGGCCAATATTTATCTCCCACTGATTGATGTAGTGATTTTTTCAGGTAGATTTTGGAACCCAAATCAAGCTAAAAAAATAATAGGCTTTCTATGGCCCACAATTGGAGAGAGAGAGAGAGATGGCACACCCAGGAGTCAAGACTGGCACACAAGCAGAAAGGGCAATATTAATCTCCCACTGATTTGTTTTTGTTTTGTTTTTTTCAGGGAGACTTTAGGAAAAAAAATAATAGAATAAAATGATTTTTTCAGGAAGAATTTAGAAACCAAATAAAATAAAATGATTTTTTCAGGGAGAATTTAGAAAACAAATAAAACAAAAAAAGGCTTTCTATGGCCCACTGAGTGAGAGATGACGCACACAGGAGTCAGGAGTGGCACACAAGCCCAGAGGCCAATATTTATCTCCCACTGATTGATTTATTGATTTTTTCAGGTAGAATTTAGAACCCAAATCAACCAAAAACATAAATAGGCTTTCTATGGCCCACTATTTGTGAGAGAGATGGCACGCTCAGGACTGGCACACAAGCCCAGAGGCCAATATTAATTTCCCTTTTTTTTTTCAGGGAGAATTTATAAAACCAAAAAAAAAAAAATAAATAGGCTTTCTATGGCCCACTATCTGAGAGAGAGAGATGGCACGCTTAGGACTGGCACACAAGCCCAAAGGCCAATATTAATCTCCCTTTTTTTTTTCAGGGAGAATTTATAAAACAAAAAAAAAATAAATAAATAGGCTTTCTATGGCCCACTATTTGTGAGAGAGATGGCACGCTCAGGACTGGCACACAAGCCTGGAGGCCAATATTAATCTCCCACTTTTTTTTTTTTTGTTCCAGGGAAAATTTATAAACCCAATAAAAAAAAAAAAAAATAGGCTTTCTATGGCCCACTACCTGAGAGAGATGGCACGCTTAGGACTGGCACACAAGCCAAAAGGCCAATATTAATCTCCCTTTTTTTTTTCAGGGAGAATTTATAAAACTAAAAAAAACAAAATAAATAGGCTTTCTATGGCCCACTATTTGTGAGAGAGATGGCACGCTCAGGACTGGCACACAAGCCCAGAGGCCAATATTAATCTCCCACTTTTTTTTTTTTTGTTCCAGGGAAAATTTATAAACCCAATAAAAAAAATAATAAATAGGCTTTCTATGGCCCACTATCTGAGAGAGAGAGAGATGGCACGCTTAGGACTGGCACACAAGTCCAAAGGCCAATATTAATCTCCCACTGATTGATTTATTGATTTTTTCAGGTAGAATTTAGAACCCAAATAAAGCAAAAAAAAAAAAAGGGCTTTCTATGGCCCACTGAGTGAGTGATGATGCACACAGGAGTCAGGAGTGGCACACAAGCCCTGAGGCCAATATTTTTCTCCCACTGATTGATGTAGTGATTTTTTCAGGTAGATTTTAGAACCCAAATCAAGCAAAAAAATAAATAGGCTTTCTATGGCCCACTGACTGAGAGATGGCACACACAGGAGTCAAGAGTGGCACACAAGCCCTGAGGCCAATATTTTTCTCCCACTGATTGATGTAGTGATTTTTTCAGGTAGATTTTGGAACCCAAATCAAGCTAAAAAAATAATAGGCTTTCTATGGCCCACAATTGGAGAGAGAGAGAGAGATGGCACACCCAGGAGTCAAGACTGGCACACAAGCAGAAAGGGCAATATTAATCTCCCACTGATTTGTTTTTTTTTTTTTCTTCAGGGAGAATTTAGGAAAAAAAAATAATAGAATAAAATGATTTTTTCAGGAAGAATTTAGAAACCAAATAAAATTAAATGATTTTTTCAGGGAGAATTTAGAAAACAAATAAAACAAAAAAAGGCTTTCTATGGCCCACTGAGTGAGAGATGACGCACACAGGAGTCAGGAGTGGCACACAAGCCCAGAGGCCAATATTTATCTCCCACTGATTGATGTAGTGATTTTTTCAGGTAGATTTTGGAACCCAAATCAAGCTAAAAAAATAATAGGCTTTCTATGGCCCACAATTGGAGAGAGAGAGAGAGATGGCACACCCAGGAGTCAAGACTGGCACACAAGCAGAAAGGGCAATATTAATCTCCCACTGATTTGTTTTTTTTTTTTTTCAGGGAGACTTTAGGAAAAAAAAATAATAGAATAAAATGATTTTTTCAGGAAGAATTTAGAAACCAAATAAAATAAAATGATTTTTTCAGGGAAAATTTAGAAAACAAATAAAACAAAAAAAGGCTTTCTATGGCCCACTGAGTGAGAGATGACGCACACAGGAGTCAGGAGTGGCACACAAGCCCAGAGGCCAATATTTATCTCCCACTGATTGATGTAGTGATTTTTTCAGGTAGATTTTGGAACCCAAATCAAGCTAAAAAAATAATAGGCTTTCTATGGCCCACAATTGGAGAGAGAGAGAGAGATGGCACACCCAGGAATCAAGACTGGCACACAAGCAGAAAGGGCAATATTAATCTCCCACTGATTTGTTTTTTGTTTTTTTTTCAGGGAGACTTTAGGAAAAAAAAATAATAGAATAAAATGATTTTTTCAGGAAGAATTTAGAAACCAAATAAAATAAAATGATTTTTTCAGGGAGAATTTAGAAAACAAATAAAACAAAAAAAGGCTTTCTATGGCCCACTGAGTGAGAGATGACGCACACAGGAGTCAGGAGTGGCACACAAGCCCAGAGGCCAATATTTATCTCCCACTGATTGATGTAGTGATTTTTTCAGGTAGATTTTGGAACCCAAATCAAGCTAAAAAAATAATAGGCTTTCTATGGCCCACAATTGGAGAGAGAGAGAGAGATGGCACACCCAGGAGTCAAGACTGGCACACAAGCAGAAAGGGCAATATTAATCTCCATCTGATTTGTTTTTTTTTTTTTTTTTCAGGGAGACTTTAGGAAAAAAAATAATAGAATAAAATGATTTTTTCAGGAAGAATTTAGAAACCAAATAAAATAAAATGATTTTTTCAGGGAGAATTTAGAAAACAAATAAAACAAAAAAAGGCTTTCTATGGCCCACTGAGTGAGAGATGACGCACACAGGAGTCAGGAGTGGCACACAAGCCCAGAGGCCAATATTTATCTCCCACTGATTGATGTAGTGATTTTTTCAGGTAGATTTTGGAACCCAAATCAAGCTAAAAAAAAATAGGCTTTTTATGGCCCACAATTGGAGAGAGAGAGAGAGATGGCACACCCAGGAGTCAAGACTGGCACACAAGCAGAGAAAGGGCAATATTAATCTCCCACTGATTTGTTTTTTTTTTTTTTTTTAAGGGAGATTTTAGGAAAAAAAAATAATAGAATAAAATGATTTTTTCAGGAAGAATTTAGAAGCCAAATAAAATAAAATGATTTTTTCAGGGAGAATTTAGAAAACAAATAAAACAAAAAAAGGCTTTCTATGGCCCACTGAGTGAGAGATGACGCACACAGGAGTCAGGAGTGGCACACAAGCCCAGAGGCCAATATTTATCTCCCACTGATTGATGTAGTGATTTTTTCAGGTAGATTTTGGAACCCAAATCAAGCTAAAAAAATAATAGGCTTTCTATGGCCCACAATTGGAGATAGAGAGAGAGAGAGAGAGAGAGATGGCACACCCAGGAGTCAAGACTGGCACACAAGCAGAAAGGGCAATATTAATCTCCCACTGATTTGTTTTTTTGTTTTTTTTTCAGGGAGACTTTAGGAAAAAAAAAATAATAGAATAAAATGATTTTTTCAGGAAGAATTTAGAAACCAAATAAAATAAAATGATTTTTTCAGGGAGAATTTAGAAAACAAATAAAACAAAAAAAGGCTTTCAATGGCCCACTGAGTGAGAGATGACGCACACAGGAGTCAGGAGTGGCACACAAGCCCAGAGGCCAATATTTATCTCCCACTGATTGATGTAGTGATTTTTTTCAGGTAGATTTTGGAACCCAAATCAAGCTAAAAAAATAATAGGCTTTCTATGGCCCACAATTGGAGAGAGAGAGAGAGATGGCACACCCAGGAGTCAAGACTGGCACACAAGCAGAAAGGGCAATATTAATCTCCCACTGATTTGTTTTTTTTTTTTTTTCAGGGAGACTTTAGGAAAAAAAATAATAGAATAAAATGATTTTTTCAGGAAGAATTTAGAAACCAAATAAAATAAAATGATTTTTTCAGGGAGAATTTAGAAAACAAATAAAACAAAAAAAGGCTTTCTATGGCCCACTGAGTGAGAGATGACGCACACAGGAGTCAGGAGTGGCACAAAAGCCCAGAGGCCAATATTTATCTCCCACTGATTGATGTAGTGATTTTTTCAGGTAGATTTTGGAACCCAAATCAAGCTAAAAAACTAATAGGCTTTCTATGGCCCACAATTGGAGAGAGAGAGATGGCACACCCAGGAGTCAAGACTGGCACACAAGCAGAGAAAGGGCAATATTAATCTCCCACTGATTTGTTTTTTTTTTTTCAGGGAGACTTTAGGAAAAAAAATAATAGAATAAAATGATTTTTTCAGGAAGAATTTAGAAACCAAATAAAATAAAATGATTTTTTCAGGGAGAATTTAGAAAACAAATAAAACAAAAAAAGGCTTTCTATGGCCCACTGAGTGAGAGATGACGCACACAGGAGTCAGGAGTGGCACACAAGCCCAGAGGCCAATATTTATCTCCCACTGATTGATGTAGTGATTTTTTCAGGTAGATTTTGGAACTCAAATCAAGCTAAAAAAATAATAGGCTTTCTATGGCCCACAATTGGAGAGAGAGAGAGATGGCACACCCAGGAGTCAAGACTGGCACACAAGCAGAAAGGGCAATATTAATCTCCCACTGATTTGTTTTTGTTTTGTTTTTTCAGGGAGACTTTAGGAAAAAAAATAATAGAATAAAATGATTTTTTCAGGAAGAATTTAGAAACCAAATAAAAAAAAATGATTTTTCAGGGAGAATTTAGAAAACAAATAAAACAAAAAAAGGCTTTCTATGGCCCACTGAGTGAGAGATGACGCACACAGGAGTCAGGAGTGGCACACAAGCCCAGAGGCCAATATTTATCTCCCACTGATTGATGTAGTGATTTTTTCAGGTAGATTTTGGAACCCAAATCAAGCTAAAAAAATAATAGGCTTTCTATGGCCCACAATTGGAGAGAGAGAGAGAGAGATGACACACCCAGGAGTCAAGACTGGCACACAAGCAGAAAGGGCAATATTAATCTCCCACTGATTTTTTTTTTTTTTTTTTTTTTCAGGGAGACTTTAGGAAAAAAAATAATAGAATAAAATGATTTTTTCAGGAAGAATTTAGAAACCAAATAAAATAAAATGATTTTTTCAGGGAGAATTTAGAAAACAAATAAAACAAAAAAAGGCTTTCTATGGCCCACTGAGTGAGAGATGACGCACACAGGAGTCAGGAGTGGCACACAAGCCCAGAGGCCAATATTTATCTCCCACTGATTGATGTAGTGATTTTTTCAGGTAGATTTTGGAACCCAAATCAAGCTAAAAAAATAATAGGCTTTCTATGGCCCACAATTGGAGAGAGAGAGAGAGATGGCACACCCAGGAGTCAAGACTGGCACACAAGCAGAAAGGGCAATATTAATCTCCCACTGATTTGTTTTTTTTTTTTTTTTCAGGGAGACTTTAGGAAAAAAAAAAAATAGAATAAAATGATTTTTTCAGGAAGAATTTAGAAACCAAATAAAATAAAATGATTTTTTCAGGGAGAATTTAGAAAACAAATAAAACAAAAAAAGGCTTTCTATGGCCCACTGAGTGAGAGATGACGCACACAGGAGTCAGGAGTGGCACACAAGCCCAGAGGCCAATATTTATCTCCCACTGATTGATGTAGTGATTTTTTCAGGTAGATTTTGGAACCCAAATCAAGCTAAAAAAATAATAGGCTTTCTATGGCCCACAATTGGAGAGAGAGAGAGAGATGGCACACCCAGGAGTCAAGACTGGCACACAAGCAGAAAGGGCAATATTAATCTCCCACTGATTTGTTTTTGTTTTGTTTTTTTCAGGGAGACTTTAGGAAAAAAAATAATAGAATAAAATGATTTTTTCAGGAAGAATTTAGAAACCAAATAAAATAAAATGATTTTTTCAGGGAGAATTTAGAAAACAAATAAAACAAAAAAAGGCTTTCTATGGCCCACTGAGTGAGAGATGACGCACACAGGAGTCAGGAGTGGCACACAAGCCCAGAGGCCAATATTTATCTCCCACTGATTGATTTATTGATTTTTTCAGGTAGAATTTAGAACCCAAATCAACCAAAAACATAAATAGGCTTTCTATGGCCCACTATTTGTGAGAGAGATGGCACGCTCAGGACTGGCACACAAGCCCAGAGGCCAATATTAATTTCCCTTTTTTTTTTCAGGGAGAATTTATAAAACCAAAAAAAAATAAATAAATAGGCTTTCTATGGCCCACTATCTGAGAGAGAGAGATGGCACGCTTAGGACTGGCACACAAGCCCAAAGGCCAATATTAATCTCCCTTTTTTTTTTCAGGGAGAATTTATAAAACAAAAAAAAAATAAATAAATAGGCTTTCTATGGCCCACTATTTGTGAGAGAGATGGCACGCTCAGGACTGGCACACAAGCCTGGAGGCCAATATTAATCTCCCACTTTTTTTTTTTTTGTTCCAGGGAAAATTTATAAACCCAATAAAAAAAAAAATAAATAGGCTTTCTATGGCCCACTACCTGAGAGAGATGGCACGCTTAGGACTGGCACACAAGCCCAAAGGCCAATATTAATCTCCCTTTTTTTTTTCAGGGAGAATTTATAAAACTAAAAAAAACAAAATAAATAGGCTTTCTATGGCCCACTATTTGTGAGAGAGATGGCACGCTCAGGACTGGCACACAAGCCCAGAGGCCAATATTAATCTCCCACTTTTTTTTTTTTTGTTCCAGGGAAAATTTATAAACCCAATAAAAAAAATAATAAATAGGCTTTCTATGGCCCACTATCTGAGAGAGAGAGATGGCACGCTTAGGACTGGCACACAAGTCCAAAGGCCAATATTAATCTCCCACTGATTGATTTATTGATTTTTTCAGGTAGAATTTAGAACCCAAATAAAGCAAAAAAAAAAAAAAGGGCTTTCTATGGCCCACTGAGTGAGTGATGATGCACACAGGAGTCAGGAGTGGCACACAAGCCCTGAGGCCAATATTTTTCTCCCACTGATTGATGTAGTGATTTTTTCAGGTAGATTTTAGAACCCAAATCAAGCAAAAAAATAAATAGGCTTTCTATGGCCCACTGACTGATAGATGGCACACACAGGAGTCAAGAGTGGCACACAAGCCCTGAGGCCAATATTTTTCTCCCACTGATTGATGTAGTGATTTTTTCAGGTAGATTTTATAACCCAAATCAAGCAAAAAAATAAATAGGCTTTCTATGGCCCACTGAGTGAGAGATGGCACACACAGGGATGGCACTCTAGCAGAAATGTCAATCTTAATCTCCCACAAAAAAAAAACAAAAAAAAAAACAGGGAGTGTCCAACAATTACTATCTCCCTGCAGTAATCTCAGCCAGGTATGGCAGGCAGCAATAAGGAGTGGACTGATGCACAAATTAAATAAAAAGTGTGGACAAACAAAAAAGATAGCTGTGCAGAAAGGAAGGAACAAAAGGATTTGTTCTTTGAAAAAAGCAGTTGGTTTGCACAGCGGCGTACACACAGCAATGCAGCTATCAGGGAGCCTCCTAGGGCAGCCCAATGAGCTACAGCGCTGAGGGGAAAAAAAAAAAAAAGTAGCTTCCACTGTCCCTGCACACCGAAGGTGGTGTTGGGCAGTGGAAATCGCTACAGCACAAGCGGTTTGGTGGTTAATGGACCCTGCGTAACGCTATCCCTGCGTCTGACGAAGCGGCAGCAACCTCTCCCTAAGCTCAGATCAGCAGCAGTAACATGGCGGTCGGCGGGAACGCCCCTTTATAGCCCCTGTGACGCCGCAGACAGCAAGCCAATCACTGCAATGCCCTTCTCTAAGATGGTGGGGACCAGGACCTATGTCATCACGCTGCCCACACTCTGCGTTTACCTTCATTGGCTGAGAAATGGCGCTTTTCGCGTCATTGAAACGCGACTTTGGCGCGAAAGTCGCGTACCGCATGGCCGACCCCGCACAGGGGTCGGATCGGGTTTCATGAAACCCGACTTTGCCAAAAGTCGGCGACTTTTGAAAATGAACGACCCGTTTCGCTCAACCCTAGTGCAGAGCACTATATGGCACAGCTATGGGGAAATAATGATCTATTTTTATTTTTGAAATTCACCGGTAAATGCTGCATTTCCACCCTAGGCTTATTCTCGAGTCAATAAGTTTTCCCAGTTTTTTGTGGCAAAATTAGGGGGGTCGGCTTATACTCGGGTCGGCTTATACTCGAGTATATACGGTATGCCTCACTTGTTTAGTTGCAGTCTAATTCTCTGCTCAGCTTTAAAGTAGAAGTCCTGACTTTAACCCCTTAAGCCCCAAGGGTGGTTTGCACGTTAATGATCGGGCCAATTTTTAAAATTCTGACCACTGTCACTTTATCAGGTTATAACTCTGGAACGCTTCAACGGATCTTGGCGATTCTGAGACTGTTTTCTCGAGACATATTGTACTTCCTGATAGTGGTAAAATATCTTTGATATAACTTGCGTTTATTTGTGTAAAAAACGGAAATTTGGCGAAAATTTTGAAATTTTTGGAACTTTGAATTTTTGTGCCCTTAAAACAGAGAAATATGTCACACAATATAGTTAATAAATACCATTTCCCACAAGTCTACTTTACATCAGAACAATTTTGGAAACAATTTTTTTTTGTTAGGGAGTTATAAGGGTTTAAATTGACCAGCAATTTCTCACTTTTTTACAACAAAATATACAAAACCATTTTTTTTAGGGACCACCTCACATTTGAAGTTACATTTAGGGGTATATACGGCAGAAAATACCCAAAAGTGACACCATTCTAAAAACTACACCCCTCAAGCTGATCAAAACCACATTCAAAAAGTTTATTAACCCTTCAGATGCTTCACAGGAGCAATGTGGAAGGAAAAAATGAAAAATTAACTTTTTAGTCACGAAAACGATATTTTAGCAACAATTATTTTATTTTCCCAAGGGTAAAAGGAGAAATTGGACCACGGAAGTTGTTGTCCAATTTGTCCTAGGTACGCTGGTACCCCATATCTGGGAAAAAAACTGGGCACACGTTGGTGCTCGAAAGGGAAGTACTGACGTTTTGGGATGCAGACTTTGATCAAATCATCTGTGGGCATCATGCTCCATTTGCAGAGCCCCTGATGTGCTTAAACAGGAAAAAAAAACACAAGTGACATCATTTTGGAAAGTAGACCCCCAAAGAACTTACCTAGATGTGCCTCCTTTGGAAATAATCTGTTTCCTGTAAAGTAAATTAGTAGTGCATGGAGGTGTGGTACAATTTGAAGCAATCCTTCATACACAGGCCAGGTTTGTCGGGGCAGGTGTCGCATTGATAGATGGTGTCGTTGTGTATTCCTCTTTTGTTGCACACTCGGCAACTTTTTTGCGGCTTACCTTTTCTTCCAGTTGGCAGGACCACCCCAGGAAAATGCTGACCTGGTACTATACGAGCGCCTTCAGTGCCAGAAGTATTGGGGCCCAATCTTTCCCTCGTGCCAAACATCAGGGCCTTAACCACTACCTCCTGGAAATGAAGGTACAACGTATCAGCAGTCTTTCTGCGATTCGATTGGCCAGTCCGCTGCCTTCATCTATAATATCAGCATTCTTACCTCTTTTCTCCTACACTGATACAAATATTTTTCATTGGGGTTCGTTTACCATACCTATTCCTTGCTATCACTAGCACACTGATGAAGGTCCTTGCAGACCGAAACGTTTGTGACTACTGTATGTATTACATTAAATACCCATTTTGCATCACATTTCTTGGAGTGTGCTAAGTTTTACATCTTTTCAAACAGAGGCTGGACAGACATCTGTCTGGGATGATTTAGTGACTCCTGCACTGAGCAGGGGGTTGGACCAGATGACCCAGGAGGTCCCTTCCAACTCTACTATTCTATGATTCTATGATTCATTAACATGTCTCCTAACCTCTGTGGATTGTCCACAACTAGGGTTGAGCGACCTTTACTTTTATAGGATCGGGTCGGGTTTCACGAAACCCGACTTTTGAAAAAGTCGGGTCGAGTGAAATCGGCCGATCCTATAAAAAAGTCGGGGTCGGGGTCGGCCGAAACCTGAAACCCAATGCAGTGCATTGGGTTTCCATGGTTCCCAGGGTCTAAAGGAGCAGAAACTCTCCTTCAGGCCCTGCGATCCATATTTTAGTGTAAAATAAAGAATTAAAATAAAAAATATCGCAACACTTACCCTCTGACCCTTTTACACTTAAATCTGAATTCCGATACCAATTCCCGATATCTTAAACATATCGGGAATCGGTATCGTAATTCCGATTCTAGATTCAAAAGATCGCCGACTTCATGGCCGACCCCACACTGGGGTCGGGTCGGGTTTCATGAAACCCGACCTTGCCAAAAGTTGGCGACTTTTGAAAAATTTCGACCTGTTTCGCTCAACCCTATCCACAACTGTAGATCTACAGCTATTCTGGTGTAGATAGTTCTACACCAAAATCTCTATTTAGCTCTATGGATTTAGGTGCAGGTTTTGGTGCAGGGTTTTAGCCCCTTGTCTGAAGGGCTGGAATCTTCTTTGTATAATGGCAGCATACATTCACATGCAGGGACAAAAGCTTTGCCCTGGCCCCATAGCAAAGTTTTGAAGGGGCCTTGGCCCCCCTACCTCCGCGATGCCCTGCCCCTTTAGCCATGCACCCTGCCAACATCCTGAAATGAAGTTCCAAAGCTGAATTAGTCCTGGGAAGAGGGTACACCATGCTCCGGTAGGTGCCTGTCACCTATAGGAGCATGGCAGGGGGTTAAGTAATATTCACCACCTGTTGCCACATGCTGTGTTCCTCTGCTTTGATACAGGACTTGGAATGATGCATGCAATCATGTGATCTCTCACGTCTCAGGATCTGCATCAAAGCAGAGTGAGGAAAGCAGCACAACAGCATGTGGTGAGTATTAACCCCTTTACCCCCAAGGGTGGTTTGCACGTTAATGACCAGGCCAATTTTTACAATTCTGACCACTGTCCCTTTATGAGGTTATAACTCCGAAACGCTTCAACGGATCCTGGTGATTCTGACATTGTTTTCTCGTGACATATTGTACTTCATGATAGTGGTAAAATTTCTTTGATAGTACCTGCGTTTATTTGTGAAAAAAACGGAAATTTGGCGAAAATTTTGAAAATTTCGCAATTTTCAAACTTTGAATTTTTATGCAATTAAATCACAGAGATATGTCACACAAAATACTTAATAAGTAACATTTCCCACATGTCTCCTTTACATCAGCATAATTTTGGAACCAATTTTTTTTTTTGTTAGGGAGTTATAAGGGTTAAAAGTTGACCAGCAATTTCTCATTTTTACAACACCATTTTTTTTTAGGGACCACGTCTCATTTGAAGTCATTTTGAGGGGTCTACATGATAGAAAATGCCCAAGTGTGACACCATTCTAAAAACTGCACCCCTCAAGGTGCTCAAAACCACATTCAAGAAGTTTATTAACCCTTCAGGTGTTTAATAGGAATTTTTGGAATGTTTAAATAAAAATGAACATTTAACTTTTTTACACAAAAAATTTACTTCAGCTCCAATTTGTTTTATTTTACCAAGGGTAACAGGAGAAATTGGACCCAAAAAGTTGTTGTCCAATTTATCCTGAGTACGCTGATACCCCATATGTGGCAGTAAACCACTGTTTGGGCGCATGGGAGAGCTCGGAAGGGAAGGAGCGCTATTTGACTTTTCAATGCAAAATTGACAGGAATTGAGATGGGACGCCATGTTGCGTTTGGAGAGCCACTGATGTGCCTAAACATTGAAACTCCCCACAAGTGACACCATTTTGGAAAGTAGACCCCCTAAGGAACTTATCTGGATGTGTGGTGAGCACTTTGACCCACCAAGTGCTTCACAGAAGTTTATAATGCAGAACCGTAAAAATAAAAAATCATATTTTTTCACAAAAATTATATTTTTGCCCCCAATTTTTTATTTTTCCAAGGGTAAGAGAAGAAATTGGACCTCAAAAGTTGTTGTCCAATTTGTCCCGAGTACGCTGATACCCCATATGTGGCAGTAAACCACTGTTTGGGCGCATGGGAGAGCTCGGAAGGGAAGGAGCGCCGTTTGACTTTTCAATGCAAAATTGACAGGAATTGAGATGGGACGCCATGTTGCGTTTGGAGAGCCACTGATGTGCCTAAACATTGAAAACCCCCACAAGTGACACCATTTTGGAAAGTAGACCCCCTAAGGAACTTATCTGGATGTGTGGTGAGCACTTTGACCCACCAAGGGCTTCATAGAAGTTTATAATGCAGAGCCATAAAAATAAAACAAAATTTTTTTCCCACAAAAATTATTTTTTAGCCCCCAGTTTTGTATTTTCCCTAGAGTAACAGGAGAAATTGGACCACAAAAGTTGTTGTCCAATTTGTCCTGAGTACGCTGATACCCCATATGTGGGGGGGAACCACCGTTTGGGCGCATGGGAGGGTTCGGAAGGGAAGGAGCGCCATTTGGAATGCAGACTTAGATGGAATGGTCTGCAGGCGTCACATTGCGTTTGCAGAGCCCCTAATGTACCTAAACAGTAGAAACCCCCCACAAGTGACACCATTTTGGAAAGTAGACCCCCTAAGGAACTCATCTTGATGTGTTGTGAGAGCTTTGAACCCCCAAGTATTTCACTACAGTTTATAACGCAGAGCCATGCAAATAAAAAATATTTTTTTTTCCACAAAAATTATATTTTAGCCCCCAGTTTTGTATTTTTCCAAGGTTAGCAGGAGAAATTGGACCCTAAATGTTGTTGTCCAATTTGTCCTGAGTACGCTGATACCCGATATGTGGGGGGGAACCACCGTTTGGGCGCATGGGAGGGCTCGGAAGGGAAGGAGCATCATTTGGAATGCAGACTTAGATGGATTGGTCTGCAGGCGTCACATTGCGTTTGCAGAGCCCCTAATGTACCTAAACAGTAGAAACCCCCCACAAGTGACCCCATATTGGAAACTAGACCCCTCAATGAACTTATCTAGCTGTGTTGTGAGAACTTTGAACCCCCAAGTGTTTCACTACAGTTTATAACGCAGAGCCGTGAAAATAAAAAATCTTTTTGTTTTCCCACAAAAATTATTTTTTAGCCCCCAGTTTTGTATTTTCCCAAGGGTAACAGGAGAAATTGGTCCACAAAAGTTGTTGTCCAATTTGTCCTGAGTACGCTGATACCCCATATGTTGGGGTAAACCCCTGTTTGGGCACACAGGAGAGCTCGGAAGGGAAGGAGCACTGTTTTACTTTTTCAACGCAGAATTGGCTGGAATTGAGATCGGACGCCATGTCGTGTTTGGAGAGCCCCTGATGTGCCGAAACAGTGGAAACCCCCCAATTATAACTGAAACCCTAATCTAAACACACCCCTAACCCTAATTCCAACGGTAACCCTAACCACACCTCTAACCCTGACACACCCCTAACCCTAATCCCAACCCTATTCCCAACTGTAAATGTAATCTAAACCCTAACCCTAACTTTAGCCCCAACCCTAACTGTAGCCCCAACCCTAACCCTAATCCTAGCCCTAACCCTAGCCCTAACCCTAACCCTAACCCTAGCCCTAACCCTAGCCCTAACCCTAGCCCTAACCCTAGCCCTAACCCTAGCCCTAGCCCTAACCCTAGCCCTAACCCTAGCCCTAACCCTAGCCCTAACCCTAACCCTAGCCCTAACCCTAGCCCTAGCCCTAACCCTAGCCCTAGCCCTAACCCTAGCCCTAACCCTAGCCCTAACCCTAGCCCTAGCCCTAACCCTAGCCCTAACCCTAGCCCTAATGGGAAAATGGAAATAAATACATTTTTTTTTATTTTTCCCTAACTAAGGGGGTGATGAAGGGGGGTTTGATTTACTTTTATAGCGAGTTTTTTAGCGGATTTTTATGATTGGCAGCCGTCACACACTGAAAGACCCTTTTTATTGCAAAAAATATTTTTTGCAATACCACATTTTGAGAGCTATAATTTTTCCATATTTTGGTCCACAGAGTCATGTGAGGTCTTGTTTTTTGCGGGACGAGTTGACGTTTTTATTGAAAACATTTTTGGGCACGTGACATTTTTTTATCGCTTTTTATTCCGATTTTTGTCAGGAAGAATGACCAAAAGCCAGCTATTCATGAATTTCTATTGGGGGAGGCGTTTATACCGTTCCGCGTTTGGTAAAATTGATAAATCAGTTTTATTCTTCGGGTCAGTACAATTACAGCGATACCTCATTTATATCATTTTTTTATGGTTTGGTGCTTTTATACGATAAAAACTATTTTACAGAAAAAATAATTATTTTTGCATCGCTTTATTCTCAGGACTATAACTTTTTTATTTTTTTGCTGATGATGCTGTATGGCGGCTCTTTTTTTGCGGGACAATATGACGCTTTCAGCGGTACCATGGTTATTTATATCTGTCTTTTTGATCGCGTGTTATTCCACTTTTTGTTCGGCGGTATGATAATAAAGCGTTGTTTTTTGCCTCGTTTTTTTTTTTTTTTTCTTACGGTGTTTACTGAAGGGGTTAACTAGTGGGCCAGTTTTATAGGTCGGGCCGTTACGGACGCGGCGATACTAAATATGTGTACTTTTATTGTTTTTTTTTTATTATTTAGATGAAGAAATGTATTTATGGGAATAATATATTTTTTTTTTTTTCATTATTTTGGAATATTTTTTTTTATTTTTTTTACACATTTGGAAATTTTTTTTTTTACTTTTTTACTTTGTCCCAGGGGGGGACATCACAGATCAGTGATCTGACAGTTTGCACAGCACTCTGTCAGATCACTGATCTGACATGCAGCGCTGCAGGCTTCACAGTGCCTGCTCTGAGCAGGCTCTGTGAAGCCACCTCCCTCCCTGCAGGACCCGGATCCGCGGCCATCTTGGATCCGGGGCTCGAGCAGGGAGGGAGGTGAGGAGACCCTCGCAGCAACGCGATCACATCGCGTTGCTGCGGGGGGCTCAGGGAAGCCCGCAGGGAGCCCCCTCCCTGCGCGGTGCTTCCCTGCACCGCCGGCACATCGCGATCATCTTTGATCGCGGTGTGCCAGGGGTTAATGTGCCGGGGGCGGTCCGTGACCGCTCCTGGCACATAGTGCCGGATGTCAGCTGCGATAAGCAGCTGACACCCGGCCGCGATCGGCCGCGCTCCCCCCGTGAGCGCGGCCGATCGGCTATGACGTACTATCCCGTCCAGGGTCAGATAAGCCCAGGGCACCTCGACGGGATAGTACATCTAAGGTCACAGAGGGGTTAATTTATCCTTGCCATATTCCAGTAGGTGACAGGCACCTACTGTACCAGACCTTGGTAGATCCAGGGGGCCCGCTGTTCATGGGTGCATTGCACCCCTTGGCAGCAGGCCCCCTGATGACCTGGCGGCAGTGGCGTCCCCTGCCTACATGGTAGGTACACCACTGATGCACTGCATGTCATTTTTTAAACTGTGCATTTTTCCATAAGCATGTGGATGGGATTTAGACATTTACACTGCATATGGCCCAAACTTGATGAACCATTCAGTTACTATGCTTTTTATCACAAACACTTCTTACATGTTTGCTCGTTTTTTCATGATGTAAACCCTTTATTTTCATGGAATTCTGCATTTTGCTAGTTTCTGCTGCTAATCCATTCACGACTTTGAAAATGTGACATTTTTGAAGCTTGGAAGCATTTTTAAACAGGAATATATAATTTTTCACTGGGACAATACATGTCGTAGAAACAAATATTGTTCATCCCCTTCACACCAGATTTTGCTTCAGTTTTACGTTTCTGTTTTAAAATCAGAAAATCTGAAGTAAAATGTGAGTTTTTAATGTGAGATATGAACAAAGGATGCTTCTGATTTGGAAAATTTATTGTGAATTCATCCCGAAATTCTCTGTCTGCTACTTGTTACTTTTTATTTTGTCTCTCATTATTTCCTGTACTAATACTTTCACTTTTAATTAGGAAGTGGACACAGGCGTATCTTGATCTTTGGAACAAGAGATAATCTCCATCTACTGGCCCAAATAAAGAGTGGTTTGCTGATGGCATGTTTTCCACTACACCATCCCTGTTCAAGCAACTTTATACAATCCATGTAGTCCACAGCGGCCTTGTTGTTCCTGTAGTGTACGCCTTGCTGATGGACAAGAGCCGTTCAACATACCAGAGATTGCTACAAGAGCTGAAGAACATGCAACCTGGACTGCAGCCACACAACCTGATGTTAGATTTTGAACTAGCTGCAATCAAGGCATTTGAGAATGAATTCCTCAACCTCAAGAAGACCGGTTGCTTCTTCCACCTATCACAGTCAGTTTGGCGTAAAGTTCAAAATGAAGGACTCAAGGTGCAATATCAAGGTGACCATGAATTTGCTTGTTGGATACGCATGATACCTGCCCTTGCCTTTCTACCAACACAGAATGTTGTGCCTTCATTTGAAGAGTTAGTGGAAAATCCTGACTTTCCACAAAAAGCCATACCCATTGTCAACTATTTTGAAGATACCTATGTTGGTGAAATGACTCGCAGAGGATGCCAGATACCATTGTTTCCAGTTGAACTTTGGAATATGTATGAACGGACATTAAATGATCAACAGCGAACAAATAACGATGTTGAAGGGTGGCACCGTAGCTTTCAAGAAACCCAAATATATACCGGTTCATTAACTGTCTGAAACATCAGCAAGAGCTCCACCGTTTAGAAATTATTCAGATAATAGCAGGAAATCCCACCTCTGCAAGAAACAAAAAATATGCTGCAATTTCTGCAAGGGTTAAACGTATTGTACAAGATTTCAACAATAGAAGCTTGATAGATTATCTGAGAGGCATCGCCTACAGCTTTGAATTTTAGTTGATTGTCACATATTTAGCTGTAAAATAATTCAAACATTAACACCTGCAATTTTTCTTTTCTTTCCTCTTTTTCTCTAACCCTTCCCCCTCTATACCCTTTATGTTTCTTGTTTAACAGTTTTAATTTATACAGTTAAAGAGTAACTCTAAAAAAAACAAGTTTTGCTATGTTATAGTACCTGTGGCGCTGATCTTCTTTTCCAATGGAGACCCCCTTCCAGCAACTTCACTTCTATGTGAAAAGTTCCATCCAAGTTCCAGCAGCAGGCTCCATGTGATGCAGGATTTCAGTGGCTAATAAGGAGGTCATTTCACCTTAGTAGAAGAACTTGTGGATGGACTTTAGGGGGCGTGGCTACACGGGATGTGCAACTGTCTGGCCTCTTTCAGACTAGCGGTTTTGCCGGTGATTATCGCAGCAGTGTAAAACCGCGGCGATAGTCACCAGCAAAACCACTACATAGCACTCGATTTGCCCAATGCAAGTCAATGGGCTCAAATTGCGGGAAAACTGTGCAGCAGAAAGCTTCACGGTTTTCCATTTTAAAACATGTTCTATCTTCCTGGCGATTACCACCGTGGTTTTAAACTGCAGTGGTAAACACCAGGAAAACAGCAAGTCTGAAAGAGGCATCAACGTGCTCCCTATGATATATACAGGGCTGCTGGTTCAGAGCCCCCTGCAAAGCTCCCCAACTCCCCATGTGCTCAGTTCTTCTCTGGCTTTACACAGGGGGGAAGCCCTACTCTTGTCCAGGATGAAGCAAATGAGGGGAGGAGGAAGAGGAACTTTCCAGAGGGCTGTGATCGAACAGCCCTGAATGTATCACAGGAAGCCTGAATCCGTCCACAATTTCTGCTATCTAGGGGGCCTGACTTCCTGCAGTACATAGAGCCTGCTGCTGTAACTTGGATGGGACTTTTCACACAAAACTAAATAAAATTTAGAAAATATTATATTTAAAAAAAACTAAACCTGCTGGAAGGGATTCTCCATTGGAAAAGATCAGTGCCACAGGTACTATAACATATCAACAGTTTTTTTTTTAGCGTTACGCTTTAAATATATTGTTTGGCAATGTTGATTGGTTTGACCAATTGTTAATATTTTTCTGTCTCTTTGTAATGTTACTTATCTGGAAAACTCAAAGTTTTGGAATTAAAATAAAAACTGTAACTTGATCACATTTATACATCTTAGTCCCAAAATATGATTAGTGAGAAGTGAACCTGCCAAAGTTCAGTTCAGGCAGTTCCATCCCAAACACACAAGAAAATCCGGCTTCGGGCTCAGCACCCCCAAACTGTCACCTCCATTGAACTCAATGGGTATGGAGACTCAGAGGAGTGGAGGATTTGTCCACCACATCCTCATCACTGACCAGAAAGTAAAAAAATATATATATTGCTACTTACCTCTTTGCTGAGGTACCGGCAGACGCAGAGAGTTCCGTTCAGTCCTCTTCCATGCACTTTGTGTGAATACAGTATGTCATCGTACCCGAGGGAATCCCTTTCAGGATTCCTAGCTAGGGTTTCCCTTGGTCAAGAAGACTCTCCACACAAGTCGGGACCTCAGCAAAGGGGAAAGAAGTGATTTTTATTTTTTGATGAGCAAACTCTGAACATTGCCTGTTTGGGATTGGTGTGGTTGAACCCGAGCAAGCAATGTACGATGCAAACCCTGAACTTTCCAGATTGGGTTTGCTCATCACTAGATACAGTATGATGTGTAATGGATGACAAATAGAAGCCATTAAGTGTAACACCATTAGTACATGACATTAAAATGATGGTCACTTGTGTTCAGGAGTGTCAAACTCATATTCACCAAGGGCCACACCAATTTAATGGTTGTCACCATATGGCCATTTGTTACTGAAAGACCGGATGCACACAATCGAGTCCTGTCCAGAACATGCATTTCTCTGCACAGAGCAGTGCATGCCCCTGTATAATGCATGGCACGGTGGATCAGCTCTTTGTCAGGCACTGTCACATCTTCCCTGGATCTCACTGATATCATGGAGAGCTATGGCTGCAGCTTCCAGTCACTTGTCATTGTGGTTGGTGCTGAAAGTTGCTGATAAACAGCTGGTTCAATGCACAATACAACTGGACCCTATTCTTGGCCTAATCTGAGGATGGGCATCAATAGAAAAAGGGATCCTGAAGTGTGAATGCCACTTTTATCTGCTGCTCCATTCTTTGGTATACTGGCAGAGTGTTCTGTGAGGGCTGATCCCAAACCCCCCCTTCTGAAGACCTGATAAAGAGTTTCTGTAGAAGCTGGTTAACCACCACTTTAGTTCAGCAAAGCCAATATCTCAGTTCTGCAGAGATGGTTGGTGGGATTAACCCTGTAGTCAGGCAACAATCCCCCTGCTTCCATACATAGCCTGCTTTAAAGGGGTATTCTCATGCCAAACAGCAAAATAAGGCAGCATGCTTTCAGCAGTCATGTTGCGGTAAGCATGCTGCCGATCTTCCCCTCCTGGTACTTACCTAGAGGTCTTCTGCTCATCTTTGCCTGATCTTCTCCTGGCTGTGTGGGCTGGCGATCGCCATGCTGGATCCGGAGGCCACCACGAGTCCTCTCCTTCTTCCCAGCTTCCTCTTCTTCTGCCTGATCTCATCGTGGCACTGCACATGTGCAGCAGTGTCTTGGTGACTGGAGAGGAATCCTGCCCCCTGCATTGACTGATGAATGGGGCAGGAGCGACATCATGTCAGTGAGCAACCTGGAGATTGGCATTCATCATGCTTCATGGATCAGTGATCCAGGCAAGATGAAAAGACAGCCAGAAGCAGGAGAAGACATCACGGGGAACCTCTAGACTGCACTCCGTGACCCAAGGAGCTGCAGCTGCGACAGGTAAGTATGTCAGGTTTTTTTGTTCTAGGGTGATAATACTACTTTAAGGCCAGCCATAAGAGACACTGGGTGAGCTGCTGAAAAGGCAGCCACAGGAATCCCTAGCAATTGGGGTCTTGTACATTTTACCCCAGGTATGTTCAGCCCTAGATGTTTTGTTCCCTGCATGTTGACCCCAAAAGTTGAGGGTGAAACATCTGGGGTCAAAATGTTAGGGGCAAAACATCAGATGGCAACACATATAGGGACATAATGCTGTAGGAGAAATATTCGGGGGCAAAACAGCTGGGGGCGAACTGCTGGGGGCAAACTGCTGGGGGTGAAACATTGATGACGGACGGGAATTCATGAACCGCAAGGGTGCAAACATGTGGGGGCAAACTGCTGGGGGTGAACTGCCGGGGGCGAAATGTGCGGGCGTGAAATGTGCGGGGGCAAAATGTACAAACATCTGGGGGTGAACTGCTGGGGGTTAACTGCTGGGGCGAAACATCCTGGAGACGAAATGTGTGGGGGCAAAATGTACCCAAGGGCGAACTGCTGGGGGTGAACTGCTGGTGGCAAAATGTGCGGGGGTGAAATGTGCTGGGGCAAAACATCCTGGGGGCCAAATGCTAGGGACGAAATGTTCGGGGGCAAAATGTACCCAGGGGCAAACTGCTGGGGGCAAAATGTGTGGGGGTGAAAGGTACCCAGGGGCGAACGGCTGGGGGCAAACTGCTGGGGGCAAAACATCCAAATCCCTAAATATTCAGGGCTCCCATTCCAAACTTTTTGCCGGATAACCCAGCTCTACAGTGACCACCACTTTAAACTACATTGTCGATAACATGACTTTAGTACAGTTCAATAACTGGATAAAGGAGGTCCCTAATGCTATCACTATTCATCTTGTAGGCCACAGGCTTTCATAAAGTCATGCAAACTTCCTGTTTATAAAAATCAGAAGAAAAGAAAGAGGTGAGTATAAGCTTTATTGCTTTTTTATAATATGAGGCCATTAAATTTGGGTAATACGGGACATTTTACTGTGCGTTGAGGTATTATAGGGGCATCACATTGTGTCAGCCATGTGGATGCCATCATACTATGTGGTGAGGATTGTGAGGAGCATAATGTCATGCATTGGGGATGTGGTACAATCCTGCTATGTAGGTTAAGCTCTGTGTAGGCATTATACTGTGTCGGTGAATTGCAGAGCATCATACTGTGTGTGGGGACGTTATACTGTTGCATCATAACATGTTGAGGGCTCTATGGGCCATCATACTATGAGGTTTGGGAACATCAAACTGTTGGGGGTGACTAGAGATATGGAGATATTGTACTGTGGGTTGCTCCATACAATGTACTTGCTGTGCGAGCATTATACTGCATTTGGATGACTGGGGAAAAATTATATTGTTTTTAATGAACTGCAGCAACATCATACTCTGTTGGGAACATTATGGGGGTATCACATTTTGCTGGAGGCATTGGGGCTTTCATAATACTGTCCATGTAGGGATGTCCATGGAGGGTTACTGTGGGGTATAATACTGTGTTTAGGCCATTTTGAGAGCATCATATGTTTTGAAATTTCGAAAGGGGTATCGAAGTGGGTGAGGACACTAAAGGGCTTCAATAGAGGACAATACTATTGTGAGTAATGCAGTTTACGTCCCTCTTCCTGTTATAAAAACTTGCTAGGTATGTCCTTTTGTAACTGTATCCCTGAATAATTTTCTAAGTTTTTTGGTAGGAGAGTAGAATACAATTAAGCCTTTTGCTATGGAATCCCATACTTTCTGTGTTCTCCCCTGCTCTGGGGCATTATTTGTTCTGGAAGGGGCACTAAGTGAACCTTATTTGTTTTAACTGATGGAAATATTTGTTTTAAGGAAGCATTTGGGAATTATTTATTTTTTAAGTAGGCATTATTACTTCTTAAAAGGGGCACTTTAATTGAACATTCAGGAATGATTATTACTTGAAGTATTATAACCACTTGATTCATCATTGGGGTCACTGCTTCATACTGCAAATGTTGCATCTTGGTGGAAATGTGACAAGTTGAAAGTGTCCTTCTTCTAATCCCTGCAGATGAATCATGGTTGAAAAAAGTTGTCAAGTCAGTATGGACCTGATAAAAAAAAAAACGAGAAACGTGAGCTGCTGAGCTGTCCCAATCAGAAGGAACATCAGATGTAAGTTACTATACCTTATATAACAGTACTATGATCCATATTTGGTTGGCATAAATGACATCTACCACTGTATGGTCAGTGTAGGGCGGTAATAGCTGTCTTTTTAATAGTGTGTTTTTTTAAATTCATTTTATTTCATAACTATTTGGGCAGCAGTTCAATCATTAAGTAATGGTATGCTTTCAGAGGTATTTTTGGTGATATTAGTCTCAGCACAGCGTGATTTGTTCCCCAGATCAATGGCAATGCTATTTATTCCCATTTTTCGTGTTGTGGTTATGGTAGTAGTCATTGAGTACCGGTATTTTGGGTGCGTGGAAATATTGAGAATATTGGTCTATATATAGTATGTTTTACAATAATTATATTTGTATAAATTTTCTATTTAGTGGCAGTCGAAGGGAGAGACATATCTCTGGGACTTGGGACCTTTATCTTGTTAGTCCTTTAGCAACACCTCTCCTTAGCACAGTGATTGGATGCTACAGTTATGTGCTCTATATGGGACACTACCATTGCATGGCTGACAAAAAAATCACCACTAGGGAGCATAAAAGGTTAATATCTGGAGCAGAAATGACAATGTCCAGAAAGTACATTTTGATTTGTTATCTTGAAGCATGCCGTATGAAGCCTTGGCTCTGGTTTTCAATTAAACTGGAAAACACTGTTAAATTTCAGGCCATTTCATGAGTTGTCCAATGATTTTGTTTTAGATAATTTGGAGGAAAAGCTCTGGCAAACAGTTCCAAATAAAATATTTTAAAAGACAAATTCTATTAAATAGTTACATTAGGAAAAACTTTTCTATTTATTTTTTCCCATTATTTTTTTTTCATTTCATTCTCCCTCTTAAATAAATAAATTAAATACAAAAATATATGCAATATTGATTCTGTACTAACATTTATGTAAGTACATTTTTGGGTGACATTTTTAATTTTGGAAAAGTCATTTTATGACTGTTTTAACTGTATTGTACATCTGTTAAACACAGGTGGAAACGATTCAGGTTATAGAGGAAAACAATAAAGGAAAAATAAAATTTCCAACAGTTGCTTTCCTGGCACTGTCAGCAGAATTCAAACACCAGAGGAGCTAATGTAAGGCAGTCAGCATCGTAAGACAACCCCTCTTCTCCCACCATCTGCAGAAAGGAAGCAGTGCTAATTGACACCTGTAGTTTGCTGATGGCAGCAAGAGAGAAGAGGGAAAAAAGTATTTTCCATCTGCCAATTCCCGCTATTTCTGAAATCTCATTTGGTTGTAAAAATAGGAATGTGTGATATATGTATAATTTAACACAACGTAGTTCCATCATCTAGAAATTTAGACTCATCAATCCAGTCATAGGGTATGTTGCTGCTTGGGTATGCAGCAATTATCTGCAGCCGATGGGGTAATCCTGCAGCAAATGTCCAATTACAATGAGGTAACAACATGGGGAATAATAAAGTAATCTATAATATAACGCTGGGAGCGTCACTCTGTCCGAAGCCTTTATAGACTGCGCAAGCGCAAGCGCCGGCGCAGTCTGGACCCCACAGAGTGACGCTCCCAGGAGATGCGTAAACACTGAACGCACACCGCGATCTCCACCGGAGAGGCAGGGATGCGCCAGGAGGGTAAGTGTATTCACCTGTCCCCCGTTCCAGTGCTGCGTGCGGCTCCGTCTCCCGGGTCCTCTGCCTGTGACGTTCACAGTTCAGAGGGTGCGATGACGTGCTTAATGCGCGCCGCCCTCTGACTGAACAGTCACAGCCAGAGGAGCCGGAACACGGAGCGGATGCAGCACTGGATCAGGGCCAGGTGAATATAGCAAGTGGGGCCTGAGCGAGCGGCAACTCCGGCACCTGACCCCCACAGCGCGCCGGTGTCCCCGCCTGCTCAGGCCCCCCAGCACTCGGCGCCCAGCGACGATAGGTGAGTATGGTATTTTGTTTTTATATATCGCAGCAGCATATGGGGCATATAATCCTATGGAGCATCTTATGGGGGCCATCAACCATAATGGAGCAGTTTACGGGGGCATATAATCCTATGGAGCATCTTATGGGGCCATCAACCATAATGGAGCAGTGTACGGGGGCATATAATCCTTTGGAGCATCTTATGGGGCCATCAACCATAATGGAGCAGTGTACGGGGGCATATAATACCATGGAGCATCTTATGGGGCCATCAACCATAATGGAGCAGTGTACGGGGGCATATAATACCATGGAGCATCTTATGGGGCCATCAACCATAATGAAGCAGTGTACGGGGGCATATAATACCATGGAGCATATTATGGGGCCATCAACCATAATGG
Organism: Ranitomeya imitator; assembly: GCF_032444005.1. NCBI lineage: Eukaryota > Metazoa > Chordata > Amphibia > Anura > Dendrobatidae > Ranitomeya > Ranitomeya imitator. The sequence goes on along the minus strand of NC_091288.1, from coordinate 161,009,707 downwards.
AGCAGTGTACGGGGGCATATAATACCATGGAGCATCTTATGGGGCCATCAACCATAATGGAGCAGTGTACGGGGGCATATAATACCATGGAGCATCTTATGGGGCCTTCAACCATAATGGAGCAGTGTACGGGGACATATAATACCATGGAGCTTCTTATGGGGCCATCAACCATAATGGAGCAGTGTACGGGGGCATATAATACCATGGAGCATCTTATGGGGCCATCAACCATAATGGAGCAGTGTACGGGGCATATAATACCATGGAGCATGTTATGGGGGCCATAACCCTTTATGGAGCAGTGCACGGGGCATATAATACTATGGAGCATGTTATGGGGGCCATAAACCTTTATGGAGCAGTGTACGGGGGCATATACTATGGAGCATCTTATGGGGGTCATAAACCTTTATGGAGCAGTGTACGGCACATATACTATAGAGCATCTTATGGGGGCTATAAACCTTTATGAAGCAGTGTACGGGGCATATACTATGGAGCATCCTATGGGGGCCATAAACCTTTATGGAGCAGTGTACGGGGCATATACTATGGAGCATCTTATGGGGGCCATAAACCTTTATGGAGCAGTGTACGGGGCATATAATATGGAGCATCTTATGGGGGCCATAAACCTTTATGGAGCAGCATATGGGGCATATGGATGGGAGCAGCAAATTACAGAACGGGGCGCAGGATGGGAGCAGCACATGTCAGAATAGGGCAGCACATGACAAAACGGGGGTGCAGGATGGCAGCAGCACATGACAGAACGGGGGCACAGGATGGGAGCAGCACATGATAGAACGGGGGCGCAGGATGGGAGCAGCACATGACAGGATGGGGGCGCAGGATGGGTGCAGCCCATGCCAGAATGGGGGCACAGGATGGGAGCAGCACATGTCAGAATGGGTGCGGAGGATGGAGCAGCACATGACAGAATGGGGACGCAGGATGGAGCAGCACATGTCAGAATGGGGATGCAGAATGGAGCAGCACATGACAGGATGGGGACGCAGGATGGAGCAGCACATGACAGGATGGGGACGCAGGATGGAGCAGCACATGACAGGATGGGGATGCAGGATGGAGCAGCACATGACAGGATGGGGACGCAGGATGGAGCAGCACATGACAGGATGGGGACGCAGGATGGAGCACCACTTGACAGAATGAGGACGCAGGATGGAGCAGCACATGACAGGATGGGGACGCAGGATGGAGCAGCACATGACAGGATGGAGACCATATACCAATATAAATGCTCGCCACCCGGGCGTAGAATGGGTTCAATAGCTAGTAAATGTATATACAGTTTTTTCCTTTAGAGCAAAATAAACTTTTTCCATCTGCTTTTGTATTTAGTCACGGATAAGATCCTGAAAAAGGTAAGTATTTTACCTCTATTCAATGCTACATGCCCAACATGTCTTCTTAGGGTGTACATGGCTCTTAATACACTTGGCCAAACAATTTATTGGTTCTATTCATTTAATTGCTTTCTCTCTTGACTCTGCTATAGCCAAAAGTTTTTTTTTTTTGTGGAGTCAGAGTTGATGTCGCTGCTACCAAACAGCTCTGTGGCAGCTTTTCTCCAGTGAGACCAAGACGACCAATCATATACACAGATGCCTCTTTTCTTCCTCTGGTTGCAAGATGTTTGGTGCAAAAAAAGGTTTCTGCATTACCAGGGATCCAATCCATTGTAGTTCATAATGTTAACCGCAGAGTTGACTTATGACTTAAGACTTATGACTTCACAAAAAAAGTCTGCAAATCGGAAAATTTGATGATGACCATACTTAAAGGGTTGTAGTTGACAGAACTATTGATGACCTATTTGTAGTTAACTGTGAGATAAACAGAAATATTCGGATACAGCCACTAAGCAATGTATGGGGCTGCCATGTTCCATGCCATACAATACATACTGTATACTTGTACATGGCTACTGCTGCAGTGGATATCAGCTGAACAGTCTAATACATACACATAGCTACCTTCCCCAGCTAGAATGGTGTTCACCAAAAGGAAGAGGAAACCATAGGTAAGTCTGACTGACGGTATACCCTCCTACCACATTAGGGGATTTAAAATATTGTTTATATTTCATTGATATATATTTATCTATCTTAAACTAATATGCTTCTATCTTGTAGTTCATATTGATGCTTTAGACCTTCTATAATTCAAAAAAGTTACTAAGTTCCATTGTTTATTTGTTTATTGCTAAAATGTACCTTTCTGATTTGGTTGTATATGTTGTCCCTTTGGTAACTAGTGAATTTCTTTTAAATCATTTTTTTTATGCATTTAATGAAGAATTTCCATTTTTATAAATACTTTGGGTAATCTCCTTGTTTTTCTTTCTGGAGAGCTGGAAGAAGAGTAGCATACACAAAAAGATGTCGCTCATTAACTTTAAGTATTGGGACTAGTGTTGAGCGATACCTTCTGATATCGGGAAATATCGGATCGGATCGGACCGATACCCCAAAAATATCAGATATTGCCGATTCCGATACCGGAAACCAATGCAAGTCAATAGGACACAAATATCGGAATGAAAATTAACCCTTTCTTTCCTTGTAGGTTAATTCTACATGAAGGAAAACAACTAAGAATAATGTAGAATGTATTGGGGGAGGTGGAGGAGACATTAAAGGCATAGAGGTTTAGCCCAATCAAATGGAATAGCAAGAATTACATTTTTTTTCAAGACGTTCGGAGTTACAAAGATATTGACTATGTTAAGCTTTTTTATATTATGTCACATATTTATATTTCACTACTTCCATGCTCTTCACCTTCTTTTTTACTTCTCCCAAATTTTCTCCTTCATCATCCTCTTCAGGGTCATCTTCTTGGTCTTCATCGGGGTGGTTTTCAGGGTCGTCATCTTCGGGGTCGTCGCCTTCTTCGCAGTGGTCTTCAGGGTCGTCATCTCCAGGGTAGTCATTTTCGGGGTCGTCTTCTTCGGGGTGGTCTTCAGGGTCATCGTCTCCAGGGTCGTCGTTTTAGGGGTCGTCATCTCCTTCGGTTTGGTCTTCAGGGTTGTCGTCTTTAGGGTCGTTGTCAGGGAGATCCAGAGTGATTACCAAAATCCATTTCAAAAAGCTTGAACTTGGAAATGTAGCAGAAGGTACAAGAAGGCTGAGGAACTGCCAAGAACAAGCTGACGGTACTGGAATCCGGATGGGTAGCCGAAGGTACAAGAGCCAATAGAACTACCGAGGACCAGCTGATGGTACTGGATCCCAGTTACTAAGCAGGAGGTACCTGTGCCAGAAAGCACTACCAAGGACCAGCAGATGTTGGTGGAACTCAGATACCATGAAAACGGCACCTATTCCAAAGGCTCTGCCTGGAACCAGCTGACGTTACTGGAAACCAGGGGGACATATTCAAGATTGATTTCCAAAGAACCAGCTAATGGTACTGGAACTCAGATAGACAGCAGAAGGTACACATGAAAAAAAAAGTTGCAAGGCCACGAACCGGCCTTATTTACTGAAACCCACAGTCCTACAGGAGGAGCTTGTCCTATTGGCACTACGGAACCAGCCTTCATTGCCAGATCCCACAGCCCACATAGGAAGCACCTAAACTGCAAGCACCATAGAGTCGGCTAACCAGACCGCAACCCGACAGGAGAACATATTGGAGGCAAAGTGACATTGACATTACCCGGAAACAGCTGGCGTACTGGAACCAGGCTCAGCAGGAGGGAGTACCCGTGCAAAAGACACTGCCGAGAACCAGCTGATGGTACTGGAACCCAGAAGGGTAGCAGAATGTACAAGAGCCAATGGAACTACCAAGGACCAGCTGACGGTACTGGAACCCGGTTACTAAGCAGGAGGTACCCGTGCCAGAAAGCACTACCAACGACCAGCAGACGTTGGTGGAACTCAGATACCGAGAAGGAGGCACCTAAGCCAAAGGCTCTGCCTGGAACCAGCTGACGTTACTGTAACCCAGGGGGACATATTCAAGATTGACTTCCAAAGAACCAGCTAATGGTACTGGAAATCAGATAGGCAGCAGAAGGTATACATGAAAAAAAAATTGCAAGGCCACGAGCTGGCCGGAGTTACCGAAAACCTAGAGTCCTACAGGGGGGGACATATTCAAGATTGACTTCCAAAAAACCAGCTAATGGTACTGGAACTCAGAGAGGCAGCAGAAGGTACACATGAAAAAGAATTGCAAGGCCGCGAGCTGTCGGAGTTACCGAAAACCCACAGTCCTACAGGGGGCACTTGTCCTATTGGCACTATGGAACCAGCCTTCATTGCCAGATCCCACAGCCCACATAGGAAGCACCTAAACTGCAGGCACCATAGAGTTGGCAACCCGACAGGACAACTTATTGGAGGCAAAGTGACATTGACAGTACCCGGAAACAGCTGGCATGCTGGAACCAGGCTGGGCAGAAGGGAGTACCCGTGCCAACTACACTGCCGAGAACTAGCTGATGGTACTGGAACCCGGATGGGTAGCAGAAGGTACGTACAAGAGCCAATGGAACTACCGAGGATCAGCTGATGGTACTGGAACCTGGTATTAAGCAGGAGGTACCCATGCCAGAAAGCACTACTGTGATGGAAATATATATCATATAGATCTCACTTGCGCATATACTCCTATATAGTTATATATACTCATGTATACTCATATATCCACAGCTAATATATAAACTATAATCAATTGCTTAAAATGGCTGACTGTTGTGAATTCTGTGGCAGAGCTCCCTCCTGTGGTCACAAGTGGTACTTCGGCTGGTTCTCTCTGTGAGCTTCCGTTGGTGGAGGAAAGTGGTACTGCGGCTTCTGAGTTTCCTTCCTCAGGTGATGTGGTGAAGTCGTTAGGTGCTGCTCTATTTAACTCCACCTACTGCTTTGATCCTGGCCTCTAGTCAATGTTCTAGTATTGGACCTGTTTCCTCCTGGATCATTCCTGTGGCCTGCTGCTCTGCATAGCTAAGTTCCTCTTTGCTATTTGTTTGCTGTTTTTTTCTGTCCAGCTTGTCAATTTGTTTTTTACTGCTTGCTGGAAGCTCTGGGAAGCAGAGGGTGTACCTCCGTGCCGTTAGTTCGGTACGGAGGGTCTTTTTGCCCCTTTGCGTGGTTTTTGTAGGGTTTTGTGTTGACCGCAAAGTTACCTTTCCTATCCTCGCTCTGTTCAGAAAGTTGGGCCTCACTTTGCTAAATCTATTTCATCTCTACGTTTGTCTTTTCATCTTAACTCACAGTCATTATATGTGGGGGCTGCCTTTTCCTTTGGGGTATTTCTCTGAGGCAAGGTAGGCTTATTTTCTATCTTCAGGCTAGCTAGTTTCTCAGGCCGTGCCGAGTTGCATAGGGAGCGTTAGGCGCAATCCACGGCTGCCTTTAGTGTGGTTGGAGAGGATTAAGGATTGCGGTCAACAGAGTTCCCACGTCTCAGAGCTCGTTCTTGTTTTTTGGGTTATTGCCAGGTCACTGTATGTGCGCTGACCTCTATGTCCATTGTGGTACTGAATTACCTTTCATAACAGTACTGGAGGCCAAAAGTACTAATGATTCCCAATAGAGGGAAAAAAGAAGTTCTGAGACCATTTTTTTTTCTTTGCACTGTGTTTTGCCTTTTTTTTCCCCTAGACATTTGGGTGGTTCAGGACACAGGTGTAGCAATGGACATTAAAGGTCTGTCTTCATGTGTGGATCAGCTAACGGCAAGAGTACAAAGTATTCAAGACTTTGTGGTTCAGAATTCTATGTTAGAACCGAGAATTCCTATTCCTGATTTGATTTTTGGAGATAGAACTAAATTTCTGAGTTTCAAAAATAATTGTATACTATTTCTGGCTTTGAAACCTCGCTCCTCTGGTGACCCAGTTCAACAAGTTAGGATCGTTATTTCTTTTTTGCGTGGGGACCCTCAGGACTGGGCATTTTCTCTTGCGTTAGGAGATCCTGCATTAAGTAATATCGATGCATTTTTCCTGGCGCTCGGATTGCTGTATGATGAGCCTAATTCTGTGGATCAGGCAGAGAAGAATTTGCTGGCTCTGTGCCAGGGTCAGGATGAGATAGAGGTATATTGTCAGAAATTTAGAAAGTGGTCCGTACTCACTCAGTGGAATGAAGGTGCACTCGCAGCTATTTTCAGAAAAGGTCTCTCTGAAGCCCTTAAGGATGTCATGGTGGGATTTCCTATGCCTGCTGGTCTGAATGAGTCTATGTCTTTGGCCATTCAGATCGGTCGACGCTTGCGCGAGCGTAAATCTGTGCACCATTTGGCGGTGTTACCTGAGCTTAAACCTGAGCCTATGTAGTGCGATAGGACTTTGACCAGAGTTGAACGGCAAGAACACAGACGTCTGAATGGGCTGTGTTTCTACTGTGGTGATTCCACTCATGCTATCTCTGATTGTCCTAAGCGCACTAAGCGGTTCGCTAGGTCTGCCACCATTGGTACGGTGCAGTCAAAATTTCTTCTGTCTGTTACCTTGATCTGCTCTTTGTCATCGTATTCTGTCATGGCATTTGTGGACTCAGGCGCTGCTCTGAATTTGATGGACTTGGAGTATGCTAGGCGTTGTGGGTTTTTCTTGGAGCCCTTGCAGTGTCCTATTCCATTGAGAGGAATTGATGCTACGCCTTTGGCCAAGAATAAGCCTCAGTACTGGACCCAGCTGACCATGTGCATGGCTCCTGCACATCAGGAGGTTATTCGCTTTCTGGTGTTGCATAATCTGCATGATGTGGTCGTGTTGGGGTTGCCATGGCTACAAGTCCATAATCCAGTATTAGATTGGAAATCCATGTCTGTGTCCAGTTGGGGTTGTCAGGGGGTACATGGTGATGTCCCATTTCTGACTATTTCGTCATCCACCCCTTCTGAGGTTCCTGAGTTCTTGTCTGATTTCCGGGATTTATTTGATGAGCCCAAGTCCGATACCCTACCTCCGCATAGGGATTGTGATGGTGCTATCCATTTGATTCCTGGTAGTAAATTCCCAAAAGGTCGACTGTTTAATTTATCTGTGCCTGAGCACGCCGCTATGCGGAGTTATGTGAAGGAGTCTTTGGAGAAGGGGCATATTCGCCCGTCATCGTCGCCATTAGGAGCAGGGTTCTTTTTTGTAGCCAAGAAGGATGGTTCACTGAGACCTTGTATAGATTACCGCCTTCTAAATAAGATCACGGTTAAATTTCAGTACCCCTTGCCATTGTTATCTGATTTGTTTGCTCGGATTAAGGGGGCTAGTTGGTTCACCAAGATAGATCTTCGTGGTGCGTATAATCTTGTGCGTATTAAGCGAGGCGATGAGTGGAAAACTGCATTTAATACGCCCGAGGGCCATTTTGAGTACCTAGTTATGCCTTTCGGACTTGCCAATGCTCCATCAGTGTTTCAGTCCTTTATCCATGACATCTTCCGAGAGTACCTGGATAAATTCCTGATTGTGTACTTAGATGACATTTTGATCTTCTCGGATGATTGGGAGTCTCATGTGAAGCAGGTCAGAACGGTGTTTCAGGTCCTGCGTGCTAATTCTTTGTTTGTGAAGGGATCAAAGTGTCTCTTTGGTGTTCAGAAGGTTTCATTTTTGGGGTTCATCTTTTCCCCTTCTACTATCGAGATGGACCCTGTTAAGGTCCAAGCCATCCATAATTGGACTCAGCCGACATCTCTGAAAAGTCTGCAAAAGTTCCTGGGCTTTGCTAATTTTTATCGTCGTTTCATCTGCAATTTTTCTAGTATTGCTAAACCATTGACCGATTTGACCAAGAAAGGTGCTGATTTGGTCAATTGGTCTTCTGCTGCGGTGGAAGCTTTTCAAGAGTTGAAGCGTCGGTTTTCTTCTGCCCCTGTGTTGTGTCAACCAGATGTTTCGCTTCCGTTCCAGGTCGAGGTTGATGCTTCTGAGATTGGAGCAGGGTCTGTTTTGTCGCAGAGAAGTTTTGATTGCTCAGTGATGAAACCATGTGCCTTCTTTTCCAGGAAGTTTTCGCCTGCTGAGCGAAATTATGATGTGGGCAATCGAGAGTTGCTGGCCATGAAGTGGGCATTTGAGGAGTGGCGTCATTGGCTTGAAGGAGCTAAGCATCGCGTGGTGATCTTGACTGATCATAAGAACTTGACTTATCTCGAGTCCGCCAAGCGGTTGAATCCTAGACAAGCTCGTTGGTCGTTGTTTTTTGCCCGTTTTGACTTTGTGATTTCATACCTTCCGGGCTCTAAAAATGTGAAGGCGGATGCTCTGTCTAGGAGTTTTGTGCCCGACTCTCTGGGTGTATCTGAGCCGGCGGGTATCCTCAAAGAGGGAGTAATTGTGTCTGCCATCTCCCCTGATTTGCGGCGGGTGCTGCAAAAATTTCAGGCTAATAAACCTGATTGTTGCCCAGCGGAGAAACTGTTTGTCCCTGATAGGTGGACGAATAAAGTTATCTCTGAGGTTCATTGTTCGGTGTTGGCTGGTCATCCTGGAATCTTTGGTACCAGAGAGTTAGTGGCTAGATCCTTTTGGTGGCCATCTCTGTCGCGGGATGTGCGTACTTTTGTGCAGTCCTGTGGGATTTGTGCTCGGGCTAAGCCCTGCTGTTCTCGTGCCAGTGGGTTGCTTTTGCCCTTGCCGGTCCCGAAGAGGCCTTGGACACATATCTCTATGGATTTTATTTCAGATCTTCCCGTCTCTCAAAAGAAGTCAGTCATTTGGGTGGTCTGTGATCGCTTCTCTAAGATGGTCCATTTGGTACCCTTGTCTAAATTGCCTTCCTCCTCTGATTTGGTGCCATTGTTTTTCCAGCATGTGGTTCGTTTACATGGCATTCCAGAGAATATCGTTTCTGACAGAGGTTCCCAGTTTGTTTCGAGGTTTTGGCGAGCCTTTTGTGGTAGGATGGGCATTGACTTGTCTTTTTTCTCGGCTTTCCATCCTCAGACTAATGGCCAGACCGAACGAACCAATCAGACCTTGGAAACATATCTGAGATGCTTTGTTTCTGCTGATCAGGATGACTGGGTGTCCTTTTTGCATTTGGCTGAGTTCGCCCTTAATAATCGGGCCAGCTCGGCTACCTTGGTTTCACCGTTTTTCTGCAACTCTGGGTTCCATCCTCGTTTCTCTTCAGGGCAGGTTGAGTCTTCGGACTGTCCTGGTGTGGATACTGTGGTGGACAGGTTGCAGCAGATTTGGACTCATGTAGTGGACAATTTGACTTTGTCCCAGGAGAAGGCTCAACGTTTCGCTAATCGCAGGCGCTGTGTGGGTCCCCGACTTCGGGTTGGGGACTTGGTTTGGTTATCTTCTCGTCATATTCCTATGAAGGTTTCCTCTCCTAAGTTTAAACCTCGTTTTATTGGTCCGTATAGGATTTCTGAGGTTCTTAATCCTGTGTCTTTTCGTCTGACCCTTCCAGATTCTTTTTCCATACATAACGTATTCTATAGGTCATTGTTGCGGAGATACGTGGCACCTATGGTTCCATCTGTTGATCCTCCTGCCCCGGTTTTGGTGGAGGGGGAGTTGGAGTATATTGTGGAGAAGATTTTGGATTCTCGTGTTTCAAGACGGAAACTCCAGTATCTGGTTAAGTGGAAGGGTTATGCTCAGGAAGATAATTCCTGGGTCTTTGTCTCTGATGTCCATGCTCCCGATCTTGTTCGTGCCTTTCATATGGCTCATCCTGGTCGTCCTGGGAGCTCTGGTGAGGGTTCGGTGACCCCTCCTCAAGGGGGGGTACTGTTGTGAATTCTGTGGCAGAGCTCCCTCCTGTGGTCACAAGTGGTACTTCGGCTGGTTCTCTCTGTGAGCTTCCGTTGGTGGAGGAAAGTGGTACTGCGGCTTCTGAGTTTCCTTCCTCAGGTGATGTGGTGAAGTCGTTAGGTGCTGCGCTATTTAACTCCACCTAGTGCTTTGATCCTGGCCTCCAGTCAATGTTCTAGTATTGGACCTGTTTCCTCCTGGATCATTCCTGTGGCCTGCTGCTCTGCATAGCTAAGTTCCTCTTTGCTATTTGTTTTCTGTTTTTTTCTGTCCAGCTTGTCAATTTGTTTTTTACTGCTTGCTGGAAGCTCTGGGATGCAGAGGGTGTACCTCCGTGCCGTTAGTTCGGTACGGAGGGTCTTTTTGCCCCTTTGCGTGGATTTTGTAGGGTTTTGTGTTGACCGCAAAGTTACCTTTCCTATCCTCACTCTGTTCAGAAAGTTGGGCCTCACTTTGCTAAATCTATTTCATCTCTACATTTATCTTTTCATCTTAACTCACAGTCATTATATGTGGGGGCTGCCTTTTCCTTTGGGGTATTTCTCTGAGGCAAGGTAGGCTTATTTTCTATCTTCAGGCTAGCTAGTTTCTCAGGCCGTGCCGAGTTGCATAGGGAGCGTTAGGCGCAATCCACGGCTGCCTTTAGTGTGGTTGGAGAGGATTAGGGATTGCGGTCAACAGAGTTCCAACGTCTCAGAGCTCGTTCTTGTTTTTTGGGTTGTTGCCAGGTCACTGTATGTGCGCTGACCTCTATGTCCATTGTGGTACTGAATTACCTTTCATAACAGCTGACATAAACTGATATAAGCTAGACAGACTGTTCGGGGATTTTCAGCAGAAAGTGGAACAGCAGCAGATATATTAAGTGATGATCATGTGAAGGAACAAATTAAGAAAGATTCTCCATTTTGTGCTTTTGACTCCATTTTTTGTTGCTTAAAGATAAATTCTGTTATTTAATTAGGTAGAAGGTTATAGCTGCCATGAAGGAACTTTATCTTGCTGTTCACAAGTCTGTTATTCAACTAGGCTATTGTTTATGTTCTACTACAAGGCCAGAGTGTTCTCTTGAACCAGATAATGAGGCACCTGTTGGTATGCTTTTCTATGCCAAGAAGACACGACTATATATGTAGTTTCTGGTTTTTCTGTATCCTCATGGGTTAAGTTTTTCCTGCATTCTTATAGGTTAAGAACTGTGAGCGTGTTCTTATGCTAATTGGTTGAATTATAATTTCTATGATTATTAAAAGTGATACACAATAAACGGGGGCCAGAGATCTGCTCGAGCCCCCATACAGAGACACACATCTCCGTCTGGTCATTTTCAGTAGGCCGGCAACACCATGTAGATAAATTTGAAAATCACTGAGTCAAACGTGAAGGATCAATTTAGATCCTCCCCTACAGTTGGCGCCCAACATGGGGCCCCAAACAGGAATGCATCTACCCCCCGGAGGGAGGACAACAAGACAAAGAACCCTCGGACCAGACACAGGCGCTGGAAAATTGGGACTGATCATTTCCCACAACAACCACTGTAATTTGGCAGTTATAGTGTCCAGACTAACCATTTGGTGTGGTTTTCCTATGTTTGTGCTGCAAAGAGGATCTGAGGTTTGTCCCCGATGGTGGGGTGATTCTTGGGTGGAATCATATAGAGGTGTAGCTCCATTGGGAGCCCAGTGCTCGAACCATACCTCATAAGGGACGGACACCCCGGATTGACCAGTGATGTAATTCTCTTTATAGTCAAAATATCCTGAATTCCTGATCACTGTTAGAATCAGGCGCGGTGCGGTGATCGAAGATGGGTAGGATGCGTAACTCAGAAATATATAGATATATATGTATATTCCCAGGGGTATCCAGAGGGAAAGTCTGAGACGCCCTCCTCCTTTCACTGAGTACTGCGTTTTTGGGTTGTCCCAGCAGGGGACAGGTAGACCCATTGGAACAAACCGTATGGCCGCTCGGTATTGTGCACGACTAAAGTAAGGATATTTAGCTCTAAAGGAGAATCCGTTTCCATGGCAGAAAAAGAAGACTTTGAATTTGTGTGATGAATCTGATATTGTTAGCCCAAAGACGGGGAAAGAAATCTGTCAAGAATGCAGGAAAGAGGCATGCCCGAGGTTTCTCGCGTTGTATCTCATTACAAGAGAACTCATACAAAATATTAACCAGATGGCATTTGACCCCGGTCAAACTCCATCATTTAGGCTTATTGGACTCTGACCTCTGTTGGAGATGCCACGCTCACCAAGGTAACCATGCACACATATTTTGGGATTGCCCATGGATTAGGAACTTTTGGGAGGAGATAGACCGTTTCCTAAAACAGTTAAATCTCATTGAAACTTGTTTACTGCCCTTCAAGGTAATCCTCTCATGCCCAACGAGCAACTTCAGACCGGCTAAACACGGTCTTCTCCCTTTATTGCTTAACGCCGCTAAACACTTAATAACTATTCATTGGAAGAGCGAGATCCCCCCAACGATGGGAGAGTGGTTTGCCAGTGTAGAGCACATTCATAGGTTGGAGGAACTCTCAAGCTGGGAGATGCATGTCCATGACCGCTTCTTGGCTACCTGGCTCCCTTGTTAAACAAATAGAGCTGGTATGCCATAACATAGCCCCCTTTAGGTTTTTTCCTCCCTTAGGGATATATCTGCTACCGTTATGTCTAGCCTGCAGAGATGCTTACGTGTGTGCTAGATTGGTTCTTTATAGTATCATTACCCCCCTCATTTCCCCCCCTTTTTTCCTAATGTTACCTATTGCGGTTTGCTTATTGTATACACTGAAACTGCCAAGACTTAACTTTTCTACTATTACTTGCTTGTAATGTTTTCAGTGCCTGTTATAAATAAAGAATTTACAAAAAGAATGCAGGAAAGATATTCTCAATAATGGGTTTTTCTAAGGTGGTCTGGCACATGAATTGTGTGATGAAGGTTTTGTAGAAATTAATTAAGTCTGAAAACTGCTGTATTCTGTTTCTGTGTGAAATCTCTTAAATACCTGATGGGAGGGGTGAGTCAAACAGCTGCGTTATTGCTTTCTTCTTTCTGTGTTGAGGAATGCTGTGAATTCTTATCTTTGCTCAAGTCTCGGATGGGAGGGGGCACGTGGCTGCGTTCGAGTTTCTCTGTATTTTCTGTCCTTGGTGTAGTATGAGTTGGGAGATCAGTTTTTTGTTTAAAGCAACAATATTGTTTTGCAGTAGAAAGAGATATTGTAAGTTGAAGTTGGAAGCTGAAAGTGAAATATTGTGCCAAGTTTTAGAAGAAAACTTGTAAGTGATTGTTTGGTTATCAATGTGATTGAAAGATTGGTAAAAGATTCACCTGCTTAAAGTTGAGTGGTTGATATGTAGCAAATTGAGGATCAACAGAGGAAGTGAATTCTGTTTTTCTTATGTTAAAAAAGGAAAGTTGTCTATTAAAAAAATGGATGTTTTGTGGTGCAAGAAAGTGACTGAGATTAATGTGTTGGGAAAGCAAATTATTAAAAATTTGGGACAGGGGGTCTCCCTGATAGATAATATGGTCCTTCCCCAGGAAATTAAGCCTCTACTCCCAACTGTAAGCCCTATGCCCCTTAACCCCAAGGCACCAATATATCCTGGACTGCCGAGAAGTTCTATGGGCGTCTTATGGAAGTATATAAAGATCTGGGATTCTCATTGTAAAAAAAAGCCCATACACACCTTTTTGTAGTAGCTTTAATGTCCGACCTTAAATCTGAATTGAAAGAGGCAATGTCAATCAGATCCGATATTGAGACTTCCACTCCGGATGATGCATTAAAAGTAGTACAACGTTTTTAGAAGAATTTAACCCGCTCTGCATCAACAGGGAAATTAAAGGTTAAATCAACGGCCACAGTGATTCCTGCCCCAAACCTCAGCCCCCACCACAGCTACAAGGACACAGCTCCATTCCTTAACAGTGGCCCACGCAACAGATTTCAGCTCCTGTCCTCCCCACTGTACACAAATCCAGTGCCATACTCCAATATCTCTTTTAACCCTATGTCTGGGAATCTCACTCCCCAGCCCCATCGTGTCATTTCTCAGACAAAGAGCTTGTTTTAAATGGTGTAGATGGCAGACCCAATAAACATACTCTTACAAAACCCATCCCTGTGGGACCTTTCCCTGAAGTTACTGCTCAGTTCCTAATCTCTCCCACATGTCCGGTAAATTTATTGGGGGCAGATTTATTATCACAGTTCCGCTCCAGATTACAATTCCAAGAAGATGGTCAGATGGTCCTTACGTTATATAACCCCTATGCAGATGGACACAATGAGAAGATCTGTATCCTCTATGCCATTCCCATGGTTATGCTGGTCCTGATATCCACCCTCAATAAAGCCTGTAGAACCAGTAACAGTGTTTCTCAAACCTGGTGCCCCTTTTCCCAAAGTCCATTAATACCCTTTGAAATATCATCAGGAGCGGGGCCTCAAGGGTCAAATACAAACGTTACTCGATAATGGTGCCCTGGTACCCTGTGTTTCCCCATGTAACACGCCCTTGTTTCTTGTTAAGAAAAAGACCCCACCCGGCCAACCCCCGGTGTACCGGCTGGTACAAGATCTATGAGCAGTTAATGCAGCTACTGTTCTAGAAACTCAGATGGTGCCTAATCCACATACCTTTTTTGTCCCAGATATCTCAGGATACTGCTTAGTTTACAGTCATCGACCTTGCCAATGCCTTCTTCAGCATTCCATTACACCCAGATAGCCAGTTTCTATTTGCAATCACTTATCAGGGATGACAATAGACGTGGACAGTTATGCCACAAGGGGCCCAAAACAGTCCCAAACAGTTTGCAAAAAAAATATGGGTGAGTGTCTTTTACCCTAGCAGTTAAATCACCCTTATGTCACACTGCTTCAGTATGTGGATGATCTTTTGTTGTGTGAACGAACAGAGCAGGAAGCCATTGTTGCCACTGTTAGCCTCCTCAAGTATCTGGCAGATCTGAACTGTCGGGTTTCGGCCTCGAGACTTCAGTTCTGCTTTGGTCAAGTGATATTTTTGGATCACTATCTCCTTCAGGGTGTCAAACAACTCACAAAAGAAGGAAAAATAGTCGTCAGCTCCCTTCCTTTTTTGAAAGATGAGACTGAACTCAAGCGTTTTCTTGGACTATGTACTTATTGTCGTCAGTGGATACCAGACGCATCCTGTTATGTTTGCTAATGACAGGTGTTATGAAGGCAATCCAGAAACATAGTGTGCTTAGCGATCAGAGCGCACACAGTGATCTGACAAATACCCAAAAATACAAGAACGAGCTCTGAGACGTGGAAACTCTGTAGACTGCACACCTGATCCTATCCTAAACACAACTAAAAGCGGCTGTGGATTGCGCCTAACAACTACCTAGGCAACTCGGCACAGCCTAAGAAACTAGCTAGCCTGAAGATAGAAAAATAGGCCTGACTTGCCCCAGAGAAATTCCCCAAAGGAAAAGGCAGCCCCCCACATATAATGACTGTGAGTAAGATGAAAAGACAAAACGTAGGGATGAAATAGATTCAGCAAAGTGGGGCCCGATATTCTAGGACAGAGCGAGGACAGTAAAGCGAACTTTGCAGTCTACAAAAAACCCTAAAGCAAAACCACGCAAAGGGGGCAAAAAAACCCACCGTGCCGAACTAACGGCACGGCGGTACACCCTTTGCGTCTCAGAGCTTCCATCAAAACAAAAGACAAGCTGGACAGAAAAAAACAACAAAAAAGCAAAAAGCACTTCGCTATACAGAGCAGCAGGTCACGGGAACAATCAGGAGAAGCTCAGATCCAACACTGAAACATTGACAAGGAGCAAGGATAGCAGCATCAGGCGGAGTTAAGTAATGAAGCAGTTAACGAGCTCACCAGAACACCTGAGGGAGGAAGCTCAGAAGCTGCAGTACCACTTGTGACCACAGGAGTGAATTCAGCCACAGAATTCACAACAGTACCCCCCCCTTGAGGAGGGGTCACCGAACCCTCACCAGAGCCCCCAGGCCGACCAGGATGAGCCGCATGAAAGGCACGAACAAGATCGGAAGCATGAACATCAGAGGCAAAAACCCAGGAATTATCTTCCTGAGCATAACCCTTCCATTTAACCAGATACTGGAGTTTCCGTCTAGAAACACGAGAATCCAAAATCTTCTCCACAATATACTCCAATTCCCCCTCCACCAAAACCGGGGCAGGAGGCTCAACAGATGGAACCATAGGTGCCACGTATCTCCGCAACAACGACCTATGGAATACATTATGTATGGAAAAGGAGTCTGGGAGGGTCAAACGAAAAGACACAGGATTGAGAACCTCAGAAATCCTATACGGACCAATAAAATGAGGTTTAAATTTAGGAGAGGAAACCTTCATAGGAATATGACGAGAAGATAACCAAACCAGATCCCCAACACGAAGTCGGGGACCCACACGGCGTCTGCGATTAGCGAAAAGTTGAGCTTTCTCCTGGGACAAGATCAAATTGTCCACTACCTGAGTCCAGATCTGCTGCAACCTATCCACCACAGAATCCACACCAGGACAGTCCGAAGACTCAACCTGTCCTGAAGAGAAACGAGGATGGAACCCAGAATTGCAAAAAAATGGAGAAACCAAGGTAGCCGAGCTGGCCCGATTATAAAGGGCGAACTCAGCCAACGGCAAAAAGGACACCCAATCATCCTGGACTGCAGAAACAAAACATCTCAGATATGTTTCCAAGGTCTGATTGGTTCGTTCGGTCTGGCCATTAGTCTGAGGATGGAAAGCCGAGGAAAAGGATAGGTCAATGCCCATCCTACCACAAAAGGCTCGCCAAAACCTTGAAACAAACTGGGAACCTCTGTCAGAAACAATATTCTCAGGAATGCCATGCAACCGAACCACATGCTGAAAGAACAAAGGTACCAAATCAGAGGAGGAAGGCAATTTAGCCAAGGGCACCAGATGGACCATTTTAGAAAAGCGATCACAGACCACCCAAATGACTGACATCTTTTGAGAAACGGGAAGGTCAGAAATGAAATCCATCAAAATATGTGTCCAAGGCCTCTTTGGGACCGGCAAGGGCAAAAGCAACCCACTGGCACGAGAACAGCAGGGCTTAGCCCTAGCACAAATCCCACAGGACTGCACAAAAGTACGTACATCCCGTGACAGAGATGGCCACCAGAAGGATCTAGCCACTAACTCTCTGGTACCAAAGATTCCAGGATGACCAGCCAACACCGAACAATGAAGTTCAGAGATAAGTTTATTAGTCCACCTATCAGGGACGAACAGTTTCTCTGCTGGACAACGATCAGGTTTATTCGCCTGAAATTTTTGCAGCACCCGCCGCAAATCAGGGGAGATGGCAGACACAATGACTCCTTCCTTGAGGATACCCGCTGGCTCAGATAAACCCTGAGAGTCGGGCACAAAACTCCTAGACTGAGCATCCGCCTTCACATTTTTAGAGCCCGGAAGGTACGAAATCACAAAGTCGAAGCGGGCAAAAAATAACGACCAACGGGCCTGTCTAGGATTCAAGCGCTTGGCAGACTCGAGATAAGTCAAGTTCTTATGATCAGTCAATACCACCACGCGATGCTTAGCTCCTTCAAGCCAATGACGCCACTCCTCGAATGCCCACTTCATGGCCAGCAACTCTCGATTGCCCACATCATAATTACGCTCAGCGGGCGAAAACTTCCTGGAAAAGAAAGCACATGGTTTCATCACTGAGCAATCAGAACCTCTCTGTGACAAAACCGCCCCTGCTCCAATCTCAGAAGCATCAACCTCGACCTGGAACGGAAGAGAAACATCTGGCTGACACAACACAGGGGCAGAACAAAAACGACGCTTCAACTCCTGAAAAGCTTCCACAGCAGCAGAAGACCAATTAACCAAATCAGCACCCTTCTTGGTCAAATCGGTCAATGGTTTGGCAATGCTAGAAAAATTACAGATGAAGCGACGATAAAAATTAGCAAAGCCCAGGAACTTTTGCAGACTTTTCAGAGATGTCGGCTGAATCCAATCCTGGATGGCTTGGACCTTAACTGGATCCATCTCGATAGTAGAAGGGGTAAAGATGAACCCCAAAAATGAAACTTTCTGCACACCGAAGAGACACTTTGATCCCTTCACAAACAAAGAGTTAGCACGCAGGACCTGAAAAACCATTCTGACCTGCTTCACATGAGACTCCCAATCATCTGAGAAGATCAAAACGTCATCCAAGTAAACAATCAGGAATTTATCCAGATACTCACGGAAGATGTCATGCATAAAAGACTGAAACACAGATGGAGCATTGGCAAGTCCGAACGGCATCACTAGATACTCAAAATGACCCTCGGGCGTATTGAATGCAGTTTTCCATTCATCTCCTTGCCTGATTCTCACCAGATTATAGGCACCACGAAGATCTATCTTAGTGAACCAACTAGCCCCCTTAATCCGAGCAAACAAGTCAGATAACAATGGCAAGGGATACTGAAATTTAACAGTGATCTTATTAAGAAGGCGGTAATCAATACATGGTCTCAGCGAACCATCCTTCTTGGCTACAAAGAAGAACCCTGCTCCCAGTGGTGATGACGATGGGCGAATATGTCCCTTCTCCAGGGATTCCTTCACATAACTGCGCATAGCGGCGTGTTCGGGCACGGATAAATTAAATAATCGACCTTTAAGGAATTTACTACCAGGAATCAAATTGATAGCACAATCACAATCCCTATGCGGAGGTAGAGCATCGGACTTGGGCTCTTCAAATACATCCTGATAATCAGACAAGAACTCTGGGACCTCAGAAGGGGTGGATGACGAAATCGACAAAAATGGAACATCACCATGTACCCCCTGACAACCCCAGCTGGATACCGACATGGAATTCCAATCCAATACTGGATTATGGGTTTGTAGCCATGGCAACCCCAACACGACCACATCATGCAGATTATGCAACACCAGAAAGCGAATAACTTCCTGATGTGCAGGAGCCATGCACATGGTCAGCTGGGCCCAGTATTGAGGTTTATTCTTGGCCAAAGGTGTAGCATCAATTCCTCTCAATGGAATAGGACACCACAAAGGCTCCAAGAAAAACCCACAACGTTTAGCATAATCCAAATCCATCAGATTCAGGGCAGCGCCCGAATCCACAAACGCCATGACAGAAAACGACGACAAAGAGCATATCAAGGTAATGGACAGAAGGAATTTGGACTGTACAGTACCAATGACGGCAGACCTAGCGGACCTCTTAGTGCGCTTAGGACAATCAGAAATAGCATGAGTGGAATCACCACAGTAGAAACACAGACCATTCAGACGTCTGTATTCCTGCCGTTCAACTCTAGTCATAGTCCTATCGCACTGCATAGGCTCAGGTTTAACCTCAGGCAGTACCGCCAAATGGTGCACAGATTTACGCTCGCGCAAGCGTCGACCGATCTGAATGGCCAAAGACAAAGACTCATTTAAACCAGCAGGCATAGGAAATCCCACCATGACATCCTTAAGAGCCTCAGAGAGACCCTTTCTGAACAAAGCTGCCAGCGCAGATTCATTCCACTGAGTAAGTACTGACCATTTCCTAAATTTCTGACAATATACTTCTACATCATCCTGACCCTGGCACAAAGCCAGCAAATTTTTCTCAGCCTGATCCACTGAATTAGGCTCATCGTACAGCAATCCGAGCGCCAGGAAAAACGCATCGACACTACTCAATGCAGGGTCTCCTGGCGCAAGAGAAAATGCCCAGTCTTGAGGGTCGCCACGCAAAAAAGAAATAATAATCAAAACCTGTTGAATAGGATTACCAGAAGAATGAGGTTTCAAGGCCAGAAATAGCTTACAATTATTTTTGAAACTTAGAAACTTAGTTCTATCTCCAAAAAACAAATCAGGAATAGGAATTCTTGGTTCTAACTAGTGTTGAGCGATACCTTCCGATATCGGAAAGTATCGGTATCGGTTTGGATCGGCCGATATTCAAAAAATATCGGATATCGCCGATACCGATACCCGATCCCAATGCAAGTCAATGGGACCAAAATATCGGAATTAAAATAAACCCTTTCTTTCCTTGTAGGTTCATTCTACATGAAGGAAAACAACTAAGAATAATGTAGGATGTATTGTGGGAGGTGGCGGAGACATTAAAGGCAATGAGGTTTAGCCCAATCAAATAGAATAGCATGTTTTTTGTTTTTTTTAAGACGTTCGGAGTGAAAAAGATATTGAGTATGTAAATTTTTTTTTATTTTGTCAGATATTGATGTTTCACTATTCCACGCCCTTCCCCTTCTTTTTTTTTCTTTTTTTTTTTTACTTTTCCCACACTTTCATCTTCATCATCATCAGCATCTTTGACATCAACTTCTTCTTCACCTTATTCATCTTCTTCTTCATCTTCTACCTATTTTTTTTTTATTACATTCTTCATATTCATTTTATTCAACTATTATTATTCTTCCTATTCTACATATTCTTTTTATTCCACTGTTATTATTCTTCCTATTCTACTTCTTCATCATATTCTCATTTGTGACAGGCATTCCCGTAGTTGTTATCTATAAAAGTTGGAAGATTACACCTTCCGTTCTGCCAGTCACAAAAGTTACATTTGTCCGCGTTCAGTTTGGCCTGCAGCATCAGGCTTTATCCAGGGGCACCACGAGGAGGAACGGACTCACCCCCATACACTGCTTAGTCTTCTTCTGCATATAATTTAGATAATATCTTTTGCTCTGATATTAAGTCTTATGCTTAATGTTCTTCTGCTCTTTGTTCTGCAGCCTCTTGTTCTTCTGCTTCTCGGTCTTCCATGTCGTCGTCTCCAGGGTCGTCGTCTCCAGTGTCGTCATCTCCGCCGTCGTCGTCTCAGCCGTCGTCGTCTCCGCCGTCGTCGTCGTCGTCATCGGGGTGGTCTTCCGGGTCGTCGTCATCGGGGTGGTCTTCCGGGTTGTCGACTTTAGGGTCTTCAACTTGGAAATGTAGCAGAAGGTACAAGAAGGCTGAGAAAATGCCAAGAACCAGCTGATGGAACTGGAACTCGGATGGCTACCCGAAGGTTCAAGAGCCTATGGAACTACCGAGGACCAGCTGACGTTACTGGAACCCGGTTACTAAGCAGGAGGTACCCGTGCTAAAAAGCACTACCAAGGACCGCCTGACGTTGGCGGAACTCGGATACCCAGAAGGAGGCACCTAAGCCAAAGGCTCTGCCCGGAACCAGCTGACGTTACTGGAACCAGGATGGGGAGCAGAAGGTACAAGAGCAAAAGACACTGCCGAGAACCAGCTGACGGTACTGGAACCCGGATGGGTAGCCGAAGGTCCAAGAGCCAATGGAACTACCAAGGACCAGCTGACGTTACTGGAACCTGGTTACTAAGCAGGAGGTACCCGTGCCTGAAAGCACTACCAAGGACCACCTGACGTTGGTGGAACTTGGATACCCAGAAGGAGGCACCTAAGCCAAAGGCTCTGCCCGGAACCAGCTGACGGTACTGGAACCAGGATGGGGAGCAGAAGGTACAAGAGCAAAAGACACTGCCGAGAACCAGCTGACGGTGCTGGAACCAGGTGGTGGACCCGAAGGCCCACAGGAGAGGAGAGAACAGCTAGGCCGCGAGGCAGCCGCAGTTACCGAACCCCAACAGTCCTACAGGGGGAGCTGGGCCTACTGGCACTACAGAACCAGCCTTGACTACCAGTTCACGCAGCCCACATAGGAAGCTCCTAAACTGGAGGCACCCTGGAGTTGGCTAACCCGACCGCACCACGACGAGGCAAGCATAGGTGTCTCAGTGAGCTTGACACAACCCGGAAACAGCTGACGGTGCTGAAACCAGGCTTGGCACGAGGGAGTACCTGTGACAAGAACACTGCCGAGAACCAGCTGGCGGTGCTGGAACCCGGATGCGTTGCCCCAGTGTGCAAGAGCCAATGGCACGACCGAGGACCAGCTGACGGTGCTGGAACCCGGTTACTAAGCTGTAGGTGCCCGCGCTTAAAAGCACTACCAAGGACCGCCTGGCGTTGGCGGAACTCGGATACCCAGGAGGAGGCACCTAAGCCAAAGGCTCGGCCCGGAACCAGCTGACGGTGCTGGAACCAGGTGGTGGACCCCAAGGCCCACAGGAGAGGAGAGAACAGCTAGGCCGCGAGGCAGCCGCAGTTACCGAACCCCAACAGTCCTACAGGGGGAGCTGGGCCTACTGGCACTACAGAACCAGCCTTGACTACCAGTTCACGCAGCCCACATAGGAAGCTCCTAAACTGGAGGCACCCTGGAGTTGGCTAACTCGACCGCACCACGACGGGGCAAGCATAGGCGTCTCAGTGAAGTTGACACAACCCGGAAACAGCTGACGGTGCTGAAACCAGGCTTGGCACGAGGGAGTACCTGTGACAAGAACACTGCCGAGAACCAGCTGGCGGTGCTGGAACCCGGATGCGTTGCCCCAGTGTGCAAGAGCCAATGGCACGACCGAGGACCAGCTGACGGTGCTGGAACCCGGTTACTAAGCTGTAGGTGCCCGCGCTTAAAAGCACTACCAAGGACCGCCTGGCGTTGGCGGAACTCGGATACCCAGGAGGAGGCACCTAAGCCAAAGGCTCGGCCCGGAACCAGCTGACGGTGCTGGAACCAGGTGGTGGACCCCAAGGCCCACAGGAGAGGAGAGAACAGCTAGGCCGCGAGGCAGCCGCAGTTGCCGAACCCCAACAGTCCTACAGGGGGAGCTGGGCCTACTGGCACTACAGAACCAGCCTTGACTACCAGTTCACGCAGCCCACATAGGAAGCTCCTAAACTGGAGGCACCCTGGAGTTGGCTAACCCGACCGCACCACGACGAGGCAAGCATAGGTGTCTCAGTGAGCTTGACACAACCCGGAAACAGCTGACGGTGCTGAAACCAGGCTTGGCACGAGGGAGTACCTGTGACAAGAACACTGCCGAGAACCAGCTGGCGGTGCTGGAACCCGGATGCGTTGCCCCAGTGTGCAAGAGCCAATGGCACGACCGAGGACCAGCTGACGGTGCTGGAACCCGGTTACTAAGCTGTAGGTGCCCGCGCTTAAAAGCACTACCAAGGACCGCCTGGCGTTGGCGGAACTCGGATACCCAGGAGGAGGCACCTAAGCCAAAGGCTCGGCCCGGAACCAGCTGACGGTGCTGGAACCAGGTGGTGGACCCCAAGGCCCACAGGAGAGGAGAGAACAGCTAGGCCGCGAGGCAGCCGCAGTTACCGAACCCCAACAGTCCTACAGGGGGAGCTGGGCCTACTGGCACTACAGAACCAGCCTTGACTACCAGTTCACGCAGCCCACATAGGAAGCTCCTAAACTGGAGGCACCCTGGAGTTGGCTAACCCGACCGCACCACGACGAGGCAAGCATAGGTGTCTCAGTGAGCTTGACACAACCCGGAAACAGCTGACGGTGCTGAAACCAGGCTTGGCACGAGGGAGTACCTGTGACAAGAACACTGCCGAGAACCAGCTGGCGGTGCTGGAACCCGGATGCGTTGCCCCAGTGTGCAAGAGCCAATGGCACGACCGAGGACCAGCTGACGGTGCTGGAACCCGGTTACTAAGCTGTAGGTGCCCGCGCTTAAAAGCACTACCAAGGCCCGCCTGGCGTTGGCGGAACTCGGATACCCAGGAGGAGGCACCTAAGCCAAAGGCTCGGCCCGGAACCAGCTGACGGTGCTGGAACCAGGTGGTGGACCCCAAGGCCCACAGGAGAGGAGAGAACAGCTAGGCCGCGAGGCAGCCGCAGTTACCGAACCCCAACAGTCCTACAGGGGGAGCTGGGCCTACTGGCACTACAGAACCAGCCTTGACTACCAGTTCACACAGCCCACATAGGAAGCTCCTAAACTGGAGGCACCCTGGAGTTGGCTAACCCGACCGCACCACGACGAGGCAAGCATAGGTGTCTCAGTGAGCTTGACACAACCCGGAAACAGCTGACGGTGCTGAAACCAGGCTTGGCACGAGGGAGTACCTGTGACAAGAACACTGCCGAGAACCAGCTGGCGGTGCTGGAACCCGGATGCGTTGCCCCAGTGTGCAAGAGCCAATGGCACGACCGAGGACCAGCTGACGGTGCTGGAACCCGGTTACTAAGCTGTAGGTGCCCGCGCTTAAAAGCACTACCAAGGACCGCCTGGCGTTGGCGGAACTCGGATACCCAGGAGGAGGCACCTAAGCCAAAGGCTCGGCCCGGAACCAGCTGACGGTGCTGGAACCAGGTGGTGGACCCCAAGGCCCACAGGAGAGGAGAGAACAGCTAGGCCGCGAGGCAGCCGCAGTTACCGAACCCCAACAGTCCTACAGGGGGAGCTGGGCCTACTGGCACTACAGAACCAGCCTTGACTACCAGTTCACGCAGCCCACATAGGAAGCTCCTAAACTGGAGGCACCCTGGAGTTGGCTAACCCGACCGCACCACGACGAGGCAAGCATAGGTGTCTCAGTGAGCTTGACACAACCCGGAAACAGCTGACGGTGCTGAAACCAGGCTTGGCACGAGGGAGTACCTGTGACAAGAACACTGCCGAGAACCAGCTGGCGGTGCTGGAACCCGGATGCGTTGCCCCAGTGTGCAAGAGCCAATGGCACGACCGAGGACCAGCTGACGGTGCTGGAACCCGGTTACTAAGCTGTAGGTGCCCGCGCTTAAAAGCACTACCAAGGACCGCCTGGCGTTGGCGGAACTCGGATACCCAGGAGGAGGCACCTAAGCCAAAGGCTCGGCCCGGAACCAGCTGACGGTGCTGGAACCAGGTGGTGGACCCCAAGGCCCACAGGAGAGGAGAGAACAGCTAGGCCGCGAGGCAGCCGCAGTTACCGAACCCCAACAGTCCTACAGGGGGAGCTGGGCCTACTGGCACTACAGAACCAGCCTTGACTACCAGTTCACGCAGCCCACATAGGAAGCTCCTAAACTGGAGGCACCCTGGAGTTGGCTAACCCGACCGCACCACGACGAGGCAAGCATAGGTGTCTCAGTGAGCTTGACACAACCCGGAAACAGCTGACGGTGCTGAAACCAGGCTTGGCACGAGGGAGTACCTGTGACAAGAACACTGCCGAGAACCAGCTGGCGGTGCTGGAACCCGGATGCGTTGCCCCAGTGTGCAAGAGCCAATGGCACGACCGAGGACCAGCTGTCGGTGCTGGAACCCGGTTACTAAGCTGTAGGTGCCCGCGCTTAAAAGCACTACCAAGGCCCGCCTGGCGTTGGCGGAACTCGGATACCCAGGAGGAGGCACCTAAGCCAAAGGCTCGGCCCGGAACCAGCTGACGGTGCTGGAACCAGGTGGTGGACCCCAAGGCCCACAGGAGAGGAGAGAACAGCTAGGCCGCGAGGCAGCCGCAGTTACCGAACCCCAACAGTCCTACAGGGGGAGCTGGGCCTACTGGCACTACAGAACCAGCCTTGACTACCAGTTCACGCAGCCCACATAGGAAGCTCCTAAACTGGAGGCACCCTGGAGTTAGCTAACCCGACCGCACCACGACGAGGCAAGCATAGGTGTCTCAGTGAGCTTGACACAACCCGGAAACAGCTGACGGTGCTGAAACCAGGCTTGGCACGAGGGAGTACCTGTGACAAGAACACTGCCGAGAACCAGCTGGCGGTGCTGGAACCCAGATGCGTTGCCTTGCCTATTAAAGATTGTCTTCCTAGAGCCCCAACTAGCGGTGTTGGAGCAAAGGGTAAGCAGGGGGAGATGAGTGTAGGCCGAAGCCTGCACTGGAGGCAGCTTTGTGTCTGCGTTGCGTTTGCAGGACACTTTGCCGGCTACACACTGGGGGAACAGCTGGCGTTGCTGAACCCCACTAACACAATGGCGTGTGTTTTTCTCTGTGCAGCTAGCACTTGCGGGCAAAAACTAGCGATGTTAGAGCCCGTGTTGAAGCAGGAGGAGGAGGAGAGGAGCAGAGTGTAGGCCGAAGCCTAGTTGAACCAATTTCAAAGGAAACCTTTAACCCCCCCCTCAGGTGTTACAAAGTACAAGAGACACACCTTGTGCAGTATTAATGCTGCACAAGTGAAAGGTTGCTCTATTAATTTGTCTACTTGCACACGCTGAATGAAAGACATACACAATTTACCCCATTCTACAGTCAAACTGTAGTGGATGCGTGACTTGGTTTTTTGATGAGAAGCAGCACAGGTGTCCAAACTAACGCCTTGGTGCTTGGCGCAGCTTCCTGAGCGTTGTTATTTGCTGTACAGGAGTATGCGCTCTTGTGTTATCCCTTGGCAATGCCCTGTTAGCGCTGCCCATCTTATGACATCATTTCATGTTGGCCGGTGCGGTTAACGATGGCCATAAATCCCAGACCCACAGTGTCTTTTCATAAAGCCACACTGCGGTGCTGGGATTCGTGGCCTTGAGCAGTAAATATTTTGGCCGCTCACACACGTCCTTACACCTGCTTCAGACTGGGCGGCCTCTGCTGATCCCTTCTCGCATGCCGCGGCCATGAGGCTGCACAGTCTGAAGAAGGCGGAAAGAGATGAGTTAAGACAGGCGAAGATATGCACTGCTCGTGCCCATCAATCACACCCTCGCAGTCAAAATAATTAAGACAACGAGGATCATTTTATTCAGGCAGGGCGGACGAACAGGCGCAAGTAGCCAACCAATGATGTCAGAAGACGGGAAGCGCTACCAAGGGGGGTGCTGCGTATCATTAGAAAGGAAAGTCACACCTCAGGGACAGTGGAATGGTCTCAAAGAGACACATTTTGTACGTGTTGAGTTCCACGTGGGCAAGGAGAAAACATCAGCCACCTTGTACAAATGCAGCAGTACTGCTGTACAAGGTGGCTGTTATACATATAAACACCTGGGGGTGGGGGCCAGGCTCCCTTCAATTTCAGTTCATGTGCCTGCGTGGCGTTTGCAGGTCACGTTGCAAGCTGCACAGCAGGGGAACAGCTGGCGGTGCTGAACCCCACTAACACATTGGCTGGTGTTTTTCTCTGTGCAGCTAGCATTTCCGGGCAAAAACTAGCGGTGTTTGAGCCCAGGGTCAGCAGGAGGAGGAGGAGAGGAGCAAAGTGTAGGCCGAAGCCTGCACTGGTGGCAGCTTTTGGTCGGTTGTGCCAGCGTGGCTTGTGCTGGACACGATGCCGGCTACACAGCGGGGGAACAGCTGGCGGTGCTGAACCCCACTAACACATTGGCTGGTGTTTTTCTCTGTGCAGCTAGCATTTCCGGGCAAAAACTAGCGTTGTTAGAGCCCAGGGTCAGCAGGAGGAGGAGAGGAGCAGAGTGTAGGCCGCAGCCTAGTTGAACCAATTTCAAAGGTTACCTTTAACCCCCCCTCAGGTGTTACAAAGTACAAGAGCCACTCCTTCTGCAGCATTAATGCTGCACAAGTAAAAGGTTGCTCTATTAATTTTTCTACTTACACAAGCTGAATGCAACACGTAGACTATTTAGCCCATTATACTGTTAATCAGTAGTGGAGGCGTGACTTGTCTTTTTAAAGAAAAGCAGCACAGGTGTCGAAAACAACACCTTTTTGCATGGGCGCAGCTTCCTGAGCGTTGTTAGTTGCTGTACAGGAGTCTGCGCTCTTGTGATCCTTTGGCCATGCGCTGTGAGCGCTTCCTGTCTTATGACTAGTGTTGAGCGATACCGTCCGATACTTGAAAGTATCGGTATCGGATAGTATCGGCCGATACCCGAAAAATATCGGATATCGCCGATACCGATATCCGATACCAATACAAGTCAATGGGACATCAAGTATCGGAATGTATCCTCATGGATCCCAGGGTCTGAAGGAGAGGAAACTCTCCTTCAGGCCCTGGGATCCATATTAAAGTGTAAAATAAAGAATTAAAATAAAAAATATTGTTATATTCACCTCTCCGGCGGCCCCTGGACATCAGCGGGAGGATCCGGCGTCCGGCACGGCTTCTTTCTTCAAAATGCGCGCCTTCAGGACCTGTGGAATGACGTCCCGGCTTCTGATTGGTCGCGTGCCGCCCATGTGACCGCCACGCGACCAATCAGAAGCCGCGACGTCATTCCTCAGGTCCTAGAAGGCGCTCATTCTAGGACTTTAGCTGAGGAATGACGTCGCGGCTTCTGATTGGTCGCGTGGCGGTCACATGGGCGGCACGCGACCAATCAGAAGCCGGGACGTCATTCCACAGGTCCTGAAGGCGCGCATTTTGAAGAAAGAAGCCGTGCCGGACGCCGGATCCTCCCGCTGATGTCCAGGGGCCGCCGGAGAGGTGAATATAACAATATTTTTTATTTTAATTCTTTATTTTACACTTCCGATACCGATACCCGATATCACAAAAATATCGGATCTCGGTATCGGAATTCCGATACCGCAAGTATCGGCCGATACCCGATACTTGCGGTATCGGAATGCTCAACACTACTTATGACCTCATTTCATGTTGGCCGTTGCGGTTAGCGATGGACATGAATCCCAGACCCACAGTGTGTTTTTAAAAAATCACACTGCGGTGCTGGGATTCATGCCCTGGTGCACTAAATATGTTTGCCGCTCACACATGTCCTTACACCTGCTTCAGACTGGGCGGCCTCATCTGATCCCTTATCGCCTGCCGCGGCCATGAGGACACCCAGTCTGAAGAAGGCGGAAGGAGATGAGTGAACACAGGCAAACATATGCACTGCACATGCCCATCAATCACACCCTCGCTGTCCAAAAAAAAAAGACACCGAGGGCCGTTGTTTCGAGCAGGGGAGATGCACAGGCGCAGCCAGCTAACCAATGATGTCAAAAGACGGGCAGTGCTAACAAGGGTGGTGCTGCGTGTCATTACAAAGGAAAGTCACACCTCAGGGACATTGTAATGGTCTCTAATGAGACACATTTTGTACGTGTTGAGTTCCACGTGGGCAAGGAGAAAAAGTCAGCCACCTTGAACAAATGCAGCAGTACTGCTGTACAAGGTGGCTGTTATACATAGAAACACCTGTGGGTGGGGGGCAGGCTCCCTTCAATTTCAGTTCATGTGCCTGCGTGGCGTTTGCAGGTCACGTTGCAAGCTACACAGCAGGGGAACAGCTGGCGTTGCTGAACCCCACTGACACATTGACTGGTGTTTTTCTCTGTGCAGATTGCATGTCCGGGCAAAAACTAGCGGTGTTAGAGCCCAGGGTCAGCAGGAGGAGGAGGAGAGGAGCAAAGTGTAGGCCGAAGCCTGCACTGGTGGCAGCTTTTGGTCGGTTGTGCCAGCGTGGCTTGTGCTGGACACGATGCCGGCTACACAGCGGGGGAACAGCTGGCGGTGCTGAACCCCACTAACACATTGGCTGGTGTTTTTCTCTGTGCAGCTAGCATGTCCGGGCAGAAACTGGCGTTGTTTGAGCCCAGGGTCAGCAGGAGGAGGAGAGGAGCAAAGTGTAGGCCGAAGCCTGCACTGGTGGCAGCTTTTGTTCTGTTGTGCCAGCGTGGCTTGTGCTGGACACGTTGCCGACTACACAGCAGGGGAACAGCTGGCGGTGCTGAACCCCACTAACACATTGGCTGGTGTTTTTCTCTGTGCAGCTAGCATTTCCGGGGAAAAACTAGCGGTGTTTGAGCCCAGGGTCAGCAGGAGGAGTAGAGGAGCACACTGTAGGCCGAAGCCTAGTTGAACCAATTTCAAAGGTTACCTTTACCCCCCCCCCTCAGGTGTTGCAAGGTACAAGAGCCACACCTTGAACAGCATTAATGATGCACAAGTCAAAGGTTGCTCTATTTAATTTTGCTCCATGCACACGCTGAATTAAACACGTACACTATTTAGCCCATTATACTGTCAAACAGTAGTGGAGGCGTGACTAGTACTACTAGTCTTTTTAAGGAGACGCAGCACAGGTGTACAAATTAACACCTAGGTGCTGTGCGCAGATTCCTTCCTGTTGTTATTTGCAGTACAGGAAACTGCGCTCTTGTGTTATCCCTTGGCAATACCCTGTTAGTGCAGGCCGTCTCATGACCTCATTTCATGTTGGCCGGTGCGGTTAACGATGGCCATGAATCCCAGACCCACAGTGGCTTTTCCTAAAGTCACACTGCGGTGCTGGGATTCGTGGCCTTGTGCAGTAAATATGTTCGACGCTCACACATGTCCTTACACCTGCTTCAGACTGGGCGGCCTCAGCTGATCCCTTATCGCATGCCGCGGCCATGAGGCCGCACAGTCAGAAGAAGGCGGAAGGAGGGGAGTGAAAACAGGGGAACATATGCACTGCTCGTGCCCATCAATCACACCCTCGCAGTCAAAATATATGAGACAACGGGGGGCGTTGTGTCGGGCAGGGGGGACGCACAGGCACAGCCAGCCAACCAATGATGTCAGGAGACGGGCAGCGCTAACAATGGGGGTGCTGCGTGTCATTAAAAAGGAAAGTCACACCTCAGGGACATTGTAATGGTCTGTAATGAGACACATTTTGTACTTGTTGAGTTCCACGTGTGCAAGGAGAAAAAGTCAGCCACCTTGTACAAATGCAGCAGTACTGCTGTACAAGGTGGCTGTTATACATAGAAACACCTGGGGGGGTGGGGGGCAGGCTCCCTTCAATTTCAGT
Source organism: Ranitomeya imitator (assembly GCF_032444005.1). Lineage (NCBI taxonomy): Eukaryota > Metazoa > Chordata > Amphibia > Anura > Dendrobatidae > Ranitomeya > Ranitomeya imitator. Next base: position 160,979,321 of record NC_091288.1, on the reverse strand, counting down.
TCATGTTCCTGCGTGGCGTTTGCAGGAAACGTTGCAAGCTACACAGCAGGGGAACAGCTGGCGGTGCTGAACCCCACTAACACATTGGCTGGTGTTTTTCTCTGTGCAGCTAGCATGTCCGGGCAGAAACTGGCGTTGTTTTAGCCCAGGGTCAGCAGGAGGAGGAGAGGAGCAAAGTGTAGGCCGAAGCCTGCACTGGTGGCAGCTTTTGGTCAGTTGTGCCAGCGTGGCTTGTGCTGGACACGATGCCGACTACACAGCAGAGGAACAGCTGGCGGTGCTGAACCCCACTAACACATTGGCTGGTGTTTTTCTCTGTGCAGCTAGCATGTCCGGGCAGAAACTGGCGTTGTTTGAGCCCAGGGTCAGCAGGAGGAGGAGAGGAGCAAAGTGTAGGCCGAAGCCTGCACTGGTGGCAGCTTTTGTTCTCTTGTGCCAGCGTGGCTTGTGCTGGACACGTTGCCGACTACACAGCAGGGGAACAGCTGGCGTTGCTGAACCCCACTAACACATTGGCTGGTGTTTTTCTCTGTGCAGCTAGCATTTCCGGGCAAAAACTAGCGGTGTTTGAGCCCAGGGTCAGCAGGAGGAGTAGAGGAGCAGAGTGTAGGCCGAAGCCTAGTTGAACCAATTTCAAAGGTTACCTTTAACCCCCCCCTCAGGTGTTGCAAGGTACAAGAGCCACACCTTGAACAGCATTAATGATGCACAAGTCAAAGGTTGCTCTATTTAATTTTGCTCCTTGCACACGCTGAATTAAACACGTACACTATTTAGCCCATTATACTGTCAAACAGTAGTGGAGGCGTGACTACTAGTCTTTTTAAGGAGACGCAGCACAGGTGTACAAATTTACACCTAGGTGCTGTGCGCAGATTCCTTACCGTTGTTATTTGCAGTACAGGAAACTGCGCTCTTGTGTTATCCCTTGGCAATACCCTGTTAGTGCAGGCCGTCTCATGACCTCATTTCATGTTGGCCGGTGCGGTTAACGATGGCCATAAATCCCAGAGCCACAGTGGCTTTTCCTAAAGTCACACTGCGGTGCTGGGATTCGTGGCCTTGTGCAGTAAATATGTTCGCCGCTCACACATGTCCTTACACCTGCTTCAGACTGGGCGGCCTCAGCTGATCCCTTATCGCATGCCGCGGCCATGAGGCCGCACAGTCAGAAGAAGGCGGAAGGAGGGGAGTGAAAACAGGGGAACATATGCACTGCTCGTGCCCATCAATCACACCCTCGCAGTCAAAATATATGAGACAACGGGGGGCGTTGTGTCGGGCAGGGGGGACGCACAGGCACAGCCAGCCAACCAATGATGTCAGGAGACGGGCAGCGCTAACAATGGGGGTGCTGCGTGTCATTAAAAAGGAAAGTCACACCTCAGGGACATTGTAATGGTCTGTAATGAGACACATTTTGTACTTGTTGAGTTCCACGTGTGCAAGGAGAAAAAGTCAGCCACCTTGTACAAATGCAGCAGTACTGCTGTACAAGGTGGCTGTTATACATAGAAACACCTGGGGGGTGGGGGGCAGGCTCCCTTCAATTTCAGTTCATGTTCCTGCGTGGCGTTTGCAGGAAACGTTGCAAGCTACACAGCAGGGGAACAGCTGGCGGTGCTGAACCCCACTAACACATTGGCTGGTGTTTTTCTCTGTGCAGCTAGCATGTCCGGGCAGAAACTGGCGTTGTTTTAGCCCAGGGTCAGCAGGCGGAGGAGAGGAGCAAAGTGTAGGCCGAAGCCTGCACTGGTGGCAGCTTTTGGTCAGTTGTGCCAGCGTGGCTTGTGCTGGACACGATGCCGACTACACAGCAGAGGAACAGCTGGCGGTGCTGAACCCCACTAACACATTGGCTGGTGTTTTTCTCTGTGCAGCTAGCATGTCCGGGCAGAAACTGGCGTTGTTTTAGCCCAGGGTCAGCAGGAGGAGGAGAGGAGCAAAGTGTAGGCCGAAGCCTGCACTGGTGGCAGCTTTTGGTCGGTTGTGCCAGCGTGGCTTGTGCTGGACACGATGCCGGCTACACAGCGGGGGAACAGCTGGCGGTGCTGAACACCACTAACACATTGGCTGGTGTTTTTCTCTGTGCAGCTAGCATTTCCGGGCAAAAACTAGCGTTGTTAGAGCCCAGGGTCAGCTGGAGGAGGAGAGGAGCAGAGTGTAGGCCGAAGCCTAGTTGAACCAATTTCAAAGGTTACCTTTAACCCCCCCTCAGGTGTTACAAAGTACAAGAGCCACTCCTTCTGCAACATTAATGCTGCACAAGTAAAAGGTTGCTCTATTAATTTTTCTACTTGCACAAGCTGAATGCAACACGTAGACTATTTAGCCCATTATACTGTTAATCAGTAGTGGAGGCGTAACTTGTCTTTTTAAAGAAAAGCAGCACAGGTGTCGAAAACAACACCTTTTTGCATGGGCGCAGCTTCCTGAGCGTTGTTAGTTGCTGTACAGGAGTCTGCGCTCTTGTGATCCTTTGGCCATGCGCTGTGAGCGCTTCCTGTCTTATGACCTCATTTCATGATGGCCGTTGCGGTTAGCGATGGACATGAATCCCAGACCCACAGTGTGTTTTTAAAAAATCACACTGCGGTGCTGGGATTCGTGCCCTGGTGCACTAAATATGTTTGCCGCTCACACATGTCCTTACACCTGCTTCAGACTGGGCGGCCTCATCTGATCCCTTATCGCCTGCCGCGGCCATGAGGACACCCAGTCTGAAGAAGGCGGAAGGAGATGAGTGAACACAGGCAAACATATGCACTGCACATGCCCATCAATCACACCCTCGCTGTCCAAAAAAAAAAGACACCGAGGGCCGTTGTTTCGAGCAGGGGAGATGCACAGGCGCAGCCAGCTAACCAATGATGTCAAAAGACGGGCAGCGCTAACAAGGGTGGTGCTGCGTGTCATTACAAAGGAAAGTCACACCTCAGGGACATTGTAATGGTCTCTAATGAGACACATTTTGTACGTGTTGAGTTCCACGTGGGCAAGGAGAAAAAGTCAGCCACCTTGTACAAATGCAGCAGTACTGCTGTACAAGGTGGCTGATATACATAGAAACACCTGTGGGTGGGGGGCAGGCTCCCTTCAATTTCAGTTCATGTGCCTGCGTGGCGTTTGCAGGTCACGTTGCAAGCTACACAGCAGGGGAACAGCTGGCGTTGCTGAACCCCACTGACACATTGACTGGTGTTTTTCTCTGTGCAGATTGCATGTCCGGGCAAAAACTAGCGGTGTTAGAGCCCAGGGTCAGCAGGAGGAGGAGGAGAGGAGCAAAGTGTAGGCCGAAGCCTGCACTGGTGGCAGCTTTTGGTCGTTTGTGCCAGCGTGGCTTGTGCTGGACACGATGCCGGCTACACAGCGGGGGAACAGCTGGCGGTGCTGAACCCCACTAACACATTGGCTGGTGTTTTTCTCTGTGCAGCTAGCATTTCCGGGCAAAAACTAGCGGTGTTTGAGCCCAGGGTCAGCAGGAGGAGTAGAGGAGCAGAGTGTAGGCCGAAGCCTAGTTGAACCAATTTCAAAGGTTACCTTTAACCCCCCCCTCAGGTGTTGCAAGGTACAAGAGCCACACCTTGTGCAGCATTAATGCTGCACAAGTAAAAGGTTGCTCTATTTGTTTTGCTCCTTGCACACGCTGACTAAAACACGTACACTATTTAGCCCATTATACTGTAAAACAGTTGTGGAGGCGTGACTTGTCTTTTTAATGAGACGCAGCACAGGTGTCAAAATTTGCACCTAGGTACTGGGCGCAGATTCCTGAGCGTTGTTATTTGCTGTACAGGAGTCTGCGCTATTGTGATCCCTTGGCCATGCGCTGTGAGCGCTTCCTGTCTTCTGACCTCATTTCATGTCGGCCGTTGCGGTTAGCGATGGACATGAATCCCAGACCCACAGTGTGTTTTCAAAAAATCACACTGCGTGGCTGGGATTCGTGGCCTTGTGCAGTAAATAGGTTTGCCGCTTACACATGTCCTTACACCTGCTCCAGACTGGGCGGCCTCAGCTGATCCCTTATCGCCTACCACGGCCAGGAGGCCGCACAGTCTGAAGAAGGCGGAAGGAGATGAGTTAAGACAGGCGAACATATGCACTGCTCGTGCCCATAAACCACACCCTCGCTGACAAAATAAATATGACAACGAGGGGCGTTGTTTCTAGCAGGGCGGATGCACAGGCGCAGCCAGCTAACCATGATGACAAAAGACGGGAAACGCTACCAAGGGGGGTGCTGCGTATCATTACAAAGGAAAGTCACACCTCAGGGACAGTGGAATGGTCTCAATGAGACACATTTTGTACGTGTTGAGTTCCACGTGGGCAAGGAGAAAAAGTCAGCCACCTTGTACAAATGCAGCAGTACTGCTGTACTAGGTGGCTGTTATACATAGAAACACCTGGGGGGGTGGGGCCAGGTTCCCTTTTAATTTCAGTTCCTGTGCCTGCATGGCGTTTGCAGGTCACGTTGCCGGCTACACAGCAGGGGAACAGCTGGCGTTGCTGAACCCCACTAACACATTGGCTGGTGTTTTTCTCTGTGCAGCTAGCACTTCCGGGCAAAAACTAGCGGTGTTTGAGCCCAGGGTCAGCAGGAGGAGGAGAGGAGCAGAGTGTAGGCCGAAGCCTGCACTGGTGGCAGCTTTTGTTCTGTTGTGCCAGCGTGGCTTGTGCTGGACACGTTGCCGACTACACAGCAGGGGAACAGCTGGCGGTGCTGAACCCCACTGACACATCACCTAGTGTTTTTTCTGTGTAGACAACACTTCCAGGTGGCAACTGACAGTGTTGAAACCCAGGGAATCAAAGAGGAGCAGAGTGTAGGCCGAAGCCTGCAGTGGAGCAAGTTGAAAGGGAACCTTTAACCCCCCCCCCCCAGGCATTTGTTGCTGAAAGAGCCATCTTGTACAGCAGTAATACTGCACATGGAAAATGGTGGCTCCGAAAATTATGCTCCTTGCAAACGCTGAAGTACACACTCATATAATGTGTCCCCTCACACCGTCAAACCATCCCGGAAGTGGGACTTTCCTTTGTAATGTGACACAGCACAGCCGTCATTCCAACCCCCTTGGTGCCGGGCGCCACCTCCTCAACGTTGTTTGGTTCTGTCACAGAGCCCGCGCTGTAATGTTATCCCTTGGCCATGCACAGTTAGCGGTGCCCGTCTTCTGACATCATGTAGGTGTCAGGCTGGCAGTGCCTGTGCGTCCAAGCTGCCCGAGATCCAACCTTGCAGTGTCATCTAATGTAGTCCCACTGCGGGCCAGGGATCCATGGGCATGCGCAGTGCATATCATCGCCTCTCACTCACCTCCTTCCTGCTTCTTCAGACTGTGCGGCGTCACGGCCGTGGCATGCTATTAGGGATCAGCTGACGCCGCCTAGTCTGAAGAAGCGTGAAGAAGGGGAGTGAGAGGCTAGTATATGCACTGCGCATGGCCATGGATACCAGGCCCACTGTGGGATCACATTAGACGACACTGCGAGGTGTGATTTCGGGCAGCGTGGACGCACAGGCGCAGCCAGGACGACAACAAATGATGTCAGAGGACGGGCAGCGCAAACTGTGCATGGCCAAGGGATAACATAACAGCGCAGGGTCCATGACGGAATCAAACAACGCTAAGGAGGCAGCGCACGGTGCCAAGGGGGTAGCAATGACGGCTGTGCTGCGTCACATTACAAAGGAAAGTCCCACCTCCGGGACGGTTGGACGGTGTGAGGGGACACATTACATGAGTGTGTAGTTCAGCGTTTGCAAGGAGCATAATTTCAAGAGCGACCTTTCCCTTGTGCAGTATTAGTGCTGCACATGGTGGCTCTTTCAGTAACAAACGCCTAGGGGGGGGGGGACAGGTCCCCTTACATTTTAGTTGTGCCAGCGTGGCGGTCGCATGACACGTTGCCGGATACACAGCTGGGGATCAGCTGACGTTACTGAACCCCAATAACAGAGGAGCGACTGTTGACTGTGCACACAGCACTTCCAGGCACCAACTGGCGGTGTTAGAGCCCAGGGACAGCAGGAGGAGCAGATTGGAGGTATTGCCGCACACACAGCTGGGGATCAGCTGACGTTACTGAACCCCAATAACAGAGGAGCGACTGTTGACTGTGCACACAGCACTTCCAGGCACCAACTGGCGGTGTTAGAGCCCAGGGACAGCAGGAGGAGCAGATTGGAGGTATTGCCGCACACACAGCTGGGGATCAGCTGACGTTACTGAACCCCAATAACAGAGGAGCGACTGTTGACTGTGCACACAGCACTTCCAGGCACCAACTGGCGGTGTTAGAGCCCAGGGACAGCAGGAGGAGCAGATTGGAGGTATTGCCGCACACACAGCTGGGGATCAGCTGACGTTACTGAACCCCAATAACAGAGGAGCGACTGTTGACTGTGCACACAGCACTTCCAGGCACCAACTGGCGGTGTTAGAGCCCAGGGACAGCAGGAGGAGCAGAGGAACAGAGTGTAGGCCGAAGCCTGATTGGAGCAAGTTGAAAGGAAACCTTTAACCCCCCCCCCCCCAAGACGTTTGTAGCTGAAAGAGCCATGTTGTGCAGCACTAAGGATGCAAAAGGAAAAGGTTGCTCTTTTAATTATGCTCCTTGCAAACACCGAAGTAAACACTAAAAATGTGTCCCTTTATACCGTTAAACCGTTCCGGAGGTGCGAATTTCCTTCGTAATGGGACACAGCACAGCTGTCATTCCTATCCCCTTGATGCCGTGCGCTGCCTCCTCAGCGTTGTTTTAAGCTGTCACGGAGCCTGCGCTGTTCTGTTAGCCCTTGGCCATGCCCAATTAGCGCTGCCTGTCTTCTGACATAATTTGGTGTCAGGCTGTCAGTGCCTGTGCATCCACGCTGCTCCAGATCCCACCTCGCAGTCTCATCTAACGTAATCCCACTGCGGGCCTTGGAACCATGGGCATGCACAGTGCATAACCTCGACTCTCACTCCCCTCCTTCCCTCTTCTTCACACTGTGCGGTGTCACGGCCGTGGCATGCTAGGGATCAGCTGACGGCGCACAGTCTAAAGAAGGCGGAGGGAAATGAGCGAGAGCCCGAGGGGAAGATATGCACTGCGCATGCCCATGGATCCCAGGCCCGCAGTGTGACTCAATCAGAAGACACTGCGAGGCGGGTTCTCGGGCACCGCGGCCGCACAGGCGCAGCCAGCCTGACACCAAATTATGTCAGAAGACAGGCAGCGCAAATAGGGCATGCCCAAGGGATAACAGAACAGCGCAGGCTCCGTGACAGCTTAAAACAACGCTGAGGAGGCAGCGCATGGCACCAAGGGGGTAGGAATGACGGCTGTGCTGCGTCACATTACGAAGGAAAGTCCCAGCTCCGGGACGGTATAACGGTATCAGTGAACACATTTTATAAGTGTTAAGTTCTGCGTGTGCAAAGAGCTAAAAAAAAGAGCTACCTTTTCCTTGTGCAGCATTACTGCTGCACAAGATGGCTCTTTCAGTAACAAACGACGGGGGGGGGGGGGGGACAGGTTCCCTTACATTTAGGTTGTTGTGCCAGCGTGGCGGTCGCAGGACACATTGCCGGCTACACAGCTGGGGATCAGCTGACGTTACTGAAACCCAATAACACTGGGTCGTATGTTTTTACTGTGCAGCCTGCACTTCTGAGCCGCAACTGGCGGTGTTGGAGCCCAGGAATAGCAGTTCAGGTGGTAGAAAGATGAACACAGCAGGAGACCTGGATGACACCCAATTACTTAATCAGGCAGAGGAGTGGCAAATTCCTGCGAGATCCAGGCCTGGTTCATTTTCAGGAAAGTAAGCCGGTCAACGTTATCGGAGGATAGTCGCATGCGACGGTCTGTTAGTACACCACCTGCGGCACTAAAGACACGTTCCGATAAGACACTAGCCGCAGGGCAAGCCAGCACCTCCAATGCATACTGGCTTAGCTCTGGCCATGTATCCAGCTTAGAGACCCAAAACTTGAACGGGGAAGAGCCGTCTGGGAGTACAGTAAGAGGGCAAGCCATGTAGTCTGTCACCATCTGACGGAACCGTTGCCTCCTGCTGACTGGAGCCGCCGGTGATGGTGTAGACATTTGGGGCGGGCACACAAAAGTGTGCCAGAGTTGTGCCATACTGGGCTTGCCTTGGGCAGAGGCACTGCTTCTGCTCCCTCTTTGGGCAGAGCCTCCCCCACTGCCTCGACGCACTGAGCTGCTTTGTAAAGCACTAGCAGCACTCCTCTCAGTTGGACAGGAGAAGATGATGGAATTCACCAGTGTGTCGTGGTACTCCCGCAATTTACGCTCCCGGGTCAACGCAGGGATGAGGTTTTGGACGTTGTCCCGGTAGCGAGGATCGAGGAGGGTGAACACCCAATAATCAGGCATGTTGAGAATGTGGTCGATGCGGCGGTCGTTTCTCAGGCACTGCAGCATGAAATCCACCATGTGCTGCAGAGTGCCAACCGGCCCAGAAACGCTGTCCCCTGCTTGAGACATGATCTCTGCCCGCTCGTCATCACCCCACCCTCGCTGTACACACTGACCACTGGACAATTGTGTCGCTCCCTCCTCTGGACGGAGCTCTTCCTCCTCCATTGACTCCTCCTCATCCTCCTCACAAATTGGCCCCTGTGTACCCCTTTGTGAGGAACCACGTGGCGCTGACTCTCCAGAAGCTGATGGAAAAGGTGACTCCTCATCCTCCACCTCTTCCACCACATCATCCCTTAACCCTTGCAAAGTTTGCTGAAGCAGGCAGATAAGGGGGACAGTCATGCTGACTAGTGCATCATCTGCACTTGCCATCCGCGTGGAATAATCAAAAGGACGCAAAACCTGGCAGACGTCCTTCATAGTGGCCCACTCTGTGGTTGTGAAGTCTGATCGGCGCTGACTGCGACTTCTTTGCGCCTGATGCAGCTGGTACTCCATAACTGCTTGCTGCTGCTCACACAACCGCTCCAACATATGTAACGTGGAATTCCACCGGGTAGGTAGGTCACATATGATGCGGTGTTCCGGAAGGCGGAATCGGCGCTGCAGAGCAGCAATGCGGGATCTGGCCAAGCTGGAACGCCGCAAGTGAGCACACTCTAGGCGGACCTTGTGCAGCAGGGCATCAAGATCCGGATAGTCCCTCAGAAAACTCTGCACAACCAAATTGAGCACATGTGCCAGACATGGGATGTGAGTGAGGTTGCCAAGGGCCAAAGCTGCCACCAGATTTCGGCCATTGTCACACACTACCATGCCTGGCTGGAGATTCGCTGGCAGTAACCACACATCGCTCTCCTGCTTTATGGCATTCCAGAGCTCCTGCGCTGTGTGGCTTCGATGCCCCAATGAAACTAGTTTCAAGACGGCCTGCTGACGTTTGGCCACGGCTGTGCTCATGTCGGTCATAGGTAAACGTTCACGGGTCCATGTGGGGGTGGACTGTGACGGATCCTGCAGAGAGGAATCAGAGGAACTGGTGTAAGAGGAGGAGTCGATGCGTACAGACTGGATTCCTGCAATCCTTGGAGTGGGCAGGACACGTCCTGCGCCACTCGCACGATCTGTACCTGGCTCAACAACATTAACCCAATGGGCAGTGAGGGAAACATATCGCCCCTGTCCATGCTGACTGGTCCACGCATCGGTGGTGAGGTGGACCTTGCTACTGACGGCGTTCAGTAGCGCATGTTTTATGTTTGCCTCAACATGCCTGTGCAGGGCAGGGACAGCCTGCCTGCTGAAGTAAAAGCGGCTGGGCACCTTGTACTGTGGGACTGCCAATGCCATCAAGTCACGGAAGCTGTCAGTCTCCACCAGCCTGAACGAGAGCATTTCCAGGGACAACAGTTTGGCAATGCCTGCATTCAGAGCCTGTGCTCGGGGGTGGTTGGCCGAGAATGCCCGCTTTTTCTCCCATGCCTGTACTACCGATGGCTGTAGAGTAGACTGGGAGTGTGAGGATGACTGGGAAGGTGGTGCTGTGGGTGGAATTACACAAGGTCTCTGGGAGGAAGCCAAACCAGCTGTGCGTGAGCTGGAGGAAGAGGCAACACGAGCTGAAGAGGTGGTAGCTGCCGCTGTTGGTTGGCCTACATCTTCAGTGTGTTTCTGTAACTCCACCGCGTGCCTGGTCCGCACATGTTTCCACATATTTGTGGTATTGAGGTTGCTGACATTTTTCCCTCTTTTTACTTTATGATGACACAGCTTGCATTTGACAAAACAAATGTCATCTGCAACTGTGTCAAAAAAGGACCAGGCACTGCAAGTCTTGGGAGCGCCCTTTTTGGCTTTGGAAAGAGACAGGCTCCTAACGGGTGCCAAAGTGGAGGCTACAGGCTCCGCAGTCTTCCCCCTCCCTCTCCCTCTTTGGCCCGTAAGAGGAAGCTCTTCCTCTGAGCTGCTCCCACCACCTTCCTGTTCCTCACGCCACGATGGGTCAAGGACCTCATCATCTCCACTACCCTCTGCCACCAACTGCTCCTCCTGGGTAGTCTCAGCAGCACAGTACGCACGAGAAAGCGGCACCTGAGTTTCATCATCAGATGCGTACTGCGCTGTGGTCACCGGAGGCACTGGCCCACCTGCCTCTTCAGAGTCAGAGAGAAAAAGGTGTTGGGCATCACTGCACACTGCCTCTTCTTCCATTTCTCCAATGCTGCTTGGCTGGCCCCCTGTTTCCAAGCCAAGAGATTCAGAGAACAGAAGTAGAGACGGCTCCTGTCCTGGGCTCTCTGACTGCCTGGCCAATTTGGCAGGTGGTGAAGAGACAGATGGCTGCTCTCCAGTGCTCTGTGCCTGAGAGGATGTGGCACTAACTGAAGTCGATGCCGAGGCGTTAGCTGCCATCCACCCGACAACGGCTTCAATTTGGTCTTCACGCAGCAGCGGTGCACGGCGCTCTCCAACAAAGCTGCGCATGAAGGACTGTTCCCTGCTGAAACTGAGTGACGACGAGTCACCGGCGCCCGCAGCAGGCACAGAATCACCACGTCCTCTCCCTGCTCCTCTCCCTGCTCCGCGCCCACGCCCACGTGCCTTACTCCCTGCCCTCTTCATCTTGGTTGACAGATAAAGATAAGCAGAAAAGTACTAAGGCCTTAGTGTGCTTATTCCTGTAATGCTCCTCCTAACAGGTGTAAGAAACACTAATGTTGTAAATTGTGGACTAAACTTTATTATTTTTCAAATGTGGCCTACACAAGTGTTAAGTTGTGTTTGGTGAACTTAACCTTTTTTTTGGTGCAGATCGGGCTACAGAGCTAGTTTAAATCACACGGAGACCGTGCAGACAGCCGTAAACGGCGCTGCAAGGCCAAAAAACCCTCCTCTAGGTTATCCTATATAGTGTTTTTCCACTATTTAGCTGGATACAAGTGGAAAGACACTAATAGGAATTTTTTTTTTTCAAATTTTAAACTGGCTGCACTATTTGAAAAAAAGGAAATTGTTTTTCAAGGTATGAGGCAGTAACGCACCCTGAGCTGAATCCAACCGGCTATGGCTGCACACAGACTACAGGGCGAGCTGCGCTCACACAGAGACCGTGCAGACAGCCGTAAACGGCGCTGCAAGGCCCCAAAAAAACCCTCTAGGTTATCCTATGTAGTGTTTTTCCACAATTGAGCTGGAGACTGGTGGAAAGACACTAATAGGAATTTTTTTTTTTTCAAATTTTAAACAGGCTGCACTATTTGAAAAAAAGGAAAATTTTTCTCAAGGTATGAGCCAGTAACGAACCCTGAGCTGAATCCAACCGGCTATGGCTGCACACAGACTACAGGGCGAGCTGGGCTCACACGGAGACCGTGCAGACAGCCGTAAACGGCGCTGCAAGGCCAAAAAACCCTCCTCTAGGTTATCCTATATAGTGTTTTTCCACTATTTAGCTGGATACGAGTGGAAAGACACTAATAGGAATTTTTTTTTTTCAAATTTTAAACAGGCTGCACTATTTGAAAAAAAGGAAAATTTTTCTCAAGGTATGAGCAAGTAACGAACCCTGAGCTGAATCCAACCGGCTATGGCTGCACACAGACTACAGGGCGAGCTGGGCTCACACGGAGACCGTGCAGACAGCCGTAAACGGCGCTGCAAGGCCCAAAAACCCCCCTCTAGGTTATCCTATGTAGTGTTTTTCCACAATAGAGCTGGAGACTGGTGGAAAAACACTAATAGGAAATTTGAGAAAAAATGTGCAGCAGGCTGCACTAAGAGCAAAAAAGAACAACTGTGTGAGGCAGTGTGAACCCCCCCTGAGCTGAATACAACCGGGTATATGGCTGCACACAGTCTACAGAGTGAGCTGCACACACACACACACAGAGACCTTGCAGAACGCTGTTAAAACAGCGCTGCAAGGCAAGAGCAAGGTGAACAGTGAAGAACACACAGCGTTTTGCTAAATTAGCCTTTGGAAAGGAAAATAAAGCAATTAGCAAGCTCAACTGGCCCTCAGTTAGAACACAGCGTCCTGTCCCTAACTGAAATCACAGCAGAGTGAGCGCAAAATGGCGGCAGCGCTTTTTTATAGTGCAGAGTGACATCATTTCAGCAGCCAATCCAAGCCTTGCCAGTACTTACATGCCCACCATGCTAAACAGGATGTGCCCACACTTTCATTCATTCCTCATTGGCTGCTGCGTTCAATTTGAATTCTGGGAACTTCCGATTCCGGTATCCGATACGCGGGAAGTATCGGAATTCAGTATCGGAATTCCGATACCGCAAATATCGGCCGATACCCGATACTTGCGGTATCGGAATGCTCAACACTAGTTCTAACATAGATTTCTGATCAATAGTATCTTGAATTTTTTGTTCATTTATAACGAGATTATCCATTGAAGAGCACAGACCCTGAATATCCATGTCCACACCTGTGTCCAGAATCACCCAAATGTCTAGGGGGAAAAAAAAAAGTGAACACAGAGCAGAAAAAAAAAAAAAATGATGTCAGAACTTTTTCTTTCCCTCTATTGAGAATCATTAGTTGGGCTCCTTGTACTGTTATGTTTGCTAATGACAGGTGTTATGAAGGCAATCCAGAAACATAGTGTGCTTAGCGATCAGAGCGCACACAGTGATCTGACAAATACCCAAAAATACAAGAACGAGCTCTGAGACGTGGAAACTCTGTAGACTGCACACCTGATCCTATCCTAAACACAACTAAAAGCGGCTGTGGATTGCGCCTAACAACTACCTAGGCAACTCGGCACAGCCTAAGAAACTAGCTAGCCTGAAGATAATAATAATAATAATAATAATTTTATTTATATAGCGCCAACATATTCCGCAGCGCTTTACAAATTATAGAGGGGACTTGTACAGACAATAAACATTACAGCATAACAGAAATACAGTTCAAAACAGATACCAGGAGGAGTGAGGGCCCTGCTCGCAAGCTTACAAACTATGGGGAAAAGGGGAGACACGAGAGGTGGATGGTAACAATTGCTTTAGTTATTCGGACCGGCCATAGTGTAAGGCTCAGGTGTTCATGTAAAGCTGCATGAACCAGTTACCTGCCTAAGTATGCAGGAGTACAGACACAGAGGGCTAATTCTGCATAAAGTGTATGAGAACATGATGCGAGGAACCTTTTTTTTTTTTTTTTTTTTTTTATTATAAATAGGCCACACAGGGATCGTTAGGTTAATGCATTGAGGCGGTAGGCCAGTCTGAACAAATGAGTTTTTAGGGCACGCTTAAAACTGTGGGGATTGGGGATTAATCGTATTAACCTAGGTAGTGCATTCCACAGAATCGGCGCAGCACGTGTAAAGTCTTGGAGACAGGAGTGGGAGGTTCTGATTATTGAGGATGCTAACCTGAGGTCATTAGCGGAGCGGAGGGCACGGGTAGGGTGGTAGACTGATACCAGGGAGGAGATGTAGGGTGGTGCTGAGCCATGGAGTGCTTTGTGGATGAGGGTAGTAGTTTTGTACTGGATTCTGGAGTGGATGGGTAGCCAGTGTAATGACTGGCACAAGGTAGAGGCATCGGTGTAACGGTTGGTGAGGAATATGATCCTGGCAGCAGCATTCAGGACAGATTGGAGCGGGGAGAGTTTTGCAAGAGGGAGACCGATTAGTAGAGAGTTACAATAGTCCAGACAAGAATGAATAAGTGAAACAGTCAGAGTTTTTGCAGAGTCGAAATTAAGAAAAGGGCGAATTCTAGAAATGTTTTTGAGATGCAGGTAAGAAGAGCGAGCCAGTGATCGGATGTAGGGGGTGAATGAAAGGTCAGAATCAAGGATGACCCCAAGGCAGCGGGCATGTTGCTTTGGAGTAATGGTGGAACCGCACACGGAGATGGCAATGTCAGGCAAAGGTAGGTTAGTAGAGGGAGAGAACACGAGGAGTTCAGTTTTTGACAGGTTTAGTTTCAGATAGAGGGAGGACATGATGTTAGAGACAGCGGTAAGACAATCACTGGTGTTTTCTAAAAAGGTCGGTGTGATATCGGGAGCAGAAGTGTATAATTGGGTGTCGTCAGCATAGAGATGGTACTGGAAACCAAATCTACTGATTGTTTGTCCAATAGGGGCAGTATACAACGAGAAGAGTAGGGGGCCTAGGACTGATCCTTGAGGAACCCCAACAGTAAGGGGAAGGTGAGAGGAGGAGGAACCAGCAAAACATACAGTGAAGGATCGGTCAGAGAGATAGGAGGAGAACCAGGAGAGAACGGTGTCCTTGAGGCCGATGGAGCGGAGCATAGTGAGGAGGAGCTGATGATCCACAGTGTCAAATGCTGCAGAGAGATCCAAGAGAATTAGCATGGAGTAGTGACCATTAGATTTAGCTGTTAGTAGGTCATTAGAGACTTTAATGAGGGCAGTTTCAGTAGAGTGTAAAGAGCGGAAGCCAGATTGAAGAGGGTCGAGAAGAGAGTTATCTGAGAGATAGCGGGTAAGACAGGAGTGGACCAGGCGTTCGAGGAGTTTAGAGATGAAGGGAAGATTAGAGACAGGTCTATAATTAGCGGCACAGTTTTGATCGAGGGATGGTTTTTTAAGTAATGGATGTATGATGGCATGCTTAAATGAGGAGGGAAAAATACCGGAAGTGAGGGAAAGGTTGAATATTTTTGTTAGGTGAGAGGTGATAGCCGGGGAAAGGGACTGGAGGAGATGTGACGGAATGGGGTCACTGGTGCAAGTGGTCGGGCGCGAAGATGCAAGGAGCCTGCTTACTTCTTCTTCTGTAACTGCTTCAAAGTCAGAGAGTGAACTAGATGCAGTGGGGGAGGGAGGACAGTGCATGGTATGAAGAGATTGGGAGATGATTTCCTGTCGAATGTGGTCAATTTTTTCTTTGAAGTAATTGGCCAGATCGTCAGCACGGAGATCCGTGGTTGGGGCCTTCTCTCTTGGGTTGAGTAGGGACTGGAACGTGTCAAAGAGACGTTTAGGGTTATTGGACAAGGAGGTGATGAGGGTGTTGAAGTAGGTTTGTTTGGAGAGGTGAAGGGCAGAATTGTATGTCTTTAGCATGAACTTATAATGGATGAAATCTTCGGGTAGATTAGATTTTCTCCACAGACGTTCTGCGCACCTGGAGCACCGCTGCTGGAAACGTGTTTGCAGCGTGTGCCACGGTTGTTGCCGTCTGTGCCGAGTTGTTTTATGTATAGGAGGAGCAGCTTCATCCAGAGCACTTTGCAGGGTTTCATTGTAATGCTTCAATGCAGAATCAGGACATGAGATGGAGGAAATAGGGGCCAATGAGGACTGCAAGTTCATCATAAGTTTCTGGGTGTTATTGGCCTGTATGTTTCTATAGGTGTGGAAAGTGGGGGTGACCTGAGCGGGATGGCAGTTCTTGATAGAGAATGAAAGAAGGTTGTGGTCAGAGAGCGGGAGAGGGGAGTTTGTGAAGTCATCCACTGAGCAAAGTCGGGAGAAGACCAAGTCAAGGGAGTTTCCATCTTCATGTGTTGGAGAGTTAGTATGCTGCGAGAGGCCAAAAGAGGAGGATAGAGATAAAAGGTGAGAAGCAGATGGGGAGAGGGGAGAGGCAATGGGGATGTTGAAATCACCCATGATAAGGGTGGGGGTGTCACAGGAGAGAAAGTGTGGAAGCCAGGTGGCAAAGTGATCCAGGAACTGATGAGAGGGGCCGGGAGGACGATACACCACCGCCACTCGCATGGAGAAGGGGACGTAGAGTCTGACCACATGGACCTCAAAGGAAGGGAAGACAAGTGAGGGTACTTGGGGGATAACTTGGAAAGTACATTTGGGTGAAAGGAGCAGACCAACGCCTCCACCTGCTCTGTTGTCTGATCTTGGGGTATGAGAAAAGTGTAGTCCACCATATGAAAGAGCAGCAGCAGCGGTGGTGTCTGACTGCTGGATCCAGGTTTCAGTAAGAGCCAGGAGATTAAGAGAATTAGAAAGGAAGAAGTCATGAATGAAGGAGAGTTTATTACACACAGAGCGAGAATTCCAAAGGGCACAATTGAAAGAGACAGCAGGCATGCAGGGAATATTAATAAGGTTAGAGGGGTTTCTGGGTGTAGCAATTGGGAGGTTTGACTGGCTATAACATGGGGGGCCGGGGTTTGGAGATATGTCTCCAGCGACTAGGAGAAGGAGGATCGAAAGAGTGAGCAGATGGTTAAGTGATTTGTGAGAGCGTCTCTTGTGTTGGATGTTGGGACTGAATGGATCTGTGCTGTTAAGCAATGTGAATAGAGCATGAGTGCTATACATAGGAGAGGCAAGGACAGAGGGGCCGATATGGATGGAGTGTAGAGAGTTAATGCGAGGGCGGTGAATGTGAGTGAATGCAGCAGCCAGAATATAGATTATACAAATAAATATGGTGAGTATTTGTGCTGTTTCAAGTGAATATAGATTAGATTTAGTTTTTCTTACCTGTCTCCTGCCCTGTCTAACTGCCATGTTATAACTGCCGAGTACTTAGAAAAAAAAGTACTTTGAATAAAAAATACACGAATAACAGTGCACGAATGCACCCCTGCACGAATGCATCCCCAAGCTACATCTACATTTATAGAAGGCTAGCCCTTAGATCTCTTTTTTTTTTTTTTTTTTTTGTGTTAAAGCTCGTTAGCAATCAATCTAACTCAATTGAGACAACAGGACACAATAAATGTAGTGATCAGATAAACAAATGTCCAGGTCTACATGGATCATAAAGCACTTTGAAACAGTTATGTGATCTCTCTGAGTAAGGACATGCAAAAGTGAGTTAAATATCTATAAACACAAACAAAGGCATAATAGGATGACTAACATATATAGATACATGCAGGATTCAATGCCGAAGATAGAATGACTCAGATACCATCCAAGCTGCTTGCTGTCAGGGACTGGAGCAATAGACATGCAGGATATTTCAGCTCAGAGAATGAATGATATGTTTACCATCCAAGCTGCTTGCTGTCAGGGACTGGAGCAATAGACATGCAGGATATTTCAGCTCAGAGAATGAATGATATGTTTACATATATAGATACATGCAGGATTCAATGCCGAAGATAGAAAAATAGGCCTGACTTGCCCCAGAGAAATTCCCCAAAGGAAAAGGCAGCCCCCCACATATAATGACTGTGAGTAAGATGAAAAGACAAAACGTAGGGATGAAATAGATTCAGCAAAGTGGGGCCCGATATTCTAGGACAGAGCAAGGACAGTAAAGCGAACTTTGCAGTCTACAAAAAACCCTAAAGCAAAACCACGCAAAGGGGGCAAAAAAAACCCACCGTGCCGAACTAACGGCACGGCGGTACACCCTTTGCGTCTCAGAGCTTCCAGCAAAACAAAAGACAAGCTGGACAGAAAAAACAACAAAAAAGCAAAAAGCACTTAGCTATACAGAGCAGCAGGTCACAGGAACAATCAGGAGAAGCTCAGATCCAACACTGAAACATTGACAAGGAGCAAGGATAGCAGCATCAGGCGGAGTTAAGTAATGAAGCAGTTAACGAGCTCACCAGAACACCTGAGGGAGGAAGCTCAGAAGCTGCAGTACCACTTGTGACCACAGGAGTGAATTCAGCCACAGAATTCACAACAGCATCCCGCATAATGCAGCCTCTCTATAATGCCCTGAAAGATGGTTCAAGATATGCTGATGATTTTGGCAGATTCCACATGGATACGCTGTTACTATGGAAGATACTGTAGAGCATGCAGCTGCACTTCCTCCCTCACTGTCAGCACAAGAAGTAGAACTTCAGGCTCTGTCTACTGCATGTGTTCTGGCCAAAGACAGGCGGGCTAATATATACATGGACTCACAGAATGTATTTGGTATTGCTCATGATTTCGGAGCCCTATGGGCCAATCGAGGGCTTATTACTACCACCGAGACTCCAGTGAAGAATGCTTAAGCTGTTAAAACCCTCATGGACTCAATCAATTTACCTACCAGATGGCCATTATCAAAGTTAAGGAGAACGGTCCTAGGAACAGTCCACAGACTGTTGGTAACGCCTTTGCGAATATGCAAGCAAAAGCTGCTGCTCTCCTACCCGTTGAACCAACCTTACCAACTATGGTGACCACATGCTCTCAGTGTAAACAGTTAACAGAAACACTGACTCTACAGGAATCTGATGATCCACAACAGACTGAGGTTTTCTTCTGGACCCCACGAGACCGCTTAATGACGATGCAGAGAATGTCTCCAAAGGAAGAAGTGAAGCAGTGGAAGGCTGATGGAGCATGTATGGACAATGGTCTCTGGAAAAAGGACCAACTTATGCGTCTCCCTAAGCGGATGTACCCTGCTATTGCCCACACATTGAGGAAAAATCAGGCCCTAGCCCTGGTACAAAAATTCTACCGGGCTCCAGGTATTTCTACAGTCCTGACAGCACTCAACCGTGCATGTAATATCTGTCAGACCTGCAATCCCGGTCAACTTCAGCGTGTACACCTGAAGCACCTTGCTAAGCCCGACTATCCTTTCCAAAGGCTCCAGGTGGACCACATCGCGTTGCCTAAGTCTGCAAGGTATGAATATTGTCTGGTGGTTGTTGACATGTTCTTCAGTTGGCCGGAAGCATTCCCCGTTACCAACATGACTGCAAAGACCACAGCAAAGAAGCTGGTGATGGAAGTCATATTCAGATAATAATAATATAATAATAATTATTTTTATTTATATAGCGCCAACATATTCCGCAGCGCTTTACAAATTATAGAGGGGACTTGTACAGACAATAGACATTACAGCATAACAGAAATACAGTTCAAAACAGATACCAGGAGGAATGAGGGCCCTGCTCGCAAGCTTACAAACTATGAGGAAAAGGGGAGACACGAGAGGTGGATGGTAACAATTGCTATAGTTATTCGGACCAGCCATAGTGTAAGGCTCGGGTGTTCATGTAAAGCTGCATGAACCAGTTAACTGTCTAAGTATGTAGCAGTACAGACACAGAGGGCTATTAACTGCATAAAGTGAATGAGAACATAATGCGAGGAACCTGATTTTTTTAAATAGGCCACACAGGGATCGTTAGGTTAATGCATTGAGGCGATAGGCCAGTCTGAACAAATGAGTTTTTAGGGTACGCTTAAAACTGTGGGGATTGGGGATTAATCGTATTAACCATATAGTGCTCCAGAAGTTGTCGAAAGTGACCAAGTCCCGGCCTTTTCTTCTCATGTGTATCAGGAGGTTCTGACAATGCTTGGATCCACTGTAGCCCTCCATACTCCGTACCATACACAATCTAGGAGGAAAGTTGAGAGGCTGAACGGCACACTGAAGAGACAATTGACCAAATTGATGCAGGAGACTATGGCTCCATGGCCAGAGCTCCTACCCATTGTATTGTACCACATTTGTAATACCTCTATTGAAAAACATGACCTGTCCCCATATGAGATATTGTTTGGTGCTAGGCCCCCAGTCGCAAATTTCCATCCTCAGTAGTTATCAGAAGAAACTGACCGTACTGTTCAATATGTTATTCAGCTTAGTAAAAATTTTGCTAACACTCATGTTTTATTTTCTTCTTCCCTTCCAGATTCAGCAGAAACCGACACTTGTCACAACTTGAAGCCTGGTGATTTTGTGGTCATGAAAAGCTATGTCAGAAACATGGACTAGACCCCTTGTATGACGGTCCCTATCAGGTCCTCCTTATCACTCCTATGTCAGTAAAGCTGGAAGGAAGGCCGACGTGGATCTATGTATTGTACTGCAAGCTGGTCAAACAGACTAGTAGCAAATAAGGGGACATAATGTTTTGGTTTTTCGTATTTCCATATAATAATATTGGTAACCGCATGGGACAGCCTAAATTCCCCAACATCCTTGAATAATAAGTTTGTACAATATCATGAAATATTAGTAGTACAGATGGGCATAGCCAATAAAATTGTCATTTCTATTTTCCTTTACCCTATGATTACACAAATGTGGGATAAATTGCTTAGGGCCACAGACTATCTAGATGATCAAATTTGGGATATATTGGATATACTTAATACTACTGTTGCTGTCCAAAACCAACTTATCATAGTCACTAATCAACATACTGTAGTACTGGATTACTTAACGGTAGCACAGGGTGGTATGTGTCAGGTTATTGGACCCGTTTGCTGTCATTATATAGATTCCAATAGCACTATGAAGTTAAAGTTAAAGTTAGAAGATATGCAAAGACTCAGAGATTAATATGATGAAGACAATGACCGTAATAAGGACAGTTGGTGGGCAGACACCTTCTTCTTTATAATGCAGCCAATTGGTTTAAGGGACTTGGGGGCTGGATAGCTGGAATCTTGCAAAGTTTGTTACACATCGCTGCCTTTATCCTTGTCATGTATGTAATACTAAAACTTGTTCTTTGGTGTATTTCTGTATGTATTGGGAAATTCTGCACTAAGACAGCTAATGATGATACCAAAAGCGTTGCCACCCCTGCTCTTCTTTACACCGATTTCACAAAGTTACCTGATGAAGATGTTGAAGCCAAGTGCATGGCTATCTTCAAAAGATCCCCACCAGTGATATCAATAATTGTTATTCGTAAATTCCAGGATACAGGGGGGATGGGTACACCGTAATAGCCATGGCTGGTAACAAGGCACCAGCCATGTGAAGACCAGTACCCCTCGAGCTTATAGCTTGGGACAGTACCTCTGATGCTGGACATTAATTAACAAAATTTATCTAGGGGGGAATGTGAAGGAACAAATTAAGAAAGATTCTCCATGGGGACCGTGCTGACCGAAGAGACGGAGGTGTTGGCCATGGCCTTGGTTCATGGGACGGAGACTGCTCAGCTCCATAAGGTAAGAAAATGTTATCATCTTACCTGAAAGTCCCCTGTGCCCAGTCCGGGTCTATACCTCTTGCCGGTCAGGTGTGGTCACCACCGCATTCCCAGGTAGTGTAAAAAGTCCAAGCCCGTATCCAAACCCTGGGATATAAGTCAAGGTGTCTGCTGTGTGCCGTGTATGTGTTCCATGTTTGTGTAGATCCGGGAGACAGTTGGATTGTTTGTGGTGGCTGGGTAACAGATGGCAGGAGGTCAAACCACTTGATAAGTTATTGCAAGATTCCCGTGCATAAGAGGGACAGGTAGTCCCGGGACAGGTAGTCCCATGTTCCAGGATCGGGTAGTGATAACTATCGTAGTGCCGGCGAGCCAGTTAGGACTTCCGGACCGGGGTGGCAGGATCCCGGCTTGTTGTGCTTGTCACTAAGGCGGCCTGGGCCCATGCCCAGTGCCAGTGCGATTGGCAGTATTCTGTTCCTAGAGCAACCTGCACGTGTCACAGAATAATAAAGAGGGCATCGGTTCTCCCGGACGTCTGTATCTGTTTTTGTTCATGTCATGTACTGTTGCTTTAAGTGCATACAATTGTAAAGAGAAGTTTTTTTTTCCTTCTCCACGCTGCTCTGCTGCTAGCAAAGATATATCCATTGTAAATCACACTGCCACATCTGTTTTTGCAGTTTCCTGTTTCTGCTGTGCTATCTACAGTGTAGCAATTTTTGACGAAGTGAAACTAAGTGGTATCTGTAACTTGCTGTGAGCTACTTGTTCTTAGATATGTGATTTTAGTGACTTTGTATACAGCAGCATAAGAAAGGGGAAGTGGGTCTGTCTGACTGCGTTTGAGCACAGACAATGTGTTAAAAAAAAAGAAAAGCCGTTTAAACTTTTTGCCCTTTAAAGTTTTTCCTTCTGTATCAAAATTTTAAGTTTTTTGGTTGTGTGACGGTTTTCTTTTCCTTTTTATATCAACTTCTTGTACCAACTTTTTGAAGGTTTTCTTTTCTTTTTGTTTTTTTGTGTTTTTATATACCAATCTTTTTGAAGATTTTGTTGTTGTTTTTTCCATTTTTTTTTTGTTTTTGTTTTTGCCATAGGAAATAAAGTGGCCAAGCAACAGGAGGGTCTTTTACTTCCTGATGAGAAAACAGCCCCCCCAGATAGTGGCAGAACACAAAGGTGTTAAGTATGTGAAGAATTTTAGAATATATAAAGTATGTGGGATTCATGAGAATGGCAGAATTCAAGCTGCGGAGTGGCATGAAGTAGAAAGGAAAATAAGGGAAGTTAGCTGATGTTAAATTGCTGAATGCTAATACATGGTATAAAGTAGCAGCAGAGCTTACATCATTTAGGTGGTACAAAGATATGTGAGCAAACCAGGAAGTGATTTTTATGTGTATAAGATGGGGAAAGGTATTAAGCCATCAGCGCCTCCCCATACATTAGACATGTGCAGTCTGCTCTCAACAGAATCCATGGTATAGGGAGTTTTTGCACAGTATTGTTCCAACCATGCCCTCTCAGACTGCACAGAGTGGGGAGGAATTCTCTTCTCTATCCTCCTCTTTCTCTGTCACTCTTTCTCTCCTCCTTCTTCACTCTCTCTCTCTCCTTTCCTCCTTCTCCATACCTCTCTAATCCTCCTTCTCCATACCTCTTTCCTCCTTCTTCACTCACCCTTTTTCTCTCCTCCTTCTCCTTCACCTCCTCACCACACCTATCTTCACCTGCTCTTCCTTCTTTACATCCATCTCCACAGCTCTCTTCTCCTATTATTCTCTCTCCTCCACACTCCCATCTTCTCCTCCTTCTGTTCCTTTTTCTCACTCCTCACCTCTTCCTCCTATACACCTTTCATCAACCCCTCCTTCTTCTTCTTCTTCTTCTTCATCTCCTCCTTCTCCTTCACCACACTCTGCCCCTTCTCCACACCTCCCATTTTTCCCTCCATCAGTTCCTTTCTCTCACTCCTCACCTCCGCCTCCTGCGCACCTTACACCACTCCTCCTCCTTCTCTGCCCCATATATCACCTCCTGTTTCACACTCTTCTTCTTCTTTGTTTCCGGCCAACGCCCAATTCAAACAATGTTGTGTCTCTCTATCCAGTGCTTACAGCACAAGGCACCCCTTCTATGTCCCTGGCACAGTCCAACCATTGCCAGTTATGATATCGGGGGAAGAAGGTGAAAATCCCCCTACACACAATGCAGTAGACAACCTCCAGACACATCAGGCAGCAGACAGCTCAGCCCTGGGTGCAGAGGGGGGAGGATTGACATCACCATCTGCTGATAATGTACAACTTCAGCACCGGTCAGAGCTGCCTACATTCACACCAACAAAGAACTATAAGCCTATGCTTCAGCAAGGGGGAAGACATCCTCACACAAAAAGGCAACTTCTAAGTCCAAAATCAGCCGGTGTATGACTCCAGCACACGCTATCACAACTATTGCTCTGATGAAGATGAGGAGGGAACATCATACATACTGCCCAGTACTAGGAAAAGAAACCCACAGGCACCAAGAATGCAGGGGCAGATAGAGGCACCACCATTACACATGTGCTCTTCACCCCAAGTCAGGTGACCAGCATTCTCAACAATCTTCCAGACCCAGAGATGCACACCATGCCATTTTACCAAAGAATGTAGCAGAACCAGCGAACATATGCAGTCACCTGGAATGATGTCTGGGCCATAAATGGAAATAAAAGCAGGTGATGCACTCTGGCCAATCATGAAGTAACAATTCAAACTTCCAGCAGAATTAGATGTACATGCTTGGGAGTCAGGGCCACAGCTAACTGAACAGCTCAGAGAGTGGGCCAAAGACAGATTGGCAGGACAAGCTCTCAGCTTACATGACCTGAGCCAAGACAAGACAGAGTCTGTAAAGAAGTTTCATGGCAGAGTAATGCAAGTATTCCAAGACTAAGGCTTCACCATTCATGACAGGCAAATGTTCGCACAGGCCTTTGTGCATGGACTAAGAGAGCCAGTCAGGAAACCACTGATAGTGGTTAGGCCCGGAAACAGGTCAAAAGCAGTGGACTGACCCAGAAAAATGGATCATGTGCGCCTAAGAGACTGTTTATTGCCAAATTACCGCCAAAACTGCCACCATTATAGCACCACGAAGAGCGCGAGGAAAGAAGAGGCGAACCTTCGTGGGCAGAGCCAGCTGGAAAGAGCGCGGAGAAGGAAACGATTGCCATGCTGCTGAGAACGCCGGAAGGGGAGCCAGAAGTGAAGATGCTGCAAAATGCTGAGAGACACACCGGAAGAACCGCTGCAGACTCCGGAGCGGAGACACCGACCTCAATAAGGTTAGCAAAGGTGAGAAGCTATGTCAAACCAGGGGGAAGAAGTGGTGGCAGATGCAGCCGCAGCCCCTGTAATGCCCCAAGACCTCGGCTTGGATGCAGCCGCCGGTCTCATGGCACCCCCAGGCCTCGCCACACCACAGACGCACCTTCAGGCCCCATCTTACCACCAGGCACTGCAGGGCCTGCATCTTCATCCAGCAGACTGGATTCCACTGCCGCTACAGTGCCCATCATGCCGTTGTTCACAGTAGCCAAAGGGATTGAGTCCCAACCGGGAGTGCAGAAGATGGCCCCTCTCATGGTGACCACTGTCCTGGAAGTGCAAACACCCTCCAAAGATAGAAGAAATACCAAGTGTTACAACTGTGGCAAGTTTGGCCATTTCCAGAACCAGTGCAGAGCACCCATGCAACCCAAGAGTTGGTCCTGAGAAACAGGTCGAGGAAGAAGTACAGAAGGCAGTGAAGTACACCATCCATAGAACAGGGGCAAGCAAGCCAGGTCCACAAGACACCACGCTCCTGATATGTAAAACCCATCTGTATGACTAATACCTCAAATTACCCTGAAAGTGGATGGCGTTGACAGATCTTTTCTTCTGCACACCGGCGGAGCCAGAAGTGTGATGAGACCTGTGGAACTCCTACCTGCCTATCAGAATCCTATGTTTCTTGCATGGGCATTGATGGTCAAGTCAGACATTCCCAGCCTACAAAGCCTCTGAGCATGTGCACTCAGCCAGGACACTCTATCCTGTCCCAGTTTGTGGTGTCAGGGACCTGCCACTCAATCTGCTGGGAGCCGACCTACTGTAGAAGCTGAAGGCAACCACAGTGTTCCAGGAAGATGGGACCGTGACACTTTCTTCATTCCTGACCCAAGAAGAATCATGCTAGCGGCCCTACAAGAACCTCAAACAACCGATGGAGGCCTACCCAAGGAGGTACTGGATGTAGTACCAGAAAGTCTATGGTCTAAGGGACCCCAGGACATGGGAAAACCTCAAGTTGCCCCAGTACGGGTGTCACTTAAGCCTGGTACCCCGTACCCTCATAAGGCCCAGTGTCCCCTGTCCATCACCTAGAGTCAAGCTGCCTCTGACCAACTGAAGGTCTACCTGGAAATAGGAATCATTGTTCCTTGCACATCGCCCTGCAATACCCTGCTTTTCCCAGTAAAAAAAAAGACTGTAAAAGGAGAGCCAGCCAAGTTCAGAATGGTACATGACCTGAGAGCTGTGAATGACGCCACGGAGTTTAACCCCTTAATGACCGCCAATACGTCTTTTAACTGACCTGAGATATAAGAGAATAGCCTCCCCATACAGGAGACAATCCAGCATCTGTCGGTTGTACACTATAGCTGACAACTTGCTGTACCAGCCACGATCAGTATTTGCACCATCTAAATCTGTTTAACCCCTTAGATGCTGCTGTCAATAGTGACTACATCATTATAAATGGATAACAGAGTGTGGGGGCTTCTTCTTTGTCACAATTGGTGCCCTCAGATCATGATTTTGTTGTCCTGATGTTTGCCGTGGCAATTCATGGCCAAATAGTGGCCTTAGAGTCTGACGGCTGTAGTAATCTGTTTAGAAGTTAGAGACATTTAGGTGGTAAAAATACACATTTTCATTTCTGTCATACCACTTTGCATTAATTCCTGTAAAGCACCTGAAGGGTTAATAAACTACCTTACCGCAGTTTTCAATATGTTTAGGGGTGCTGTTTTTAAAATGGTATCACGTTTGTGGGTTTCCCAGTATATGGGACCCCTAAAGTCACTTCAAACATGGATAAGTCCCTAAAAAAATAAATTTTGTAAATTTCTTTGAAAAAATGAAAAATTGCTGCTACATTTTTAAACCTCCTAAAATGCTAACAAAATAAAATAACATTTTACAAATGGTGCTGATGTAAAGCAGACATGTGGGAAATGTTATTTATTAATGGTTTGCTGTTGTATGACTATCTGGATTAAAGGGATAATCATTCAAATTTAGAAAATTGCTAATTTTTTAACATTTTTCTCAAATTTTTGATATTTTTTATAAATAAACACAAAAAATGTTGAACAAAATTTACCATTATCATAAAGTATAATGTGTCACGAAAAAACAATCTCAAAATCACTGGGATTTGTTGAAGCGTTGCAGAGTTATTACCACATAAAGTGACACTGGTCAGATTTCAAAAATTTGGCTCGGTCACTAAGGGGTTAAAACTCCAATTGTGCCGAATCCGCACACTCTGCTCTCAAATGTGCCTGTCACAGCAAAAGTGTTCACAGTGACCGACCTGGCTAATGTTTTCTTCAGTGTTCCCCTGCACCCGGATGACCAGTACCTGTTTGCCTTAACGCACCAGGGGGCACAGCACACATGAACAGTGATACCACAGCGGGCCCAGAACAGCCATTCACAGTTGACCAAAGCAATGTCCACAGTCCTCACCAACTGGGTACCAGAACATGCAGAAGTAACTCTGCTACAATATGTGGACGATCTACTCTTTTGTGCTGTTGACTTTGACACATGTAAAGCCCATTCCTTGTCTCTTCTACTCTACCTGGTGGAGCAGCACTGCAAGGTCTCAAAGAACAAAGTCCAGTGATGCCTGAAGCGAGTTATGTTCCAGGGACAATGTATTGCTTACCAGATGAAACACCTGACAGATGACCGGAAGACCACAGTGGAGAAGATGGTTCCTCCAACAACTCCAAAGGCGCTACAGGCCTTCTTTGGTCTAGTTTCGTACTGCAGAGCCTGGATCCCTGATGCTTCAGTCCTAATGCAGCCTCTGTATGATTGTGTCAACGTAACCCCATTCTTCCTGACAGATGCAGCCTTCAGCTTGTTCAAGAAGTTAAAAGGCTCTGTAGTCTCAGTGCCAGTACTAGGCCTACCTGACTACAAGAAGCCATTCCATCGTTACCTGATGGAAAAAGAAGGTCTTGCTACTGGAGTCCTGTCGCAGCTTCAGGGGGGAAAGCAGAGACATTTAGGCTACTTTTCAGCTCTCCAGGATCCAGTTGAAAGGGGAGCCCCCTCCTGCATGAGAGCAGCATTTGCAGCACACGCCCTCCTGAACAGGACTGCTGACATCATTCTTGGATATCCATTGGAAATCCTGGCTCCGCATGACATCTCAGCAATCCTCAATCAAACCCAGCCAAAACATCTCCCCACCGCCAGGCATCTTCGCCTCCAGTGCTCTCTACTCCTGCCTGACAATGTCACCATCTCCAGATGCACAGTCCTTAACCCGTCCACTGTACTCCCACTCACAAGGGGGGTAAAGATATGGACCCTCAGATCAAAATTCTGATCAAAATCTGCATGATACCTTCCGCATGGATCTGGATTTGCTCCAGAAGGATGACCATGATTGCGTCAGCATCATGCAACAGGAAACAGCAGGACTACCCAAGGTGGCAGAAGAGCCACTGACCAACCCAGAATTGATCCTCTATGTGGATGGCTCCAGATTTACAGATGATGAAGGAACATTCCACACGGGATGTGCAGTGACCAGCAATCAAGAGATCCTGTGGTCCTGAAGACTGCTGCCTTGTCTGTCAGCCCAGGAAGCAGAACTTATAGTGCTGACGAAGGCCTGCCAGATTGCAGAAGGCAAAACTGTGAACATATACACCGATTGAAGGTACTCGCATGGCATGGCACACGACTTTGGACCCATCTGGGCTGCAAGAGTCTTCACCACAGAATGCGGAACAACCGTGAAGCATCATGGAGCCATCAAGGACCTGCTGGATGCACTCAAACTTCCCAAAAAAATGGTAGCAGTACTAAAAGTCAAAGCATATGGAAAATTGAATACAGTAGAGGCACGGGGCAACAACATGGTGGATATAGCAGCCAAAGAAGCAGCCAAAGGAAGACAATATGGACAAGTGGGAGAGGTCATATAGCCGGACGGCTACTATATGACGACTGAAGACAAGAAACCTGACCAGATGATGTCCTGGGATCTGCTCAAAAAGCTGCAAGAGCAAGCCCCAAAAGGACAAGAAGGAATGCTGGATGCAGAAGGGAGCATTACATGAAGAAGGATGGGTATACCCAATGGACTACAAACCCTGTTTACCCGGAAGCATGTACCCTATGGTGGTCCAGTGGTACATGGGCCCACACAGATCAGAGACACAGATGAATGATCTGATAGGTGCTTACTGGTTCGCTCCAGGTATCTCCACCCTAACAGCCAAGTTCACTAGCAGCTGTTTGACCTGCGGCAAATGCAACCCTAGAAGAATGGAGAAAGTTCCCACACATCATCTTTCCAGACCACTGTACGCCTTCTAGAGGATACAGATAGACCACATCCAGATGTCGCCAAGTGGGGGATTCGAATATGCCCTTGTAGTCGTGGACGTGTTCTCAAGATAGCCAGAAGTTTTTCCCAGTGAGGAACCAGTCAGCAAAGACTACTGCAAAGAAGCTACTCTTGGAGATGAGATATGCAGATATGGGGTCCCAGAAGTGATAAAGAGTGACCAGGGACCCGCATTCACAGCAAATCTCACACGAGAGATCTGGTCAGCAGTAGGGTCAGACTTAGGCCGGCATCACACTAGCGAGTTTTACGGACGTATGAGCGCATAAAATACGTTCGTAAAACACGCATTACACATGGCCCAATGATTCTCAATGGGTCAGGTTCTATCAGCCGTATATTACGCATCTTTCTACGGCCGTACAAAATTGCAGCATGCTGCATTTGTCACCATATTGCGCAAATAATACGCCAATGAAAGTCTATGGGGACGAGAAAAATACGGATTACACATGGACCAGCAGTGTGACTTGCGAGAAATACGCAGCGGTGTTAGAGAGAAAAGCCGGCAATTCATTGCAGTGCACAGTAAAATCACACTGACAGCTTACATTAGAATAGTTAGAATAAATGTGTACACATAGAATAGGTATATATATATATATATATATATATATATATATATATATGTATATATATAAATATATATGTCATTGAGACACATATATGTATATATACAGTGGGGCAAAAAAGTATTTAGTCAGTCAGCAATAGTGCAAGTTCCACCACTTAAAAAGATGAGAGGCGTCTGTAATTTACATCATAGGTAGACCTCAACTATGGGAGACAAACTGAGAAAAAAAAATCCAGAAAATCACATTGTCTGTTTTTTTAACATTTTATTTGCATATTATGGTGGAAAATAAGTATTTGGTCAGAAACAAAATTTCATCAATACTTTGTAATATATCCTTTGTTGGCAATAACAGAGGTCAAACGTTTTCTGTAAGTCTTCATAAGGTTGCCACACACTGTTGTTGGTATGTTGGCCCATTCCTCCATGCAGATCTCCTCTAGAGCAGTGATGTTTTTGGCTTTTCGCTTGGCAACACGGACTTTCAACTCCCTCCAAAGGTTTTCTATAGGGTTGAGATCTGGAGACTGGCTAGGCCACTCCAGGACCTTGAAATGCTTCTTACGAAGCCACTCCTTCGTTGCCCTGGCGGTGTGCTTTGGATCATTGTCATGTTGAAAGACCCAGCCACGTTTCATCTTCAATGCCCTTGCTGATGGAAGGAGGTTTGCACTCAAAATCTCACGATACATGGCCCCATTCATTCTTTCATGTACCCGGATCAGTCGTCCTGGCCCCTTTGCAGAGAAACAGCCCCAAAGCATGATGTTTCCACCACCATGCTTTACAGTAGGTATGGTGTTTGATGGATGCAACTCAGTATTCTTTTTCCTCCAAACACGACAAGTTGTGTTTCTACCAAACAGTTCCAGTTTGGTTTCATCAGACCATAGGACATTCTCCCAAAACTCCTCTGGATCATCCAAATGCTCTCTAGCAAACTTCAGACGGGCCCGGACATGTACTGGTTTAAGCAGTGGGACACGTCTGGCACTGCAGGATCTGAGTCCATGGTGGCGTAGTGTGTTACTTATGGTAGGCCTTGTTACATTGGTCCCAGCTCTCTGCAATTCATTCACTAGGTCCCCCTGCGTGGTTCTGGGATTTTTGCTCACCGTTCTTGTGATCGTTCTGACCCCACGGGGTGGGATTTTGCGTGGAGCCC
Source organism: Ranitomeya imitator (assembly GCF_032444005.1). Taxonomy (NCBI): domain Eukaryota; kingdom Metazoa; phylum Chordata; class Amphibia; order Anura; family Dendrobatidae; genus Ranitomeya; species Ranitomeya imitator. The sequence continues at coordinate 160,948,611 of NC_091288.1, read as the reverse complement.
CAGATCGAGGGAGATTATCAGTGGTCTTGTATGTCTTCCATTTTCTAATTATTGCTCCCACTGTTGATTTCTTCACTCCAAGCTGGTTGGCTATTGCAGATTCAGTCTTCCCAGCCTGGTGCAGGGCTACAATTTTGTTTCTGGTGTCCTTTGACAGCTCTTTGGTCTTCACCATAGTGGAGTTTGGAGTCAGACTGTTTGAGGGTGTGCACAGGTGTCTTTTTATACTGATAACAAGTTCAAACAGGTGCCATTACTACAGGTAATGAGTGGAGGAAAGAGGAGACTCTTAAAGAAGAAGTTACAGGTCTGTGAGAGCCAGAAATCTCGATTGTTTGTTTCTGACCAAATACTTATTTTCCACCATAATATGCAAAAAAAATGATAAAAAAACAGACAATGTGATTTTCTGGATTTTTTTTTCTCAGTTTGTCTCCCATAGTTGAGGTCTACCTATGATGTAAATTACAGACGCCTCTCATCTTTTTAAGTGGTGGAACTTGCACTATTGCTGACTGACTAAATACTTTTTTGCCCCACTGTATATATATATATATATATATATATTAATATTTCATTCAGCCCTAGATAGCTTAAAAGCCGGTAATTCAATTGTCGGCTTTTACTTTCTCCTTCCTAAAACCGACATGATATGAGACATGGTTTACATACAGTAAACCATCTCATATCCCCATTTTTTTTGAATATTCCACACTACTAATGTTAGTAGTGTGTGTGCGAAATTTGTGCGCTCTAACTATTAAATTTAAGGGTTAAATGGCGGAAAAAATTGGCGCAATTTTCTCTGCCAGATTAGTAAAGCCAGTGACTGAGGGCAGATACTAATAGCCTGGAGAGGGTCCACGGTTATTGCCCCCCCCTGGCTAAAAATATCTGCCCCCAGCCACCCCAGAAAAGGCACATCTGGAAGATGCGCCTATTCTGGCACTCTGCCACTCTCTTCCCATTCCCGTGTAGTGGTGGGATATGGGGTAATGAAGGGGCAATGTCACCTTGCTATTGTAAGGTGACATTAAGCCAGATTAATAATGGAGAGGCGTCAATTATGACACCTATCCATTATTAATCTAATAGCATGAAATGGTTAAAAAACACACACATTATTACAAAGTCTTTTAATGAAACAAAAACACAGGTTGTTGTAATATTTTATTGATCTCTTAATCCACCTGAAGACCCTCGCTCTGTAACAAAGTAAAAATAAAAAACAACAATATCTCATACCTTCCGATGATCTGTCACGTCCCACGCTGTAAATCCATCTGAAGGGGTTACAAATTTTTACAGGCAGGAGCTCTGCTAATGCAGCTGTGCTCCTGTCTGTAAAACCCCAGCGAATGAATGTAAAGTAGGTCAATGACCTGTAGTTACCTTCATTCGTGGTGATGTGTCCTCTGCTGGATGTTCTTCGAGCGTGGGAAAAAAGTCTGAAAAGTTCCCAGGCTCGAGTTCATATGAGGACAACCAGCAGAGGGCTCATCACCGCGACTTAAGGTAACTACAGGTCATTGACCTACTTTACATTCATTCGCTGGGATTTTACAGCCAGGAGCACAGCTGCATTAGCAGAGCTCCTGCCTGTAAACATTTTTAACCTCTTCAGATGGATTTACAGCGTGGGACGTGACAGATCATCGGAAGGTATGAGATATTGTTGTTTTTTTGATTTTACTTTGTTACAGAGCGAGGGTCTTCAGGTAGTTACCTTCATTCGCAGTGATGTGTCCTCTGCTGGTTGTCCTTCGAGCGTGGGAAAAAAGTCTGAAAAGTTCCCAGGCTCGAGTTCATATGAGGACAACCAGCAGAGGGTGCATCACCGCGACTTAAGGTAACTACAGGTCATTGACCTACTTTACATTCATTCGCTGGGGTTTTACAGCCAGGAGCACAGCTGCATTAGCAGAGCTCCTGCCTGTAAACATTTTTAACCTCTTCAGATGGATTTACAGCGTGGGACGTGACAGATCATCGGAAGGTATGAGATATTGTTGTTTTTTTGTTTTTACTTTGTTACAGAGCGAGGGTCTTCAGGTGGATTAAGAGAGCAATAAAATATTACAACAACCTGTGTTTTTATTTCATTAAAAGACTTTGTAATAATGTGTGTGTGTGTTTTTTAACCATTTCATGCTATTGGATTAATAATGGATAGGTGTCATAATTGACGCCTCTCCATTATTAATCTGGCTTAATGTCACCTTACAATAACAAGGTGACATTAACCCTTCATTACCCCATATCCCACCACTACACTGGAATGGGAAGAGAGTGGCCAAGTGCCAGAATAGGCGCATCTTCCAGATGTGCTTTTTCTGGGGTGGCTGGGGGTAGATGTTTTTAGCCGGGGGGGCAATAACCGTGGACCCTCTGCAGGCTATTAATATCTGCCCTCAGTCACTGGCTTTACGACTCTGGCAGAGAAAATTGCGCGGGAGCCCACGCCAATTTTTTCCGCCATTTAACCCTTAAATTTAAGAGCTAGAGCGCACAAATTTTGCACATACACACTACTAACATTAGTAGTGTGGAATATGCAAAAAAAATGGAGATATGAGATGGTTTACTATATGTAAACCATGTCTCATATCATGTCGGGTTTGTGAAGGAGAAAGAAAAAGCCGGCAATTGAATTACCGGCTTTTCACATATCTTGCGCTGAATTAAATATAAATACAGTGTATATACATATATATATATATATATATATACATATATATATATATATATATATATATATATAAAACCAAAAACACTTTTTCGCTATGCAAATGGCCCATGTGTTTTTGGTTTTATAATTGTTCTCTTGTTTCTACAAGACTGGGGAGTTCTCCACTCCTTTGTGGGTCATTTGCATTGTAGCTGTTCCATCTCGCATGTTCAACGTGGATGTTTTCTCTCTGAGCCCTGTTCAGACAGGTACTATACAGATGATCAGGTTTTTAAATACATCAGATAGGGATTTATATACATTAGACAGGACTGCTCTATTATGGATATACCTTGGCGATTGGTGGAGCAGCTTAACATACTTTTTTTTGCAAAAAAAACGTATTAACTAAATACCCTGTATTTTTTCATTTTTTGACTAGCACTTGCTTATTTACTGTGACTTTTTTACAACAGAGTATTTTTTGACCTCTCTGTGCGCTTTTGTGTTTTCAAGTTCTTTGGTGGTGTGAACAGGTTCCTACAGACTTGTTAGCTATGCAAGTGGCCCATGTGTTTTTGGCTTTATAATTGTTCTCTTGTTTCTACAAGACTGGGGAGTTCACCACTCCTTTGTGGGTCATTTACATTGTAGCTGTTCCAATTCCCATGTTCAACGTAGATATTTTCTCTCTGAGCCCTGTTCATACAGGTACTATACAGATGATCAGGTTTTTAAATACATCAGATAGGGATTATATACATTAGACAGGACTGCTCTATTATGGGTATACCTTGGCAATTGGTTGAGCAGCTTAACATACTTTTTTTTTGCAAAAAAAACATATTAACTAAATACCCTGTATTTTTTGGATGCCATACGGATTACATACGGAGGATGCCATGCGTAAAAAACGCTGCCACACCCTGCCTACGGATGACATACAGATCACTATTTTGGGAACATTTCTGCATATTGTGGCCGTATTACGGCCGCAAAATATGGACCGTATTGTCTTACGCCGAGTGTGACGCCGGCCTTAGGCCTACACATTCCTTACAATCCCCAGAGTAGCGAGAAAGTGGAAAGACTAAATGGGACACTTAAGAAAAGGATGTTGAAAGTTGCCCAAGAGACAAACAAGCCATATGAAATTTTGTTTGGGTCTAGTCCCAGGTTAGGGATATTCTTTCCCTCAGCAGATGACTATGCAATATGATACTTTGTCTGCTTATGTAATTGAACTCATCAAGAAACTTGCTAATATCCACTCTCGAGTTTTTTCTTCATTGCCAGATCCAGATTCAGTGTCCGGTACGCACTCCTTGAAGCCAGGAGACTGGGTGTTGGTGAAAAAGTTTATAAGCAGAACAAAACTCGATCCCAGATTTGATAGTCCTTTCCAAGTTCTGCTGATGACACCAACCTCTGTAAAACTGGAGGAAAGACCCACTTGGATCCACACATCGCATTGCAAGAAAGCTCCCCTTCCAGAGGATGACACCCAAGCCAGAATGATGTTGTGGATGCCCTGCCTGATCGGATAAATGATCTACCTGATAAAGAATACACACCGCTGACTACACATGCTGCTGACTAAGAGACTGATTGCATTGAACCCCCGTTAGGGACAGATCTCCAGACCGCCCATTTGCAAAAATTCTGTACGGAGGGGGGTGTATGCACTAGGCATGCGTCAGCTCACCGGCAGCATAAAAGAGTTGCAGCGCTTTGGGACAGGAGGCTAGGGTTAGAGCAAGTAATACCTAAGGGGGATTGTGATGGAAATATATATCATATAGATGTCACTTGCGTATATAATCCTATATAGTTATATATACTCATGTATACTCATATATCCACAGCTAATATATACACTATAATCAATTGCTTAAAATGGCTGAGAGAAACTGATATAAGCCAGACAGGCTGTTCGGGGATTTCCAGCAGAAAGCGGAACAGCACCAAATGTATTAAGTGATGATCAGATGTCTCAACTTTGTCCTAGATGCAGACCGCTACAGTTTAGTTGCTTAATCAGCATTCATATGTGCATTAATCACAATATTCCATATATATTTAGATAACCAATAACAGAGGAGCTAGACAATATGGTAATTAACTAACTACTCTAACCACCTCTTTTCTATATGCAATTATAAATCCATGTATGTACAATAAATCATCAGTATTGGTGGAATGTTGTTGTCATAATGGTGTGCAGTCTCATTCTTGAGATCTCAAAATACTCAGACTAATTGGGAAAGGCCGCAGCACACACAGGGATAAATTTTTCCAAACCAAATTTCCATAACACTACCAAGGACCAGCAGACGTTGGTGGAACTCGGACACCGAGAAGGAGGCACCTAAGCCAAAGGCTCTGCCTGGAACCAGCTGACGTTGCTGGAACCCAGGGGGACATATTCAAAATTGACTTCCAAAGAACCAGCCAATGGTACTGGAACTCAGATAGGCATCAGAAGGTATGCATGAAAAAAAAATTGCAAGGCCGTGAGCCGGCCGGAGTTACCAAAAACCCACAATCCTACAGGGGGAGCTTGTCCTATTGGCACTACGGAACCAGCCTTCATTGCCAGATCCCGCAGCCCACATAGGAAGCACCTAAACTGCAGGCACTATAGAGTCGGCTAACCCGACCGCAACTCGACAGGACAACGTATTGGAGGCAAAGTGACGTTAACAATACCCGGAAACAGCTGGCGTGCTGGAACCAGGCTGGGTAGGAGGGAGTACCCGTGCCAAAGACACTGCCGAGAACCAGCTGACGGTACTGGAACCCGGATGGGTAGCAGAAGGTACAAGAGCCAAAGACACTGTCAAGAACCAGCTGAAGGTACTGGAACCCGGATGGGTGGCAGAAGGTACAAGAGCCAAAGACACTGCCGAGTACCAGCTGATGGTACTGGAACCTGGATGGGTAGCAGTAGGTACAAGAGCCAATGGAACTACCGAGGACCAGCTGATGCTACTGGAACCCGGTTACTAAGCAGGAGGTACCCGTGCCAGAAAGCACTACCAAGGACCAGCAGATGTTGGTGGAACTCGGATACCGAGAAGGAGGCACCTAAGCCAAAGCCTCTGCCTGGAACCAGCTGACGTTACTGGAACCCAGGGGGACATATTCAAGATTGACTTCCAAAGAACCAGCTAATGGTACTGGAACTCAAATAGGCAGAAGGTATGCATGAAAAAAAAATTGCAAGGCTGTGAGACGGCCGGAGTTTCCGAAAATTCACAGTCCTACAGGGGGAGCTTGTCCTATTGGCACTGCGGAACCAGCCTTCATTGCCAGATCCTGCAGCCCACATAGGAAGCACCTAAACTGCAGGCACCATAGAGTCGGCTAACCCGACCGCAACCCAACAGTACAATGTATTGGAGGCAGAGTGACATTGACACTACCCAGAAACAGCTGGTGTGCTGGAACCAGGCTGGGTAGGAGGGAATACACGTGCCAAAGACACTGCCGAGAACAAGCTGGCGGGACTGGAACCCGGATGGGTAGCAGAAGGTACAAGAGCCAAAGACACTGCCAAAAACCAGCTGACGGTACTGGAACCCGGATGGGTAGCAGAAGGTACAATAGCCAAAGACACTGACAAGAACCAGCTGACGGTACTGGAACCCGGATGGGTAGCAGAAGGTACAAGAGCCAATGGAACTACCGAGCACCAGCTGATGGTACTGGAACCCGGTTACTAAGCAGGAGGTACCCGTGCCAGAAAGCACTGCCAAGGACCAGCAGATGTTGGTGAAACTCGGATACCGAGAAGGAGGCACCTAAGCCAAAGGCTCTGCCTGGAACCAACTGATGTTACTGGAACCCAGGGGGACATATTCAAGACTGACTTTCAAAGAACCAACTAACGGTACTGGAAATCAGATAGGCAGCAGAAGGTACACATGAAAAAAAAATTGCAAGGCTGCGAGACGGCCGGAGTTACCGAAAACCCACAGTTCTACAGGGGGAGCTTGTCCTATTGGCACTACGGAACCAGCCTTCATTGTCAGATCCCGCAGCCCACATAGGAAACACCTAAACTGCAGGCACCATAAAGTCGGCTAACCCGACCGCAACCCAACAGTACAATGATTTGGAGGCAAAGTGACATTGACACTACCCGGAAATAGCTGGCGAGCTGGATCCAGGCTGGGTAGGAGGGAGTACCCGTGCCAAAGACACTGCCGAGAACCAGCTGACGGGACTGAAACCCGGATGGTTAGCAAAAGGCACAAGAGCCAATGGAACTGCTGAGGACCAGCTGATGGTACTGGAACCCAGTTACTAAGCAGGAGGTACCCGTGTCAGAAAGCACTACCAAGGACAAGCAGACGTTGGTGGAACCAGGATTCTGAGAAGTAGGCATGTAAGCCAAAGGCTCTGCATGGAACCAACTAATGTTAATGGAACTCAGGGGGACATATTGAAGATTGACTTCCAAAGAATCAGCTAATGGTACAAGAACTCATATAGGCAGCAGAAGGTACACATGAAAAAAATTAGCAAGATCTCGCAGCCCACATAGGAAGAACCTAAACTGCAGGCACCATAGAGTTGGCTAACTGTTATGATCTGGTGGCCTAGGAGCAGCATGAGACGTACTCTGGAGAAGGTGGTACCTTTACTGACCGCAAACCCTGAACTAGCAGCGCAACTAGAAGTAGCCGTGGGGGGTAACTAACACTCCCTAGACCCCTCGACACACCTAAGAACTAACTACCCCTAAAGACAGAAACGGGAAAACTATCTTGCCTCAGAGAAAATCCCCAAAGGATAGACAGCCGCCCACAAATATTGACTGTGAAAGGAGAGGGAAATAACATACGCAGACATGAAATCAGGATTTAGCATAGGAGGCCATACTAGCTAAAAAGGAAGAATAGGACAGAGTACTATGCGGTCAGTATTAAAACACTAGAAAATATCCACCACAGAAAATACAAAACACCACATCTGACTAAAGACATGGAGGGTATATCTGCATCTCCAGAGACACAGCAAGGCTGCAAAAAATCCTTCACAGACAAAGCTGGACAAAACAAAACAAGAAAATGCACAGACTATAAGGTCCACAGCAGGTGGACAGCAAAAACAAGGCAAGAACTTATCTTTGAAGAAATGAACAGCAGACCAGGAGAGACCAAGTATGGATGTGAATCCTCCAAAAACAATGGACAACTGGCACTGACTAAAGGATAAAGCAGGACTTAAATAGCCCAGCCCAAATTGCAAAAAATGGATACACCTGATAAATGCTGCGATCCAACTACCGCAGCACTACCACTCATAACCACCGAAGGGAGCCCAAGAGCAGAATTCACAACAGCTAACCTGACCGCAACCCGACAGGATAAAGTATTGGAGGCAAAGTAACATTGACACTACCCGGAAACAGCTGGCGTGCTGGTACCAGGCTAGGCAGGAGGGAGTATCCGTGCCAAAAACACTTCTGAGCTGCAACTGACAGTGTTAGAGCCCAGGGTAAATACTATAAACAGAGTGGAGGCAGAGGCGTAATTGGAGCAAGTTTAAAATCTGTAGTAGTGTGAATGTGGACAGAGCAGGAAAAATTGCCGGACACACAGCAGGGGAGCAGCTGGCGTTACTGAACCCCAATAACAGAAGCAAGTGTTGACTGTGCAGACGGCACTTCTGAGCAGCAACTGGTGGTGTTGGAGCCCAGGGTAAATACTAGAAACAGAGTGGAGGCAGAGGCTTAATAGGAGCAAGTTCAAATCTGTAGTAGTGTGAATGTGGACAGAGCAGAAAAAATTGCCGGATACACAGCAGGGGAGCAGCTGGCGTTACTGAACCCCAATAACACAGGAGCAAGTGTTGACTGTGCAGACGGCACTTCTGAGCAGCAACTGGCAGTGTTGGAGCCCAGGGATTACAGGAGGAAGAGTGTAGCCAGAGGCCTAATTGGAGCAAGTTTAATATCTGTAGTAATGTGAGTGTGGACGGAGCAGGCGGAATTGCCGGACACACAGCAGTGGATCAGCTGATGTTACTGAAAACCAATAACACTGGAGCAAGTGTTGACTGTGCAGACGGCACTTCTGAGCAGCAACTGGTGGTGTTGGAGCCCAGGGTAAATACTATAAACAGAGTGGAGGAAGAGGCGTAATTGGAGCAAGTTTAATACCTGTAGTAGTGTGCGTGTAGACGGAGCAGGAGAAATTGCTGAACACACAGCAGGGGATCAGGTGACATTACTGAAACCCAATAACACTGGAGTATGTGTTGACTGTGCAGACTGCACTTCTGAGCAGCAACTGGCGGTGTTGGAGCCCAGGGATTACAGTTCAGGCGGTAGAAACATCAACACAACGGAGACCTGCATACTGTTGCCAACCAATTATTTAATCTGGAAGAGGACTGGCAAATTCATGCGAGATCCAGGCCTTGTTCATTTTCAGAAAAGTAAGCTGGTCAATGTTATCAGAGGATAGTCACATGCGACGGTCTGTTAGTACACCACCTGCGGCACTAAAGATGCGTTCCGATAATTAGCAGCAAGGCAAGCCAGCACCTCCAATGCATACTGGCTAAGCTCTGGCCATGTATCCAGCTTAGAGACCCAAAACTTGAAGGGGGAAGAGCCGTGTGGGAGAACATTGAGAGGGCAAGACATGTAGCCTGTCACCATCTGACGGAAATGTTGCCTCCTGCTGACTGTGATGGTGTAGACATTTGTGGCAGGGACACAAAACTTTGCCACATTTGAGCCATGCTGGTCTTGCCTTGTGCTGAGGCGCTGCTTCTGCTCCCTCTTTGTGCAGAGCTTCCTACACTGCTTTGACGCACTGAGCTGCTTTGTAAAGCACTAGCAGCACTACTCTTGGGTGGAATGGAGAACATGATGGAATGCACCAGTGTGTCTTGGTACTCCTGCATTTTACGCTCCCGGTTCAACGGTGTTATGAGACCTTGAAAGTTGTCCCAGTAGCGAAGATCTAGGAGGGTGGACACCCAATAATCAGCCATGTTGAGAATGTGGGTGATGCGGCGGTCGTTTCTCAGGCACTGCAGCATGAAATCAACCATGTGCTGCAGACTGCCAACTGGCCAAGAAACGCTGTCCCCTGCTTGAGGCGTCATCTGGGCCTGCTTTGCAGCACCCCACCCTCGCTCTCCATACTGACTACTAGAGCATTGGGTACCTCCATCCTCTGGACAGATGTCTTCCTCCTCCATTGACTCCTCCTCATCCTCCTCACAAAGTGTCCCCTGCCTAGGCTTTTGTGAGGAACCACATTGTGCAGACTTTCCAGAAGCAGATGGCATTTGTGACTCCTCATCATCCAACTCTTCCACAACCACCTCCCTTAGTGCTGGCAGTGTTTTTTCAAGCACGCAGATAAGGGGGATAGTCATGCTGACTAGTGCATCATCTGCACTCGCCATCCACGTGGAATCATCAAAGGCATGCAAAACTGGGCAGAAATTCTTCATAGAGGCCCACTCAGTGGTAGTGAAGTGTGAACGGTGTGCAGTGCAACTTGTTTGCGCCTGATGCAGCTCCATTTCTGCTGCCTGCTGCTCACACAACCTCTCCAACATATGTAACTTTGAATTCCCACTGGTGGGTAGGTCACATATGATGCGATGTTCTGGAAGGCGGAATCGGCGCTGCACAGCTGCAATGCGCGATCTTGCTATGCCGGAACACCACAAGTGAGCGCACTCTATGCGGACCTTGTGCAGCAGTGCATCAAGATCCATATAGTCCTTCAAAAAACTCTGCATGACCAAGTTGAGCACATGTGCCAGACATGGGATGTGAGCGAGGTTGCCTAGGTCCATTGTCACACACTACCATGCCTGGTTGGAGATTCGCTAGCACAAACCACTTGTCGCTCTCCTGCTTGATGGCATTCCAGAGCTCCTGCGCTACGTGGCTTTGATTCCCCAAAGAAATTAATTTCAATATGGCCTGTTAACGTTTGGCCACAGCTGTGCTCATATCGGTCATAACAGGTAAACGTTCACAGGTCCATGTGGAGGTAGACTGTGATAGCTCCTGCAGCGTTGATTCAGAGGAACTGGAGTATGAGGAGGAGTCTATGTGTACAGACTGGATTCCTGCAATCCTTGGAGTTGGCAGAACACGTACAGCGCCACTCTCAATATTTGTACCCGGATCCTGTCATGATTCCAATGGCAGGGAATCACAAAAGGACAAGCACCAACGAGCTCTAGGGTGATGGAACCTGAGCTGACCGCGACCCTAAACCTGAACACACAAATAACAATAGCCGGGGAACGTGTCTACGTTGATCCTAGACGTCTCGCACCAGCCGAAGATCTAACTTCCCCTATTAGAAGAAACACAGACCTCTCTTGCCTCCAGAGAAACTCCCCACAGAAATAGCAGCCCCCCACATATAATGACGGTGAAATGAGAGGAAGGCACATACACAGTATGAAAACAGATTCAGCAAAATGAGGCCCGCTAAAACTAGATAGCAGAGGATACAAAAGTAAACTGTGCGGTCAGCAAAAAACCCTTCAAAAAACCATCCTGTAATTACTTGAACTCATGTTCCAACTCATGGAACATGAGGAGCAATTACAGCCCGCTAGAGCAACCAGCAGCAAAGAAACACGTCAATGCAAGCTGGACAAGACAAAAATAAAGCAAACGTGGAACAAGAAAATCAAAAACTTAGCTTGTCCTGAAGATTACTGAGGCCAGAAGCTGAGGTAACAAAACACTCTGATAACCTTGATAGGAAATGACAAGAAGGCCCGGATAAATAGGAAACTCCCAAATCCTAATAGAACAGGTGGACACCAGAGACAGCAGAACACAAATCACCCAGTACCATCAGTAACCACCAGAGGGAGCCCAAAAACAGAACTCACAACAGTACCCCCCCCTTGATGAGGGGTCACCGAACCCTCACGAGAACCACCAGGGCGACCAGGATGAGCCCTATGAAAAGCGCGGACCAAATCATCAGCATGAACATCAGAGGCAACCACCCAAGAATTATCCTCCTGACCATAACCCTTCCACTTGACCAAATATTGGAGTTTCCGTCTGGAAACACGAGAATCCAAGATCTTCTCCACAACATACTCCAATTCTCCCTCCACCAGCACCGGAGCAGGAGGCTCAAGCGAAGGAACAACAGGTACCTCATACCTCCGCAACAACCGATGGAACACATTATGAATAGCAAACGATGCCGGGAGATCCAAACGAAACGACACAGGGTTAAGAATTTCCAAGATCCTATAAGGACCGATGAACCGAGGCTTGAACTTAGGAGAAGAGACCTTCATAGGAACAAAACGAGAAGACAACCACACCAAGTCCCCAACACGAAGTCGAGGACCCACGCGGCGACGGCGATTAGCAAACTGCTGAGCCTTCTCCTGGGACAACTTCAAATTGTCCACCACATGACTCCAAATCTGATGCAACCTATCCACCACCATGTCCACTCCAGTACAATCAGAAGGCTCCACCTGACCAGAGGAAAAACGAGGATGAAACCCCGAATTACAAAAGGAAGGAGAAACCAAGGTAGCAGAACTAGCCCGATTATTAAGGGCAAACTCGGCCAGCGGCAAAAAGGTAACCCAGTCATCCTGATCAGCAGAAACAAAACACCTCAAATAAGTTTCCAAGGTCTGATTAGTTCGCTCCGTCTGGCCATTCGTCTGAGGGTGGAATGCAGACGAAAAGGACAAATCAATGCCCATCTTAGCACAGAACGTCCGCCAAAATCTAGACACAAACTGGGATCCCCTGTCAGAAACGATGTTCTCCGGAATCCCATGCAAACGAACCACGTTCTGAAAAAACAGAGGGACCAACTCAGAGGAGGAAGGCAACTTAGGCAAGGGTACAAGATGAACCATTTTAGAAAAGCGGTCACACACAGCCCAGATGATGGACATTTTTTGAGAGACAGGGAGATCCGAAATAAAGTCCATGGAAATGTGCGTCCAAGGCCTCTTCGGGATAGGCAAAGGTGACAACAATCCACTGGCTCGAGAACAGCAAGGCTTAGCCCGAGCACAAACCTCACAAGACTGCACAAAAGAACGCACATCCCTCGACAAGGAAGGCCACCAAAAAGACCTGGCCACCAAGTCTCTAGTACCAAATATTCCAGGATGACCTGCCAACGCAGAAGAATGGACCTCGGAGATGACTCTACTGGTCCAACTATCCGGAACAAACAGTCTCTCAGGCGGACAACGATCAGGTTTACCCGCCTGAAACTCCTGCAAAGCACGTCGCAAGTCTGGGAAGACAGCCGACAAAATCACCCCATCCCTAAGGATACCAGTGGGCTCAGAATTTCCAGGGGAGTCAGGCACAAAACTCCTAGAAAGAGCATCCGCCTTCACATTCTTTGAACCTGGCAGGTATGAAACCACAAAATTGAAACGAGAGAAAAACAGTGACCAACGAGCCTGTCTAGGATTCAGACGCCTGGCAGACTCAAGGTAAATCAGATTTTTGTGATCAGTCAAGACCACCACACGATGTCTAGCACCCTCTAGCCAATGACGCCACTCCTCAAATGCCCACTTCATGGCCAAAAGTTCCCGATTACCCACATCATAATTCCGCTCAGCGGGCGAAAATTTTCTAGAGAAGAACGCACATGGCTTCATCACCGAGCAATCGGAGCTTCTCTGTGACAAAACCGCCCCCGCTCCAATCTCGGAAGCATCAACCTCAACTTGGAAAGGAAGCGAAACATCAGGCTGACGCAATACAGGAGCAGAAGAAAACCGGCGTTTAAGTTCCTGAAAGGCCTCCTCAGCCGCAAGAGACCAATCAGCAACATCAGCACCCTTCTTAGTCAAATCCGTCAAAGGCTTAACAACACTAGAAAAATTAGTTATAAAACGACGATAGAAATTAGCAAAGCCCAAGAACTTCTGTAGACTCTTAAGAGATGTAGGCTGCGTCCAGTCACAAATAGCCTGAACCTTGACGGGATCCATCTCAATAGTAGAAGGGGAAAAAATATACCCCAAGAAAGAAATCTTCTGGACTCCAAAGAGACACTTTGAGCCCTTTACAAACAAGGAATTAGCCCGCAGGACCTGAAACACCTTCCTGACCTGCTGAACATGAGACTCCCAGTCATCAGAAAAAAACAAAATATCATCCAAATACACAATCATAAAATTATCAAGATATTCACGGAAAATATCATGCATAAAGGACTGGAAGACTGAAGGAGCATTAGAAAGTCCGAAAGGCATTACCAAATACTCAAAATGGCCTTCAGGCGTATTAAATGCGGTTTTCCACTCATCACCTTGCTTTATTCATATAAGATTATACGCACCCCGAAGATCAATCTTAGTGAACCATTTAGCCCCCTTAATGCGAGCAAACAAATCAGTCAACAAAGGCAAAGGATACTGATATTTTACGGTAATCTTATTCAAAAGACGATAATCTATACAAGGCCTCAAGGACCCATCTTTTTTGGCCACGAAAAAAAAACCTGCTCCCAAAGGGGACGAAGATGGACGGATATGTCCCTTTTCCAAGGACTCTTTAACATAATCCCGCATAGCAGTATGCTCTGGCACTGACAGATTGAACAAACGACCTTTAGGAAATTTACTACCAGGAATTAAATCTATAGCACAATCGCAATCCCTGTGAGGAGGAAGCGAACTGAGCTTAGGCTCCTCAAAAACATCCTGATAATCAGACAAAAATACAGGAACCTCGGAAGGAGTAGATGAAGCGATAGAAATCGGAGGTGCATCATCATGAACCCCCTGACATCCCCAGCTTAACACAGACATTGTTTTCCAGTCAAGGACTGGATTATGAGTTTGTAACCATGGCAGACCAAGTACTAGAACATCATGTAAATTATACAATACCAGGAAGCGAATCACCTCCTGATGAACGGGAGTCATACGCATGGTCACTTGTGTCCAGTACTGAGGTTTATTCATAGCTAAAGGTGTAGAGTCAATTCCCTTCAAAGGAATAGGGACTTCCAGAGGCTCAAGACTAAACCCACATCGCTTGGCAAATGACCAATCCATAAGACTCAGGGCAGCGCCTGAATCTACATAGGCATCGACGGAAATGGATGATAATGAACAAATCAGAGTCACAGACAGAATGAACTTAGACTGTAACGTACTAATGGCAACAGACTTATCAACCTTTTTTGTGCGTTTAGAGCATGCTGATATAACATGAGCTGAATCACCACAATAAAAGCACAACCCATTTTTCCGCCTATAGTTTTGCCGTTCACTTCTAGACTGAACTCTATCACATTGCATTGTCTCAAGTGCCTGTTCAGAAGACACCGCCAAATGGTGCACAGGTTTGCGCTCCCGTAAACGCCGATCAATCTGAATAGCCATAGTCCTAGACTCATTCAGACCTGTAGGCGCAGGGAACCCCACCATAACATCTTTAATGGCCTCAGAAAGGCCATCTCTAAACTTTGCAGCCAGGGCGCACTCATTCCACTGAGTAAGCACTGACCATTTCCGAAATTTTTGACAATATATTTCTGCTTCATCTTGCCCCTGAGAGAGAGCTAATAAAGCTTTTTCAGCCTGAATCTCTTGGTTAGGTTCCTCATAGAGCAAACCCAATGCCAGAAAAAACGCATCCACATTAAGCAACGCAGGATCCCCTGGTGCCAATGCAAATGCCCAATTTTGAGGGTCACCCCGCAGGAAAGATATAATAATCTTAACCTGCTGAGCAGGGTCTCCAGAAGAGCGAGATTTCAAAGAAAGGAACAACTTGCAATTATTCCTAAAATTCAGAAAACTAGATCTATCTCCAGCAAAGAACTCTGGAATAGGAATTCTAGGTTCAGACATAGGAACATGTACAACAAAATCTTGTATATTTTGAACCTTAGCAGCAAGATTATTCAGGCTGGAAGCAAAACTCTGGACGTCCATGACAAACAGCTAAGGTCAGAGCCATTCAAGGATTAAGAGGAGGAAAAAAAAAATCAGCCAGGCTGCAATTAAGGCTAGGCAGCAACCTCAGAGGAGAAAAAAAAAAAAAAAACTTCCTCAGACTACTTTTCCTCCTACTTCAGCCCAAACTTTGTGGCCGGCTATACTGTCATGATTCCAATGGCAGGGAATCACAAAAGGACAAGCACCAACGAGCTGTAGGGTGATGGAACCTGAGCTGACCGCTACCCTAAACCTGAACACACAAATAACAATAGCCGGGGAACGTGTCTACGTTGATCCTAGACGTCTCGCACCAGCCGAAGATCTAACTTCCCCTATTAGAAGAAACACAGACCTCTCTTGCCTCCAGAGAAACTCCCCACAGAAATAGCAGCCCCCCACATATAATGACGGTGAAATGAGAGGAAGGCACATACACAGTATGAAAACAGATTCAGCAAAATGAGGCCCGCTAAAACTAGATAGCAGAGGATACAAAAGTAAACTGTGCGGTCAGCAAAAAACCCTTCAAAAAACCATCCTGTAATTACTTGAACTCATGTTCCAACTCATGGAACATGAGGAGCAATTACAGCCTGCTAGAGCAACCAGCAGCAAAGAAACACGTCAATGCAAGCTGGACAAGACAAAAATAAAGCAAACGTGGAACAAGAAAATCAAAAACTTAGCTTGTCCTGAAGATTACTGAGGCCAGAAGCTGAGGTAACAAAACACTCTGATAACCTTGATAGCCGGCCAGGAAATGACAAGAAGGCCCGGATAAATAGGAAACTCCCAAATCCTAATAGAACAGGTGGACACCAGAGACAGCAGAACACAAATCACCCAGTACCATCAGTAACCACCAGAGGGAGCCCAAAAACAGAACTCACAACAGGATCCATAATATTTACCCAATGGGCAGTGAGGGAAAAATATCATACCTGTCCATGGTTACTGGTCCACGCATCGGTCGTCAGGTGGACCTCGCTACTGTCAGCGTTTAGTAGCACATGTTTAATTTTTCCCTCCACATGCTTTTGCAGGGCAGGGAAGGCTCGCCTGCTGAAATAAAAGCGGCTGGGCAAGTTGTATTGTGGGACTGTCAATGCCATAAATTTACAGAAGGTGTCAGTCTCCACCAGCCTGAATGAGAGCATTTCAAGGGACAGTAGTTTTGCAATGCCAGCATTCAGAGCCTGTGCTTGGGGGTGGTTTGCTGAGTATGGCCGCCTTTTCTCCCATGCCTGTGCTACTGATGGCTGTAGACTGGCCTTGGAGTGTGAGGATGACAGGGAACTTGGTGGTGCTGTGGGTGGAATTACACTGTGTGTCTGTACAATAGTTCCAGAGGTTCTTCCATGGTGATCCTGTGCGGAAGCCGAACCAGCTGTGTGTGAGCTGGAGGAAGAGGCTACAACACGAGCTGAAGAGGTGGTTGGTGGCTCTGTAGGTTGGCCTAGGTCTTCAGTGTGTCTTTGTAACTCCACCACATGTTTGGTCCGCAGATGTTTCCACATATTTGTGGTATTGAGGTTGCTGACACTTTTCCCTCTTTTCACTTTCTGATTACACAGCTTGCATTTGACAAAGCAAATGTCATCTGCAACTGTGTCAAAAAAGGACCAGTAACGGCAAGTCTTGGGAGCGCCCATTTTGGGTTTTGGAAGAGGCATGCTCCTAATGGGTGCTGAAGTGGAAGCTACAGGCAACAGGGTCTGCCTCCTCCCTCTCCCTCCTTTTTTGTTTGTTTGGGGAATCTCTTCCTCAGAGCTGCTCCCACCACCTTCCTGTACCTCACGCCATGATGGGTCAAGGACCTCATCATCTACACTACAGTCTTCAAATGACTGCTTCTCCTGGGTAGTCTCGACAGCACAGTACACCCCAGAAAGTGGCACCTGAGTCTCATCATCAGATGCGTACTGAGGTGTGCTGACTGCAGGCACTGGCCCACGCATCTTTTCAGATTCAGAGAGACAAAGCAGTTGCGCATCACTGCATAATGCCTCTTCTTCAATTTCTCGAATGCTGCTTGGCTGGCCCCCTCTTTCCAAGCCAACAGATTCAGAGAACAGAAGTAGAGATGGCTCCTGTCCAGGGCTCTCTGACTGCCTGGGCAATTTCGCAGGTGGTGAAGAGACAGATGGGTGCTCTGGACCTGAGAGGATCTGGAACTAATTGAAGTCGATGCGTTAGCTGCCATCCATCCGACAATGGCTTCAATTTGTTCGTCCCGCAGCAGTGGGGTACGGCGAGCTCCTACAAAGCTGCACATAAAGGACTGTTCCCTGGTAAAACTTGGGGATGCTGAGTCACTAGTGCCTGCAGAAGGCACAGAATCCCCACATCCTCTCCCTGCAGAAACTCCACGCCCATGACCACGTGCCTTACTTCCTGCCTTCTTCATCTTGGTAGACTGATATAGATAGGCAGAAAAGTACTAAAGGTTTAGTGTGCTTACTCCTAAACAGCTGCTAACAGGTATAAGAAACACTAATTTTATAAAGTGTGGACTAGACTTTAATATGGGCTAATGTGGCCTACACAACTGTAAAGTGGAGTGTGTGGTGAACCTTATTAACTTTTAGTTTTTTTTTCACAAAAAGACACTGGATGTGCCCAACAATGTAAAACCGATAGTATCACAAACATTTTGTAGCTATTACAATGCAGGAAGGTAACCTACAATGCAATAGATGAGGCTCCAAAAAATAGGCTAGTACTAATCTGGCTGGGGCTGCAGGGCACGAAAGGCTCCTCTATCTACTCCTATATAGTGTTTTCAAGCAATCTAGCTGGATATGGATGGAACCACACTAATAGGAGAAATCAGTAAAATGAGCTGCACTAATGCAAAAAAAGTACAATGCATGAGGCAGTGACGCACGCTGAACGGACCACAACCGGAGGTGGCTGCAGAACACAACTACAGCATGAGCTGCACTCACACACACAGACCTCGCAGACAGCCGTGAACAGCGCTTCAAGGCTACAGAAAAGATCCTCTATCTACTCCTATATAGTGTTTTCAAGCAATCTAGCTGGATACGGATAGAACAACACAGATAGGAAAAATCAGGAAAAATGAGCTGCACTAATGCAAAAAAGGACAATGTATGAGGCAGTGACGCACGCTGAGTGCACTGCAACCAGAGGTATCTGCAGAACACAACTACAGCATGAGCTGCACTCACACACACAGACCTCGCAGACAGCCATGAACAGCGCTGCAAGGCAAAAGAAAGCTTCTCAATTCTCACACAGAGGTTGCTAAAGTAGCCTGGGTAAAGCACAATAAAGCAAATCGCTAGCTCAAACTGTCCCTCAGAGTCAGAACGTCAACGTCCTGTCCCTAAGCAAATTCAAAGCAGAGTGAACCGAAAATGGCGGCGGCAGCATTTATAGTCCTTCATGACATCATTTCAGCAGCTAATCACAGCCATGCCATTAGTTAACAATATGCCTAACATGCATAACAGGATGTGCCCACACTTCTTAGGATTCCTCATTGGCTGAATAAAATCAAACTGGCTCATTGCATTATGGGAGCTTCCGATTCCGGTATTCGATATTGTAAAAGTATCAGAATTCAGTATCGGAACTCCAATACCGCAAATATTGGCCCATACCCGATGTTGCAGTATCGGAATGCTCAACACTAATTGGGACAGAAATCTTAATCAATTATTTCTGCATTTCCATGCATTTCAGTGTCACAGATGTTATAATTTAAGTACGTAAACATGCAGTCTACCTTTACAAAAATTTGGGGAAAATGGTTTATTCTTCAAAGCTCACTGATACCAGTGTGGTCCTGTAATAGGATATCAACATTGCCAAAGTTCAGTTAATGATATTTCTCCCCAATATATTTCATAATCTACTGTGAATCATGTTATTGAAAAGTGAAACAAACTAGGTGCTAATTAGGTACAGCTTAGACCACTTAAAGTTACAGATTGGGGGTTATTCAGTGCTAAGACACATAGGAACTGATTCATTACTAGTGAAATTGTGGACACCAGTCTTAATGAAACGGTCGCTAGATTATGATGCAATAAATTCAATGAGAGGTGCACTCCATTTAATGAATTTGGAGCATTTTCTCAGTGATGTGCACCTCCACGTTCTACACCGGAAGTATTATTCCAGTCGGGGACCAGAGTGACATTTTTGGCATGAAAAATATGGGCACTTTTGATGAATTCAACAAGCGGGCTTAGCCATGCCTTTTTCTGCCACAGAAACTCCACATCTCTGCTCATTTTAGCTGAAATGTTTCAAAATTTCATGAAAAAGGCAAGAGTCATAACATTTTTTTCGCAACTCCATGTGCACAAAAATGTTGTGCCTTTCCAAAGTGTATATCTCCAGTTTTCTGATGAATAACCCACATGATACATAACACTTGCTATATATGTCCTCTGTCATTAAAACTTGCTCAAAATCTGTGTACCGGTAGTTTTTTAGCATGGTTTGCTGTGGCAGAGCAGTTACACGCCAGCCTTTCATCACTTTTAATAATACACAGGTCTAATAGAGTTTTGTAAAGCAAACTACTAGAGATGAGTGAACATGAACAGTAAAATTTGGGGTCTGTACTGAACGCCTACTGTTCAGGCACAGACTGCAAACACAGACTTCTCCAGGAAATCTGTGTTACTGCTTCAGTTCAGCACCCTGAGCATAGGGTGTTTCCCATGCTGTCATCTGCATGAAAGCATGAGAAACACTTGTGGCTCTGATCGATGGTGAGATTATCAAGGCCGGGCAGAGAGCAGGCGCACCCATGCTGTCAGAAGACAGCTTGGGCCAGCAGCTGGGACTTGAGGTAAAACGTTTTCCTCTGGTCACAGAGTCATCAGCTGATGAGAGAGCACAACTTTTTTCCTTCCGTGACAGCTGCTGGCTCACGCTGTCATATGACATCATGGGAAGCAGAGCACACTGGAGGTAACGATCTTACTGCCAACCAGAGGCAATGTTTGCCGCGCTGTAATGCAGTTGACAGCATGGCAAAGAATGGACGTTGGGGCTCCCCATTCATCTGATTCAGGTCTGTGATCAGGTTCAAGTACTATTCTGGTACCTGAACTGGACTTTTTGTAAATGTTCGTTCTGAACCCGCCAGTCCCAAACAACCAGGGGTTTGCTTATCACTACTCATTACTAGTGATGAGCGAATTTGTTCGAGAGACGATAGTCAAACATAAATTCGGCACAAATATGGCACATTCAAATTCGTGATCTGAAACACGAGCAAAATTTAATAAAATCAGGAAAAATCAGTAACATTCGTGAAAAAGTGTGGTAAAATACTTGCGTTGCCACTGAAGTATTTTCAGAACTTTAGCTATTATAATAGTGGGGTATCATGAGCATGGGTATGAATTTGATGAGGGTAGGGGGTTTGCAGAGCTCAGAGGAGCGGCGTGCTTGTAAACTGTAATTTGCTTTCTAAGTTTGTGTGCACATTGTGGTTAGCCAATCAGGGCAAAGGAAACATTCACAATGTCCTGACACAATGGCTTGTGTCATTGGCTGCGAAATCACATGTCCCTCTCCATATAAAGAGCTATCATCTTGTTTTAATGCCATTTTGACACTGTAACAGCACAGAGAGGCTGCTCCTGATGCTGGCAGTGTTAGCAGCTAGATTTCAGGCAGTTAGCTAGGCAGTTGTTTAGTAGTCAGATAGTTTAGCTAGCTAGTGTCCTGTGTCGCTGTGAAATCGACCTTCCAGCATTTTGTTTTTTGTGTGCCATTAACAAGGTCCACAGACAAAGACAGCAGGGCACATTGCATACAAGTGTGCTTTGCACTACTTCTACTGTGCTTCATGCATAAGTAGACATTTTAAAATCTTTATTTCACTTGCTAAATGTGAAATAGCATGCCAAATCCCACCTTGTCACTTAGTGGTGTGGTGACATTGTTCTGTGATTCTGGGCCAGTTGCTACTTTGATTCACAATGCCATATCTCACTTTGTTATTTAGTGGCGGTGAAATTCCAGCCTGCTCATGCACATTAAGAAACAATAATCATTAGTGTTGAGCATTCCGATACCGCAAGTATCGGGTATCGGCCGATATTTGCGGTATCGGAATTCCGATACCGAGTTCCGATATTTTTGTGATATCGGGAATCTGTATCGGGATTAAGATTTGTGTGTAAAATAAAGAATAAAAATAAAAAATATTGATATACTTACCCTCGGACGCGCCATGGTTGTCACCGCTGCAACCGCCATGCTTCCATTCCTAAGAATGAGCGCGTTATGGACTTTCGATGACGTCGCGGCTTGTGATTGGTCGCTGAGCGGTCATGTGACCGCTCACACGACCAATCACAAGCTGCGACGTCATCGAAGGTCATTAACGCGCTCATTCCTAAGAATGGCGGTTGCAGCGGTGACAACCAGGGCGCGTCCGAGGGTAAGTATATCAATATTTTTTATTTTTATTCTTTATTTTACACATGAATATGGATCCTAGGGCCTGAAGGAGAGTTTCCTCTCCTTCAGACCCTGGGAACCATAGAGGATACCTTCCGATATTTGTGTCCCATTGGCTTGTATTGGTATCGGATATCGGTATCGGCGATATCTGATATTTTTCGGATATCGGCCGATACCATCCGATACCGATACTTTCAAATATCGGACGGTATCGCTCAACACTAATAATCATATTTTCTGTTCCTAAATGTGATACAGGCTGCCGTATCTCATGTTGTAATTTTGGGGTGGTGAGCTAAAGCTGTCTGCAGACCTCATGCACATTACAAAAAAAATATTTTTTTCTGTTGCTAAACATGATACAGCCCGCCGTCTCCCATGTTGTAATTTTGTGGCTTTGATATGAAGCCATCTGCAGACCTCACACACATTAAAAATAATAATTTTTTATGTTGCTAAACATGATACAGCCCGCCATATCCCACATTGTAATTTTGTGGCAGTGATATGAAGCTGTCGGCAGACCTCACACAAATTTAAAAAAAAAAACATTTTTCTGTTGGTAACTGTGATACAGACTGCCACATCCACATTGTAATTTTGTGGCGGTGATATGAAACTGTATGCAGACCTCAGGAACATTAAAATATATTTTTTCTGGTGCTAAACGTGATGCAGCCTGCCATGTCCAACCTTGTCATTTAGTGGTGTTGAAATTGTTCTGTGTGTTGATCTGAGATTGAAATTGTTTTGAGCCTTGTGAGTTCTGAGTTCTTTTGTGGCATTTCCTAAAGAAGGGGTCATTGAGACACTGAAACGCATTGAATAAGCCACCATTACTACCTCATCAAGTCTTGAAATTATATTGTTGTGGCAGGGCAGAAAATATCCACCCACCTCCAATACATTTTAATATATGGCCGGTTACCATCCAGTGGATCTGCAGCATCCGACAATTTGAGCATGTGTTTCTCATCAACAAGGTGAATAGTTTTATTGAAATATACTATCCTTAGTCTGTTGGATAAGACCCTATTGCGCTTTTTTCTCCTTCTTGAAACACTAGTTATGCTTACCTTGACATGCTTATCTTTTACACCTATCATCAGACAAGCATTTAACGCTCTCTGGTAACTGGTGGTGGGTAAGTGACTAATCATTGTAAGCTGGATCCTGGATCTTATACATCCCATAGTCCCCCTGTTATTGATCATGTTGTATGTTCCCAATCCCACTGTCGTCATGTCCCCTTTCCTGATCAGTTCCTGTAACATCCCATCGGCCATATTTCTCCTGCACTGCAAATCTGCACCTTCCCAGCAGCAACTGTGTAGGAAAGAGGGCGGTCCAACACCACAGACAATCTTCTTGATTATATATGCCTCACCCACACTGAAAATATTTTTTTTCTGTTACTAATGTGATACAGAAGGGAAGATTTAATTTTAATATTGTTATAAAAAATATATATATATTCGCGCTGGTATACCCTAAGAATGAGATGACATTCCAATTGCCAGAATACACAAAGTAAAATCGCATGTGCGATGCAATCCGGATATACACCTGGGTTCTTTCCTCAACCCGTTCTAATAGTCACAAGTCCAATATGTAGTCCACTATATGACTGCCGCACAGTCACAACTCCAAAAAAGACGTTAATATTGTTTACCAAAAACGTACTACGTTCTCCCACTAAAATTGTGAACATATGCTCAGATGAAGGTCAATACCTTAAGTAGTAAGAATCAGTCGTCTCCTGGTTCGAAGAAGTTTCCGGTTTATGATAAACCACACACGTAGATTCTAAGAAGCGTGATGCCGGAGAGCTGCCCCGGCCGGTGGCAGCTGACTCCAGATATCGGGTTCCAGCTGGGGGCGGAGATCCTCCGTCTTGGTCCGGCGACGCCACAAAGTGCAAACAATGTGAGCGGAGCGACTAGGACCTGTGTGACGTAAGTGATCAGGTGACCGCCCCACGTGACCGTAAAACTCCGTACGGATCGCTGTAAGGACCAAACTAACCAACGCATTTCGAAAACCACTGTTCTCTTCCTCAGGGCTGGTCCTTGCCCCGTAAAGGAGTCCTTATATAGTCTCGTCAATCACAGTCACTTAATAGAAGCCGAACAGCTCGACTCCGCAGTTCAATCCTCTAGGGGTCAGTGTATCCAGCAGGAAAATCCACTTACTTTCAATCCTGGACATGGCCTTAATATAGTTGCCACCTCTCCAGTGTGGATATACAATTTCAATCCCCGCAATTTCCATTGTTTGAGTCATCCCTCCATGAATTTCTATAAAATGTTTAGAAAGGGGATGACCCATAAAGTTCTTTCTAATGTTGCGTATATGCTCGTTTATTCTGGTCTTCAAGGGCCTTTTTGTTCGCCCGACATATATTTTCTGGCATGGACATTTAATTGTATATATCACTCCTGTGGTTGAGCATGTGATAAAGTCATTTATCTCAAACTTTAGATCCCCCTTGTCAAAACTGGTGATTTTATGTGAGTTAGTGTGTTTGCATACACTACACCTCCGACAAGGATAAAAACCTTTTAATAAGTTATGAAAAAAGGAGGGGTTATTGATCGAAGGGGGTCTATTTTGAATAGTGGGAGCGATCATATTTCCCAGATTCACAGCCTTCTTGTATATGAATCTGGGATGAGCAGACATTTTATCCCCAATGATCTTATCATCTTTTAATAAATGCCAATGTTTGTTTACAATTTTGCGTAGCAAATATGAATTAGCATTATACTGGGTAATTATAGGGACAAATTCATTCGTCTCTTTCTGTTTACTAGAGCCGCTAATCAAATCCTGTCGTGTTTTTGAAAAAACACTATCTTTGGATATTCTCAATGTGTCCTGATTATACCCTTTTTGCAGGAATCTATTTGTCATTGTTACGGCTTCCATATTAAAATCTTCAGTCTTCGAGCAGTTCCAATAAATACGCATATACTGGCTTTTGGGGATATTCAATAGCCAAGCAGGAAGGTGACAACTATCTAATGGGATAAAGCTGTTAGTGTCCGTGGGTTTATAAAAGGTCCGGGTTTGGATGGTATTGTTATCAATAAAAATCTGTAAATCTAAAAAATTGATGACATTCATACTAATATTAGAGGTAAATTTTAAAAGAAATTCATTTTTATTTAAATTATTTAAAAATTGATTAAGAGTATCAGGTCCATCTGACCAAATAAAAACAATGTCAACAATGAAACGTCGCCAGAGGACCAGGTCCGCTCTCAGCCGCCCCTCGGGATAAATGGTGGACTCCTCCCACCTACCCACATATAGGTTAGCATAGCTGGGAGCGAACCTGGTCCCCATGGCGGTGCCCCACTGCTGGGAGTAGTAGTCCTTCTCATACATAAAATAATTATGGGTTAAAATGAATAACATAGAATCACATAAAAATTCAATTTGTTCACTAGGGACCGTAGAAAATTTACTTAAAAAATATTTAGCAGCATTGCACCCTTTGGTGTTGTCTATAACGGTATATAACGAGGTAATGTCCAATGTTCCCAATATATAGTGGTCTTGCCATTGGACATTTTGTAAAAGTTTTAAAATATGCGTGCTGTCTTTCAAGTGAGATGGTAGAGATGGTGCTATTTTTTGCAAGTGGCAATCCACATATTTGGACAAGTTTGGGTTAAGGCATTGAATACCTGATATAATAGGTCTACCAGGTGGATTATTTAGATTTTTATGCACTTTTGGCAAATAGTAGAAGACAGCCATCCTTGGTGTGGGGTTATTGATAAAATCATACTCATATTTATTTAAAATGCCCATATTAAAACCTTTATTAATTAAATCTTTCATATCCCCAATGTACTCCTCAGTCGGATCCTTTCTCAGTTTTGTGTAAGTAACTGGATCACTGAGGAGACGTATGGCTTCTTCGTGATATGACTCCCGATCCAGTATAACAATGCCCCCGCCTTTGTCGGCGGGACGTAATACTAAGTCTTTATTCTGCTGTAGCGATTGAATGGCCTTTCTTTCTTTCATGGTTATATTATACTTATATTTCCGGCATTTTTTATCACTCAATTTCCGGATATCATCTATAACATTCCTTTGGAAAGTGTCCATTTGTTCAGAATATTCATTGATAGGGTGGAACGTAGATTTTTCTCTCAGGTCAGTGTGCATATAAGAACTTATAGAACCCATTTCACAGTTGTTATTAATAGGATTTTTTATAAAAAAAATTTTATAGCAAGTTTCCTCATAAATAGCTTGATGCCTATAAAAGCATCAAACTTATTGAATTTACTTGTTGGGGCATATTTAAGACCTTTTTGTAGTAGGGACAATTCACTATGGTCGAGGGTATGTTTACTTAAATTAAATATCTTTTGGTGGTTAGACTCAGACTCTTTTATTGTTTATTTCTTTTTGGAGAGTTTCCCGCCTCGACAGCCCCTTTTCCGGTTTTTCTTGTGCCTATTTGAAAAAAAGGATGTTTCATGGTTGTTTTACTTCTAATATGGGGAACAGTTGGATTCTTCACTCTCCCTTTTTTATTATTATTATTTTTATTACCCAAAGGTCCTACATTTTGAGGTAGATCTCGATCATCTTGATTTGATTCATCTGGCAATTCTTGATTAGTACTGGCCAGAACCCTAAAGCGATTCTGAGTGCTAGTTGAAGTCGAAGGTACAGCCACAGATGGTTGGCACGACTTTGTCCACTCTCAACTGAAACATTTAGTGGCTCTATATCCCCCGGCTCAATAGACAGGTCTAATCTTCCAGGTGAGGGGCATTGTTATACTGGATCGGGAGTCATATCACGAAGAAGCCATACATCTCCTCAGTGATCCAGTTACTTACACAAAACTGAGAAAGGATCCGACTGAGGAGTACATTGGGGATATGCCATGATTAAGGGAGCCTGGTCTCCAGGGGCTCGTTGAGATTCTTACCCATGTGGTTATGCTGAAGTATGTGTCCTCCATGTTTGAAGTTTGTTAATAAAGAAATCGCTTTTTTACGGACTCGGTGAAGCTGGACATTTCTTTCTTTTTTTTAAAGTGTATACAGGCCTCATTGACATGTCCCCCAAAAGATTTTCTGTTACTAATGTAATACAGTAGGGGACATCTCACTTTGAAATTGCTAATAGCATCTAGTTTATGTTATACAGGCCTCATCCACAGGCCACAAAAATTTTTGTCGAACACCAACATCATACAGTAGGGGAGATCTAATTTTAAAATACTTTGGAGCATATCTTCTTTGTCATACAGTCCTCGTCCACACTTAAAGAATTATTTCTTCTGTTACTAACGTCATACAGTAGGGGAGAGCTGACTTTGAAATTGTTTGGAGCATCTAGTCTATTTTCTACAGACCTCATCCACAAGCCCAAAAACATTTCTTCTGTTTCTAACGGTGTACAGTAGGATAGGTTTCACGTTCAAATTGTTTGGAGCATCTAGTCTATTTTATACAGGCCTCATCCACAGGCCCAAAAAATACTTCTTCTGGTACTAACATCATACAGTAGGGGAGATCTTAGTTAGAAATTGTTTGGAGCATATCATCTTTGTCATACAGGCCTCATTCACAATTAAATAATTTTTTCTTCTGTTACTAAAATCATATAGTAGGAGAGATCTCATTTTGATAATGTTTTTTGTCATGCAGGCCTCATCCACACTGAAAAAATTCTACTGTGACTAACGCAACTCTGCATGCCAAATTTGACCTTCTCATTTAGTGCCGCTAATATTAATCTGTGTACATAGTTAATGCAGAGTAAAAAATCTAATTTTTATTTGCTAGTACTCTGCTCCTAGCACACTATCTGAGCAACATGACTGGGAATAGGTGAGGTCATGGTGGAAGGGGGATTAGGTTTAGTGTTTAAGGTGTATGTGGGGTAGGCAGAATTGTTTGGGAAAGCACTAGTGATCCAAGAACGTGATGGCATATCCAAAAGACATATGACAACTTCTGTTACTGGATGTTGTTGTTTTTAGTGTCTTGCATTGTTCTCGCATAATTGAAGTCTGTGATATATTTAGTGGGGCTTCTCTGCCTGCTGTTGCTGCTGATGCTGGAGATGTTAACACTAATTTATGGAAATGTGATCTGCTTGGGTGTCTATCTGCTTTGTTGGCTCTAGTGGAAGACCTGTTGATCCCTATTATACTATTTCTACTGTGGTTAAATTGATGCCACTTTGTTGGTATCTGCAACTAATTTTTGGAAATGTGAACACTCCTGTTTGGGTGTCCAACTGTCCATCTGCTGGATTGGGTGTAGTGGAATATGTGTCAGTCCCTATTATACTACTTCTACTGTGGTGAAATTGATGCCACTTTGTTGGTGTCTGCCACTAATTTTTGAAAATGTGAACATTCCTGGTTGGGTGTTCATCTGTTGGGTTGGGTGTAGTGGGAGATGTGTAATTCCCTATTATACTATTTAGATTGTCGAGAAATTGATGCCACTTTGTTGGTTTCTGTCACTATTTTTTGGAAATGTGAACACTCCTGGTTGGATCTCCTTCATTAGTGTTTACTCTCTTTCAGTCAGCTACCCGTGTTACGGTCCTTAGATTTTTCTGACAATAGTAATCTACGAAACAGATATTTGTGCCACGTTAGTGTGGCTTAGCATCAATTTCAAATGTTTTTTTTATCACTTATATTGTGCCAATAATTGAACATTTGCTTTACAGACATTTTCAGACATTACTGGCACTGTCACCATTGGGACTCACAATCTAAATTTACTGTATGTAAATTGCTGTATGTAATTTTATATAATCAGTTTTGGTATGTTTATATAATTAATGTACTGTGTATTTTCACAGCTGTTTTGCTGGGACAGATGGACTTTCAGGCATGGGACAAAATGTGGCTGACCAAATTGGATCAGGTTTTTTGTGGTGATGATGATACATCTCCAGTTTTTAATACAGATTCCAAGGGCATAAATGATCTTACTGGTAGACTCAGAGATTTTTTGAACAAACACACACAGTGATGTTGGAACAAATTGTTTTTGGAATGCTATATCAGTAAAGGTCTGATTCCTAGTGGCCTGAGGGTTCAGGTGTTTCCCTCATTAATATGGTCAATGGGGATTTTAAGCTTAAATGGGAAGAGACAGCAAATATTTGTTTCATGGGCTTCATGCAGTTACTTATAAAATCTAATGAAACTATGATCAAGGAAATGGAGGATGAGATTTTTGGTATTCAAGAGACATTAGCTAAACAGATGACAGCTGATTCTAAGTCTACACTTAATGCTGAACTTGATTCAGACTTCCAAAAGTGGGAAAAAGAAATTGTTCAGACTAAGAGCAAGAAATATCAGAGGGATCTTAATGACTACAAAAGTCATCGAGTTTATAAATGGCGGAGGACAGCTGTGACAAACCGGAGGGAATTACCATCCCAAACTCAGTCTAATTCTTTTTTTTCTGGCTTCTTCCATGGCTGAAGATCCAATGTTGGGTGCGCGTGCAAGCTCGCAGTGGAATAAGAGACTTAAGTCTACTAGGTTTACTAATACAATTCAAAGCAAATTTAAAACTAAGCGCAAGATAACCTCACCGCAATCTGTGGACAAGAAAAGTAAAAATAATTTAGAGATAATTAATCTGTCCAATCATGTGTTATTGGAAATTCAATGTGAGGTCTTGCGTTTGGGTTTAACATTTGTTCCTAACAACAATTTTGACTTTTTTACTACAGTGTAGGACCTTTTTCTGTTCTTAAGAAAGTTGATTTAGAAAAAATGACACTCAAAGAATCATTCAAATATGAATCTTAACACCAGGGATGAACAGGAGGCCTTACGCATTCTTGAGGAACTAGCAGGAGAAAGTTCTGATGTCTTCACAGGTAATTTACCTAAATCCATTCTCCCTAGGTCCACCACTGTTGTGAATTCTGTGGCAGAGCTCCCTCCTGTGGTCACAAGTGGTACTTCGGCTGATTCTCTCTGGGAGCTTCCGTTTGTGGAGGAAACTGGTACTGCTGCTTCTGAGTTTCCTCCCTCAGGTGATCTGGTGAGGTCGTTAGGTGCTTCTCTACTTAACCCCACCTAATGCTTTGATTCATGCTTCCTGTCTATGTTCCAGTGTTGGACTTGTGTTTCTCTGGATCATTCCTGTGGCCTGCTGCTCTGCATAGCTAAGTGTTTCTTTGCTATTTGTTGCTATTTTTTCTGTCCAGCTTGTCCATTTGTTTTGCTGGAAGCTCTGGGACGCAAAGGGTGTACCTCCGTGCCGTTAGTTCAGTACGGAGGGTCTTTTTGCCCCTTTGCGTGGTTTTCTTTAGGGTTTTGTGTAGACTGCAAAGTTATCTTTCCTATCCTCGTTCTGTCTAGAATATCGGGCCTCACTTTGCTGAATCTATTTCATCCCTACGTTTGTCTTTTCATCTTACTCACAGTCATTATATGTGGGGGGCTGCCTTTTCCTTTGGGGTATTTCTCTGAGGCAAGGTAGGCTTGTTTTTTCTATCTTCAGGCTAGTTAGTTTCTCAGGCTGTGCCGAGTTGCATAGGGAGCGTTAGGCGCAATCCACGGCTGCCTCTAGTTGTGATTGGAGAGGATCAGGGATTACGGTCTGCAGAGTTCCCACGTCTCAGAGCTCGTTCTATTATTTTGGGTTATTGTCAGATCACTGTATGTGCTCTGACCGCTATGTCCATTGTAGTACTGAATTGCCTTTCATAACAGTACAGGAAGCCAAAAGTACTAATGATTCTCAATAGAGGGAAAAAAGAAGTTCTGAGACCATTTTTTTTTCTTGGCTTTGTGTTTTGTCTTTTTTTTCCCCTAGACATTTGGGTGGTTCAGTACACAGGTGTTGCGATGGACATTAGAAGTCTGTCTTCATTTGTGGATCAGCTCTCGGCAAGAGTACAAAAGATTCAAGACACTATTGATCAGAAATCTATGTTAGAACCAAGAATTCCTATTCCTGATTTGTTTTTTGGAGATAGAACTAAGTTTCTGAGTTTCAAAAATAATTGTAAGTTATTTCTGGCCTTGAAACCTCGTTCCTCTGGTGATCCAGTTCAACAGGTTTTGATTATTATTTCTTTATTGCGCGGCGACCCTCAGGACTGGGCATTTTCTCTTGCGCCAGGAGATCCTGCATTAAGTAATATCAATGCGTTTTTCCTGGCGCTCGGTTTGCTGTACGATGAGCCTAATTCAGTGGATCAGGCAGAAAAGAATTTGCTGGCTCTTTGTCAGGGTCAGGATGAGATAGAGGTATATTGCCAGAAATTTAGAAAATGGTCAGTGCTCACTCAATGGAATGAATCTGCGCTGGCAGCTATGTTCAGAAAGGGTCTCTCTGAAGCCCTTAAGGATGTCATGGTGGGATTTCCTATGCCTGCTGGTTTGAATGAGTCTATGTCTTTGGCTATTCAGATCGGTCGACGCTTGCGTGAGCGTAAATCTGTGCACCATTTGGCGGTATTACCTGAGCTTAAACCTGAGCCTATGCAGTGCGATAGGACTTTGACCAGAGTTGAACGGCAAGAACACAGACGTCTGAATGGGCTGTGTTTCTACTGTGGTGATTTCACTCATGCTATCTCTGATTGTCCTAAGCGCACTAAGCGGTTCGCTAGGTCTGCCACCATTGGTACGGTACAGTCAAAATTTCTTCTGTCCGTTACCTTGATCTGCTCTTTGTCATCATATTCTGTCATGGCGTTTGTGGATTCAGGCGCTGCTCTGAATTTGATGTACTTGGAATATGCTAAGCGTTGTGGGTTTTTCTTGGAGCCCTTGCAGTGTCCTATTCCATTGAGAGGTATTGATGCTACGCCTTTGGCCAAGAATAAGCCTCAATACTGGACCCAGCTGACCATGTGCATGGCTCCTGCACATCAGGAGGATATTCGCTTTCTGGTGTTGCATAATCTGCATGATGTGGTCGTGTTGGGGTTGCCATGGCTACAAGCCCATAATCCAGTATTGGATTGGAAATCCATGTCGGTGTCCAGCTGGGGTTGTCAGGGGGTACATGGTGATGTTCCATTTTTGTCAATTTCGTCATCCACCCCTTCTGAGGTTCCAGAGTTCTTGTCTGATTACCGGGATGTATTTGATGAGCCCAAGTCCGATGCCCTACCTCCGCATAGGGATTGTGATTGTGCTATCAATTTGATTCCTGGTGGTAAATTCCCAAAAGGTCGACTGTTTAATTTATCTGTGCCTGAGCACACCGCTATGCGCAGTTATGTGAAGGAATCCCTGGAGAAGGGGCATATTCGCCCGTCATCGTCGCCATTAGGAGCAGGGTTCTTTTTTGTTGCCAAAAAGGATGGTTCGCTGAGACCTTGTATAGATTATCGCCTTCTTAATAAGATCACTGTTAAATTTCAGTACCCCTTGCCTTTGTTATCTGATTTGTTTGCTCAGATTAAGGGGGCTAGTTGGTTCACCAAGATTGATATTCGTGGTGCGTATAATCTGGTGCGAATCAGGCGAGGCGATGAATGGAAAACTGCATTTAATACGCCCGAGGGTCATTTTGAGTATCTAGTGATGCCATTCGGACTTGCCAATGCTCCATCAGTGTTTCAGTCCTTTATGCATGACATCTTCCGAGAGTACCTGGATAAATTCCTGATTGTGTACTTGGATGACATTTTGATCTTCTCGGATGATTGGGAGTCTCATGTGAAACAGGTCAGAACGGTTTTTCAGGTCCTGCGTGCTAATTCTTTGTTTGTGAAGGGATCAAAGTGTCTCTTTGGTGTGCAGAAGGTTTCATTTTTGGGGTTCATCTTTTCCCCTTCTACTATCGAGATGGATCCTGTTAAGGTCCAAGCCATCCATGATTGGACTCAGCCGACATCTCTGAAAAGTCTGCAAAAGTTCCTGGGCTTTGCTAATTTTTATCGTCGCTTCATCTGCAATTTTTCTAGTATTGCCAAACCATTGACCGATTTGACCAAGAAGGGTGCTGATTTGGTCAATTGGTCTTCTGCTGCTGTGGAAGCTTTTCAAGAGTTGAAGCGTCGTTTTTCTTCTGCCCCTGTGTTGTGTCAACCTGATGTTTCTCTTCCGTTCCAGGTCGAGGTTGATGCTTCTGAGATTGGAGCAGGGGCTGTTTTGTCGCAGAGAGGTTCTGATTGTTCAGTGATGAAACCATGCGCTTTTTTTTCCAGGAAGTTTTCGCCTGCTGAGCGGAATTATGATGTGGGCAACCGAGAGTTGCTGGCCATGAAGTGGGCATTCGAGGAGTGGCGTCATTTGCTTGAAGGAGCTAAGCATCGCGTGGTGGTATTAACTGATCATAAGAACCTGACTTATCTCGAGTCTGCTAAGCGTTTGAATCCTAGACAGGCTCGTTGGTCGCTGTTTTTCGCCTGTTTTGACTTTGTGATTTCGTACCTTCCGGGCTCTAAAAATGTGAAGGCGGATGCTCTGTCTAGGAGTTTTGTGCCCGACTCTCCGGGTTTATCTGAGCCGGCGGGTATCCTCAAGGAAGGAGTAATTGTGTCTGCCATCTCCCCTGATTTGCGGCGGGTGCTGCAAAAATTTCAGGCTAATAAACCTGATCGTTGTCCAGTGGAGAAACTGTTTGTCCCGGATAGGTGGACAAATAAAGTGATCTCTGAGGTTCATTGTTCGGTGTTGGCTGGTCATCCTGGAATCTTTGGTACCAGAGCGTTAGTGGCTAGATCCTTTTGGTGGCCATCTCTGTCGCGGGATGTGCGTTCTTTTGTGCAGTCCTGTGGGATTTGTGCTCGGGCTAAGCCCTGCTGTTCTCGTGCCAGTGGGTTGCTTTTGCCCTTGCCGGTCCCGAAGAGACCTTGGACACATATCTCTATGGATTTTATTTCAGATCTTCCCCTCTCTCAAAAGATGTCAGTCATTTGGGTGGTCTGTGATCGCTTTTCTAAGATGGTCCATCTGCTACCCTTGTCCAAGTTGCCTTCCTCCTCTGATTTGGTGCCATTGTTCTTCCAGCATGTGGTTCGTTTGCATGGCATTCCAGAGAATATCGTTTCTGACAGAGGTTCCCAGTTTGTTTCGAGGTTTTGGCGAGCCTTTTGTGGTAGGATGGGCATTGACTTGTCTTTTTCCTCGGCTTTTCATCCTCAGACTAATGGCCAGACCGAACGAACCAATCAGACCTTGGAAACCTATCTGAGATGCTTTGTTTCTGCCGATCAGGATGACTGGGTGTCCTTTTTGCCTTTGGCTGAGTTCGCCCTTAATAATCGGGCCAGCTCGGCTACCTTGGTTTCGCCATTTTTCTGCAATTCTGGGTTCCATCCTCATTTCTCTTCAGGACAGGTTGAGTCTTCGGACTGTCCTGGTGTGGATACTGTGGTGGACAGGTTGCAGCAGATTTGGACTCATGTAGTGGACAATTTGACCTTGTCCCAGGAGAAGGCTCAACGTTTCGCTAATCGCAGACGCCGTGTGGGTCCCCGACTTCGTGTTGGGGATCTGGTTTGGTTATCTTCTCGTCATATTCCTATGAAGGTTTCCTCTCCGAAGTTTAAACCTCGTTTCATTGGTCCTTATAGGATTTCTGAGGCTATTAATCCTGTGTCTTTTCGTCTGACCCTCCCAGATTCTTTTTTCATACATAACGTCTTCCATAGGTCATTGTTGCGGAGATACGTGGCACCTATGGTTCCATCTGTTGACCCTCCTGCCCTGGTTTTGGTGGAGGGGGAATTGGAGTATATTGTGGAGAAGATTTTGGATTCTCGTGTTTCAAGACGGAAACTCCAGTATCTGGTTAAATGGAAGGGTTATGCTCAGGAGGATAATTCCTGGGTTTTTGCCTCTGATGTCCATGCTCCCGATCTTGTTCGTGCCTTTCATGTGGCTCATCCTGGTCGGCCTGGGGGCTCTGGTGAGGGTTCGGTGACCCCTCCTCAAGGGGGGTACTGTTGTGAATTCTGTGGCAGAGCTCCCTCCTGTGGTCACAAGTGGTACTTCGGCTGATTCTCTCTGGGAGCTTCCGTTTGTGGAGGAAACTGGTACTGCTGCTTCTGAGTTTCCTCCCTCAGGTGATCTGGTGAGGTCGTTAGGTGCTTCTCTACTTAACCCCACCTAATGCTTTGATTCATGCTTCCTGTCTATGTTCCAGTGTTGGACTTGTGTTTCTCTGGATCATTCCTGTGGCCTGCTGCTCTGCATAGCTAAGTGTTTCTTTGCTATTTGTTGCTATTTTTTCTGTCCAGCTTGTCCATTTGTTTTGCTGGAAGCTCTGGGACGCAAAGGGTGTACCTCCGTGCCGTTAGTTCGGTACGGAGGGTCTTTTTGCCCCTTTGCGTGGTTTTCTTTAGGGTTTTGTGTAGACCGCAAAGTTATCTTTCCTATCCTCGTTCTGTCTAGAATATCGGGCCTCACTTTGCTGAATCTATTTCATCCCTATGTTTGTCTTTTCATCTTACTCACAGTCATTATATGTGGGGGGCTGCCTTTTCCTTTGGGGTATTTCTCTGAGGCAAGGTAGGCTTGTTTTTTCTATCTTCAAGCTAGTTAGTTTCTCAGGCTGTGCCGAGTTGCATAGGGAGCGTTAGGCGCAATCCACGGCTGCCTCTAGTTGTGTTTGGAGAGGATCAGGGATTGCGGTCTGCAGAGTTCCCACGTCTCAGAGCTCGCTCTATTATTTTGGGTTATTGTCAGATCACTGTATGTGCTCTGACCTCCATGTCCATTGTGATACTGATTTGCCTATCATAACACACCACATTCCTTTCCCTCTAGTTATGCCCTCAAGTTGAAATTAGACCCCCTATGGTACTTATCTAGATGTGTGGTGAGCACTTTGTACACTCAATTGTTTCACTAAAGTTTACAATGTAGAGCCGTGAAAATAAAAAAATAATTTTTTCTCACAAAAATTATCTTTTAGCCCAACATTTTTTATTTTCCCAAGGGTATCCGGAGAAATTGGACACTAAAAGTTGGTCATGCAAGAACTTAAAACTGTCCCTACAGGGAGAGCAACTGATAATTTAACTGGTATTCAAAGAAAACACTCTCTGAACTTAGGGCATTTTGAGATGTGGTCTTTAAGCCTGCAGACAAAGGGGGAATGTGATGGTTTGGCCCATCAAGATGTACGAATGTGAGGCCTTTAGGCAGTTGAGGGAGAAGGAGGCTTATTCAACACTTATTTACAATCCAGTCTCAATTTTCCAGAGTGAGCTCCTCTGGATTCTTAGATCGGTGCTTTCTCAGGTGGTGATCACCAAGAAGGTCTTCAAGGGTTTATTTGTCCAGTCTCCGATAATTCCAACATTTTATCTGTTACCTAAAATTCATAAGGACCCATTGATTCCTTCTTGTTGTCCTATTGCCTCTGATGTGGGAGGGTTATATGACCCAATTTGTAAATTCATTGATCATTATTTGCACCCTTTGGTTGACATGCTCCCCTCCTATGTCAGAGACACTACTGACGTCCTTCGGAGACTGGACGGCCTTACCCTGGAACCCGACATGTTGCCACGGTGGATGTTGAATCCTTATATACTGATATTGTTCATCAACATGGAGTAAGGGCTGTTGAATTTTTTCTTGGCACAAGTAATCTGGATGTCACACTTCAACTTTTGATTTTGGAATTATTAAATTTTGTATTGACTCATAATTTTTTTACGTTTAAGGATAGTTTTTTCTGCAGCGATGCAGTACCATGATGGGCGCAGTGTGCGGCCATCCTACACTGACCTCTTTCTCAGTTTTTGAGAGAGGGAGGTTTTCGGGT
The DNA here is from genome assembly GCF_032444005.1 of Ranitomeya imitator. Taxonomy (NCBI): domain Eukaryota; kingdom Metazoa; phylum Chordata; class Amphibia; order Anura; family Dendrobatidae; genus Ranitomeya; species Ranitomeya imitator. The sequence continues at coordinate 160,911,762 of NC_091288.1, read as the reverse complement.
ATGGCGCATGCGCCGCCTCCCATGTTATCAGTTGGTACCGCTATATTGATGACCTTTTGATTATTTGGCAGGGTTCAGTTGTTGATCTTTTTGATTTTTTTACTCATCTTAATCAAAATAGGTATAACATCAATCTTACATATAAATATCATGCTCGACAGATAGATTTTTTGGACATCCAGATTCTTGTTGGTGATGACAATATAGTTCAAACTGGTGTATTCAGGAAGGAAACTTCTGTGAATGCCCTTTTACATGCTTCATCAGCCCACACTCCATCCATGGTGCGGGCGGTTCCAGTAGGCCATTGCGGATCAGATGTTTGTGTTCCACCGACGAGCGTTGTGAGAAGCAGACATTGGACTTTCGGGACCATTTCTGTACATGTGGTTACTGCAAGTGCTGTATTAAAAGAGCCTATTTGAGAGCTAAAAAATCTGTCCATGGCCAGTTTCTGTCAGGCTCCAGGAAGGATAGGGATAACTCTAATCCAGCAAGATTTATTTCTACGTATAACAACAGGTGGAACACTATCCAGAATATTGTTGACAAACATTGGCCTATCCTGAAGACTGAACCTGTCATTGGCGATCTACTCCCTGAGAGACCGCTGATGACAGCAAGGAGGAGCAATAATTTGAAGGATCTCCTGGTAAGGAGCCAGTATGTGGCAACTCCCTCTCTTTCATACAAGGAGGCCACGACAGGGTTGTTTCCCGTGTGGGTCTTGTTTGGCCTGTCATAATATTGAGCGAGTTGCTGATTTTTGTTCGTCTGATGGGAAAAAAAATTTCAAAATTAGAGAATATATATCATGTAGAAGTGACTTTGTCTTGTATTATACAACATGTCCTTGTGGCTTAATATATATTGGTCTTACTTCCAAGGAGTTACGGATAAGAACTAGAGAACATGTTAGGGACATTAAATCTGCAAATTCCGCCATCAATATAGCGTCTTTAAAGATGATTCCCCGTCATTTCAGGCTGCACCATGCTTATGATCCAGACTTATTAAGGATCCATGGTATTGATCGGGTTCATTGTGGAATTAGGGGAGGTGACCTGAAGCGTAGGCTGGCGCAGCTTGATTGTTGTTGGATTGTTACATTGGACACTATGACCCCTTAGGGGTTAAATGAAAAAAATAGTTTTTCTCCTTTTTTGCAATCATGTGCGATTGGCATCTACGAGGGGTGTGCGTTCCAATGATGTCAAAGAAACACTTGTTCCTATTACTCACCATTTTGTGACGCCGGATGTGACGATTGGGAAGTGCTGGCCCCACCCCCATGCTCTTGTCAGACGCAGCCAGATGCAACTTTCTTCACTGCCATTATTGGCTGCAGGTCGTATAGAGGGATATATAAACTAGCAAAATTGCACAGTAACACACTACCCCCCGAAGAAGCAGCATCAAAATGCGCGTTGGGGCATCTGCGCAGTGAGTTTGGCATCCATGGGTAAGAAGTTTTTTCCTCTCTGACATACACTGCTCAAAAAAATAAAGGGAACACTTAAACAACAGAATATAACTCCCAGTAAATCAAACTTCTGTGAAATCAAACTGTCCATTTAAGAAGCAACTCTGTTTGTCAATCAATTTCACATGCTGTTGTGCAAATGGAATAGACAACAGATGGAAATTATTGGCAATTATCAAGATACCCTCAATAAAGGAGTGATTCTGCAGGTGGGGACCACAGACCACATTTCAGTACCAATGCTTTCTGGCTGATCTTTTGGTCAATTTTAAATGTTGGTTGTGCTTTCACACTTGTGGTAGCATAATACGGGCTCTACAACCAACACAAATGGCTCAGGTAGTGATGGCTCCTAACGTATTTGGCGATTCTGCCATACTAATTATTTATTGGGGAGCATACTTATTGATATAACAATCTCTTCTTGCCCTTTACATATATTTTTATAGGGCACTCTGATATACACACACGTGTATTCTTACAATCCAGAAAATTAAACTGGCTGTGTGTAATATTTATTTTGAGTGTCCCCATTTTACTGTTTGCCTACCCCTGCTAGGTTGCATCATTGCCAATCTGATCTGTCCAGTATTTTTTTTGTTTTTATGATTTGCACCTGTTTGCCTGTTTTGTATTGTATTATGAATAAAGATGTAATTTTTCAAACCTATAAAGGCAAACCTTATTGTTTATTATGAATAGTTTACTTTTGGAATATTAAGCTCTCTGTTGTTCTCATGTATTTCATTTAATGTATGTTGTTGGAGTGTGAATAAAAAAAATTACTGGGAGGAAACCCTCGCAAGCACAGGTAGAACATACACACTCTTTGCAGATGCTGTCTTTGGTTGGGCTTGAACACAGTACTCCAGCGCTGCAAGGCTGTTAATGTTTGTGCATTGACGACTCAACGTTTCTGTGATTGAAACTCACTGCAATGCAAATTGTGTGCATCACTGCTGTCTTGGGGAAAACCACTGTCAAGATTGTCTTCAAGCATGTTTTTATACTGAAGCATGCGCAGGTCCCTTTTCAGGTGTGGAAGCAACTGACAAAATTTACTTTTGTGTCACGGATAGAACACACTGTCAACCCAGTTTTCAGCACTATTTTGAATCATAACTATACAGGTAAAAATAATTTTGCAGATAGCACTGCAAGAAGGCGCTCATGGGTTGGTCTCTTTCATGAGGTCCAACTCCTTAGTGTGTAGGAGGTGGGATAACACTTAAGCTTTCTTCCTCAATCCCCTAATGGCAACCACGGACAACAGAAAGGGAACCATTATCCTTTTCATCTCCTAACTGTTGCATGTCCATAATCTCTTCCTTCTCGTTCTTTTCATGGGCCTTCTCCATTTGTTCATCGCATGGCAACCACCTGTGAGATGACAGACCTGAAATTATAGATATTGTTAACCCTAAAGGCATCCTCCTCTGCTTCCTCCTCTTCTTCTGGGACCACCACCACCTCCTCACCCAGACTATTTAAAATGTGCTCCAGCATGTAGATATTAACACTCAAAAAAAATCCTTTAATTTATGGGATCAGGTTACAAATAACTTAATAATGGAATGTAAACACAAAAAAAATCCTTATATGCTATTTCCAGCAAAAGGATCAGAGAGTATATTTATATAAAATAAATATATTTTATTACATGATTAAGTACATTACGCAGTTAAAAACCAGAATAATGCTCACTAAGCAGGCAGAAACTCAGGGGGAGGGAGGGTAATCTACAATGATTACTCAATTGTGCTCACAATAGTCACATATCTGTTTAAAACACATCTGTTTAAAGCAGCCTTTCACGTTAACTAATCAAAGACCTTTTTAGATATATAGCCTATTCTCTAGTTCTCTGAACATAATTTGCCATCAAAATCAACTGTACGCAAAAGCCTCATGCAGACTTTAATTATCCTTTAATTCCATGGACCATCATTGAAAATAAGCACCTGTACTTTGTGTCACCTCCACCTCATTGTAGATTGTAAGCTCAGAAGAGCAGGGTTGTCATTATTTTTGCTTTGATTATCTTAAACTGTGTAACTTTTGACTGTTTTATATGACATGCTGACTTGTAAAGCTCTTCAAAATATGTTTGCAATATGTAAATAAAGGTTATTATTATTATTGGATTGAAGATGTTAAAGTTCAAGCTCTTAGCTTTGCCTTGTGTAGGAGGAAACAATCTTTTATGTGAGCACAACTGCACAAATGAGGGCTCGCTGAGGTAGTGACACAGGGTGGAGTAGGGTAAACACGACAAGCTGCTGGACTGTGAAAGAGGTGCAAGCAGAGATGTTATGGTGGATTGAGAAATATGGGGTGTGCTTGGTATGTACAATCAAGAAAAGGCAGCATCCATACCAGGTGATGATAATCCAAAAATAAGTCCTTTATTCCGCCATAGTGAAAAATACAACGTTTCGGCCTGGTTGGCCTTTGTCAAGTATACACACTGTCAAAAGTAGCCATCTTAAATAGTGTGGAACCCACATGAGCTCCAATCACCATCAAGAGGCGGTCTTTATTAAATATACATTTAATGTGCTTAAATCTCAAATAATATACATATATCTACCAAATAGCAGCTAAACAACACCATCACTATCCATATCATATAGAAATATATACAAGAATAGCATATAATTCAAGATCGCATATAAAAACAAACATCACATAGGTGTATGGTCCAATGGTTGCATTTGTTGTCCGGTTGTCATATCGACATTTCCACCAATCGTATAATGTCCATGGGTCAGTCCCCCTTCTCATCCAATCCCTGTGGGGCGGTCAGGTGACCGGCCTCATGGTGTGCCGTGCGCGTGCGCCGGCGTCCTATGGCATTCACATGCATCCTTGTACTCTCTGCTCTGATTGGGGGGTTTATTTTGTGCGCCTTTTCTCCTAACACATAGGGATTGGATGAGAAGGGGGACTGACCCATGGACATTATACGATTGGTGGAAATGTCAACAAATGCAACCATTGGACCATACACCTATGTGATGTTTGTTTTTATATGCGATCTTGAATTATATGCTATTCTTGTATATATTTCTATATGATATGGATAGTGATGGTGTTGTTTAGCTGCTATTTGGTAGATATATGTATATTATTTGAGATTTAAGCACATTAAATGTATATTTAATAAAGACCGCCTCTTGATGGTGATTGGAGCTCATGTGGGTTCCACACTATTTAAGATGGCTACTTTTGACAGTGTGTATACTTGACAAAGGCCAACCAGGCCGAAACGTTGTATTTTTCACTATGGCGGAATAAAGGACTTATTTTTGGATTATCATCACCTGGTATGGATGCTGCCTTTTCTTCTTTATATACGTTTTTGTCCGATTGGATCCTTGGATTTTGGAGCGTGCATCCTTTGTCTGAGTGCTGATGGTTGACCTTGCTGTATAGTGGTATGTACAATCAGTCAAAAACAGCAGGCATGTCCACTTCCATATCAGCTGACAGGCTTTCAGTCACTCCACCTGTAGGGGGTAAACAAGTAGAGGTTCTGTGGCCGAAGACCTGTGTGACAACACTTGTCGCGTTGAGGGAGGACAAATCAGAAGATGCGTTTGATGGGGTAGATGGTGGTTGGCAAGGCCCGCTAGTCTGCATATTAGCACTGTGAGATTTCCTGGTTAAGACATGTTGATCGCTCATGTGCCAATTCATACATGTATTTCTCAAAATTATTCATTTTTTAACACTACTATGTTGTTTTTTAAAAAAAGTTTACAGATAACGTGACTTTTTTAGATTTTTGCGGGTCTGAAAAAAGACCCAAGCTAGGCAACTGCAGACTCATGAATGCTGTTGGCCACTGCCAGAGTTGGGGCTCTGGATGCATGGCTTGTCATGGTTGCATAATTCTATGGCTACGTAGCCGCCTTGTCTTCCTCCTCCTCCTCCTCTGCTTAGCTACTCAGCTGCATACCTCTGGGTTTACACCATGTGTGATCTACTACCTCATTAATATCCTCTCTGTTCTCCCACTCCTTGCCCTCAGAGTCACCATCTTCCTCTTCCTGCCCTGACTGCACAATACAGTTCGCTGGCACCTCAGGTTTCTGAGTCTCATTATGAATAGATCACCTTCAACCACCGAGGTTATCGTCTGTTTACGAGGGTTTGGATTCTGCTTGGACCCTACTTCATACATCCCAGGATCAAACTAAAAGAAAATTTGACCATCGTTGCAGACGATTTCCTCTTTTTGACTCTGTGAATGTTTGGAGTACATGGCATAAAATGTGTGAACAGATCTGCAGACCAAGCCAACTGGGGGAAAACAAGACTAATTGGGGTGCCACCACTGAGGACTGTATTTTTTCTGATGTTAAGGTGAAGGATGAGGAGCAGAGGCCACTTGATACAGCGCTTGCCATTTACTGGAGCACATTTTCTTTCTGGCCCTCACCTGCAAAGTTTACCACTCTGTGGCTGCCAAAAAAAGAGAGTGGAGTGGCCTGTCCAGCAACAGAAGTTGTAAAATTGATGCGCAATTGCTCACTGCAGCAAAACAAACCTTCCTCTCATACCTCATATCATACCTGCTTCACAACCCTAAACAGCTAACCAGTACTTTCAATTAATTCCTCCTTTCACCAGTTCCCCCTCCCTCTCCTCTCATCTCAGCTGAAGACTTTGCCTCACAACCTGTGAACTAGACCCAATAATGTCCAACCTCATTCCAAGCCTTACCACAGTCCTCATCCCAAGCCTTATCCACCTCTTCAATCTTTCACTAACAACTGGTGTCTTCCTTCCTGATTGAAACATACCTCGATCCCACCCATCCTCAAAAAGCCCATGCATGACCCATTATCTGTGCCTGCTATCACCCCATTACATTTCTCCCCTATGCCACTAAACTACAGGAACAACATGTCCATTTTGAACTGTCCTCCCACTCTTTCTCTTGCTCCCTCTTTGACCACTTGCAATCTGGCTTCAGACTGCACATTCCATTGAAATTGCCCTGGCTAATGTCAACAGTGACCTACTATCCGCCAAATCAAAGTGACATGGGTTTGTCCTCCTTCTTCTCCTGGACCTGGCATCTCACTTTGACACAGTGGACCATTTCCTCTTACTACAGACTTTCTGATTTGTTGAAGTCAACAAGAAAATAAAGCCAGCTCACAACCTTCCAGGTGCACGGGAACTCTGTCCTGATGAGACGATATGTAGCAGAGAAAAAAAAAGGTCTTTGTTCCAGCTTCTTAGATAAAATCTTCAAAATTTATTTAATCAATTAAAAATGACAAAAGGTATGCTCCAAGACAGCACGATGTGCACACAGAAACAGCAGTTGATGCGTTTCGATCACAAGAGCGATATTTATCAAAGCTGCTATACGCTACAAAAGAAGGATATATATAAACAGACTGAACCAATCCATTCAGAGTCACAAATCACATGACACATAAGGTCCTACAACATTGATTGTGAACAAACAGAATATAAAAAAATGAGATAAAAACACTCTTACAAAACACAATATACAAAGCAAATGAATAAAAGACAAATTCATTGATAACGAAACATAATTTCATTGCGTCTATTCAGTCCGTCTGGAAATCTGGTGGCTAGGTAATAAATCCAGTAGGCTTCTCGGGTTAATAGTCAGTGTCTGACATCTCCACCACTTAGTGAGTTATTAACCTTCTCCAGTCCACAAACTTGCAGTGAGGAAATGTTACCGGCATGTCTCTGAATGAAATGTTTTGCTACTGAAGATATATTACGGGAAAGGTTAGTGTCAGTACCATTAGAAATATCATTTAAATGTTCAGCTATGCGAGTTTTTAACTTTCTTATTGTGCAGCCTACATAGGCTAATTTACAGATGGCACAATCAATTTTATAAACCACCGACTTAAAAAAACTCCTAATATTGAATTTTTGAGTATTGTCATGATTGTAAAAAATTTTTGTATTGATAGCTTGTTTGCATGTTTTGCAATTTGTTGTTTCACATTTATAGCTACCCTTTGTGCTCAACCATGTCTCCCAAGAAGTACGAGATGTATACATGCTAGGAGGCAAAGCATTATCTATAGTGGGTGCCTTTCTTGCTACTATATTGCATCCACTTTGTAATATCAATGCAAGTGTTGGATCCTCATGCAAAATTGGAAGGAATTTTTTGATGATATTTCTGATTAAATAAAATTGAGAACTATATTGCAAACATAAAAAAGGTTTACGAACAATAGAGTCATCAGTTATATTGTTAGAATTATAAGAGGAAATCAAATCCTCATGATTTTGGTTGCCACTCTATTTAGAGCTCTATTTAGCATCCAATTGGGATAATCCCTTTGCTTGAAATTCTTACAAGACTGCTTTAGTTCTGTATTTAAGTTCTGTTGATCATTACAATTACGTTTAATTCTGGTAAACGCACCAACAAATATAGACCTGATGGTGTGTTTAGGATGACAGCTTTTGGCATGAAGAATTGTGTTGCCACTCATTGGTTTATGATATGTTTGTGTGGAAATCTTGCAATCCTGAACCCCACATAATTTCAAATCCAGAAAATAAATCTGATTTCTATCAAAGACATGAGTAAACCTGATATTCAAATTATTAGAGTTGATGTAGCTGATGAAATCTGGTATGGCAGATACATCGGCATCCCATATGATGAGCCTGTCATCGATGTATCTGCCATACCAAACAATGGCAGAAATAAAAGGATTAGAGTCAGAAAACAAAAACTGAAATTCCCAAAAAGCCATGACCAAATTTGCTAATGAAGGTGAAAATTTTTCACCCATGCCACCCCAGTGCGCTGTAAATAAAAACATTAATCAAAAGAAAAAAAAATTGTGTGTTAACAAAAAAAATGCCACCTGCAAAATATAATTGATTAAGTCTTGGGAATAATTACTGTATCTTGTCAGATGAAAATTCAGTGATCTCATTGCCAAATCATGTGGTATACTGTTATGATCTGGTGGTTTAGGAACAACATGAGACAAGCTCTGAAGGAGGTGGTATCTGTACTGACCGCAAACCCTGAACCTAGCAGCGCAACTAAAAATAGCCGTGGGGGGTACCTGACGCTCCCTAGACCCCCTCGGCACAGCCTAAGATCTAACTTCCCCTAAAGATGGAAACAGGAAACCTATCTTGCCTCAGAGAAAATCCCCAAAGGAAAGATAGCCCCCCACAAATATTGATGGTGAGAGGAGGGGAAAATAACATACGCAGAAATGAAATCAGATTTTAGCATAGGAGGCCAGTCTAGCTTGATAGATAGGACAGGAAAGGATACTGTGCGGTCAGTAGAAAAACTACAAAACAATCCACACAGAGTTTACAAAATCTCCACACCTGACTAAAGGTGTGGAGGGTATATCTGCTTCCCAGAGCTTCAAGCTAACAGAAAAAAATCCATACTGACAAGCTGGGCAAATATAGAATGCACAGAACAATAAGTCCACAACATGTGGACTGAAATGAGCAAAGCCAGAACTTATCTTTGCAGAACTGGTTAGGAAACCAGGAGAATCCAAGCAGAGATGTGAATCCAGCCAGGAACATTGACAAGTGGCACAGGCTGATGACAGCTAACTCCAAGGAGCAGCCATACCACTAGAAACCACAAGAGGGAGCCCAAGAGCAGAACTCACAAAAGTGCCACTTACAACTACCGGAGGGAGCCCAAGAGCAGAATTCACAACAGTACCCCCCCGTGAGGAGGGGTCACCGAACCCTCACCAGAGTCCCCAGGCCGATCAGGACGAGCCACGTGAAAAGCATGAACCAAATCGGTAGCATGGACATCGGAGGCAACAACCCAAGAATTATCCTCCTGGCCATAACCCTTCCACTTGACAAGATACTGAAGCCTCCGCCTCGAAAAACGAGAATCCAAAATCTTCTCAACCTCATATTCCAACTCTCCCTCAACCAACACCGGGGCAGGAGGGTCAACCGAGGGAACAACGGGCACCACATATCTCTCCAACAAAGATCTATGGAAAACATCATGAATGGCAAAAGAGGCAGGAAGAGCCAAACGAAAAGACACCGGATTAATAATTTCAGAAATTTTATAAGGACCAATAAACCGAGACTTAAAAACCATCATAGGAACATGACGAGAAGACAACCAAACCAAATCCCCCACACGAAGCCGGGGACCAACACGCCGATGGTGGTTAGCAAAACGTTGAGCCCTTTCCTGAGACAATGTCAAATTGTCCACCACATGAGTCCAAATCTGAAGACACAAAAGAGAATAGTAAAACCAAAAACACTCAGTTTGAAAAAATGTTGCAGTAATCCGCAAGTGCTAGTAAAAGATGTAAAAAACAGGGTATTTGGTTGATACGTTTTTTGCAAAAAATGTATACTAAGCTGCTCTACCAATCTTCACGGTATACCCTTATCAGAGCAGTCCTAACTAATGTATGCAATCCCTATCTGATGTATTTAAAAACCTGATCATTTGTATATAACCTGTGTGAACAGGGTTCAGAGAGGAAAAATCCATGTGTGCATACAGGGTAGAAATAGCTGTTCTACCCTGTATGCACACATGGATTTTTCCTCTCTGAACCCTGTTCACACAGGTTATATACAAATGATCAGGTTTTTAAATACATCAGATAGGGATTGCATACATTAGTTAGGACTGCTCTGATAAGGGTATACCGTGAAGATTGGTAGAGCAGCTTAGTATACATTTTTTGCAAAAAACGTATCAACCAAATACCCTGTTTTTTACATCTTTTACTAGCACTTGCGGATTACTGCAACATTTTTTCAAACTGAGTGTTTTTGGTTTTACTATTCTCTTTTGTGTCTTCAGGTTTCTTGGTGGTGTGTGAACATGATCCTACAGACTTGTTCACTGTGCAAGTAGCCCATGTGTTCCTGTTTCCATAATGAGTCCAAATCTGCTGCAGCCTGTCCACCACAGAATTAACACCAGGACAATCAGAAGGCTCAACCTGCCCAGAAGAAAAACGAGGATGAAAACCAAAATTACAAAAGAAAGGTGAAACCAAAGTAGCCGAACTAGCCCGATTATTAAGGGAAAACTCGGCCAACGGCAAGAAAGACACCCAATCATCCTGATCAGCAGACACAAAGCATCTCAAATAGGTCTCCAAAGTCTGATTAGTTCGCTCAGTTTGGCCATTAGTCTGAGGATGAAACGCCGAAGAAAAAGACAAATCAATGCCCATCCTAGCACAAAAGGCCCGCCAAAATCTAGAGACAAACTGAGAACCTCTGTCAGACACAATATTCTCCGGAATGCCATGCAAACGAACCACATGCTGAAAAAACAATGGAACCAGACCTGAGGAGGAAGGCAACTTAGGCAAAAGTACCAGATGGACCATTTTAGAGAACCGGTCACAAACAACCCAGATAACAGACATCTTCTGGGAAACAGGAAGATCCGAAATAAAATCCATGGAAATATGCGTCCAGGGCCTCTCAGGGACCGGCAAAGGCAAAAGCAACCCACCAGCGCGGGAACAGCAAGGCTTGGCCCGGGCGCAAGTCCCACAGGACTGCACAAAAGCACGCACATCGCGAGACAAGGAAGGCCACCAAAAGGACCTAGCAACCAAATCTCTGGTACCAAAAATCCCAGGATGACCAGCCAACACTGAACAATGAACCTCAGAAATTACCTTACTTGTCCATCTATCAGGAACAAACAGCTTCCCCACTGGACAGCGGTCAGGCCTATCAGCCTGAAATTCCTGAAGCACCCGCCGCAAATCAGGGGAGATAGCAGAAAGAATCACCCCTGTTGTGAATTCTGTGGTCAAGCTCCCTCCTGTGGTCATGAGTGGTACTTCGGCTGGTTCTGTCCATGAGCTTCCTCTGGTGGATGTGAGTGGGGCTGTGGCTTCTGAGTTTCCTTCCTCAGGTGACGAGGTTAAGTCGTTAGGTGCTGCTCTATTTAACTCCACCTAGTTCTTTGTTCCTGGCCTCCAGTCAATGTTCCAGTGTTGGTCTTGCTCTCTCCTGGATCGTTCTTGTGACCTGTCTACCCTGCATAAGCTAAGTTCTGCTTGTGTTACTTTTGTTTGCTGTTTTTTCTGTCCAGCTTGCTATATTGGTTTGTCTTGCTTGCTGGAAGCTCTGGGACGCAGAGGGAGCACCTCCGTGCTGTTAGTCGGTACGGAGGGTCTTTTTGCGCCCTCTGCGTGGTTGTTTGTAGGTTTTTGTGCTGACCGCAAAGCTATCTTTCCTATCCTCGGTCTATTCAGTAAGTCGGGCCTCACTTTGCTAAAATCTATTTCATCTCTGTGTTTGTATTTTCATCTTTACTCACAGTCATTATATGTGGGGGGCTGCCTTTTCCTTTGGGGAATTTCTCTGAGGCAATGTAGGCTTATTTTTCTATCTTCAGGGCTAGCTAGTTTCTCAGGCTGTGCCCGAGGCGCCTAGGTCTGGTCAGGAGCGCTCCACGGCTACCTCTAGTGTGGTGGGATAGGATTAGGGATTGCGGTCAGCAGAGTTCCCACGTCTCAGAGCTTGTCCTATGTTATTAGTAACTATCAGGTCATTTTCAGTGCTCTTAACCACCAGGTCCATTGTGGTTCTAAATCACCAGTTCATAACACACCCCCTCTTCAAGAATGCCAACCGGCTCCAGGACTCCAGGAGAATCAGGCAAAAAACTCCTAGAGAGGGCATCAGCCTTAACATTCTTAGATCCCGGAAGATACGAGACCACAAAATCAAAATGGGAGAAAAACAGGGACCATCGAGCCTGTCTAGGATTCAGCCGCATGGCCGAATCGAGGTAAATCAGATTCTTATGATCGGTCAGGACTACAACATGGTGTTTAGCTCCCTCAAGCCAATGTCACCACTCCTCAAACGCCCACTTCATAGCCAACAACTCCCGATTGCCGACATCATAATTGCGTTCTGCAGGCGAAAACTTTCTGGAAAAAAAAGCACACGGTTTCATCAAAGAACCATCAGACTCCCTCTGAGACAAAACGGCCCCTGCCCCAATCTCAGAAGCGTCGACCTCAACCTGAAAAGGAAGAGAAACATCCGGTTGACGCAACACAGGGGCAGAAGTATATTGGCGTTTAAGCTCCTGAAAGGCGTCAACAGCCTCAGAGGACTATTTCGTCACATCAGCGCCTTTCTTCGTCAAATCAGTAAGGGGCTTAACCACACTGGAAAAGTTGGCAATGAAACGGCGATAGAAATTAGCAAAGCCCAAAAATTTTTGAAGTCCCTTCACAGATGTGGGTTGGATCCAGTCATGAATAGCTTGGACCTTAACAGGATCCATTTCTATAGACAAGGGAGAAAAAATAAAACCCAAAAAAGAGACCTTCTGAACTCCGAATAGGCACTTAGACCCCTTCACAAATAAAGCATTATCACGAAGGATCTGGAACACCATCCTGACCTGCTTCACATGAGACTCCCAATCATTGGAAAAAATCAAAATATCATCCAAATATACGACCATGAATTTATCTAGATAATTGCGGAAAATATCATGCATGAAAGACTGGAACACAGATGGAGCATTAGAGAGCCCAAATGGCATCACAAGGTATTCAAAATGGACTTCGGGTGTATTAAATGCAGTTTTCCATTCGTCACCCTGTTTAATACAAACAAGATTCTATGCCCCTCGGAGGTCAATCTTAGTAAATCAACTGTTAGGGGTCGAGTTCCCGCTTCTGCACAGGGGGAATCTCGAGCCACCTCCGCTGCGGTCTCCCATTCTTGTCCAGCCGCAGTGGAGTCTGCTCAGCAAGGAAGTCAGTCCCAGCGTCTTGCTCATTCTCACTCTGTTCTGAGAGTTACTGCTGCTTCTCCAGTCTCTGCCATTAAAGTCTGTGCTGGTCAGCAGCGAGCGGACTTCTCTGGGACTAAGTCCTTGTCTGCACGTACTGAGCATGCCCAGCGTAAGGTCTCCCGTTGGAGATCGAGGGTCATGTGCTCAGGCTCTGCAGCACATTCCATTGGTCCTCTTGGCAGGTCCTGGAAGGGCAAAGGTGCTGTGGCCACTTCCTGTGCTGCTGCCATATAAACTGCACATGACCGCATGGCCATGCGCTAGTATTGTCTTACAATTGCTAATGTGTGTATGTTGTGAGTGCAAGTCGTCCTTGGATACCCCTACCCTATTGAATGACTGTTCGCGGAAGGTGTATGGCTGCTACCTAGCGCCCGACTTATCCTACAGCACTAGTCACACATTATAGCGTCCAGTTGCTGTGACCGCCAGTACGGCGCCGTGCACTTCCTCTGTGCTTTCCTTACCCAAGCCTGGGTGGTTAGTGGCGTTCGTCAGTGCGGCACTGCATGCACTCTTGTGCCTTAATATTGCTCTTCAGTTTCCTTACACACCCAGTTGCGGGGTTGTGCCAGCAAGGGTCTAATCAGACTCCAATCCTAGTTGGGGTTGAGTTCGCTGACTACTTGCTCGCGCTTTAGGTGCGATACCGCGGTCCTGTGCCTTAACAGGATTGCTTCTTTCACGCTGGGTGAGGTTAACCCACGCGTGTATACTTTAGTGTACCGCCATATAGTCTGCTAATTGCTAGCAGCAGGTTTTCACCTGCACGGTGGACCCCGGACTGCGAACGCATCTATACCATCTGTCTTTGTGCGTTCCGCCAGTCCTAACAGAATACTAGCGCCAGGGTCTGGCTAGTAAAATGGCGGACGACCAGCGTTTACAGCGGTACATCCAGCAGCTGGAGGGAAGGTTGGTGGCTCTTGAGCGTTCAACCTCAGCTGTGGATGTTACTGCTGTCGCTGTTCAGGCTGCAAGTGTGGCTGCAGCTACCTTGTCCACTGCCGCCCCTGTACCGACGCTATCTCGCCTCCCGCTACCAGAGAAATTTTCTGGTGACAGTAAGTCCTGTAGGGGTTTCGTGAGTCAGTGCTCAATACATCTCAAGCTTCTGGCCTCTCGTTTCCCTACAGAGCGGGCTAAGGTGGGCTTTATAATTTCCTTATTGTCGGACAGGGCGTTGCAGTGGGCTACGCCGCTGTGGGAGCGCGGCGATCATGTGGTGCAGAGTGCTCCGTTATTCCTGAGCACTCTGAAACAGGTCTTTCTAGGACCTCGTGTCACCCATGACACGGTGCTCCAACTGTTGGCACTGACTCAGGGCTCGTCCTTGGTCAGCCTTTTTGCCGTCCATTTCCGCACTCTAGCATCTGAGCTGGAGTGGTCGGATAAAGCCCTTATCCCTATATTTTGGAGGGGGCTGGCTGACCACGTTAAGGATGCTCTGGCCACTAGGGAGATTCCCGCCACACTGGAGGAGTTAATAACAGTATCTACTCGCATTGACCTCCGTTTTCACGAGCGGAGGTTAGAGCGAGCCCAGTGTAGGCAGAGGTTTCGGCTGGCTCCCACCTTCGCCAAACCTTTGGAATCTCCAGTCCAGGCTCCTGAGTTCCAGGAACCTAAGGTGGTGTCACGAGCGGGATCTATGTCCCAGACCGCTCGTGCACTCCAGGGTTGCCATGTATGCCAACAGTCAGGACATCTTGCCACCAGATGTCATCAGCGGTCGAGGAAACGTCAGCGTCTAGTGGTAGTAGGTGGAGGTGCACTAGACACTGCGACGTTTGCCTCCAAATTGTCCTTTAAGGGGACAATTACCTTTGGCTCATCCTCCCACTCGGTAGACCTCTGCGTGGATTCTGGGGCGGAGGGCAATTTTATGTCTTCTGCCTTCACCCAACGTCACGCAATACCCCTGGTTATGCTATCTCAACCAATAACGGTACGAGTGGTGAATGGGTCGACACTCCCCGCACAGATAACACATCAGACCATCCCTGTTACTCTGTCCATGTCGCCATCCCATCAGGAGATTATTTCTCTGCTCATCATTCCTGAGGGTATTGATGAGGTCCTGTTGGGGATACCTTGGCTACGGTACCACTCTCCTCACATCGAGTGGTCCTCAGGCAGAATTTTGGGATGGGGTGAATCATGTGGGGGTAGGTGTCACCGAGAGTGCGTTCAGGTTGCTACTACTGAGGTACCCGCAGATCTATCCTCTTTCCCCAAGCAATATTGGTCTTACGCAGACGTGTTCTCCAAAAAGGCGGCGGAGACCCTTCCGCCCCATCGCCCCTATGACTGTCCTATCGATCTCTTGCCTGGTGCGGAGCCTCCCCGGGGTCGAGTTTATCCATTATCTCTCCCGGAGACGGAGGCCATGTCTCAGTACATTCAAGAGAATCTGGCAAGAGGGTTTATCAGGAAGTCAGTGTCACCTGCTGGGGCAGGGTTCTTCTTCGTGCAGAAGAAGAATGGGGAACTACGTCCATGCATAAACTACAGGGGTCTTAACGCTATCACCGTTAAGAACAAGTATCCTTTGCCCTTGATATCCGAGCTCTTCGATAGGCTTCGGGGAGCTAGAGTGTTTACTAAATTAGATCTGCGGGGTGCTTACAACCTGATTCGCATCCGTGAGGGGGACGAATGGAAAACGGCGTTTAACACCAGAGATGGGCACTATGAGTATCTGGTGATGCCCTTCGGGCTCTGTAATGCCCCAGCCGTTTTTCAAGACTTTGTCAACGACATCTTCCGGGATATGCTTTCCAGCTCATTTGTAGTCTATCTGGATGATATTCTCATCTTTTCTCCAGATATTGACTCCCACCGGAGAGATGTTGGCAGAGTCTTCGACCTCCTACGGGCAAACTCTCTTTACGCTAAGTTGGAGAAGTGTATGTTTGAGCAGGAGTCTTTGCCGTTCCTGGGCTATATCATCTCCGCCCAGGGATTGGCTATGGATCCTGCCAAACTACAGGCTGTGATGGACTGGCAAGAGCCCCATTCTCTTAAAGCGGTGCAGCGCTTTATGGGGTTCATTAATTATTACCGCCAGTTCATTCCCCACTTCTCAACTCTGGTAGCTCCCTTGGTAGCCCTCACCAAGAAGGGAGCGAATCCTAAATTGTGGTCGGAAGAGGTCTCCAAGGCCTTCACTTCTATTAAGTCCCACTTTGCTAGCGCTCCCATCTTACATCGTCCCGATGTGGATAAGCCATTCCTAATGGAGGTGGATGCCTCATCCGTTGGTGCTGGAGCAGTCCTCTATCAGAAGGATGCTCAAGGTCGGAAGCATCCATGCTTCTTCTTCTCTAAGACCTTCTCGCCAGCGGAGAGAAACTACTCCATCGGGGATAGGGAGCTGCTAGCAATGAAGTTGGCCTTTTCAGAGTGGAGACATCTTCTGGAAGGTGCGCGGTTTCCCTTCCAGGTTTACACAGACCACAAAAATTTGGTCTACTTACAAACAGCCCAGCGGCTAAATTCTCGCCAAGCCAGATGGTCCTTGTTCTTTTCCCGGTTCCACTTTTCTCTTCATTTTCTCGCCGGGGAGAAGAATATTCGTGCTGATGCTCTCTCTCGCTCCCTTATGTCAACTGAAGAGGAGGAAGAGGAGCCTCGGCTTATTGTTCCTTCTGAGAGCCTGAGAACCGTAGCGCCGGTTTCGCTTGAGTCTGTGCCTCCGGGCAAGACTTTTGTGCCCATTATTTGCGACCGGAGGTTCTCTCTTGGGCTCATTCGCCCACAGTGGGTGGACACTTTGGGACAAAGAGGACATCTGAGCTACTGGCGAGGACGTACTGGTGGCCGCATATGGTCCGGAATGTCAGGGATTATATTCTGGCATGTGTCTCCTGCGCCAAAAATAAATCTCCGCGTCAAAGGCCAGCTGGGTTGCTCTATCCTTTGCCGGTGGCAGATAGGCCCTGGGAGATGGTCGGGATGGAATTTGTCGTGGGTTTGCCCAAGTCTCGCGGCTGTACGATCATTTGGGTCATCACCGATCATTTCTCGAAAATGGTGCATTTGGTGCCGCTACCACGGTTACCTTCTGCACGGGCCTTGGCTGTGTTGTTCATTAAGCACATCTTCCGCCTACATGGTATGCCTGACAAAATTGTCAGTGACCGGGGTCCCCAGTTTGCGTCTCGGTTCTGGAGAGAGCTGTGTCGTCTTCTCAGTATTGAGTTGAATCTCTCTTCCGCTTATCATCCTGAGACGAATGGGTTGGTAGAGAGGGCCAACCAGACCTTGGTCACATACCTGCGACATTTTGTTTCAGCCAGGCAGGATGACTGGGCATCCTTGCTATCATGGGCAGAGTTTGCGCTGAACAACGCCGTAGCTGACTCCACTGGACAAACCCCATTCCTCCTCAACTATGGTCAGCATCCACGGGTACCTGTGCCTATGCCCATGTCTTCCGCAGACTCCAGGGTGGCAGACTGGGCTGTGGAGGCACGGGATATTTGGGACCGCACTCAGGATGCCATTCGGGCCTCTAAGGAGAGAATGAGGTCCTCCGCCAATGCTCATCGGCGCCCCGCCCCCACCTTTGCTCCTGGCGACTTGGTGTGGTTCTCCGCCCGTAACATCAGGCTGCGAGTTGAGTCCACTAAATTTGCTCCTCGCTACTTGGGTCCCTTCAAGGTCCTCGAACAGGTTAATCCTGTGGTCTACCGTCTGGCCCTTCCTCCACGCCTTGGTATCACCGACACCTTTCATGTGTCCCTCCTTAAGCCCGTATACATGTCCTGGTTTTCTGAGTCATCTTCCGGGACATCGGGTTCGTCTACGGACGATTTCGAGGTGAACGCTATCTTGGGGTGTAAGGTGGTACGTGGCAAAAAAATTTTTTGGGTGGACTGGAAGGGTTACGGCCCTGAGGATAGGTCCTGGGAGCCTGCTGAGCACATTCGGGCTCCGCAGCTCATTGCTGCCTTCGAACGTAGCGAGGCCCAAGGAGGGGGGGCCCTAGGAGAGGGGGTAATGTTAGGGGTCGAGTTCCCGCTTCTGCACAGGGGGAATCTCGAGCCACCTCCGCTGCGGTCTCCCATTCTTGTCCAGCCGCAGTGGAGTCTGCTCAGCAAGGACGTCGGTCCCAGCGTCTTGCTCATTCTCACTCTGTTCTGAGAGTTACTGCTGCTTCTCCAGTCTCTGCCATTAAAGTCTGTGCTGGTCAGCAGCGAGCGGACTTCTCTGGGACTAAGTCCTTGTCTGCACGTACTGAGCATGCCCAGCGTAAGGTCTCTCGTTGGAGATCGAGGGTCATGTGCTCAGGCTCTGCAGCACATTCCATTGGTCCTCTTGGCAGGTCCTGGAAGGGCAAAGGTGCTGTGGCCACTTCCTGTGCTGCTGCTATATGAACTGCGCATGACCTCACGGCCATGCGCTAGTATTGTCTTACAATTGCTAATGTGTGTATGTTGTGAGTGCAAGTCGTCCTTGGATACCCCTACCCTATTGAATGACTGTTCGCGGAAGGTGTATGGCTGCTACCTAGCGCCCGACTTATCCTACAGCACTAGTCACACATTATAGCGTCCAGTTGCTGTGACCGCCAGTACGGCGCCGTGCACTTCCTCTGTGCTTTCCTTACCCAAGCCTGGGTGGTTAGTGGCGTTTGTCAGTGCGACACTGCATGCACTCTTGTGCCTTAATATTGCTCTTCAGTTTCCTTACACACCCAGTTGCGGTGTTGTGCCAGCAAGGGTCTAATCGGACTCCAATCCTAGTTGGGGTTGAGTTCGCTGACTACTTGCTCGCGCTTTAGGTGCGGTACCGCAGTCCTGTGCCTTAACAGGATTGCTTCTTTCACGCTGGGTGAGGTTAACCCACGCGTGTATACTTTAGTGTACCGCCATATAGTCTGCTAATTGCTAGCAGCAGGTTTTCACCTGCACGGTGGACCCCGGACTGCGAACGCATCTATACCATCTGTCTTGGTGCGTTCCGCCAGTCCTAACACCAACTAGCCCCCTTAATCTGAGCAAACAAATCAGTAAGCAGAGGCAAGGGGTATTGGAATTTAACCGTGATCTTATTAAGAAGACGATAATCAATACAGGGTCTCAAGGAGCCATCCTTCTTAGCAACAAAAAAGAAACCCGCTCCCAATGGTGACGAAGAGGGTCGAATATGCCCTTTCTCCAAAGATTCCTTAACATAGCTCCGCATGGCAGCATGCTCTGGCACAGACAGATTGAAAAGTCGGCCCTTAGGGAACTTACAACCAGGAATCAAGTTAATAGCACAATCACAGTCCCTATGTGGAGGAAGGGAACTGGACTTGGGCTCATCAAATACATCCTGGAAATCCGACAAAAACTCAGGGACCTCAGAAGAGGGGGAAGAGGAAATTGACATCAAAGGAACGCCACTATGTTCTCCTCGACAACCCCAACTAGTCACCGACATAGTTTTCCAATCCAGCACCGGATTATGTTCCTGTAACCATGGAAATCCCAGCACAACAACATCATGCAGGTTATGCAACACCAGAAAACGGCAATCTTCCTGATGTGCTGGAGCCATGTACATAGTCATCTGTGTCCAGTACTGAGGTTTATCCCTGGCCAAGGGTGTAGAATCAATGCCCCTCAAAGGAATAGGGCTCTGCAAAGGCTGCAAGGAAAAACCACAGCGCCTGGTGAATTCTAAGTCCATTAAGTTCAGGGCAGCGCCTGAATCCACAAATGCCATGACAGAAAAGGACGACAATGAGCAAATCAGGGTCACAGATAAGAGAAATTTAGGCTGTATAGTACTAATGGTAACAGACCTAGCGACTCTCTTAGTACGCTTAGGGCAATCAGAGATAACATGAGCCGAATCACCACAATAAAAACACAGCCTATTCTGACGTCTGAATTCCTGCCATTCTATTCTAGTAAAAATCCTATCACATTGCATAGGTTCAGGACTATGCTCAGAGGATACTGCCATATGGTGCACAGCTTTGCGCTCGCGCAGACGCCGATCAATCTGAATGGCTAGAGACATAGATTCGCTCAAACCGGCAGGCGTAGGAAAGCCCACCATAACATCTTTAAGGGTTTCAGAAAGACCTTTTCTGAAAATAGAAGCCAGAGCCTCTTCATTCCATTTAGTGAGCACAGACCATTTTCTAAATTTCTGGCAGTATAACTCTGCCGCTTCCTGACCTTGACACAAGGCCAACAGGGTCTTTTCTGCATGATCCACAGAATTAGGTTAGTCATACAATAATCCGAGCGCCTGAAAAAATGCATCTACAATCAATAATGCCGGATCCCCTGTTTCAAGAGAAAAAGCCCAGTCTTGAGGATCACCACGCAGCAAGGATATGATGATTTTCACCTGCTCAATGGGATCACCAGAAGAACGGGGTTTCAAAGCAAAAAACAATTTGCAGTTATTTTTAAAGTTCAAAAACCTGGATCTGTCCCCAAAAAACAAATCAGGAGTAGGAATTCTGGGCTCTAAAGCCGGAGTCTGGACAACATAGTCCTGGATATTCTGTACTCTTGCAGCAAGTTGATCCACACGAGAAAACAAACCCTGAACATCCATGCCAAAATATATATCCTGAACCACCCAGATATCAAGAGGAAAAAAAAAAGACAAACCAAAGCACAGAAAAAAAAATGGTTCAGAACTTTCTTTTCCTTCTTTTGAGATACATTTAATTCATTTTTGGCCACTTTACTGTTATGATCTGGTGGTTTAGGAACAACATGAGACAAGCTCTGAAGGAGGTGGTATCTGTACTGACCGCAAACCCTGAACCTAGCAGCGCACCTAAAAATAGCAGTGGGGGGTACCTGACGCTCCCTAGACCCCTCGGCACAGCCTAAGATCTAACTTCCCCTAAAGATGGAAACATGAAACCTATCTTGCCTCAGAAAAAATCCCCAAAGGAAAGATAGCCCCCCACAAATATTGACGGTGAGAGGAGGGGAAAATAACATACGCAGAAATGAAATCAGATTTTAGCATAGGAGGCCAGTCTAGCTTGATAGATAGGACAGGAAAGGATACTGTGTGGTCAGTATAAAAACTACAAAACAATCCACACAGAGTTTACAAAATCTCCACACCTGACTAAAGGTGTGGAGGGTAAATCTGCTTCCCAGAGCTTCCAGCTAACAGAAAAAATCCATACTGACAAGATAAATATAGAATGCACAGAACAATAAGTCCACAACATGTGGACTTAAATGAGCAAAGCCAGAACTTATCTTTGCAGAACTGGTTAGGAAACCAGGAGAATTCAAGCAGAGATGTGAATCCAGCCAGGAACATTGACAAGTGGCACAGGCTGAAGAAAAAGCCAGACTTAAATAGCAGACAATAAGTGGAGGCAGCTGATGACAGCTAACTCCAAGGAGCAGCCATACCACTAGAAACCACAAGAGGGAGCCCAAGAGCAGAACTCACAAAAGTACCACTTACAACCACCGGAGGGAGCCCAAGAGCGGAATTCACAACAGTATACATGTATATACATGTATATAATGATATAACATCCACACTTAGCCAGGTATAAGTTGATGACCACTTTCTATTTGATAGAACACTGAGAATGTCCCTGGAATCTTTAGTATATTCCGGTGTACGTCGAACTAATGGCTGAAGCAATGAGTCAAGCCATTCACATAAGTGTTAACTTGCAGCCCCTATTCCCAAGAGTATAGGTCCTGGTTTGTGTATCTTTGGCAAACCATGCAAAATGGTCAAAATAGGATAATCAAGTTGCAGAAATTCTGCCTTTTTTTTACAAAACCCCCAAACTCAGTCAATCCTGGATAATTCTATCAGTTTATAGTTAATATTGCACTGTTGGATTCTCCTGTAGTTTTTTATATATGAAATTATCCCCCAACATTTTCTCCATTGCATCTATATCATCCTCAGAGTTCATGATTACTGGCATCTCACTTTGACACAGTGGACCATTCCATCTTACTACAGACTTTCTGATTTGTTGCCATTACAGACTTGGCCCTTTGTTTGATCTCCTCGTACCTAACAGACAGGACATTCCGTGTCTCCCACTCACACACCACCTCCTCATCTAGTCCCCTATGTGTCAGTGTCCCCCAACACCTGGGCAATATGCTTAGGGTACAAACGCACTCCCTCCCTCTAAAAGGGACTGCCTTCATCAACCTAAGGTATTCTCAGCCTATAGCTAGATGACACCTTCTGATTAAGGCTTCTCCTCCAATATGGAGCCTGAGCTATGTTGTTAGTTTGCTTTGCATGCTTGCTAGTTGTCATGTGCTCTACGTACGCTCATCTGCTAGTCTACTCTATACCTCTCTGCTCGTACCTGTATGTGCTATTATGCCCATCAGCCATTCCGGATCGCACCTGCCAGTGCTTTTTTGTTCCTCCGCCGGTCTCAGTTTTCGCCTTCTGCTATTTATCCGAGACAGGATTTTGTAGGCCACCTAGTTACTCACCTCCAATCTTTCCGAGGGATATGGCACATTGGTTCCACCATGTTGCCCATTACAGCTTTCATTTGCTGGATTGGCTGTAGTGCAAGAGGTGTCAGACCCTATTATATTATTTCTACTCTGGTGAAATTTATGTCACTTTGTTGGTATTTGCCACTAATTTTTGTTAATGTGTAGACTCCTTGTTTGGTCTCCTTCATGCATTTTGCCTGTAGCAGTATGCCTTCAAAACCATCAGGCCTGCACTTCTTTGGAGTCAACTACTCTTATTACTACTATTCTTAGATGTTTTTGACAATAGAAGTCTGCAAAACAGATATTTGTGCCACCTGAGTCTGGCTAAGCATAAAAGCAGGTTGAGCTGTTGCATTTGGTATCAGGGCTTCCAGATTAGCAGGCTGACACTGATCTCTCACCCACCTCATCTTTTTTTGCTTTCCATTCAAAGCTGTAAATGCTGACCCAGACCCGGATATCTCACTCATGCATGGCTGATTGCTGCAGTGCCATGCTATGTTGGGCGAATACTTGACAAATAACATAGTAACATAGTTAGTAAGGCCGAAAAAAGACATTTGTCCATCCAGTTCAGCCTATATTCCATCATAATAAAATCCCCAGATCTACGTCCTTCTACAGAACCTAATTGTATGATACAATATTGTTCTGCTCCAGGAAGACATCCAGGCCTCTCTTGAACCCCTCGACTGAGTTCGCCATCACCACCTCCTCAGGCAAGCAATTCCAGATTCTCACTGCCCTAACAGTAAAGAATCCTCTTCTATGTTGGTGGAAAAACCTTCTCTCCTCCAGACGCAAAGAATGCCCCCTTGTGCCCGTCACCTTCCTTGGTATAAACAGATCCTCAGCGAGATATTTGTATTGTCCCCTTATATACTTATACATGGTTATTAGATCGCCCCTCAGTCGTCTTTTTTCTAGACTAAATAATCCTAATTTCGCTAATCTATCTGGGTATTGTAGCTCTCCCATCCCCTTTATTAATTTTGTTGCCCTCCTTTATACTCTCTCTAGTTCCATTATATCCTTCCTGAGCACCGGTGCCCAAAACTGGACACAGTACTCCATGTGCGGTCTAACTAGGGATTTGTACAGAGGCAGTATAATGCTCTCATCATGTGTATCCAGACCTCTTTTAATGCACCCCATGATCCTGTTTGCCTTGGCAGCTGCTGCCTGGCACTGGCTGCTCCAGGTAAGTTTATCATTAACTAGGATCCCCAAGTCCTTCTCCCTGTCAGATTGCAAATTCGGCAATCGTAGTCCGAACAAAACATTGAAATATTAGCTTATCTCTACTCACTACCACTGGACTCTGTAGTAGTAGAAATGTATGCTGTGAAGTTATAAATCATGCTTCTCTATTTAGCAGTCTCATGTAAAAGTCTTGGATTCAAGAATGCCAGGAGAACATTATCTGCTTAAAGGAAAAGTTTGGTGGAGGACAGATAATGATATGTTGCTTTTCAGTTGTCTTATGCTCTTTAATTTCAGTGAGGGATATAATGTGCCAGCATACAAGACATTTTGGATTAATGTATGCTTCCAACTTTATGATAAGTTTGTGGAAGGAGTTTTTTTGTTCCAGCATGACTGTGCCCTACAGCATAAAAATGGTCCAAAATGGTCATGTGAGTTTGGTGTGGAAAAATTTGTCTGGCCAAAACACAGCCTTAACTTGTCATGACTCTGTTGTCGGGTGTCCCAGGAAAAGGGGCTCTTCCCTTCCCTTAATGCTAGGGGGCACTCTAGCTCGCCCAGCTCCCCCAGGTTTCTTCTGAAGATAAAGATGCCAGGTCCATGTACCTTGCCCTATCTCTTGAATCCACCCTCCATCTGTACCCTTTCCCCACCCATGGAAGAGGGAAGTAGCAGTGCACCATAGTACACTAGCCAGACAAACAAGGCAATACAAATTGTGGAAATGAAAAATACTAGGCATACAAATAAACCCTAACATATAATAAACCAATGCACCGGGAGGTGGAGGATAGGCGAAAAACCAAAGTAGGAGAAGAAAGAGAATTATCACACTTACTAAACAGTCACAAATAAATCCACCAAATGCCTACTTTTTTAACCACCAACTACTGTTCACCCAGCCATTCAGCACAAGCTAGTTCTGACAATGTGTGTCAGACAGGACCAAGATTATATAGGGAATAGGAGTGGCCAGCTTTGTTCAGCTGAGAACCATAGCTCCCACAGCTCTCAGAGAATATTAACCTACAAAATGAAATTTACACCATTTAAAATATTTAAAATGAAGATGTAATGCTTCAATTCAGCGCAGTAGTAGGAGGAATTAGATACTGCGGTCTTCTAGCTCCTGTCTGTTGCGGTAACCCCATGACATGTCTTTGTCTTGTCATCAAATTCCTTTAAGAAGAACTACAGCAAATATTGAGAGCCAGGCTTTCTTGTCCAGCTCAGTGTCTAACATGAGAAATGCCTTATTGGACTAATGATTAAAAATACCATACACTGCAAAATCTTGTAGAAAGCTTTCCAAAGATAGTAAACAATTCTAGCTGTTAATGGTGAACCAACTTTATATTGTCCCATATGGGTTTAGAATGAGATGTAATAGAAAGTGAAATGAGTCGGTGTCTCAATACCTTTGTCCAAGTATTGCATTTGGTGTCACAATTTCCAGGCATTTTTATTGATGAGAAACAAAACAAATTACAGTTGACTGAAACCTCTGCGTTATTATAGCGGATTGAGTTTGATACTATACATTGCATTCTATTTATTTGAATGCATTATAATCTTGCTGACTCATACTGGTAAAGTTACTTAAACTGATTAACCCTGATGCATTTGGTGGCTTTCTGCCACTTCTTGAAAAGGTGTCATTGATAGTCAATGCAAGACATGTGAAAAATCCAACTTTTAATAAAAGAAAAAGAAAAAAATATCTTTAATGTAGTTGAAAGCTTTTGGGATCACATTAGCAGTTATACAATTTCTAAAAATGAAACAAAAAATCCAAAATGTTAATGATATTTTTTTTGTCTGTTATAATTTTAACACTTCTTTTCTGTACATCATGATGTTGTCTACATTTACACGTAGGATGTCTTATATTTTGAACGGGGGTATCTTCAAACCCCAGTGAATAATAAATATAATATGTAAGAAATGAAATAATATCTAAGCTCGCCTCACCGCTCATCTCTCTGGCACTTCCTCCCTTCACCATCACACGTCCAGTCATCGTTGCGTCTTCTGACCACCGCTGTTTGATCTGAAATCCCCGGGCCTCTCACAGTGAGTAGAGATTTCTGGCTCTCAAGTGGTCCACCCACAACGACATGATATCATGATGTATTACCTTGCGCTCTCTTGTATAGAATGGTCCCAGGTCTCATCAGAGACTGCAGTGGGGATCAAATGATTTCACAAGGACCGGTTGAGTGACAGTAAAGAGCAAAGGGGCCAAAGAGGTAAGGTAATATAAGGATTTTTTATTTTTTTCAACCTTTCAATGAGTCGTTATGTTTCAGAAAAATAGAAGTCAGAAGTTACCATTTGGCCAAATCTATGGAAGCAAATTACAAAAAATCTACCTTTCATCAAACGCAAATTTGTCAAATTTAAGTAGAATTCAATTTCACTAGAAATTATTCACTCATCACTAGCCTCCACCTTATGCTGGATATATTACTGAATGAGATTGCAGATTTTGACTGCAAACTCCATTAATGTTAGTTCTCCCAAGCTAAGAAAATGCAGACCAATAGAGTGAAGACAACATTTCTCATTACAGTTGAATCAGTTTTAGACAAATTATTAAAAGTAAGTATGTACTTTTCTGTTACTCAATCTAGTCTATGGGTTTATAATATCCCAGTGATGCTTTTCTAGTCATCATTTTGCAAATTGGTCTGGTAAAAGCTGATTAGAACAAAATGAAATTGTGAATATAGAAGAGCCTATTGATTAATTATGAATCACATTTGTTACTAATTTTTTGAGAAGTTCTGATTTGTCAGAATGGATTTGATTTTGATGAACCCCAAAAAATGCCTACCAGCTGGCCACCAGGTTGCTGGATTCTTTTTAGGGTTGAGAAGGGGATAAAACATAATAATAAATTATTATGCTGACGTGTCCTAGGCTAACTCTTCATTTGTCTTGACACTGCAACTCCTCTGATTGCTGTAAATCTTTGATCTTTCATTTTTCTTATCCTTTGTCTTTTGCTAAAGGATCTTCTGGCACTACCGAGGTCTCATAGTATGGGCTCATATGTCATGGCCATGGAAGAACACTCAAGATGAGAAAAGTGAAAGACCAATGTTTATACGCAAGCTGTGGACCAGGTGGCAAGCTATAGTGGTGAGATTAATTAGTATAATTTGTTATCATTTTTAACCACTTCATGGTCTTTCATTTATTACGCTTTTGGGTCTGGAAACCTTAAAGCATAGTAAGTTGCAATTTGGGGAGGTTTGATTTGGGCCAAATTTATTTGGATCCAATCAAAACATTCAGTGAAATCAAATAAATCTGAACTACTTGCTACTGGAGCTCACAGTGCTTATAATCAGCATTCTTCTATGGAATAGATTATCCAAAGCAGAAAACCCTTTAAAACTCTCATAATTAGAGATGAGGGAATATTTTGAAATTTAAATTAGCCGACTTTGCTAAATTTTCCCCCAAAACTTCATTTGTGTCAAATAAATTTGTGCAAATTTCAAAACTGGAAATATTGTAATTGCTCATAAAATACACATGGGGAAATAAGAGCCAGAGAACCTCGATGTCCATAAGAGCTTACACTTTACAGGTAAGTGAAATAGGACCTCACTGACCATAAATGCTAATATTTTACAGGCATGAGAGAGATATTACTACTCTCATCAGCCTATGCCTCCTTATGCTGAGCTATATATAAGTATATAAATGACGTGGGGCTTCTTTTCTTTGACAACCAGCGTCGGAAAAAATTACAGCTAAAAGCTGCAACCATCAAATGTCAGCTTTATCATGGCTGGTTATCAAGAAAAGAGGGGTACAACACCATTTTTTTATTATTATTTAAATATATAGTTTAAAAAAATGGTGACAACCAGCCAAGCTAACGCAAACAGCTGAGAGCTGGTATTCTCAGACTGGTAAAAGGCCTTGAATTTGGGCCCTCCCAGCCTAAAAATAGCAGCCCAGAAAATGCAAATCTATTAGATATGCCAATTCTTGTGCTTTGCCCAGTATTTTCCACTTTCCTTGGTGCAGTGGCAAGGGGGTAATGGTTGTGGAGTTGATGTCAGCTGTTTCATGTCCGCTAACATCAAGCCCACAAGTTAGTAATGGAGAGGCATCTATAACTCTTCCCCATTACTAATCTCATAGTTGGATTGTAAAAAAGACACAGTCAGAATAAAATCCTTAAATTGAAATAATTAAAACAAACGGTAAGACTGGAGAGACAAAAAGCGCAAATAGAGTCTTATTTGATAGCCAAGTGGCATAAGATACTATAGACATGCTCACGTGATAGGGTTGTGACAGTCACAACACCTATAAAAGCATGTAAAAGGCTGCAGCAGAAACACAAAGAGGATACGATGCAATCAATGAGGAATACCGTACTTTAAAATCCGCACTGCCGAAGGTTACAAAAATGAGATGACACACAGAGGTGAAGCATGAATGCGTTTTTTTCTGTCAACACGTTTCAAGGTTTCCAAACCTCTTTATCAGGATGAAACCACAGTGATCTTTGGTGAACTTTCTCACGACAGCTCAGTGCTAAACACTGCAGGAGCAATTACTGTGTCAGTGTGGGCCAACTGACGGGGAGAGAGGTCACTGACGTCGGCTTTCCCTCTCCTGCTTATGAAAATTACAGAGGACCCCAAACCGTTTTTTAAATTTAATTTAAATTTATTAACAAGAACAGTAAGGTCACATCAGAGCAACTGTTTCTCTGTCTTTGCAAGTGCTAGACTGATGAACGCTAGTGAGTCAGGCACTCGGCACTGTAACATTTAACAGTCCGGCTCTGTAGCTATCGTGAGACCTGAAATCTTGAACTTAGGTTACCAGACTTTACAACCACTGGGTCTGTTGGCTGCTGCAAGGCCGAGAAATCTCATGGGAAACATTGAGGGACATTTTAAGTTTACTGGAGTTTTCAGCTGCTGAAACACCTGGAGGCTGTGAACTAAAATTACCTTTTATGTGTATTTTACTGTGCTTGTTATTAAATTACAAAATAAATGAAAAAAAGGTGTTGGATCCCCCATAGTTTTCTTAAGCAGCATAGGGAATGCTGAGGGCTGATGTTAATATTCTGGGAAGAAGCCAATAGCCATAAAGGTTCCCAGTCTATTAATATAAGCACACAGCTGTTTCCTTAACCTGTATTGGTTAGCAAAGGGGATACCCCAAAAATGACTTGGGTGTAAATAGATAAAATTGCTATCCATCCAGTCAGAGTAGGGCATTAACATTAATTACGATTTGCCAATAATAATAATAATTTTTATTTATATAGCGCCAACATATTCTGCAGCACTTTACAATTAAGTGGGGACATGTACAGACAATAAATTCAATACAAGTTAAGACAATTTAAACAGTGACATTAGGGGTGAGGTCCCTGCTCACAAGCTTACAATCTACAAGGAAATGTGGGGACACAATAGGTGAAAAGTGCTTGTTATTTCAGGTCTGGCAATTATAATAAATAGGGGTTTTCATATAAAGCTTCATGATCCGGTCATCAGCCCGTGTGTTTAAGTGCAATAGTCAAGTATCAAGTGCAGTTATCATGTGCATGGAGGGTGCGGAGACAGATGAATAGTAGGGAGCAGATTCAGAATCATATTTGGAAGAAGGGAACAGGTCAAAGTTAGTTTACTGAGTAGTTGATGTAGTAGGCTTATTTGAAGAGATGGGTTTTCAAAGCGTGCTTGCTAGGTATCAGTATGATCATCTGGGGAAGTGATGCTGGCGCAGCACGAGAGAAGTCTTGGAGAAGGAGATGCGAGGTTCGGATTATGGGGGATGTTAGTCTTAGGTCATTTGTAGGACGGAGGGCACTGTTATGAAAGGTAATTCAGTACCACAATGGACATAGAGGTCAGTGCACATACAGTGACCTGGCAATAACCCAAAAAACAAGAACGAGGTCTGAGATGTGGGAACTTTGTTGACCGCAATCCCTAATCCTCTCCAACACACTAAAGGCAGCCGTGGATTGCGCCTAACGCTCCCTATGCAACTCGGCACGGCCTGAGAAACTAGCTAGCCTGAAGATAGAAAATAAGCCTACCTTGCCTCAGAGAAATACCCCAAAGGAAAAGGCAGCCCCCACATATAATGACTGTGAGTTAAGATGAAAAGACAAACGTAGAGATGAAATAGATTTAGCAAAGTGAGGCCCAACTTTCTGAACAGAGCAAGGATAGGAAAGGTAACTGCGGTCAACACAAAACCCAACAAACACCACGCAAAGGGGGCAAAAAGACCCTCCGTACCGAACTAACGGCACGGAGGTACACCCTCTGCGTCCCAGAGCTTCCAGCAAGCAGAAAAAAACAAATAGACAAGCTGGACAGAAAAAAACAGCAAACAAATAGCAAAGAGGAAACAGGTCCAATACTAGAACATAGACTGGAGGCCAGGATCAAAGCACTAGGTGGAGTTAAATAGAGCAGCACCTAACGACTTCACCACATCACCTGAGGAATGAAACTCAGAAGCCGCAGTACCACTTTCCTCCACCAACGGAAGCTCACAGAGAGAACCAGCCGAAGTACCACTTGTGACCACAGGAGGGAGCTCTGCCACAGAATTCACAACAGTACCCCCCTTTGAGGAGGGGTCACCGAACCCTCACCAGAGCTCCCAGGACGACCAGGATGAGCCATATGAAAGGCACGAACAAGATCGGGAGCATGGACATCAGAGGCAAAGACCTAGGAATTATCTTCCTGAGCATAACCCTTCCACTTAACCAGATACTGGTGTTTCCGCCTTGAAACACGAGAATCCAAAATCTTCTCCACAATATACTCCAACTCCCCCTCCACCAAAACCGGGGCAGGAGGATCAACAGATGGAACCATAGGTGCCACGTATCTCCGCAACAATGACCTATGGAATACGTTATGTATGGAAAAAGAATCTGGAAGGGTCAGACGAAAAGACACAGGATTAAGAACCTCAGAAATCCTATACGGACCAATAAAACGAGGTTTAAACTTAGGAGAGGAAACCTTCATAGGAATATGACGAGAAGATAACCAAACCAAGTCCCCAACCCGAAGTCGGGGACCCACACAGCGTCTGCGATTAGCGAAACGTTGAGCCTTCTCCTGGGAAAAAGTCAAATTGTCCACTACATGAGTCCAAATCTGCTGCAACCTGTCCACCACAGTATCCACACCAGGACAGTCCGAAGACTCAACCTGCCCTGAAGAGAAATGAGGATGGAACCCAGAATTGCAGAAAAATGGTGAAACCAAGGTAGCCGAGCTGCCCCGATTATTAAGGGCGAACTCAGCCAAAGGCAAAAAGGACACCCAGTCATCCTGATCAGCAGAAACAAAGCATCTCAGATATGTTTCCAAGGTCTGATGATGAGTTTATACTGGACCCTGTAGCGAATGGGTAGCCAGTATAATGACTGGCACAAGATGGAGGCATCGGTGAAGCGGCTGGACAGAAATATGACCCAGGCTGCCGCATTCAAGATGGATTGGAGAGGAGAAAGTTTTGCAAGAGGCAGACCGATCAGAAGAGAGTTGAAGTAGTCCAGACGAAAATGAATAAGAATGACAGTAAGAGTCTTAGCAGTTTCAAAGGTGAAAAAGTGCAGATTCTGGAGATGTTTTTAAGATGCAGGTGACAAGAGCGAGTGAGTGATCGGATATAGGGAGTAAAGGAAAGTTCGGTGTCGAATATGACCCCAAGATAGCGGGCATGCTGCTTGGGAGTTATGGTTGAACCCTCCAAGGTAATTTCGATGTTGGGTAGAGTGAGGTTAGTAGAAGGGAGAAACACAAGAAGTTTTGTTTTGGAGAGATTTAGTTTCAGATAGAGGGAGGGCATGATGTTAGAGACAGCAGACAGACAATCCTTGGTATTTTGAATTAGGGTAGGGGTGATGTCAGGGGAAGAAGTGTATAATTGGGTGTCATCAGCATATGGATGATGCTGGAACCCAAATTTGTTGATTGTTTGTCCAATAGGGGCAGTGTATAGAGAGAAGAGGAGGGGCCTAGGACTTAGCCCTGCGGAACACCGATAGTAAGGGGATGAGGAGAGGAAGAGGAGCCAGCAAAAGATAAAGTGAAGGAGCTGTCAGAGAGGTAGGAGAAGAACCAGGAGAGGGCTGTGTCCTTGAGGCCTATAGAGTGGAGCTCAGTGAGGAGGAGCTGATGATCCACAGTGTCAAATGCGGCAGAGAGATCCAGGAGAATCAGCAGGGAGCAATAACCTTTGGATTTAGCTGTTATTAGATCATTAGAGACTTTAGTGAGGGCAGTTTTAGTGGAGTGTAAAGAGCGGAAACCAGATTGTAAGGGGTCGAGAAGAGAGCTATCCAAGAGATAGCGGATTAGATGGGAGTGGACCTAGCGTTCCAGGAGTTTAGAGATGAAGGAAAGGTTAGAGACAGGTTTGTAGTTAGCAGTGCAGTTCTGGTCCAGGGATGGCTTTTTAAGTAAAGGGGTTATGATTGCATGTTTAAATGAGGAGGGAAATATACCTGAAGAAAGAGAGAGGTCAAATATTTCAGTCAGGTGAGTGGTGACCACTGGTAAGAGAGACTGAAGGAGATGTGAAGGAATGGGGTCACTGTTGCAGGTTGTAGGCCGAGCAGAAGCGAGGAGCTTGGAAACTTCTTCTTCTGAAACAGGCTCAAAGATGTCTAGTGAGCTTGAGGTGTGGCAGGGAAGGGGATCCAGGCAGTTAGAAGATTGGGCTGAGATATCCTGATGGATGTGTTTGATTTTTTTCTAGGAAATAAGTGGCCAAATCCTCACCGCTGAGGTTGGTGATGGGGGCCTGTACTTTAGGTTTCAGGAGGGAGTTTACGGTTTCAAAAAGTCCTTTTGGGTTGTTGGATAGTGAGGTGATGAGGGTAGTGAAGTAGGATTGTTTGGCCAGATGAAGGACAGAGTTATAGGTTTTGAGCATGAACTTATAGTGGATGAAGTCTTCTGCTAAGAGAGATTTTCTCCACTGCCACTCTGCACACTCATTGAAGGCAACTGATTCCTAACTAAAGATGGTTTAAAATTAACTTTTCATAAACTATTTAAAGAATAAGATTAAAAGATACGACAGCCAGTGTTTATAAGGGGACATCGGGATATAACCCCTATTCCACTATGCTCACAATATAGTAATTCCCTATATCCCAAACTAGTGAATTTTAATAAGTATTAACTTGCTATAGTGGCTACCAACTGCTCTCTAATATTAATGCCAATAACACAGACTGACTGAAGCAGTGCATGATCAGCATCTTTCTCTGTCAGTGCAGAGCTGACAGTTTGCATAGTATGGGGATGCTGCTGCATCCCCATACTATACAAGCGATCAGCCTGAAGTATAACATTTTTTTATAATAATTGTAAAAATATATTTAACAAAATATTAATTAACAAAATCAAAAGATATTGCATCTATAAATATATATTTGCATAAAAATATAAACAATAAAAGTACACATATTTGTTATCACCACGTCTGCAACAATTCGACCTATAAAACTGTCCCACTAGTTAACCTCTTTCGTGAACACCATAAAAACATCAGAGAATAAAAAGGACTTAAACTCTATAGCACCACCTGTTGGAAGTAGCGATCCTACAAGTCACAATCAACCCTTTAATGAGTCATGCATAGTGTTGAGCGATACCTTCCGATATCGGAAAGTATCGGTATCGGATAGGATCGGCCGATATTCAAAAAATATCGGATATCGCCGATACCGATACCCGATCCCAATGCAAGTCAATGGGACCAAAATATCGGAATTAAAATAAACCCTTTCTTGCCTTGTAGGTTCATTCTACATGAAGGAAAACAACTAAGAATAATGTAGGATGTATTGTGGGAGGTGGCGGAGACATTAAAGGCAATGAGGTTTAGCCCAATCAAATAGAATAGCATGTTTTTTTTTTTTTTTAAGACGTTCGGAGTGAAAAAGATATTGAGTATGTAAATTTTTTTTTATTTTGTCAGATATTGATGTTTCACTATTCCACGCCCTTCCCCTTCTTTTTTTTTCTTTTTTTTTTTTACTTTTCCCACACTTTCATCTTCATCATCATCAGCATCTTTGACATCAACTTCTTCTTCACCTTATTCATCTTCTTCTTCATCTTCTACCTATTTTTTTTTTTTATTACATTCTTCATATTCATTTTATTCAACTATTATTATTCTTCCTATTCTACATATTCTTTTTATTCCACTGTTATTATTCTTCCTATTCTACTTCTTCATCATATTCTCATTTGTGACAGGCATTCCCGTAGTTGTTATCTATAAAAGTTGGAAGATTACACCTTCCGTTCTGCCAGTCACAAAAGTTACATTTGTCCGCGTTCAGTTTGGCCTGCAGCATCAGGCTTTATCCAGGGGCACCACGAGGAGGAACGGACTCACCCCCATACACTGCTTAGTCTTCTTCTGCATATAATTTAGATAATATCTTTTGCTCTGATATTAAGTCTTATGCTTAATGTTCTTCTGCTCTTTGTTCTGCAGCCTCTTGTTCTTCTGCTTCTCGGTCTTCCATGTCGTCGTCTCCAGGGTCGTCGTCTCCAGTGTCGTCATCTCCGCCGTCGTCGTCTCAGCCGTCGTCGTCTCCGCCGTCGTCGTCGTCGTCATCGGGGTGGTCTTCCGGGTCGTCGTCGTCGTCATCGGGGTGGTTTTCCAGGTCGTCGACTTTAGGGTCTTCAACTTGGAAATGTAGCAGAAGGTACAAGAAGGCTGAGAAAATGCCAAGAACCAGCTGATGGAACTGGAACTCGGATGGCTACCCGAAGGTTCAAGAGCCTATGGAACTACCGAGGACCAGCTGACGTTACTGGAACCCGGTTACTAAGCAGGAGGTACCCGTGCTAAAAAGCACTACCAAGGACCGCCTGACGTTGGCGGAACTCGGATACCCAGAAGGAGGCACCTAAGCCAAAGGCTCTGCCCGGAACCAGCTGACGGTACTGGAACCAGGATGGGGAGCAGAAGGTACAAGAGCAAAAGACACTGCCGAGAACCAGCTGACGGTACTGGAACCCGGATGGGTAGCCGAAGGTCCAAGAGCCAATGGAACTACCGAGGACCAGCTGACGTTACTGGAACCCGGTTACTAAGCAGGAGGTACCCGTGCCCGAAAGCACTACCAAGGACCACCTGACGTTGGTGGAACTTGGATACCCAGAAGGAGGCACCTAAGCCAAAGGCTCTGCCCGGAACCAGCTGACGGTACTGGAACCAGGATGGGGAGCAGAAGGTACAAGAGCAAAAGACACTGCCGAGAACCAGCTGATGGTGCTGGAACCAGGTGGTGGACCCCAAGGCCCACAGGAGAGGAGAGAACAGCTAGGCCGCGAGGCAGCCGCAGTTACCGAACCCCAACAGTCCTACAGGGGGAGCTGGGCCTACTGGCACTACAGAACCAGCCTTGACTACCAGTTCACGCAGCCCACATAGGAAGCTCCTAAACTGGAGGCACCCTGGAGTTGGCTAACCCGACCGCACCACGACGGGGCAAGCATAGGCGTCTCAGTGAGCTTGACACAACCCGGAAACAGCTGGCGGTGCTGAAACCAGGCTTGGCACGAGGGAGTACCTGTGTCAAGAACACTGCCGAGAACCAGCTGGCGGTGCTGGAACCCAGATGCGTTGCCCCAGTGTGCAACAGCCAATGGCACGACCGAGGACCAGCTGGCGGTGCTGGAACCCGGTTACTAAGCTGTAGGTGCCCGCGCTTAAAAGCACTACCAAGGACCGCCTGACGTTGGCGGAACTCGGATACCCAGGAGGAGGCACCTAAGCCAAAGGCTCGGCCTGGAACCAGCTGACGGTGCTGGAACCAGGTGGTGGACCTGAAGGTCCACAGGAGAGGAGAGAACAGCTAGGCCGCGAGGCAGCCGCAGTTACCGAACCCCAACAGTCCTACAGGGGGATCTGGGCCTACTGGCACTACAGAACCAGCCTTGACTGCCAGTTCACGCAGCCCACATAGGAAGCTCCTAAACTGGAGGCACCCTGGAGTTGGCTAACCCGACCGCACCACGACGGGGCAAGCATAGGCGTCTCAGTGAGCTTGACACAACCCGGAAACAGCTGGCGGTGCTGAAACCAGGCTTGGCACGAGGGAGTACCTGTGTCAAGAACACTGCCGAGAACCAGCTGGCGGTGCTGGAACCCAGATGCGTTGCCCCAGTGTGCAAGAGCCAATGGCACGACCGAGGACCAGCTGGCGGTGCTGGAACCCGGTTACTAAGCTGTAGGTGCCCGCGCTTAAAAGCACTACCAAGGACCGCCTGACGTTGGCGGAACTCGGATACCCAGGAGGAGGCACCTAAGCCAAAGGCTCGGCCCGGAACCAGCTGACGGTGCTGGAACCAGGTGGTGGACCCCAAGGCCCACAGGAGAGGAGAGAACAGCTAGGCCGCGAGGCAGCTGCAGTTACCGAACCCCAACAGTCCTACAAGGGGAGCTGGGCCTACTGGCACTACAGAACCAGCCTTGACTACCAGTTCACGCAGCCCACATAGGAAGCTCCTAAACTGGAGGCACCCTGGAGTTGGCTAACCCGACCGCACCACGACGGGGCAAGCATAGGCGTCTCAGTGAGCTTGACACAACCCGGAAACAGCTGACGGTGCTGAAACCAGGCTTGGCACGAGGGAGTACCTGTGACAAGAACACTGCCGAGAACCAGCTGGCGGTGCTGGAACCCAGATGCGTTGCCCCAGTGTGCAAGAGCCAATGGCACGACCGAGGACCAGCTGGCGGTGCTGGAACCCGGTTACTAAGCTGTAGGTGCCCGCGCTTAAAAGCACTACCAAGGACCGCCTGACGTTGGCGGAACTCGGATACCCAGGAGGAGGCACCTAAGCCAAAGGCTCGGCCCGGAACCAGCTGACGGTGCTGGAACCAGGTGGTGGACCCCAAGGCCCACAGGAGAGGAGAGAACAGCTAGGCCGCGAGGCAGCCGCAGTTACCGAACCCCAACAGTCCAACAGGGGGAGCTGGGCCTACTGGCACTACAGAACCAGCCTTGACTGCCAGTTCACGCAGCCCACATAGGAAGCTCCTAAACTGGAGGCACCCTGGAGTTGGCTAACCCGACCGCACCACGATGGGGCAAGCACAGGCGTCTCAGTGAGCTTGACACAACCCGGAAACAGCTGGCGGTGCTGAAACCAGGCTTGGCACGAGGGAGTACCTGTGTCAAGAACACTGCTGAGAACCAGCTGGCGGTGCTGGAACCCAGATGCGTTGCCCCAGTGTGCAAGAGCCAATGGCACGACCGAGGACCAGCTGGCGGTGCTGGAACCCGGTTACTAAGCTGTAGGTGCCCGCGCTTAAAAGCACTACCAAGGACCGCCTGACGTTGGCGGAACTCGGATACCCAGGAGGAGGCACCTAAGCCAAAGGCTCGGCCTGGAACCAGCTGACGGTGCTGGAAAAAGGTGGTGGACCTGAAGGTCCACAGGAGAGGAGAGAACAGCTAGGCCGCGAGGCAGCCGCAGTTACCAAACCCCAACAGTCCTACAGGGGGAGCTGGGCCTACTGGCACTACAGAACCAGCCTTGACTACCAGTTCACGCAGCCCACATAGGAAGCTCCTAAACTGGAGGCACCCTGGAGTTGGCTAACCCGACCGCACCACGACGGGGCAAGCATAGGCGTCTCAGTGAGCTTGACACAACCCGGAAACAGCTGGCGGTGCTGAAACCAGGCTTGGCACGAGGGAGTACCTGTGTCAAGAACACTGCCGAGAACCAGCTGGCGGTGCTGGAACCCAGATGCGTTGCCCCAGTGTGCAAGAGCCAATGGCACGACCGAGGACCAGCTGGCGGTGCTGGAACCCGGTTACTAAGCTGTAGGTGCCCGCGCTTAAAAGCACTACCAAGGACCGCCTGACGTTGGCGGAACTCGGATACCCAGGAGGAGGCACCTAAGCCAAAGGCTCGGCCTGGAACCAGCTGACGGTGCTGGAACCAGGTGGTGGACCTGAAGGTCCACAGGAGAGGAGAGAACAGCTAGGCCGCGAGGCAGCCGCAGTTACCAAACCCCAACAGTCCTACAGGGGGAGCTGGGCCTACTGGCACTACAGAACCAGCCTTGACTACCAGTTCACGCAGCCCACATAGGAAGCTCCTAAACTGGAGGCACCCTGGAGTTGGCTAACCCGACCGCACCACGACGGGGCAAGCATAGGCGTCTCAGTGAGCTTGACACAACCCGGAAACAGCTGGCGGTGCTGAAACCAGGCTTGGCACGAGGGAGTACCTGTGTCAAGAACACTGCCGAGAACCAGCTGGCGGTGCTGGAACCCAGATGCGTTGCCCCAGTGTGCAAGAGCCAATGGCACGACCGAGGACCAGCTGGCGGTGCTGGAACCCGGTTACTAAGCTGTAGGTGCCCGCGCTTAAAAGCACTACCAAGGACCGCCTGACGTTGGCGGAACTCGGATACCCAGGAGGAGGCACCTAAGCCAAAGGCTCGGCCCGGAACCAGCTGACGGTGCTGGAACCAGGTGGTGGACCCCAAGGCCCACAGGAGAGGAGAGAACAGCTAGGCCGCGAGGCAGCCGCAGTTACCAAACCCCAACAGTCCGACAGGGGGAGCTGGGCCTACTGGCACTACAGAACCAGCCTTGACTACCAGTTCACGCAGCCCACATAGGAAGCTCCTAAACTGGAGGCACCCTGGAGTTGGCTAACCCGACCGCACCACGACGGGGCAAGCATAGGCGTCTCAGTGAGCTTGACACAACCCGGAAACAGCTGGCGGTGCTGAAACCAGGCTTGGCACGAGGGAGTACCTGTGTCAAGAACACTGCCGAGAACCAGTTGGCGGTGCTGGAACCCAGATGCGTTGCCCCAGTGTGCAAGAGCCAATGGCACGACCGAGGACCAGCTGGCGGTGCTGGAACCCGGTTACTAAGCTGTAGGTGCCCGCGCTTAAAAGCACTACCAAGGACCGCCTGACGTTGGCGGAACTCGGATACCCAGGAGGAGGCACCTAAGCCAAAGGCTCGGCCTGGAACCAGCTGACGGTGCTGGAACCAGGTGGTGGACCACAAGGCCCACAGGAGAGGAGAGAACAGCTAGGCCGCGAGGCAGCCGCAGTTACCGAACCCCAACAGTCCTACAGGGGGAGCTGGGCCTACTGGCACTACAGAACCAGCCTTGACTACCAGTTCACGCAGCCCACATAGGAAGCTCCTAAACTGGAGGCACCCTGGAGTTGGCTAACCCGACCGCACCACGACGGGGCAAGCATAGGCGTCTCAGTGAGCTTGACACAACCCGGAAACAGCTGACGGTGCTGAAACCAGGCTTGGCACGAGGGAGTACCTGTGACAAGAACACTGCCGAGAACCAGCTGGCGGTGCTGGAACCCAGATGCGTTGCCTATTAAAGATTGTCTTCCTAGAGCCCCAACTAGCGGTGTTGGAGCTAAGGGTAAGCAGTGGGAGCAGAGTGTAGGCCGAAGCCTGCACTGGAGGCAGCTTTGTGTCTGCGTTGCGTTTGCAGGACACTTTGCCGGCTACACAGTGGGGGAACAGCTGGCGTTGCTGAACCCCACTAACACAATGGCGTGTGTTTTTCTCTGTGCAGCTAGCACTTGCGGTCAAAAACTAACGATGTTAGAGCCCGTGTTGAAGCAGGAGGAGGAGTAGAGGAGCAGAGTGTAGGCCGAAGCCTATTTGAACCAATTTCAAAGGAAACCTTTAACCCCCCCTCAGGTGTTACAAAGTACAAGAGACACACCTTGTGCAGTATTAATGCTGCACAAGTGAAAGGTTGCTCTATTAATTTGTCTACTTGCACACGCTGAATGAAAGACGTACACAATTTAGCCCATTCTACAGTCAAACTGAAGTGGATGCGTGACTTGGCTTTTTAAGGAGACGCAGCACAGGTGTCCCAAATAACGCCTTGGTGCTTGGCGCAGCTTCCTGAGCGTTGTTATTTGCTGTACAGGAGTCTGCGCTCTTGTGTTATCCCTTGGCAATGCCCTGTTAGAGCTGCCCGTCTTATGACCTCATTTCATGTTGGCCGGTGCGGTTAACGATGGCCATAAATCCCAGACCCACAGTGCCTTTTCATAAAGTCACACTGCGGTGCTGTGATTCGTGGCCTTGAGCAGTAAATATTTTGGCCGCTCACACACGTCCTTACACCTGCTCCAGACTGGGCGGCCTCTGCTGATCCCTTCTCGCATGCCGCGGCCATGAGGCTGCACAGTCTGAAGAAGGCGGAAGGAGATGAGTTAAGACAGGTGAAGATATGCACTGCTCGTGCCCATCAATCACACCCTCGCAGTCAAAATAAAACAACGAGGAGCATTGTTTCAGGCAGGGCGGACGCACTGGCGCAACAAGCCAACCAATGATGTCAGAAGACGGGAAGCGCTACCAAGGGGGGTGCTGCGTATCATTAGAAAGGAAAGTCACACCTCAGGGACAGTGGAATGGTCTCAATGAGACACATTTTGTACGTTTTGAGTTCCACGTGGGCAAGGACAAAAAGTCAGCCACCTTGTACAAATGCAGCAGTACTGCTGTACAAGGTGGCTGTTATACATAGAAACACCTGGTAGTGGGGGGCAGGCTCCCTTCAATTTCAGTTCATGTGCCTGCGTGGCGTTTGCAGGACACGTTGCCAGCTACACAGCAGGGGAACAGCTGGCGGTGCTGAACCCCACTAACACATTGGCTGGTGTTTTTCTCTGTGCAGCTAGCATGTCCGGGCAGAAACTGGCGTTGTTTGAGCCCAGGGTCAGCAGGAGGAGGAGAGGAGCAAAGTGTAGGCCGAAGCCTGCACTGGTGGCAGCTTTTGTTCAGTTGTGCCAGCGTGGCTTGTGCTGGACACGATGCCGACTACACAGCAG
The DNA here is from genome assembly GCF_032444005.1 of Ranitomeya imitator. NCBI lineage: Eukaryota > Metazoa > Chordata > Amphibia > Anura > Dendrobatidae > Ranitomeya > Ranitomeya imitator. The sequence continues at coordinate 160,870,853 of NC_091288.1, read as the reverse complement.
GGGAACAGCTGGCGGTGCTGAACCCCACTAACACATTGGCTGGTGTTTTTCTCTGTGCAGCTAGCATGTCCGGGCAGAAACTGGCGTTGTTTGAGCCCAGGGTCAGCAGGAGGAGGAGAGGAGCAAAGTGTAGGCCGAAGCCTGCACTGGTGGCAGCTTTTGTTCTGTTGTGCCAGCGTGGCTTGTGCTGGACACGTTGCCGACTACACAGCAGGGGAACAGCTGGCGTTGCTGAACCCCACTAACACATTGACTGGTGTTTTTCTCTGTGCAGCTAGCAGTTCCGGGCAAAAACTAGCGGTGTTTGAGCCCAGGGTCAGCAGGAGGAGTAGAGGAGCAGAGTGTAGGCCGAAGCCTAGTTGAACCAATTTCAAAGGTTACCTTTAACCCCCCCCTCAGGTGTTGCAAGGTACAAGAGCCACACCTTGAACAGCATTAATGATGCACAAGTCAAAGGTTGCTCTATTTAATTTTGCTCCTTGCACACGCTGAATTAAACACGTACACTATTTAGCCCATTATACTGTCAAACACTAGTGGAGGCGTGACTACTAGTCTTTTTAAGGAGATGCAGCACAGGTGTCAAAATTTACACCTAGCTGCTGTGCGCAGATTCCTGAGCGTTGTTATTTGCTGTACAGGAGTCTGCGCTATTGGGATCCCTTGGCCATGCGCTGTGAGCGCTTCCTGTCTTCTGACCTCATTTAATGTCGGCCGTTACGGTTAGCGATGGACATGAATCCCAGACCCACAGTGGGTTTTCAAAAAATCACACTGCGTGGCTGGGATTCGTGGCCTTGTTCAGTAAATATGTTCGCCGCTCACACATGTCCTTACACCTGCTTCAGACTGGGTGGCCTCAGCTGATCCCTTATCGCATGCCGTGGCCATGAGGCCGCACAGTCAGAAGAAGGCGGAAGGAGGGGAGTGAAGACAGGGGAACATATGCACTGCTCGTGCCCATCAATTACACCCTCGCAGTCAAAATATATGAGACAACGGGGGGCGTTGTGTCGGGCAGGGGGGACGCACAGGCACAGCCAGCCAACCAATGATGTCAGGAGACGGGCAGCGCTAACAATGGGGGTGCTGCGTGTCATTAAAAAGGAAAGTCACACCTCAGGGACATTGTAATGGTCTGTAATGAGACACATTTTGTACTTGTTGAGTTCCACGTGTGCAAGGAGAAAAAGTCAGCCACCTTGTACAAATGCAGCAGTACTGCTGTACAAGGTGGCTGTTATACATAGAAACACCTGGGGGAAAGGGGGCAGGCTCCCTTCAATTTCAGTTCATGTGCCTGCGTGGCGTTTGCAGGACACGTTGCCAGCTACACAACAGGGGAACAGCTGGCGGTGCTGAACCCCACGAACACATTGACTGGTGTTTTTCTCTGTGCAGCTAGCAGTTCCGGGCAGAAACTAGCGGTGTTTGAGCCCAGGGTCAGCAGGAGGAGTAGAGGAGCAGAGTGTAGGCCGAAGCCTAGTTGAACCAATTTCAAAGGTTACCTTTAACCCCCCCCTCAGGTGTTGCAAGGTACAAGAGCCACACCTTGAACAGCATTAATGATGCACAAGTCAAAAGTTGCTCTATTTAATTTTGCTCCTTGCACACGCTGAATTAAACACGTACACTATTTAGCCCATTATACTGTCAAACAGTAGTGGAGGCGTGACTAGTCTACTAGTCTTTTTAAGGAGACGCAGCACAGGTGTACAAATTTACACCTAGGTGCTGTGCGCAGATTCCTTACCGTTGTTATTTGCAGTACAGGAAACTGCGCTCTTGTGTTATCCCTTGGCAATACCCTGTTAGTGCAGGCCGTCTCATGACCTCATTTCATGTTGGCCGGTGCGGTTAACGATGGCCATAAATCCCAGACCCACAGTGGCTTTTCCTAAAGTCACACTGCGGTGCTGGGATTCGTGGCCTTGTGCAGTAAATATGTTCGCCGCTCACACATGTCCTTACACCTGCTTCAGACTGGGCGGCCTCAGCTGATCCCTTATCGCATGCCGCGGCCATGAGGCCGCACAGTCAGAAGAAGGCGGAAGGAGGGGAGTGAACACAGGCAAACATATGCACTGCACATGCCCATCAATCACACCCTCGCTGTTCAAAAAAATAAGACACCGAGGGGCGTTGTTTCGAGCAGGGCAGACGCACAGGCGCAGCCAGCTAACCAATGATGTCAAAAGACGGGCAGCGCTAACAAGGGTGGTGCTGCGTATCATTAGAAAGGAAAGTCACACCTCAGGGACAGTGGAATGGTCTCAATGAGACACATTTTGTACGTGTTGAGTTCCACGTGGGCAAGGAGAAAAAGTCAGCCACCTTGTACAAATGCAGCAGTACTGCTGTACAAGGTGGCTGTTTTACATAGAAACACCTGGGGGTGGGGGGCAGGCTCCCTTCAATTTCAGTTCATGTGCCTGCGTGGCGTTTGCAGGTCACGTTGCAAGCTACACAGCAGGGGAACAGCTGGCGGTGCTGAACCCCACTGACACATTGACTGGTGTTTTTCTCTGTGCAGCTCGCATGTCCGGGCAAAAACTGGCGGTGTTAGAGCCCAGGGTCAGCAGGAGGAGGAGAGGAGCAATGTGTAGGCCGAAGCCTGCACTGGTGGCAGCTTTTGGTCAGTTGTGCCAGCGTGGCTTGTGCTGGACACGATGCCGGCTACACAGCGGGGGAACAGCTGGCGGTGCTGAACCCCACTAACACATTGGCTGGTGTTTTTCTCTGTGCAGCTAGCATGTCCGGGCAGAAACTGGCGTTGTTTGAGCCCAGGGTCAGCAGGAGGAGGAGAGGAGCAAAGTGTAGGCCGAAGCCTGCACTGGTGGCAGCTTTTGTTCTGTTGTGCCAGCGTGGCTTGTGCTGGACACGTTGCCGACTACACAGCAGGGGAACAGCTGGCGGTGCTGAACCCCACTGACACATCACCTAGTGTTTTTTCTGTGTAGACAACACTTCCAGGTGGCAACTGACAGTGTTGAAACCCAGGGAATCAAAGAGGAGCAGAGTGTAGGCCGAAGCCTGCAGTGGAGCAAGTTGAAAGGGAACCTTTAACCCCCCCCCCAGGCATTTGTTGCTGAAAGAGCCATCTTGTACAGCAGTAATACTGCACATGGAAAATGGTGGCTCCGAAAATTATGCTCCTTGCAAACGCTGAAGTACACACTCATATAATGTGTCCCCTCACACCGTCAAACCATCCCAGAAGTGGGACTTTCCTTTGTAATGTGACACAGCACAGCCGTCATTCCAACCCCCTTGGTGCCGGGCGCCACCTCCTCAACGTTGTTTGGTTCTGTCACGGAGCCCGCGCTGTAATGTTATCCCTTGGCCATGCACAGTTAGCGGTGCCCGTCTTCTGACATCATGTAGGTGTCAGGCTGGCAGTGCCTGTGCGTCCAAGCTGCCCGAGATCCAACCTTGCAGTGTCATCTAATGTAGTCCCACTGCGGGCCAGGGATCCATGGGCATGCGCAGTGCATATCATCGCCTCTCACTCACCTCCTTCCTGCTTCTTCAGACTGTGCGGCGTCACGGCCGTGGCATGCTGTTAGGGATCAGCTGACGCCGCCTAGTCTGAAGAAGCGTGAAGAAGGGGAGTGAGAGGCTAGTATATGCACTGCGCATGGCCATGGATACCAGGCCCACTGTGGGATCACATTAGACGACACTGCGAGGTGTGATTTCGGGCAGCGTGGACGCACAGGCGCAGCCAGGACGACAACAAATGATGTCAGAGGACGGGCAGCGCAAACTGTGCATGGCCAAGGGATAACATAACAGCGCAGGGTCCATGACGGAATCAAACAACGCTAAGGAGGCAGCGCACAGTGCCAAGGGGGTAGCAATGACGGCTGTGCTGCGTCACATTACAAAGGAAAGTCCCACCTCCGGGACGGTTGGACGGTGTGAGGGGACACATTACATGAGTGTGTAGTTCAGCGTTTGCAAGGAGCATAATTTCAAGAGCGACCTTTCCCTTGTGCAGTATTAGTGCTGCACATGGTGGCTCTTTCAGTAACAAACGCCTAGGGGGGGGGGGGGGACAGGTCCCCTTACATTTTAGTTGTGCCAGCGTGGCGGTCGCATGACACGTTGCCGGATACACAGCTGGGGATCAGCTGACGTTACTGAACCCCAATAACAGAGGAGCGACTGTTGACTGTGCACACAGCACTTCCAGGCACCAACTGGCGGTGTTAGAGCCCAGGGACAGCAGGAGGAGCAGAGGAACAGAGTGTAGGCTGAAGCCTGATTGGAGCAAGTTGAAAGGAAACCTTTAACCCCCCCCCCCCCAAGACGTTTGTAGCTGAAAGAGCCATCTTGTGCAGCACTAAGGATGCAAAAGGAAAAGGTTGCTCTTTTAATTATGCTCCTTGCAAACACCGAAGTAAACACTAAAAATGTGTCCATTTATACCGTTAAACCGTTCCGGAGGTGCGAATTTCCTTCGTAATGGGACACAGCACAGCTGTCATTTCTATCCCCTTGATGCCGTGCGCTGCCTCCTCAGCGTTGTTTTAAGCTGTCACGGAGCCTGCGCTGTTCTGTTAGCCCTTGGCCATGCCCAATTAGCGCTGCCTGTCTTCTGACATAATTTGGTGTCAGGCTGTCAGTGCCTGTGCGTCCACGCTGCTCCAGATCCCACCTCGCAGTCTCGTCTAACGTAATCCCACTGCGGGCCTTGGAACCATGGGCATGCACAGTGCATAACCTCGACTCTCACTCCCCTCCTTCCCTCTTCTTCAGACTGTGCGGTGTCACGGCCGTGGCATGCTAGGGATCAGCTGACGGCGCACAGTCTAAAGAAGGCGGAGGGAAATGAGCGAGAGCCCGAGCGGAAGATATGCACTGCGCATGCCCATGGATCCCAGGCCCGCAGTGTGACTCAATCAGAAGACACTGCGAGGCGGGATCTCGGGCAGCGCGGCCGCACAAGCGCAGCCAGCCTGACACCAAATTATGTCAGAAGACAGGCAGCGCAAATAGGGCATGCCCAAGGGATAACAGAACAGCGCAGGCTCCGTGACAGCTTAAAACAACGCTGAGGAGGCAGCGCATGGCACCAAGGGGGTAGGAATGACGGCTGTGCTGCGTCACATTACGAAGGAAAGTCCCAGCTCCGGGACGGTATAACGGTATCAAAAGTGTGCCAGAGTTGTGCCATACTGGGCTTGCCTTGGGCAGAGGCACTGCTTCTGCTCCCTCTTTGGGCAGAGCCTCCCCCACTGCCTCGACGCACTGAGCTGCTTTGTAAAGCACTAGCAGCACTCCTCTCAGTTGGACAGGAGAAGATGATGGAATTCACCAGTGTGTCGTGGTACTCCCGCAATTTACGCTCCCGGGTCAACGCAGGGATGAGGTTTTAGACGTTGTCCCGGTAGCGAGGATCGAGGAGGGTGAACACCCAATAATCAGGCATGTTGAGAATGTGGTCGATGCGGCGGTCGTTTCTCAGGCACTGCAGCATGAAATCCACCATGTGCTGCAGAGTGCCAACTGGCCCAGAAACGCTGTCCCCTGCTTGAGACATGATCTCTGCCCGCTCGTCATCACCCCACCCTCGCTGTACACACTGACCACTGGACAATTGTGTCGCTCCCTCCTCTGGACGGAGCTCTTCCTCCTCCATTGACTCCTCCTCATCCTCCTCACAAATTGGCCCCTGCGTACCCCTTTGTGAGGAACCACGTGGCGCTGACTCTCCAGAAGCTGATGGAAAAGGTGACTCCTCATCCTCCACCTCTTCCACCACATCATCCCTTAACCCTTGCAAAGTTTGCTGAAGCAGGCAGATAAGGGGGACAGTCATGCTGACTAGTGCATCATCTGCACTTGCCATCCGCGTGGAATAATCAAAAGGACGCAAAACCTGGCAGACGTCCTTCATAGTGGCCCACTCTGTGGTTGTGAAGTCTGATCGGCGCTGACTGCGACTTCTTTGCGCCTGATGCAGCTGGTACTCCATAACTGCTTGCTGCTGCTCACACAACCGCTCCAACATATGTAACGTGGAATTCCACCGGGTAGGTAGGTCACATATGATGCGGTGTTCCGGAAGGCGGAATCGGCGCTGCAGAGCAGCAATGCGGGATCTGGCCAAGCTGGAACGCCGCAAGTGAGCACACTCTAGGCGGACCTTGTGCAGCAGGGCATGAAGATCCGGATAGTCCCTCAGAAAACTCTGCACAACCAAATTGAGCACATGTGCCAGACATGGGATGTGAGTGAGGTTGCCAAGGGCCAAAGCTGCCACCAGATTTCGGCCATTGTCACACACTACCATGCCTGGCTGGAGATTCGCTGGCAGTAACCACACATCGCTCTCCTGCTTGATGGCATTCCAGAGCTCCTGCGCTGTGTGGCTTCGATGCCCCAATGAAACTAGTTTCAAGACGGCCTGCTGACGTTTGGCCATGGCTGTGCTCATGTCGGTCATAGGTAAACGTTCACGGGTCCATGTGGAGGTGGACTGTGATGGATCCTGCAGAGAGGAATCAGAGGAACTGGTGTAAGAGGAGGAGTCGATGCGTACAGACTGGATTCCTGCAATCCTTGGAGTGGGCAGGACACGTCCTGCGCCACTCGCACGATCTGTACCTGGCTCAACAACATTAACCCAATGGGCAGTGAGGGAAACATATCGCCCCTGTCCATGCTGACTGGTCCACGCATCGGTGGTGAGGTGGACCTTGCTACTGACGGCGTTCAGTAGCGCATGTTTTATGTTTGCCTCAACATGCCTGTGCAGGGCAGGGACAGCCTGCCTGCTGAAGTAAAAGCGGCTGGGCACCTTGTACTGTGGGACTGCCAATGCCATCAAGTCACGGAAGCTGTCAGTCTCCACCAGCCTGAACGAGAGCATTTGCAGGGACAACAGTTTGGCAATGCCTGCATTCAGAGCCTGTGCTCGGGGTGGTTGGCCGAGAATGCCCGCCTTTTCTCCCATGCCTGGACTACCGATGGCTGTAGAGTAGACTGGGAGTGTGAGGATGACTGGGAAGGTGGTGCTGTGGGTGGAATTACACTAGGTCTCTGGACAACAGTGGAGGAAGAGGCAACACGAGATGAAGAGGTGGTAGCTGCCGCTGTTGGTTGGCCTACGTCTTCACTGTGTTTCTGTAACTCCACCGCGTGCCTGTTCCGCACATGTTTCCACATATTTGTGGTATTGAGGTTGCTGACACTTTTACCTCTTTTTACTTTCTGATGACACAGCTTGCATTTGACAAAACAAATGTCATCTGCAACTGTGTCAAAAAAGGACCAGGCACTGCAAGTATTGGGAGCGCCCTTTTTGGCTTTGGAAAGAGACAGGCTCCTAACGGGTGCCAAAGTAGAGGCTACAGGCTCCACAGTCTTCCCCCTCCCTCTCCCTCTTTGGCCCGTAAGGGGAAGCTCTTCCTCAGAGCTGCTCCCACCACCTTCCTGTTCCTCACGCCACGATGGGTCAAGGACCTCATCATCTCCACTACCCTCTGCCACCAACTGCTCCTCCTGGGTAGTCTCGGCAGCACAGTACGCATCAGAAAGCGGCACCTGAGTTTCATCATCAGATGCGTACTGCGCTGTGGTCACCGGAGGCACTGGCCCACCTGCCTCTTCAGAGTCAGAGAGATAAAGCTTTTGGGCATCACTGCACACTGCCTCTTCTTCCATTTCTCCAATGCTGCTTGGCTGGCCCCCTGTTTCCAAGCCAAGAGATTCAGAGAACAGAAGTAGAGACGGCTCCTGTCCTGGGCTCTCTGACTGCCTGGCCAATTTGGCAGGTGGTGAAGAGACAGATGGCTGCTCTCCAGTGCTCTGTGCCTGAGAGGATGTGGCTCTAACTGAAGTCGATGCCGAGGCGTTAGCTGCCATCCACCCGACAACGGCTTCAATTTGGTCTTCACGTAGCAGCGGTGCACGGCGCTCTCCGACAAAGCTGCGCATGAAGGACTGTTCCCTGCTGAAACTGAGTGACGACGAGTCACCGGCGCCCGCAGCAGGCACAGAATCACCACGTCGTCTCCCTGCTCCTCTCCCTGCTCCGCGCCCACGCCCACGTGCCTTACTCCCTGCCCTCTTCATCTTGGTTGACAGATAAAGATAAGCAGAAAAGTACTAAGGCCTTAGTGTGCTTATTCCTGAAATGCTCCTCCTAACAGGTGTAAGAAACACTAATGTTGTAAATTGTGGACTAAACTTTATTATTTTTCAAATGTGGCCTACACAAGTGTTAAGTTGTGTTTGGTGAACTTAACTTTTTTTTTGGTGCAGATCGGGCTACCGAGCTAGTTTAAATCACACGGAGACCGTGTAGACAGCCGTAAACAGCGCTGCAAGGCCAAAAAACCCTCCTCTCGGTTATCCTATATAGTGTTTTTCCACTATTTAGCTGGATTCAAGTGGAAAGACACTAATAGGAATTTTTTTTTTCAAATTTTAAACAGGCTGCACTATTTGAAAAAAAGTAAAATTTTTCTCAAGGTATGAGGCAGTAACGAACCCTGAGCTGAATCCAACCGGCTATGGCTGCACACAGACTACAGGGCGAGCTGGGCTCACACGGAGACCGTGCAGACAGCCGTAAACGGCGCTGCAAGGCCAAAAAAACCTCCTCTAGGTTATCCTATATAGTGTTTTTCCACTATTTAGCTGGATACGAGTGGAAAGACACTAATAGGAATTTTTTTTTTCAAATTTTAAACTGGCTGCACTATTTGAAAAAAAGGAAATTGTTTTTCAAGGTATGAGGCAATAACGCACCCTGAGCTGAATCCAACCGGCTATGGCTGCACACAGACTACAGGGCGAGCTGCGCTCACACAGAGACCGTGCAGACAGCCGTAAACGGCGCTGCAAGGCCAAAAAACCCTCCTCTAGGTTATCCTATATAGTGTTTTTCCACTATTTAGCTGGATACGAGTGGAAAGACACTAATAGGAATTTTTGTTTTTCAAATTTTAAACAGGCTGCACTATTTGAAAAAAAGTAAAATTTTTCTCTAGGTATGAGCCAGTAACGAACCCTGAGCTGAATCCAACCGGCTATGGCTGCACACAGACTACAGGGCGAGCTGGGCTCACACGGAGACCGTGCAGACAGCCGTAAACGGCGCTGCAAGGCCAAAAAACCCTCCTCTAGGTTATCCTATATAGTGTTTTTCCACTATTTAGCTGGATACGAGTGGAAAGACACTAATAGGAATTTTTTTTTTCAAATTTTAAACAGGCTGCACTATTTGAAAAAAAGTAAAATTTTTCTCAAGGTATGAGCCAGTAACGAACCCTGAGCTGAATCCAACCGGCTATGGCTGCACACAGACTACAGGGCGAGCTGGGCTCACACGGAGACCGTGCAGACAGCCGTAAACGGCGCTGCAAGGCCCAAAAACCCCCCTCTAGGTTATCCTATGTAGTGTTTTTCCACAATAGAGCTGGAGACTGGTGGAAAAACACTAATAGGAAATTTGAGAAAAAATGTGCAGCAGGCTGCACTAAGAGCAAAAAAGGACAACTGTGTGAGGCAGTGTGAACCCCCCCTGAGCTGAATACAACCGGGTATATGGCTGCACACAGACTACAGAGTGAGCTGCACACACACACACACACAGAGACCTTGCAGAACGCTGTTAAAACAGCGCTGCAAGGCAAGAGCAAGGTGAACAGTGAAGAACACACAGCGTTTTGCTAAATTAGCCTTTGGAAAGGAAAATAAAGCAATTAGCTAGCTCGACTGGCCCTCAGTTAGAACACAGCGTCCTGTCCCTAACTGAAATCACAGCAGAGTGAGCGCAAAATGGCGGCAGAGTTTTTTATAGTGCAGAGTGACATCATTTCAGCAGCCAATCCAAGCCTTGCCAGTACTTACATGCCCACCATGCTAAACAGGATGTGCCCACACTTCCAATCATTCCTCATTGGCTGCTGCGTTCAGTTTGAATTCTGGGAACTTCCGATTCCGGTATCCGATACGCGGGAAGTATCGGAATTCGGTATCGGAATTCCGATACCGCAAATATCGGCCGATACCCGATACTTGCGGTATCGGAATGCTCAACACTAGTCATGCAATATGACTTAGGATAAAAGCCAAATCAGTATCTCAATTCACAGACCCGGTGTTTCGGGCTGTTGGCACTCGTCAGTGAGAAGCATGATGAGAATTTGGCTAAGTGAGAGGCTATGGACTGGCGTTTAAGGGGTAACGTTTCTCATTATGGAGAGTAACATACCAGCTCAGGAGCTATAGAGTTTAAGTCCTCTTTATTCTCTGAAGAGGCAATTTACATATTAAAATTCCCAGAGGAGCATTGCACGGTGAATAAGCCTCTTAACCTTGACTAGCCAGAGCTGGTATGTCACTCTCCATAAGGAGAAACATTACCCCTTAGACCCAAGTCCATGGCCTCTCACCTAGCCAAATTAGTTCGCATGCTTCACACTGACAAAGACCAATAGCCCGAAACACCTTGTCTCTGAATTGAGATACTGATTTGGCTTTTATCCTAAGTCATATTGTGCGGTTGATTGTGACTTGTAGGTTCGCTACTTCCAACAGGAGGCGCTATAGAGTTTAAGTCCTCGTTATTTTCTGAAGAGACAATTTGCATATTAATATTCCCAGAGAAGCATTAAATGGCGAATAAACGTTACCCCATGTAAATCTCTGAAATACGTGAAATACGCTTCAACTCAATCCACAATAAAAGCAAGCCCTTACTCATGTCTGTCATTTGTTAATGGAAATATAGGGGGCTTTCACGTTACTGATAGCACAAAGTATCTGGAAAAGTGAAATGGATCCTCACCCTCCAAAAGAAATTCAGCAAATTCTGCGCTCCCGAATCCAAATACCCCCTCCCTTTTGAGCCCCACAGTGTACCTAAACCACATATAACATCCACATGTTTGGCATTTCTGAAGCGATGAGAGCCCACCTAAGTTACAAGTGCATGTCTCCAGAAGCACAGGCTGGACATAATATACTGATGACTGCAACGTACTGGTTACTACACCCTACTGGTCACTTCAATGGCAGTTTTCAATTTTGACTTGGCAACATTCAATACTGCTTGTTTCTGGAGTCAAAATTGCCAAAATGGGGTCACTTGAGGGGGAATTCTGCTCTTTTAGCTCTGTATATGGAGTCCTCAAATTGTTCTTGGAAAATCTGTGCTCCAGGAGGCAAATAGTGCTCCGTTGCTCTCGAGTCTCTCTGTATGGCTACGTAGTACTGTATGAGGTGTTACCATGTTCAGAAGAAATTGTGGGACAATTCTTGTGTGAAAATGTAAAATCTGGGGCTAAAACAAAATTTTGGTGGTAAAAATGTAGTTATTTTATCTTCACTGCCCTAAGGTAATTCTGTGACAAATCCATGGTGTCAATATGATCACTGCACCCCTTGGTGATTTCATTAAGAGGTGTAGCTTGTAAATTGGGGTCACTTTTGTGGGGTTCTTCTGTTCTGGCACCTCATTGGCTCTCCCAGTGGGTCATGGCACCTGAAAATTAAAGCAGTAAAATCTGGCACTCCTTGCCTTCTGAGGTTTGCACTGTGCCTGAAAAATATTTCCCAATTGCATGTAGGGTATTGGTGCACTCAGGAAAAAATTGACCTCAGATTTTTATAAAAAAAATTACCTATTAGCCCTTAGAAAAATGTAAAACTTTTTGCTAAAACAACATTTTAGTGGTAAAAAATGTAATTTATTCTTTCTTCACTGCTCAATGGTATAAAATTCTGTGAGGCAAATGTGGTGTCAATATGACTACTCATGTCATGTCATGATCTGTACTTTTTTCCCTGTCCTGTATTTTGTATAATATGTCATGATGTGATGCGACTTCTCTTTCGTTGTATTTACTGTACATTTTGCAATGTCATGGGGTGTATGTAACTAACCTGTCTCCTTCCCCCAATACTTGCAGCCCTGAGCTATAATGTAATTAAGCTTTGTCCACACCACTAGGGAAAGAATAGCCATTCTTCCTCACAGCAGGTGGCTAGTCAAATGTAAATACTGCCTAGACTGCCTGGAGCCCACCAGTCTAGAATCTTCTGGTGGACCCAACCATTGAATAGAAGGTGTAACCCCCCTTTATGGGCGGATCCCAGGAGCTCAGACAATCCATTCTTATTTTGAGATCAGATGTGAGTTGATCCTTGAAGGAGAAGGAGTGGGGATTCTTAGCTGAGGCAAGACCCCATGTCCATCTGGGACTGCGGAAGCGAACGGGGCGAGACTTGAGCTGAGGACATATCTCGTCGTTTGTGAGATTGTTTTGGGATCTATTGGACTCGTGTGGACTATTGCTTTGTTACCTGGCACAAGGATTATCGGGAGGTGCCCCCGAACCTGTTCCATTGGACTAATTGTGGACTCTTTAGATCTACCTGCATGTGTTATTCCAGCGTTCTTGATAATAAATCTGTTGAATCATCCCTCGGCCTGTTGTCCCTTCTTGCTCTGCCGTACACCCCGTCACAAATATGACTACTGCACCCCTAGATGAATTCACTGGGAAGTGTCATTTGTAAAATTAGTTCATATATAGGGGCTTTCTGTTGATCTAGCACCTCAGGGGCTCAGCCAATGTGACATAGCACCCTCAAACCATTCCAGCAAAATCTGAACTCCAATATGGTACCTCTTCCTTTCTGAGCTTTGCATTGTGCCGCAAAAGTGGGGTATCAGCGTACTCAGGAGTAGGGTTGAGCGAAACGGGTCGAACATTTTCAAAAGTCGCCGACTTTTGGCTAAGTCGGGGTTTCATGAAACCCGATCCGACCCCTGTGCGGGGTCGGCCATGCGGTACGCGACTTTCGCGCCAAAGTCGCGTTTCAATGACGCGAAAAGCGCCATTTCTCAGCCAATGAAGGTAAACGCAGAGTGTGGGCAGCGTGATGACATAGGTCCTGGTCCCCACCATCTTAGAGAAGGGCATTGCAGTGATTGGCTTGCTGTCTGCGACGTCACAGGGGCTATAAAGAGGCGTTCCCGCCGACCGCCATCTTACTGCTGCTGATCTGAGCTTAGGGAGAGGTTGCTGCCGCTTTGTCAGAAGCAGGGATAGCGTTAGGCAGGGTCCATTAACCACAAAACCGCTTGTGCTGCAGCGATTTGCACTGTCCAACACCACCCTCGGTGTGCAGGGACAGTGGAATTTTTTTTTTTTTTTTTTTTCCCCTCAGCGCTGTAGCTCATTGGGCTGCCCTAGAAGGCTCCCTGATAGCTGCATTGCTGTGTGTACGCCGCTGTGCAAACCAACTGCTTTTTTCAAAGCACAAATCCTCTTGTTCCTTCCTTTCTGCACAGCTATCTTTTTTGTTTGTCCACACTTTTTATTTCATTTGTGCATCAGTCCACTCCTTATTGCTGCCTGCCATACCTGGCTGAGATTACTGCAGGCAGGGAGATAGTAGCTGCCTGCCATACCTGGCTGAGATTACTGCAGGCAGGGAGATAGTAATTGTAGGACATTCCCTGTTTTTTTTTTTTTTTTTTTTTTGGTGGGAGATTAAGATTGGCAATTTGGCATTTCTGCTAGAGTGCCATCCCTGTGTGTGCCATCTCTCTCACATAGTGGGCCATAGAAAGCCTTTTCATTTTTCTGTATTTTTTTTTGTGGGGTGTATAAATTCTCCCTGATAAAAATACAGTGGGAGATTAATATTGGCCTTTGGGCTTGTGTGCCAGTCCTGAGTGTGCCATCTCTCTCACAAATAGTGGGCCATAGAAAGCCTATTTTATTTTTTTTTGGGTTTTATAAATTCTCCCTGAAAAAAAGGGAGATTAATATTGGCCTCTGGGCTTCTGTGCCAGTCCTGAGCGTGCCATCTGTGCCAGTCCTGAGCGTCCCATCTCTCTCACAAATAGTGGGCCATAGAAAGCCTATTTAATTTTTTTTTTGGTTTTATAAATTTTCCCTGAAAAAAGGGAGATTAATATTGGCCTCTGGGCTTGTGTGCCAGTTGTGAGCGTGCCATCTGTGCCAGTCCTGAGCGTGCCATCTCTCTCACAAATAGTGGGCCATAGAAAGCCTATTTAATTTTTTTTTTGGTTTTATAAATTTTCCCTGAAAAAAGGGAGATTAATATTGGCCTCTGGGCTTGTGTGCCAGTTGTGAGCGTGCCATCTGTGCCAGTCCTGAGCGTGCCATCTCTCTCACAAATAGTGGGCCATAGAAAGCCTATTTAAATATTTTTTTGGTTTTATAAATTCTCCCAGAAAAAAAGGGAGATTAATATTGGCCTCTGGGCTTCTGTGCCAGTTGTGAGCGTGCCATCTGTGCCAGTCCTGAGCGTGCCATCTCTCTCACAAATAGTGGGCCATAGAAAGCCTATTTAAATATTTTTTTGGTTTTATAAATTCTCCCAGAAAAAAAGGGAGATTAATATTGGCCTCTGGGCTTCTGTGCCAGTCCTGAGCGTGCCATCTGTGCCAGTCCTGAGCGTCCCATCTCTCTCACAAATAGTGGGCCATAGAAAGCCTATTTTATTTTTTTTTTGGGTTTCAGAAATTCTCCCTGGAAAAAAAAAGGGAGATTAATATTGCCCTTTGGGCTTGTGTGCCAGTACTAAGCGTTCCATCTCTCTCTCTCTCTCAGTCAGTGGGCCATAGAACGCATATTTTTGGTTTTATTTGTTTTCTAAATTCTCCCTGAAAAAATCATTTTATTTTATTTGGTTTCTAAATTCTTCCTGATAAAATCATATTTTTTTTATTATTTTTATTTCTAAAGTCTCCCTGAAAAAAAAAAAAAAAAAAAACAACCAAAAAAACAGTGGGAGATTAATATTGGCCTTTCTGCTTGTGTGCCAGTCTTGACTCCTGGGTGTGCCATCTCTCTCTCTCTCTCTCTCTCTCTCTCTCTCTCTCTCTCTCTCTCCAATTGTGGTCCATAGAAAGCCTATATTTTTTTTCCTTGATTTGGGTTCTAAAATCTACCAGAGAAAATAACTACATCAATCATTGGTAGAAAAATATTGGCCTCTGGGTTTGTGTGCCACTCCTGACTCCTGTGTGCGTCATCTCTCAGTCAGTGGGCCATAGAACGCCTATTTTTGGTTTTATTTGTTTTCTAAATTCTCCCTGAAAAAATTATTTTATTTTATTTGGTTTCTAAATTCTTCCTGATAAAATCATATTTTTTTTATTATTTTTTTTTCTAAAGTCTCCCTGAAAAAAAAAAAAAAAAACAGTGGGAGATTAATATTGGCCTTTCTGCTTGTGTGCCAGTCTTGACTCCTGGGTGCGTCATCTCTCAGTCAGTGGGCCATAGAACGCCTATTTTTGGTTTTATTTGTTTTCTAAATTCTCCCTGAAAAAATCATTTTATTTTATTTGGTTTCTAAATTCTTCCTGATAAAATCATATTTTTTTTATTATTTTTTTTTCTAAAGTCTCCCTGAAAAAAAAAAAAAAAAAACAACCAAAAAAAACAGTGGGAGATTAATATTGGCCTTTCTGCTTGTGTGCCAGTCTTGACTCCTGGGTGCGTCATCTCTCAGTCAGTGGGCCATAGAACGCCTATTTTTGGTTTTATTTGTTTTCTAAATTCTCCCTGAAAAAATCATTTTATTTTATTTGGTTTCTAAATTCTTCCTGATAAAATCATATTTTTTTTATTATTTTTTTTTCTAAAGTCTCCCTGAAAAAAAAAAAAAAAAAAACAACCAAAAAAAACAGTGGGAGATTAATATTGGCCTTTCTGCTTGTGTGCCAGTCTTGACTCCTGGGTGCGTCATCTCTCAGTCAGTGGGCCATAGAACGCCTATTTTTGGTTTTATTTGTTTTATAAATTCTCCCTGAAAAAATCATTTTATTTTATTTGGTTTCTAAATTCTTCCTGATAAAATCATATTTTTTTTATTATTTTTTTTTCTAAAGTCTCCCTGAAAAAAAAAAAAAAAAAACAACCAAAAAAAACAGTGGGAGATTAATATTGGCCTTTCTGCTTGTGTGCCAGTCTTGACTCCTGGGTGCGTCATCTCTCAGTCAGTGGGCCATAGAACGCCTATTTTTGGTTTTATTTGTTTTCTAAATTCTCCCTGAAAAAATCATTTTATTTTATTTGGTTTCTAAATTCTTCCTGATAAAATCATATTTTTTTTATTATTTTTTTTTCTAAAGTCTCCCTGAAAAAAAAAAAAAAAAAAACAACCAAAAAAAACAGTGGGAGATTAATATTGGCCTTTCTGCTTGTGTGCCAGTCTTGACTCCTGGGTGTGCCATCTCTCTCTCTCTCTCTCTCCAATTGTGGTCCATAGAAAGCCTACATTTTTTTTCCTTGATTTGGGTTCCAAAATCTACCAGAGAAAATAACTCCATCAATCATTGGTAGAAAAATATTGGCCTCTGGGCTTGTGTGCCACTCCTGATTCCTGTGTGCGTCATCTCTCACTCAGTGGCCCATAGAAAGCATATAGTTTGTTACATTTGTTTTCTAAATTCTCCCTGCAAAAATCTATTTTTTTTTTTTTGGGGGGTTTCTAAAGTGTTCCTGAAAAAAATAAAAATAAAAAAAAAATAATAGTGTGACATTAATATTAACATTTGTGCTTCAGTGACAGTCCTGCGTGTGGGGCATCTCTCTAATTTGCAGCCACCAAAAAAAGAGTGTGTAACATTGGGCCTGATTTTCGCTGTGGTCTCACCAACCTGTAAAGGGGTAGCTAAATCATACAGAAGTTATAGCTCACCGTGTAAGTTGTGTGACTGCAACAAATAACGTTAGTTTGGTTACGTTTTTAAAACAATGAGGAAGTCTAGTGGAAGAGGTCGTGGCCGGGGGCGTTCATTGTCAGCTGGTAATGAGGGTAGTGGTAGTGGTGGAGCATCAGGTGGTCGTGGGGGAAAAAATATTGCACCTAAGTCTGGAGCTGTGGAGCCAGGTTCGTCGTCCGGCTACACAAGGCCTCGAACGCTCCCTTTTCTGGGATTAGGAAAACCGCTTTTAAAGCCGGAGCAGCAAGAGCAAGTTTTGGCTTATCTTGCTGACTCAGCCTCTAGCTCTTTTGCCTCATCTCGTGAAACTGGTAAAAGTAAAAGCAGCGCGTCGTTAGTGGATGTTCACGGTCAGGGACAAGTCACTTCCTTGTCCTCTTCAGCAAAAACAACAACAGAGAAGAATGCAGCAGGCGACACAACGGGTTACTCCATGGAGCTCTTTACACATACCGTCCCTGGCTTAGAAAGTGAAGCAGTTAACAGTCCATGCCCATTACAAATTGAATCTGACATGGAGTGCACTGACGCACAGCCACAGCCAGACTACTATGCTGGTCCTTTGACTCAGACCACAACATTGCCCTCGCAGGGTGCTGATCAAGAATCAGACCCTGATGAGACTATGTTGCCCCATCACGAACGCTATACCACCGAACGACACGGTGACACAGACGAAGTTGCGCAGGAGGTACAAGAAGAGTTATTAGATGACCCAGTTCTTGACCCCGATTGGCAGCCATTGGGGGAACAGGGTGCAGGCGGCAGCAGTTCTGAAGCAGAGGAGGAGGAGGGGCCGCAGCAGGCATCAACATCGCCACAGGTTCCATCTGCCGGGCCCGTATCTTGCCCAAAACGCGTGGCAAAGCCAAAACCTGGTGGAGGACAGCGTGGCCATCCGGTTAAAGCTCAGTCTGCAATGCCTGAAAAGGTATCCGATGCTAGAAAGAGTGCAGTCTGGCATTTTTTTAAACAACATCCAATTGATCAGCGCAAAGTCATCTGTCAAAAATGTTCTACTTCCTTAAGCAGAGGTCAGAATCTGAAAAGTCTCAATACTAGTTGCATGCATAGACATTTAACCACCATGCATTTGAAAGCTTGGACTAACTACCAAACGTCCCTTAAGGTTGTTGCACCCTCGGCCAATGAAGCTAGTCATCAACGCAACATCCCTTCCGGCAGTGTAGGACCACCATTTAGCGCACCACCTGCTGTATCTGTGCAGGTATCTTTGCCAGGCCAAAGCAGTCAGGGTCAGGGAATCACCAGTTTCGTAGTAGGAAACACTGCATCTAGGGCACCGGCGGCAACAATACCATCTCCCACCGTCTCTCAGTCTGCCATGTCCACCGGCACCCCCGCTAGTTCCACGATCTCCAGCTCTCCAGTCCAGCTCACCCTACATGAGACTATGGTTAGAAAAAGGAAATACTTAGCCTCGCATCCGCGTACACAGGGTTTGAACGCCCACATAGCTAGACTAATCTCGTTAGAGATGATGCCCTACCGGTTAGTTGAAAGCGAAGCTTTCAAAGACCTGATGGACTACGCTGTACCACGCTACGAGCTACCCAGTCGACACTTTTTTTCCAGAAAAGCCATCCCAGCCCTCCACCAGCATGTTAAAGAGCGCATCGTCCATGCACTCAGGCAATCTGTGAGCACAAAGGTGCACCTGACAACAGATGCATGGACCAGTAGGCATGGCCAGGGACGTTACGTGTCCATCACGGCACACTGGGTAAATGTGGTGGATTCAGGGTCCACAGGGGACAGCAAGTTTGGGACAGTTCTGCCTAGCCCACGGTCTAGTAAACAGTTGTCTGTAGCCGTTCGCACCCCCTCCTCCTCCTCCTCCTCGTCCTCCTGCAGAAGCAAGAGCTCGTCCACAGACCGCAGTCGCACAAACACTCCATCCGCACCTGCCACTGTTGCACACCAGGTCTCCCATTATGGGGCAGCTACTGGCATACGTCAGCAGGCTGTATTGGCTATGAAGTGTTTGGGCGACAATAGACACACCGCGGAAGTTCTGTCCGAGTTCTTGCAGCAAGAAACGCAGTCGTGGCTGGGCACTGTAGATCTTGAGGCAGGCAAGGTAGTGAGTGATAACGGAAGGAATTTCATGGCTGCCATCTCCCTTTCCCAACTGAAACACATTCCTTGCCTGGCTCACACCTTAAACCTGGTGGTGCAGTGCTTCCTGAAAAGTTATCCGGGGTTATCCGACCTGCTCCTCAAAGTGCGTGGACTTTGCGCACATATCCGCCGTTCGCCTGTACACTCCAGCCGTATGCAGACCTATCAGCGTTCTTTGAACCTTCCCCAGCATCGCCTAATCATAGACGTTGCAACAAGGTGGAACTCAACACTGCACATGCTTCAGAGACTGTGCGAACAGAGGCGGGCTGTTATGTTTTTGTGGGAGGATACACATACACGGGCAGGCAGTAGGATGGCAGACATGGAGTTGTCAGGTGTGCAGTGGTCGAAGATTCAAGACATGTGTCAAGTCCTTCAGTGTTTTGAGGAATGCACACGGCTGGTTAGTGCAGACAACGCCATAATAAGCATGAGCATCCCCCTAATGCGTCTGCTGATGCAAAGTTTGACGCACATAAAGGATCAGGCGTCTGCACCAGAGGAAGAGGAAAGCCTTGATGACAGTCAGCGATTGTCTGGTCAGGGCAGTGTACATGACGAGGTACCGGGCGAAGAGGAGGTGGAGGATGAGGAGGATGATGGGGATGAGTATATTTTTAATGAGGAAGCTTTCCCGGGGGCACGGGAAATTGGTGGCGTGGCAAGGCCGGGTTCTGGTTTTTTGAGGGACACAAGTGACGTAGATTTGCCTGCAACTGCCCCTCAACCAAGCACAACCGCAGATTTGACAACGGGAACTTTGGCCCACATGGCGGATTATGCCTTGCGTATCCTCAAAAGGGACACACGCATTACAAAAATGATGAACGATGACGATTACTGGTTGGCCTGCCTCCTTGATCCTCGCTATAAAGGCAAATTGCAAAATATTATGCCACATGAGAACTTGGAACTAATATTAGCAACAAAACAATCAACTCTTGTTGACCGTTTGCTTCTGGCATTCCCTGCACACAGCGCCCGTGATCGTTCTCACACGAGCTCCAGGGGCCAGCAGACCAGAGGTGTTAGAGGGGCAGAAATCAGAAGTGGCGTTGGACAGAGGGGTTTTCTGACCAGGTTGTGGAGTGATTTTTCTATGACCGCAGACAGGACAGGTACTGCAGCATCAATTCAAAGTGACAGGAGACAACATTTGTCCAGTATGGTTACAAACTATTTTTCATCCCTTATCGACGTTCTCCCTCAACCGTCATTCCCATTTGATTACTGGGCATCCAAATTAGACACCTGGCCAGAATTGGCAGAATATGCATTGCAGGAGCTTGCTTGCCCGGCAGCTAGTGTCCTATCAGAAAGAGTATTCAGTGCTGCAGGTTCAATACTAACAGAAAAAAGGACTCGTCTGGCTACCCAAAATGTAGATGATCTAACCTTCATTAAAATGAACCACAACTGGATTTCAAAATCTTTTGCCCCACCCTGCCCGGCTGACACCTAGCTTTCCTATGAAAAGGTCTTGCCTGTGGACTATTCTGAATGACTTTTCCAATCTCGTAATTTTCTTCACCTGATTGTCCAGCATACGACATGTTTCCACCTCACGAAATGGCCAAACTCCCCACACGGGGCCGTGCTATCGCCACTTTGCGCTTGGACCCTTGAGAGTGCTGTTTGTCTGAAGAGGTGGGTGTGGCCGCTTTTGGTCGACGGCACTGCCACTGGGTCCCTCATAGTACAATAAAGTGTCTCTGGCGGTGGTGGTGCGCACCCAACGTCAGACACACCGTTGTAATATGAGGGGCCCTGTGCCTGTACCGCCGGCCACAAGACAGTTCCCCCCCCCAGCTCAAACAGTGCTGTACCACTAGCAAAATTATCTCTCACAGCTTCACCAATGTGTAGTCTAGCCGCTGACATCCTTCAATGCCTGGCACTGACAATACCATTGTTTTGACATTTTTGTTATGTTAGGCCTTCGAAGCCTGTCTGCGGTCCCTTCTTTCTACAACTACTACACTGACCAGGCCACTGCTGGCCGTGTTACCCTGGAACCAATTTAAAAGTGCCTACAGTCAGCCCAATTTTGTTATGTTAGGCCTTCGAAGACTGTCTGCCGTCACTCCTTCCACTAGACTTCCACTGACCATACACTGCTGCCCATGTACCCCTGGAACCAATTTAAAGTGCCTACAGCCAGCCCAATTTTGTTATGTTAGGCCTTCGAAGCCTGTCTGCGGTCACTCCTTCCACTAGACTTCCACTGACCAGACCACTGCTGCCCGTGTACCCCTGGAACCAATTTAAAAGTGCCTACAGCCATGTGTTATTATTTTAGGCCTTCGATGCCTGTCTGCGGTCACTCCTTCCACTAGGCCTCCACTGACCACACCACTGCTGCCCGTGTACCCCTGGAACCAATTTAAAATTGCCTACAGCCAGCCCAATTTTTTTATTTTAGGCCTTCGATGCCTGTCTGCGGTCCATTCTTTCAACTACTACTACACTGACCAGGTCACTGCTGCCCGTGTACCCCTGGAACCAATTTAAAATTGCCTACAGCCAGCCCAATTTTTTTATTTTAGGCCTTCGATGCCTGTCTGCGGTCCATTCTTTCAACTACTACTACACTGACCAGGTCACTGCTGCCCGTGTACCCCTGGAACCAATTTAAAATTGCCTACAGCCATGTGTTATTATTTTAGGCCTTCGATGCCTGTCTGCGGTCACTCCTTCCACTAGGCCTCCACTGACCACACCACTGCTGTCCGTGTACCCCTGGAACCAATTTAAAATTGCCTACAGCCATGTGTTATTATTTTAGGCCTTCGATGCCTGTCTGCGGTCACTCCTTCCACTAGACTTCCACTGACCAGACCACTGCTGCCCGTGTACCCCTGGAACCAATTTAAAAGTGCCTACAGCCAGCCCAATTTTTTTATTTTAGGCCTTCGATGCCTGTCTGCGGTCCATTCTTTCAACTACTACTACACTGACCAGGTCACTGCTGCCCGTGTACCCCTGGAACCAATTTAAAATTGCCTACAGCCAGCCCAATTTTTTTATTTTAGGCCTTCGATGCCTGTCTGCGGTCCATTCTTTCAACTACTACTACACTGACCAGGTCACTGCTGCCCGTGTACCCCTGGAACCAATTTAAAATTGCCTACAGCCATGTGTTATTATTTTAGGCCTTCGATGCCTGTCTGCGGTCACTCCTTCCACTAGGCCTCCACTGACCACACCACTGCTGCCCGTGTACCCCTGGAACCAATTTAAAATTGCCTACAGCCAGCCCAATTTTTTTATTTTAGGCCTTCGATGCCTGTCTGCGGTCCATTCTTTCAACTACTACTACACTGACCAGGTCACTGCTGCCCGTGTACCCCTGGAACCAATTTAAAATTGCCTACAGCCAGCCCAATTTTTTTATTTTAGGCCTTCGATGCCTGTCTGCGGTCCATTCTTTCAACTACTACTACACTGACCAGGTCACTGCTGCCCGTGTACCCCTGGAACCAATTTAAAATTGCCTACAGCCATGTGTTATTATTTTAGGCCTTCGATGCCTGTCTGCGGTCACTCCTTCCACTAGGCCTCCACTGACCACACCACTGCTGTCCGTGTACCCCTGGAACCAATTTAAAATTGCCTACAGCCATGTGTTATTATTTTAGGCCTTCGATGCCTGTCTGCGGTCACTCCTTCCACTAGGCCTCCACTGACCACACCACTGCTGTCCGTGTACCCCTGGAACCAATTTAAAATTGCCTACAGCCATGTGTTATTATTTTAGGCCTTCGATGCCTGTCTGCGGTCACTCCTTCCACTAGACTTCCACTGACCAGACCACTGCTGCCCGTGTACCCCTGGAACCAATTTAAAAGTGCCTACAGCCAGCCCAAGTTTGTTATGTTAGGCCTTCGATGCCTGTCTGCGGTCACTCCTTCCACTAGGCCTCCACTGACCACACCACTGCTGCCCGTGTACCCCTGGAACCAATTTAAAATTGCCTACAGCCAGCCCAATTTTTTTATTTTAGGCCTTCGATGCCTGTCTGCGGTCCATTCTTTCAACTACTACTACACTGACCAGGTCACTGCTGCCCGTGTACCCCTGGAACCAATTTAAAATTGCCTACAGCCAGCCCAATTTTTTTATTTTAGGCCTTCGATGCCTGTCTGCGGTCCATTCTTTCAACTACTACTACACTGACCAGGTCACTGCTGCCCGTGTACCCCTGGAACCAATTTAAAATTGCCTACAGCCATGTGTTATTATTTTAGGCCTTCGATGCCTGTCTGCGGTCACTCCTTCCACTAGGCCTCCACTGACCACACCACTGCTGTCCGTGTACCCCTGGAACCAATTTAAAATTGCCTACAGCCATGTGTTATTATTTTAGGCCTTCGATGCCTGTCTGCGGTCACTCCTTCCACTAGGCCTCCACTGACCACACCACTGCTGTCCGTGTACCCCTGGAACCAATTTAAAATTGCCTACAGCCATGTGTTATTATTTTAGGCCTTCGATGCCTGTCTGCGGTCCATTCTTTCAACTACTACTACACTGACCAGGGCACTGCTGGCCGTGTACCCCTGGAACCAACATCAGAAAATATAAAAATAAGTATTTTGCTTATAAAAAAGAAAATACTGGTGAGATATCAAATGCAGACATTTTAACATTAAAAACAAACACACAACTCTAATCTGGTACAGTACTAAAAATGGCCACCAGCTACAATTACTTTCTCCTGCAAGTAGTTAACTGAAAGTTTTTTTAAATTGAAAACACACATATGGCATCCACCGAGTGTTGTCCTGTCGCGTCTTCTTTATATTATTGCCGAGAAGATGCAAAATAATGAAAATAATAAAATCATTAATTACCAAAATAATAGAGAAAGTCAACACCACATTGCAAATAAACATTCATTCCAAATAAAGAAGCAGGGCGCGTCCGAGGGTGAGTATATACCTAATAAGAATATAATCACCCTCGGACGCGCAATGCTTATTTCCAACAGCCTTCCTTCCTAAGAATCAGCCCTTCCGTCGTGTAGAGAGACGTTGTGTTACACTCCAAGGTGTTCCCCAGGTTGCCTTTCCTGAGCTTCGATCTTCCGGCTCTCGTTTAGTAGTTCTTGGAAACTACTCTGCATTAGGCCTTCAAATTGGGTATGGGGTGTAGAGAGATGGTGTGTTCCACTCCAAGGTGTTCCCCAGGTTGCCTTTCCTGAGCTTCGATCTTCCGGCTCTCGTTTAGTAGTTGTTGGAAACTACGCTGCATTAGGCCTTCAAATTGGGTATGGGGTGTAGCGAGAGGGTGTGTTACACTCCAAGGTGTTCCCCAGGTTGCCTTTCCTGAGCTTCGATCTTCCGGCTCTCGTTTAGTAGTTCTTGGAAACTACACTGCATTAGGCCTTCAAATTGGGTATGGGGTGTAGAGAGAGGGTGTGTTACACTCCAAGGTGTTCCCCAGGTTGCCTTTCCTGAGCTTCGATCTTCCGGCTCTCGTTTAGTAGTTGTTGGAAACTACGCTGCATTAGGCCTTCAAATTGGGTATGGGGTGTAGCGAGAGGGTGTGTTACACTCCAAGGTGTTCCCCAGGTTGCCTTTCCTGAGCTTCGATCTTCCGGCTCTCGTTTAGTAGTTCTTGGAAACTACACTGCATTAGGCCTTCAAATTGGGTATGGGGTGTAGAGAGAGGGTGTGTTACACTCTAAGGTGTTCCCCAGGTTTCCTTGCCATTGCTTCGGTCTTCCGACTCTCGTTTAGTAGTTGTAGAAAAGTACACTGCATTAGGCCATACAAAATGGGTATGGGGTGGAGAGAGATGGTGTGTTACACTCCAAGGTGTTCCCCAGGTTGCCTTTCCTGAGCTTCTATCTTCAGGCTCTCATTAAATTGTGGTTAAATGGAACAACTGCATTTGGCGTACTAGTTGGTTTGGGGCCTACTATCGGTGTCTGCCACTCCTTGCTGTTCTCCTCCACTGAACAAAGCTGTGCCGCCTGTTTACTACGGTTGCCAATTTTGAACTGCATTTCGACTACTTACTGATTTGGCCCTACTCTCTGTGTCAGCCTCTCATTCCAGTTGTCCTCCACTGCAATGCCCCCTGGTTATTCCTGTGTTACCAATTTTGAACTGCATTTAGCCCACTTTCTTCTTTGGGCCTATATCTGTGTTTCCACTTCATCGTGCCCATTGCCCAGCCAGTGATAGATGAGTCTGCTGGTACATTGACCCATAACGCAACATTCCCCGTGCACGCTACACAACAACATTGTGACCCTGCTGAAAGTCAGGTTGCTCTTCCCGCATACCATACCACCTTACACGGGGACAAAGAGGAAGGTGCAGATGAAAGTGCAGGTTCCTTCATCAGGTGGGGGGAGGAATACTAGTTGGCGACGTCACTGGCACAGGGCCTCTCATAGTACGCAAAAGTGTTGCTGCCGGTGGGAGGCGCCCCCGCCGTGCAAACACACCGCTGTACTTTGAGGGGCCCTGTGCCAGTGCCAATGCCAACGAGTGGGCCCCCCCTGCTTGCTCAGGTTCACAGCACTTGCAAAGTTGAAATACTTACCTCTCCCTGCTCCACTGCCGTGACGTGGTCCAGATTTCCTGGGCCCACTAATTACTTGAACCAGCCCTACCCCCCACAACTTTAGCCAAATGACCCCCAATTTCAAATGCCTTCCAATTATTATAAGGTAAATTACGCTTGACAAGCTTCATTAAGAAGAATGGATGGTTTTGACATTAAAATGGCCACTCTAGGTGTTTTCCTGGCCCCCACTCACTGCCGACTATGCTGCCCCATTGACTTGCATTGGGTTTCGTGTTTCGGTCGATCCCGACTTTACGTCATAATCGGCCGATTTCACTCGACCCGACTTTGGACATAGTCGGGTTTCGCAAAACCCGGCTCGACTCTAAAAAGGTCAAGGTCGCTCAACTCTACTCAGGAGAATTTGTGCAACAAATTTTATAGTGCAATTTCTCCTGATAACATTTTGAAAATGCAAAATTTGGGGCAAAAATACCATTCCTGTGGGAAAAATTTGATTTCATTATTTTTACGGCTCAACGTTATAAACTTCTGTGAAGCACCTGGGGGTTCACCACACATTTAAATACACTCCTTAATAGGTGTAGTTTCCAAAATAAGGTCACTTGTGTGTGGTTTCCACTGTTTAGGCACATCAGGGGCTCTCCAAATGAGACATGACGTCTGCTGTTGATTCCAGGAAATTAAACATTCAAATAGTCAAATGATGTTCTTTCCCTTCCAAGCTCTGTCGTTTGCCCAAACAGCAGTTTTCTTCCTCATATTGGGTAATCAGCGTACACAGGAGAAAGAGCACAACAAATTGTATGGTGCAATTAATCCTGTTACCATTATAAAAATGCAATATTTTGGGCTAAAAACTTATTTGTGCGGAAAGTTGATTTAGTTCACTTTTATGGCTCAACGTTATAAACTTCTGTTAAACACCTGAGGGGTCAATGTGCTCACCAAACATCTAGATCAGTTCCCTGAGGGGAGCAGTTTCCAAAATGGTGTCACTTGTGGGGGATATTCACTGTTTAGACACATTAGAGGCTCTTCAAATGCAACATGGCGTCCACCAATTGTTCCAGAAAATTTTGCATTCAAAAAGTCAAATGGTGCTTCTTCCCTTCCGAGCTCTGCCGTGCACCCAAACAGTAGATCAGGAGAAATTACACCACAAATTTTGGTGTCCATTTTTTCCTGTTACTCTTGTCAAAATAAAAAAAATTGTATCTGAAGTTAATTTTCCCAAAACTCCTGCGAAGCACCTAAAGGGTTAATATACTTCTTGAATGTAATTTTGAGCACCTTGGGGGGTGCAGTTTTTAGAATGGTGTCACTACTGAGTGTCTTCTTCTATAACATAGACTCCTCAAAGTCACTTCAAATGTGAGGTGGTCCCTTGTAAATTTTGTTGTAAAAAAGAAAAATAGCTGGTCAACTTTTATTCCTTATAACTTGATGACAAAAAAAAACATTTTGGTTCCATAATTGTGCTGATGTAAAGTGGACATGTGAAAAATGTAACTTATTTACTATTATGTGTGACATACAGTGGGGCAAAAAAGTATTTAGTCAGTCAGCAATAGTGCAAGTTCCACCACTTAAAAAGATGAGAGGCGTCTGTAATTTACATCATAGGTAGACCTCAACTATGGGAGACAAACTGAGAAAAAAAAATCCAGAAAATCACATTGTCTGTTTTTTTATCATTTTTTTGCATATTATGGTGGAAAATAAGTATTTGATCAGAAACAAACAATCACGATTTCTGGCTCTCACAGACCTGTAACTTCTTCTTTAAGAGTCTCCTCTTTCCTCCACTCATTACCTGTTGTAATGGCACCTGTTTAAACTTGTTATCAGTATAAAAAGACACCTGTGCACACCCTCAAACAGTCTGACTCCAAACTCCAATATGGTGAAGACCAAAGAGCTGTCAAAGGACACCAGAAACAAAATTGTAGCCCTGCACCAGGCTGGGAAGACTGAATCTGCAATAGCCAACCAGCTTGGAGTGAAGAAATCAACAGTGGGAGCAATAATTAGAAAATGGAAGATATACAAGACCACTGATAATCTCCCTCGATCTGGGGCTCCACGCAAAATCCCACCCCGTGGGGTCAGAATGATCACAAGAACGTTGAGCAAAAATCCCAGAACCACGCGGGGGGACCTAGTGAATGAACTGCAGAGAGCTGGGACCAATGTAACAAGGCCTACCATAAGTAACACACTACGCCACCATGGACTCAGATCCTGCAGTGCCAGACGTGTCCCACTGCTTAAGCCAGTACATGTCCGGGCCCGTCTGAAGTTTGCTAGAGAGCATTTGGATGATCCAGAGGAGTTTTGGGAGAATGTCCTATGGTCTGATGAAACCAAACTGGAACTGTTTGGTAGAAACACAACTTGTCGTGTTTGGAGGAAAAAGAATACTGAGTTGCATCCATCAAACACCATACCTACTGTAAAGCATGGTGGTGGAAACATCATGCTTTGGGGCTGTTTCTCTGCAAAGGGGCCAGGACGACTGATCCGGGTACATGAAAGAATGAATGGGGCCATGTATCTTGAGATTTTGAGTGCAAACCTCCTTCCATCAGCAAGGGCATTGAAGATGAAACGTGGCTGGGTCTTTCAACATGACAATGATCCAAAGCACACCGCCAGGGCAATGAAGGAGTGGCTTCGTAAGAAGCATTTCAAGGTCCTGGAGTGGCCTAGCCAGTCTCCAGATCTCAACCCTATAGAAAACCTTTGGAGGGAGTTGAAAGTCCGTGTTGCCAAGCGAAAAGCCAAAAACATCACTGCTCTAGAGGTGATCTGCATGGAGGAATGGGCCAACATACCAACAACAGTGTGTGGCAACCTTGTGAAGACTTACAGAAAACGTTTGACCTCTGTCATTGCCAACAAAGGATATATTACAAAGTATTGAGATGAAATTTTGTTTCTGACCAAATACTTATTTTCCACCATAATATGCAAGTAAAATGTTAAAAAAACAGACAATGTGATTTTCTGGATTTTTTTTTCTCAATTTGTCTCCCATAGTTGAGGTCTACCTATGATGTAAATTACAGACGCCTCTCATCTTTTTAAGTGGTGGAACTTGCACTATTGCTGACTGACTAAATACTTTTTTGCCCCACTGTATCTCTATGATTTAAATTCACGAAATTTAAAGTTGTAAAATTGCTACATTTTCAAAATTGTTGCCATATTTTCACCAAATTTCATTTTTTTCACAAATAAATTATGCAGCAGAAATTTTACCACTATCATTAAGTGCAATATATCAGGGAAAAACAATGTCAGAATCACCGGTATCTGTTGAAGCGTTCCAGAGTTATTATCTCATAAAATGACACTGGGCAAAATCATAAAAATTGGCCTGGTCATTAACATGAAAACTACCTTCAGGGGGCAAAAAGGTTAAAAGCCAAAGTTTATTCAAGCAAAATTAATTAAGTTGCAACTCCAACACAGTAAAACGTAGAAAATCAGGCAGACGCGTTTCAAACAACTGCTTTTAGTCATTGCATGTAAAAATGTGAATTGAATAGCATGTTAAGTCATAGCCTATCTCGACACATGGTGGAGAAAAATCAATCACAGACCACGATAATGTAATTCCAATCTAGCGGGACAAATGCATATTTATATATGATGATAAGTGACTAACAAATACCTAACAACAATAGGTCTAATCATGGTGGTATATTAAATTCTGCCTAATTTTTATGCCCGATGACAATCTGGTCTTTAAGATTTAAATTCACCAGTACTCCTGATTCAGGAGTTTCCTCTTGTGATCACTTCCCTCAATGGGTGGTTTAACCCTCTCAATGCTGATGACTTGGCATGTGGAAACACTGCCATTGCGTTTTTCAGAAAATTGTTTGGAAGCTGCCGAACATCTTAACAATAATTTATTCACAGAATCAGAAAGATGCGTACCTTTAGGGGGCAATATACTGTAAATTGGAGGTTGTACATGTAAGGTATACAACATATGTTATGTTGCAAATAATGTATGTGTTAATGTTTTGTGTTAAAATGTAAATATTCTAGTATTATTTACTAGTTTATAGCAAGTGCATGCAGAAAAACCTTTAATTATTAACCATGTTTTACCAAAAGAAGTGTCATTCAGATATGGGCTTGATGATGGGATGCAGCCAACTGTTGGCGCTGTCTTTGCCACAAATTGTACAGGTTCAGAAATAATACATTTTAATTTCTTATCCTGCTACAGTTTGGAAATATGTTGTCTAATAATGTTGCTAGCAGTCATAAATTGGGGACTGTAGGTAGAGATAAAAGTGATATGATTGGTTGATCTATTAATGCTCATGTTACCTACAGTTTCCTGTCTTCCACTTGAGCTGTGGATCTCTGAGGCTCCTCCAGAGTGACCATAGGTCTCTAGGCTGCTACTCCAATTCATGCTCTGCTTGCTTTGGATGACTGTTTATGTGGATTGTCATGCATTGGCAGGTTTGCAGTTGTTATATACTCCTTCCTTTTTTGGCTGATAGATTGAACAGTGCTCCATGAGATATTCAGAGCTTGGGCTAATTTTTTATTGCCCAATCTTTCTTTACTTTTCTCCACAACTTTATCCCAGACCTGTCTAGTGAGTTCTTTCGTTTCACTATGCTTGATTCCTAATGTATTGAAAAAACCTTTGAGGCCTTCACAGAACATCTGTAGTTATACTGGGAATAAATTATGCACTAGTGGAATCAATTTACTAATTATGTGACTTCTGCTGGCAATTTGTCACTCCAAATTTTAATTAGGAATATCAGACTACAGGGTGCTAAATACAAAAGCATATCACAATTTTCAGATTTACATTTTTAAACTATTAGAAAACCCTGTATCTTTTCCTTTACACTTGACAATAATTTGTTACTTTGTGTTGGTATATCAAATATAATCCCAATAAAATACAAGTAAGTTTGAAGATATAATGGGTACAAAATGTGGAAAGGTTGACAGTTTAAGAATACTTTTTTTCCGGGCACTGTGAGTAAGAATAAAAAGATCTACAAAGCAAGACAGCTCTTTAGCAATTGTTGTTCACTGGTTCCTATGGTCCTCTAGTGCAGCTTAACAAAAATACTGTCTTGAAATTCCTAGTAGTATATTAAGCACAAACCATAATGCAGCAGATTGAATAAAAGTTTAGAGTCCCAGTGGCACTCGTATCTGCTGCCCAAGGACCAAATTAAATTGCAAATTGCAAAAATTCTCCAGGACCTGTGATTTCATAGAATTTGACTCAAATTAAATTCACATTTCATTGATTCACTCATCTCTAACTGGTATATTGTCTTCCTCCTCCTTTTCTGGTCTTTCCAAACACGTTTGGACTGCTGGTTACTGGAAAGCAATCCAGAAAACTCGTTTGTTTTCTCCAAGTGTAGAATCATCTGCTTTTGTACTCAAAAAATGAATTCAATTAGATAATATTTAGCTTTATTACCAACAAAGGGTTGAGAGAAGAGAGCTGCATTTGTATTTCTACACAGTAGAAACAGGTTCCATGTTTTGCCAAAATAGCTACAATTTGAAAAACTTCAGTGCGCATGTAAGTTCAGTTATATCCACTTAGGCATTGCTTTTGATTTCATTAAAATATTATTTCTGCTATTACTGACTTATAAAATACAATTTGTATATCTGAAGATTAGAGAAAAACTTGCTCTCTGATACTCGAATATCACTAAAGCATCTGCATGCTCGAATATACTTGTAACTCGTCAAGTATTGTTGTAAAACTCTAATCCCTGCCCTGAATGTTTTGCGCCTGTCACTCAGCCAATAAGCATGTCAGGATTGCTTGCGCATCATTGTAATGTCCAAGCCATCTCTCTTGTGGCATTACTGTGATTGGGTGGCCGTGTGACATCATCTGGGTTATGAAAGAACAGGCGATGCCCAATTCAGCACACTGACACCATTGAACCACTCTGTGATACTTTGTTTTGGAGAGTGCTTGTCTAGATAAGTTATTACATAGTTATTAAGGTTGAAGGAAGACTTTAAGTCCATCTAGTTCAACCCATAGCCTAACCTAACTTGCCCTAACAACCAGGGATTCAAGCTTCAGGAGGCTAATTTGCATATTCCAGGTGCCTTCTGGGAGAAGCGAAGTCTCCCTAAGCTAGAAGATCGTTGGGTACAGCCGGGACCAGCTGCTTCGAAAGCATCACCAAACCAGGGATTCAAGCTTCAGGAGGCTAATTTGCATATTCCAGGTGCCTTCTGGGAGAAGCGAAGTCTCCCTAAGCTAGAAGATCGTTGGGTACAGCCGGGACCAGCTGCTTCGAAAGCATCACCAAACCGCGCGCCTTACGGCGCGCAAATTTTTGCCTGTAGGACATTATTGCAAGAGAGCTTGGCTGAGTAGATTACACAAGAAGGAAAACACACAGCAAGTCAGCAGGATCTAGGAGCAACATGGCAGATGTGACAACCTACATGGTGAGCTGCAGCATGTGCTACATGTTCACAGATCGACCAGAAGAAGAATCCAATTTCACCTGTCAGAAGTGTAGACTAGTGGCCCTTTTAGAAGAAAAGGTGCGGGGTCTGGAAGAAAGAATAGCAACTTTGAAACTCATCAAAGAGAATGAAGACTTTCTAGACAGAACAGAAGCATCTCTACTGGTCACAGAAGGTGCAAAAAGTGTCAGAGAACCTCCAAAAGCAGATGAGTGGAAGCATGTGACCAAAAGAAGCAAGAAGACCATGGAGAAATCACCAACCACACAACTGAAGAACCGATATCAAATCTTTGTAGAGGATGAAGATGGCACACCTAAGAATGAAGCAATACCAGCAAGCAAAAAAGAAAAGGGCACACAGCAACAAGTGACAGCAAAAAGTACAGCCAAGAAGCAACGAAGAGTGGTGGTGGTGGGAGACTCACTACTGAGAGGCACAGAAGCAGCCATCTGCAGACCGGACATAACTGCAAGAGAAGTATGCTGCCTTCCAGGTGCGATGATCAAGGATGTGACCGATAGGATACCAAAGCTCTTCAGCTCCAAGGACGTCCACCCATTTCTTCTGATACATGTTGGCACCAATGACACGGCAAGGAAGGACCTACCGACAATCTGCAAGGACTTTGAAGAGTTGGGGAAGAAAGTAAAGGAACTGGATGCACAGGTAGTTTTTTCTTCTATCCTTCCAGTAGATGGGCATGGCACCAGGAGATGGAACAGGATCCTTGATGCAAACAACTGGCTAAGACGATGGTGCAGACAACAAGGATTCGGATTCCTGGACCACGGTGTGAATTACTTGTACGATGGACTCCTCGCCAGAGACGGACTACACCTCAACAAACCTGGGAAACACACATTCGCCAGAAGACTCGCTACACTCATCAGGAGGGCGTTAAACTAGAAGAAGAGGGGACGGGAAGAAAAACATTAGACTCGAACAAAGACGACCCAGGAAAACATACTCAGAAGGGAGGTAAGAACATTTCTAAAACAATCCACAGTGAGGAGATTGGAACAAAACAAAATCCTCTAAACTGCATGCTCGCAAACGCCAGAAGCCTGACAAACAAGATGGAAGAACTAGAAGCAGAAATATCTACAGGTAACTTTGACATAGTGGGAATAACCGAGACATGGTTAGATGAAAGCTATGACTGGGCAGTTAACTTACAGGGTTACAGTCTGTTTAGAAAGGATCGTAAAAATCGGAGAGGAGGAGGGGTTTGTCTCTATGTAAAGTCTTGTCTAAAGTCCACTTTAAGGGAGGATATTAGCGAAGGGAATGAGGATGTCGAGTCCATATGGGTTGAAATTCATGGAGGGAAAAATGGTAACAAAATTCTCATTGGGGTCTGTTACAAACCCCCAAATATAACAGAAACCATGGAAAGTCTACTTCTAAAGCAGATAGATGAAGCTGCAACCCATAATGAGGTCCTGGTTATGGGGGACTTTAACTACCCGGATATTAACTGGGAAACAGAAACCTGTGAAACCCATAAAGGCAACAGGTTTCTGCTAATAACCAAGAAAAATTATCTTTCACAATTGGTGCAGAATCCAACCAGAGGAGCAGCACTTTTAGACCTAATACTATCTAATAGACCTGACAGAATAACAAATCTGCAGGTGGTTGGGCATTTAGGAAATAGCGACCACAATATTGTGCAGTTTCACCTGTCTTTCACTAGGGGGACTTGTCAGGGAGTCACAAAAACATTGAACTTTAGGAAGGCAAAGTTTGAACAGCTTAGAGATGCCCTTAATCTGGTAGACTGGGACAATATCCTCAGAAATGAGAATACAGATAATAAATGGGAAATGTTTAAGAACATCCTAAATAGGCAGTGTAAGCGGTTTATACCTTGTGGGAATAAAAGGACTAGAAATAGGAAAAACCCAATGTGGCTAAACAAAGAAGTAAGGCAGGCAATTAACAGTAAAAAGAAAGCATTTGCACTACTAAAGCAGGATGGCACCACTGAAGCTCTAAAAAACTATAGGGAGAAAAATACTTTATCTAAAAAACTAATTAAAGCTGCCAAAAAGGAAACAGAGAAGCACATTGCTAAGGAGAGTAAAACTAATCCCAAACTGTTCTTCAACTATATCAATAGTAAAAGAATAAAAACTGAAAATGTAGGCCCCTTAAAAAATAGTGAGGAAAGAATGGTTGTAGATGACGAGGAAAAAGCTAACATATTAAACACCTTCTTCTCCACGGTATTCACGGTGGAAAATGAAATGCTAGGTGAAATCCCAAGAAACAATGAAAACCCTATATTAAGAGTCACCAATCTAACCCAAGAAGAGGTGCGAAACCGGCTAAATAAGATTAAAATAGATAAATCTCCAGGTCCGGATGGCATACACCCACGAGTACTAAGAGAACTAAGTAATGTAATAGATAAACCATTATTTCTTATTTTTAGTGACTCTATAGCGACAGGGTCTGTTCCGCAGGACTGGCGCATAGCAAATGTGGTGCCAATATTCAAAAAGGGCTCTAAAAGTGAACCTGGAAATTATAGGCCAGTAAGTCTAACCTCTATTGTTGGTAAAATATTTGAAGGGTTTCTGAGGGATGTTATTCTGGATTATCTCAATGAGAATAACTGTTTAACTCCATATCAGCATGGGTTTATGAGAAATCGCTCCTGTCAAACCAATCTAATCAGTTTTTATGAAGAGGGAAGCTATAGACTGGACCACGGTGAGTCATTGGACGTGGTATATCTCGATTTTTCCAAAGCGTTTGATACCGTGCCGCACAAGAGGTTGGTACACAAAATGAGAATGCTTGGTCTGGGGGAAAATGTGTGTAAATGGGTTAGTAACTGGCTTAGTGATAGAAAGCAGAGGGTGGTTATAAATGGTATAGTCTCTAACTGGGTCGCTGTGACCAGTGGGGTACCGCAGGGGTCAGTATTGGGACCTGTTCTCTTCAACATATTCATTAATGATCTGGTAGAAGGTTTACACAGTAAAATATCGATATTTGCAGATGATACAAAACTATGTAAAGCAGTTAATACAAGAGAAGATAGTATTCTGCTACAGATGGATCTGGATAAGTTGGAAACTTGGGCTGAAAGGTGGCAGATGAGGTTTAACAATGATAAATGTAAGGTTATACACATGGGAAGAGGGAATCAATATCACCATTACACACTGAACGGGAAACCACTGGGTAAATCTGACAGGGAGAAGGACTTGGGGATCCTAGTTAATGATAAACTTACCTGGAGCAGCCAGTGCCAGGCAGCAGCTGCCAAGGCAAACAGGATCATGGGGTGCATTAAAAGAGGTCTGGATACACATGATGAGAGCATTATACTGCCTCTGTACAAATCCCTAGTTAGACCGCACATGGAGTACTGTGTCCAGTTTTGGGCACCGGTGCTCAGGAAGGATATAATGGAACTAGAGAGAGTACAAAGGAGGGCAACAAAATTAATAAAGGGGATGGGAGAACTACAATACCCAGATAGATTAGCGAAATTAGGATTATTTAGTCTAGAAAAAAGACGACTGAGGGGCGATCTAATAACCATGTATAAGTATATAAGGGGACAATACAAATATCTCGCTGAGGATCTGTTTATACCAAGGAAGGTGACGGGCACAAGGGGGCATTCTTTGCGTCTGGAGGAGAGAAGGTTTTTCCACCAACATAGAAGAGGATTCTTTACTGTTAGGGCAGTGAGAATCTGGAATTGCTTGCCTGAGGAGGTGGTGATGGCGAACTCAGTCGAGGGGTTCAAGAGAGGCCTGGATGTCTTCCTGGAGCAGAACAATATTGTATCATACAATTATTAGGTTCTGTAGAAGGACGTAGATCTGGGGATTTATTATGATGGAATATAGGCTGAACTGGATGGACAAATGTCTTTTTTCGGCCTTACTAACTATGTTACTATGTTACTATGTTACTATGTTGATCCAGAGGAAGGCAAAAAAAAACCATGTGGCAAAGAGTAAGCTCCACCTTGGGGAAAAAAATTCCTTCCCGACTCCACATACGGCAATCAGACTAGTTCCCTGGATCAACGCCCTATCAAGGAATCTAGTGTATATACCCTGCAACATTATACTTTTCCAGAAATGTATCCAGTCCCCTCTTAAATTTAAGTAATGAATCACAACATCATATGACAGAGAGTTCCATAGTCTCACTGCTCTTACAGTAAAGAATCCGCATCTGTTATTATGCTTAAACCTTTTTTCCTCCAAATGTAGAGGATGCCCCCTTGTCCCTGTTTCAGGTCTATGATTAAAAAGATCATCAGAAAGGTCTTTGTACTGTCCCCTCATATATTTATACATTAACATAAGATCACCCCTTAGTCTTCGTTTTTCCAAACTAAATAGCCCCAAGTGTAATAACCTATCTTGGTATCGCAGACCCCCCAGTCCTCTAATAACCTTGGTCGCTCTTCTCTGCACTCGCTCCAGTTCAGCTATGTCTTTCTTATACACCGGAGACCAGAACTGTGCACAGTATTCTAAGTGTGGTGGAACTAGTGACTTGTATAGAGGTAAAATTATGTTCTCCTCATGAGCATCTATGCCTCTTTTAATGCATCCCATTATTTTATTTGCCTTTGTAGCAGCTGCCTGACACTGGCCACTAAATATGAGTTTGTCATCCATCCATACACCCAGGTCTTTTTCATTGACGGTTTTGCCCAGAGTTTTAGAATTAAGCACATAATTATACATCCTATTACTTCTACCCAAGTGCATGACCTTACATTTATCCCCATTAAAGCTCATTTGCCATTTATCAGCCCAAGCTTCTAGTTTACATAAATCATCCTGTAATATAAAATTGTCCTCCTCTGTATTGATTACCCTGCAGAGTTTAGTGTCATCTGCAAATATTGAAATTCTACTCTGAATGCCCCCTACAAGGTCATTAATAAATATGATAAAAAGAAGAGGGCCCAATACTGACCCCTGTGGTACCCCACTGCTAACCGCTACCCAGTCCGAGTGTGCTCCATTAATAACCACCCTTTGTTTCCTATCCCTGAGTCAGCTCTCAACCCACTTACACATATTTTCCCCTATCCCCATTATTCTTATTTTATGTATCAACCTTTTGTGTGGCACCGTATCAAAAGCTTTTGAAAAGTCCATATACACTACATCTACTGGGTTCCTTTGGTCCAGTCCGGAACTTACCTCTTCATAGAAACTGATTAAATTAGTCTGATATGAACGGTCCCTAGTAAACCCGTGCTGATACTGGGTCATGAGGTTATTCCTCTTCAGATACTCCAGTATATCATCCCTTAGAATGCCCTCCAGGATTTTACCCACAGTAGAGGTTAAGCTTACTGGCCTATAGTTTCCGAGTTCAGTTTTTGTTCCCTTTTTGAATATTGGCACTAGGGTTGAGCGAAACGGGTCGTTCATTTTCAAAAGTCGCCGACTTTTGGCAAAGTCGGGTTTCATGAAACCCGATCTGACCCCTGTGCGGGGTCGGCCATGCGGTACGCGACTTTCGCGCCAAAGTCGCGTTTCAATGACGCGATAAGCGCCATTTCTCAGCCAATGAAGGTAAACGCAGAGTGTGAGCAGCGTGATGACATAGGTCCTGGTCCCCACCATCTTAGAGAAGGGCATTGCAGTGATTGGCTTGCTGTCTGCGGCGTCACAGGGGCTATAAAGGGGCGTTCCCGCCGACCGCCATGTTACTGCTGCTGATCTGAGCTTAGGGAGAGGTTGCTGCCGCTTCGTCAGAAGCAGGGATAGCGTTAGGCAGGGTCCATTAACCACCAAACCGCTTGTGCTGTAGCGATTTCCACTGCCCAACACCACCTTCGGTGTGCAGGGACAGTGGAAGCTACATTTTTTTTTTTTTCCCCTCAGCGCTGTAGCTCATTGGGCTGCCCTAGAAGGCTCCCTGATAGCTGCATTGCTGTGTGTACGCCGCTGTGCAAACCAACTGCTTTTTTCAAAGCACAAATCCTCTTGTTCCTTCCTTTCTGCACAGCTATCTTTTTGGTTTGTACACACTTTTTATTTAATTTGTGCATCAGTCCACTCCTTATTGCTGCCTGCCATACCTGGCTGAGATTACTGCAGGGAGATAGTAATTGAAGGACACTCCCTGTTTTTTTTTTTTTTTTGTGGGAGATTAAGATTGACATTTCTGCTAGAGTGCCATCCCTGTCTGTGTCATCTCGCACTCAGTGGGCCATAGAAAGCCTATTTATTTTTTTGCTTGATTTGGGTTATAAAATCTACCTGAAAAAATCACTACATCAATCAGTGGGAGAAAAATATTGGCCTCAGGGCTTGTGTGCCACTCTTGACTCCTGTGTGCATCATCACTCACTCAGTGGGCCATAGAAAGCCTATTTATTTTTTTGCTTGATTTTGGTTCTAAAATCTACCTGAAAAAATCACTACATCAATCAGTGGGAGAAAAATATTGGCCTCAGGGCTTGTGTGCCACTCCTGACTCCTGTGTGCATCATCACTCACTCAGTGGGCCATAGAAAGCCCATTTTTTTTTTTTTTTGCTTTATTTGGGTTCTAAATTCTACCTGAAAAAATCAATAAATCAATCAGTGGGAGATTAATATTGGCCTTTGGGCTTGTGTGCCAGTCCTAAGCGTGCCATCTCTCTCTCTCAGATAGTGGGCCATAGAAAGCCTATTTATTTTTATTTTTTTTTATTGGGTTTATAAATTTTCCCTGGAAAAAAAAAAAAAAGTGGGAGATTAATATTGGCCTCTGGGCTTGTGTGCCAGTCCTGAGCGTGCCATCTCTCTCACAAATAGTGGGCCATAGAAAGCCTATTTATTTTTTTTTTTTTGGTTTTATAAATTCTCCCTTAAAAAAAAAGGGAGATTAATATTGGCCTTTGGGCTTGTGTGCCAGTCCTAAGCGTGCCATCTCTCTCTGTCTCTCAGATAGTGGGCCATAGAAAGCCTATTTATTATTTTTTTTATTGGGTTTATAAATTTTCCCTGGAACAAAAAAAAAAAGTGGGAGATAAATATTGGCCTCTGGGCTGGTGTGCCACTCCTTACTCCTGTGTGCGTCATCTCTCACTCAGTGGGCCATAGAAAGCCTTTTTTTGTTTAATTTGTTTTCTAAATTCTCCCTGAAAAAATCATTTTATTTTCTTTGGTTTCTAAATTATTCCTGAAAAAATCATTTTATTCTATTTTTTTTTCCCTAAAATCTCCCTGAAAAAAAAAAAAAAAAAAACAAATCAGTGGGAGATTAATATTGCCCTTTCTGCTTGTGTGCCAGTCTTGACTCCTGGGTGTGCCATCTCTCTCTCTCTCTCTCCAATTGTGGGCCATAGAAAGCCTATTATTTTTTTTAGCTTGATTTGGGTTCCAAAATCTACCTGAAAAAATCACTACATCAATCAGTGGGAGATAAATATTGGCCTCTGGGCTTGTGTGCCACTCCTGACTCCTGTGTGCGTCATCTCTCACTCAGTGGGCCATAGAAAGCCTTTTTTTGTTTTATTTGTTTTCTAAATTCTCCCTGAAAAAATCATTTTATTTTCTTTGGTTTCTAAATTCTTCCTGAAAAAATCATTTTATTCTATTTTTTTTTTTCCTAAAGTCTCCCTGAAAAAAAAAACAAAAAAAAACAAATCAGTGGGAGATTAATATTGCCCTTTCTGCTTGTGTGCCAGTCTTGACTCCTGGGTGTGCCATCTCTCTCTCTCTCTCCAATTGTGGGCCATAGAAAGCCTATTATTTTTTTAGCTTGATTTGGGTTCCAAAATCTACCTGAAAAAATCACTACATCAATCAGTGGGAGATAAATATTGGCCTCTGGGCTTGTGTGCCACTCCTGACTCCTGTGTGCGTCATCTCTCACTCAGTGGGCCATAGAAAGCCTTTTTTTGTTTTATTTGTTTTCTAAATTCTCCCTGAAAAAATCATTTTATTTTCTTTGGTTTCTAAATTCTTCCTGAAAAAATCATTTTATTCTATTTTTTTTTTCCTAAAGTCTCCTTGAAAAAAAAAAAAAAAAAAACAAATCAGTGGGAGATTAATATTGCCCTTTCTGCTTGTGTGCCCAGTCTTGACTCCTGGGTGTGCCATCTCTCTCTCTCTCTCTCCAATTGTGGGGCATAGAAAGCCTATTATTTTTTTAGCTTGATTTGGGTTCCAAAATCTACCTGAAAAAATCACTACATCAATCAGTGGGAGATAAATATTGGCCTCTGGGCTTGTGTGCCACTCCTGACTCCTGTGTGCGTCATCTCTCACTCAGTGGGCCATAGAAAGCCTTTTTTTGTTTTATTTGTTTTCTAAATTCTCCCTGAAAAAAATCATTTTATTTTATTTGGTTTCTAAATTCTTCCTGAAAAAATCATTTTATTCTATTATTTTTTTTCCTAAAGTCTCCCTTAAAAAAAAAAAAAAAAATCAAATCAGTGGGAGATTAATATTTACATTTGTGCTTCAGTGACAGTCCTGCGTGTGTGGCATCTCTCTCATTTGTTGCCACTAACAACAGAGTGTGTAACATTGTGCCTGATTTTCGTTGTGGTCTCACTCACCTGTAAAGGGGTAGCTAAATCATACTGAAGTTATAGCTCACCGTGTAATTTGTGTGACAGCAACAAATACCGTTAGTTTGTTTACGTTTTTAAAACAATGAGGAAGTATGGTGGAAGAGGTCGTGGCCGGGGGCGTTCATTGTCAGCTGGTAATGAGGGTAGTGGTAGTGGTGGAGCATCAGCTGGTCGTGGGAAAAAAAATATTGCACCTAAGTCTGGTGCTGTGGAGCCAGGTTCGTCGTCTGGCTACACAAGGCCTCGAACGCTCCCTTTTCTGGGAGTAGGAAAACCGCTTTTAAAGCCGGAGCAGCAAGAGCAAGTTTTGGCTTATCTTGCTGACTCAGCCTCTAGCTCTTTTGCCTCCTCTCGTGAAACTGGTAAATGTCAAAGCAGCGCGTCGTTAGTGGATGTTCACGGTCAGGGACAAGTCGCTTCCTTGTCCTCTTCAGCAAAAACAACAACAGAGAAGAATGCAGCAGGCGACACAACGGGTTACTCCATGGAGCTCTTTACACATACCGTCCCTGGCTTAGAAAGTGAAGCAGTTAACAGTCCATGCCCATTACAAGTTGAATCTGACATGGAGTGCACTGCTGCACAGCCACAGCCAGACTACTATGCTGGTCCTTTGACTCAGACCACAACATTGCCCTCGCAGGGTGCTGATCAAGAATCAGACCCTGATGAGACTATGTTGCCCCATCACGAACGCTATACCACCGACCGACACGGTGACACAGACGAAGTTGCACACGAGCTACAAGAAGAGGTAATAGATGACCCAGTTCTTGACCCCGATTGGCAGCCATTGGGGGAACAGGGTGCAGGCAGCAGCAGTTCTGAAGCGGAGGAGGAGGGGCCGCAGCAGGCATCAACATCGCAACAGGTTCCATCTGCCGGGCCCGTATCTTGCCCAAAACGCGTGGCAAAGCCAAAACCTGTTGGAGGACAGCGTGGCCATCCGGTTAAAGCTCAGTCTGCAATGCCTGAAAAGGTATCCGATGCTAGAAAGAGTGCAGTCTGGCATTTTTTTAAACAACATCCAATTGATCAGCGCAAAGTCATCTGTCAAAAATGTTCAACTACCTTAAGCAGAGGACAGAATCTGAAAAGTCTCAATACAAGTTGCATGCATAGACATTTAACCACCATGCATTTGCAAGCCTGGACTAACTACCAAACGTCCCTTAAGGTTGTAGCACCCTCGGCCAATGAAGCTAGTCAGCAACGCAACATCCCTTCCGGCAGTGTAGGGCCACCATTTTCCGCACCACCTGCAGTATCTGTGCAGGTTTCTTTGCCAGGCCAAAGCAGTCAGGGTCAGGGAATCACCAGTTTCGTAGTAGGAAACACTGCATCTAGGGCACCGGTGGCAACAATACCATCTCCCACCGTCTCTCAGTCTGCCATGTCCACCGGCACCCCCGCTAGTTCCACGATCTCCAGCTCTCCAGTCCAGCTCACCCTACATGAGACTATGGTTAGAAAAAGGAAGTACTTAGCCTCGCATCCGCGTACACAGGGTTTGAACGCACACATAGCTAGACTAATCTCGTTAGAGATGATGCCCTACCGGTTAGTTGAAAGCGAAGCTTTCAAAGCCCTGATGGACTACGCTGTACCACGCTACGAGCTACCCAGTCGACACTTTTTTTCCAGAAAAGCCATCCCAGCCCTCCACCAGCATGTTAAAGAGCGCATCGTCCATGCACTCAGGCAATCTGTGAGCACAAAGGTGCACCTGACAACAGATGCATGGACCAGTAGGCATGGCCAGGGACGTTACGTGTCCATCACGGCACACTGGGTAAATGTGGTGGATGCAGGGTCCACAGGGGACAGCAAGTTTGGGACAGTTCTGCCTAGCCCATGGTCTAGGAAACAATTGGCTGTAGCCGTTCGCACCCCCTCCTCCTCCTCTTCGTCCTCCTGCAGAAGCGAGAGCTCGTCCACAGACCGCAGTCGCACAACCACTCCATCCGCAGCTGCCACTGTTGCACACCAGGTCTCCCATTATGGGGCAGCTACTGGCAAACGTCAGCAGGCTGTATTGGCTATGAAGTGTTTGGGCGACAACAGACACACCGCGGAAGTTCTGTCCGAGTTCTTGCAGAAAGAAACGCAGTCGTGGCTGGGCACTGTAGATCTTGAGGCAGGCAAGGTAGTGAGTGATAACGGAAGGAATTTCATGGCTGCCATCTCCCTTTCCCAACTGACACACATTCCTTGCCTGGCTCACACCTTAAACCTGGTGGTGCAGTGCTTCCTGAAAAGTTATCCGGGGTTATCCGACCTGCTCCTCAAAATGCGTGGACTTTGCTCACATATCCGCCGTTCGCCCGTACACTCCAGCCGTATGCAGACCTATCAGCGTTCTTTGAACCTTCCCCAGCATCGCCTAATCATAGACGTTGCAACAAGGTGGAACTCAACACTGCACATGCTTCAGAGACTGTGTGAACAGAGGCGGGCTGTTATGTTTTTGTGGGAGGATACACATACACGGGCAGGCAGTAGGATGGCAGACATGGAGTTGTCAGGTGTGCAGTGGTCGAAGATTCAAGACATGTGTCAAGTCCTTCAGTGTTTTGAGGAATGCACACGGCTGGTTAGTGCAGACAACGCCATAATAAGCATGAGCATCCCCCTAATGCGTCTGCTGATGCAAAGTTTGACGCACATAAAGGATCAGGCGTCTGCAGCTGAGGAAGAGGAAAGCCTTGATGACAGTCAGCCATTGTCTGGCCAGGGCAGTGTACAGGACGAGGTAGCGGGCGAAGAGGAGGAGGAGGACGAGGAGGATGATGGGGATGATTATATTTTTAATGAGGAAGCTTTTCCGGGGCCACTGGAAATTGGTGGCGCGGCAAGGCCGGGTTCTGGTTTTTTGAGGGACAAAAGTGACGTGGATTTGCCTGAAACTGCCCCTCAACCAAGCACAACCGCAGATTTGAGAACTGGAACTTTGGCCCACATGGCGGATTATGCCTTACGTATCCTCAAAAGGGACACACGCATAACTAAAATGATGAATGATGACGATTACTGGTTGGCCTGCCTCCTTGATCCTCGCTATAAAGGCAAATTGCAAAATATAATGCCACATGAGAACTTGGAACTAATATTAGCAACCAAACAATCAACTCTTGTTGACCGTTTGCTTCTGGCATTCCCTGCACACAGCGCCCGTGATCGTTCTCACACGAGCTGCAGGGGCCAGCAGACCAGAGGAGTTAGAGGGGCAGAAATCAGAAGTGGCGTTGGCCAGAGGGGTTTTCTGACCAGGTTGTGGAGTGATTTTGCTATGACCGCAGACAGGACAGGTACTGCAGCATCAATTCAAAGTGA
This sequence comes from Ranitomeya imitator, assembly GCF_032444005.1. Classification (NCBI taxonomy): domain Eukaryota; kingdom Metazoa; phylum Chordata; class Amphibia; order Anura; family Dendrobatidae; genus Ranitomeya; species Ranitomeya imitator. The sequence continues at coordinate 160,827,037 of NC_091288.1, read as the reverse complement.
CAGGAGACAACATTTGTCCAGTATGGTTACAAACTATTTTTCATCCCTTATCGATGTTCTCCCTCAACCGTCATTCCCATTTGATTACTGGGCATCAAAATTAGACACCTGGCCAGAATTGGCAGAATATGCATTGCAGGAGCTTGCTTGCCCGGCAGCTAGTGTCCTATCAGAAAGAGTATTCAGTGCTGCAGGTTCAATACTAACAGAAAAAAGGACTCGTCTGGCTACCCAAAATGTAGATGATCTAACCTTCATTAAAATGAACCACAACTGGATTTCGAAATCTTTTGCCCCACCTTGCCCGGCTGACACCTAGCTTTCCTATGAAAAGGTCTTGCCTGTGGACTATTCTGAATGCCTTTTCCAATCTCGTAATTTTCTGCACCTGATTGTCCAGCATACGACATGTTTACACCTCACTAAATGGCCAAACTCCCCACACGGGGCCGTGGTATCGACACTTGGCGACAGCACCCGTGAGAGTGCAGTTTGTCTGAAGAGGTGGGTGAGCCCGCTTTTGGTCGACGGCACTGCCACTGGGTCCCTCCTAGTACAATAAAGTGTCTCTGGCGGTGGTGGTGCGCACCCAACGTCAGACACACCGTTGTAATATGAGGGGCCCTGGGCCTGTACCGCCGGCCACAAGACAGTTTCCCCCCATCCCAGCTCAAACAGTGCTCTACCACTTGCAAAATTATCTCACAGCTCCACCAATGTTTAGTCTATGCGCTGACATCCTTCAATGCCTGCCACTGACAATACCATTGTATTGACATTTTTGTTATGTTAGGCCTTCGATGCCTGTCTGTGGTCACTCCTTCCACTAGGCCTCCACTGACCACACCACTGCTGCCCGTGTACCCCTGTAACCAATTTAAAATTGCCTACAGCCATGTGTTATTATTTTAGGCCTTTGATGCCTGTCTGCGGTCACTCCTTCCACTAGGCCTCCACTGACCACACCACTGCTGCCCGTGTACCCCTGGAACCAATTTAAAATTGCCTACAGCCATGTGTTATTATATTAGGCCTTCGATGCCTGTCTGCGGTCACTCCTTCCACTAGGCCTCCACTGACCACACCACTGCTGCCCGTGTACCCCTGGAACCAATTTAAAATTGCCTACAGCCATGTGTTATTATTTTAGGCCTTCGATGCCTGTCTGCGGTCACTCCTTCCACTAGGCCTCCACTGACCACACCACTGCTGCCCGTGTACCCCTGGAACCAATTTAAAATTGCCTACAGCCATGTGTTATTATTTTAGGCCTTCGATGCCTGTCTGCGGTCACTCCTTCCAGTAGGCCTCCACTGACCACACCACTGCTGCCCGTGTACCCCTGGAACCAATTTAAAATTGCCTACAGCCATGTGTTATTATTTTAGGCCTTCGATGCCTGTCTGCGGTCACTCCTTCCACTAGGCCTCCACTGACCACACCACTGCTGCCCGTGTACCCCTGAAACCAATTTAAAATTGCCTACAGCCATGTGTTATTATTTTAGGCCTTCGATGCCTGTCTGCGGTCACTCCTTCCACTAGGCCTCCACTGACCACACCACTGCTGCCCGTGTACCCCTGGAACCAATTTAAAATTGCCTACAGCCATGTGTTATTATTTTAGGCCTTCGATGCCTGTCTGCGGTCACTCCTTCCACTAGGCCTCCACTGACCACACCACTGCTGCCCGTGTACCCCTGTAACCAATTTAAAATTGCCTACAGCCATATGTTATTATTTTAGGCCTTCGATGCCTGTCTGCGGTGACTCCTTCCACTAGGCCTCCACTGACCACACCACTGCTGCCCGTGTACCCCTGGAACCAATTTAAAATTGCCTACAGCCATGTGTTATTATTTTAGGCCTTCGATGCCTGTCTGCGGTGACTCCTTCCACTAGGCCTCCACTGACCACACCACTGCTGCCCGTGTACCCCTGGAACCAATTTAAAATTGCCTACAGCCATGTGTTATTATTTTAGGCCTTCGATGCCTGTCTGCGGTCACTCCTTCCACTAGGCCTCCACTGACCACACCACTGCTGCCCGTGTACCCCTGGAACCAATTTAAAATTGCCTACAGCCATGTGTTATTATTTTAGGCCTTCGATGCCTGTCTGCGGTCACTCCTTCCACTAGGCCTCCACTGACCACACCACTGCTGCCCGTGTACCCCTGGAACCAACATCAGAAAATATAAAAATAAGTATGTTGCTTATAAAAAAGAAAATACTGGAGAGATATCAAATGCAGACATTTTAACATTAAAAACAAACACATACAACAAAAATCTGGTACAGTACTAAAAATGGCCACCAGCTACAATAACTTTCTCCTGCAAGTAGTTAACTGAAAGGTTTTTTCAATTTTAAACACAGATATGGCATCCACCGAGTGTTGTCCTGTCGCGTCTTCTTTATATTATTGCCAAGAAGATGCAAAACAATGAAAATAATAAAATCATTATTTACCAAAAAAATAGAGTAAGTCAAAACCACATTGCAAATAAACATTCATAACAAATAAAGAAGCAGGGCGCGTCCGAGGGTGAGTATATACCTAATAAGAATATAATCACCCTCGGACGCGCCCTGCTTCTTTCCGACAGCCTTCCTTCCTAAGAATCAGCCCTTCCGTGGTGTAGAGAGAGGGTTTGTTACACTCCAAGGTGTTCCCCAGGTTGCCTTTCCTGAGCTTCGATCTTCCGGCTCTCGTTTAGTAGTTGTTGGAAACTACGCTGCATTGGGCCTACAAATTGGGTATGGGGTGTAGAGAGATGGTGTGTTCCACTCCAAGGTGTTCCCCAGGTTGCCTTTCCTGAGCTTCGATCTTCCGGCTCTCGTTTAGTAGTTGTTGGAAACTACGCTGCATTAGGCCTACAAATTGGGTATGGGGTGTAGAGAGATGGTGTGTTCCACTGTAGAGAGATGGTGTGTTCCACTCCAAGGTGTTCCCCAGGTTTCCTCGCCAATGCTTCGATCATCATGCTCTCGTTTAGTAGTTGTTGGAAACTACGCTGCATTAGGCCTACAAATTGGGTATGGGGTGTAGAGAGATGGTGTGTTCCACTCCAAGGTGTTCCCCAGGTTTCCTCTCCATTGCTTCGATCTTCCGGCTCTCGTTTAGTAGTTGTTGGAAACTACGCTGCATTGGGCCTACAAATTGGGTATGGCGTGTAGAGAGATGGTGTGTTCCACTCCAAGGTGTTCCCCAGGTTGCCTTTCCTGAGCTTCGATCTTCCGGCTCTCGTTTAGTAGTTGTTGGAAACTACGCTGCATTAGGCCTACAAATTGGGTATGGGGTGTAGAGAGATGGTGTGTTCCACTGTAGAGAGATGGTGTGTTCCACTCCAAGGTGTTCCCCAGGTTTCCTCGCCAATGCTTCGATCATCATGCTCTCGTTTAGTAGTTGTTGGAAACTACGCTGCATTAGGCCTACAAATTGGGTATGGGGTGTAGAGAGATGGTGTGTTCCACTCCAAGGTGTTCCCCAGGTTTCCTCTCCATTGCTTCGATCTTCCGGCTCTCGTTTAGTAGTTGTTGGAAACTACGCTGCATTAGGCCTTCAAATTGGGTATGGGGTGTAGAGAGATGGTGTGTTCCACTCCAAGGTGTTCCCCAGGTTGCCTTTCCTGAGCTTCGATCTTCCGGCTCTCGTTTAGTAGTTGTTGGAAACTACGCTGCATTAGGCCTACAAATTGGGTATGGGGTGTAGAGAGATGGTGTGTTCCACTGTAGAGAGATGGTGTGTTCCACTCCAAGGTGTTCCCCAGGTTTCCTCGCCAATGCTTCGATCATCATGCTCTCGTTTAGTAGTTGTTGGAAACTACGCTGCATTAGGCCTACAAATTGGGTATGGGGTGTAGAGAGATGGTGTGTTCCACTCCAAGGTGTTCCCCAGGTTTCCTCTCCATTGCTTCGATCTTCCGGCTCTCGTTTAGTAGTTGTTGGAAACTACGCTGCATTAGGCCTACAAATTGGGTATGGGGTGTAGAGAGATGGTGTGTTACACTCCAAGGTGTTCCCCAGGTTTCCTCTCCATTGCTTCGATCTTCATGCTCTCGTTTAGTAGTTGTTGGAAACTACGCTGCATTAGGCCTACAAATTGGGTATGGGGTGTAGAGAGATGGTGTGTTACACTCCAAGGTGTTCCCCAGGTTTCCTCTCCATTGCTTCGATCTTCCGGCTCTCGTTTAGTAGTTGTTGGAAACTACGCTGCATTAGGCCTACAAATTGGGTATGGGGTGTAGAGAGATGGTGTGTTACACTCCAAGGTGTTCCCCAGGTTTCCTCTCCATTGCTTCGATCTTCCGGCTCTCGTTTAGTAGTTGTTGGAAACTACGCTGCATTAGGCCTACAAATTGGGTATGGGGTGTAGAGAGATGGTGTGTTATACTCCAAGGTGTTCCCCAGGTTTCCTCTCCATTGCTTCGATCTTCCGGCTCTCGTTTAGTAGTTGTTGGAAACTACGCTGCATTAGGCCTACAAATTGGGTATGGGGTGTAGAGAGATGGTGTGTTACACTCCAAGGTGTTCCCCAGGTTTCCTCTCCATTGCTTCGATCTTCCGGCTCTCGTTTAGTAGTTGTTGGAAACTACGCTGCATTAGGCCTACAAATTGGGTATGGGGTGTAGAGAGATGGTGTGTTCCACTGTAGAGAGATGGTGTGTTCCACTCCAAGGTGTTCCCCAGGTTTCCTCGCCAATGCTTCGATCATCATGCTCTCGTTTAGTAGTTGTTGGAAACTACGCTGCATTAGGCCTACAAATTGGGTATGGGGTGTAGAGAGATGGTGTGTTCCACTCCAAGGTGTTCCCCAGGTTTCCTCACCAATGATTCGATCATCATGCTCTCGTTTAGTAGTTGTTGGAAACTACGCTGCATTAGACCTACAAATTGGGTATGGGGTGTAGAGAGATGGTGTGTTCCACTCCAAGGTGTTCTCTAGGTTGCCTTTCCTGAACTTCTATCTTCAGGCTCTCATTAAATTGTGGTTAAACGGAACAACTGCATTTGGCGTACTAGTTGGTTTGGGGCCTACTATCGGTGTCTGCCGCTCCTTGCTGTTCTCCTGGTTTCCTGCCCTGAAATTCCGTTTTCAGGCGCTCGTTAAGTAGTTGTTAATGTTAGACTGCATTTGGCCTACTAGTTGGGTTGGGGCCTACTATCGGTGTCTGCCACTCCTTGCTGTTCTCCTCCACTGAACAAAGCTGTGCCGCCTGTTTACTACTGTTGCCAATTTTGAACTGCATTTCGACTACTTACTGATTTGGGCCTACTCTCTGTGTCAGCCTCTCATTCCAGTTGTCCTCCACTGCAATGCCCCCTGATTAGTCCTGTGTTACCAATTTTGAACTGCATTTAGCCAACTTTATTCTTTGGGCCTATATCTGTGTTTCCTCCTCATCCTGCCCATTGCCCAGCCAGTGATAGATGAGTCTGCTGGTACATTGACCCATAACGCAACATTTCCCGTGCACGCTACACTGCAAGATTGTGACCCTGCTGAAAGTCAGGTCCCCCTTCCCGCATACCATACCACCTTACACGGGGACAAAGAGGAAGGTGCAGATGAAAGTGCAGGTTCCTTCATCAGGTGGAGGGAGGAATACTAGTTGGCGACGTCAGTGGCACAGGGCCTCTCATGGTACGCAAAAGTGTTGCTGCCGGTGGGAGGCGCCCCCGCCGTGCAAACACACCGCTGTACTTTGAGGGGCCCTGTGCCAGTGCCAATGCCAACGAGTGGGCCCCCCCTGCTTGCTCAGGTTCACAGCACTTGCAAAGTTGAAATACTTACCTCTCCCTGCTCCACTGCCGTGACGTGGTCCAGATTTCCTGGGCCCACTAATTACTTGAACCAGCCCTACCCACCACAATTTTAGCCAAATGACCCCCAATTTCAAATGCCTTCCAATTATTATAAGGTAAATTACGCTTGACAAGCTTCATTAAGAAGAATGGATGGTTTTGACATTAAAATGGGCACTCTAGGTGTTTTCCTGGCCCCCACTCACTGCCGACTATGCTGCCCCATTGACTTGCATTGGGTTTCGTGTTTCGGTCGATCCCGACTTTACGTCATAATCGGCCGATTTCACTCGACCCGACTTTTGAGATAGTCGGGTTTCGCGAAACCCGGCTCGACTCTAAAAAGGTCAAGGTCGCTCAACTCTAATTGGCACCACATTTGCTATACGCCAGTCCTGTGGTACAGACCCTGTTATTATGGAGTCTTTAAAGAATAAAAATAATGGTCTATCAATGACTGTACTTAATTCCTGCAGTACTCGAGGGTGTATCCCATCCGGGCCCGGAGATTTGTCAATTTTAGTGATTTTTAGACGCCGCCGCCGCACTTCCTGCTGGGTTAAGCAGGTGACATTTAATGGGGAATTTTTATCACTAGTCATTTTGTCTGCCATGGGATTTTCTTGTGTAAATACTGATGAAAAAAAGTCATTTAGCATATTGGCTTTTTCCTCATCCTCATCCACCATTTTACCCAGACTATTTTTAAGGGGGCCAACACTATCATTTTTTAGTTTCTTACTATTTATGTAGTTAAAGAATATTTGGGGATTATTTTTACTCTCTCTGGCAATGAGTCTCTCTGTCTCAATCTTTGCTGCCTTGATTTGCTTTTTACAGAATTTATTTAATTTTTTGTATCTATTTAATGCCTCCTCACTACCTACTTCCTTTAATTCTCTAAATGCTTTCTTTTTGTCACTTATTGCGCCCCTTACAGCTCTATTTAGCCATATTGGTTTCCTCCTATTTCTAGTATGTTTATTCCCATATGGTATATACTATGCACAGGTCCTATCCAGGATGCTAATAAATGTCTCCCATTTTCTTTGTGTATTTTTGTGTCTCAGGATATCGTCCCATTTAATTGCACCAAGATCCTCTCTCGTCCGTTGGAAATTTGCCCTCCTGAAGTTTAGTGTCCTTGTAACCCCTCTATTACACATCTTTTTAAAGGATACATGAAAACTTTTTATTTTGTGATCACTATTTCCCAAGTGACCCCTTACCCTTATATTTGCTATGTGGTCTGGCCTGTTGGTTAATATTAGGTCTAGCAGTGCCCCCCTTCTTGTTGGGTCCTGAACCAGCTGTGAAAGGTAATTGTCTCTCACAGTTGTCAAAAACCGATTACCTTTGCTGGAACTGCAGGTTTCTGTTCCCCAATCTATTTCAGGGTAGTTGAAGTCCCCCATAATAATGACTTCTCCTTGAGTCGCAGCTTCATCTATTTGCTTTATGAGGATATTCTCCATTGCTTCCATTATTTTTGGAGATTTATAACAAACCCCTATCAGTAATTTATTATTTTTTTCCCCTCCCCTTATCTCCACCCACAGGGATTCTACATTTTCATTAAATTCACCTATATTATCACGCTGGATGGGTTTTAAGGATGATTTTACATATAGACACACACCTCCCCCTCGCTTATCTGTACGGTCATTTCTGAACAGACTATAGCTGTTATGTTTGCTAATGACAGGTGTTATGAAGGCAATCCAGAAACACAGTGTGCTTAGCGATCAGAGCGCACACAGTGATCTGACAAATACCCAAAAATACAAGAACGAGCTCTGAGACGTGGAAACTCTGTAGACTGCACACCTGATCCTATCCTAAACACAACTAAAAGCGGCTGTGGATTGCGCCTAACAACTACCTAGGCAACTCGGCACAGCCTAAGAAACTAGCTAGCCTGAAGATAGAAAAATAGGCCTGACTTGCCCCAGAGAAATTCCCCAAAGGAAAAGGCAGCCCCCCACATATAATGACTGTGAGTAAGATGAAATGACAAAACGTAGGGATGAAATAGATTCAGCAAAGTGGGGCCCGATATTCTAGGACAGAGCGAGGACAGTAAAGCGAACTTTGCAGTCTACAAAAAACCCTAAAGCAAAACCACGCAAAGGGGGGCAAAAAAAAACCACCGTGCCGAACTAACGGCACGGAGGTACACCCTTTGCGTCTCAGAGCTTCCAGCAAAACAAAAGACAAGCTGGACAGAAAAAAAGCAACAAAAAAACAAAAAGCACTTAGCTATACAGAGCAGCAGGTCACAGGAACAATCAGGAGAAGCTCAGATCCAACACTGAAACATTGACAAGGACCAAGGATAGCAGCATCAGGCGGAGTTAAGTAATGAAGCAGTTAACGAGCTCACCAGAACACCTGAGGGAGGAAGCTCAGAAGCTGCAGTACCACTTGTGACCACAGGAGTGAATTCAGCCACAGAATTCACAACAGTACCCCCCCCTTGAGGAGGGGTCACCGAACCCTCACCAGAGCCCCCAGGCCGACCAGGATGAGCCGCATGAAAGGCACGAACAAGATCGGAAGCATGAACATCAGAGGCAAAAACCCAGGAATTATCTTCCTGAGCATAACCCTTCCATTTAACCAGATACTGGAGTTTCCGTCTAGAAACACGAGAATCCAAAATCTTCTCCACAATATACTCCAATTCCCCCTCCACCAAAACCGGGGCAGGAGGCTCAACAGATGGAACCATAGGTGCCACGTATCTCCGCAACAACGACCTATGGAATACATTATGTATAGAAAAGGAGTCTGGGAGCGTCAAACGAAAAGACAGAGGATTGAGAACCTCAGAAATCCTATACGGACCAATAAAACGAGGTTTAAATTTAGGAGAGGAAACCTTCATAGGAATATGACGAGAAGATAACCAAACCAGATCCCCAACACAAAGTCGGGGACCCACACGGCGTCTGCGATTAGCGAAAAGTTGAGCTTTCTCCTGGGACAAAATCAAATTGTCCACTACCTGAGTCCAGATCTGCTGCAACCTATCCACCACAGAATCCACACCAGGACAGTCCGAAGACTCAACCTGTCCTGAAGAGAAACGAGGATGGAACCCAGAATTGCAAAAAAATGGAGAAACCAAGGTAGCCGAGCTGGCCCGATTATTAAGGGCGAACTCAGCCAACGGCAAAAAGGACACCCAATCATCCTGGTCTGCAGAAACAAAACATCTCAGATATGTTTCCAAGGTCTGATTGGTTCGTTCGGTCTGGCCATTAGTCTGAGGATGGAAAGCCGAGGAAAAGGATAGGTCAATGCCCATCCTACCACAAAAGGCTCGCCAAAACCTTGAAACAAACTGGGAACCTCTGTCAGAAACAATATTCTCAGGAATGCCATGCAACCGAACCAAATGCTGAAAGAACAAAGGTACCAAATCAGAGGAGGAAGGCAATTTAGCCAAGGGCACCAGATGGACCATTTTAGAAAAGCGATCACAGACCACCCAAATGACTGACATCTTTTGAGAAACGGGAAGGTCAGAAATGAAATCCATCGAAATATGTGTCCAAGGCCTCTTTGGGATCGGCAAGGGCAAAAGCAGCCCACTGGCACGAGAACAGCAGGGCTTAGCCCTAGCACAAATCCCACAGGACTGCACAAAAGTACGTACATCCCGTGACAGAGATGGCCACCAGAAGGATCTAGCCACTAACTCTCTGGTACCAAAGATTCCAGGATGACCAGCCAACACCGAACAATGAAGTTCAGAGATAAGTTTATTAGTCCACCTATCAGGGACGAACAGTTTCTCTGCTGGACAACGATCAGTTTTATTCGCCTGAAATTTTTGCAGCACCCGCCGCAAATCAGGGGAGATGGTAGACACAATGACTCCTTCCTTGAGGATACCCGCTGGCTCAGATAAACCCGGAGAGTCGGGCACAAAACTCCTAGACAGAGCATCCGCCTTCACATTTTTAGAGCCCGGAAGGTACGAAATCACAAAGTCGAAGCGGGCAAAAAATAACGACCAACGGGCCTGTCTAGGATTCAAGCGCTTGGCAGACTCGAGATAAGTCAAGTTCTTACGATCAGTCAATACCACCACGCGATGCTTAGCTCCTTCAAGCCAATGACGCCACTCCTCGAATGCCCACTTCATGGCCAGCAACTCTCGATTGCCCACATCATAATTACGCTCAGCGGGCGAAAACTTCCTGGAAAAGAAAGCACATGGTTTCATCACTGAGCAATCAGAACCTCTCTGTGACAAAACCGCCCCTGCTCCAATCTCAGAAGCATCAACCTCGACCTGGAACGGAAGAGAAACATCTGGCTGACACAACACAGGGGCAGAACAAAAACGACGCTTCAACTCCTGAAAAGCTTCCACAGCAGCAGAAGACCAATTAACCAAATCAGCACCCTTCTTGGTCAAATCGGTCAATGGTTTGGCAATGCTAGAAAAATTACAGATGAAGCGACGATAAAAATTAGCAAAGCCCAGGAACTTTTGCAGACTTTTCAGAGATGTCGGCTGAATCCAATCCTGGATGGCTTGGACCTTAACTGGATCCATCTCGATAGTAGAAGGGGTAAAGATGAACCCTAAAAATGAAACTTTCTGCACACCGAAGAGACACTTTGATCCCTTCACAAACAAAGAGTTAGCACGCAGGACCTGAAAAACAATTCTGACCTGCTTCACATGAGACTCCCAATCATCTGAGAAGATCAAAATGTCATCCAAGTAAACAATCAGGAATTTATCCAGATACTCACGGAAGATGTCATGCATAAAAGACTGAAACACAGATGGAGCATTGGCAAGTCCGAACGGCATCACTAGATACTCAAAATGACCCTCGGGCGTATTGAATGCAGTTTTCCATTCATCTCCTTGCCTGATTCTCACCAGATTATACGCACCACGAAGATCTATCTTAGTGAACCAACTAGCCCCCTTAATCCGAGCAAACAAGTCAGATAACAATGGCAAGGGATACTGAAATTTAACAGTGATCTTATTAAGAAGGCGGTAATCAATACACGGTCTCAGCGAACCATCCTTCTTGGCTACAAAGAAGAACCCTGCTCCCAGTGGTGATGACGATGGGCGAATATGTCCCTTCTCCAGGGATTCCTTCACATAACTGCGCATAGCGGCGTGTTCGGGCACGGATAAATTAAATAATCGACCTTTAGGGAATTTACTACCAGGAATCAAATTGATAGCACAATCACAATCCCTATGCGGAGGTAGAGCATCGGACTTGGGCTCTTCAAATACATCCTGATAATCAGACAAGAACTCTGGGACCTCAGAAGGGGTGGATGACGAAATCGACAAAAATGGAACATCACCATGTACCCCCTGACAACCCCAGCTGGATACCGACATGGAATTCCAATCCAATACTGGATTATGGGTTTGTAGCCATGGCAACCCCAACACGACCACATCATGCAGATTATGCAACACCAGAAAGCGAATAACTTCCTGATGTGCAGGAGCCATGCACATGGTCAGCTGGGCCCAGTATTGAGGTTTATTCTTGGCCAAAGGTGTAGCATCAATTCCTCTCAATGGAATAGGACACCGCAAAGGCTCCAAGAAAAACCCACAACGTTTAGCATAATCCAAATCCATCAGATTCAGGGCAGCGCCCGAATCCACAAACGCCATGACAGAAAACGACGACAAAGAGCATATCAAGGTAATGGACAGAAGGAATTTGGACTGTACAGTACCAATGACGGCAGACCTAGCGGACCGCTTAGTGCGCTTAGGACAATCAGAAATAGCATGAGTGGAATCACCACAGTAGAAACACAGACCATTCAGACGTCTGTATTCCTGCCGTTCAACTCTAGTCATAGTCCTATCGCACTGCATAGGCTCAGGTTTAACCTCAGGCAGTACCGCCAAATGGTGCACAGATTTACGCTCGCGCAAGCGTCAACCGATCTGAATGGCCAAAGACAAAGACTCATTCAAACCAGCAGGCATAGGAAATCCCACCATGACATCCTTAAGAGCCTCAGAGAGACCCTTTCTGAACAAAGCTGCCAGCGCAGATTCATTCCACGGAGTGAGTACTGACCATTTCCTAAATTTCTGACAATATACTTCTATATCATCCTGACCCTGGCACAAAGCCAGCAAATTTTTCTCAGCCTGATCCACTGAATTAGGCTCATCGTACAGCAATCCGAGCGCCAGGAAAAACGCATCGACACTACTCAATGCAGGGTCTCCTGGCGCAAGAGAAAATGCCCAGTCTTGAGGGTCGCCGCGCAAAAAAAAGAAATAATAATCAAAACCTGTTGAATAGGATTACCAGAAGAATGAGGTTTCAAGGCCAGAAATAGCTTACAATTATTTTTGAAACTTAGAAACTTAGTTCTATCTCCAAAAAACAAATCAGGAATAGGAATTCTTGGTTCTAACATAGATTTCTGATCAATAGTATCTTGAATTTTTTGTACATTTATAACGAGATTATCCATTGAAGAGCACAGACCCTGAATATCCATGTCCACACCTGTGTCCAGAATCACCCAAATGTCTAGGGGAAAAAAAAAAGTGAACACAGAGCAGAAGAAAAAAAAAAAAATGATGTCAGAACTTTTTCTTTCCCTCTATTGAGAATCATTAGTTGGGCTCCTTGTACTGTTATGTTTGCTAATGACAGGTGTTATGAAGGCAATCCAGAAACACAGTGTGCTTAGCGATCAGAGCGCACACAGTGATCTGACAAATACCCAAAAATACAAGAACGAGCTCTGAGACGTGGAAACTCTGTAGACTGCACACCTGATCCTATCCTAAACACAACTAAAAGCGGCTGTGGATTGCGCCTAACAACTACCTAGGCAACTCGGCACAGCCTAAGAAACTAGCTAGCCTGAAGATACAAAAATAGGCCTGACTTGCCCCAGAGAAATTCCCCAAAGGAAAAGGCAGCCCCCCACATATAATGACTGTGAGTAAGATGAAAAGACAAAATGTAGGGATGAAATAGATTCAGCAAAGTGGGGCCCGATATTCTAGGACAGAGCGAGGACAGTAAAGCGAACTTTGCAGTCTACAAAAACCCTAAAGCAAAACCACGCAAAGGGGGGCAAAAAAAACCCACCGTGCCGAACTAACGGCACGGAGGTACACCCTTTGCGTCTCAGAGCTTCCAGCAAAACAAAAGACAAGCTGGACAGAAAAAAAGCAACAAAAAAACAAAAAGCACTTAGCTATACAGAGCAGCAGGTCACAGGAACAATCAGGAGAAGCTCAGATCCAACACTGAAACATTGACAAGGAGCAAGGATAGCAGCATCAGGCGGAATTAAGTAATGAAGCAGTTAACGAGCTCACCAGAACACCTGAGGGAGGAAGCTCAGAAGCTGCAGTACCACTTGTGACCACAGGAGTGAATTCAGCCACAGAATTCACAACATATAGCCCTGCAAGTTAACAGCCCAGTCATGGCTCTCATCCAGCCACGTTTCAGATAGCCCCACCATGTCATAATTATGCTCCAACAACATTAGTTCTAATTCGTCCATTTTGTTGGCGAGGCTTCTGGCATTAGTATACATGCACTTGATGTTCCTCTCTGTACCTCTACTCTTTCTTAAATTATTAACTGTTCTAACCCCACCCCCCATGCCACCGCCACCCCCAACTTCCTTATTTGTGCCCAGGTCTCTGTCTGCACTATCTTCCCCTCCTATAAATTGAATACCCTCCCCCCAATCCCTAGTTTAAACAATCCTCCAACCTTCTAGCCATTTTCTCCCACAGCACAGCTGCACCTTCCCCATTGAGGTGCAGCCCGTCCCTAGTGTAGAGCCTGTAGCCAACTGAGAAGTCGGCCCAGTTCTGCAGGAACCCAAACCCCTCCTTCCTACACCAATTCTTGAGCCACTTATTAATCTCCCTAATCTCCCGTTGCCTCTCTGGCGTGGCACGTGGTACAGGCAGTATTTCGGAGAATACCACGTTGGAGGTCCTTGCTTTCAGCTTGCAGCCTAATTCCCTGAAATCATCTTTAAGGACCTTCCACCTACCTCTAACTTTGTCATTTGTGCCAATGTGCACCATGACCGCTGGGTCCTCACCAGCCCCTCCCAGTAATCTGTCCACCCGATCAGCGATGTGTCGGACTCGAGCGCCAGGTAGGCAGCACACCGTTCGATGATCCCTGTCTTTGTGACAGATTGCCCTATCTGTTCCCCTAATAATTGAGTCGCCCACTACCAGCACCTGTCTGGCCTGCCCTGCGCTCCTATTTCCCTCCTTACTGGAGCAGTCACTCCCCCGGCTTTCAGAGGACATGCCTGGCTGCAGCAGTGCTACCCCTGTACTGGCACCCCCCTCATCTGCCAACTTAGCAAACTTATTGGGGTGTTCCAGATCAGGACTAGCCACCCTGGCACTCTTCCCTCTACCCCGCTTCCTAACTGTCACCCAGCTTGCTACTTCACCGTCCTGCAGCTCCATCCCACCCCCCCCCCTCATCTGTCCCATTGAGCGTCTGCTCCGTGAGCAGAAGACTCCTCTCCATATTGTCAATGGATCTCAGTGTTGCCAGCTGCACATTTAGAGTCAGAATCTGGGTTTCCAAATGCACAACGTGCTCACATCTCGCACAGCAGTATGCACCCTCGATCGGCTGCTCAAGGACTGCATACATTTGGCAAGATGTGCACTGGATGGCATTAACAATCGTGGAGCACATTTCCTAATGGGGATTGCACCAGACAGAAAAGTTAAATAATAAAAAAATAAATAAATAAATACAAAGTATTACCGGTAATACAAAACAGACAGTAATTCAGTAATTCCTCCCTTGGAAACTCCCTGACTCCAAAGTCACTGAATCATAAGTCACACTTACCGCCGTCCACACTTACGCTCTGGTCACACTCAGCTCGCTCACACTCGCTATGCTGAAGATTTATAGATTTTTTTTTTCTCTAGTTCCCCTCAACAGCAATCAACCTTGCTGTTCAAATGCACTTCCAAAAAGTGGGTGCATAAGATAACAAATCTGAGTCTCTAGTGTTGATAGTGGTGTTGAAGCTGAACTATCAGACTAACAGCCTTTCTAAAGGCTAATTACTTGCTTTGCTGCTTGTATCACATATATTTTGCATTTAGTCTAGGGAGGAAGAAAGAGTTGCAGGAGCAGAGACAGTGGCAGAATACAATCTGTAGACAAGGAATTGGGCTGTGCAGTCCCATGCAAAAAAAAGTTGTAGCTTTTTTCTTTGTGTGTGAAAACATTTAATATATTTTGTGATCCTTTAAGTATTATGTGCTTTCAGGTACATTTTTGTGTTATTTAACTATCCAAAAATGTGTCGAATTTTTTTTTCCGGATTAAATTACTCACCCAAAGAATATTCCATGGCCTGGGGTACATCTTTGGGATATCTAACGCTCCAAAAAAGCATTAAAAAAAGGTTAAAGGTAATTTTCTCACCAACACAGTATTCTGTGGTCTGGAGTAGGGTTGAGCGAAACGGATCGGCCAATTCCAATTCCACTGTGGGATCGGGTCGGCAGTGGGCGATCTTCGCTTCAAAGTCAGGTTTCATTTTTATATATATATATATATATATATATATATATATATATATATATGTCATTGAGACACATATATATATATATATATATATATATATATTTATATTTACTTCAGCGCGATAATGCAGAAAAGCCGGTAATTCAATTGCCGGCTTTTCATATCTCCTTCCTAAACCCAACATGATATGAGACATGGTTTACATACAGTAAACCATGTCATATCCCCATTTTTTTTGCATATTCCACACTACTAATGTTAGTAGTGTGTATGTGCAAAATTTGGGCGCTGTAGCTATTAAATTTAACCCCTTCATGACCCAGCCTATTTTGACCTTAAAGACCTTGCCGTTTTTTGCTATTCTGACCAGTGTCCCTATATGAGGTAATGCGTAACAAAACCTGGCACTCAACTTTTATGTCTGAGGAGATATTTATTAATCAGCAACAAAACGTTTCGGTCCTTTACAAACTGGACCTTCATCAGTTACGTGCTATTAAGCGTGTGGTTATAGGCAATGTGCTTCTATGAGTAGGCAATTAGTAGAAGTGGCTGTCAGGAAGCAGACCATGTAGATGCAAGGGCAATATCCAAATGCCGTAAGCCGAGATGACGCGGTGTCCACCGCTAGTCCTGGCGCTGTGCTAGGAGGACGCCCTTACATTTAAATTGATGGCGAGTCGCTAGAAGTATAACAACCAAACAACAAATTGGAACCGTCCGCTAGTGGCACAATACTACTTAGATTCCTAAGAGGATAGCAGGATAAGAAAGTGATAACATACCGTGCTATTAAGCGTGTGGTTATAGGCAATGTGCTTCTATGAGTAGGCAATTAGTCTGTAATGAAAGGGTAACCATGAGGGAGGTGGGTAAGAAGAGGGGTGGTATAAGATGTAATGATACATACAGAAGTGGCTGTCAGGAAGCAGACCATGTAGATGCAAGGGCAATATCCTATCAGGACATAACGTGTGGAGGGTTATAAATAAGCGCTGACTAAGCCCCATATTAATATAATGTAAAGAGTCCTAGCAACTTACCAAATGCCGTAAGCCGAGATGACGCGGTGTCCACCACTAGTCCTGGCGCTGTGCTAGGAGGACGTCAAGGCTGTACTGCGGTCTGAGCGGTAAATGCACCGCCGACCGGAAGTGGGCGTGTCGGGCGCGTCCTCGCGCGCGGCCTACTACGTCACCGCTGTAATGGCGGTGCGTTCCAAGAGGCAACATGTGCGTGTCAAGCCGCGGGGTGTGTCCTGGCAGAGGGGGAGTGTTTACTACACCGCAGCGAAAAAGCGCAACTGCGGTGTGAAACAAGGGAAACCTAGTTAATGTAGCTAAGGGGCAAAGAGAGGAGGTGATATATCCAAGAGACCGGATAGATACCTATATCAATACTACCGTAAGAGGAAAAGATATATGGGACGCTAGTAATCTATGTGCGTTATAAGCACACATATAAGAAGGGGATATTAAGTAGAACAAGGGCGGACCCATGGCGGCTGACTAAAAAGACCCATACAGATAAGGTAGTGACATAGTAATTAGGAAGCGTAGACATGAAAACCTAGGCAAGATGAGATATATAGAAGGTTAGTGCAGCTCAGTACATGGAAAGCCGTGCCTGGAGGCGATGTTACATTAGTTTAAAGTTGTGCCAGTGAATAATGGGTGAGTCGTCATGCTATGGTTAGTGCCACGTAGCAGGGTTCTCGATCCCAGAGTCAGTACAGGCGATTCTAGAATGAGTAAACAAAGGGAACAGTTAGCATGATCATAATACAAGTCAAAACTAACAGAGATGACTAATACATTGGTTTAGATAAATGCCAGCAAGTCATAGTCCCTATTAAGCCCTTTTGGTGTGAGGGTATCCAGCGTATGTATCCAGAAAGCCTCACGCTTTTTCAAAAGCGCAATACGATCCCCCCCTCTTCGCTGTGGTGGAATGGAATCAATAACTTGATATTTCAACTGGGAGATGGTATGACCCTGATATGCGAAATGATGGGGAACTGGTAGTAGCAGATTGTTACAACGTATGGTCGATTTGTGTTTCGATATCCTATCACGTACTGGTTGGGTTGTTTCCCCGATATACAATAAGCCACATGGGCATTTAATGAGATAAACTACAAACGAAGATTGACATGTATAATAGTTTTTAATCCCAAAGCTTCTCCCCGTGTGTGGATGCTGAAAGGTATGGCCTTTTTGAACATTCCCACACTGTGCACAGTGTAGGCACGGGAATGTGCCCATTTTGGGATGTGATAGGAATCTAGATTTCGTCGTTTGTGTGGACCCAAAATCAGCTCTAACCAGTGTATCCCTAATGTTCTGGGGTCTCTTGTAGCACGGTAAAAAGGGTAATTTAAATTCTGGTACTGTGGGATATGCTGCTGACAGTAAAGACCAGTGTTTTCTAATATGCTTATGGAGAATGGAGGTTACGGGGTGGTAGGTGTGTACGAAAGGGACCCTCTTACCCTGATCATTTGTCCGTATCCGAGGAGGTGGGTTTTTTTGTTCCTCAAGAATGTGTTTTGGATATCCACGCTGGTAAAATTTGGTGGTCATGTCTTGAAATTTGGGCGTCCTCCTAGCACAGCGCCAGGACTAGCGGTGGACATCGCGTCATCTCGGCTTACGGCATTTGGATATTGACCTTGCATCTACATGGTCTGCTTCCTGACAGCCACTTCTACTAATTGCCTACTCATAGAAGCACATTGCCTATAACCACACGCTTAATAGCACGTAACTGATGAAGGTCCAGTTTGTAAAGGACCGAAACGTTTTGTTGCTGATTAATAAATATCTCCTCAGACATAAAAGTTGAGTGCCAGGTTTTGTTACGTATGGTATGGTGTTGGAACCTACCTGAGCACCTCTTGTCTTTAGGCTGTGCACCAGGTTTTATATTTAAATTTCCTTTATGAGGTAATAACTCAGGAACGCTTCAATGGATCCTAGCGGTTCTGAGATTGTATTTTCGTGACATATTGGGCTTCGTGTTAGTGGTAAATTTAGGTCAATAAATTCTGTGTTTATTTGTGATAAAAACGGAAATTTGGCGAAAATTTTGAAAATTTCGAAATTTTCACATTTTGAATTTTTATTCTGTTAAACCAGAGAGTTATGTGACACAAAATAGTTAATGAATAACATTTCCCACATGTCTACTTTACATCAGCCCAATTTTGGAAACAAAATTTTTTTTGCTAGGAAGTTATAAGGGTTAAAATTTGACCAGCAATTTCTCATTTTTACAACGAAATTTACAAAACCATTTTTTTTAGGGACCACCTCACATTTGAAGTCAGTTTGAGGGGTCTATATGGCTGAAAATACCCAAAAGTGACACCATTCTAAAAACTGCACCCCTCAAGGTGCACAAAACCACATTCAAGAAGTTTATTAACCCTTCAGGTGCTTCACAGCAGCAGAAGCAACATGGAAGGAAAAAATGAACATTTAACTTTTTAGTCACAAAAATGATTTTTTAGCAACAATTTCTTTATTTTCCCAATGGTAAAAGGAGAAACTGAACAACAAAAGTTGTTGTCCAATTTGTCCTGAGTACGCTGATACCTCATATGTGGGGGTACACCACTGTTTGGGCGCACGGCAGGGCTTGGAAGGGAAGGAGCGCCATTTGACTTTTTGAATGAAAAATTGGCTGCACTCTTTAGCGGACACCATGTCACGTTTGGAGAGCACCCGTGTGCCTAAAAATTGGAGCTCCCCCACAAGTGACCCCATTTTGGAAACTAGACGCCCCAAGGAACTTATCTAGATGCATAGTGAGTCCTTTAAACCCCCAGGTGCTTCACAAATTGATCCGTAAAAATGAAAAATTACTTTTAAAAAAAAAAAAAATTATTTTAACCTCAATTTTTTCATTTTCACATGGACAACAGGATAAAATGGATCCTATAATTTGTTGGGCAATTTCTCCTGAGTACACCGATACCTCACATGTGGGGGTAAACCACTGTTTGGGCACATGGTAAGGCTCGGAAGGGAAGGAGCGCCATTTGACTTTTTGAATGAAAAATTATCTCCATCGTTAGCGGACACCATGTCGCGTTTGGAGAGACCCTGTGTGCCTAAACATTGGAGCTCCCCCACAAGTGACCCCATTTTGGAAAATGGACCCCCCAAGGAACTTATCTAGATGCCTAGTGAGCCCTTTAAACCCCCAGGTGCTTCACAAATTGATCCGTAAAAATGAAAAAGTACTTTTTTTTCACAAAACAATTCTTTTCGCCTCAATTTTTTCATTTTCACATGGGCAATAGGATAAAATGGATCCTAAAATTTGTTGAGCAATTTCTCCCGAGTACGCCGATACCTCATATGTGGGGGTAAACCATTGTTTGGGCACACGGCAGGGCTCGGAAGGGAAGGCGCGCCTTTTGACTTTTTGAATGAAAAATTAGCTCCAATTGTTAGCGGACACCATGTCGCGTTTGGAGAGCCCCTGTGTGCCTATGCATTGGAGCTCCCCCACAAGTGACCCCATTTTGGAAACTAGACCCCCCAAGGAACTTATCTAGATGTATACTGAGCACTTTAAACCCCCAGGTGCTTCACAGAAGTTTATAATGCAGAGCCATGAAAATAAAAAATAATTTTTCTTTTATCAAAAATGATTTTTAGCCTGGAATTTCC
Source organism: Ranitomeya imitator (assembly GCF_032444005.1). Taxonomy (NCBI): domain Eukaryota; kingdom Metazoa; phylum Chordata; class Amphibia; order Anura; family Dendrobatidae; genus Ranitomeya; species Ranitomeya imitator. Next base: position 160,806,973 of record NC_091288.1, on the reverse strand, counting down.
TATTTTGCCAATGGTAATAGGAGAAATTGGACCACAAATGTTGTTGTCCAGTTTGTCCTGAGTACGCAGATACCCCATATGTGGGGGTAAACCACTGTTTGGGCGCACGGCAGGGCTCAGAAGAGAAGGCACGCCATTTGGCTTTTTAAATGGAAAATTAGCTCCAATCATTAGCGGACACCATGTCGCGTTTGAAGAGCCCCTGTGTGCCTAAACATTGGAGATCCCCCACAAATGACCCCATTTTGGAAACTAGACCCCCAAAGGAACTAATCTAGATGTGTGGTGAGCACTTTGAACCCTCAAGTGCTTCACAGAAGTTTATAACGCAGAGCCATGAAAAAAAAAAAAAAATTATTTTCTCAAAAATGATTTTTTAGCCCGCAATTTTTTATTTTCCCAAGGGTAACAGGAAAAATTTGACCCCAAAAGTTGTTGTCCAGTTTCTCCTGAGTACGCTGATACCCCATGTGTGGGGGTAAACCACTGTTTAGGCACATGCTGGGGCTCGGAAGTGAAGTAGTGACGTTTTGAAATGCAGACTTTGATGGAATGCTCTGCGGGCGTCACGTTGCGTTTGCAGAGCCCCTGATGTGGCTAAACAGTAGAAACCCCCCACAAGTGACCCCATTTTGGAAACTAGACCCCCCAAGGAACTTATCTAGATATGTGGTGAGCACTTTGAACCCCCAAGTGCTTCACAGACGTTTACAACGCAGAGCCGTGAAAATAAAAAATCATTTTTCTTTCCTCAAAAATGATGTTTTAGCAAGCAATTTTTTATTTTCTCAAGGGTAACAGGAGAAATTGGACCCCAATAATTGTTGCGCAGTTTGTCCTGAGTATGCTGGTACCCCATATGTGGGGGTAAACCACTGTTTGGGCACACGTCGGGGCTCGGAAGTGAGGGAGCACCATTAGACTTTTTGAATACAAGATTGGCTGGAATCAATGGTGGCGCCATGTTGCCTTTCGAGACCCCCTGATGTGCCTAAACAGTGGAAACCCCTCAATTCTAACTCCAACACACCCCTAACCCTTATCCCAACTGTAGCCGTAACCCTAACCACAGCCTTAACCCCAACACACCCCTAACCACAACCCTAACCCCAACACACCCCTAACCCTAACCACAACCCTAATTCCAACCCAACCCTAAGGCTATGTGCCAACGTTGCGGATTCGTATGAGATTTTTCAGCACCGTTTTTGAAAAATCCGCGGGTAAAAGGCACTGCGTTTTACCTGCGGATTTACCGCGGATTGCCAGTGTTTTTTGTGCGGATTTCACCTGTGGATTCCTATTGAGGAACAGGTGTAAAATGCTGCGGAATCCGCACAAAGAATTGACATGCTGCGGAAAATACAATGTAGCGTTTCCGCGTGGTATTTTCCGCACCATGGGCACAGCGGATTTGGTTTTCCATATGTTTACATGGTACTGTAAACCTGATGGAACACTGCTGCGGATCCGCAGCCAAATCCGCACCGTGTGCACATAGCCTAATTCTAAAGGTATGTGCACACGCTGCGGAAAACGCTGCGGATCCGCAGCAGTTTCCCATGAGTTTACAGTTCAATGTAAACCTATGGGAAACAAAAATCGCTGTACACATGCTGCAGAAAAACTGCACGGAAACGCAGCGGTTTACATTCCGCAGCATGTCACTTCTTTCTGCGGATTACGCAGAGGTTTTACAACTGCTCCAATAGAAAATCGCAGTTGTAAAACCGCAGTGAAATGCGCAGAAAAAACGCGGTAAATCCGCGATAAATCCACAGCGGTTTAGCCCTGCGGATTTATCAAATCCTCTGCGGAAAAATCTGCAGAGGACCAGAATACGTGTGCACATCCTGAACCCTAACCCTAACCCTACCCCTAACCCTAACCCTACCCCTAACCTTACCCTTACCCCTAACCCTACACCTAACCCTACCCCTAACCCTACCCCTAACCCTACCCCTAACCCTAACCCTAGTTCTTTCCCCAACATTAGTGGAACAAAAAAAAAATTCTTTATTTTTTTTTATTGTCCCTACCTATGGGGGTGACAAAGGGGGGGGGGGGGTCATTTACTATTTTTTTTATTTTGATCACTGAGATAGGTTATATCTCAGTGATCAAAACTCACTTTGGTTTGAATCTGCCGGTCGGCAGATTCGGCGGGCGCACTGCACATGCGCCCGCCATTTTGGAAGATGGCGGCGCCCAGGAAAGAAGACGGACGGACCCCGGGAGGCTAGGTAAGTATAAGGGGGGGGAGATCAGGGCACGGGGGGGGCGTTGGAGTACGGGGGGTGGATCGGAGCATGGGGGGGGTGGATCGGAACACGGGGGGGTGGATTGGAGCACGGGGTGGGAGATCGCTGTGCGGGGGGTGGATCGGAGCACGGGGGGGATCACAGTGCGGGGGGGTGGATCAGAGTGCGGGGGGTTTGATTGGAGCACGGGGGGTGTGATTGGAGCACGGGGGGTGTGATTGGAGCACGGGGGGTGTGATTGGAGCACGGGGGGAGCGGACAGGAGGACGGGGGAGCGGAGCACAGGACGGAGGGGAGCGGACCACAGATCGGGGGGCTGGGGGGGTGATCAGTGGGGTGGGGTGGGTGCACATAAGTGTTTCCAGCCATGGCCGATGGTATTGCAGCATCGGCCATGGCTGGATTGTAATATTTCACCAGTTTTTTAGGTGAAATATTACAAATCGCTCTGATTGGCAGTTTCACTTTCAACAGCCAATCAGAGCGATCGTAGCCACGGGGGGGTGAAGCCACCCCCCCTGGGCTAAACTACCACTCCCCCTGTCCCTGCAGATCGGGTGAAATGGGAGTTAACCCTTTCACCCGATCTGCAGGGACGCGATCTTTCTGTGACACAGCATATGCGTCACAGGTCGGATTGGCACCGACTTTCAAGACGCATACGCTGTGTCACAGGTCGGGAAGGGGTTAAGGGTTAAATCGTGGAAAAAATTGGCGTGGGCTCCCGTGCAATTTTCTCCGCCAGACTGGTAAAGCCAGTGACTGAGGGCAGATTTTAATAGCCTGGAGAGGGTCCACAGTTATTGGCCCCCCCCTGGCTAAAAACATCTGCCCCCAGCCACCCCAGAAAAGGCACATCTGGAAGATGCGCCTATTCTGGCACTTGGCCACTCTCTTCCCATTCCCGTGTAGCGGTGGGATATGGGGTAATGAAGGGTTAATGCCACCTTGCTATTGTAAGGTGACATTAAGCCAGATTAATAATGGAGAGGCATCAATTATGACACTTATCCATTATTAATCCAATTGTATGAAATGGTTAAAAAACACACACCGGTTGGTTATTCTTGGCTCCTACAGTGCTCCGTACCGTTGACAGGGGCACCACGTGACGTACAGGACACATGACCCGAACTGGACGCAGGTCCTGTCAGCTGCAACGTTACATAGCGCCGCGCTCTCACCTACTTCCTCTTGCAAGGGGCGGCTGTCACCGGCCGGGACAGCACGTCGTGGACGATCACCTCTGACCACCGCAAGGGAAGCGAAGCTAAGTATCAAACTCATAGTACTTACATGTGTCGCTCCTGCTGAGACCTTCCATTTATAACTGTGCATGTATCCAGTAGCAGGTATGATTCTTCCTCTATTTTACATGCATGTGTATTTATGAGGACAGAACTTTTTTCAGCCTAGTATGCCCATTTTGGTACTTTTTATTCATATTTCATATTTTTTATTCAATTATTTCTTAAACTATAGTTTTTCCATATTGATAATCTTGATACCAAAACAGTTTTTAGCACACAGGAATACACCTCCCAAATATTTCATTATATCTTCTTGCCTTTGCCCTTAGACTCGGAGTACCATACTCCTAATCGTACGCAAGTATCCTCAAAACTCCTAGCGCAGTCCTCTTCTCACAAGGTAAATAGCTAAAATCTATATTACTAATTTCATTTTATCTCTATGCATTTTTAGCGCAAGTTTGATTTTTTAATCGCATTTATAGTACTTTTTCTTCCCCTATGTGGTAAGGGACTTACTTGCTGCTTTTTTATGCTGTTTCACTAGCGCCGCTACATCACTCTATAAACAAGATATAATACATGATATAATATATGAAATTAGGAAAAAAGGGACAAAAATAAACAAAGTAGATAAGAGAAGGATAATACCAAAGAATAGGTAAAAGTGTATGTATATCTATTAGTGAACTAAATGAAAGTGACACAAAACATGTGAAGAGTGATATACACAGAACACCAAAAGAGGAAAACAAAAGCACAAAGAAAACACCGACACTGATAATATATTAAAAGTGCTGATGTGTATTTAATATAGTGAATATGGCTCAGAATCCATTACAGTAGTATAGGAATAAACCTGGAGTATAGCAAATTGTAATTAGGATGATAGCAGCAACAGTGAATACATAGAAAACTAAAACTTATATATAATATGCATCTGCTGCGTAAAAAAGTCATGTTAGTCCAAAGGATATCTAAAAAACCACAATCAAAATTATAGGTGTTGCAAATATAGCTGTTAGTACTGTCCTAGCCTCCAGTAGTACGGGGTATAGTGTGGTTTTGGCCCATACGGCCTTTATCTATTGATGGCTTTACGGTATTCATAGTGGCTGTCTTTCAGAGTTTTACAGACTTGCTATATGGTAATTTCCCACAATTACAGTGTACTTACCTGGCTCTAGTATCCTGATTTTTGCTGACCGCAATATGGGTTGTTTTTGAGGAACCTTGTTCATGTCTATATATGTGTGTTTTGTAATTTAAGTGTTAAATAAAAGCATTTGTTTTTAAAAAAATGTATTTAAGTGGCACTTCTTGGATCACAGCTTAGTATCTGTGCTCCTGATGTGATATAACTGTTATATGAGGTGTTGCCCACTCCCCAGTAGGGGTTATGGGCTTGGGCGTTATGCTTACAATCAAAAAATATAGTGTTATATGACCAAAATATTACTAGAATAAAATAGATAGTAAACATAATAAAAGGTCATACACATACAATAACATTACATACGTGTCTATATGTCAATGGCCTTATTGACATATAGACACGTATGTAATGTTATTGTATGTGTATGACCTTTTATTATGTTTACTATCTATTTTATTCTAGTAATATTTTGGTCATATAACACTATATTTTTTGATTGTGTTTTTTTTAGATATCCTTTGGGCTTTTGTTTTCCTCTTTTGGTGTTCTGTGTATATCACTCTTCACATGTTTTGTGTCACTTTCATTTAGTTCACTAATAGATATACATACACTTTTACCTATTCTTTGGTATTATCCTTCTCTTATCTACTTTGTTTATTTTTGTCCCTTTTTTCCTTATTTCATACAGTATATACACTAGTATTATATCTCACATTATTACCTTATAGTTCATATACCACTTTTGTCACCCATATCACTATTTATATATTTTACGCTGGCTCGTTCATTTCAGTGATACTGTACCTATATCCGGTGCACATTCCTGCACATGTTTTTTGTGTTTTGTTTTTTCAAGAGTTAAGTTTTATTGTAGATGATGTTACTTTTAGTTATAGGCCTGGTCCGCTTCTTAATGGACATATACTTACATCACAGGGCACTTTGCATTATATGCTATATTGTGGGTGGCGTCTTTTATTCTGCCCCATACTCTCTTAGCAATGGTATCCTTTCACACGGTGGTTTGTGCGCCTGCGCATTGATGCACTGGGGTGTTGCCAGCGACGGTGTCTATCATTGGTTGGGGGCGGAATGCCGGGGCGGTTCCCTGCTCACACGTTCATGTGTGGCCGGTGGCTCGACCTCGGTGTCTCACCTCCTACCATGACGCACTCACTGACCTCACTTTGCCCGGGAGTGTCATGCCGCATGCGCCGCTTTAAACCATCGATTTTGGTGCTTACCGCCTCTACCCTTAATATACTACAACTACCAGTATCCTTCGTGGTCCATTTCCGGTCACATGTTGTGTGACATTCTTTGTTTTGATTGGCTACTCCTCATTTAAAATGGGCATGTTTCCGATGTGATGCCACCCCCCCTACTTGGTTTATCTATTACATTACTTAGTTCTCTCAGTATTCGTGGGTGTATGCCATCCGGACCCGGAGATTTATCTATTTTAATCTTATTTAGCCGGTTTCGCACCTCTTCTTGGGTTAGATTGGTGACTCTTAATATAGGGTTTTCATTGTTTCTTGGGATTTCACCTAGCATTTCATTTTCCACCGTGAATACCGTGGAGAAGAAGGTGTTTAATATGTTAGCTTTTTCCTCGTCATCTACAACCATTCTTTCCTCACTATTTTTTAAGGGGCCTATATTTTCAGTTTTTATTCTTTTACTATTGATATAGTTGAAGAACAGTTTGGGATTAGTTTTACTCTCATTAGCAATGTGCTTCTCTGTTTCCTTTTTGGCAGCTTTAATTAGTTTTTTAGATAAAGTATTTTTCTCCCTATAGTTTTTTAGAGCTTCAATGGTGCCATCCTGCTTTAGTAGTGCAAATGCTTTCTTTTTACTGTTAATTGCCTGTCTTACTTCTTTGTTTAGCCACATTGGGTTTTTCCTATTTCTAGTCCTTTTATTCCCACAAGGTATAAACCGCTTACAGTGCCTATTTAGGATGTTCTTCAACATTTTCCATTTATTATCTGTATTCTTATTTCTGAGGATATTGTCCCAGTCTACCAGATTAAGGGCATCTCTAAGCTGGTCAAACTTTGCCTTCCTAAAGTTCAGTGATTTTGTGACTCCCTGACAAGTCCCCCTAGTGAAAGACAGGTGAAACTGTGCAATATTGTGGTCGCTATTTCCTAGATGCCCGACCACCTGCAGATTTGTTATTCTGTCAGGTCTATTAGATAGTATTAGGTCTAAAAGTGCTGCTCCTCTGGTTGGATTCTGCACCAATTGTGAAAGACAATTTTTCTTGGTTATTAGCAGAAACCTGTTGCCTTTATGGGTTTCACAGGTTTCTGTTTCCCAGTTAATATCCGAGTAGTTAAAGTCCCCCATAACCAGGACCTCATTATGGGTTGCAGCTTCATCTATCTGCTTTAGAAGTAGACTTTCCATGGTTTCTGTTATATTTGGGGGTTTGTAACAAACCCCAATGAGAATTTTGTTACCATTTTTCCCTCCATGAATTTCGACCCATATGGACTCGACATCCTCATTCCCTTCGCTAATATCCTCCCTTAAAGTGAACTTTAGACAAGACTTTACATAGAGACAAACCCCTCCTCCTCTCCGATTTTTACGATCCTTTCTAAACAGACTGTAACCCTGTAAGTTAACTGCCCAATCATAGCTTTCATCTAACCATGTCTCGGTTATTCCCACTATGTCAAAGTTACCTGTAGATATTTCTGCTTCTAGTTCTTCCATCTTGTTTGTCAGGCTTCAGGCGTTTGCGAGCATGCAGTTTAGAGGATTTTGTTGGAGGTGGAATGGGAAATGATGGGGGTGGGGGAGGAAATGATGGAGGTGGTGGAATGGGCAATGATGGGGGTGGGGGGAGGCAATGATGAAGGTGGGCGAGAATGCAATGATGGTGGGGAGGAGGAAATCATGTAGGTGGTGGAAAGGGCAAAAATGAGGGGGGAAGAAATGATGGAGGTGGTAGAATGGACAATGATGGTGGTGGTGGAAAGCATACTGATGATATTGGAGGGGTAGAAAATGATGGAGGTGGTGGAATGGGCAAGTATGGTGATGGTGGCTTAAAGGACAATGGTGATGGTGGTGGAAAGGGTAATGATGGGGATGGTGGGGGAAGAGAAAATGATGGATGTGGTAGAAAAGGTAAAGGAGGAAATGATGGAGGAGGTGGAATGGACAATGATGGGAGTGCTGGGGAAGGGAAATGATGGAGGTTGTGGAATGGGAAATTATGGGGTGGTGGGGGAGAAAGCAATGATAGTGGTGGTGGAGAAGGCAAAGATGGAGGTAGTGAAGAGAGCAATGATGGGGTGGGGTAGAGGAAAATAATGGGCATATATGATGAAACAGTACAGGAGAATGGGAGCATGTATGAGCAAACAGTACGAGGGAATTGGAGGCATGTATGAGGAAACAGTACTGGGGAATAGGGGGCATGTATGAGGAAACAGTACTGTGAAATAGGGGGCATATCTGAGGAAACAATATGGGGGAATGGGTGGCATATCTGAAGAAACAGTATGGGGGATGGGTGCAGTCAGTATGAGGAGCAAACAGGGGAATGTATGTGGACACAGTATAAGTAGTGATGTGAAAAATGTATGTGGACAGAGTACGGGGAGTTAGGGTGATGGGATGTGTGGAGACACAGTATGGGGTGTCAGGTGAGCTGGCAGTGTAGGAAGTGAGGGGGTAATATATGAGGAGACAGTATGGTGAACAGGGGATGTGAGAGGAGACAGTATGGGGGAGAAAAGTGATTTGGCACAGAATAGAAACTGAGTAGTGGGGGCGCAGCATGGAGGGACAGTGTAAGGACAAAGCCAGGAGGGGGCAGTATACCAAGGAGAGGGAGTGTGATGAGAGTTCAGTATAAATACTGAGCCCTATAGGGGGGACACAGTATGAGAGGACAGTGTGAAGAGGGGGCCAGTATGAAAAGGAGAGGTCAGTATGAAGAGCATGTACCATAAGATGGACAGTGTGGGGGTCATATTTGTGCAGACAATATAGTGAGGGGCAATTTTTTATTCAGGAGCATTATATTGACGCTTATATCTTTAAGGGTATCGTATGGAGATTTTCTGCAAAAGAGCGGAGAAGTTGGAAGTCTGCAGCGATGAGCTGTGTATGAGAAAACTCATCATGGGGTCTGGACAAGATGAAGAAAAGAAGGAGAACGACCCCAGAGACTACATCATCCATAAGGTACCTGGATGTTAATGTTATTTGTGATACTTACTCATGTTTTTATTTATGTTAGGAGCATTAAAGGGGATGTCCAGGTTTGTGATGAGTCTGCAGTCATTCTTTTCTGTCGTGCTAGCGATTTACATGCATGCGGTCACGTGCTGACTAGACATGTGTGGCCTCACTCAATGAAAATGAACTGAGCGAGGTCGGGCACATCTAGTCAGAATGTGGTCAGAAGTATACAAATCGCATGCTTGTGCTGACATGACTGTCCATCGGCAAGGGAGAATCCTAAAAGTGTGCAGTGCATTAGTTGTGAGAATTCAAAAGCCTGCAGTTTTAGGATTCAGCTCTGCAGGTTCCAGTAGTCATCACATGGACACTTCACTCATATGTGATTTTCATACTTATGGTCCTGTGACAACGAGCTTCTCTTCTGCTTCTCTCAGTTTTTCACTGAATATTGAGAGCATTAGGGAGAGCAGCTCATCAGTACATGACTAAGTGTGCAAATCGCATATGTCCTGGGGGGGGCGCCAAAATGTATTCTTGCCCTGGGTGCCAGATACGCCTCTGAAAAGCCCAACTGACTGTTGGGAACCATAGTAGACTGAGTGTGCAGATTTGTTCACACATTGTGTGTCATGGGCATTGGAAAAGGAAATCATCTGAACCGATGGCCACATTTTTTCTCAGTTTGATACAGGGCTGGATGAAATTGGGTCAAAGCAGAATCCAAAATCTCTTCAACGGACGTTAACCCTGTTGGATGAAGATGATCCATTTGTGATGAGACTCAGACACTTGAGGCGCCAATGAACTGTACTGTGCAGTCAGGGTGGGAAGAGGAAGACGGTGACTCTCAAGGCAAGTAGTGGAATCAAAGAGAGAATGACAAATGAGGTAGTGGATCACACTTGGTGTAAACTCAGAGGTATGCAGCTGAGTAACTCAGCAGAGGAGGAGGAAGGCAAGGAGTTATGTAGACACAGAGTTATGCAACCACGACAACCAATGCATCCTGAGCCCCAACTCGCTCAGTGGACAGCAGTGTTAGTGGTTCTGCTGTTGCATAGCTTGGGTCTTCTTTTAGATAGGCAAAAATCTAAAAAATCACGTCACCTGTCAACTTTTTAAAAATGACATAGTAGAGTATTAAAAAAATGAAATAATTTGAGTACTACGTGCCTGAACTCATGGTTGAAAAGTTCTAGGGGGCCGAATACATTCGCAAGGCACTGTATATATACAGTATATATATGTATAAAAAAAACTTTGATTAGGGAACATGATAGGTCACCCTAAACAGATGTGATTTTAAGGAGTGCATAAAAATGTCTAAGTTGTTGTTATACTCATAATTTCATTGGGGGACAATGGGGAAGACGTGAGTTATCCAGGTACTAGAATGAACTGACCTGGACAAAGTCCAGATCAGGGGTGTTAACATCTTTGTATCTTAGAGGTTGAAGGTTGAGAAAGGCCACGAGAAGTGGCTAGAGTTAGAAGCTGGGATGCAGTTGGGGTGGTGGGGCTTTTGAAGTCTCCCAGGATAAGGGTTGTCAATTCTGAGGACATGTAGTGTGGCAGCAATGCAGAAAAGTGGTCAATGGTTAAACGAAAAAAGTGGTTTTGTACCGTGTTAGCCAGTAGAAAAAAAGATATGGAGTGCTCTCAGTGGGAGAAACAAAATAGGAATCTTGTGGGTGTGATACCTTTTAATGGCTAACAAAATATCGTGGATGATGTTACAAAGCAAACTTTTGAGACTGGTTACGTCTTTTCATCAGGCTGATATAACAAGATATTTGAGGAAATCCAACAGTTAACCCATTAAAAGGTATCACACCCACAAGATTCCTATTTTGTTTCTCCCACTGAGAGCACTCTATATCTTTTTTTTTTCTGAGGAACATGGGATAGAACACCTTGATTGTGTGAACCTCAAAAGAAGAATAGCATACACTCCATTTGTGATTATTTATTTGGTTAAAAACAGGATTGTTGTTGGTAGGGTTATTGTGGAGTCAGCAGCGATCGTACAGAGGGATACATGCTGTATTCCATGTGTTCTAATCTAGAGGTGGATAAGCTGTAAGCTCACTATTACTTTTCAGAGAACAGTTTATTGTGAACAGCCTGCGGCCATCTCGAATGATCATCACCCAATTGTGTCATTGTCTGAACAATAGGGGCCAGCTGGGAGTTATTCGCTACAAAGATCACAGTGCTTGTTTCTGCATGACTTACGGCCTATGATCTCTGTGATTATTGCATGGCCACTCTAATCTGTTTGCCATGGAAATGCAGTCTTTCCACCTTGTGGATACAGATAGGTTCCGAAAGCTGGTGACCATCGTTGTCTCCCAGTACCAGTTGCCCAGTCACCATTACTTCTCTAAGTGAGATGTGCCTGTGCTACACTAGCAAGTTGCAGACAACATCACCCGTTCCCTGAAAAAAATTCTATGTCTGCCAGAGTGCATTTCAACAATGACATCTGAATGGGCAAGCAGTGCCAGGCAGCAGCTGCCAAGGCAAACAGGATCATGGGGTGCATTAAAAGAGGTCTGGATACACATGATGAGAGCATTATACTGCCTCTGTACAAATCCCTAGTTAGACCGCACATGGAGTACTGTGTCCAGTTTTGGGCACCGGTGCTCAGGAAGGATATAATGGAACTAGAGAGAGTACAAAGGAGGGCAACAAAATTAATAAAGGGGATGGGAGAACTACAATACCCAGATAGATTAGCGAAATTAGGATTATTTAGTCTAGAAAAAAGACGACTGAGGGGCGATCTAATAACCATGTATAAGTATATAAGGGGACAATACAAATATCTCGCTGAGGATCTGTTTATACCAAGGAAGGTGACGGGCACAAGGGGGCATTCTTTGCGTCTGGAGGAGAGAAGGTTTTTCCACCAACATAGAAGAGGATTCTTTACTGTTAGGGCAGTGAGAATCTGGAATTGCTTGCCTGAGGAGGTGGTGATGGCGAACTCAGTCGAGGGGTTCAAGAGAGGCCTGGATGTCTTCCTGGAGCAGAACAATATTGTATCATACAATTATTAGGTTCTGTAGAAGGACGTAGATCTGGGTATTTATTATGATGGAATATAGGCTGAACTGGATGGACAAATGTCTTTTTTCGGCCTTACTAACTATGTAAGCATGGACAGGGGAGTTACATCTCGATAACTTGGCACTGGGTGACTTTGTTGGCTGTTTGGGCAGTTGGGCAAGGGGCTGCTACACATGTCTTGCAGTCCCAAAAACTTGCAGGGCGCTTGGGATGGAGAAAAAAATCACTACACACCATAAAATGGATAACTAAACAGGGGTTGGAGAACTAATCTACTAAACAGTTTGGGTTGAAGAACTAAACCACTACACACCATAAGATGGATAACTAAACTAATAGACAACAGAGGTTGGAGAACTAAACTACTAAACTGCTGTGATTGCAGAAGGAAAGAAATACACACCAAAACACGGGGAACTAAATTAATAGACAAAAGGGGTTGGAGAACTAAACTATTAAACAGCTTAGGATGGAGAACTAAACTAGTGCACACCAGGGAATGGAGAGCTAAAGCAGAAGACACCAAGGTGTCATTAGACACCAAGTTTTGGAATCCCCAGGACTTGCGGAACAAACCTCTGTATGTAACAGTATCTCCATGCTTCTGCCTCCTCCACCTCCTCTAGGGCCTTCACCTGTGCCCTTAACCTCTGTCTTAATGAAACACATGTTCCAACACTGCACAGAGAATCCCACCCCACCTCCGTACTGCACAGCCAGGGCTCACCGCAATCAGGCAGTCTTTACATTAATATGCCTTGCAGATCGCAGTCATACAGATCAACAGTTATGGACAGCTATCCATGCTAAGTTGAAACAATGGATGTCTACACGCAACCTGGAGCCAGGGTAGAACATGTGCGATAATGGTGCAAACCTGGTGGTGGCCCTACACTGGGCCAACCTTACACACATGCCTTGAATGGCTCGCATCCTCAACCTGATAGCACAGCAATTCTTCCGCCACTGTCCAAGCCTGTTTCAGAAACAACTGTTGTTCTTTGCTCATTTCCACCATTCCACTTCAGAGATCTTTCAGACTATAGGTTAACCGGTTGATTTGTGATGTGACCACCCTGTAGAATTAACTCTGCACTAGTGATGAGCAAATTTGTTCAGAAAATGATTGCCAAACATAAATTTGGCACACATATGGCACATTCGAAATTATGATCGGAAACACGAGGAAAATTTTATAAAATCGGAAAAATAAGAAACATTTGATAAAAATTGTGGGAAAATATTTGCGTTGCCACAAAAATATTTTCAGCACTTTTTACAGCAATAATGATGGTGTATCATTAGCGTGAGGGTATGAGGGTAAGGGTTTGCAAAGCTCAGAGACACAGTGGGCTTGTAAATAGTATTTTGTCCCCTACCTTTATGTGTGCACATTGCGGCTAGCCAATCAGGGCACAGGAAACATCCACAATGTCCTGACACAACAGCTTGTGTCATTGGCTATGTGAGGCAGTGACTGTTAGACTGTTATTATAAGCGAGGGTTGCTATGTGTCTCCCAGGATGTGCAAAGAAGCATATGGAGGTCGGAGTAGTGCATTGCGGTCACAGGCATAACTGAGATTGCAATGCAAAATAAAAGTGAGTATTGGTCTTGGGCATGCTATGTGTCCAGGGCAAATATAAGAAAACCTTTTCTGGGATTTTATATTTGAAATGGACTACAGGATGGCAGTGGGGCAGTCCATTTCCTCCCCAGCTCCGGGTTTTCCATGTGGCCTAAGGCCACAGGTTTTTTTGTAAAAACCTCTGTAGCAGAGGGTTGAGTGTGTCAGTTTTGGTCTTGCAAGCAGACAGAGCAGTAGGCTCTGCAGAGCTCAACCTGTGTGAGGCAACACAGAGCTATACGGAGCCAAAACGCCTGACACCCTCAGCATATATGGTGGTGTAGTTGCCCATAGCGTCAAAGTAATCACTGCACTCGTATATTTTCAAATTGCAAAAAGTTTATTAAATTTGAATTCGTGAAAAGAGGTACTTGGCGAATTCGCCAAGTACCTCTTTTCACGAATTCAAATTTAATAAACTTTTTGCAATTTGAAAACATACAAGTGCAGTGATTACTTTGACTTTATGACTTGTGGGATCTAGTATCCCGTTCACTGGCACCGTGAACTTTATCTGATTTTGTTTAAACTTTGCTGGGTCACTGCCTCATCACTGCACTGCGTAGATACCGCTGCACTACAGCTGCGATATAAAGAGCAGACATCTTGTTTTAGTGCCCTTTTGATACTTTAACAGTGCAAAGAGGCTGCTCCTGATGCTGGCAGTGTTAGCAGCTAGATTTTAGCTAGTTAGCTAGGCGGTTGTTTCTTAGTCAGATAGATTACGTAGCTAATGTCCTGCGTAGCTGTGAAATTGACCTTCCAGCAATTTTTTTTTTGCCATTACTGAGGCCCATAGGGAAAAACAGCAGGGCACATGTCCTACAAGTGTTTTGTGCATTGCTTCTATTGTGCTCCAAGCATGAGTATAGCGCTCTAAATCTAAATTTTTCACTAGCTAAAATAAAAAAGCATGCTATATCCCACTTTATCATTTAGTGCTGTGGTGACATAGTTCTATTCTTTCAGCTGTTATGCATGAAGAAAGATTTTATGAGGGCAGTTGATAGAGTGATTCACAATGTCATATTTCACCTTGTTATTTAGTGGCGGTGAAATTCCACAGTTTGCATAGTTCATGCACATTTAAAAAAAATAATATTTTTTTTCTGTTGCAAAACGTGATACAGCTGGCCATGTCCCACGTTGAAATTTTGTGGCGGTAATATGAAGCTGTCTGCAGACCTCAAGCACATTTGAAAAAAAATTGTTTATCTGTTGCAAAATGTGAGACAGCCCGCCGTATCCCACCTTGTCATTTAGTGGTGTTGAAATTGTTCTGTGTGCAGAGCTGTTGTAGATTAAAAAAAAAAATATATATATATATATATATATATATATATATATATATACAGTGGGGCAAAAAAGTATTTAGTCAGTCAGCAATAGTGCAAGTTCCACCACTTAAAAAGATGAGAGGCGTCTGTAATTTACATCATAGGTAGACCTCAACTATAGGAGACAAACTGAGAAAAAAAAATCCAGAAAATCACATTGTCTGTTTTTTTAACATTTTATTTGCATATTATGGTGGAAAATAAGTATTTGGTCAGAAACAAAATTTCATCTCAATACTTTGTAATATATCCTTTGTTGGCAATGACAGAGGTCAAACGTTTTCTGTAAGTCTTCACAAGGTTGCCACACACTGTTGTTGGTATGTTGGCCCATTCCTCCATGCAGATCTCCTCTAGAGCAGTGATGTTTTTGGCTTTTCGCTTGGCAACACGGACTTTCAACTCCCTCCAAAGGTTTTCTATAGGGTTGAGATTTGGAGACTGGCTAGGCCACTCCAGGACCTTGAAATGCTTCTTACGAAGCCACTCCTTCGTTGCCCTGGCGGTGTGCTTTGGATCAATGTAATGTTGAAAGACCCAGCCACGTTTCATCTTCAATACCCTTGCTGATGGAAGGAGGTTTGCACTCAAAATCTCACGATACATGGCCCCATTCATTCTTTCATGTACCTGGATCAGTCGTCCTGGCCCCTTTGCAGAGAAACAGCCCCAAAGCATGATGTTTCCACCACCATGCTTTACAGTAGGTATGGTGTTTGATGGATGCAACTCAGTATTCTTTTTCCTCCAAACACGACAAGTTGTGTTTCTACCAAACAGTTCCAGTTTGGTTTCATCAGACCATAGGACATTCTCCCAAAACTCCTCTGGATCATCCAAATGCTCTCTAGCAAACTTCAGACGGGCCCGGACATGTACTGGCTTAAGCAGTGGGACACGTCTGGCACTGCAGGATCTGAGTCCATGGTGGCGTAGTGTGTTACTTATGGTAGGCCTTGTTACATTGGTCCCAGCTCTCTGCATTTCATTCACTAGGTCCCCCCGCGTGGTTCTGGGATTTTTGCTCACCGTTCTTGTGATCATTCTGACCCCATGGGGTGGGATTTTGCGTGGAGCCCCAGATCGAGGGAGATTATCAGTGGTCTTGTATGTCTTCCATTTTCTAATTATTGCTCCCACTGTTGATTTCTTCACTCCAAGCTGGTTGGCTATTGCAGATTCAGACTTCCCAGCCTGGTGCAGGGCTACAATTTTGTTTCTGGTGTCCTTTGACAGCTCTTTGGTCTTCACCATAGTGGAGTTTGGAGTCAGACTGTTTGAGGGTGTGCCCAGGTTTCTTTTTATACTGATAACAAGTTTAAACAGGTGCCATTACTACAGGTAATGAGTGGAGGAAAGAGGAGACTCTTAAAGAAGAAGTTACAGGTCTGTGAGAGCCAGAAATGTTGATTGTTTGTTTCTGTCCAAATACTTATTTTCCACCATAATATGCAAATAAATTGTTAAAAAAACAGACAATGTGATTTTCTGGATTTTTTTTTCTCAGTTTGTCTCCCATAGTTGAGGTCTACCTATGATGTAAATTACAGACGCCTCTCATCTTTTTAAGTGGTGGAACTTGCACTATTGCTGACTGACTAAATACTTTTTTGCCCCACTGTATATATGTATATATATATATATTACAAATGTGATACAGCAGCCAAGATCAATGTTTGAAATAGTTTTAAACCTATCTTAGTCTACGTTCACATTAGCGTCGCGTCGCCGTTGCGTCAGCGTTTTGCGACGCGTGCGTCGTTTTTTGCCGAAATCGGACGCAAGAAAAATGCAACTTGTAGCGTTTTCTTGCGTCCGACGCTAGCGTCTAAAACGACGCACGTGTCGGAAAACGCGTGCAAAAAGACGCACGCGTCCCCTATGTTAAACATAGGGGCGCGTCGCCGCTGCGTCGCCGACGCAACAGCGACGCACATTAGCGTAACGCTAATGTGAACGTAGCCTTATAGATTGTACAGGCCTCATTTACACTTTATACCCAATTTTTTTAGTTATTGATATGATACTGTAGAGGAGATCTCATTTTGCAATTGTTTGGAGCATCTAAAACCTACAAGAAGCAAAATAAGCATAAACTCTGAGGTAACTAAATAAGTAAAAAGCAAAAGTACATCTAAATAACACAGGATTCATGCCCCCTGAGGAAGCAACCTGCTTGTGAAATGTATGTTGGGGTCTGCAGGCCAGCGCAGCATTACATCAACGATCATGGTTATTTAACTCTTTGTTTCCGTGATCCATTAACCATCTGGGTTATTTTTTCATTGTAAACTGCATCAAACATACTCCCTTCTGTTTTACCTATATCTTGGTGGCCAAACTTTTGAGTGATGGAGGCAAAGTCTTTACAGCATGGTTACAACCAACACTAGTGGTCAGCTGATATTAATCAGTTTTTTTTCCTCTCTGTACTAGCATTGTTGCAAAGCTAATTAACCCCGCTGTTTGCTCTTAATAGCAAATATATTTAACATGTTTTTGATTTAAATAAATGGCTTTTTAATATAGTGGCAATTATTTGGTTGGATTTTTTTTATATTCATGACACCCTTTGATACCCGTTTTTTTGTGCTTACCAGCCACCTTTTTTCCTTTGGGCAACTGTGTCATTGTATCACCTCCTTCTTTTATGTATCTGATCTTACTTCATTATGATGTTGCTTGTTCCACATTGTGTCTTTTTGTATTCAAATAAAATTGAGATTTTATATAGCTTTGACTCATCTTCTCCTGCAATTTGTACTTAGTTTTTGAGTCTATTGTACTGCATTTTTTCTTCGGTCCTATTTGCATACAAATGCATTACTTTGAGTCATGTTTAGTTCGAGACTTTTTGCATAACACAGGATGTAGTTGTTAGGGCTAGCGGAACGCACCAAATAATAAGACAGATAGAGTATGGTGCGTTCGCAGCCCGGGGTCCACCGTGCAGAGATGGAACCTGCTGCCAAGTAATGACGGACTATATGGCGGTACTCATAAGTATACACACGTGGGTTAAACTTCACCCAGCGTGAAGGAAGCGATCCTGTTGCGTCACAGGACCGCGGTACCGCACATAGAGCGCGAGCAAGTAGTCAGCGAACTCAACCCCAACTAGGATTGAAGTCCGATTAGACCCTTGCTGGCACAACACCGCAACTGGGTGTGAAAGGAAACTAAATAATAATATTAAGGCACAAGAGTGCATGCGGTGCCGCACTGGCAAACGCCATTAACCACCCAGGCTTGGGTCAGGAAAGCGCTGTGAAAGCGCATGGTGCCGCACTGGCGGTCACAGCAATTAGACGCTATATTGTGTGTAAGACGTAGTGAGGTTAGTCGGGCGCTAGATAGCAGCCATACACCTTACGCGAACAGTCATACAATAGGGTAGGGGTATCCAAGGACGACTTGCACTCACAACAAACACACGTATGCAAATGTACACTAGCGCATGGCCGTGCGGTCATGCGCAGTTTATATAGTTGCAGCACAGGAAGTGGCCACAGAAACTTTGCCCTTCCAAGACCTGCCAAGAGGACCAATGGAATGTGCTGCAGAGCCTGAGCACATGACCCTCGATCTCCAACGGGAGATCTTGCCCTGGGCATGCTCAGTGTGTGCAGACAAGGACTTAGTCCCAGAGAAGTCCGCTCGCTGCTGACCAGCACTGGCTTTAATGGCAGAAGCTGAAGAAGCAGCAGTAACTCTCTGTACAGAGTGAGACTGAGCAAGACGCTGGGACCGACGTCCCTGCTGAGCAGACTCCACTGCGGCTGGATAAGAATGGGAGACCGCAGCGGAGATGGCTCGAGATTCCCCCTGTGCAGAAGCGGGAACTCGAGACCTAACATTACCCCCCCCTCCTTGGGCCTCGCTACGCTCGAAGGCAGCAATGAGCTGTGGGGCCCGAATGTTTTCAGCAGGCTCCCATGACCTGTCCTCTGGGCCATAACCCTTCCAATCCACCAGATAGAACTTTTTGCCGCGTACCACCTTGCACCCCAAAATAGCGTTCACCTCGTAATGATCCGTAGACGAACCCGATGTCCCGGCAGATGACTCGGAAAACCGGGACATGTATACGGGTTTCAAGAGGGACACATGAAAGGTGTCGGTGATACCCAAGCGTGGAGGAAGAGCCAAACGGTAGACCACAGGATTAACCTGTTCGAGAACCTTGAAGGGACCCAAGTAGCGAGGAGCAAACTTAGTGGACTCAACTCGTAGCCTGATGTTACGGGCGGAGAGCCACACCAAGTCGCCAGGAGCAAAGGTCGGAGCGGGGCGCCGATGATCATCGGCGGAGGACCTCATTCTCTCCTTGGAGGCCCGAATGGCATCCTGCGTGCGGTCCCAAATGTCCCGTGCCTCCACAGCCCAGTCTGCCACCCTGGAGTCAGCAGAAGACACAGGCATGGGCACAGGAACACGCGGATGCTGGCCATAATTTAGGAGGAATGGAGTCTGACCGGTGGAGTCGGCTACGGCATTGTTAAGTGCAAACTCTGCCCACGGTAGCAAGGATGCCCAGTCATCCTGCCTGGCAGAAACAAAATGTCGTAAATATGTGACCAAGGTCTGGTTGGCCCTCTCTACCAACCCATTCGTCTCGGGATGATATGCCGAAGAGAGATTCAACTCAATACTGAGTAGACGACAAAGCTCTCTCCAGAATCGAGATGCAAACTGGGGACCCCGGTCACTAACAATTTTGTCTGGCATACCGTGTAGGCGAAAGATATGCTTGACGAACAAGACAGCCAACGCCTGTGCAGAAGGTAGCCGTGGAAGAGGCACCAAGTGCACCATTTTGGAAAAAAGGTCGGTGATCACCCAGATAATGGTGCAGTTACGAGACTTGGGTAAGCCCACCACAAAGTCCATCCCGACCATCTCCCAGGGCCTGTCCGCCACCGGCAGAGGATAAAGCAAACCAGCTGGCCGTTGCCGAGGAGTCTTGTTCTTGGCACAAGAGACACATGCCCGAACATACTCTGCGACATCACGAGCCATATGCGGCCACCAGTATGTCCTCGCCAGTAACTCAGATGTCCTTTTGGTACCAAAATGTCCACCCACCCTGGACGAGTGTGCCCAAGAGAGAACCTCCGGTCGCAAACTGGATGGAACAAAAGTCTTGCCCGGGGGCACAGACTCTAGCGAAACCGGGGCCACAGTTCTCAAGCTCTCGGTGGGGTCAATAAGCCGAGGCTCCTCCTCCTCCTCCGCAGATGACACAACGGAGCGAGAGAGAGCGTCGGCCCGAATGTTCTTCTCCCCAGAAAGAAAATGGAGGGTGAAATGAAACCGGGAGAAGAATACGGACCATCTGGCCTGGCGAGAATTCAACCGCTGGGCTGTCTGCAGGTACACCAAATTTTTATGGTCTGTGAAGACTTGGAAGGGAAAACGTGCTCCCTCCAAGAGATGTCTCCACTCCGAGAAAGCCAACTTCATGGCTAGTAACTCCCTGTCCCCGATGGAATAATTCCTCTCTGCTGGTGAGAAGGTCTTGGAGAAAAAGAAGCAAGGATGCTTCCGACCTTGAGCATCCTTTTGGAAGAGGACTGCTCCAGCACCAACAGAAGAGGCATCCACCTCCATGATAAATGGCTTATCAACATCGGGGCGAGGTAGGATGGGAGCGCTAGCGAAGTGTGACTTTATAGAGTTAAAGGCCTTGGAGACCTCCTCAGACCACAATTTGGGATTCGCCCCCTTCTTGGTGAGGGCAACCAAGGGAGCTACCAAAGTTGAGAAGTGCGGAATGAACTGGCGATAATAATTAATGAACCCCATAAAGCGCTGCACCGCTTTAAGAGAATGGGGTTCCTGCCAGTCCATCACAGCCTGTAGTTTGGCAGGATCCATAGCCAATCCCTGGGCAGAGATGATGTAGCCTAGGAAAGGTAAGGACTCCTGCTCAAACATACACTTCTCCAACTTGGCATAGAGGGAGTTTGCCCGTAGGAGGTCGAAGACTTTGCAAACATCTCTCCGGTGGGAGTCAATATCTGGAGAGTAGATTAGAATATCATCCAGATAGACTACGACCGAGGTGGAAAGCATATCCCGGAAGATATCGTTCACAAAGTCTTGGAAAACGGCTGGGGCATTACAGAGCCCGAAGGGCATCACCAGATATTCATAGTGCCCATCCCTGGTGTTAAACGCCGTCTTCCATTCGTCCCCCTCACGGATGCGAATCAGGTTGTAAGCACCCCGCAGATCAAGTTTAGTAAATACCCTTGCTCCCCGAAGCCTATCGAAGAGCTCAGATATCAAGGGCAAAGGATACTTATTTTTAACGGTGATGGCGTTAAGACCCCTGTAGTCTATGCATGGACGTAGTTCCCCATTCTTCTTCTGCACGAAGAAGAACCCTGCCCCAGCAGGTGACACTGACTTCCTAATGAATCCTCTTGCCAGATTTTCCTGGATGTACTGTGACATGGCCTCCGTCTCCGGGAGAGATAGCGGATAGACTCGACCCCGGGGAGGCTCAGCACCAGGCAAGAGATCAATAGGACAGTCATAGGGGCGATGGGGTGGAAGGATCTCCGCCGCCTTTTTGGAGAACACGTCTGCATAAGACCAATACTGCTTGGGGAGAGAGGAAAGATCTGCGGGTACCTCTGTAGTAGCAACCTGAACGCACTCCCTCTGACACCTACCCCCACAAGATTCGCCCCATCCCAGGATTCTGCCAGAGGACCACTCGATATGAGGAGAGTGGTACCGTAGCCAAGGTATTCCCAACAGGACCTCATCAATTCCCTCAGGAATGACGAGCAGAGATATAATCTCCTGATGAGATGGTGACATGGACAGAGTAAAAGGGATGGTCTGGTGTGTGTTATCTGTGATGGCAGTGTCGACCCATTCACCACTCGTACCGTTACTGGTTGAGCTAGCATAACCAGGGGTATTGCGTGACGTTGGGCGAAGGCAGAAGACATAAAATTGCCCTCCGCCCCAGAATCCACGCAGATCTCTACCGAGTGGGAGAATGAGCCTATAGTAATTGTCCCCTTAAAGGACAATTTAGAGGCAAACGTCGCCGTGTCTAGTGTACCTCCACCTACTACCACTAGACGCTGACGTTTCCTCGACCGCTGAGAACATCTGGTGGCTAGATGTCCTGACTGCTGGCAAACATGACAGACCTTGAGTGCAGAAGCGGTCCGGGACTTAGATCACTTCCCTGGCCTCATGTGACTCAGGAACCATGACCAGAGATTCCAGAGGTTTGGCGAAGGTAGGAGCCAGCCGAAACCTCTGCCTACACTGGGCTCGCTCTAACCTCCGCTCGTTAAAACGGAGGTCAATTCGAGTGGAGACAGTTATTAACTCCTCCAGTGTGGCAGGAATCTCCCTAGTGGCCAGAGCGTCCTTAACGTGGTCAGCCAGGCCCCTCCAAAATATGGGGATAAGAGCTTTATCCGACCAATCCAGCTCAGAGGCTAAAGTGCGGAATTGGACGGCAAAATGACTGACCAAGGACTCACCCTGAGTTAATGCCAGCAGTTGGAGTGCAGTATCATGGGTGACTTGAGGTCCTAAAAAGACCTGTTTCAGAGTGCTCAGAAACAGCGGAGCACTCTGCACCACATGATCACCACGCTCCCACAGCGGCGTAGCCCATTCCAACGCCCTGTCCGACAAGAGAGACACTATAAATCCCACCTTAGCCCGCTCTGTGGGAAAACGTGCAGCCAGGAGCTCGAGGTGAATAGAGCACTGACTCACAAATCCCCTACTAAATTTGCTAACACCAGAAAATTTTTCTGGCAGCGGGAGGCGAGAAAATGTCGGAGCAGGGGTGGCAATGGACAGGGTTGCTGCAGCCACGCTAGCAGCCTGTACAGCAACTGCGGTAACATCCACAGCTGAGGTTGCGCTCTCAAGAACTGCCAACCTACCCTCCAGCTGCTGGATATACCGCAAGGATTGCTGTTTGTCCGTCATTACTAGCCAGACCCTGGCGCTAGTGTAATGTTAGGGCTAGCGGAACGCACCAAATAATAAGACAGATAGAGTATGGTGCGTTCGCAGCCCGGGGTCCACCGTGCAGAGGTGGAACCTGCTGCCAAGTAATGACGGACTATATGGCGGTACTCATAAGTATACACACGTGGGTTAAACTTCACCCAGCGTGAAGCAAGCGATCCTGTTGCGCCACAGGACCGTGGTACCGCACATAGAGCGCGAGCAAGTAGTCAGCGAACTCAACCCCAACTAGGATTGAAGTCCGATTAGACCCTTGCTGGCAGAAAACCGCAACTGGGTGTGAAAGGAAACTAAATAATAATATTAAGGCACAAGAGTGCATGCGGTGCCGCACTGGCGAACGCCATTAACCACCCAGGCTTGGGTCAGGAAAGCGCTGTGAAAGCGCATGGTGCCGCACTGGCGGTCACAGCAATTAGACGCTATATTGTGTGTAAGGCGTAGTGAGGTTAGTCGGGCACTAGATAGCAGCCATACACCTTACGCGAACAGTCATACAATAGGGTAGGGGTATCCAAGGACGACTTGCACTCACAACAAACACACGTATGCAAATGTACACTAGCGCATGGCCGTGCGGTCATGCGCAGTTTATATAGTTGCAGCACAGGAAGTGGCCACAGAAACTTTGCCCTTCCAAGACCTGCCAAGAGGACCAATGGAATGTGCTGCAGAGCCTGAGCACATGACCCTCGATCTCCAATGGGAGATCTTGCCCTGGGCATGCTCAGTGTGTGCAGACAAGGACTTAGTCCCAGAGAAGTCCGCTCGCTGCTGACCAGCACTGGCTTTAATGGCAGAAGCTGAAGAAGCAGCAGTAACTCTCTGTACAGAGTGAGACTGAGCAAGACGCTGGGACCGACGTCCCTGCTGAGCAGACTCCACTGCGGCTGGATAAGAATGGGAGACCGCAGCGGAGATGGCTCGAGAGTCCCCCTGTGCAGAAGCGGGAACTCGAGACCTAACAGTAGTAATACTGTTTTTTTTTTAAAAATAGCATGAAATCCATTCCACCATTGACAAGGTGACCCTGATCAGAACGGTCATACGCTGTCTAATATTAAAATTTTTACCATGTGTCAGAGTTGACCTCAGTGTGTGAATAAGGGAAGAATGTAGTTTCCAGCGCAAGAGAAGGAGGCCACATCCCGTGTCGGACAAAATGCAAAAATACAAAGAAAAAACACAAAAATTGAGCTTGGTTTAAGTTGGTACACATGCAGCACATAATTGCATGTTCACTTTGACCATAATGCATAAAAAACCTACAAGAAGCAAAATAAGCATAAACCCTGCTGTAGCTAAATAAGTAAAAAGCAAAACTGTGTCTAAATAACACAGGGTTATTGGTAATACTGTTTTTGTTTAAAAAAAAGCATAAAAGTCATGCCATCGTTGACAAGTTGACCCTGATCGGAACGGTCCTACGATGTCTAATATTAAAAACCTTACCATGTGTCAGAGTTTACCTCATTGTGTGAATAAGGGTATACAGAAGAACCGGGTTCCATCCTATTGACACAAGTGTAGGGACGCTCTTAAATGTAGTTTCCAGCTCAAGAGAGGGAGGCCACAGAATGCAAAAATGAAAAGAAAAATCACAAAAATTGAGCTTGTTTAAGTTAATATACATGCAGCATATAAACGCATGTCCATTTTGGTCATTAAGCATAGAAACCTAAATGAAGCAAAATAAGCATAAACCCTGCTGTAACTAAATAAGTAAAAAGCAAAAGTGCGTCCAAATAACACAGGGTTCTTAGTAATACTGTTTTTGATCATAAATAACATAAAAGCCATCCTACCGTCGACAAGGTAACCCTGATTTGAATGGTCCTACGATGTCTAATAATAAAAACCTTACCATGAGTTAGAGTTGACTCCCATCTGTGAATAAGGGCAGACAAAAGGACCAGGTCCCGACTTATGAACAAAAGTCTAAGGAAGCTCTTAAATGTAGTTTCCAGCTCAAGAGAGGGAGGCCACACTACGGGTTTCAAAGAATGCAATAATACAAACAAAAAACACCAAAATTGAGCTTGGTTTTTATTGGTATTCATGCAGCACATAAATACATATTCACTTTGCCCATAAAGCATGAAAAACCTACAAGAAGCAAAATAAGCATACACCCTGCTCTAACTAAACACTGTATATACTCATGCATAAGCTGAGTTTTTAAGCCCCTTTTTTTTTTTCTGAAAAGGACCCCTCTCGGCTTATACACGAGTCACGGTTCCACTTGTTCTCCACTGCATTGCGGGTGTTCCCCGGTCTCCTTTGCTCATCTGCTTGTACCTGCAGCCTGTGTGAGTGCTCTGATGATTGCTGACAGGGCCGGTGGTCTGTGTTAGGACCCGGGCAAGTGTCAGAGTCCTGAGTATGTGGGGACACCGGCATGCTATGGGGGCCAGGTGCTTGTGCCGTCTCTTGCTCTGGCCCCCAGTACTTGCGATATTCACCTCTCCCCGTTTCACCACTGGGACACCTTCTGCATCTTCTGAATGTGATGTTCACAACAGAGGGCTCGATGATCTGATTAATGTGCGGCGTGTGCCCTCTGCCTGACCAGTCAGTGCAGAGAGATGGCGACGCTGAGGAGCAGCGGTCAGCTTCTTTTTTTAAGCAATATACGGTATATGGGGATCAGCATACACTGTATTGAGCATTATATGGGCCCATTAAAGAACAAAGAAAAAAGCGAAGGTCATATAAACGGGAATCACCACACGAATGGTTATTGGCTTAAGTGAACACAGCTTTTTATTCATGTGCAATAACAAATTAGAACATGCAATAGGAAAAACACACATATTTTAAAAACAATTAAAAAAGGAAACATACTTGTCCCTTATAGACACAGCCCACAATATGGCTAACACCTGCGCAGGTTAACTAGGACCCATAACCCTATATGGTGCCTATATGAACTTTATGGAGCATTATATGGGCACATTATGGGGCATTATATGGACACATCATGAACTGTATGGAGCATTACATTGACACATCATGAACTTTATGTAGCGCATCATGAACTTTATGGAGCATTATATGGGTAGATCATGAACTGTATGGAGCTTTATATTGGCACATCATCAACTTTATGAAGCATTATATGGGGCATATTTTGTTTGGAGGATCTTATAGGGCCCATTGTCAAGTTTATGGAGCATAATATGGGCACATCATGAACTTTATGGAGCATTATATGGGCCCATCATGAACTTTATGGAGCATTAAATGTAGTGTTTTTTGTATGGAGCATCTTATTCGGCCCATCATAAAGTGCATTGAGCATTGTACGGGCCTATCAAAAACTGTACTGAGCATTATATAGGCCCATCATAAACAGTATTGAGTATCATATGGGCCCATCATGAACTGTATGGAGCATTATATGCGGTCTATTTTGCATGGAGTATCTTATGAGGTCCATCATGATCTGTATGGAGCATTATATGGGCCCATTATAAACTGTATGAAGCATTATATGGGGCTCATGATTCAATATGGAGCCACCTTGCTGTGGCCAAGCATTGCTGAGTACACGTACCAATATTTCTCTAGTCTTGGATATACAGCATGTATTTTGAGAATTAAATCGCTATAGTATGAATTACTTTTTTAAAGTTTAATTTTTATCCTGTTAGAAATGGATCCCAGTACTTCTAATCCTGAAGCAAAACAAAAACGCAGGTCATACGAAGCTGTTTACAAACTTAAAGTTGTATCAAGAGCAGGAGAAAGCAAGAACAGTATTGTATGTAGGGAATTTTGTGCTAGCAAAAAATAAGTGAAGGAGTAGCGGAAAATGAAAGCTGACTTGGAAAAGATTCCAAAAGCAAAAAAAGCTTGACGTGGCTTAAAGATTTCATATGTGGCTCTAGAGACTGAATTGGGTTATGGAGTGTCGTCAAAATGGTTACTGCATAACACGCATGGGAATTCTCTTAAATGCCCTTTAATTGGCTAAAGATGACAAATTGAAAGCACAAGGCATTGAAAATTTTCTTGCATCAGCAGGATGCTTCATGAATAGGTTTGGCCTATATTTGTGGCAAAGAACAAAGATTTCACAGAAGTTGCCAAAAGACCTTGATGAAAAAGTGATGTAATTCCATTTAGTCATCATAAAACAAAGAAGTATCCATACCTATGACCTTGGAGATATTGGAAATATGGATGAAACACCTATGACCTTTAATCTTCCAAGCAACAGAACTGTGGCAAATATGGGAGACAAAACTATTCTACTCAGAACTAGTGATGAGTGAGTGTACTCGTTGCTTGGGTTTTCCAGAGCACACTCCGGTGACCTCCGAGTATTTATGACTGCTCGGAGATTTAGTTTTCATTGCGGCAGCTGAATAATTTACAGCTACTAGCCAGGCTGAGTACATGCGGGGCTTGCTTGGTTGCTATGGAATCCCCATATGTAATCAAGCAGGCTAGTAGCTGTAAATCATTCAGCTGCCGCGATGAAAACTAAATCTCCGAGCAGTCATGAATACTCGGAGGTCGCCCGAGCATGCTCGAGAAAGCCCGAGCAACGAGTACACTCACTCATCACTACTCAGAACCACAGTAAATGAAAAAAAAAATTCACAGTCGTTCTTTCATGTTTGGCTAATTGAACTCAGCTGTGGTCTGTCATTATTTTTAAAAGGAATAAACTGTAAGAGAAATTAGCACCTCTCCAGTCCGTCCTTAACTCTGCTGCCCGACTAATTAATCTCTCTCCTCACTACACTCCTGCTTCACCTCTTTGCAAATCCCTTCACTGGCTCCCAATTTCCCAGCGTATCCAGTAAACTACTAACACTGACCTACAAAGGCATCCATAACCTTTCTCCTCCTTATATTTCTGAACTAATCTCTCAATATCTTCTCTCACATAATCTCCGGTCCTCCCAAGACCCCCTTGTCTCCTCCACGCTTATTCGCTCCTCACCCAATTGCCTCCAAGGTTTCTCCTGAATATCCCCCATCCTCTGGAATTCTGTGCCCAACATCCAACACATTTGGATCCTTCAAAACAAAATTGGAAATTTCGCGAAAATAAAGAAAATTTCGCAATTTTCAAATTTTAATTTTTTATTCTGTTGAACCAGAGAGTGATGTGACATAAAATAGCTAATAAATAACATGTCCCACATATCTACTTTACATCAGCACAATTTGGGGAATTTTTTTTTTTGTTAGGAAGTTATAAGGGTTCAAAGTTTATCAGCCACTTCTCATTTTTCCAGCAAAATTAACTAAACTTTTTTTTTTAGTGACCACATCACATTAGAAGTCCCTTTGAGGGGCCTACATGACAGAAAGCACCAAAAAGTGACAACATTCCAAAAACTGCACCCCTCAATCTACTCAAAATTACATTCGAGAAGATTATTAACCCTTCAGGTGCTTCACAGAAACTAAAGCAACGTGGAAGGAAAAAATGGACTTTTCAATTTTTCTAACAAAAATGTTTTTTAGCCTCAGTTTTTTAATTTTCACATGGGCAACAGGATAAAATGGATGCTAACATTTGTTGGGAAATTTCTCCTGAGTACAACGATACCTCACATGTGGTCATAAACCACTGTTTGGGTGCACAGCAAGGCTCGGAAGGGAAAGAGCGCCATTTGACTTTTTGAATGGAAAATTAGCTCCAATCATTAGCAGACACCATGTCGCATATGGAGAGCCCCTGTGTGCCTAAACATTGGCGCTCACCCACAAGTGACCCCATTTTAAAAACTAGACCCCCTCAAAGAACTTATCTAGATGCATAGTGAACACTCTGAACCCCCAGGTGCTTCACAAATTGATCCGTAAAAATGACAAAGTACTTTTTTTCGCAAACATTTTCTTTTAGCCTCAATTTTTTCATTTTTACATGGGCAACAGGATAAAATGGATCCTGAAGTTTGTTAGCAATCTCTTCTCAGTACACAGATACCTCATATGTGGGGGTAAATACTGTTTGGGTGCACAGCAGGGCCCAGAAGGGAAGGAGCGCCATTTGACTTTTTGAATGAAAAATTAGCTCCAATCATTAGCGGACACCATGTCGCGTATGGGGAGCTCCTGTGTGCCTAAACATTGGAGCTCCTCCACTAGTGACCCCATTTAGGAATCTAGACCTCCCCAAGGAAGTTATCTAGGTGTGTGGTGAGAACTTTGAACCCCCAGGTGTTTCACTAAAGTTTATAGCACCCGCACGTGAAAATAAAAAAAAATCATATTTTTTCCACAAACATTATCTTTTAGTCCCCAGTTTTTTATTTTTCCAAGGGTAACAGGAGAATTTGGACCCTAAAAGTTGTTGACCAATTTGTCCTGAGTACACTTATACCTCATATGTGGGAGAAAACTACTGTATGGGCACACGTCGGGGCTCGGAAGGTAAGTAGTGACGTTTTGGATAGACTTTAATGAAATGGTCTGCGGGCATCATGTCGCGTTTGGAGAGCCCCTGATGTGCCTAAACAGTTGAAACCCCCACAAGTGACCCCAGTTTGGAAATTACACCCCCAAGGAACTTATCTAGATGTATGTTGAGAACTTTGAACCCACAAGTGTTTCACTAAAGTTTATAGCTCCGGGCGTGAAAATAAAGAAATCATATTTTTTCCTCAAATATTATCTTTTAGTCCCCAATTTTTTATTTTCTTAAGGGTAACAGAAGAATTTGGACCTCAAAAGTTGTTTTCCAATTTGTCCTGAGAACGCTTATGCCCATATGTGGCAGAAAACTACTGTATGGGCACATGTCAGGGCTCGGAAGGGAAGTAGTGACGTTTTAGAATGCAGAAATGCAGACTTTAAAGGAATGGTCTGTGGGCATCATATCACGTTTGGAGAGCCGTTGATGTGCCTAAGCAGTGGAAACCCCCCAATTCTATCTCCAACCCTACCCCCAACACACCTCTAACCCCAACTCAAACCCTAACCACAAACCTAACCCTAACACACCCCTAACCCTATTCCCAACACTAACCCTAACCAAAACCCTAACCCTAATTCCAACCCTAACCCTAACTGTAGCCCCAACACTAACCCTAATTTTAGCCCCAACCCTAACTTTAGCCCAACTCATTTTAGCCCAATTATAACCCTAATGGTAAAACTGGGGCAGGGGGGTGATCTGCAGGGCAGGGGGGCAAATAGTGAGGCAGGGGGTGATCTCCGGGGCAGGGGGGCGATCACCAGGGCAGGGGGAACCAGCAGGGCAGGTGGGTGATCACCGGGGCAGGAGGGCGATCAGTGGGGCATGGGGTGATCACCGGACCAATGGTGATCACCGGGACAGGGGGGGTGATCTCCAAGGCAGGTGGCCAATCAGTGGGGCAGGGGAGCAATCAGCAGGGCATTGGGGTGATCTCCGAGGCAGGGGGGTGATCTGCGGGGCAGGGGGTTATCACTGGGGGGCAGGAGGGGGATGTCAGGTGCAGGGGGCAGGAGGGGCTGAGGATATGCAGCAGCAGATCGAGATGGAGGCAAAGATGAAGCCGGGAGCATGAGCAAGGGGGTGATCAAGGGGGCAGGGGGTGATTAGAGGGGCAGGGGGTGATCGGGGTGATCACTGGGATGAGGCTATCAGGCATGGGGGCAGGAGGGGGCTGAAGAGATACAGCAGCAGATGGAGATGGAGGTGGAGATGGAGCCGGCAGCAGCAGCAGAGGGTTATCAGGGGGGGCAGGGGGAGGGAGTGGAGATCGGTGGTGGAATCAGATGGTCGGGGGAGTGGAAGGCAGCAGAGGGGGTACCGGATGGCAGCAGCAGTGGTGGCGATCGCGGTCAGTCGGTGGAAGGGCAGCAAGCTGGCACCTCACTTTTAAGCTTCCACAGACTGGATGTTAGGGGTCGAGTTCCCGCTTCTGCACAGGGGGAATCTCGAGCCACCTCCGCTGCGGTCTCCCATTCTTGTCCAGCCGCAGTGGAGTCTGCTCAGCAAAGATGTCGGTCCCAGCGTCTTGCTCATTCTCACTCTGTTCTGAGAGTTACTGCTGCTTCTCCAGTCTCTGCCATTAAAGTCAGTGCTGGTCAGCAGCGAGCAGACTTCTCTGGGACTAAGTCCTTGTCTGCACATACTGAGCATGCCCAGGGTAAGATCTCCCGTTGGAGATCGAGGGTCATGTGTTCAGGCTCTGCAGCACATTCCATTGGTCCTCTTGGCAGGTCTTGGAAGGGCAAAGGTGCTGTGGCCATTTCCTGTCCTGCTGCTATATAAACTGTGCATTACCGCACGACCATGCGCTAGTATTGTCTTTCAATCGCTAATGTGCGTATGTTGTGAGTGCAAGTCGTCCTTGGATACCCCTACCCTATTGAATGACTGTTCGCGGAAGGTGTATGGCTGCTACCTAGCGCCCGACTTATCCTACAGCACTAGTCACACATTATAGCGTCCAGTTGCTGTGACCGCCAGTACGGCGCTGTGCACTTCCTCTGTGCTTTCCTTACCCAAGCCTGGGTAGTTAGTGGCGTTCGTCAGTGCGGCACTGCATGCACTCTTGTGCCTTAATATTGCTCTTCAGTTTCCTTACACACCCAGTTGCGGTGTTGTGCCAGCAAGGGTCTAATCGGACTTTAATCCTAGTTGGGGTTGAGTTCGCTGACTACTTGCTCGCGCTTTAGGTGCGGTACCGCGGTCCTGTGCCTTAACAGGATTGCTTCTTTCACGCTGGGTGAGGTTAACCCACGCGTGTATACTTTAGTGTACCACCATATAGTCTGCTAATTGCTAGCAGCAGGTTTTCACCTGCACGGCGGACCCCGGACTGCGAACGCATCTATACCATCTGTCTTGGTGCGTTCCGCCAGTCCTAACAGAATACTAGCGCCAGGGTCTGGCTAGTAAAATGGCGGACGACCAGCGTTTACAGCGGTACATCCAGCAGCTGGAGGGAAGGTTGGCGGCTCTTGAGCGTTCAACCTCAGCTGTGGATGTTACTGCTGTCGCTGTTCAGGCTGCAAGTGTGGCTGCAGCTACCTTGTCCACTGCCGCCCCTGTACCGACGCTATCTCGCCTCCCGCTACCAGAGAAATTTTCTGGTGACAGTAAGTCCTGTAGGGGTTTCGTGAGTCAGTGCTCAATAAATCTCGAGCTTCTGGCCTCTCGTTTCCCTACAGAGCGGGCTAAGGTGGGCTTTATAATTTCCTTATTGTCGGACAGGGCTTTGCAGTGGGCTACGCCGCTGTGGGAGCGTGGCGATCATGTGGTGCAGAGTGCTCCGTTATTCCTGAGCACTCTGAAACAGGTCTTTCTAGGACCTCGTGTCACCCATGACACGGCGCTCCAACTGTTGGCACTGACTCAGGGCTCGTCCTTGGTCAGCCTTTTTGCCGTCCATTTCCGCACTCTAGCATCTGAGCTGGAGTGGTCGGATAAAGCCCTTATCCCTATATTTTGGAGGGGGCTGGCTGACCACGTTAAGGATGCTCTGGCCACTAGGGAGATTCCCGCCACACTGGAAGAGTTAATAACAGTATCTACTCGCATCGACCTCCGTTTTAACGAGCGGAGGTTAGAGCGAGCCCAGTGTAGGCAGAGGTTTCGGCTGGCTCCCACCTTCGCCAAACCTTTGGAATCTCCAGTCCAGGCTCCTGAGTTCCAGGAACCTAAGGTGGTGTCACGAGCGGGATCTAAGTCCCAGACCGCTCGTGCACTCCAGGGTTGCCATGTATGCCAACAGTCAGGACATCTTGCCACCAGATGTCATCAGCGGTCGAGGAAACGTCAGCGTCTAGTGGTAGTAGGTGGAGGTGCACTAGACACTGCGACGTTTGCCTCCAAATTGTCCTTTAAGGGGACAATTACCTTTGGCTCATCCTCCCACTCGGTAGACCTCTGCGTGGATTCTGGGGCGGAGGGCAATTTTATGTCTTCTGCCTTCGCCCAACGTCACGCAATACCCCTGGTTATGCTATCTCAACCAGTAACGGTACGAGTGGTGAATGGGTCGACACTCCCCGCACAGATAACACATCAGACCATCCCTGTTACTCTGTCCCTGTCGCCATCCCATCAGGAGATTATATCTCTGCTCATCATTCCTGAGGGTATTGATGAGGTCCTGTTGGGGATACCTTGGTTATGGTACCACTCTCCTCACATCGAGTGGTCCTCAGGCAGAATTCTGGGATGGCGTGAACCATGTGGGGGTAGGTGTCACCGAGAGTGCGTTCAGGTTGCTACTACTGAGGTACCCGCAGATCTATCCTCTCTCCCCAAGCAATATTGGTCTTACGCAGACGTGTTCTCCAAAAAGGCGGCGGAGACCCTTCCGCCCCATCGCCCCTATGACTGTCCTATCGATCTCTTGCCTGGTGCGGAGCCTCCCCGGGGTCGAGTTTATGCATTATCTCTCCCGGAGACGGAGGCCATGTCTCAGTACATTCAAGAGAATCTGGCAAGAGGGTTTATCAGGAAGTCAGTGTCACCTGCTGGGGCAGGGTTTTTCTTCGTGCAGAAGAAGAATGGGGAACTACGTCCATGCATAGACTACAGGGGTCTTAACGCTATCACCGTTAAGAACAAGTATCCTTTGCCCTTGATATCCGAGCTCTTCGATAGGCTTCGGGGAGCTAGAGTGTTTACTAAATTAGATCTGCGGGGTGCTTACAACCTGATTCGCTTCCGTGAGGGGGACGAATGGAAAACGGCGTTTAACACCAGAGATGGGCACTATGAGTATCTGGTGATGCCCTTCGGGCTCTGTAATGCCCCAGCCGTTTTTCAAGACTTTGTCAACGACATCTTCTGGGATATGCTTTCCACCTCAGTTGTAGTCTATCTGGATGATATTCTCATCTTTTCTCCAGATATTGACTCCCACCGGAGAGATGTTGGCAGAGTCTTCGACCTCCTACGGGCAAACTCTCTTTACGCTAAGTTGGAGAAGTGTATGTTTGAGCAGGAGTCTTTGCCGTTCCTGGGCTATATCATCTCCGCCCAGGGATTGGCTATGGATCCTGCCAAACTACAGGCTGTGATGGACTGGCAAGAGCCCCATTCTCTTAAAGCGGTGCAGCGCTTTATGGGGTTCATTAACTATTACCGCCAGTTCATTCCCCACTTCTCAACTCTGGTAGCTCCCTTGGTAGCCCTCACCAAGAAGGGAGCGAATCCTAAATTGTGGTCGGAAGAGGTCTCCAAGGCCTTCACTTCTATTAAGTCCCACTTTGCTAGCGCTCCCATCTTACATCGTCCCGATGTGGATAAGCCATTCCTAATGGAGGTGGATGCCTCATCCGTTGGTGCTGGAGCAGTCCTCTATCAGAAGGATGCTCAAGGTCAGAAGCATCCATGCTTCTTCTTCTCTAAGACCTTCTCGCCAGCGGAGAGAAACTACTCCATCGGGGATAGGGAGCTGCTAGCAATGAAGTTGGCCTTTTCTGAGTGGAGACATCTTCTGGAAGGTGCGCGGTTTCCCTTCCAGGTTTACACTGACCACAAAAATTTGGTCTACTTACAAACAGCCCAGCGGCTAAATTCTCGCCAAGCCAGATGGTCCTTGTTCTTTTCCCGGTTCCACTTTTCTCTTCATTTTCTCGCCGGGGAGAAGAATATTCGTGCTGATGCTCTCTCTCGCTCCCTTATGTCAACTGAAGAGGAGGAAGAGGAGCCTCGGCTTATTGTTCCTTCTGAGAGCCTGAGAACCGTAGCGCCGGTTTCGCTTGAGTCTGTGCCTCCGGGCAAGACTTTTGTGCCCATTAATTTGTGACCGGAGGTTCTCTCTTGGGCTCATTCGTCCAGAGTGGGTGGACACTTTGGGACAAAGAGGACATCTGAGCTACTGGCGAGGACGTACTGGTGGCCGCATATGGTCCGGGATGTCAGGGATTATATTCTGGCGTTTGTCTCCTGCGCCAAAAATAAATCTCCGCGTCAAAGGCCAGCTGGGTTGCTCTATCCCCTGCCGGTGGCAGATAGGCCCTGGGAGATGGTCGGGATGGACTTTGTCGTGGGTTTGCCCAAGTCTCGCGGCTGTACCATCATTTGGGTCATCACCGATCATTTCTCGAAAATGGTGCATTTGGTGCCGCTACCACGGCTACCTTCCGCACGGGCCTTGGCTGCGTTGTTCATTAAGCACATCTTCCGCCTACATGGTATGCCTGACAAAATTGTCAGTGACCGGGGTCCCCAGTTTGCGTCTCGGTTCTGGAGAGAGCTATGTCGTCTTCTCAGTATTGAGTTGAATCTCTCTTCCGCTTATCATCCCGAGATGAATGGGTTGGTAGAGAGGGCCAACCAGACCTTGGTCACATACCTGCGACATTTTGTTTCAGCCAGGCAGGATGACTGGGCATCCTTGCTATCATGGGCAGAGTTTGTGCTGAACAACGCCGTAGCTGACTCCACTGGACAAACCCCATTCCTCCTCAACTATGGTCAGCATCCACGGGTACCTGTGCCTATGCCCGTGTCTTCCGCAGACTCCAGGGTGGCAGACTGGGCTGTGGAGGCACGGGATATTTGGGACCGCACTCAGGATGCCATTCGGGCCTCTAAGGAGAGAATGAGGTCCTCCGCCGATGCTCATCGGCGCCCCGCTCCGACCTCTGCTCCTGGCGACTTGGTGTGGCTCTCCGCCCGTAACATCAGGCCGCGATTAGAGTCCACTAAATTTGCTCCTCGCTACTTGGGTCCCTTCAAGGTCCTCGAACTGGTTAATCCTGTGGTCTACCGTCTGGCCCTTCCTCCACGCCTTGGTATCACCTACACCTTTCATGTGTCCCTCCTTAAGCCCGTATACATGTCCCGGTTTTCTGAGTCATCTGCCGGGACATCGGGTTCGTCTACGGACGATTTCGAGGTGAACGCTATCTTGGGGTGCAAGGTGGTACGTGGCAAAAAAATTTTTTGGGTGGACTGGAAGGGTTACGGCCCTGAGGATAGGTCCTGGGAGCCTGCTGAGCGCATTCAGGCTCCGCAGCTCATTGCTGCCTTCGAACGTAGCGAGGCCCAAGGAGGGGGGGTAATGTTAGGGGTCGAGTTCCCGCTTCTGCACAGGGGGAATCTCGAGCCACCTCCGCTGCGGTCTCCCATTCTTGTCCAGCCGCAGTGGAGTCTGCTCAGCAAAGACGTCGGTCCCAGCGTCTTGCTCATTCTCACTCTGTTCTGAGAGTTACTGCTGCTTCTCCAGTCTCTGCCATTAAAGTCAGTACTGGTCAGCAGCGAGCAGACTTCTCTGGGACTAAGTCCTTGTCTGCACATACTGAGCATGCCCAGGGTAAGATCTCCCGTTGGAGATCGAGTGTCATGTGCTCAGGCTCTGCAGCACATTCCATTGGTCCTCTTGGCAGGTCTTGGAAGGGCAAAGGTGCTGTGGCCACTTCCTGTCCTGCTGCTATATAAACTGTGCATGACCGCACGACCATGCGCTAGTATTGTCTTTCAATCGCTAATGTGTGTATGTTGTGAGTGCAAGTCGTCCTTGGATACCCCTACCCTATTGAATGACTGTTCGCGGAAGGTGTATGGCTGCTACCTAGCGCCCGACTTATCCTACAGCACTAGTCACACATTATAGCGTCCAGTTGCTGTGACCGCCAGTACGGCGCCGT
Organism: Ranitomeya imitator; assembly: GCF_032444005.1. Classification (NCBI taxonomy): domain Eukaryota; kingdom Metazoa; phylum Chordata; class Amphibia; order Anura; family Dendrobatidae; genus Ranitomeya; species Ranitomeya imitator. The sequence continues at coordinate 160,770,470 of NC_091288.1, read as the reverse complement.
GCACTTCCTCTGTGCTTTCCTTACCCAAGCCTGGGTGGTTAGTGGCGTTCGTCAGTGCGGCACTGCATGCACTCTTGTGCCTTAATATTGCTCTTCAGTTTCCTTACACACCCAGTTGCGGTGTTGTGCCAGCAAGGGTCTAATCGGACTTTAATCCTAGTTGGGGTTGAGTTCGCTGACTACTTGCTCGCGCTTTAGGTGCGGTACCGCGGTCCTGTGCCTTAACAGGATTGCTTCTTTCACGCTGGGTGAGGTTAACCCACGCGTGTATACTTTAGTGTACCGCCATATAGTCTGCTAATTGCTAGCAGCAGGTTTTCACCTGCACGGTGGACCCCGGACTGCGAACGCATCTATACCATCTGTCTTGGTGCGTTCCGCCAGTCCTAACATTGGATGCAGCTGAAAAGTGAAGCAGCCATAGTTTATTCTGCCCCTCCACATTTGATTGGAGAGATAGTATCACATGGAGGCTAGCTTCAATCAGATCTGGGGGGTGACAAAGAGGTCAACAGAGCGATTGTAGCCACAGGGGGGGCAAAGCCACCCCCTTGAGGTCGATTAGAGGTCCTCACGTACCTGCAGGTCTGGTGACATTTCAGTGACCCCAGTCACCCGACCCGCAGGAACGTGATCCCCCCATGATGCATGCACTGCGTCACAGGTCAGGAAGGACCCTTTTTTCATGACACATATGCTGCATCACAGGTTGGAACCATCATTGCTAGTTGGGCATATGTTGAGAGCCCACGCATCTGATGACATAAAAAAATTGACAAAGTCTTCTCAAGTCACTTTAGCGGTTATTCCAGGTGGACTTACATCTGTATTGCAGTCCCTAGATGTGTGTTTAAATAAACCTTTCAAAGACTGTGTGCGAAAGATGTGAAATGAATGGATGTCATCTGGTCAAGCCTGACTAACAAAAGTTGGAAATCTGATGAGGCTGGACATAGAATTAATAGCAAAGTGGATCCGTGATGCATGGAAAGAGATTCCAGAGAACAGGGTGCTACGTGCCTTCAAGAAATGTGGCATTAGTAATCCTATGGATGACAACAAACTTAGTGATGGTGACAATGTCTATACTGGTAACCTCATACCAGCTAAAGCTGAAGCTCTGCTTTGACATAGAGATAATATAAAGCCAGACCAAATAGAACACTCTATATATACTTAAGCCCATAGAATACATCTTTAAGACCTTTTTATCATAGGCAATTCTCAATCAAATGGACACTCCCAGTTACAATATATAACCAGAGAAACAATTGGAGTACTCAGTCCAAAATCCGTAAAAATGTACATAATACTTTATTTAATCAATGGTTTGTAAACATACACATTTAATAACAATTTACATACAAAGGGTAAGGATAGTCACGGGTGTACCTGCAAAACGTATCAAAATATAAGGTGCATAGTGCCCACAGTTCTCATGGGAAGCATAACCCGGCAGCCTATATCAGCTACCATTAAGAATTACTACCAAGTTACGGCATAGTGATATATAGCACAGTGGTTATTTAGGGAGCTTACCCACAGTATAATAAAATGCCTGACCCGTGTCACACCGCCACTATACAGATAATGAAGAATCCAGTGAATTTGAAGGATTTGATCTCTTGTGTTTTAGGTTGGTTGATGATTGAGTTAAGGTTTTTGTACTTTTAAAGTTATTGTTGATACCATATTGCTTTTGCTGGCCCTCTTTTCCACTTACAGAGCTAGTTTACTGTTTTTCTTTTAAATAAATATTCAAAAATATTTAACCTTCTGATGACTCAAACAATGTAATTTTATTGGTATCTATTTTTATTTTTGAAATGTACCAGTAGCTGCTGCATTTCCCACCCTAGGCTTATACTCAAGTCAATAAGTTTTCCCCGTTTTTTTGTGGTAAAATTAGGTGCCACGGCTTATGGTGGGTTGGCTTATACTTGAGTATATACAGTAAGTAAAAAGCAAAAGTGTGTCTAAATAACAGGATTGTGAGTAATACTGTTTTTGATCAAAAATAGCATAAAAGCCATCCCACCGTTGACAAGGTGACCCTGATCGGAACAGTCCTACACTGTCTAATATTAAAAACCTTACCATGTGTCCGAGTGGATCTCAGTGTGTGAATAAGGGCAGACAAAAGGACCGGGTCCTGACCTGTGGACACCAGTTTAAGGAAGCTCTTAAATGTAGTTTCCAGCTCAAGAGGGAGGCAACACCCGGGTTACATAGAATGCAAAAATACAAAGAAAAAAACAAAAAATTTGAGCTTGGTTTAAATTAGCATACAGTACATGCACCACATAAACACATGTTCACTTTGGCCGTAAAGGATAAAAAACCTACATAAAGCAAAATAAGCATAAACCCTGCTGTAACTAATTAAGCAAAAAGCAAAATTGCATCTAAATAACACAGGGTTCTTAGTAATTCTGTTTTTAATCAAAAAAAGCATAAAAGCTTTCCCACCGTCTACAAGGTGACCCTGATCGGAATAGTCCTATGCTGTCTAGTATAAAAAACCTTAACATATGTCTTAGCTGACCTCCGTGTGTGAATACGGGCTGAAAAAAGGACAAATCCCAACCTATGGACACCAGTCTAAGGAAGCTCTTAAATGTAGTTTCCAGCTCAAGAGAGGAAGACCACACCCCGAAAAACACAAATATAATAAATGTTTAAGGTGGTATAGAAGCAGCAGATAAACACATGTTCACTTTGGCCATAAGGTTGAGGATGTGAGCCATGAAAGGCACGTGTATGAGGTTGCCCCCGCATAGGGCCACAACCAGGTTTGCACCGTTATCACACACGGCCCTCCCTGGCTCCTGGTTGAGTGAAGACAGCCATTGCTCAAACTTGACATGGATAGCTGTCCACAACTCTTGATATGTATGTATGACTGCAATCTCCAAGGCATATTAATTTAAACACTGCATGATTGTGGTGAGCCCTGGCTGCACAGCACGGAGGTGGGAGGTATTCTGTCTGCAGTGTTGGGTTGTATGTTTCATGAAGGCAGAGATTGAGGGTGCAGGTGACAGCCCTAGAGGAGGTGGAAGATACAGAACCACTGGAAGAAGTATTAGGTACAGAGGTTTGTGCTGCAAGCCCTGTGGATTCCAAGACTTGGTGTATTGTGACACCATGGTGTTCTCCAACCCCTGTTGTGTATTAGTTTACTTCTCCAACCCAAGCTGCTTAGCATTTTAGATCTCCAACTCCTGTTGTCTATTAGTTTTTAGGTCTCCATGTTATGGTGTGTATTTGTTTTGTTCTAGAATCATAGCTGTTTAGCAGTTTAGTTTTCCAATCCTTGTTGTCTTGTAGTTTAGTTACTCATCTTATGGTGTGTAGTGGTTTACTTCTCCATCCCCAAGTGGCCTGCAAGCCTTGGGGATTGCTAGACTTGTGGAGCAGCCCCTTTCCTGATTGTCACCAGAGTCACCTAGTGCTCCGTCATCGAGATATAATGCCCCTGTCTAGGTATCAGTGTTGAAATTCACCCTGGCAAACAGAATTTTTCATGGAATGTATGATTTCTGTGACTTACTCGTGTAGTGCAGGCACTTCTTTTTTAGAGAAGTAAGGGTGACTGAGCAACTGGTAATGGGGGTCTGTGACGGTCATCAGCTTTCGGAAACCATCTCTATCTACAAGGTGGAAAGGCTCTATTTCCGTGCCCAACAGATTGTAATGGCCAATCCAAGATCACGAAAATCACAGGCAGTGAGTTGCACACAAACACCCGCTGTTATCTTTGTAGCGAAGAGCTCTCAGCTGGCCACTATTGTCCTGACAATTACACGATTTGGCGATGATAATCTGAGGATGCTGCAGGCTGTTCAAAATAATTAGCTCTCGTAAAACTAAAGTTGAGCATACGGCTTATCCACCTCTGGAATAGAACACATGGAATATATGTATATACATACGATCTTTGCTAACTCCATGATAACGCCACATTCCCTGCTGTCAACAATAATCCTGTTTTTAAAAAAGTTATAAATATAGGCCCATTGGACGCATTCTTCTTTTAAGGTCCACACCATCAAGGTCTTCCATTCCCTCTACTTCCGAGTAGCAGTCATAAACTGTCCCCCAGGCTCACCCAATCACTTCCTTGGCCACTTTTCTGCCTTGCTGTCACACTTCATGTCTTCAGAATTGCCAACCCTTATCCTGGGATACTTCAAAAGCCCCACCTCCCCAACTGCATCCCAGCCTCTATCTGTAGCCACTTCTTGTGGCCTCTCACAACTTTCAACCTCTGAGACACGCAAAGACGGTAACACCCCTGATCTGTTCTTTGTCTGGCTCAGTTCAATCTCCTACCTAGATAACTCACCTCTTTTCCTTTGTACACCATGACATTAGGAGTATAACAACAACTCTCTCCACATAGAGAGAGAATTTGAGTCCAAGAAGAGGTTTTTACATGTACCCATTCAGATGGAGACGTTTATTCTCAGTGAGGTAGGTCAAACGTAGGACCTCGTATAAGAGAGATGCCTTAACGTGGCTACGAGGTACACATAAAATTGGCCATTTTTGTGCGCTAAAAGCTCTCATTTTTCATATTTCTAGTGCAGTAATGCAGTTCAAATTTCGTTTTTTCAAGTTTGCATGTTTTGGCGCTGCAGTGTGCTGCCCTATTTATTTAACTATATACGAGTTGGCGACTCTGGGTTCAGCACCTGTTCACACTCAGTCTATGTTTGGATGTGCAGATCAGGTTTTTTGAAATGTATTCTCTAGCCTTCTGATCGTGCACTCCCCGCCTCCTAGCTTCAGGTGTTTTAATTATAGTAGGTCCAATACCCCTCCACATAGAGAGAGAATTTGAGTCCAAGAAGAGGTTTTTACATGTACCCATTCAGATGGAGACGTTTATTCTCAGTGAGGTAGGTCAAACGTAGGACCTCGTATAAGAGAGATGCCTTAACGTGGCTACGAGGTACACATAAAATTGGCCATTTTTGTGCGCTAAAAGCTCTCATTTTTCATATTTCTAGTGCAGTAATGCAGTTCAAATTTCGTTTTTTCAAGTTTGCATGTTTTGGCGCTGCAGTGTGCTGCCCTATTTATTTAACTATATACGAGTTGGCGACTCTGGGTTCAGCACCTGTTCACACTCAGTCTATGTTTGGATGTGCAGATCAGGTTTTTTGAAATGCACCGTTATCACACACGGCCCTCCCTGGCTCCTGGTTGAGTGAAGACAGCCATTGCTCAAACTTGACATGGATAGCTGTCCACAACTCTTGATATGTATGTATGACTGCAATCTCCAAGGCATATTAATTTAAACACTGCATGATTGTGGTGAGCCCTGGCTGCACAGCACGGAGGTGGGAGGTATTCTGTCTGCAGTGTTGGGTTGTATGTTTCATGAAGGCAGAGATTGAGGGTGCAGGTGACAGCCCTAGAGGAGGTGGAAGATACAGAACCACTGGAAGAAGTATTAGATACAGAGGTTTGTTCTGCAAGCCCTGTGGATTCCAAGACTTGGTGTATTGTGACACCATGGTGTTCTCCAACCCCTGTTGTGTATTAGTTTACTTCTCCAACCCAAGCTGCTTAGCATTTTAGATCTCCAACTCCTGTTGTCTATTAGTTTTTAGGTCTCCATGTTATGGTGTGTATTTGTTTTGTTCTACAATCATAGCTGTTTAGCAGTTTAGTTTTCCAATCCTTGTTGTCTTGTAGTTTAGTTATTCATCTTATGGTGTGTAGTGGTTTACTTCTCCATCCCCAAGTGGCCTGCAAGCCTTGGGGATTGCTAGACTTGTGGAGCAGCCCCTTTCCTGATTGTCACCAGAGTCACCTAGTGCTCCGTCATCGAGATATAATGCCCCTGTCTAGGTGTCAGTGTTGAAATTCACCCTGGCAAACAGAATTTTTCATGGAATGTATGATTTCTGTGACTTACTCGTGTAGTGCAGGCACTTCTTTTTTAGAGAAGTAAGGGTGACTGAGCAACTGGTAATGGGGGTCTGTCACGGTCATCAGCTTTCGGAAACCATCTCTATCTACAAGGTGGAAAGGCTCTATTTCCGTGCCCAACAGATTGTAATGGCCAATCCAAGATCACGAAAATCACAGGCAGTGAGTTGCGCACACAAACACCCGCTGTTATCTTTGTAGCGAAGAGCTCTCAGCTGGCCACTATTGTCCTGACAATTACACGATTTGGCGATGATAATCTGAGGATGCTGCAGGCTGTTCAAAATAATTAGCTCTCGTAAAACTAAAGTTGAGCATACGGCTTATCCACCTCTGGAATAGAACACATGGAATATATGTATATACATACGATCTTTGCTAACTCCATGATAACGCCACATTCCCTGCTGTCAACAATAATCCTGTTTTTAAAAAAGTTATAAATATAGGCCCATTGGACGCATTCTTCTTTTAAGGTCCACACCATCAAGGTCTTCCATTCCCTCTACTTCCGAGTAGCAGTCATAAACTGTCCCTCAGGCTCACCCAATCACTTCCTTGGCCACTTTTCTGCCTTGCTGTCACACTTCATGTCTTCAGAATTGCCAACCCTTATCCTGGGATACTTCAAAAGCCCCACCTCCCCAACTGCATCCCAGCCTCTATCTGTAGCCACTTCTTGTGGCCTCTCACAACTTTCAACCTCTGAGACACGCAAAGACGGTAACACCCCTGATCTGTTCTTTGTCTGGCTCAGTTCAATCTCCTACCTAGATAACTCACCTCTTTTCCTTTGTACACCATGACATTAGGAGTATAACAACAACTCAGCCATTTGTAGGCACTCCCTCAAAACACATCTGTTTTGTATGCTTGGATTCAGATTTGCAGATTCAGCCATCTGTGGTTCCCAACAGTTAATTGGGAGGTTAGAAAGTTGTGACATGGGGGAAAACAAAGGTAATTGAAGTGCCACTTCTGAGGACTGTAATGCGTGTGATGTTAAGATGGAGGAAGATGAGCAGAGGCCATTTAATGCAGTGTTTGCCATCTACTGGAGCACATGTTCTTTGTGGCCCTCTTCTACAAAGAATACTGCTGTGCAACTGCAAAAGAAATGGAATGGAGAAACTCATCCAGTAACAGAAGTTGTAAAACTGCTTTGCAATTGCTCACTGCAGAAAAACAAACCTACTCCTCATCCCTCATTACATACCTGTCTCACAACCCTATACAGCTATTCAGCACTTTCAATTCTCTGCTCTGTCCACCATCTCCCCCTCCCTCTCCTCTCATCTCAGCTGAACACTTTGCCTCACCACCTGTGAATGTGACTCAATAACTCTCCCACGTCATTATAAACCTTACCACAGTCTTTATTCCAAGCATAACCCATCTGTCACTAAAAAGTGGTGTCTTCCCTCCTGATTGAAACAAACCTCAATCACACCCTGTTAGGGCTAGCGGAACGCACCGAGTATAGGATGGAAACAACAAGGTGCGTTCGCAGCCCAGGGGTCCACCGTGCAGCGATATCTGCTGCAAAGTAATTGGCGGCACTATATGGTGGTAAAAGCGAACTCTGTTAACTTAACAGAATCACTAAGATATGACAACGCTGTGCCCTGTTAACCTCACAGAGGATCACAGCTACCTAACTGAGCAAAGCAAAGAGTGGTCATTCAGACAGCATAGCACACAAACAACTCCTCACCAGAGGTGTCGGTATTCTAGAGGCTTATTTCAGCCAACCCTGACCACATGCAGACATGACCACCAAATAGCAAAGCTCAAAACAGGTTGATAATAGCACATGGCCGAGCGGCCATGCGAACCTTATATAGCTGCAGCAGACAAGGAACTTCCCAGTGGTCCAATTGGAGCTGCTACAGGACCTGAGCGTGTGACCCCCGACCTCCAAGAGGTCCTCCCGTGGACATGCTCAGTGTGTGCAAAGCAGGACTTAGTCACAGAAAAGCCTGCTCACTGCTGACCAGTGCTGGCTACAAAAGCAGAGCCTGGAAAGGCAGCAGTAACCTTTTGCACAGTATGAGGCTGAGCGAGACGCTGGGACCGACGTCTCCGCTGAACAGGCTCCACTGCGGCTGATGCAGAATGGGAGACCGCAGCAGACATGGATCGAGATTCCCCCTGTGCAGTGGTGGGAACTTGACACTATCACACCCATCTTCAAGTCTACTCTTGACACATCCTTTGTCAAAAACGTCCATTTTTAATGGTCATCCCACTCTTCCTCTTGCTTCCTCTTTGACCGCTTACAATGTGGCTTCAGACCACACTATTCCACTAAAACTGACATGACTAAAGTCACCAACGACCTACTAACCGCCAAATCAAAGTGATGCTAGTTTGTCCCCCTCCGTCTCCTGGACCTGGCATCTGTCTTTAACACAGTGGACCATTCCGTCTAACTACAGACTTTCTGATCTGTTGCCATAACAGACTTGGCTTTTTATTAGATCTCCTCATGCCTAACAGACAGGGCATTCAGTGGCTGCCATTCACACATTCCCTCATCATCTCACCCCTTTTGTGTCGGTGTCCTCCAAGGTTCAGTTGTAGGTGCAGGTGCTATGCTTAGGGCGTGCACGCTCCCTCTGTCTTGAAGGTACCTCCCACATTAACCTAAGGTCTTCCAAGACTATAGCTTGTTGACACCTTCTGTTTAGGTGGGCAGCACGGTGGCTGTGGGCAGCATGGTGGCTCAGTGGATAGCACTGCAGCCTTGCAGCGCTGGAGTCCTGGGTTCAAACCCCACCAAGGACAACATCTGCAAAGAGTTTGTATGTTCTCTCCCTGTTTGCGTGGGTTTCCTCCGGGCACTCCGGTTTCCTCCCACATTCCAAAGACATACTGATAGGGAATTTAGATTATGAACCCCATTGGGTTCAGCGATGATAATGTGTGCAAACTGTAAAGCATTGTGGAATATGTTAGTGCTATATAAAAATAAAGAGTATTATTATTATTAGATTATTATTTAAGGCTTCTCCTCCAATATGGAGGTGCCGGACCTAGGTTATTAGTTTGCCTTGCATGCTTGCTAGTTGTCTGGTTCCCCAAGTCCGCCCATCTGCTTGTCAACCCTGTACCTGTCTGCTCGTACCTGTATGTGCTCTTCTGTCCATCATCCGGTCCAGATCGCACCTGCCAATGCCTATCTGTCTAACACCCAGTCCAGCTCACACCTGCCAGTGCTTTTCTATTCCTCAGCCGGTCCCATCTGCATCTGTGGTTCCAGTGTCCCTACAGTGCCAGGCTGCATTTTTTATCCCTCTTTTGGGCCATAGCAGTCTACCCGCTGTAGGGGTGAGCTGCCACCCTCTGTAGGTCAGCCCTGGAGTAGCACCTGGTCCCACCTGCTTGTCCCTCCTTGGGTCGCAGTTTTCGCTTGCTGCCACAGTTGGGATTTGGTAGGCCACCTAGTTATGCCCCTCCAGGCTTTCTGAAGGATATGGCACAGTGGTTCCACCACCTTGCCCGTTATAGTCTCCATCTGCTAGGTTGGCTGTAGTGGAAGAGGTGGCGGTCCCCACTATACTAGTTCTACTCTATTGCAGTTGATGCCACTTTGTTGGTGTCTGCCACTTATTTTTGTATATGTGTAGACTTCTGGTTGGGTCTCCATCATGCATGTTTCCTGTAGCAGTAGGCCTCCCAGACTGTCAGGCATCCACTCCCTTTGAATCAACTACCCTTGTTACTATCCTTAGACTTTTCTTACAATAATAGTCTATGAAACAGATATTTGTGCCACCTGAGTGTGGCTGAGCATGAAAGCAGCTTGAGCTCCCTGCTCAGTAGGCCTACACCGATCCTTCACCCACATCGTCTTACTTTGACATTCAATTCAAAGCTGTAAATGCTGGCCCAGACCCTGATTTCTCATGCATGGCTTATTGCTGCCGCGTTATGCTACAATTTGTACTGTGGGTGAATGAGGCCACTTTCCTGGTGTCTGACCCTCATTTGATGTGTTTTGGCACTTTTTGAGGCCGTTTGAAGGTGCTGTGCATATCTTTGTTTTGCCTCCCATTGATTTGAATGGCGTTTGTCTATGTTCGGTGAATATTTGATCGATAAATTGGTGAATATTGCAATTGTAATCTGAATTGAACATTGAAATATTCGCTCATCTCTAGTACTAGGCAGTGGTGAGATTTTGCCCATTAGCAGGGAATGGTTTTCTGGGGGTGTGTTATAAACTGGTGGTTTAGGAGCAACATGGGACGAGCTCTGAAGGAGGTGGTACCTGTACTGACCGCAGTCCCTAAGCTCAACACAACACTAGAAGTAGCCGTGGGATGCTCCTGTCACTCCCTAGGCACCTCGTCACAGCCTGAGAACTAACTACCCCTAAAGTTAGAAACAGGAAAACTATCTTGCCTCAGAGAAAATCCCCAAAGGATAGATAGCCCCCCACAAGTAATGACTGTGAGTGGAGAGGGAAAAGACATACGTAGAATGAAACCAGGATGTAGCACAGGAGGCCAGTCTAGCTAGATAGATAGGACAGGATAGAATACTGTGCGGTCAGTATTAAAAACTACAAAAATCCACACAGAGTTTACAAAAATCTCCACACCTGACTAAAGGTTTGAAGGGTAAATCTGCTTCCCAGAGCTTCCAGCTTAACTGAATTAATCCATACTGACAAGCTGGACAAAACATAGAATGCACAGAACGAATAAGTCCACAACATGTAGACAGAAAAGAGCAAAGCAAGAACTTATCTTTGCTGAACTGGTCAGGATATCAGGGAAATCAAAGAGAGATGTGAATCCAACCAGGAACCATTGACAAGTGGCACTGGCTGAAGGAAGAGCCAGGCATAAATAGCCGAGCAGAAAGACAATCAGTGGAAGCAGCTGCAGACTGCTAAATCCAAGGAGCAGCCATACCACTTAAAACCACCGGAGGGAGCCCAAGAGCAAAACTCACAAAAGTGCCACTTACAACCACCGGAGGGAGCCCAAGAGCAGAATTCACAACAGGGGTGATTGGGAAGTATTCAACACCTAATTCTTTCCTTCAGCATCAAGTGGGCTATTTAACCCTATTCCCAGCTCAGGGGAATATTTTATGTTTCTTTTTTGTGTTTTTTTATTGTACTCTTTTTATTTTTTTAGGTTAAATAAAGCAAATACAAAAATCTCATGTGTTTTCTTTACCTGTGAAACAGTGATGTAGTTAGTTGTGGCTGAGATTCCTAAATGCTGCAAACTTGTAATTGGGGTAATCCTAGCAAATTTCTCATTGACATTTTTATATATTGATTGATGGTCTTAGAGATACAGATAATGGAAACTCTTAAAGATTTAGTAAGTATGATCTTATATGTCTGTGGAACGTGTTTGAACTATGAGATTTAGACATAACTAAACTGACTGGAAGTATCTCAAAATGTGTTCAGTGCTTTAGCTTCAGGTAAACAAATGGTTGCTATACTCTTCTGAACAGTTTAAGTAGATACTGATTGCTCAGTATTTGGAGCAATTTTTATTTGTGAGATGGAGAGAGAGTCACTAATTTCATAAAGATTTATTTATCTCTATCAACAATCTCCTTTGAGATTAAAACTATTCTCAAAGCTTTCCTGAAATAATTTCAGGAACATAGTTAATCAAATGTAACAGTTCTGCTCTCTCCTACAAAAATGTGGCTTCTGGTCTAGGAAATCTGTTGACATGACAGTAATTACTGAAACATGGGCAAACAGCCAAAACTGCATCTTGCAGACACTGAACTAAAAGTGTCTGGGAGCTGTGGAGCAAAAATATATTACTTTTTGCCAGATTATGTGACAGCTGAGAATTCTGTTGGTGACAATTTGTTGTGCCATCTAAAAAATATGTAAAGATTTTAGAGCTTAATCCCTGCTGGCATGATAGATTAAGATTAAAAGAAAGCGATGTTAACATCTCTATTATGGGTTTGCTAATGAAAACATTATTTATTTATTGGTTTTATTTATTTGCATATTTAAGTGGATACGATGATTCTGATATATAAAGTTGTGATGCAAATGATTCAACTCCCAATGCAAATTAGGTTTATTAGCGAAATTTACAAACTTTCTATGGCTGGCAATAAACCAATGAAGCAACAATTTAACAATGTAAATAGCTCAATACAATAATATAAGACAGTAAGTGGTTTCTATAAATTCACAACAAAACGCCACTTTCACTGCCATCTCAGAATTATGCACTCGTTTCATGACAAGCAGTTTTAATACTCAGTGGAGCACCCTTTGGCTGTTATGACCTGCTGAAAATTTGACGCATAGTCAGACACCAGCTTCTGGCAGTGTTCCCCTAGGAACACTGCAAGTTCAAAGTAAGAGGAAACCAAGGCTTGTCTGAGAAAGTAAGTTTCCTGTCTAGTGAGAACGACAATCCATAAGCGACATCCGTTTTTGCATTTCTTTTGTAAAGGTTTTTTTTTTTAAATATAAAACTAAAATTTCAATATAACTGTCTACATTGCAAAGTGTGTGTGCTGTTATGAAAAAAATATTATTTTTTTCATCATTTATTGCTTTAGTCCAATATTATACCTGTGCATTACACTGGATTTTAGTGGCCTGCTTGATTTTCAAATATGAAAACTACTTAGCTTCTCTTGACCATGGGGATGTCTTTTTAAAATGTTTTTTAAAAAAAAGACACATTTAAAATTTTGCATACCTGTTTTATTATTCCAATGTACCACCAGGTGGCCCTGTATCATACATTTGGGAGGGCTCTCACTGCTACATTTGGGATGTTCCTCCCTTATTCAAAATGATTTGCTAGATAGTAGAATACATATTCCCCATCACTTTTTTCAATGCCAGGTAAAACATGCCCATTTCAATTTTGGGCTTCGCCTGCCACCACCACCATGTCCACCGCCATGTCAATAAGCGCCCTCACTTCATATTTTCAGCGGGCCAGCAGGTGCCGTGAAATCTTAGTTTTGTGAGTTCTACAGTTAATTTTGGCCACTGGATCCCAATGAAGCTACTGTCAGAGCGGGTGAAGTCGCTGTAAGGTGAATATAAAACAGGAATTGGGGTAGCTGTATGATCAATGTCACTACCATGGATTCTACCAGATACTAAAAGCTTTAGAATTAAATTCTGAATACAGTGTATGCAAGCGAGGGCTTGTATTGTGGTCAGTCTGCCAGGCCTGAAACCCATTTTTGTACAACTTGTAATTGTAACATTTAATATGTAAAGTTTAAAAGATCCAAGTAACCACATGATAATTTACACAAACCTACACTCCAAATCAGAGAGGAGCACCCAAACATAACCCTAAACATAAATTTCTAGTAATACAGTATACATAGGAAAATTAAACTAACCGTGCAGACAATTGTGATATAGATTTATTGTAGCATTAAGCATCCTGTAATACAGACCGAGGAACACATTAAAGGTGCCAAATAGCATCCATATAGAAACCAAGTCTGTGCTATCAATGTGCACAGCCAGAATATACCCAGAAATACAGAATAAGAAGCACAGTCTGTTACCTTCTCCCAGGTCACCAACTAAATAATAGAGCAAGGTGTAAGTGATCCATTGGGTGATCCCCTCTGGTGCCCCGACGCACGTTTCGGCCTCTGCTTCTTCCAGGGGTGTGACTAAGTGAGGTTAAGAGGGTGCATATATAGTGACTGGCAATTGGCCGTACCAATAGTGAGAGAGCTAAAGACGCAATAACAGAAGTACAACCGGGGCTCCACGGTGCATGCAACCGTCAGAATTCTCCATACACAAATACACTTCCTGACATGCGCCAAGAGGAATGCACACTGAACCGCATGCAGATCCCACGCAGGCGCTGTTGGAAGTGTGTGAAGTGACAGCAGGCGCAGGCGCACCGCCACCCAGGACTTCGAATACGCAATCTGTAAGTTCTAAAATGAATACAGTCCACATAGGTAGGAAACAGAAAGCGGGGAGACGCAGAGTATAACACTACTGCTAAAAGCGTGGCAACTGAAAATAAATAATAAAAACAGAGTGAAAGTGCCGTGCCAATACTGTCCTTTATAAAATGAGACACAAGTGCAAGTGTGCAAAAGTGATGTGATTTAATAATATCCAGAAAACATGGGTCTCATAGAATCTATCATATTATATCATCCAACACTAGTATAAATAATAAATAGATTAACAAAGTCTATAAATACTGTTAAGTGCCTCCTAACTATAAAAACTCATTAAAGAGCTTTACAATAACAATACTACATACAAAATCTGTGATGAAACAAATCCCCCACATTGGAAGACCATTCATAAAGTAAAATAGTGACAATTAGTGCTAATAATAATAATTTCATTATAGTGCATGACTATTGTTGATTAAAAACCATATACTTCATATCCAGGTGCAAGTCCTCAATATTACATCTTTGTAATATCCCCTATTATATTGTTTACTGTTTCCTTTTTCCTTTTACATTAATATCCATTTGTTCTCCTTGATATTCTTATTTCTTCTCTATTTCTGAACTTGATATATTCCGAGACTTGATGTGTCCCCGGAGAAAAAAGCATCAACCTCCAACAAATCCCACGACATGGTCACAGATAAATACGACAAAATGGTAGGTAATAGTAACTAGATCAATAATATAAAAACATAAAATTAGAGCAAGTATAAAAACAAGGACCAGAAAATGTCCTATCAATACCCAAAATCAAAGAACCCCCCAAAAAATAACCCTTAAAAAAGATACCTCCTGAACCAAAAATTACTCCCAAATATAGAGAATGTATATAAATATATGATAATACCCAACAAACTAGAACTTATAGAAACGCAGAGAACCCCAAAGTTTCATTGAGGCCATTTGGACTCAGGGTTCCCAAATGATAGATCCATCTACTTTCAACCTGGGCCAATACTTTGGCCAGATCACCCCTCTAGAACCCAAACAGACCTGGTCAATAGCTTTAACTACCAGGCCCCTGGCATTACAATTATAATGGGCTTTAAAGTGTCTAGGGAGGGATTTAAGAGAGGAATGATCCTCACTAGTTCTGGCCTTTTCAATATTACGGACGTGCTTTCATGTTCTTACCTTTAATTCCCCTGTGGTAAGGCCATTGTATACCTTTCCACATGGACAACGTGCATGATATATAACCCCACAGGAATTACAGCTAAGATGTTTCCAAATGTGAAAAACATGAGATCCATCAAAATTGCAGAAGGTCACAGATATAGCAGACAGCCCTTACAAAGGCCACAGGGAAAGAAGCCAGGCGATCCAGACACTGAATTTAGACTATTATTGCCAGGATCATAATAACTTTGGACCAAAATGTCCTTCAAATTTGCTGATCTTTTAGGCACAAAAAATGGTGGTTGTGTAGGAAGAACCTGACGTAAAACTGGATCTACTCTCAAAACCTCACAATGTTTGCTGATAATGGTCTTAAGATGATTCCATTGGTTATTATATGTTGTAATAAACCGTATAGAATTTGAACTGTCCAAATTTTTAGGAGTTGGAGGACCATACAGCAATTAGACACGGCAGGTTTTTGAGGCCCTCAAGTATCCTTTCCTAATCATGCTCTTACTATACCCTCTTTCAATGAATCTTCTCGTAAGATCCACTGCCTGAATTTCACAATTATCACCATTTGAACAAATTCTTTTCGCACGAAGAAATTGTCCCACCCGGATTCCACGGATTGTAGAGAGGGGGTGAGAGGAATTGGCCAGTAAGAACGAGTTAGTAGATGTAGGTTTTCTAAAAACATCTGTACTCAGCCGACCATCTGAACCCACTGACATCTTCATCATGACCAAAAAGTCATTCTCCCTACCAAATTTAAAAGATAATCTGATGTGGCTATTTGCTATGAAACGCTTGATTGTTCGGTGATCACGCTTCAAAAGTTTGGCAATTTCAAGACTGCTGCATCCCTCTGCAAGACATCTCACGTTTTTGGACTTTTCGGAGCCCGTGAAATTTCTCTTCTGACCCATTTTGCCAAAGGAAAGGAAGTTGCCTAATAACTAAGCACACCTTAACACTTTATATAGGGTTTCAATGTCATTAGACAACACCTTCCTCATTACAGAGATGCACATCACCTGATTTACTCAATTGGTAGTTGGCTCTCAAGCCTGAACAGCTTGGAGTAGGACAACATGTATAAAAAGTATCATGTGATCAAAATACAACTTGCCTAATAATTCTGCACACAGTATATAGTGCATGTTTCATTACTCAAATTAATTATTTTGTGTTAGCCTGTGAAACCTGAAGAAGTGTGTAAAGCATATTAACACTAGAAGTCCCAGAGACGGGTCATTTGACATTTCTACCTTTGAAACCCAGAGAAGGGTCAAATGACCTAAAGGATTTTATCTATAGCTTATCTTCTCTCTATTCACTGTCTTTTGTTCTATAATTAAGGCCATTACTGTTGCACCACAGGAGGTTGTTTGCTGTTTTCCATACAGTTTACCCATGTAGTTTCAAGTTTCAAGTTAGTTCTGTTCAGTTTATTGTATTTGATAATATAAAGACTATACATATTGTATTTATTCAACGGAACACAGGAGTAAAAACCAGGTATATATAAAGAAGATATAACTGCTATATAAATAGTATACCCATAGATAAGTAACGATAATAAACCCGGCTACCACCTGTGTCAAAGAAATAAGTGAAACCACTAGAAAAGCGAGGGGAACATTCACCGAATCTGGATCAGACCAAGAAGGAAAATGATGACAGGGAATATTTGAATAAATTACTTTTATTTATGTGTAGCAACAGCAAAAGAATCAATAAAATAAAAGAATAAAAATACTATGTATATGTATTTACTTCCGTGCACATAAAAAAATTAAAGTACATTAGGCAGGTCTCAAAATATATATGAGTATATAAGCTGGATACCCCAGTAAGTTTAAAAGTATAAAAGCTGAGATCATATATGTAAAAAACACAATATTTATATAAAATTGGAAATTGGATATTATATGTGTCTAAAAAATGTATATACACTCCAAGCAAAGTGCTTAGTGCTAATAATACAGAGATGACTTCCTATATATGTGTTATATGCAGAGTTCACATGCAGGAATTACTGGCCAAAGAGTGCAAAGTGTAAAATAAATAACGCATGAAAAAAACGCATGAAAAAATGAAAAAGTGCACTGTGCTATTTTACATATATAAAAGATAATTCATTACGTGACAAGCTCACATGTAAACAATGTTGACCAAAGTGCACTGTGTATAACAAAGAAAAAATGGTATGCCAGGTATACCATACACTCTCTATATGGGACAGTGCTCAATATGCATATGATCCAGTATTACTTACTATACAAAGCTGGGGGGAAAATATCTCCAGGACCGCCAAGTATGTCAAGCTGTGCACCCCGACACGTGTTTCGGACTCAAAAGTTCCTTCGTCTGTCATCATTTTCCTTCTTGGTCTGATCCAGATTCGGTGAATGTTCCCCTCACATATTGTATTTAGTTTAGTATTATTTGTGCAAAAAAGTGCTGAAACAATTAATCATTTTTATATATTTTAAATAGAGAATTAGAAATTTTAGAGCAAGGTACAGCTGTGAGTAATGACCAGAAGCATTTGTGTCTAAGGCTATGTGCACACTTTGCGGATTCCACTGCAGATTTTTCCTCAGCGGAATTCCAAAATCCGCAGTGAAAACCCATTGCGGTTTTACTGCGGATTTATCGCGTTTTTTACTGCGGTTTCTTCTGCGGATTTTCATCTGCAGTTTCCTATTGGAGCAGGTGAAAATCCGCAGGAAAGAAGTGACATGCTGCGGAATGTAATCCGCAGCGTTTCCGCGTTGATTTTTCCGCAGCATGTGCACAGCGTTTTTTGTTTCCCATAAGTTTACATTGTACTGTAAACTCAGGGGAAACTGCTGCGGATCCACAGCGGTCAAAGGTACCGTTACATGTTACGATCTCGTCGACGATATAGTTAGAAATGTCACGTGATCACATCGTTCGTGCAATCAGTTTCACATCGTCCAAGAGGCGTCACATGCAACTATCTTGTTAACGATGTAAATTTTGGCTCCGCATTAGCCTCATTGCAAACGTTTGCAGAACGATTTTTCACAATGGCAGGAATAGGAGAATTTACACCAAAATCGTTCATCTCAGCGTTACACTGAATGATGCTGCACATCTTCTGACACATAATTGAGATCCTGACCTCAAATCTGCGATCAGCGATCCAACGATGTGTTCATCCGATATCTTCACGTTACACGCAACGATGTAAAAACGACATTGCATGAACGACGTGATCATGTGACGTTTTCAAATGATATCATCAACGAGATCGTAACGTGTAACTGTACCTTTAGGCCTCAATCACACTAACGAAAAAAAATCGCAGCATGTTCATTCTTGTGCAAATTTGGCGCGAAAAAAATTCCCACAAGAAGACTGAAATTTTAGTGTGAAAAATATACAAAAGAACAACTGTTATTTGTTTTGATGCTATTAATTTTTTTTTAAAAACCAATAAGATTTTTTTTTCACTAAAGGGTTATTTCACACCAACATCAAACAAATAGTCACATTTTCAAGATGAGCAGTGTATAAGCGGCATGGCCAAACAAATGTGATCAAACAGTGAACAAGAAAACAATATAATCAAATTATACAACAGGGAGGGATGTTGGTGGAAGAGTGGGAAGAGGGGAGGGGGGAAAGGGTAAATACAAATACATGGGGGTAGGGGAGTAAAGGAGCACGCATCAAAGGATGCTTTTTATTTTTGTTATAAAAATGTTAAAAAAATACAAGGAATAAAACAATTCCACACATATTTTCCATAGGCTGCAGTGGGGGGCTGTGTGTGTGTGAGTGGCATGTCCTTGTGTGACTAGCATTTCAGCACTCACTCAGCAGTCTGTCTGAACATGTCGGAACATACCTGGCACTGCCTGGGTATGTCCCTGGTACATTTGCCACACGTGTATTTGTAGCAGTCAACACATCTCTCAGTTGCACAATTGTTTGTGCATCGATGGTTTACCTGACACTTCACCCTTTTGCCAGGGCTGGGTGTGGAAGGAAGTTGCCAAAGGAGTTTCTCCTTGCGTGCCTTCTTTTCAGTCACATGACGGCCACCTAACTCTTTTGCAAGCTCAACCAGGAAGTCCACCCGTCTCTCCCGCACCCCAGTGCATGCCTGATAAATAACATGAGCATTGAGTGCTGCCATGTCAATCATGTTGTAGAACACGGCGACTGGCCATCTCTGTGTTCCTGCACACATGCTGTACTCCCGCACCATTTGGTCCATTACATCCACACCACACTTTGTGTGGTTGTATTGTGTGACCGTGTTTGGCTTCCTTTTGTTTTAATCCTCAGTCTCAACCATGCTGTGCATGCTGCTGAGAATGTAGACGGCCTTCTTTCGTTTGGGTGCATACACTGTCAGTGTGACACCAGTGGTTGAAAACACCTGAGTGGTGAATTCAGTGCGGTCCATCTGTCTAGCGGACTGAGGAATTTCCCGGCGACTCTTGTTGACTGTGCCGAGGATAGTGGTTTCCCGGCTTAGCAGTCGTTGTGCAAGTGACAATGATGTAAAGAAATTGTCCGTGGTTACAGTTCTGCGGTTTCGGGTCATAGTGGCAATGATCCTTGGGTTTCCCAGGTTTGCTGACCAGCTGTCACGTAGTGATGGAATCTTGGTCACCCCCGGCAAGATAATGACTGAAATAAATGCCATTAGTTCCGGGAGACCCATGAACCAATCCACCTGCTCCGTGTGACGTGCATGTTGAGTAGTCCATTCTTCAATGCTACAAAGCATGTCAAGACTGATAAAACAGAGGAAGGTCGGAAGGCGACTCTGGACACTTTGTCTGGCCTTAGCACTTGGCTCTCCATCAGTAGGGTACGGTTCTATTGGGGTCAAATGGAGATGTTTCCCCACTTGTACTTCATGCCACACTGTGCCATCTTTTGCGGTCTCTGTCGGCTCACTCGCCAACCAAGCTCTCTTTTTTGGTAGAGGAGGAGTCTCCTCATCTGCAAGATAAATACTTTCAAATAAGCATTTTGTTTTGGTTCTAAATAAAAAAGATAGTCAGGAAATAAAATAGGTAACTCACACTGCCTTTTTTGGCATCCTGTTCTGTCCGTTTTTGAAACAAGCAGAACAGGATCCCTTTTGGCCCCCGTACACCATGGGTGATGTCCGTGTGCTATCCGTGAATCCACAGATAGCGCTGTCTGCTGTCACCACATACTCACCTCCCTCCAGCGTCTGTTCTCTTCTCACTTCCGGTTCACTCTTGGGCTCAGTGAAGTGAATATTCATAGCCTAATGAGCGGCACCGGAAGTGAGAGGAACTGTCAGCGCTGGACTGAGGTGAATATGAAATTCTTTATTTTTAGGCTTTTCACTTTCCTCCATTATCCGTGCACACGGAAGTCACATGGATGACATCTGTGTGCATGGATGTTTTCGGCAAAAAGCGGTCCGTGCTTTCGCAAAACAATGGACATGTCTCTGTGTGGAGCAGACGGACACGCATGTGCTCCACACAGAGACACAGTTCGTGCGGAATGGGGCCATAGGGGAACATGTGTCCCGTATGTCCGTGCCTATGGCATGTGTTATGAACAGGTAATTCAGAACCACAATGGACCTTGAAGTTCAGAGCACACAAGGTGACCTGACATTCACCAAAAACATAGGACAAGCTCTGAGACGTGGAAACTCTGCTGACCGCAATCCCTAATCCTAACACACCACACTAGAGGTAGCCGTGGATTGCGCCTAACGCTCCCTATGCAACTCGGCACAGCCTGAGAAACTAACTAGCCCTGAAGATAGAAAAATAAGCCTACCTTGCCTCAGAGAAATTCCCCAAAGGAAAAGGCAGCCCCCCACATATAATGACTGTGAGTAAAGATGAAATACAAACACAGAGATGAAATAGATTTAGCAAAGTGAGGCCCGACTTACTGAATAGACCGAGGATAGGAAAGATAGCTTTGCGGTCAACACAAAAACCTACAAACAACCACGCAGAGGGGCAAAAAGACCCTCCGCACCGACTAACGGTACGGAGGTGCTCCCTCTGCGTCTCAGAGCTTCCAGCAAGCAAGAAAAAACCAATATAGCAAGCTGGACAGAAAATATAGCAAACAAAAATAACACAAGCAGAACTTAGCTTATGCAGGATAGAGAGGCCACAGGAACGATCCAGGAGGAAGCAAGACCAATACTAGAACATTGACTGGAGGCCAGGATCAAAGCACCAGGTGGAGTTAAATAGAGCAGCACCTAACGACTTAACCTCATCACCTGAGGAAGGAAACTCAGAAGCCGCAGTACCACTCTCATCCACCAAAGGAAGCTTATAGACAGAACCAGCCGCAGTACCACTCACGACCACAGGAGGAAGCTTGGCCACAGAATTCACAACAGGCATGTGTCAGCACAGACCCCACATGTGCCGGTTGAAGGACTATGTCTTCTCCATCTGAGTCTGAAGGGTTTGTGTTGCTCAGAATCAGTTCCAATGTCTCTTCAATGGTGTACCTTCTCTCCATTTTCTTTCCTGTGAACAAAATAGGTTTCTCCCCCACACTCAGGGAGAAACCAAAATAGGTTTTTCTTGTGAGCAGCAACCCCCACACTCAGGAATAGCTTGCATTATTCTGTTTACACGCTCTTATCTTAGATAATCCCCCCTGCAGATTCCTCAGTCAAGATTACATTTACAAATGAAAGGATGCTAATTAAGGTGTCACTATGGACTGAGGGTCATTTGACCCTCTCTCAGGACTTCAGGGGGATCTTGAAATTCCCAGGACTTCTAGTGCTAATGCACTGATGTTCTGCAATGTCCAAGTGCAAGCCAAAAAATCCACATCAGGCTCTCAGATAAATAGACCATGAGAGGGGCAACACAATAAAAAAAATTATAATAAAATATATAGAGACTGAGAGTACTAGTTTCACCATTGTACAATGTGCAAAGTTTTCCAAAAATTACCCAAGAGGTTTGTATCATACACGCTGAAAGAGACCGTAATGGGCACCTCACAATATATTTTGCAGTTATTAGAATAGATATAGATAGGGAGAGAGATAGATAGAGATAGTAAGTTTAAACATTGTACAATGTGCCGAAGAAGTAGGATGTGATTTCCTGAACAAAATGGGTTTGTATGGTAAGGCATGGACATTAAGACAACTTCCAAAAAAGAACATTTGGGCTGCATTAACATATTGTTGCTGTCATCCGTAGGGCTTTCAAAGTCAGATGAAATCCAGCCCTTGTTCAATTTTAGAAGAGTCAACTTGTCTGCATTTTCTGTTTACAGGCATGTGCGTCTATTAGCTATGGCTATACCTGCCGACTAAAAACCCGCTCAGACAACACACTTACGGCAAAGCATGGCAACACTCCAAGGCATACAAGGAGGTGTCGGGCCAAGTGTGCAGCTTGGACAACCAATAGTTAAAGCGCACTGAAGAATAAGGAAGGACGCTGCTATGGTCACTGAAGTATTGTTTCATCATCTTTGTCAACTACTCCTTCCTCACCACAGTTACACCGACAGAGAGCACTTGCTGATGGCCCCCCACCCTGAGTTGCACCTGGTGTGCGTGTCCCTCCCCTGTAATCCTTATGGTTGAATAGAGCCGATTCCTCTGCCAGCAGCGTTGGGTAATCTTCTCAACAAGTCTTCCACAACTGCCCAACTGCCCTCTGGCATGCATGCACTGAAAATGGCACGTCTGTCTTCCACATGAGATAAGGAAATTTCTCCTTGTACCATGGGTCACGAAAGGTGCACAACCAGTACTTCATGTTGGACAAAATGTGTTTCACGTGAAGGTCTTGGGAAAGACATCTGGACATGAACTGTGCCATGTGTGGCAGACTACAAATAGTCAAACGTTCAGTGTACCCACCAGGATGAACACTAACAATCTTTTACCCATCACAAAACATCACCTCCTCCCCCTCTTTAGGCCATCCATGCTGGGCAAGAAAGAAGCAAAGGCTGGGAGTAGTGATGAGTAGTGTTGAGCGATACCGTCCGATACTTGAAAGTATCGGTATCGGATAGTATCGGCCGATACCCGAAAAATATCGGATATCGCCGATACCGATATCCGATACCAATACAAGTCAATGGGACATCAAGTATCGGAATGTATCCTCATGGATCCCAGGGTCTGAAGGAGAGGAAACTCTCCTTCAGGCCCTGGGATCCATATTAAAGTGTAAAATAAAGAATTAAAATAAAAAATATTGTTATATTCACCTCTCCGGCGGCCCCTGGACATCAGCGGGAGGATCCGGCGTCCGGCACGGCTTCTTTCTTCAAAATGCGCGCCTTCAGGACCTGTGGAATGACGTCCCGGCTTCTGATTGGTCGCGTGCCGCCCATGTGACCGCCACGCGACCAATCAGAAGCCGCGACGTCATTCCTCAGGTCCTAGAAGGCGCTCATTCTAGGACTTTAGCTGAGGAATGACGTCGCGGCTTCTGATTGGTCGCGTGGCGGTCACATGGGCGGCACGCGACCAATCAGAAGCCGGGACGTCATTCCACAGGTCCTGAAGGCGCGCATTTTGAAGAAAGAAGCCGTGCCGGACGCCGGATCCTCCCGCTGATGTCCAGGGGCCGCCGGAGAGGTGAATATAACAATATTTTTTATTTTAATTCTTTATTTTACACTTCCGATACCGATACCCGATATCACAAAAATATCGGATCTCGGTATCGGAATTCCGATACCGCAAGTATCGGCCGATACCCGATACTTGCGGTATCGGAATGCTCAACACTAGTGATGAGTGAATTTGATCTAGTCAGGGTTTATTTGGCAAGCTATAGCGCTTACCGAATAAGCTGCAAAGGGAACCCGGCTTCCTGGATCGCTCCGGCTGATCACCTGTTCGGCTATGCAGCTGCATGTGTCACGGCTGTGTGTCAGTCATGACACATGCATGGAGAGCCTCTTTGTTGGGCTCTCCTTGCATGTGCTGTGACTGTCACATAGCCGCAACACATGCATTACAACTCAGAATCTAAGTCTTAGAGCAATTACGTGTTCAAAACGCGTTCAGTCAAAGTCAGGCGCTCTTCCTCCGGTATATCTGGTTCTTGTATGTTTGACAATAATAATAATAATCTTTATTTTTATATAGCGCTAACATATTCCGCAGCGCTTTACACACATTATCATCACTGTCCCCATTGGGGCTCACAATCTAAATTCCCTATCAGTATGTCTTTGGAGTGTGGGAGGAAACCGGAGAACCCGGAGGAAACCCACGCAAACACGGAGAGAACAAACAAACTCTTTGCAGATGTTGTCCTTGGTGGGGTTTGAACCCAGGACTCCAGTGCTGCAAGGCTGCTATGCTAATCACAGCACCACCGTGCTGCTTTGATAGTCTAACTACCTGTTTTAAATGGATATAATTAAAGATGTTTGATTTTATGTCTAGGAGCTGGATTCTCTTCCTTCTTCGTGTGCATTTACAAGGCATCTGGCAGAGATGCGAATCCGTGCTCGGGATTTCCTGGACATATTGGGAGTCATCACAAGAGTGAGCTGAATTAACCTCATTTTTTGTCTCCTTTTCACCCAGTGTCTTACTTATTGTTTTGTAGCCCATTCCAGCTTTGTGCAGGTCTATGATCTTGTCCCTGACATCCTTATAAAGCTCTTTGGTCTTGCCCATGTTGTAGAGGTTAGAGTCTGACTGATTAATTGAGTCTGTGGACAGGTGTCTTTTATAAAGGTGACTATGTAAGGAAGCTGTCTTTTATGTAGGTAACGAGTTGATTAGGAGTGTGTAACTGGTCTGTAGGAACCAGAAATCTTAATAGTTGGTAGGTGGTTAAATACTTATTTCTCACTGCAAAATGCAAATAAATTTATATAATTTATACAATGTGATTTTCTGGATTTTATTTTTGATATTCTATCTCTCAGTGATAAAATTAACCTACCCTTAAAGGTATAGACTGTTCATGTCTTTGTCAGTGGGCAAACTTACAAAATCAGAAAGGGATCAAATACTTATTTCCTCCACTGTATACACTATCTACTAATAGAAAATTAGTATTTTTTGTATCGCCTTTCTGACACACGGCAACAGCAGCGTAAGGACCTTTGCGGATCTTTACAGGCTTTTCAGAAGTTTCACAACTGATAAATAAATATATGTTATTTATTTAACCAATTTACATTTTTTTTAGATTTTTTTATCGCCTTTATGACACATGCTATCAGCATACTCAGGGAAATTACTGATAAATAGTGAAAAAACTGCTAGATAAATATTAGCTATTTCAGCAATAGACAAGGAATATTATTTAGCAATTAGCTTTTAAAAAATATGTTTACTATATGCTGGCACTGAGGAATATTATTTAGCTGTAAAAACAGATTTTCTATAGACTGGTACACAGGAATATTATGCAGCTTCAAAAAAATTTGTTTAGTATATGCTGGTACTAAGTAATATTTTTTGCCTCTAAGAAGAGCTGCTTTTTGTATTATGGTAGTGGATGAAACCCTGCCTATCTCACCTTAATCCCACAGTCTGTTTCTACGTTGTACAACACAATGCAAACTAGCAGACATCTACAGCATGTACATGCAATGATAATACCCAGGTGCCTGCCTTTCCCTGGTATGAAATCTCTCCCTATGCTATCTCCACCTAACAGTGAACTAATCTTCACTTACAGTAAAGGCCCCGTCACACATAGCGAGATCGCTAGCAAGATCGCTGCTGAGTCACAAGTTTTGTGACGCAACAGCGATCTCAGTAGCGATCTCGCTATGTGTGACACGTACCAGCGATCAGGCCCCTGCTGTGAGATCGCTGGTCGTGTTGGAATGGCCTGGGCCATTTTTTGATCGTTGAGGTCCCGCTGACATCGCTGAATCGGCGTGTGTGACGCCGATTCAGCGATGTCTTCACTGGTAACCAGGGTAAACATCGGGTTACTAAGCGCAGGGCCGCGC
This sequence comes from Ranitomeya imitator, assembly GCF_032444005.1. Taxonomy (NCBI): domain Eukaryota; kingdom Metazoa; phylum Chordata; class Amphibia; order Anura; family Dendrobatidae; genus Ranitomeya; species Ranitomeya imitator. Next base: position 160,744,457 of record NC_091288.1, on the reverse strand, counting down.
TTAGTAACCCAATGTTTACCCTGGTTACCATCCTAAAAGTAAAAAAACAAACAGTACATACTTACCTACCGCTGTCTGTCCCCGGCGCTGTGCTCTGCTCTCCTCCTGTACTGGCTGTGAGCGTCGGTCAGCCGGAAAGCAGAGCAGTGACGTCACCGCTCTGCTTTCCGGCCGCTGTGCTCACACAGACAGTACAGGAGGAGTGCAGAGCAGAGCGCCGGGGACAGACAGTGGTAGGTAAGTATGTACTGTTTGTTTTTTTTACTTTTAGGATGGTAACCAGGGTAAACATCGAGTTACTAAGCGCGGCCCTGCGCTTAGTTACCCGATGTTTACCCTGGTTACCGGCATCGTTGGTCGCTGGAGAGCGGTCTGTGTGACAGCTCTCCAGCGACCAAACAGCGACGCTGCAGCGATCCGGATCGTTGTCGGTATCGCTGCAGCGTCGCTATGTGTGACGGGGCCTTAACTCCTTAAAGAGCTTTTTGTAGTCACAAACTCTCCCTATTCGCTGCTTTCACTCTCCCTATGCTCACACTACGCTCAAAGTTTGCGGTTTCCGGTTGTATTGTGTGCAAGACGGCGCCAGTAGGGATTAAATATCCTGTTTGATGCTGTAAGGCCAGCCAATCACAATAATGCCACACCAAAGATAGCGACGGCATTACTTTGATTGGCAAGCAAGCCCAGCATGTTTATTGGCTGCAAATAAAGCGTCAAACTTGCTGGGCAGGTCACTCGAATATATCAAGGCGAGTAGCAAATTACTTGCCAAATATCGAGTAGCCCGAATACGGTACTTTCAGTGCAAGTAATGAATAGTGCAGAATGTATTAGCTCATTACTAAATATGATGTTTTGCTAATCCGTTATTGCACTTCATTGCAAAGTTGCGGTGACCAAAAAATGTAATTTTGGCGTTTTTACATTTTTTCTCATTACGAAGTTTACCAATCACATTAATTCTTTTTATATTTTGATAAATCGTGCGTTTCTGAAAACAGCGATATCAAATATGTGTATTTTTAATATTTTTTTAATAGTTTATTATGAACGGGGAAAAGGTGGGTGATTTGAACTTTTATTTATTTTTTTGCATTTTTAAAAACATTTATTTTTTATTTTTACTTGCTTCAATAGTCTCTGAAGGAAACTTGAAGGTGTGATCTCCTGATCGGTTGTGCTACACATAGCAGGACTTTAACCCTGCTATGTGTAGCAGTAGCAGAAACGCTTATCTGCTCTGAATGCCGTCCAATCGTCAGCGTTGATAGGAGATCGGCAATGACAAGCATGGGTGCCTTCTGCAGACCCCATGTTGTCATGCCAACCCATCGGCACCCCATGATCATGGGACAGTGACACCGGTGGGTGGGGTTAGTGACACGCTTCTTGCGCGAGTATGTTAAACGCCACTGTCAGAGATTGACAGCGGCATTTAACATGTTAACAGCTGGGGGTGGATCACGATTCTACCTACAGCTGTTAGAGGCATATGACAGCTAATCACATCAGGATATATACAACATATGACGCACCCATATGTCATATGTCATGAAGGAATTAATGTTATACAGATTTCTGCTGTGTTCATTCACTTTGCATTTTATTAATTGATAAAAATAAATTATTAACATTTCTATTTTTTGAAGCTTTGTTACTTTTTAGAATTTTTCCACAGTTGCCTAGAAGTTTTGCCCAGCACCGTAGATTCAGGATTGATATTAAAGGCTGCATTTTTTTTAATAGATTTTTTTGCCATCACTTAATCTGATTGATTTCATATTTCCCAAATGGAAAGTACATGAAAAATGACACTGGCAACAGAAATGATAGAATGAGAATTTAAAACTCCAATTACATAGCCAAAAAGTGTGGTGGCTGCTAGCACCAGCTATCTAGACAGTCATAGCGCCACCGCTTTCTATAACTCCACCCTCACATCAGCCATTGACTCAGTCGCCCCTCTCATGCATGGCACAGTGCGACAAACCAATAGGCAACCTTGGCATAACAATCTCACAAAAAAACTTTGACAAGCATCCAGGGTTGCGGAGCGGCGTTGGAAGAAAACACGCCTGCCAGACGACTTCACTGCTTTCAAACAAGCTACATTTGACTTCAAATTAGCCCTCACCTCCGCTAAATAGACCTATTTCACTAACCTTGCATCTTCACTATCCTACAACCCAAAACAACTATTCAGCACATTTACCTCCCCCCTCCGCCCACCACTGCCACCTCCAACTCCCCTCATCTCCTTCAAGGACTTTGCCACCTACTTCAAAAACAAGATCGACCAAACAAGGCAAACCTTTACTGTTCCATCACCCCAAACACTCCATATACCAGAAATCTGCCCTTCCCTAATAACCTCCCTCTCCAACATCACTGAAGGAGAGCTTACTCGCCTCTTTTCCAAATCGCACCTCACCACCTGTGCACTTGACTCCATCCCCTCCCACCTGCTGCCCAACCTCACTTACATGCTCATTGCAGCCCTAACCCATCTCTTCAACCTATCACTATCTTCTGGTACCTTCCCCTCTGCCTTCAAAAATGCCACCATCACACCCATCCTCAAAAAAACTAACCTTGACCCAACTGCTATGCCCAGCTACCACCCCATATCACTGCTCCTGTTTGCTTCAAAACTCCTTTAGCAGCATGTCCATGCTCAAATTTCCTCCCACCTCTCATCTAACGTTCTCCTTGACAACCTCCAATCTGGCTTCTGCCCCCACCACTCCACCGAAACTGCCCTGACAAAAATTACTAATGACTTACTCACAGCCAAAGCTAACAGACAGTTCTCCATCCTCCTCCTTCTTGACCTGTCCTCTGCTTTCCACACAGTTGATCACTGCCTACTGCTACAGATTCTTTCTTCCCTTGGCATCAAAGACCTTGCCCTGTCCTGGATTGCCTCATACCTTTCCGACCGCACATTTAGCGTTTCCCACTCCCACACCACCTCCTCATCCTGCCCTCTCTCTTTTAGAGTCCCTCAAGGCTCTATCCTAGGGCCCCCTACTTTTTTCCATCTATAGTCTTGGCCTAGGATAACTCATAAAGTCCCACGGCTTCCAGTACCACCTGTATGCGGACGACACTCAGATCTACCTCTCTGGCCCAGATGTCACCTCTCTGCAGTCCAGAATCCCGAAGTGTCTGTCAGCCATATCCTCCTTCTTCACTTCTCGTTTCCTAAAACTCAATGTAGACAAAACCGAACTCATCATCTTTCCCCCATCTCACGTATCCCCCCTACCTGACCTATCTATTATGGTAAAGGGCATCACGCTCTCTCCCGCACCTGGAATCCGCTGCCTCTGGGTAACTCTCGACTCTGCTCTATCCTTCAAACTGCACGTCCAAACTTTTGCCACCTCCTGTCACCTCCAACTCAAAAATATTTCCAGAATCTGTTCCTTCCCCAGCCCACAATCTACCAAAACTCTTGTGCATGCCCTCATCATCTCCTGCCTCGACTACTGCAACACCTTCCTCTGTGGCCTCCCTGCTAACTCTCTTGCCCCACTCTAGTCTGTCCTCAATTCTGCTGCCCGGCTAATCCACCTCTCTACTCGCTACTCCCCTGCTTCTCCCCTCTGCAAATCCCTCCACTGGCTCCCAATTCCCCAACGAATACAGTTCAAACCTGATCTACAAAGCCATCCACAACCTGCCCCCTCCCTATATCTCTGAAACTAATCTCCCAATATCTTCCCTCACATAATCTCCGATCCTCCCAAGACCTCCTACTCTCCTCCACACTTATTCGTTCCTCACACAACCGCCTCCAAGATTTCTCCCAAATATCCCCCATCCTCTGGAATTCCATGCCTCAACACGACCGACTATCGACCACCCTCGGCTCCTTCAGATGGAACCTGAAAACCCATCTCTTCAAGAAAGCCTACAGCCGGCAATAACCATTCTGCCGCCTCGCCATTGCCAGAGCTGCCGCCTCGCCATCGCCAGAGCCGCTGCCTCGCCCCTACCTTCTGCCTCTTCCCCACTATCCCATAGAATGTAAGTCCGCAAGGACAGGGTCCTCTCCCCTCTGTACCAGTCTGTCGCTGTAAATTTGTTTACTGTAAGCGATATCTATAACTCTGTATGTAACCCCTTTTTCATGTAAAGCAGCATGGAATTAATGGTGCTATATAAATAAATAATAATAATAGTGTCAAATGCAAGTGACATGACCTCCTTTGCCTCTGGAAAGTATATGAATCGAAAGGGAGGGCAATAATGGAATACATGTCATATCACTCATCTCAGTTTTCTGCTAAGTCCACGTGCATTACCATAGTATTTAATGTTGTACATAGCAGAATTTCAATTCCATCATTGACACTTGTATCTTATCTGCTAATTAGTCCCCTAAACCACAGAACCTCAGAGGCTAAGGAAGATGCTTCACCTAAACAACTTTTTAAGTTGATTTCTTGGAGGAGGTAAAAATGGGGTCAGTGGTAGTGTTGAGCATTCCGATACCGCAAGTATCGGGTATCGGCCGATACTTGCGGTATCGGAATTCCGATACCGAGATCCGATACTTTTGTGGTATCGGGTATCGGTATCGGATACATAGAGATGTGTAAAATAAAGAATTAAAATAAAAAATATTGATATATTTACCTCTCCGGCGGCCCCTGGACTCAGCGCGGGTAACCGGCAGGCTTCGTTGTTCAAAATCAGCGCTATTAGGACCTGAGAATCACGTCCCGGCTTCTGATTGGTCGCGGGCCGCCCATGTGACCGCCACGCGACCAATCACAAGCCGCGACGTCACCGCAAGCTATTAACGCGCTCATTTTTGAAAAATGAGCGCGTTAATGACTTTCAAAGACGTAGCGGCTTGTGATTGGTCGCGGCCACGCGACCAATCACAAGCCGCTACGTCTATGAAAGTCATTAACGCGCTCATTTTTAAAAATGAGCGCGTTAATAGCTTGCGGTGATGTTGCGGCTTGTGATTGGTCGCGTGGCGGTCACATGGGGGGCCCGCGACCAATCAGAAGCCGGGACGTGATTCTCAGGTCCTAAAAGCGCTGATTTTGAACAAAGAAGCCTGCCGGTTACCCGCGCTGAGTTCAGGGGCCGCCGGAGAGGTAAATATATCAATATTTTTTATTTTAATTCTTTATTTTACACATCCCTATGGATCCCAGGGCCTGAAGGAGAGTTTCCTCTCCTTCAGACCCTGGGAACCATGAGAATACCTTCCGATACTTGATGTCCCATTGACTTGTATTGGTATCGGATATCGGTATCGGCGATATCCGATATTTTTCGGGTATCGGCCGATACTATCCGATACCGATACTTTCAAGTATCGGACGGTATCGCTCAACACTAGTCAGTGGAGATGGAGGACATGATTCAAATGCACAGCTATGTTGCTGGCTCAGCTTTGTAGGTTGAAATGGTACTCTGAACCAGAGAAATGTAGTGGTAGGAAATAAGCAGGGGAGAAGTGGGTGGGCTCAGGCCACTTTCCACAAAAAGCAACTGTCAGTCAATGATGATAATGATTCTGCATTAAGCAAGCTGGGGAGGTGATGTCATCATAAGAGGTGGCTGTTGGCATTAGCATAGGCTATGTGCCACTAAAAAATCAATTATGGCAAATCTGTTTCTTCTGCAGTCAATTCTGAGGTAAGTGATTCCGCATATTCTATTGGTGCAGGAGGCACACCCGCACATGTAAGCTCCAGTAGCGAAGATGGTGAATCATGTATACAGTCATCTTGTGTGTGGAATTTCTTTTCCATGTTGCCACCCAACAATTTTTGTCAGGAGGAAAAAAAGATGGGTAACTCTCAGCTCACAAAGAATAGGAATTACAGCTTGTCATCAGCACACTTAAGGAAATCAAGCTAGCCAACAAAAAGATCAAGCCTCAAGGTGTCCTCCTATCCTTTCTCAAGCTCATTTTTCTGTCTACCAGGCAACATCCACAGGTACAATTTCATCTTTCATCATCATTTACAACTACTGCTTGTCATGTACTCACCCTACTTTTTCTCAGTCATACTAGCAGATATTAGTCCCTGATTTTTTTGTTGAGCGAACTGTCATATGCTCTGTCTAGAGTTGAGCGACTTTTACTTTTTTAGGATCGAGTCGGGTTTCGTGAAACCTGACTTTGTCAAAAGTCGGGTCGGGTGAAATCGGCCAATTGTTTGAAAACATTGGGGGCCGACCGAAACATGAAACCCAATGCAAGTCAAAGGGAATCAAAGTCGGCAGTGAGTGGATGACAGGAAATCACCTACAGTGCCCATTTTAATGCCAAAAACATCAATTCATATTTCTTAGGCTTGTCAATCTTAATTCACTTTATAATAATAGTTAGGCATTGAAAACAAGGGGTAATTTGGCTAAAGTTGTGGGGGGTAGGGCGGGCTCAAGATTTTTGTGGGCCCAAGAAACACAGAATATGTCACGGCGGTGGAGCAGGGACAGGTAAGTATTTCAACTTTGCAAGTGCTGTGATCCTCAGCAAGCAGAGGGGTCCACTCATTGCTACTTGGCACTGGCACAGGGCCCCTCATAGTACAGCGGTGTGTTTGACGGTGGGTGGCACCTCCCACAGCCAGAGACACTTTTGCGTACTATGAGGGGCCCTGTGCCAGTGATGTCGCCAACAAGTATGCCCCCACCTGATGAAGGAACCTGCACTTTCATCTGCACCTTCCTCTTTGTCCACGTGCAAGGTGAAATTGTATGTGGGAAGATGAACCTGACTTTCAGCAGGGTCAGATTCAGGCTGTATAGAGTGCAAGGGGAATGTAGTCAATGTACCAGCAGACTCATCTAGCAGTGGCTGGGCAATGGGCAGGATGAGGAGGAAATACAGATATAGGCCCAAAAAATAAAGTAGGCTAAATGCAGTTCAAAATTGGTAACAGGACTAAACAGGCGGCATAGCTTTGTTCAGTGGAGGACAACTGTAATGAGTGGCGCAGACACAGTTTGTAGGCCCACAATAAAAAAGTAGGCTAAATACAGTTCAAAATTGCTAACAGGACTAAACAGGCGGCATAGCTTTGTTCAGTGTAGGACAACTGTAATGAGTGGCGCAGACACAGTTTGTAGGCCCACAATAAAAAAGTAGGCTAAATACAGTTCAAAATTGGTAACAGGACTAAACAGGCGGCATAGCTTTGTTCAGTGGAGGACAACTGTAATAAGTGGCGCAGACACGGTTATTAGGCCCAAATACAAAAGTAGGCTAAAAGCAGTTCAAAATTGGTAACAGGACTAAACAGGCGGCATAGCTATGTACTGGGGTGGGCTCCTCTGCTGGGTAGCAGACAGTGGTAGTAGGCGCAAAGTATTAACTGGTCTAAATGGAGGCCAGAGCCCCTGTATATTTTAACTATCATCTATCATTTCAACAAATTTGTATTGGCAGTGCCATTGAAGGATTTAACAGCACAGACTACACAGTGGTTGAGCAGTATTGAAAGTGGTAGAGCACTGTTCGAGCTGGGGCGGTAACACTCTCTTGTGGGTGGCGGTACTGGCACAGAGCCCCTCATATTACGATGGTGTGTTTGGCGTTGGTTGTGCACCACCACCGTCAGAGACACTTCATTGTACTATGAGGGACCCTGTGCCACTGCCGTCGCCCAAGAGTGGGCGCACCCACCTGTCCAGGCAAACAGCACTCGCACGGCTGCTTGCGCCAGGTGGTGACCGCGGCCCTGTGGGGGGAGTCAGCCCATTTAAGGAGGTATAAAAATGGCTTATGGTGGACATTCAGCAGCTGCAAATGGTGGAATTGGAGAAGTCTCATTCGCGCTGTGGATAAGGACTTCAGGACCCAAACAACATCTATCCGTTACTAAGTAGGTCTATTAAGGGTTTCCTGTGCAAGCCTATGTGGTATTGACACTAAGGACACAATTACTATATGCGGGTAATTGGGATAACCACCATATATATCAGTGGCAATACTCATTTGCATACATAAGGAGTGGCTTGGTATATGGGATTTACAAGTGGTTTTAAAGCCATTTGTACAAGTTTAACAGAAGTATTTAACATCTGCATCGTTTAATAGAACCTTAATAAGTTACGATCTGTTAGCTTCTATTTCAGTATATTATCACAAGGGCCAGGGACAACTAATACCAGGCCATTATCTTTAGCACAATACCATACTGTTTCTTTTAAGTTGTATTGCATGACCCTTTGGGTTTGGGCATAGCTAGCACAGTGCTTGCCTTGGTATCAGCGGCTTTAGTATTTCTTCGAGCGCCGATGTGTTCCTTTTTTTCTGTGTTGTTTGGAATTATAATCCCCTTTGCGCCTAGCAACAGACTGCATTCCAGAAGAAGTTGCCCCACCCAACTGCATGGGTACCTCAGATGTCTCAGACAAGTGTCAGTGGTCTACCTCCAAAACTCGGAGTAATAATCCTCCACTGGCCAATCTCATTGCTGATCTTGATGTAGTGTATGTTCAGCCAAGGAGACCATCATATATATGACCCAGTGCCAGCAAAAAATTCTCCACTGTCTGGAGTGACTGGGAGTCAGACAGAAGAGTCAACCTGAAGAAGCAAGACTATTGTCCCCACCCATCACTCCTCAGTTCCTAAGAAAAAAGAACATAACCTAAAGTATAATTTGCAGGCCTTCCTGAAAACAACAAACTTGTCACGCCCTCCAGAGAACCTGTCAGGCAAAGCAATCTTGTGCTCCACTAAAGATTGTCTGTGAGTCATGGTCCCCAAAACTGATTTGAGCTACTGCAGTTGGCCTGTCTGAGCAGTGATAGGATCCATAATAGATAAAAAAAATGTTTACGGTCAGAGCTAATATCATGGCTCTGTTGTTCGTTATCCCCAAACCAGGGGCTCCTTCCCTATCCCTAATGCTAGGGGTACCCTAGCTCACCCTGCTCCTCCGATTACTTCTGATGGTGAAGATGCCGGGGCCACGTACCTACCTTGCCTTAGCTCCTGAATCCACCCTCAGTCTGTACCCTTCCCCCATCCAGGGAAAAGGAGAGTACTAGTGTACCGTAGTACGCCAGCCAGACTAACAAGGTAATTCCAACAGGAGTAACGAAAAATATCAAACATACAAATAAACTCACATATGTAAGAGAGGAATTCATTGGGGAGTGGAAGATGGGGTTAAACCAAAATAGGAGAAGAAAGGGAATTATCACACACTCAAAATCAAGCAACATTCAGAGACAAATCCACCAAATGCCTTCTCCAATAATAACCAAAGACAACTTCTAGCCTTGCAGCCTAAGCTGGCTCTGAGAATGAGTGCTAACCAGGACCCGGTTTATACAGGAGGTGGGAGTGGCTAACAGTGCACAGCTGAGATCCTTAATGCTTTAAGAGCTCTCAACTTAGCAGATTAACCTCTGAACTGCTAAAATAAATTTACATAATTTAATGTGAAGGTGAAGTGCTTCTAATCCGTGCAGGAGTATCAGACACTGCGGTCTTCTGGCTCTCCTCTGTTGCAATAAACCGTGACAACCACATTCTCGAATCGTCTTTGAACACAAAAGTACCCTGCACTGTAAAGACATGGAGCAGTAACTGTATGCAGGGACACGATATATGATTCACAGGCAACTGAGTGAATGTTTTGAGTGTCAGCGCTGCACCACCTCAGCAAGGACAGGTGGTGAAGCCTCAACAACTGGGAATTATGTCTGCTTCCACTGCTAGTCACAGGTTATTTTTCTTCCTCTATACCACCTCCATATCAAATTCAAGAGACATTTGCCCTTTGCCATCAGCCACAGGGTATAATTTGATTTAGCACAGTGCTATCATTCTTTTCATTTTTTCAAGTTAAAGCACTGCTAAGCAGTTCCATCGTTTTATAGCTTGAAAAGATGGGTGAGGAACGCCATACAGGGAACCAGTTGATGCTTTGCATCAAGCAACAACACTCTGATTAACTTCTGGGCAGCTACAGCTGGGAAGTTGTGAAACACAATACCGGAAATATTCTGGCTGCTTGACATATGTACAAAATAACTTTTTCTCCTTGAATGACACATATACTGCATTTAATTGTGCAACATTTCTTTCAGAAATATACCTGCTTGAGGAAGGTGGTGGCTACGAGAAGGAAATTGTTTATACATCATAACAATGCTTACTTAGTAAAACATGCTCTCCTGGCTTAGCAAAAACAAAATGTTCTTGCAAAGTGCCGCCTGATTTGCGACATCAGCAGCAGCTGGAATTCGATGCTGCATATGTTGCATATGTTGGAAATTTTGTATGAGCTGTGTAAAAATGGTGTCTGGCAATCTTATGCAATGGCCAAATTGGAGTGTGGGTTACTTCAACATCTGTCATTAATAGCCGATAAGATATAATTGGTGCCTACTGAATTCCTCTGAAGATGCTTCATATTTTATGACAGAGTGCAAACAACAGTGACTATACTGGCAATCATGGCCAATTGTAGTTTTTTAGTCATTTTTATAAAAGGAAACCCATTGAGCACCCAAAAATGTGATATGTTTTTCACTCCTATTTGAGAAACTATTGCTTCTTCACTTTCAAAACAGCACACGTTACATTTGCTCTGGGACCAGCTCTTACACCTGAATCTGTCGCAGGGTTACTTCTGCTAGTGACACTGGTGATATGAAAGATGTTGGAACCAGAAGCTTTGGGCAGGGAAGTTGCTGTCCAGCCACTGATTAGGGTGACTGAGATCCTTAATGCCATCCAGTGGGGTAGCATGGTTGTGTGTGATGTTAGCTATAGTAATCAGCTCTCTATCGTGACCAGTTGGACAAAATGACACCCTACAAAAGCTCCCATCTTCCTGTTGTAAGCTGACAGATATAGTTTTGCTTACCTGGTTCACACCCATTGATGATCAGCACTTTATTTCTAAAGAATGTTCCTGTTTCTCCCATCAGCCCATTTGCTGACCATTTTCTTGCATGACATTTTGTTCCTTGTTTGAACTCCTGGGTCTGACCTTGCTACCTGGCTATTCCTTCCAGCCTGCATCACTGAATAGCAGCCAACATCAAGGTTCAAGCACAGGGCACACGGTGAAGAGGTTAAAATGGTAAAGTTCTGGACAACACCTGGATTAGGTAAATCATGTGGCTAGCATCAAGCCTGATCATGTTAGCCATTTTTCTATCTGCCATGCAATGCAAATACAAACAGTGATCCCCTTATGAACCTGTTTTAGCTCCCTTATTAAAGAGATGGATTTGCAAGGTTTGAAAAAGCTATCATTTCTATGTTCCAGAAAGAGCGAAGATCTTGATACTCCAGAAGCAGAGATGCAAGGATAATTTTTGTGCTTCCCCTTGTGAAAAAAACCATTGGTTCTTTCATTTCCACTGTCTGTATAGAAATAAAAGCAATACAACCATTTGCCCTCAAAAGTGGTTAACTTTTTACCTGTTTTCAAATTTAAGAAGACTAAAACCACTGATACTGCACTGTATTCTTAAATAGTTTGTTGGCTATCATCTATTTAGAAATGGGTTCATTACAGTCCTTGGAGTCCTCAGAGTCTTACAAGTATATTTTCCATTCAGCTGGATGTTTGCAATACTGCGATATTCTTAAATTGGTTCAGTTCAAACAAAATCTTTTGGGGAAAATTAATGAAATTTGGTGAAATATCATAAGACTCTATCATCTTTAGTTGCAGATTCTCAATAAGAAGATAGCCATCACTGAATTTGATAGAGCTGTAGGAGAGATCAGCACAAAAATAGAGTCTATGAGATACTTGACATGCGGTAAAATCGGATTACATTCACCTTCCAGACATATTCAAAACGCATGTCAAATGGAATTTCAGCTGCAGCAGATCCACAGGTCAGCAATTGACTAGTGATAAGGGAGTGTGCTCGTTACTTGAGTTTTCTGAGCATGCCTGGGTGTTCTCCGAGTATCTTGGGCATGCTGGTATGTTATGTTTGAATCCTCACAGCTGCATGATTTGCAGCTGTTAGACAACCTGAACACATGTGGAGCGCCTGCCAGGGCCATGGGGTTACTCGGTACCGGTCCGGTTCTTAAAGGGGAAGTGGTCACGCAGCAGTGACCCAGTCCTTGGGCATGGCCATCCAATAAAAGAGTCATTTGAAATTAAAGGGGAATGGGAGTTTATAGGGGATTTGTTCGTGACGCCACCTGTGGTATTCAGCAAATAGGAGATGTTACCCGACGCTGCTTGAAGAGACTGCTGGGGCTGATGGTGATGTAGTAGTTTTGTTACAGCTCTCCACAGGTAGAGCTACACCCCAGAGCAGTGATGGTGTTAAAGGGTGATGATGGTGCTTGTAGTGCAGGGCCGGTGATGCAGTAATAATTCAGAGGACACAGCATGGTGCAGCTTCCACATGTTTACTCACATTTCTTAGTTGTAGTCCCCAGCCGGGGTGCTGTGTCTTCCAGGTCTTTTGTCCATCCAACTCTCAAGTAAATTAGGTGTACCTTTCAGTACCCCCTTTCTATGTTCCTTTCCTGGCCATCTCACTGTGCTGGCTCTCACCCTTCTGTCCTGCGCCTTCACACACAGTGTCCCAATCCAGCAGATCTTGTTGGGTGACACTCTCTGTTGGTCCCCTGGATCCTATGTAGCTGAATCTTGTAGTCCTTCACTAGTCTTGGGGGCCGGTTCCCCACTGCAACCTGGTCCCTTTACCTGGTGATGGTCAGAGTGGATGCATGCCCCACGGGTAGATTGCTCACTACCCGTGCCCCTAGGACCCCTTCTTTCTCTCTTCTTTCTGTAGCTTCTCCTTTCTCAACCTCCCTCTGACAGTGAGCTCTTTTCTCCATGTCTCACTTCGTCTCTTCCTGTTCACTGGCTGACTACTTTCCGACCTAATTAGCTCCTCCCCTAACTACTGGCTCCACCCACACCATCAACCTAGTTACCCTCTCCAGACTGGTATGAGGCCATCCTCCCTTTGGGTACACCTAGATGAGCTGACTGGCGTGTTGTGGTGTTGGATGCTGGTGTGGAGTCCCGGTTAAGGTAAGGCCCCCACCTTACCCGAGAGGTGCATTACCTCTGTAGCGACCAGACCTCAGGGGCACCACACATGCCAGAATTGCCTGTTTGTTAGGGAATCTTCACATGAATTCAGGCTGTCTAGCAGCAGCAAATCATACAGCTGCGGGGACTCAAACATAAAATATGAGAACGCCCAAGATTGGAGAACACCCGAGCTTGCTTGGAAAACTCGAGTAACGAGCACACTCGCTCATCACTACAATTCACCATAAGACATCAAAGGATACAAGGAAAGGTTTGTGGATGGTTTCTGCACTTGCCGACAGTTAATGAGACGTATATCCCAGGATATAAAACAAAATGGTGATTTATTCTATGCGTTTCAAAGAACAAGTATGGAATACATATAGAGGAGAGCCTCAAAAAACATTTTTTCCCATGTTTAAGGAGTATGACTCAGACTGCTAAAACCTATGCTCACAGTTAGGTCGGTGTCCCACTTGCAACTGCAATGTGAGAAACTCGCACAAATCTCTCACCTCACTACCCGCTGGTTCGGACCGGAGCATTCAGCTGCATAGAAATACATGCAGCCCCGCACTCCTTTCCTGAGTGCTAGCAGCAGTGCCGGGTATTGAGGCGAGAGACACGCGCGAGTTTCTTGCATTGCAGTTGCAAGTGGGACACCGGCCTTACACTCCTGATTATAAGTGTAAGGGAATTGTAGAGGTAGGCCTCATACATATCTTGTAAAAATGATAAAGGAGGGTATCATACACACCCTTGGAAAATTAAGAGCGAGGGTTGCATGTTGACACTAAAGATTATAAGCAAGAGCCGCATGATAAGCCTCTAAAAATTATGAGCGAGAGCCGCCTGCTTAATCTCTAAAAATTATGAGCAAGGTCTGCATGATGACCCGCTAAAAATTATGAGCAAGGTCCGCATGATGACCCTCTAGAAATTATGAGCGAGAGCCGCCTGATGACCCTCCAAAAATTTGGAGCGATGGCCGCATGATGACCCTGCTGATATAGTGGAGGAGGTGGACAAGAAAAAGAATAAATTATGAATGATATACCCTTTTTGAGTGGGAAGGGGTGCATGGGAATACGCTAGAATAAAAGAAACTTTGGATTGGGCTTTATGTTCTGTTGCTGTCATCCTGTGGAGTTGAGAAGTCTGGATCAATCCAGGCCTTGTTCATTTTGATAAGAGTCAGCCTGTCAGCATTTTCAATTGACAGTTGGATGCACATATCAGTTATTATGTCACCCAGTGATACTAAAAAGGCCGCTCAACAAAACATTAGCGGCAGAGCAGGCCAGCACCTGATACTCGTTATGTTGGGATGAAAGAGGATTAGGATAACAATTATGTGGTCCAGACTTTTTGGCTAGTGAGACTGGACCTTGTGAAAGACAGAGTGGTGCTGAGAAAAATACTGGAAGTATTATCTGCCATCCAACTGACCATCTTTTTGCACTGCTCTGGCTTCAAGAATAGTTTCCCATGGCCCCATGCAAAGTCGAAGAGGAAGCTAGGTATTGTGGATGAGCACGTTTTTTCTGTTCCCACATCAGGCAAAGTTTCACCTGGCCCACAGCCATGGCCTCTATGTGCACCATCAGCACCACGTCCACAACCTTATCTCTTAACCCACACCTTGTGCATTTTAAAATAGGTGTAACAAATATGCCTGTAAACTTTCCTATATTAATTAATAGGGAAAAAAATATGTAGCCATTAAAAAGACTTTGTTTTTAGATTGCAGCAGCAATTTACCTACAGAAGGACTGTTAGGTAATAAACCCCGCCTATATGCCTCTAATCCAAAACTACCCTCCTCCATAAGCTATCCCTGCACTTAATGCAGGTAATAGTGATTTTAATAGAGAAAGGATAGTATATAGCCCTGAAAAGGACTTTTGTTTTAATGGTGTACCACTGGTTTGCAACTATTACACTAGCAATTAAATACTGCCTATATGTCAGCTTTAATCTAAACTCTTCCTTCTAGATCAACTCTCCCTTAACTGCTTCCAGAGGAGAGTGTGCCAAGCATTGCATCACCGGGTCTTTCATAAAACCTAATAATGCCATTCAGTGAGCCAATCATAGTAATGACAGTAGCCAAGATGGCTATGGCACTAACATTTGTGTTAGGCAATCCCCATATTTTTATAGGCTGTCTAACAGAAGTAAGCATGTGGGGTGAGGGCTCAAGCATTGCGCTTGAGCAACCATGATACTCGATTGAGTAACAAGGGTCCCCCTGCACCCCACTGCTCTATCAAATATCGAGCAGTGGTGAGCATGCTCGCTCATCACTTTTGACAATCAATTCATTTGGATGTTTTGGGCTGTCATTATGATTTAAAAATAGAAAACACAGTAGTTTGACAATATATGGCTTCACCCAACCATTAACCATGAGTGGAGAAAAAGTTTTAGTGTTTTCTTTCATATTCCCGGAAAAAAGGAGAGCAAAAATTCTGCCAGGGTATGTAAACTTTTGAGCACAACTGTAAGGAATTGAAATGTTGTGTATACACAACTAAATCAGGTTAGTATAACCTTTTTTAAACAATTTTATCTCCCTTGGATAAAACCTTATTTCGCTGTCTTTTTCCTTCTAGTATTATTCCACTCCTAGACCCTGGCTCTGTGCCACCTGCAGCCTCATGCGCATGGCATCTAACGGTGGAATCGTGCCCACTGACAGCAGATTCTCTTCCACAGCTCCATGGGGATGAATGGGATTGGAGGGATCATCTGCACTCCATTTTCACAAGACAGGACCTGGAGGCTATGATTAACAAACTTGAAGAGACTCAGGCCCGCGCTATTGAGTCAATCAAACAAAACATTGCACTTGTGGGTAACCGAGTATATAACTTAGAAACTGACATAGCATCCCTATGCTACACAATGGAGTAGCATTAATATATCTTATCTGAGCATACTACTCAGATCTCAGACCTTTAAACTCACTTAGATAATGTTGAAATCTGTCATAGATGGAAAAATCTCCTTATTCAAGGCCTGTCTGAAGAAATAACTACTCACAAGCTTGAAGGTACGGTTAACTCTTTATTTTGTCAGCTACTCGGGAGGAAAGAGGATTACACAATAGAAGTGGATAGGATCTATAGAGCCTTAGGCCTTCTTTTCTCCTGTTAGGAGCTACTACTTTGTTTAGGTTCCTAAACTTTGTCTCTTCAAGTACATTTTGTTTCCCCATGTCTGGTGTGTGTGTTAAGTATGTACCCTATCTGTCACCCTCCCCTCTCCTGCGCGACAGTCCACATCAGTATCAGGAGGAAATTGGTGAAGATGCATTTGGAAGACTTATGGCGTGTACTCCATCCAGACCAATAAGATTGTAGCCACGATTCAGCAATACGCAACACCTATAGTAGCACTGATTAAATTTTATATCACATAATCTTTAGGATTTCTCCCCTGCATGCTCTATAGACTCTTTTTTATTGTCTGGAAAGGCACAGGTCCTGGGGTCAATTGGCTTCCCATTACACAACTTCAAATACTTCTCCTGGAGACTTAACGACCACCTGTTGTGTCAACAAACCTCATTGAAAGAGGTGGAGGAAGCTATAAAGGCACAGCGGCCGGAAAGCAGAGCGGTGACGTCACCGCTCTGCTTTCCGGCTGACCAACGCTCACAGAAAGTACAGGAGGAGTGCAGAGCACAGCGCTGGAGGACAGACAGCGTTAGGTAAGTATGTACTGTTTGTTTTTTTTACTTTTAGGATGGTAACCAGGGTGAACATCGGGTTACTAAGCGCGGCCCTGCGCTTAGTTACCCGATGTTTACCCTGGTTACCAGTGAAGACATCGCTGGATCGGTGTCACACACGCCGATCCAGCGATGTTCACGGGAGATCCACCGACGAAATAAAGTTCTGGACTTTCTTCAGCGACCAACGATCTCCCAGCAGGGGCCTGATCGTTGGTCGCTGTCACACATAACGATTTTATTAACGATATCGTTGCTACGTCACAAAAAGCAACGATATCGTTAACAATATCGTTATGTGTGAAGGTACCTTAACTCCTTTGTTGTCAAAGACATAAATGATAACAATTGTACCACCATTAAATGGGAAGCATTGAAATGTGTCTTAAGAGGGTTATTCATAGCTCATGGCTCCAGAATTAAAAAAGGAAAGTGCCAAAATTCTCAATTTTATTACATACCTCTCTAGACCAATTGGAATCTTCTAATAAATATAGTGTATATATCCAGAAGTACATAGTGGATGCTTTCCTGAAACGGAAAGTACTTGCAAGCAGCATAATACAAAGAATAGCAGGTTTACCCAGAATCCTTTGAAGTAGGCGGAGCTATGCAAATCATCTATTGTATGTATTTCCTTTAAGTTGAGGGCTTTTCGGTCTCTTTTGTCCCGCTACATTTAGCCCAACTTGGGTCTCTCCCTAAGGTGGCTAGCATATATGTATATCCAGAAGCAAATTTTAAAAAATTTTAGATATTAAATTTCAAATCCCCCTGCATATATGACAAAATTAGTGGCTCTCTCAAAGTCTTAACCCCAGGCAATCTACCACACATATTATCTAATATATAATTGCCTAGAATACTACTTCCTGCAATTTGTGCCAACTTCCGTGGCTTTGTCCAGAGCTAATGTCCGGAGCTAATGTCCGGAGATAAGTGACGTCAACAGTGTCCAGTGTCTGATTGGTTGCCGCCTGCTGCGAGCGACCAATCAGAAACGTGCCGTACTGTGACACACTCCGCCCGCCATTTTGGTGTGATTTTTGAATTTTTACCTCACAGCAAGTTTCTACTGCGTGGAGGCGGGCCCAGTGACGTTGCTCTTCAAGCTCCTGCCGAATTTCGTCAAAAAAATGATAATACCATTTACCAAAACCATATATATTTAGTTGTGAAGTGGTTCAGTGACATTTTCACACCAATTTTGAACTTTTGTTTGGTGTTTTCTCCATATACTGCCTATTATTTTTGTTCTTTCTTACTATTATTTATTAATTGTATTATTCTTACATTTGAATAAATAAAGTATATATGGATTCTAGACTCCCGATTCTTTAGAATCGGGCTACCATCTAGTGAATAATAAGTCTCCTATGAAAGATCAGATCCATGTCCCTCCTGACATTTTGGAAGAATTCAGATCATACTATTCTTCCATATACAACATTAGTGGATCACATAGTGGTGAACTTTATAAACCAAGGACACTATGGCATATCTTGACAGATGTGCTCGTCCTTGCCTTGAAGCTGGATGAGTAAAAGATTTGGAAAGAGATTTTGAGATAGATTAGATCTTGGGGTGATTAAAGATGTGATAGTAGATAAGAGTCCAGACCCTAAAAGTTAATTACTAAGATTCTATACTACTTAAGCAACATCTGGCTCAAATTTTACTCTATTCATATAACCCTATAGCACAAGGGGAGAAATTCTCTTTACAATCATTATCTCATATTACAGTTATTCTCAAGGAGGATGAGAAAGACCACCCACATTGTAATAACTTCCTACCAATCTCACTAATTAACCTTGATCTTAAAATCTATTCTAGAATATTAGTCCTTCATCCAAGGAATTATACACAAAGAACATGTAGGTTTTGTTATGGGTAGCGAAGCCAGGTACAACACAATAAATATGATGTCCATTATTGATAGTGTGCATTCTTAGGGAGTTTCATCATGTCTATTGTCTGTAGATGCTGAGAAAACTTTTGAAAGGGTGGGATGGGACTTCCTAGAGGCAACACGGAAGAAGATCGGCTTGTGAGGCAATGTGATTTTGCATATTATGGCCCTTCGTAATTCACCTATTACTGAAGTCAGAATCGATGTCAGTTGCTCTAATCCCTTTTACATTGACGACCAAAAGGGTAACAAAGTTTTGAATGTTTCACTTTCAGGCCATATCTCACCATCTGCAACAGCTTCAAATATGAGACTGACATCATTTCACAGTGGGTACGGAAATTTTACATACCCCTATACATTTTTCACTCTTTGTTTTAATGCAGCCATTTGGTAAATTCAAAAAAGTTCAATTTTTCACATTAATGTACACTCTGCAGTGTACCCCATATTGATGGGAAAAAAAAACTGAAATGCAGACATTTTTGCAAATTTAGAAAAAATAAAAACTGAAATATCACATGGTCATAAGTATTCATATACCCTTTGCTCAGACACTCATATTTAAGTCACATGTTGTCCATTTTCTTGTGATCCTCCTTGAGATGTTCTACTCCTTCATTGGAATCCATCTGTGTTTAATTAAACTGATAGGACTTGATTTGAAATTCACACATCTGTCTATATAAAGCCTTACAGCTCACAGTGCATATCAGACCAAATGAGAATCATGTGGTCAAAGGAACTGGCCAAGGAGCTCAGAGACAGAATTGTGGCAAGACATAGATCTGGCCAAGGTTACAACAGAATTTCTGCAGTACTCAAGGTTCCTAAGAGCACAGTGGCCTCCATAATCCTTAAATGGAACAAGTTTGGGACCACCAGAAGTCTTTCTAGACCTGGCCGTCCAGCCAAACTGGGAGAAGAGCCCGGGTGAGAGAGGGCTCATTAACCTCTTCACTTTTATTTGCAACTTATATTTTTTTGATATATGTATACATAATGAACAATTTGGTTGCACACTTTATAACTATTTTATATTTACCTGGTGCTTTTTTTTTGTCTTTTCTTTCTTTTTCAATTTTCATTTATTTATCCACTTTATACTCCTTGAATTTTTTATTTTTTTGATATATGTACACATATATCAATATTCTTTCTAATAATTTTAAATTTTTATACGGTTTGGCGATCCATGTGGGCCCACATGTATCTCCATACTTATTTTGGTTATATGTCATCTGTTTGTCTTTTTTGTGTCCATTTTTGTGGATTTATTTTTGATATATCGACTCACTTAATGCTCTGACAATATGGTTTTAGAGTTATTTGTACTATATATTTATTTTTGTATGTTGCTGCCTAGGTGTCCTTTAAGATTCTACTTTGACATAATCTATTTGGCACTATATCTGTGTTCTCAACAATTTGGCCTGATTTCAGGGCACAATTTTTTCTTATTAAATGAGAACTTATTTGCTATATACTAATTGACAGTAAATTCCATCTTTTTGGTCTTGTATTGCTATATATTAAATGTATTTTATCGCAGGGCATGTTTTTTTGAGTAAGTTAGAACTTATTGGCTGCACATCTTGGCAGCGATTTCCATCTCATTGAGCCCTGGATTGTGCACATTATCTAAACCATATTGTCATGAGCATGTATACTTTGTTTATGATGTTGCGATAGGGATAGGAGGTGCTCTGATGGTGCTCCTTGCACATATCACTATGGCAGCACAGTACTATGGTCAAATGAATGTTCGGGTATACTGGGGTGCACTATGGGAGACCATGTGATATAGATGGGAGGCGCTTTAGTTGCCCGATCTGCACCGACTTTATTGGTAATATGCTGCAGCAGGATTTGCAGCTATGTGGTCCTATGCTGCCTTGACAACGTGCTTTAAATAGCATGGAGTGTCATGACAACATAGTTGTGACCAAGAGAATTCTCAAACGCATTGCTCCCATCTAGTTGCGATCATGTGACGTATATGGGAGGCGCTTTGGCATGGTCATGCGCACTGATGATTCTGGATTGTCATGGCAACATTGCTGTGATCGGATGAATCCTCAGACAAATTATATCCGTCTATTTGCGATCATGTGACGTATATGGGAGGTGCTTGAGTAACTCCATGTGCACTGATTATGTTAGTGATGAGGATAGTGGAGTCTTTAGGTATGCGACTCTATGTATACATGTTGCTATGACAACACAACATGATGAGCACTTCCGGGACATACTGACCAAAGATGGCGCAGGTAACTTCCGGTCCACATGGAGTTTGGCGTCATACAGGTGTCTTGCTAATGGGTACATAGATCATGGTATAAATATAGGGTCTATCCCACTGGGAAGCCTATGCACCCCTTCTGAGGAAGATATAAGATCGAAACGCGCGTTAAGGGGTATGCTGAATTTGCACTCTTACAGTCATGGCCAAAAGTATTGACACCCCTGCAATTCTGTCAGATAATACTCAGTTTCTTCCTGAAAATGATTGCAATCACAAATTCTTTGGTATTATTATCTTCATTTAATTTGTCTTAAATGAAAAAACACAAAAGAGAATGAAGCAAAAAGCAAAACATTGATAATTTCACACAAAACTCCAAAAATGGGCCAGACAAAAGTTTTGGCACCCTCAGCCTAATACTTGGTTGCACAACCTTTAGCCAAAATAACTGCGACCAACCGCTTCCGGTAACCATCAATGAGTTTCTTACAATGTTCTGCTGGGCTGGAATTTTAGACCATTCTTCTTTGGCAAACTGCTCCAGGTCCCTGATATTTGAAAGGTGCCTTCTCCAAACTGCCATTTTTAGATCTCTCCACAGGTGTTCTATGGGATTCAGGTCTGGACTCATTGCTGGCCACCTTAGAAGTCTCCAGAGCTTTCTCTCAAACCATTTTCTAGTGCTTTTTGAAGTGTGTTTTGGGTCATTGTCCTGCTGGAAGACCCATGACCTCTTAGGGAGACCCAGCTTTCTCACACTGGGCCCTACATTATGCTTCAAAATTTGTTGGTAGTCTTCAGACTTCATAATGCCATGCATACGGTTAAGCAGTCCAGTGCCAGAGGCAGCAAAGCAACCCCAAAACATCAGGGAACCTCTGCCACGTTTGACTGTAGGGACCGTGTTCTTTTCTTTGAATGCCTCTTTTTTTCTCCTGTAAACTCTATGTTGATGCCTTTGCCCAAAAAGTTCTACTTTTGTCTCATCTGACCAGAGAATATTCTTCCAAAACGTTTTAGGCTTTTTCAGGTAAGTTTGGGCAAACTCCAGCCTGGCTTTTTTATGTCTCGGGGTAAGAAGTGGGGACTTCCTGGGTCTCCCACCATACAGTCCCTTTTCATTCAGACGCAGACGGATAGTATGGGTTGACACTGTTGTACCCTCGGACTGCAGGGAAGCTTGAACTTGTTTGGATGTTTGTCGAGGTTCTTTATCCAACATCCGCACAATCTTGTGTTGAAATCTCTTGTCAATTTTTCTTTTCCGTCCACATCTAGGGAGGTTAGCCACAGTGCCTTGGGCTTTAAACTTCTTGATGACACTGCGCACGGCAGACACAGGAATATTCAGGTCTTTGGAGATGGACTTGTAGCCTTGAGATTGCTCATGCTTCCTCACAATTTGGTTTCTCAAGTCCTCAGACAGTTCTTTGGTCTTCTTTCTTTTCTCCATGCTCAATGTGGTACACACAAGGACACAGGACAGAGGTTGAGTCAACTTTAATTCATGTCAACTGGCTGAAAGTGTGATTTAGTTATAGCCAACGCCTGTTAGGTGCCACAGGTAAGCTACAGGTGCTGTTAATTACACAAATTAGGGAAGCATCACATGATTTTTCAAACAGTGCCAATACTTTTGTCCACCCCCTTTTATATGTTTGGTGTGGAATTATATCCAATTTGGCTTTAAGGCAATTCTTTTTGTGTTTTTTTCATGTAAGACAAATTAAATGAAGATAATAATACCAAATAATTTGTGTTTGTAATCATTTTCAGGAAGAAAATGAGTATTATCTGACAGAATTGCAGGGGTGTCAATACTTTTGGCCATGACTGTATAAGGTAATTATATTAACTTTGTATAATTCATGTCTGATACTTCCATTCTTATATTTGTGTACTTCAAAGTTATGGTGTGCACATTAGTACTATTGGCTATGTAGCCTGATATTACAGTCATAATGGTATTGACTTAATGTGTATTGCTTTATGCCTTTGGATATATTATAGCCACATGAATTAATTCAGTTACTTTTGCACTGTGCATTTTATATCTTGTACTTAATTTTATACATTCTTGATTTATATTGATTTGTGGTTTCTCTTATATATGGCATACCTTATATATATATACATCGTCCTATTTATGGCATAATCTGATTACCTTAACGTCCAGTGTTTGCATTTTTTGCATCACATGTATGGGTTACTGGCATTTCCTATTTTTAACTGTTTTTAAAAAATTGTTTTTGTATTTGAATAAAATTTTCTTTATATTTAAAGTTTACTGGTATTGGAAGACTTTTGTCTCTTTCGTTCTTCTTATCTATATAAGTGTGTACTTTAGGGCCATTCATTCTTGTGTAGTGAAATATCACATGGTCATAAGTATTCAGACCCTTTACTCAGACACTTTTATTTAAGTCACATGCTGTCCATTTCCTTGTGATCCTCCTTGAGATGGTTCTACTCTTTTAATAGAGGCCAGCTGTACTTAATTAAAGTGATATGACTTGATTTGGAAAGGCACACACCTGTCTATATAAGACTTTACAGCTCTCAGTGCATGTCAGACCAAATGAGAATCATGAGGTCAAAGGAACTGGTCAAGGAGCTTAGAGACAGAATTGCGGCAAGGCACTGATCTCGCCAAGGTTACAACAGAATTTCAGCAATACTCAATGTTCCTAAGAGCACAGTGGCCTCCATGATCCTTAAATCGAAGAAGTTTGGGACCTCCAGAAGTCTTCCTAGACCTGGCTGTCCAGCCAAACTGAGCAATCGTGGGAGAAGAGTGTTGGTGAGAGAGGTAAAGAAGAACCCCAAGATCACTATTTGCTGAGCTCCAGAGATGCAGTAGGGAAATGGGAGAAAGTCCTCCAAAGTCAACTATCACTGCAGCCCTCCACCAGTCAGACCTTTATTGCAGAGTGGCCCAGCGGAAACCTCTCCTGAGTGCAAGGCATATGAAAGCCTGCATAGAGTTTGCTAAAAAAGACATGAAGGACTCCCAGACTATGAGAAATAAGATTATCTGGTCTGATGAGATGAAGATATATCTTTTTGAAGATAATTTTAAGCGGTATGTGTGGAGAAAACCAGGCACTGCTTGTCATCTGCCCAATACAATCCCAACAGTGAAACATGGTGGCAGCGTCATGCTATGGTTTTTTTTTCAGCTGCAGGGACAGGATGACTGGAAACATGAATTCAGCTAAGTACAGATATACCCTGGATGAAAACCTCTTCCAGAGTGCTCTGGACCTCAAACTTGGCCGAAGGTTCACCTTCCAACAAGACAATGACCCTAAGCAGACAGCTAAAATAACAAAGGAGTGGCTTCAGAACAACTCTCTGATCATTCTTCACTGGCCCAGCCAGAGCCCTGACCTAAACCCAATAGAGCATCTCTGGAGAAACCTGGGCGCATGGGAGGGCTCGGAAGGGAAGGAGCCCTCTGGGACAATACAGTTCGGTGATCTGCCAGTTTGCACAGCACTCTGAGAGATCACCGATTTGTCTCAGAGCGCTGCAGCGTTACCAAGTTCCTGCTCTGAGCAGGCACTTGGTAAGCCACCTCCCTCCCTGCAGGACCCGGATCCGCGGCCATCTTGGATCCGGGACTTGCTGCAGGAAGGAAGGTAGGAGACCCCCGGAGCACCGCGATCACATTGCGTTGCTGCAGGGGTCTCAGGGAAGCCCGCAGGGAGCCCCCTCCCTGCGCGATGCTTCCCTGCACCGCCGGCACATCGCGATCATGTTTGATCACGGTGTGACGGGGGTTAATGTGCCGGGGGTGGTCCGTGACCGCTCCTGGCACATAGTGCCGGATGTCAGCTGCGATAAGCAGCTGACACCCGGCCGCGATGGGCCGCGCTCCCCCCGATAGCGCGGCCGATCGCCTATGACGTACTATTCCGTCCTTGGGAAGTAAGGCCCACCCCACATGGACGGAATAGTACGTTTAATGGCAGAAAGGGGTTAAAGATTAAAAATAATGGTCTATCAGTGACTGTACTTAATTCCTGCAGTACTCGGGGGTGTATCCCATCCGGGCCCAGAGATTTGTCAATTTTAGTGATTTTTATACGCCGACGTACTTCCTGCTGGGTTAAGCAGGTGACATTTAATGGGGAATTTTTATCACTAGTCATTTTGTCTGCCATGGAATTTTCTTGTGTAAATACTGATGAAAATAAGTCATCAGTATATTGTAGCAGAGATATTTGCTTGTAAAATTTAAGCAATAATTTATGTTTGTCTTTGGGGAGATGTACCTTTTCCCCTCTATGAAATTGATCAATAATGAGGCAGCATCATGCAGGGGATAATAAGAACATGCCCTCCTCACCTCATTGCTCTCTTCGGCTATAGAGTAAAGATTCAGCAAATCTGAATTATTAGAAACACTTCCAAATCTCCTCTCACAGTGCTGTCAGCTCTAACCATTCTCCCATACTGACTGCCATGAAATGAGATCCGTAAGGGTTTATAAAAATAATAATCGCAAAGCTGGCTCTTGCATCAAAAAGTTAGAATCTTGAAAATATGTTATGCGTACTGTAAGGATTTAGAAGTGTTCAGTAACATTGAATTATGTCAGACAACCTCTTAGGCTACTTTCACATTTGTGTTTTTAGCAATCCGTCGCAATCCGTAGTTTTGGGCAAAAAACGGATCCTGCAAGTGTGCCCGCAGGATCTGTTTTTTGCCAATAGAATTGTATTAGCGACGGATCGTGATGGATGGCCACATGTTCCATCCGTCGTGCAACGGATCCATCGTGTTTTCACGGACTGTCGGCATGAAAAAACGTTCAAGTGAACTTTTTTGTCCATCGCGTCTGCCTTTTTCAACCGTGCATGCCCCCTCCTCCCCGGACTTCAGAATGGGCAGTGGATGTGTTGAAAAATGCATCCGCTGCCCACATCGGGCACAAATTTCACAACGTGTGTCGGTACGGCGGCCCGACTCATAGCAACGGACCCGTACTGACGCAAGTGTGAAAGAGGCCTTAAGCACCAAACCTTTCCTGGTGTCAGATGTAAACAAACAGAAGTTTACAACTGAACTCTATTAATATGTAGATGTGTTGAAGTTCTGTGCCACAAAATAAAGCTAAGAATGCTGTACAGATATATTAATAAATTAATCAGCAGAATAAATTAGAATTGTATGATAAAAAATGTTGCCCAAGTTTGGATATTTAATCTTCTGATGTAATTTCTATAAACAGATTTGTAATAGATTGTTTTACCGTATGTGCACAGAACTATGTTAAATTATACGCTCAGATTAATTAGTTTCAACATACAAAGTGTCATCAAATAAAAGAAAACTAATAAGTTATGGTTGCCCTGTGTATTCCTCTCACCATTAATCATATAAGCACATATTTTTCAAAGGCACAAACCTGTTTCAAATTCTCCAATGATCAGGCCTAGATTTATGGAGATGTACAGAGAGTTCTAGTGCCCTCGTTTTAAATACAACATATGAATGCGAGATAAGCAGAACATAGCATATTAAAAAAATTATCCATAACACTAAAACCACCTAGCCAAATGTTGTGTAGATACCTTCATTTTTCCAAAACAAGTCTTATGAAGGTGCACTGTGGTATCTGACAAGTCCTGGTATGAGGTGGGCTGTGTTATCTGAATTTAGCAACAGATCCTTTTGGTAATGTGTGTTGCCAAATACGGTAAGTCTTTCACTGAACAAATAACATTTTCCATCATATTATACAGCTGTCCCATCAAACTGATATCTTGGAGACCAAGTCAAAACTGTGAGCTCATTATATCAATATATCATTTCAGAACATTTTTTTTTAGTATGTCAGGGTGCATTATCCTGCTGAAAGAAGAAACTGCCATCAAGGTATAAGCATTACCATGAAGATAGGTACTTAATCTGTGCATTGTCTAGATAGGTGACACATGACAAAGCAAGATCCAGATGAATGTAAGAACGAATATTAAAAGTTGGTAAGAATATGACTTTCTGGGTGTTAAGACTTCTATTAAAAAATAAGTTATCATAATAATAATAATAATAATAATAATAATCTTTATTTTTACATAGTGCTAACATATTCCACAGCACTTTACAGTTTGCACGCATCATCATCACTGTCCCAATTGGGGCTCACAATCTAAATTCCCTATCAGTATGTCTTTGGAATGTGGGAGGAAACAGGAGTAGCTGGTGGAAACCCACGCAAATACGGGGAGAACATTCAAACTCCTTGCAGATGTTGTGTTTGGTGGGATATGACCCCAGGACTCCAGCGCTGCAAAGCTGCAGTGCTATCCACTGAGACACCAAGCTACCCTCCACTACTAGGACATCTTCTTCTCATTCTGAATGTTTAGCTCCATTGAAATAAAAGCATATACCTCCCATTACGGCACTGTTCCAGTAGTGTTGGCACTTACGTTTCCAGGGCTCACATGAGTTTAATATGTCATGTGAGCTCTTCATCCAATCAGCAATGGCGTCACTGTCCAAGCCATCTGACATATCAAACATCAAGAGAAAGTCAGAGATCAGACGCAGCCCTGACTTCCTGTTGATGTTCAATATGTCCAGATTGGACCGTGACTCCACCACTGCTTGGGTTTTGGGTTCATATGAGATAACAACCTCACATGAGCCCCGGGAACACGAATGCTGACATCGTATAGATCTTTTTATTTTAACTGGGCCAAACATTCAGATCAAGAAGGGGTTGTCTTAGTAGTGGAGAACCACTTTGATCCTTCAGGTGCAAATGTTTGTGCCAGTTATTAGTTTAGCCTACCTGTCAGAGTTGAGTAGATCTTTTGAAATTCAAATTCACAAGCTTCAATAAATTTATATCAAAAAATGATTTGCAATTAATCAATTTATCACAAATATGAATATTGAAAAGCCTCTAATTGCCTGAAATATTTGTGCATACCAGTTGAGGTCTCATAGAACTGTTTTGATGATGTTTTAAGCTGTTTACCACAAACACAAACAAAAACACATGTTGAGGTCACTTAGACATTACTATCTGGTTAGGGAAAATTGTATGGTAATCGATGATAACCAACAGATCATTTAAGAATACATTGCAATAACGGACTTTTTAGGATACCCAGATTGTAAAATAAATTTGTTCAAAAGTTATCCTTTTCTGGAGGTGGATGGCTGCTTTGCTGATGTTTATACACATGCAGTACAAATTGAAGATACCAGGGCTATTTCACATGGGATAGTGCAAAAATTATCCCTTTGCTAAATGAAGAAATGTTAATTTTTGTATGGCTTGTGAAAAAGCTGTCACTTTATTTAGAAATAGATCTGTTGTTTGAAAGCAATGGCTTCACATTTATGAGCAAGGTGGCTTAATGGTAGAAAAAACATCTGGTCCATTATGTCAAATATACTGTAAATGCTGCTGCCTCGGCTATTTATTGAAGCCATAATACTGGCACAAACTGGGAAGTGTTTGGTCTACAGGAACAATGAAGTGTCCTCTGGTCAGTTATACAATTGTAACACCCCAGGTAACCAGTTGTTACAGTGATGTTGAATTCCTTTCGTGGAGGGCAATATCATGTTTGGAAGCAAGGAGGATTCCCTTTATCAGGTAAGCACCTACATGCGATGGATCCTGAATCCAGGCCAGAAGGGGGAGCTTTGAACACGGATCCAGGGGAGCTTCCCCAGCTTTATATATTCTGGTCTGGAGGAGGAGTCAGTTAGTTGATCCAGACAGTTGCTCAGAGACAGTGAAGAGAGAGAGTGAGAGCAGACAGTGGGGCCGTGCAGCCACGTGTGAGCTGCATCTCCAGGAAAAGAAGATAACCTGAAGGGTTTGAATGTAGTGAGCAACTGAGGAAAGAAGCACAGTAGGAAAAGGCTTAGAGGGGAACTGTGACGGGGCACCCTCTGAGCCAAAGCACAGGAAACGGGCACAGAGAGCCCGAGGCTGTGTTGTACTCCAGGTCGCACAGCAGAACCGGAGGGCAAATGACTTTAAGTAATTTGGCCACACCCACACCTGAAGGTGCAGCAGTACATGAAGAACCCGTGTCATGATAGAGACACTATAAAAAGGCTTGCACTGTCCACCAGACGGGTAACTGTCCCAGGACAGGAGAGAGAGGACTTTGCCAGAAAGCCACAGGGAGCAAGGACCTCGCTTATGAGCGTGAGTAGGAAGGCTTACAGACCTCACCTGGGAGAGGGATCCCCTTTTGCCTCCAGGCCGGCCGGACCATATCACCACCTGTTTCTGGTACCCTGTACTGTGGCTTGTTACCACCAGTAAACCAGGTAAATACGTCACAACCTTGTGTCCTCTGTTTATTTGCCGGCATTCACCACCCTTGCCATACATATTGGGAGCCCTGGGGACCCCGCTTCCCTTGTAGGTACCTGTGGGCATCTTTGCTGCAGCACCATCACCCCCAGAGGACCCCTTTAAGCAGCATCGGTCACCTCTGACCGAAAACCACAGGTGGCATCACGAACTTTCATTATTTCCACAACCCCTTTAAAGACCATCACTTTTACTTGGGCGCCCAGAGCCATGGACCGGGTCGCTGCCACCATGACCACACCTTTAAATGCGACCAGACCCCATACTGAGTATCCCCATTGCCCTGTCAGGCGACTCACAATCAGCATGTGTCCCTTTGCCAAATCTTTGCAAAAGTCATCCTTCTGCTTGATTATAACAATTTGCCTATTATCCCGCAGGCATTCAAGCAGAGAGCTTGTCATGCTCACCTGATTGATGACCTCTTTGGTCAAAAATTATCATCTGGCTACAATGATTGGTTTTCTTGGCCAACTTTGTTGTCATTTTCTGTTTGACTGTCAGTCTGCGCCAGCATAATGTCCCTCTCTACATCTACCTAATTTAGCTCTTTCCCCACATCCTGAAGCATACAACATGGAAATGTATGAACCCTAACAGACACAGGGTAGCGAAATACATGTGCAAATTGCTGTCCTTTCTCAATCTCCTTTTGCGTTATGGTGAGTGTTTTTTACTGGATAAGTATGAGAGGTTTGACAGCAATTATTCCACAGTTGTCTCTATTGACACAATTGCCTATTTGCAGAATTTCAGTTGGCGACAGATGTCAATCATCATCTTCAAATGACAGATCTTACAGTAGTGCACACTCAAGTTTAGCTGCTGCATTATATTTTCTGTCACCACTTTACTCTGCTCGTACAGATTCTCTAATATATGCTGTGTCTAATTCCAGCAACCATTGCAAATCCAGTGATACTCTTGCAGACCATTCTGCTTTTCCTAAGTCAGAGTGTATGCTTTACCATTTGCTTTACCTTCTATGAACACAAAAAGAATGAGGTCAGTATGCATTATCAACTTTGCACCTTGTTCCAGTGATGATGGGGTCATATCTATTGAGAAGAATCTGGAGGAGTTGTGGGAATAGAAAGATAACTGCTGCCTAGTGGTGGAAACAGATTTAGTTCCCAGCCATGTTGTTTTCACCACATGTCCCAGTTATCTTTGGCACATCAAATATTCCTCCATTGAAAATTTGTGCCCCTTTTTTTCCACATGTCTTTGATCATTGTGCCAAAGAATTCTATTTTAACCTTATTGGTCTACAGGACTCATGTACCACATGTATCAGATTTGTTTAGATGTTCTTTTGCATACTTTAGACATTGAATTTTCATGGTGAGAATGCCGGAGAGGTTTTCTTCTGAGTACATTTCCATGAAGGCCATATTTGTGCAGGTGACTCTGAACAGTAGAACAATGTACCACAACTCCAGAATCTGCTAAATCTTTCTGAAAGTCTTTTGCCGACAAGCTGGGGTTCTGATTTGCCTCTCTAGCAATCCTACAAGCAGCTATCTCTGAACTTTGCTTGGTCTTCCAGACCTTACATTGACCTCCACTGTTCCAGTTAGCTACCATTTCTCAACTACATTTCATACTGAGGAAATGGCAACTTGAAAACACTTTGCTACCTCTTAAAGCCTTCTCCTGCTTTGCGGGCCTCCACCATTTTTATTTTCAGAGTGCTAGGCAGCTGTGTAAAAGAACCCATGGCTGCAGTTTTTTGGCACAAGGTTAGAGAAGGCTTGATTTTTATAAAGCTGAGAAATTTAAGTCACCTCGCCTTTCCTATTGATGATCGTGAACAAGCCATAATCCTAACAGGTTAATTAAGGTCTGAAACCTTGGTCAAAGTTATCTGAGCACATAAATCTCCAAGAGTGCCCAGATTTTGCATCACCAATTTTCCTTTTTGTAGTATTTAAATTGCAAAAAATGACAGTGTAGTTTTTATTTGTAGCCTAAAATACAAAGGAAATGTGTCATCTTTAACTTTTGGCCACTTAGAGATCATTTAATCTTCAACTTATTTATTTTTATTTTACTCATTTATTTAGCACCATTAATTCCACAGCACTTTACAAACATTATTGGCACTGTCCCCATTGGGGCTCACTATCTAGAATCCCTATCAGTATGTCTTTGAAATGTGGGAGGAAACCAGTGTACCTGGAGGAAACCCACGCAAACACAGGGAGAACATACGAACTCCTTACAGATGTTGTCGGTGGGATTTGAACCCAGGACCCCAGCGCTGAAAGGCAACAGTGCTAAACACTGAGCCACCATGCTCAATTGTTCTCAAAAATAGTAACTTTTACCAGGAATATTAACATTTTTACATGCCACTGTACACAATAAAATCATCAACTGCAATCCCCCCAAGATAGATCGATAGATTCACTAATGATTGCAAAAAAATCCTTAAATGCAAAGTTTCTAAATGCAATGAGTTGTGGACAGCTGAAGCCTGTGGGAGAGAACTAGGACGGAGCTACCGGGTTGATGGTGTATCCAACGAGGTTCTAGTGGTGGATCAAAGAGGTATATTTGTGATTTTTTTTCCTTATTTATGAGAATATGCAATGCCTTTTGGCTTGGAACTGCGTTTCACATGGAGAGGGTTTGCGTTGAAGCATATTGTTGTATTTGATAAAAATATAAATACGGACATACAAATAAAATTAAAAATTAATCACACTGAAATGTAAAAAGAGAAAAATTAAAAAATTAAAAAAAGAAAATGATTAAAAAGAAATTTGATTTTCTATTGTTAGCAAAATTGTGTAGAAAAATATGTGACACAGCAACTTTTATATATGATAGTAACTGCTTCTTTTTTGTGTTTCCACCTTTTTCCTTTTTTTCTTCTTTTATTCATCAATAATCTTCCAGTGGTTTCTCTATATACAAGAGACTAACTGGAAAGCAGATTGTTACATAGACTTAATGTTTTTTCATTTCAGCTATACTTTTTCACACTATGAAATCATACTATCATGTGGTCATGATTTTCTTTTCTACCAGAAATCTTTACAAATATTTCTTGAATACAAAAGTATTTTAATAATCATATTTCAATTTTATCCTATAAGACCTTATTTGGACTATTGTTCTTCCCACCTTCTTACATTGCAATCCATTGGTGGTGCCTTGAAACTTGGAACAGCTCCCCCAGATCTGGCAGCTCGGCCCTGGTTGCACAGCAGCAGAGGGTCGGACCATTCAGACTACTATCACTATGGATTACTTCCATAATAGACTATGAACAGGGAAATGCCACTTCCCACAAAGTGTGGGAAATATGGATCCTGCACTAATGGAAAATGTGACATGCACAGAATATTACTCTGAAGAGACTTTATAATCAACTAGAGAATGTACTAAAGGAAGAACTTCATTACAGGTTAGATGCCCAATTCTTATCCAATAATATGGATGAGAAGTTATAGTTCATGGGGCTTCAGGATTGTGCTCACCTCCCCATTTCCTAAATATTTGTGCTTCTCCAGTGAATGGGACTCCATCCTGAACTACTGCATGAAAAATAGTTACTGTATGCTATATAGTTTATTAAAAAAAAGATCAATATTAGCCGAAACCGCTGTCGAGAAAATATATACTTTAGCTAAGGAGTTAGTCCGTTTTGAACTTCACCCTGATTTCAAAAGATTTCATTCTGATGTGATCTCATTGGTAAAACACTACATTGGGATCGTGATGATCACCTTGATATTTTCAATTATTTCAATCATGACAGTGATGGAGTGGATTACACCAGAGGCATAGCTAGGGGTTTGGTTCAGGTAGTGAAACTTCTAAGTGGGCTCCTAACCAGGTAACCGTAATTAGAACTATCTTGGCCCGCCCTAATAGTAGATGTAGGAGAACCTCAAGAGGTGACCGCTGTCTTACTACAAAAAAATTTCTAAACAAAGACCAACACTGACAATACTGTCATATGGTGACCATAAAGCGATAGTTATCAGTCCTGCAAAACATGTAAGAGATTAAAGTACAGTTATACATAGTGACTTCCAGCTGACGTTCTTTTTGCTTGAGTTATTCACTTTTTCTGTCTTTTCCATGTGGCCCAGACCGACATGACAATTTCTTACAGCCAGGACTCTGCTGCAAAAATTATAACAAAGACAAATACGAATTCCAGCATTGTCCCCATCTGTCCCCCAATGTGCACAAACTTCTTATCCTGCTGATACCACAATGCTGTGCAGCTGCTGCCGTATGTGTCCCGATTACCGCACCTACTCTATTGTATTGTGCCATATGGTAAAACAAAACTCAATAATAAGTTAGTGCCCTGTTTTAGAAAACAGTTCCCATATTTTGTCCCCTAGAAACTAATAATGCCCTCTGTGTGCCCCTTTGACAGTCACAATAACCTGATTTCCCCTATAACAATAAGTCCACACTTTACATTTAAAAATGTCAAGAGTCTCCCCCTCTAGACTCTCATCTACACAGTATGATGCTCTTGTATACACAGTATAACGCTTCCACACTGTATAATAGCCCCTACACAGTATTCTGACCCCCTAAATAGCCCCCAAACTGATGATGCCAACATTGTATAATGGCCCCTCACTGGACAAAAGCTGCACATTAGCTCCCACACTGTATTATAACCACCTCACTGTATGATGAACCTCACAGTAGTCCCCACAATGTGTGAAGGATTGCCATAATATTCTTTAGACTGTATGATGGCCCCCTCAGTAGCCCTTACACTGTATGATGACCCCTTCAGTAGCTCAGACACTGTTTCATGGCCCCCAAAGTATCCCTAACTCTGTATCATGCTCCCTTTAGTAGCCTCTTCACTGGCATGGCCACCTCAGTAACCATCACACTGTATCATTGCCCCCTCAATAGCCTCCACTCTGTATTGTAGCCCATTAAATAGCCCCATTTGTATCATGATCTATTTAGTAGCTCCAATTCTGCATTATGGCCACTTCAGTGGGCCCCACACTGTATCATTGCCCCATTAGTAGCACCCACACTGTCATGGCTCCCTTACTAGCCACTGCACTGTATGATATCCCCCTTAGTAGCCCACACTATGTATGATGGCATCCCCTTAGTAGCCCCCAATATTTAGGGGGCTTGCTTAATATCCCCCACTATTTATAGAGGCCCCATTAGTAGCCTCACTATTTTTGCAGAACCCACACACACATTATGGCCATAGCACAATTTTAAAAGAAAAAAATAATTATCATTGCAACGAATGGAAACGGAGGCACAGAAGTTAAAGTTCACATTAGTTTTTATTAAGGTTTAACGTGGAACCTCTGGGCCACGGTCCGGGGGCTCCAAATGGGGCGTGACTATGTGAGCCCCAGACACCCGTGGTAAGTCCCCTCGAACAGGGTCAGAATGGTATACTTGGGGGACACGGGTGCTACCTCCAGTTAGACCCTGGACTCGTGGTAGCCGGACAAACGGACAAGCAGGGTTAGCGGGAGACGTGGAGCTAACCAGGTGGAACTGGGTGTACGGTAGAAGCTGGTTCCAGCTGTACTGGCGTTGTCTGGAGATGAGGATGGCAGATTGACGGGACAAGATGGAACTGGCGTAGACAAAGCGAACATCGTCCAAGATAGCCAGGTAACTGATAGATGATGATCTGTGGAAACAGAGAGTATTAGCAGAGCACTGGCAGAGAGCTTTCAGAAACTGAAGCACATACTTGGAGCATCTAGACATCTTTTATCCGCATGCCTCTTCATTTTTGTGAGGCGATTTTTGTGTCAGTCCATATCTTCGAGAATTCCCCAGTAAAGGTGTCAGCTGCAGGAACTCCTGAAGGCTCAGAGATTGGAAGAGGAATCCCGGGTTGGAGTCCAAACACAATCTGAAAAGGAGATTTTCCAGAGGATTCACTTACTTGATTATTGTACGAGAATTCTTCCCAAGGCAGCAACTTGATCCAGTCATCATGATGCACATTGACGAAGTGACGCATGATTTAATTAGTCCTCTTTACTTGCCCATTAGATTGAGGATGGTATGCAGAAGAGAAGTCCAGCTCCACTTGGTCAGATTTACAAACCGCTCTCCAGAACTTGGAGGTGAACTGGACACACCTGTTGGACACAATGTGGAGAGGAAATCCATTAAGAGGAAAGATGTGCTGTATAAAATGGTCAGCGAGCTCAGAAGCAGATGTGCCCCCCTCCCGGATGCAGCGCCAATACTGAGCGGTCACATCCTCACTAGAGGAAGAAAGTCCAGAGGTGAGATCGTTCCAATTTATATATCACTCACTGTTACTGTGATTCACCCAATAATTGATATCTGTAATATCGGATATGCGGTCTGTGATTGGTAATGTGATATGATTCTCGTGCTGAGAGAATTATTCCCCTAGAAACTGGTATATGATTTTGGCTCTAAGAGTCTCGGGGATATTGTGGCTATTTTTTAACATTCCTATGAATGTGAATTTTTGTGAGTCCTTTATTGTATTTGGTTTTTTTTTCATTTTGGATATTAACACTATTTCAAGAATTAGATATTAAAAGTTAATTTTTAAGTAATAATCACACCCTGCTTTGATAAATTGTTTTTGGATTGGTGGTCATTGTATTCTCACTACAGTTAAAAGTAGCGTCGTATCTCTGAGTCGGCCCACCAGAGCGCAGGGCCAGGTCAACAGCTTACTCTTCCCTGTAGCTTCGCTATAGGATAATAGTAAAACGAAACATCCATTCAGAGGGGAGGAATTTTGTCAATAGCAAATAAGAAAAATTCCGTACATCAAATCGTTATACAAATAAAGTGTCTCTGAAGCCCTCTAATGAAGCACCCCCTGAAAAAAGTTGATAACACAAATGCTGATATATCATCTCTGTCTGAGCCCAATTTGACCTCTGTATTGTCTGTTTCCTTGATAAATGCACCCATTAACACACCTGGGAGTTTATTTCCAAGCTCCTTTAAATTCATTTTATTCCTCGATGCAGAGAAACATTTAGAAGCAATTAAATAACAGATAAAAAAAGATCCAGAACGAAACAATCAATTCCCTCTCCCTCGTGGAAACAAAAGTTGTCTCCAACCTTTCACCTTGTCTCTCAGAGTCTGTCCCTACACATTTGTCCTCCACATCCTCACCTAATACTAATGAACCCTCTAAACTCACCTTTTATTAATCGTTTTGAACTATATAGGCAAAATACCAAATCTGAAATGATAACTCAAATGCATGTAAACAATAGGTCCTCTGTATCTAATAAAATCATCACGATCAACAAGATGATCATGTATAACAAGATCTGTCCCTTTTTACCCAGAGCTCTTAAAAGGGACTCGTAACAAATGATGATACTCCAAAGTCATTAAACATAAAAAAAAAAATTACAGTGGAAAAAGAGCTGGGCACAAGCCAAAAAGGCAAGACATTAACACCAAATTAATCACTACAAACAATGTCTTCAATCTTTCTTACTATAAACTTGCTTTCCAAGAATCTGCAGTATTAGCAGTCCTCTCATTTGATCGCATTCTTGACTTCTAAACCTTCATTAGAAAAATCACCCTAAAAAGACATTTCAACATCATTAAAGAAAAACCTCAAAATTCACAAACATCACAAGCCCATGACCTCAACTTACATGTTGTTGTCAAGTGTAAATCCAAGTTTTACCCGGTACAAAGCAAGAGACCCAATATACCGTAAACACTTTCAATGAAGCCGCAATACAGTAGCTCTACAATAACAGCAATTTAGTAATAACTTGTGCTGATAAAGAAGGGTGCATAATAATCCAGAACTCTAGTTACTATATGTATGAGGCCATAATATTTTTGTCTGATTCTATCTTACTGCAATATCCCATCGCAACCCCTTCACATACATCTCATTGAAATATAAAATTCTTATTAACAAAGCTGCATCCCTTTATATCCTCAACCATCAACAAAAAATGTATCACTGTAAATACACAAATGGCTTCATTGGCTCCATTTATCTATAATCCTTTGTCCGGCAGCGCAAAATTTAACGCATTATTTTTCCACTCGTTGAGTACAAAAGTGAAATATTTAAATTTATAGAAACAGCAAAACAAACTTGTATCTAGATGTATCTACCTAAGGTAACCTCTTGTGCCTTTCTTAATTTAGGGCTTGTCTTTTACATTCCATCCTCCATTCACTCTCTGGAACAAAAGGGGACACTAGCCCCAGATTAATTCGTGTTCACTCCTACTACTCCCCATTATTTTTCTGTTCAATGCAAATAGTATTTTATTTTCCACCCTTATCATCAAGTTGTCTACATATTTGCTAAATGTCTTACATTTTATACAAAACGTAATTTAACCACTTCATGACATATGCCGTACATACAAAATATGGCACTGGAGGAGGTACGTTTCCGCAAACCACCAAACATGTAGGGTACGACAATCACGTTGACTCAATCACAAAGGCGGCACGATCATCGGTTGGTATCGGCTATATATTAGAGCTGACACCTTGCAGAAACGCTCACGATTTGTGCTAGAGATGATTACGGGCATTTAACCACTATGATGTCGCTTTCAATAGTGACAACAACACCAATCGGCTTAATTAAGGAGCTCTCTCTCAGCTTCAATTGGTACTATGTGATTACAATTGCTTTGTGCCAATGGTCTCCATAGTGACTCTAGGCCGAAAGATGGCTAAGGGTGACCTGCAAGTCCTCACTTAGAGCAGGAGCTGACATGCCATCTCCCTGTGTGCCATAGACTGATCTAATACCCTGCAATGCAAAAGCATTTGTAGAGTATTAGATCAGCAACCAGGGCAGAGAAAGTTGATGCCTCATCCTCGGTCAAAGTTAAAAAGTAAAAATAAATTTTAAAAAGTGAAAAACTTTTTAAAAAATGCAAAATAACAGCAAAAAAATGTTATACCAATAAATTTGGCTCCATGGAATAAATGGCGCTATAAAATGTATAATAATAATAATAAAAAATATATATTAATAAAAGTCTAACAAAGTACACATATTTGGTATCGCTGCATCTGTCACGCTAGTTAACCCCATCTACAAACATAGTAAAAAAAAAAAAAGATTTTTCATCATACCCCTGATCAGAAAGTAGAATAAAATTCAAATAAAAAGTCAAATAAATTAAAATAGTATCTCTCAAAATGTCATCTTGTCCTGCAAAACCAAGCCGCCATACAACTCCATCACTAGAAAAAAAAGCTATAACTCTTCGAATACATTGACGTAAAAACAATTGTTTCTTCTAAAAAATTGTTTTAATTATTTAAAAGCAACAAAACATTGAAAAGTACACATGTATCATTGAATCCAGAGCGACCCAATAAACAAAACTGTCACACTACTTAACTCCTTCAGTGAACATAGCAAAAAAATATGCTTTTTCATCACACTGCCAAACAAAAATTGTAATAAAATGCAATAAAAAAGCTGAATGTAAATACAAATGGTACAGATAAAAAAAGTCATCTTATCCCGCAAAAAACAAGCTGCCATTTAGCTCTATTAGAGCAAAAAAACAAAATAAAGCTATTGCCCTTGAATATAACAATGCAAATACAATCCTTTTCTTCATAAAATTGTTTTTATTGTGTAAAAGTGGCAAAAAATAAAAACAAAACATAAATGTGGTATCGCTGTAATCGTACAGACCTGAAAAATAAAGCTGCTTTATCACTTTTACCACACGATGAATGACATAAAATGCAAAAACAAGATACAATTCCTCAATTGCTGTATTTTGTTAATTCTGCCTTCCAAAAATTGAAATAGAAAGGGCTTAAAAAAAGTTTATGTGCCCAAAAATTGTATCAATAAAAACTGTGACTCATCCCACAAAAAAAACAAGCCCTCACATGACTATCAGAAGAAATACAGAAAAATGATAGCTCTCAAAATATGGAGAAAAACATACATATTTTAGTGTCTGACAGCAACCAAACATAAAAAAGCTATAAATCTGGTATCGCTGTAATCGCACTGACCCAAAGAATAAATTCATCTAATCACTTATACCGCACGAGGATTGGCTTATAAAATAAATGAAACCAATTATTGACCCGCTGTCAATTTGTTAATTCTGCCTCCCAATGTCTCCACTCACATTTATCTTGCACTCTAAGATGAGAGCTTACATCAAAGTTTCCATTTAAATCCATTCTGAAGTATGTAAATCGGATGGAACCCTTGGCAGAAGATTCCTTATAAAAGAGGCAGATGGAGGCACTGTGGAAATTGTCTGGCCTATGATCTGGTGGTGTCCATCTTTTTAGGTGTGCATGAAAGTGTGGCCAGGCACAGTTTTGTGCTCATCTAAAAAGAAGGACACAGCTGAACAGAGACCAGACATAGACAAGAGTAACTCTGCTGTCTTATCATAGTAGAGCATATGAAGGAGGAATGCACAGAAAACCATATGTAAAACGATAAATTTATTAAAGAAAGTTAAAACAAACTAAAAAGTGCATTAACAAAAGATTGCATGTGAAGACAATGTCCAGTGAGAAAAACAAGGGGACACCAAAGCCAACAGGAAAACAACAAATAGTGGTAGTTACAATTGTAGATGCACAATATGATTAAAACAAGTATACCAAAGTGCACATATGTAAGAGACTATACCCAGTTATAAATAACCCACAATAACAAGGGGGAAGCTAACTCAATAATACAGCAGAATAAAAAGCAATTATAGAGAAATGTGCAGAGCTATGTTACCTGTTAAGCTGTGGTGCCACCACCCCAACGCGCGTTTCGACTTCCATGCCTTCTTTTGGGGGAGTGGCATCACAGAACATCAGAGAACATTAAATAGAAAACATGGACCAATTTGTTTTTTTTTTCCTGTTGTCTGTCGTGTCCCCTTGTTTTTCTGACCGAACATTGTCTTCACATGCAATCTTTTCATAGTGCACTCTTTTAGCTTATTTTAGCTATCTTTAATAAGCTTAATGTTTTACATACAGTTTTCTGTGCATTCTTCCTTCGTATGCTTGTCTTGCTCTTTTTTGCACTATAACCTGTACCTAGCATCCTTATTTTGAGACAGTGTCACTTGACTGTTTTTGTTTTATTCTGTCTGTTTAGCCTGCTCATATGTTCTCCTACTTCTTCCTGTGTATTTTCACAGACTCGCTTTTGTAGGCTATCATGGATTACAGAACCAGAAATACAGCCTGAAAAACTCAGGTTGCTCAAGTGTTTGACAGTGATTCAACCAGTATGAAAGGGGAGTGATCCAGGGGACATTAATTCTCTTCAAATCCAAATTAAACTTCTTTTACATAGACATATCAAAATGTGGTGGAATAGGGTCTTTCTAGAGAATTATCATAGGAAGGGCCTCATTCCACGGGGCCTGCATATTCAGGTGTTCCCATCGTTTCCCATTAATGATGAAATGTTTATTTCTAAATGGGAGGAGATTTACAGTAAAAATTTACAGTAAAAGCTCATTCCAATTCATGTAATTGCTTGTCAATCTCAATAAAAAGTCTGTTACCTCTATTGAGGGAGAAATTGATGATCTTTACATCAAATGCAAAAAATTATCTACACCAGCTAATTTAACAGCTTTCAATGCAAATATGGAAAAGAATTCCGAAGAATGTGAAACTACCCATGCAAAAAAAACTACTTCAAGATAATCCAAACAGGAAGAAAATAGCAGCACTACACAAGTCTTCCAGTAAAAAAAACATTTGTCCTTTATTTTAACAATGTGCTGTGGACATGGTTACAGAGGGCAGGATAATTGCAAGATGAACTGATTAGGTTAATGGACTACGGCCGTTTCGCGTGGTGTACGCTTCAACGGGTCCAGGACCTGTCTTGCAATTATCCTGCCCTCTGTAACCATGTCCACAGCACGTTGTTAAAATAAAGGACAAAGGTTTCTTCTACTGGAAGACTTGTGTGGTGCTGATATTTTCTTCCTGTTTGGATTTCCACTCATGTTTTTTCGAGCAAGCATGCCTTATTCCAGTGGATTATCGTTTGGTGGGGTTGTCGACTCAGCTCATCCTACTGGACTCTGCTAAGACTGCTCAAGCAGTGAGTGCTCACCTGTTTCTTAGTGCCATTCAGCTTTTTTCTTGTTTT
Organism: Ranitomeya imitator; assembly: GCF_032444005.1. Taxonomy (NCBI): domain Eukaryota; kingdom Metazoa; phylum Chordata; class Amphibia; order Anura; family Dendrobatidae; genus Ranitomeya; species Ranitomeya imitator. The sequence continues at coordinate 160,703,047 of NC_091288.1, read as the reverse complement.
TTATGGACTACTTCAAGATAATTCTGACTATGCGCAAAAAACAGTCTGTAGGTGGCAACGCATTCCACCATTGACTAGGAATCAGAGATCATCATCGGTTTCATCTTTGTCATCGTCTGGTGAAACTTCTGATACTTCGTTTATAACTATGAAAACATGTTATGGAAACAATGGTAAAAGGAAGTGGGAACGTAAATGCACAGCTAATAAATGCACACCTAATCAGAAAAAGGATACCCTTAAGGCAGTTAATCTTTCCGATCATATTTTCAGTGAAAATGAATTGTCTGTTCTTTCTAAAGGCCTTACTTTTTCACCCAGCATGCGTATTGATCCGTTCACTGCCCTGAAGGATTTACATATTTTTGCGAGGTCTCTTTTTTTAAAAAACTGGCATCATAATGAGAATATTCAGAAATTATTTCCTATGCCAGGCAAACAAGCAGCTTTACAATCACTAGAGGAATTGGTGGTGGAACATATGAATCCTTCCCTGGGTAAGCTCTCAGCTTCTTTACGGCCAAAGTCTAATAAATGTCTGCCTAGTTCGCTTTGCTCTAATATTGAAATATTTGTCAAGCTGGTAACTGATGATTTTGAAAAAATTCCACCTCATGTTTATCAAAATAATTTAACAAAGACTGAACAGCATTGTCTTAAACGGCTCAAAAAAAAAATAAAAGACGTTGTTTATAAGCCAGCTGACAAAGGTGACAACATTGTGGCTTGGCCTTCTAAACTATATGAAATAGAAGCTTACTGTATGTTCAAGATAGAACCATTCAAATTACAAGAAACTGACCTTTAATCCTCTATCAGCTTATGAGGAACTATCAAAAATTTTACATAAAGCAGCAATTGATGATATAATCGCCCATGAAGTACAGGATATTCTTTTACCTAAGGATCCATGTATACCAACATTGTATCTTCTACCAAAAGTACACAAAAATGTACAAGTACCTCCAGGTAGACCTATCATTTCGGGTACCTCCAGATAGACCTATCATTTCAGTACTGTACAGCCACATATGGGGTATTTGCACATTCAGAAGAAATTGCTTGACACATTTTGATGTCACTTTTAATCATTTCCTCATGTGAAAATGTAAATTCTGGGGCTAAAACAAATGTTTTGTGGTAATAATGTAATCATTTTTTCTTCATCGCCCAATAGTAAAAGATTCCGTAACACACATGTGTTGTTGATATGATCACTGCAACCTTAGATTAATTTATTGAGAGGTGTAGTTTGTAACATGGGGTCACTTGTGGAAGGGTTTTCCTGTTCTAGGACGTCATTGGCTCTGTAAAAATGACATTGCACCCACAAACCATAACAGCAAAATCTGTACTACAATATGGAACTCTTTCTTTTCTGAGCTTTGTATTGTACCACAAAAGTAGATTTTGACCACATATGGGGTATCGGTGCACTCAGGAGAAATTTCACAATTAATTGTACCATTTGTTTTCTCTTCTTTGCACTTGCAAAAATGTAAAAATTGTGGCTAAAGCAACATTTTTGTGGGAAAAAAATGTAGTTTTTCATTTTCACAGCTCAATGTTATCAAATTTTGTGAAGTATCTGTGGGTTCAGGGATCATATCATACCTCTAGATAAATTCCTTGAGGAGGTACTTTCCAAAATGGGGTTATGTGTGGGGGTTTCCACTGACAAGGCACATCAGGGGCTTTGCAAGCGCAAATGTTATGCTGTGAGGGTCTTCAGTAAGGAAGAGGGGCCTCAAACTGACTCTTGAGCTGAGACTGTAATTAATTATCCCTGTCCTAAGGGTACTCTTAAAGGTAGAGAGGCCTGAGTCTCTGGCTTTACTATGCTCCTGTAAAAATCCCAATTTGTCCTCTCTCCCACCTCATGAGGCATGGGACAGAATGAAAGGTAAACCAGACAGAAAAACAAAACAGGGATAACAGAAAACCTTAATAATACAAAAGCACTAACCAACAAAAGGAATCATAGAATCATAGGATGGTAGAGTTGGAAGGGACCTCCTGGGTCATCTGGTCCAACCCCCTGCTCAAAGCAGGATTCACTAAATCATCCTAGACAGATGTCTGTCTAGCTTATGATTGAAATCTTCCATGGAAGGAGAACTCACCACCTCTCGTGGCAGCCTAACCGTCAAAAAGTTTTTTCTAATATCTAATCTGTGTCTCCTCCCATTCAGTTTCATTCCATTGCTTCTAGTCTTTCCTTGTGCAAATGAGAATAATGTGCAAATAGGAAGGAGGATATGGAGAGGGAGAAAATATACTGAATGGGAAAAGGAAACAGGAGATAAACACGCACATACAACAGCAAACTACAGAACACCACAACTCCAACTCCAAACTTCAACTACTTAATTTTAGCACACAGAGCATGAAGATGAATATTTAACCAGTAGGGAATAAATGCCTAAAGCCTGTATATATAGTGGGAGTAAAGGATAAGCAGTTGCAGCTGAGAACGACCAGTGTTGTGAATTCTGTTGTCGGGCTCCCTCCTGTGGTCATGAATGGTACTTCAGCTGGTTCTGTCCATGGACTTCCTCTGTTGGGTGTTTCTGAGTTTCACAGGTGACGAGGTTAATTCGTTAGCTGCTGCTCTATTTAGCTCCACTTAGATCTTTGCTCCATGCCACCTGTCAATGTTCCAGTATTGGTCTGTTCACTCCTGGATCGTTCTTGTGACCTGTCTTCCCATCAGAAGCTAAGTTCCAGCTTGTATTTCTTTGGTTTGCTATTTTTCTGTCCAGCTTGCTATTTATTTGTTGTCTTGCTTGCTGGAAGCTCTGGGACGCAGAGGGAGCGCCTCCGCACCGTGAGTCGGGGCGGAGGGTCTTTTTGCGCCCTCTGCGTGGTCTTTTTGTAGGTTTTTGTGCTGACCGCAAAGTAACCTTTCCTATCCTCGGTCTGTTCAGTAAGTCGGGCCTCACTTTGCTAAATCTATTTCATCTCTGTGTTTCTATTTTCATCTTTACTCACAGTCATTATATGTGGGGGGCTGCCTTTTCCTTTGGGGAATTTCTCTGAGGCAAGGTAGGCTTTATTTTTCTATCTTCAGGGCTAGCTAGTTTCTTAGGCTGTGCCGAGTTGCATAGGGAGCGTTAGGCGCAATCCACGGCTATTTCTAGTGTGTTTGATAGGTTTAGGGATTGCGGTCAGCAGAGTTCCTACGTCCCAGAGCTCGTCCTTATTATCAGTAACTATCAGGTCATTCCGTGTGCTCTTAACCACCAGGTCCATTATTGTCCTGACCACCAGGTCATAACAGACCAGGCTGTACGGAATCAGCCAGCATGGAAAGAGTCCTTAAACCTCTCCTCACTGAAGGAAACAAAAATCAGTTTAAATTAGGACATGAATCCCACCATCTCTAAAGAGGACTGTGATTCATTATTCACCATGACCGTCTAACTGCAAGTCTTCCAGGGGGACATGACACCCTCATGACAGCAACATGGCGTCCACGATCTGCTCCAGCCAAGTTTGCGATCCAAAAGTTAAATGGTGCTTTTTCTCTTAAAAGCCCTGCTGTGCACCCAAACATTACTTTTCCACCATATATGGGGTATAGATGAACTCAGAAGAAACTGCACAACATATTTTGAGTTCTATTTTCTCTTGTTACCCTTGAGAAAAAGAAAAAATTGCAGTTAAAGCAACATTTGTATGGGAAAATGTAATATCTGATTTATCTAAATTTTTAATTCTGCATTGCTTTAGTTCCTGTGAAGCACTTAAAGGGTTAATAATCTTCTAAAAAACGGTTTTGAGCACCTCGTGGGGTGCAGTTTCTAAAATCGTACCACTGTTGTGTACCTGCTGTCACATAGGCCCCTCAAAGTCACTTCAAGCGTGATGTGGTCCCTAAAAAATATGGTTTCTTAAATTGTGTTGAAAAATGAGAAATTGTTGATAAAATTTTAACTCTTCAAAAAATTATGTTTAAAACATGGTGCTGACGTAAAGTAGACATGTAATAAATGTAATTTATTATCTATTTTTTGTTATATAACTTTCTGTTTTAATAGCATAAAAATTGAAAGTTTGAAATGCACAAATAAATGCAAAAAATATTAACCTAAATTATACCGCTGCCATCAAGTACACTGCATCATGAAAAAAAAATCTGTGCAGATCTTTCCTCTCTCCCAAAACACTATTGGTCATATGTGGACGTATTCTCCAAGAGAGCTGCAGAAACAATTTCGCCTCACCACCCCTCTGACTGTCTTATTGACCTCTTGCCTGGTGCTGAGCCTCAGTGGAGTCGAGTCTACCCGTTATCTACATACTATATACAGTGACTGTACTAGCAGAATAGCGAGTGCAGCTCTGGGGTTTATCCTTCTAGAGTGAGCAGACGTGTCTGTCTGAGCAGTTATTAGCACCCTTGGATATGAATCTAATACAACCACTGTCAACTACAGTTCAGCAATGCACACAGCTTCTATCTTGTTGGTTACTGATGCAGCAATCTGGGTACAGAGGTGAACACTGGACACAGTCAGACACGGCGTGGACTGGAGCGAAGAAAAGGGTCACTGATCTGCTGGCTGTCCCAAAGCCATCACTAAACGTGTTGTGTATTCAAGGAATCGACTTCTGGAGCTGAGCTGATTGAAGTCTTCTCCAGCTGTGGCCATACCACATACTCCTTGTGAAGTGTGAAGACCTTTCAGAGACTGCAGAGCAGATAAAAGGTTGAAGTCCAGGAGAACAAGATTTAAACCAGCAGTACCATCAATTTTGTAGTTTACGCTCGCTGGGAAATAAGACAGATGAACTGCTAGCTCTGTGTAAAACCCAGACGGAGTTCAAGGTATGCAGTCTCATGTGCTTTACAGAAACCTGGTTACATGGGGAGGTTCCTGATTCAAGTGTCTCGATTCCAGGGTTTCACATGGTTCGGGCTGATAGAAACAAAGCTAAGTGTGGTAAGAAGAAGGGTGATGGGGTGATATTATACATTAATAACAGATGGTGTAATTAGCGGCATATTACTGTTAAGGAATGTCACTGCAGTCAAAACATAGAACTCTTAGCAGTTGGCCTTAAGGTACCTTCACACATAACGATATTGTTAACGATATCGTTGCTATTTGTGACGTAGCAACGATATCGTTAATGAAATCGTTATGTGTGACAGCGACCAACGATCAGGCCCCTGCTGGGAGATCGTTGGTCGCTGAATAAAGTCCAGAACTTTATTTCGTCGCTGGACTCCCTGGAGACATCGCTGGATCGGCGTGTGTGACACCGATCCAGCGATGTCTTCACTGGTAACCAGGGTAAACATCGGGTAACTAAGCGCAGGGCCGCGCTTAGTAACCCGATGTTTACCCTGGTTACCATGCTAAAAGTAAAAAAAAACAAACACTACATACTTACCTACCGCTGTCTGTCCTCCAGCGCTGTGCTCTGCTCTCCTCCTGTACTGTCTGTGAGCCGGAAAGCAGAGCGGTGACGTCACCGCTCTGCTTTCCGGCTCCCAGACAGTACAGGAGGAGAGCAGAGAAGCAGAGCGCAGCGCTGGAGGACAGACAGCGGTAGGTAAGTATGTAGTGTTTGTTTTTTTTTTACTTTTAGCATGGTAACCAGGGTAAACATCGGGTTACTAAGCGCGGCCCTGCGCTTAGTTACCCGATGTTTACCCTGGTTACCGGCATCGTTGGTCGCTGGAGAGCGGTCTGTGTGACAGCTCTCCAGCGACCAAACAGCGACGCTGCAGCGATCCGGATCGTTGTCGGTATCGCTGCAGCGTCGCTAAATGTGAAGGGGCCTTTAGGCTTTACTATCTACCTAGTGTATTCACCATTTGCATTGCACTAGTCATGTATATATACCTCAATCTGCCAGCCAAGAGGCAACTGGGGAAGTGTTGTCAGGGGTGTTGGCTCCCCTTCAGAAAAAGCACCCAAACTCGTTAATCATAATTTCTGGCGATTTTAACAGAGTCAAGATCTCAAAGGCTCTTCCAAAGTTCTATCAATATGTTAAATGTACAACAAAAGATAACAGCATATTGCATCTCCTCTATGCAAATGTTAAAGACGCTGATTCATCATCTGCACTACCACCCCCCAGCAGGGGGAAATCTGACAACAACCTCATACTATTATCTCCATCTTATCAATCAGTTGTCAGCAAACAACCAGCGACTATAAAACTAATCAGGAGGTGGTCTCCTGCAGCTGAGGAGGCCCCGCAAGACTGCTTTGACCTCACAGACTGGGGAGAGCATGATGATGTGAATGATATTGTCAGTAGAGTAAGTGATTCTATAAATTTTTGTACTGATGCTGTAGTACCAGTTAAAATGATTCAATGATATGCTAATAACAAGCTTTGGATTACAAAAGAATTGAAACACTTACTAAACAAGAAAAAATTGGCATTTAAAATGAAGGGTACCAAGAAACTGAAACTGATACAAAGGGACTTAAGGGGGGAAATTAGGAATGCCCGTGTTAGGGCTAGCCGAAAAGACCGAGTAAAAATAGATGTTTATTATAAATGGTGCGTTCGCTGCCCGGGGTCCACCGTGCAGGAGGAACCTGCTGCTAGTGAATGATGGCACTGTTTGGCGGTATAAACTAGCTCTGTTACCTCACAGAGCAGCCATGAGAGGAAAGCACTGCGCCATGTTAGCCTCACAGGAGCACAAGCTTACTGCTGAACTATAGCAGTCAATGGTTATACACACACGCAATCTCCTCATGGGAGGTGCCGGTATTCTAGGGGCTTATTTCAGCCGGGTCCCTGAATACGTTCACGCAATCTCCTCACTGGAGGTGCCGGTATTCTAGGGGCTTATTTCAGCCGGGTCCCTGAACACATTCATGCATAAGCATACTGGCGCAAAGCACATATTTGGATTGATACTAGCGCATGGCCGTGCGGCCATGTGAGCCTTATATAGCTGCAGCAAGTACAAGACCTTCCTAGAAGGACCAATGAGAGGCTGCCACAAAGCCAGAGCACCTACAGGACCTTCCTGAAAGAACCAATGGACTTAGCTGCAGCATCTGACCATGTGACCCTCGATCTCCACTGAGAGATTTTACTCTGGGCATGCTCAGAACGAGAAAAGCAGGACTTAGTCCTAGAAGCGTCTGCTCGCTGCTGCCCAGCACTGGCTTCAATGGCAGAAGCAGGAAAAGCAGCAGTAACTCTTTGTACAGAGTGGGACTGAGCAAGAAGCTGGGACTGACGTCTCCGCTGAGCAGGCTCCACTGCGGCAGGAGAAGAATGGGAGACCGCAGTGGAGATGGCCCGAGATTCCCCCTGTGCAGAGGCAGGAACTCGACCCCTAACAGCCCGCGAGGCATTCAGAATTAAATTAGAAAATAAATTGTCACACAACAATTCCATGGAGGTGTGGTCGGGCATTAAGCAGTTGACTGGGTTTAAGGCAAGGCTGGAGCGTGGGGAAGTGTATCTTCCCATGGCTAATGAAATGAACGAGTTTTTCAACAGATTTAGCAACACATGCATGCGCCGCGTTTTCAGGAATGGGGGATGGAGCAGGGGAACGATCTGTAGCATTGACATTGGGGGATAAACTGTCTGCTTTCACTGTCTCCCCAAGCAATGTGAGGAAACAGTTTGTTAAACTAGTCATTGGCAAAGCAGCTGGGCCTGATGGCCTCCGTCCAGGTGTCCTCAGAGCATGTGCAAACCAACTGTGTACTGTTTTCCAGCTCCTGTTTAACTGGAGCCTACAATTACAGAGAGTACCAATGCTGTGGAAGACCACCTGCCTGGTGCCGGTTCCTAAGATCACTTTTCCAACTTCCCTACATGATTATCGTCCAGTGGCCTTAACATTGCATGCTATGAAGTCGTTGGAGAGAATAGTACTTGCCTACTTGTGCCCAAGGGGGAGGGTCTACACTGACCCCTTACTGTTTGCGTACTAGCAGAGATTGGGGGTGAATGATGCGGTAGTGTCTCTGCTGCACACAGTGCCTTGCAAAAGTATTCGGCTTTAAATATGATCGCTTGCACAGTGCTCCTTGGGATGTTTAAAGTTTTGGAAATCATTTTGTGTCCAAATCCAGCTATAAACTTCTCCAGAACAGTGTCACGGACCTGTCTGTTGTGTTCCTTGGTCTTCATGATGCTCTCTGTGCCTCAAACCGAATCCTTAGACTGTCACAGAGCAGGTGTATTTATACAGAGTCTTGATTACACACAAGTGCATTATATTTATCATCATTAGGCATTTAGGACAACATTGGATCATTCAGAGATCCACAATGAACTTCTGGAGTGAGTTTGCTGCACTGAAAGTAAAGGGGCCGAATAATATTGCATGACCCACTTTTCAGGTTTTGAATTTCACAAAAATGTAAAATAACCAATACATTTCGTTCAACTTCACAATTGGGTTCCACTTGTTGATTCTTCATCAAAAATTTGGTATCTTTATGTTTGAAGCATGATATGTTGGAAAAGGTTGAAAAGTTCCAAGGAGCCGAATACTTTCGCAAGGCACTGTACAGTATATTCATTCTTGGACAATGATGGAACTGCAGTGTGCATCATGTTCTTTGACTTCTCATGTGCTTTCAATACATTACGCTCTTACTATGAACTAAGTTGACTGATATCGCGGCAGATGAGGGGATGGTGAATTGGATAAAAGACTACCTGATGAACAGGCCACAGTTTGTAAGGATGTGGGAAGTGGTATCTGGCAGTGTATGGAGCAGTGTTGGAGTCACTCAGGGTACAGTGTTGTCGCCCTTCCTCTTCACATTGTATACAGCTGACTTTCATTTTAAATCAGATCTCTGTCACCTCCAAAAATTCTCAGATGTCTCAGTGATTGTAGGTGGCATTGTGGGGGACCGGGGGGAGGAGGAATATAGAAGGGTGGTTTCTCACTTTGTGGATTGGTGCCAGACTAACTGTATAGAACTAAATGTGAAGGAAACCAAGGAGATGGTGGTGAGTTATAGAAGGAAAAAGGATGATTACTTACCGATCACTATTGCTGGCCAGGAGGTAGAGATGGTTGAGAGCTACAAATATTTGTGGATTCACCTTGACGGCAATCTTGATTGGAGGTATCATACGGAAAAAGTTTACAAAAAGGGAATAAGCAGACTGTACTTTTTAACGGCAGTTCAGGTCGTTCAATGTGTGCAGTAAAATGCTTGAAATGTTTTACCAGTCCGTTGTGCCAAGCGCCATCTTTTTTGCTATCATTTGCTGGGGCAGTAGTGTACGAGTAGCTGATGCTAATAAGCTCAACAAACTTATCAAGAAGGCAAGCGTGGCTGTTGGCCTCCATCTTGACTCGTTTTAGGAGGTGGTGGAAGGCAGAATTCAGATGAAGCGTTGGGCTATAATGAACAATAATACACACCCACTATACAAGCTGTTCGTGAAGCAGAAGAGCACATTCAGAAGTCGACTAATCCTACTTAGGTGCAAGAAGGAGAAATTCAGGAAATCATTTGTCCCTACTGCTGTGGGGATATATAACAATTCCCTAAGCGTGAAAGATGACAATGACCTATGGCTGGGGCACTAATGGCAATGATCAGAGATTTAAGCACCTACATTCACCCAAATTTGTTTGTTATGTTATGTGGTTAGTCATGTGCAAGATCTGTGTCTAGTAATTACGTTATGTAATGCTATTTGTAATGTTGTCATGTTTGAAATGCTGTTTGTAATGCTGCTGTAATACCATAATCTCCCTCGGGATCAATAAAGTGTACCATATTATTTTGTATCGTATCTTTCCTGGAGACAGAGGCAATGTCTCAGTACATCAAGGAGAATCTTGCAAGAGGATTCATTAGGAAGTTAGTGTCACCAGCAGGGGCTGGTTTCTTCTTCATGCAGAAGAAGAATGGGGAATTACGTCCATGCATTGACTACAGGGGTCTTAATGCTATTACTATCAAAAATAAATGCCCTCTGCCTCTAATCTCCAAACTCTTTGATCATTTGCGTGGAGCAAGGGTATTTACTAAATTAGATCTGTGTGGCGCCTATAACCATATATGCATCCGTGAGGGAGACGAGAGGAAGATGGCATTTGACACCAGTGACAGCTACTATGAATACCTGGTGATGCCTTTTGGGCTTTGTAATGCCCCTGCTGTTTTCCAAAACTTTATCTTTTGGGATATGCTATACACCTCAATCATGGTCTATCTGGATGATATTCTCATCTACTCTCCAGATATAGACACCGACCGGAGAGAAGTTTGCAAAGTCTTTGTCCTCCTATGGGCAAACTCCCTCTATGCCAAGTTGGAGAATTGTGTGTTTGAGCAGGAGTCCTTGCCTTTCTTGGGCTTTATCTGCTCTGTCCAGTGATTGGCCAATGATCCTGCCAAGCTGCAGGCTGTGATAGACTGGCAGGAACCCCATTCACTTAAAGTGGTTCAGCGGTTTATGGGGTTCATTAACTATTATCACCAGTTCATTCCCCACTTCTCAACTTTGGTAGCTCCCCTGGTTGCCTTCACCTAGAAGGGAGCTAATCCCAAATTGTGGTTGGAGGAGGTCTAGAAGGCCTTTCTCTCTATTAAGTCTCACTTCGCTAGTGCTCCCATTTTACATCGCCCTGATGTTGATAAACAATTTATCATGGAGGTGGAAGCCTCTTCCGTCGGTGCTGGAGCCATGCTTTTCCAGAAGGATGCTCAATGTAGGAAGCATCCTTGCTTCTTTTTTCTCCAAGACCTTCTCACCATCGGAGAGGAATTATTCCTTTGAGGAGAGGGATTTGCTAGCAATAAAGTTGGCTTTTTCAGAGTGAATACATCTCCTGAAGGAGGCTCATTACCCCTTCCAAGTATTCACCGACCACAAGAATTTGGTGTATTTACAAACAGTCCAGTGGCTGATTTCTTGCCAGGCCATATGCTCCCTGTTTTTCTCCCATTTCAACTTTACCCTCCATTTTATCTCCAAGGAGAAGAACACTCATGCCAACTCTCTCTCCCACTCTATAGTGTCATCTGAGGAGGGAGAAGAGCCTTGGCTTATTGTCCCTTCAGAGAGCCTGAGAACATTTTTCTACTAAGAGGCCTGTGATGTTGGAGACTATATTCGGGCATGTGTTTCCTGCACCAAGAATCAGTCTCCTCGGCAGTGCCCTGCTGGTTTATTGTAACCCGTGCCGGCAGCAGAGAGGCCCTGGGAGTTGGTCGGGATGGACTTTGTGGTGGTGGGATTACCCAATTCCCATAGCTGCACCATTATCTGGGTAGTCACCAACCATTTCTCTAAAATGGTACATATGTTGCCTTTTCCGTGGTACTTTCAGCAAGGTCTTAGGTGGCATTGTTCATGAAGCAAATTTTTCGCCTACACGGCATGCCTGACAAAATAGTCAGTGACCGGGTTTCCAGTTCGCGTCTCGGTTCTGGAAAGAGCTCTGTCGTCTGCGTAGCATAGAGCTAATTCTCTCTTCGGCTTACCATCCTGAGACGAACGGGTTGGTTGAGAGGGCCAACCAGACCCCGGTCACATATTTGGGACATTTTGTTTCCACCAGGCAGGATGACTGGGCATCCTTGCTACCGTGGGCAGAATTTGCACTGAACAATGCCCTTGCCGATTCCACTGGGCAGACCCCATTCCTCCTTAATTATCGCCAGCATCCGTGTGTCCCTGTGCCCATGCGATCCATCGAATCTAGGGTGGCAAACTGGGCAGTGGAGGCATGTGACATTTGGGACCGCACACAAGAAGCCATCTGGGGCTAAAAGGAGAGAATGAGGGTCTCCCACTCCGACTTTTGCCCCTGGCGACTCAGTGTGGCTCTCAGCCGTCACATAAGGCTGCGAATTGAGTCCACTAAGTTTGCCCCTCGCTATATAGGTCCCTTTAAGGTCCTGGAACAGGTCAACCCTGTGGTCTACCATCTGGCCCTTGCTCCATACTTAGGTATCACTGACACCTTTCATGTGTCCCTCCTAAAACCCATTCACATGTCCTGGATATCTGAGTAATCTGCCTGGACATCGGATTCGTCTGCAGACGATTATGAGGTGAACGCCATCGTCAGGTCCAAGGTGGTATGTGGCTAAAAGTTCTTTCTGGTGGACTGGAAGGGTCATGGGCCAGAGGACAGTACCTGGGATCCTATCGATCACATCTGGGCTCCTCAGCTCATTGTGGCATTTGAGCATAGCGAGGCCCAAGGAGTGGGGCCCCAGGAGGGGGGTAATGTTAGGTGTCGAGATCCCACTGCTGCACAGGGAGAATCTCGAGCCATGTCCTCTGCGGTTTCCCATTCTTCTTCAGTCACAGAGGATCCTGCTCAACAGAGGCATCGGTACCAGCATCTTGCTCAGGCTAATGCTGTGCATTTGGTTGCTGCTGCCATCCCAGGTTCAGCTATAGCAACCAGCATTAGTAAGCGGCAAGCAGACACTCCTGGGACTAATTCCTGATTTTCACCATCTAAGCATGCCTGTGAGACGACCGCTCATTGGTGGTAGGAGGTCACATTCTCAGGTCCTCAAGCAGCTCGGATTGGGGCATCAGCAAGGTCCCGGAAGGCTGCAGCTATAAAAGGATGGCATATATGTCCTATAATCGTGGTATGTGTGTGCAAGTGTGTATGTCTCAGGTGAAAGCTCCTAATGATCCCCTTCCCTCTTGTTGTTTATGTGAATAGGGTGATTGGAGTCAGAGACAACGCCAAGTTGTGGCTTCGCCTGTAGGCCACTGTGCACTCAGTCTGCACTCCTCTATAGTTAGCGTCAGTTTTGCATTCGCCTGTGCGACGCAGTGTGCACTCAGTGCGCCATATGTCTTCATTTTCTGTTGTTAGTGGAGTTCACCAGTGCGGTGCCGCACGCACTCTGTTTTAAATACAATTAGTGGCTCTGTGAGGTAACAGGGCTCGCTGCAGTACACAACGAGTGATGGTTAAACCTGTGTGTGTGTTTGGTACTGTACCGCCATATAGTGTCAGCCATTACTGAGCAGCAGTTTACATCTCTGCACAGTGGACTCTGGGCTACAATCGCACCTTATTACTATATTTATATTTATTTGGTGCATTCCGCCAGCCCGAACACCATGTCAGCTGTGCACCCGGCATCAGATCACAAGGGTCCCCATGTGTTTTCGACGTTGGCTGTCAGCTGCTGCGGCAGCCAGATTGTCACGGTGACCGTGGCAATGCACCATACACCTTCCGGATCCTCACTATTGCACTTCCAGGATACAATATATATAAACATCGCACTTTTTGGTTTTGTTGTGCCCCCGGAGGAAGAAATTATTACAAAACGTACGCTGGGGAGGGCAGATGTACCACTTGGGTGAAATCTTTCAGGCAATAACCGTTTATGTGACATGGTGTCTTTGTTCACTGATGAACAATATTATCCATTATTTTCACCATACTATTTTTCTGCTAAGGGCCATACGGTTTTGTGTCCCTATTATTTTCATGATACAATTGCCCATGGTGTGCATCATGCCCTGATGTGTTTATTTCTGTACATGAATGTCATTTATCCCTTGTCTGTCCTGACCTGTCAGTATGTATTTAACCCCTTAAGCCTCGAGGGTGGTTTGCACGTTAATGAACGGGCCAATTTTTACAATTCTGACCACTGTCCCTTTATAAGGTTATAACTCTGGAACACTTCAATGGATCTTGGTGATTCTGACACTGTTTTCTCATGAGATATTGTACTTGTGTTTATTTAAGAAAAAAAATGGAAATTTGGCGAACATTTTGAAAATTTCGCAATTTTCCAACTTTGAATTTTTATGCCCTTAAATCACAGAGATATGTCATGCAAAATACTTAATAAGTAACATTTCCCACATGTCTACTTTACATAAGCACAATTTGGGAACCAAAATTTTTTTTGTTAGGGAGTTATAAAGGTTAAAAGTTGACCAACAATTTCTCATTTTTAAAACGCCATTTTTTTTTAGGGACCACATCTCATTTGAAGTCATTTTGAGGGGTCTATATGACAGAAAATACCCAAGTGTGACACCATTCTAAAAACTGCACCCCTCAAGGTGCTCAAAACCACATTCAAGAAGTTTATTAACCCTTCAGGTGTTTTACGGGAATTTTTGGAATGTTTAAATAAAAATGAAAATTTAACTTTTTTTCACACAAAATTTATTTCAGCTCCAATTTGTTTTATTTTACCAAGGGTAACAGGAGAAAATAGACCACCAATGTTGTTGTACAATTTGTCCTGAGTACGTTGATAGCCTATATTTGGGGGTAAACCACTGTTTGGGCGCATGGCAGAGCTCGGAAGGGAAGGAGCGCCATTTGACTTTTCAATGCAAAATTGACTGGAATTGAGATGGGATGCCATGTTGCGTTTGGAGAGCCACTGATGTGCCTAAACATTGAAACCCCCCACAAGTGACACCATTTTGGAAAGTAGACCCCTTAAGGAACTTATCTAGATGTGTGGTGAGCACTTTGACCCACCAAGTGCTTCACAGAAGTTTATAGTGCAGAGCCGTAAAAATAAAAAATCATATTTTTTCACCAAAATGATATTTTTGCCCCCAATTTTTTATTTTCCCAAGGTTAAGAGAAGAAATTAGACCACAAAAGTTGTTGTGCAATTTGTCCTGAGTACGCTGATACCCCACATGTGGGTGTAAACCATTGTTTGGGCGCATGGCAGATCTCGGAAAGAAGGAGCGACATTTGACTTTTCAATGCAAAATTGACTGGAATAGAGATGGGACGCCATGTTGCGTTTGGAGAGCCCCTGAAGTGCCTAAACATTGAAACCACCCACAAGTGACACCATTTTGGAAAGACCCCCTAAGGAACTTATCTAGATGTGTTTTGAGAGCTTTGAACCCCCAAATGCTTCACTACAGTTTATTACGCAGAGCCGTGAAAATAAAAATTGTTTTTTTTTTAACAAAACTGATTTTTTAGTCCCCAGTTTTGTATTTTCCCAAGGGTAACAGGATGAATTGGACCTCAAAAGTTGTTGTCCAATTTGTCCTGAGTACGCTGATACCCCATATGTGGGGGGGAACCACTGTTTGGGCGCATGGCAGAGCTCGGAAGGGAAGGAGCGCCATTTGGAATACAGAGTTAGTTGGATTGGTCTGCAGGCGTCATGTTGCATTTGTAGAGCCCCTGATGTACCCAAACAGTACAAACCCCCCACAAGTGACCCTATATTGGAAACTAGACCTCCCAGGGAACTTATCTAGATGTGTTGTGAGAACTTTCAACACCCAAGTGTTTTACTACAGTTTATAACACAGAGCCGTGAAAATAAAAATTCTTTTTTTTTTCACAAAAATGATTTTTTAGCCCCAGTTTTGTATTTTCACAAGGGTAACAGAATAAATTGGACCCAAAAAGTTGTTGTCCAATTTGTCCTGAGTACGCTGATACCCCATATGTGGGGGGGAACCACTGTTTGGGCGCATGGCAGAGCTCGGAAGGGAAGGAGCGCCATTTGGAATACAGACTTAGATGGATTGGTCTGCAGGTGTCACGTTGCATTTGCAGAGCCCCTGATGCACCCAAACAGTACAAACCCCCCACAAGTGACCCCATATTGGAAACTAGACCTCCCAAGGAACTTATCTAGATGTGTTGTGAGAACTTTGAACCCCCAAGTGTTTCACTGCAGTTTACAACGCAGAGCCGTGAAAATAAAAAAATCTTATTTTTCCCACAAAAATGATTTTTAGCCCCCCAAATTTTTATTTTCCCACGGATAACAAGAGAACTTGGACCCCAAAAGTTGTTGTCCAATTTGTCCCGAGTACGCCGATACCCCATATGTTGGGGTAAACCCCTGTTTGGGCGCACCGGAGAGCTTGGAAGGGAAGGAGCACTGTGTTACTTTTTCAACGCAGAATTGGCTGGAATTGAGATCGGACACCATGTCGCGTTTGGAGAGCCCCTGATGTGCCTAAACAATGGAAACCCCCAATTATAACTGAAACCCTAATCCAATAACACCCCTAACCCTAATCCCAACGGTAACCCTAACCACACCCCTAACCCTGACACACCCCTAATTCTAATCCCAACCCTAATCCCAACCGTAAATGTAATCCAAACCCTAACCCTAACTTTAGCCCCAACCCTAACCCTAACTTTAGCCCCAACCCTAACTTTAGCCCCAACCCTAGCCCTAACCCTAACCCTAGCCCTAGCCCTAACCTTAGCCCTAACCCCAGCCCTAACCCTAGCCCTAACCCTAGCCCTAGCCCTAACCCTAACCCTAGCCATAACCCTAGCCCTAATCCTAACCCTAGCCCTAACCCTAACCCTAACCCTAGCCCTAACGGAAAAATGGAAATAAATATTTTTTTAATTTTATTATTTTTCCCTAACTAAGGGGGTGATGAAGGGGGGTTTGATTTACTTTTATAGCTTTTTTATATCGGATTTTTATGATTGGCAGCTGTCACACACTAAAAGACGCTTTTTTATAGCAAAAAAGTTTTTGCGTCTCCACATTTTGAGACCTATAATTTTTCCATATTTTGGTCCACAGAGTCATGTGAGGTCTTGTTTTTTGGGGGACGAGTTGTCATTTTTATTGGTAACATTTTCGGACACGTGACATTTTTTGATCACTTTTTATTCCCATTTTTGTGAGGCAGAATGGCCAAAAACCAGCTATTCATGAATTTCTTTTGGGGGAGGCGTTTATACCGTTTCGCGTTTGGTAAAATTGATATAGCAGTTTTATTCGTCGGGTCAGTACGATTACAGCGATATCTCATTTATATCATTTTTTTATGTTTTGGCGGTTTTATACGATAAAAGCTATTTTATAGAAAAAATAATTATTTTGGCATCGCTTTATTCTGCGGACTATACTTTTTTATTTTTTTGCTTATGATGCTGTGTGGCAGTTCGTTTTTTGCGGGACAAGATGACGTTTTCAGCGGTACCATGGTTATTTACCGTATATACTCGAGTATAAGCCGACCCGAGTATAAGCCGACCCCCCTAATTTTGCCACAAAAAACTGGGAAAACTTATTGACTCGAGTATAAGCCTAGGGTAGAAAATGCAGCATTTACCGGTGAATTTCAAAAATAAAAATAGATGCTCCATACCGTTCATTATTGCCCCATAGATGCTCCATATACAACTGTGCTATATAGAATGCTCTGCACCGTTGATTATGGCCCCATAGATGCTCCTTATAATGCTGTGCCATATATGCTCTGCACCGTTGATTATGGCCCCATAGATGCTCCTTATAATGCTGTGCCATATATGCTCTGCACCTTTATGGCCCCATAGGTGCTCCTTATAATGCTGTGCCCCATATATGCTCTGCACCTTTATGGCCCCATAGGTGCTCCTTATAATGCTGTGCCCCATATATGCTCTGCACCTTTATGGCCCCATAGGTGCTCCTTATAATGCTGTGCCCCATATATGCTCTGCACCTTTATGGCCCCATAGGTGCTCCTTATAATGCTGTGCCCCATTTATGCTCTGCACCTTTATGGCCCCATAGGTGCTCCTTATAATGCTGTGCCCCTTATATGCTCTGCACCTTTATGGCCCCATAGGTGCACCTTAGAATGCTGCTGGTGCTGCCATAAAAAAAAAAAAAAATCACATACTCACCTCTCTTCTCAGGACGCCGGCGCTTTCAATATTTACCTGCTCCTCTGTGGCTCCGTCTCCAGCACTGACGCTCAGCAGAGGGCGCGCACTGACTACGTCACAGCGCCCTCTAACCTGAGCGTCATTGCTAGAGGACGCTGCAGACGGAGCCGTACCGGAGCGAGGAGCAGGTAATTATAGCGCTGCGCTCCCCTTACCTGCTGCGGTGCGGTCCCTGCAGTCCCTGGCTTCTCCGGCGCTGCAGCTTCTTCCTGTAATTGAGCGGTCACATGGCACCGATCATATACAGCAATAAATATGCGGCTCCTCCCCTATGGGGGTGGAGCTGCCTATTCATTTCTGTAATGAGCGGTGCCATGTGACCGCTCAGTGCAGGAAGAATCTGCAGCGCCGGAGAAGCCAGGGACTGCAGGGACCGCGCTGGGAGCAGGTAAGTATGATTACACAGCCCCCGCTCCCCCTCCCCTGCTGACACCCGGGTATATGACTCGAGTATAAGCCGAGAGGGGGACTTTCAGCCCCAAAAAATGGGCTGAAAATCTCGGCTTATACTCGAGTATATACGGTATATCTGTCTTTTTGATCGCGTGTTATTCCACTTTTTGTTTGGCGGTATGATAATAAAGCGTTGGTTTTTGGCTCGTTTTTATTTTTTTTTCTTACGGTGTTCACTGAAGGGGTTAACTAGTGGGACAGTTTTATAGGTTGGGTCGTTACGGACGCGGCGATACTAAATATGTGTACTTTTATTGTTTGTTTATTTTACATAAAGAAATGTATTTATGGGAATAATATTTTTTTTTTTATTTATTTATTTAGGAATTTTTTTTTTTTTTACACATGTGGAATTTTTTTTTACTTTTTTACTTTGTCCCGGGGGGGACATCACAGATCGCTGATCTGACAGTTTGCACAGCACTGTGTTAGATCGGCGATCTCAGTCAAATCACTGCAGGCTTAGC
Organism: Ranitomeya imitator; assembly: GCF_032444005.1. NCBI lineage: Eukaryota > Metazoa > Chordata > Amphibia > Anura > Dendrobatidae > Ranitomeya > Ranitomeya imitator. The sequence goes on along the minus strand of NC_091288.1, from coordinate 160,684,474 downwards.
CTGGCTTACCAGCGCCTGCAGTCGACCCGGAAATACTCCCTGCAGGACCCGGATGCAGCCCCGCGGCCATTTTGGATCCGGGGACTGCAGGGAGAAGACGCTCGGTACAAGGCGAGAACATCACCTTGTACCGATCGTCTCAGGGAAGCCCGCAGGGAGCCCCTTCCCTGCGCAATGCTTCCCTGTACCGCCGGTACACTGCAATCATGTTTGATCGCAGTGTGCCGGGGGTTAATGTGCCGGTAGCGGTCCGTGACCGCTCCTGGCACATAGTGCCGGATGTCAGCTGCGATAGGCAGCTGACACCCGGCCGCGATCGGCCGTGCTCCCCCTGTGAGCGCGGCCGATCGCTATGACGTACTATCCCGTCGGTGGGAATTAAGGCCCACCCCACCTCGACGGAATAGTACGTCATATGGGATTAAGGGGTTAAAATAAGTGTTTAATAGTGATGACCGAATATACTCGTTACTCGAGATTTCCTGAGCACGCTTGGGTGTCCTCTGAGTATTTTTTAGTGAGATTTAGTTTTCATCACCACAGCTGAATGATTTACATCTCTTTGCCAGCTTGAATACATGTGGGGATTCCCTAGCAACCAGGCAACCCCCACATGTACTTATGCTGGCTAACAGATGTAAATCATTCAGCTGAGGCGATGAAAGCTAAATCTCTGAGCACTAAAAAATACTCAGGGGACATCCGAGCGTGCTCAGGAAATCGAGTATATTCGCTCATCACTAGTGTTTAATAAACATTATATATTTTTATGACCTTGTGATCGTCTCTTTGGTGGTTCACCACATCTCCCTCTTTCTGGCTAGAGAATGCGTAGTAAGTATACGCTATGAGAAATTGTAAGCATGATGATAGGGAATTTAGATTGTGAGCCCCATCGGGGACAGCGATGATAATGTGTGCAAAACTGTAAAGCGCTGTGGAATATGTTTGCGCTATATAAACATAAAGATTATTATTATTTCAATTACTACAATATCAAAGTTATCTGCTATAATCTGTATGCGGTCTCCTCTGTCATTGCATCTTATTACAAAAAATGTGAGTTATTTTGTGATATTTCTTATATTCTCATATTTCCTTAGCGAACACTCCCCACTTCTTCTGTAATTTAATGTTACAGAATATGAGGAAGCACACTTTCACTTGTGTATATTTTAAAGCTCCTACTCTGAACATTTTTGCTTATACCTATAATTGTTTGATGAGATAAATTCTGTTGTTTACCATAAGCGTCCTAGCCTAAAAGCTTAACACCAGTTTTTGTTTCAATGGCTATTAAAATAATCACCTTTTTATCTTGTTTGATATTTTCCTCATTACAGGGATCTTGCCCTTTCTTCTTTTTACTGCTAGCACGGAAGCACTTTGTTTAAATCAACCCTCATCAAATATCTGATTAGTAGAAATTGTTTTATCGATGGGACTTGCTAGGCATCTGTAAATTAGTTTAATTGGTAGAGCTAATAAATTACTATGTGTAGGAGTGTATTTATGGCACAAATGAAGTCACAAGTTATAGATTCTTTATTGTCACGTCACACTGATTAATGCTCATTGGATTTATGCACAATATACAATTCTATATGTAATTCTAACATTACAGCCATTCAACAATATAATATGGTGTAATAACAAGAAACGTGTAAATGTAATTATTAGACCTATTATACAGATTAAGTCTACTTCAACCCATGTTTGCCATTACGTTTTGCAAGAGAAAATAAACACATCTTGATGGACAGGATGTAATCATACACAAATAAATGCATAAAGGATTGCAAATACTGTATGTGCTCATTGCTCTCATTAACCCTGCTGTTCTGTTCGTTTCCACTATACACTTGTACTGCTTCGGTCATTTTTGACCGGACCTAATAAAATGCTGTTTTAGCTACTTAAAGTTTTTTTTTGAATACCTGTTGTATTATTATACTGTATGTGAGCACGGTTGATCATTATAAAAAAAAAATACGTAAAAAACTCAATTTTTTATTTATTTTGAGTTTATAAAGGTTACAAGGGCTTATTGAATTCTGCACATAAATTACAAATTTGAGCTTAACTAACTAAAACAACAACTACTACTACTACTACTATAACAACTATATCTAACTATAACTATAACTAAAATTAACTATAGTATAAAATTTAACTGCGTGCAAACATTTTGAAAAAAAAATAGTAAAAATAATAAAAAAAATAAAAAAATCTGTTTTTTTTCAGAATATCTTCACATAATTCTATTGTTTACATTCAGGACAACAATAATTCACGTGTCTATGTAGTCCATTATCATGTTCGGCTTTCTATCTTCTCGATTGCTTATTGCATCATCATTGTGCATTGTGCTCATAAGTATCACTTGTTTATTTTTTTGGGAACATAAAAAACCACTGTTGTGTCTTGAGTGAAATAAAACATGGAACTATGTACACCTCTTTTGCTGATAATACCTTGTGGAAGCTCAGGCTTGTTTGCACAGAACTGTACTGAAAGCCAATATGGTTTGTTTGTTTTTTTACACTTGTACTGTTCCCAGTCAAAAATGACCGAATAGCATATTAGCTAATTTTATGGTTTGCATGTGTAAATCTGCACCTAAAGCAACTGTTTACTTCATAAACAATTGTAGATGCAATAAGTAGTCTCAAAAGAAATTATAACACACTTGTTTTACTCAAAAAATGGCTGAAATTAGCTAAAATGCTATTCGGTCATTTTTGACCGGGAACAGTACAAGTGTAAAAAAAAGTGGCGCAAAATCTAAACCCCCCAAAAAATGGACCCTTAGAAAGAACCCCTCAAATTAGGAAAATAGAATTAACCACAAGTTTCAGAACCGCATAATGAATTATTTTTAAAATATCAAAGTTCAAAAACGTTCATTTTTGACCAAACAGAACAGCAAAGTTAAATGAATACTGAAAAATAATTCCAGATTTAAGCCTAACAAACATTGTCTAAAGTGATGTGGTGACTGTTATAGCTATAAAGAATCCTATAGATGCTGTATTGTAAATGTCTGGATACTTTTATTTCCAGATATATACAGCCAACATCTAATATATAAAGCTGAATGTGTGTGTGTGTGTGTGTATGTATGTCCGGGATTGGCATCTGCACCGTCGCAGCTACAGCCACAAAATTTTGCACAGTCACACGTCTGGACCCCGGGAGCGTCATAGGCTATGTTGTGAGGTGAAAGTTTAACCCCGCGCTTTCCAATTCACCAAACAATTTTGCCCCTATCTACATAATGGGGAAAAAGTGAAAGGAAAAGTGTTGGAGTCGTCGCAGCTACAGCCACAAAATTTTGCACAGTCACACGTCTGGACCCCAAGAGCATCATAGGCTATGTTGTGCGGTGAAATTTTAACCCCGCGCTTACCAATTCACCAATTTTGCCCCTATTTACATAATGGGGAAAAGTGAAAGGAAAAGTGTTGGAGGCAAATTAACAGCTGCCAGATGTGAACAAAGGGGACTTAAAGAATGAGAGCGATGGCGCAAAAGAGTATATACCGTACAGTTGCTAAGGTGGGGCCCCGACATGGGATACTCACCACACACGGGGATATGAACACACACACAAAATGCGCCACACACTACCACGTGCTTGAACACATATTACCCTCAGCACACATTTCACCACACATACACCAACCTCGCCACATAAAAGTCGAAACACAAAAGTCGCCACTCAAAACTCGCCATGCGCAAAACTCGCCACATGCAAAAACTAGGCTCACGCAAAACTCGCCACAAGTGCAAAACTCACCTCATGGAAAACTCGCCGCACGCAAAACTTGCACACGTGGAAAAATTGCCACATGCACAAAAGTTGCAACACATGCAAAAGTTGCCTCACACAAAACTTGCACATACTCAAAAGGCACCACACATAAAACTTGTCACGCGCAAAACTCACCATGCGCAAAACTTGCTGCACACAACTTGCTACACTAACCTGTCACATGCAACTTGACACACAAAAAGTTGCTACACGCATGTTGCCACACAAAATTCATCTCACAAAAGTTGCTACATGCATGTCGCCACACGCAACTCAACACACACAACTTGACAAAAGAAACTCGCCCTAAAACACACACAAGTCTGGTATTATCCTTCAAAAATAAAAATCTGCTTAATAAGCAGACAAACTACAAGAGCAACAAATGTACCATATAGGAAATACGGCAGCTGTCAGTCACATGACCTGTCTATTATGTGTATGTGTGAGCTAATATATACTGCCAGGGGGAGGGCTTCCTGTTGGCTGGGAATTTATCAGGCTGCCAATTTATCTTACAAATACTGAGGTAAAAATATTGAGCAAATAACGTGTGTACGAGGTCTAATACAGGAGATGACACATGTAGTATATACTATATACAGGAGGAGATGACACACAGATATATACTATATACAGGAGAGATGACACACAGGTATATACTATATAGAGGAGGAGATGACATACAGGTACATACTATATACAGGAGGAGATGACATACAGATATATACTATATACAGGAGGAGATGACACACAGGTATATACTATATACAGGAGCAGATGACCTACAGGTATATACTGTATACAGGAGGAGATGACATACAGGTATATGCTATATATAGAAGATGACATACAGGTATATACTATATACAGGAGGAGATGACACACAGATATATACTATATACAGGGGAGATGAAACACAGGTATATACTATATACAGGAGGAGATGACATACAGGGATATACTATATATAGAAGGAGATGACATACAGGTATATACTATATATAGGAGGAGATGACATACAGGTATATACTATATACAGGGGAGATGACACACAGCAGGTACATACTATATACAGGGGAGATGATATACAGGTATATGCTATATACAGGAGATGACATACAGGTGTATACTATATATAAGGGAGATGACAAACATGTATATACTGAGGTGAAAATGAGAGTTGTGAGGTGAAAATGAAAAGGTGTGAGTGCAAAATGAGAGGAGTGAGGGAAAATAGTGGAGTGATCGGAAAATGACAGATGTGAGGTTGAAATGACAAGTGTTAGGGGGGAATGAGAGGAGTGAGGGAGAAAATGAGAGATGTGAGGGGGAAAATGAAAGATGTGATTGGGAAAATGAGAGGCGTGATGGGAAAATAAGAGAAGTGAGGTGCTCTAACTAACCTCAGATATTTACTATGCCCAGGCAACGCCGGGCTCTTTAGCTAGTTATGGATAAATATGGTGTCAACCAACTGCTCACGTGACTGTGCCAATATCATAAACTCCACAAAGGGAAATCATAAAGCTATATGTTGAATTGCTTAATAATATGGTGTCTGATAAAACATAGCAACTAGCGACTTTTCAGTTTTTGAATTTCACAAAAATTTAAAATAACCAATACATTTCATTCAACTACGCAATTGGGTTCCACTTGTTGTTGATTCTTCACCAAAAATGTGGTATCTTTATGTTTGAAGCATGATATGTTGGAAAAGGTTGAAAAATTCCAGGGAGCCGAATACTTTCGCAAGGCACTGTACAGTATATTCTTTCTTGAACAATGATGGAACTGCAGTGCGCGCCATGTTCTTTGACTTCTCAAGTGCTTTCAATACCCTACAGATGCTCTTACTATGAACTAAGTTGACTGATATGGCGGCAGATGAGGGGATGGTGAACTGGATAAACGACTACCTGATGGATAGGATGCAGTTTGTAAGGATGGGGGAGGTGGTATCTGGCAGTGTACGGAGCAGTGTTGGAGCCCCTCAGGGTACAATGTTGTTGCCCTTCCTCTTCACATTGTATACAGCTGACTTTCAGTATAAATCAGATCTCTGTCACCTCCAAAAATTCTCAGATGACTCAGTGATTGTAGGGGCATTGTGGGAGACCGGGGGAGGAAGAATATAGAAGGGTGGTTTCTGGATTGGTGCCAGACTAACTGTATAGAAATAAATGTGAAGAAAACCAAGGAGATGGTTTTGAGTTATAGAAGGGAAAAGGATGATTACTTACCGATCACTATTGCTGGCCAGAAGGTGGAGATGGTTGAGAGCTACAAATATTTGTGGATTCACCTTGACGGCAATCTTGTTTGGAAGTATCATACAGAAAAAGTTTACAAAAAGGGAATGAGAAGACTGTACTTTTTACGGAAGCTCAGGTCGTTCAATGTGTGCAGTAAAATGCTTGAGATGTTTTAAACAGTCCGTTGTGCCAAGCGCCATATTTTTTGCTATCATTTGCTGGGGCAGTAGTATGCGAGTAGCTGACGCTAATAAGCTCAACAAACTTGTCAAGAAGGCAAGCGCGGCTGTTGGCCTCCATCTTGACTCTTTTGAGAAGTTAGTGGAAGACAGAATTCAGATGAAGTGTAGGGCTATAATGAACAATAATACACACACACTATACGAGCTCTTCGTGAAGCAGAAGAGCACATTCAGCAATTGTCTAACCCTACTTAGGTGCAAGAAGGAGAAATTCAGGAAATCGTTTGGGCCTACTGCTATGGGGATATATAACAATTCCCTTAGGCTGAGTGATGACAATGACCTATGGCTGGGGCACTAATGGCAATGATCAGAGATTTAAGCACCTACAGTCACCCAAATTTGTTTGTTACGTTATGTGGTTAGTCATGTACAAGATGTGTCTAGTAATTACGTTATGTAATGCTATTTGTAATGTTGTAATGGATCAATAAAGTGTACCATACCGTTTCGTATCGTATCTCTCCCAGAGATGGAGGCAATATCTCAGTACATCAAGGAGAATCTCGCAAGAGGATTCATTAGGAAGTCAGTGTCACCAGCAGGGGCTGGTTTCTTCTTCATGCAGAAGAAGAATGGGGAATTACATCCATGCATTGACTACAGGGGTCTTAATGCTAGTACCATAAAAAATAAATACCCTCTGCCTCTAATCTCCAAACTCTTTGATAAGTTGCGTGGAGCAAGGGTATTTACTAAATTAGATCTGCGCTCCCTATAACCTGATACGCATCAGTAAGGGAGACGAGAGGAAGATGGCATTTAACAACATGTGGTGTCAAGTAACTGCTCATGTTATGGTGTCACTATTATAATATCCACAAAGGGAAATCATAAAGCTGTATGTTGATTTCCTTAATAATATGGTGTCTGATAAAACATAGCAACTAGCAATGAGCATAAGTGCTCGTTACTCAAGTTTTCTTAGGGGGCTCAGATATGTACTGAGTAGTGAGGGTGCTCGAGAGAGATGTTCGTGTACTGGACGCTGTAATATAGCATCAAAACATGGGGAGATTGCATGTTTTGTGACTGTTTAATATCCGCCAAACATTCGCTGGATGTAATCATCTCATTCGAGCACCAGCACTACTCAGTGCATATCCTAGCACCATCAGCAAAACTCAAGTAACGAGCACTTGCACTCATCACTAATAACAACATTTAATTTTAGACAAAAAGGAGTTGTTGGTGCTACATATTCATATCACACAATTTCTTTTAAAACGAATACATGTCACAAACAGATTTTTGCACCAGTCAAATTTGACATGCATGCAAACCACAGCAATTTTGTGGCTGATTGCAGATGTTTTTTTTGGGTGTGCCATGTACAAATCATTTCTTCGTCGGTCCTTTTTGAGAAAGGGGGAATAGTTAAAATGAATACAAAAGTTAGCAGAAAAATTACATACATTTAACTGTGTCACTGTCTACCTCACAAAGAGTGTAACAGATTGCAAATTATTTGCACACCTGATGTATTACTCTAATTTGACAGAAATACACACCAAACCAAAATTTTGGCTTGTTGTCACTGCTGTCATGAAGAAACATTATCGACTCACATGGGAAAAGGCAACTCACCAGTAATATGAGCTAAGTTCAAGCTGTCCTTCTAGTAATCATCTTTCTGGTATCATCATCATTTACTGCTCATCCTCCTCTTCTTTCTTACATGATCTGTTATCAATACGTAGATAGAGACCTTACACTCAAATAAGGTGAAAGGATGATTTATTTATGGCAGCAATCCAATCAAGAAAATAATTGTTTCAGTCTAAATAGTTTGACCTACTGAGACCTTTCAAAAAGTCTGCAAAATTTGTTTGTAGGGACAATTGTTGCAAAGAATTGTCAATCCCTTTTTAATTATATTGGAAAAAATGGTTTAAAGGATGCATGAAGGAATAGCGGAAGAATAGCAGCTTCCAAATGTATACTGCCACCCTGGATCTGTTGGAGCCCCATTATTTCCTTTCCATTGTGTTTCAGTATTTGGTCAGTATTTTAAATTCAGTATTTTAAATCAATATTTGGAAGCCAAAATCAGTAGAAGAACAATCAGGTGCCTCTACTCATGACATCTCCCAGTCAGTGAGCTGGCACTTATATGCGCAGCTGCAGTACTTCCTGAGTGGCAGCAGCTATAGATGACTTGCAGAAATGGATGCTGACATGGCGTACCTTGACCAGAAGCTCTGATAAATCTGGGTAGGTTTTCAGAAATTGCTGAACCACCAAATTGAGTACATGGGCCAAGCATGGTATACAACTCTGGCAAAAATTAAGAGACCACGGCACAGTTTTTTTTTTCAGCTTCTCTACATGTCTGACAGCCATTCCATTCCAGTATCAGTTGAATTCCAACCAGACTACTCCTCAATCTACTTAATGTGCTTTTAATTATGTGATCACCTGAGCCAAATCTTATTTAATGAATGAAAGTTTAAAAAACCCTTCTGTGGTGTTCACAATCCTCTTGCAATAGGACAAGCTGGATGGCAAAACAAGTGCTAGTAATATCCCAAAAGTAATAGGAATGAAAAATTAACCGTGCCAAAGGAGTTAAAAAGAAAAGTCTTGAGTGAGGAAAAGAAAGGCTCTATTCTGGCTTTACTGGCAGAGGGGTACAGTGAACGCCATGTTGCCTCCATCCTTAAAATTTCTAAGATGGCAGTCCATTATAACAAGGTCAAGCAGCAGGCAGCAGATATTGGGGACAATGAAGCTACAGACCGGCAGAGGGCAAAAATGACTCTCCACTGACCTGGGTTGACTGTCATCTTATTTGAATGTCAATCAGCAAAAGCAGGATGACATCAAGTGACCTAGAAAAGGAATGGCAAATTGCAACTGGGGTGAAGTGCACGGCAAGAACAGTTCGTAACAGGTTCCTAGAGGCAGGGTTCAAGTCATGTAAAGTGAGAAAAAAGCCTTTCATCAATGAGAAGCAAAGAAGAGCCAGTCTGAAGTTTGTGAAAGACCATATGGATTGGACCATAGAGGACTGGAGTAAGGTAATCTTCTATGATGACTAGTGTTGAGCGATACCTTCCGATATTCAAAGGTATCGGTATCAGATGGAATCTGCCGATATCCAAAAAATATCGGATATCGCCGATACCGATACCCGATACAAATGTAAGTCAATGGGACACAAATATCGGAAAGTATCCTGGATGGTTCCCAGGGTCTGAAGGAGAGGAAACTCTCCTTCAGTCCCTGGGATCCATATTCATGTAAAAAATAAAGAATAAAAATAAAAAATATGGATATACTCACCCCTCCGAAGGACCCTGGCTGTCACCGCTTCGAGCGTCTGCCCCCGTCCCTAAGAATGCAGTGAGTGAAGGACCTTTGATGACGTCGCGGTCAGGTGACCGGTCACCTGACTGCTCATGTGACTGTGACGTCATCGAAGGTCGTTCACTCACTGCATTCTTAGGAACGGAGGCAGACGCTCGCAGCGGTGACAGCCAGGGTTCGCCGGAAGTGTGAGTATATCCATATTTTTTATTTTTATTCTTTATTTTTTACATGAATATGGATCCCAGGGCCTGAAGGAGAGTCTCCTCTCCTCCAGACCCTTGGAACCATACTCACCGCACACGCCGATTCCAATTTCCGATATCGCAAAAATATCGGAACTCGGTATCGGAATTCCGATGCAGCAAATATCATCCAATACCCGATATTTGCAGTATCGGAATGCTCAACACTAATGATGACGAGTCTAAGTTTCAGCTTTGCCCAACACCTGGTCATCTAATGGTTAGACAGAGACCTGGAGAGGAGTACAAGCCATAGTGTCTTGCACCCACTGTGAAATTAGGTGGAGGATCGGTGATGATCTGGGGATGCTTCAGCAAGGCTGGAATTGGGCAGGTTAGTCTTTGCGAAGGACATATGAATCAAGCCGCATGCAAAGTTATCCTAGATAATTGATTCCTTGATTAATTAATTCCTTCTGCTCAGGCAATGTTCCCCAACTCTGAGGTCTGGTTTTTCCAGCAGGACAAATGTGCCATGCCACACAGCTAAGTCAATTCAATGTGTGGACGAAGGACCACCACAACAAATCCCTGTCATGGTCAGCCCAATCTCCAGACCTGAAACCCATTGAAAACCTATGGAATGTAATCAAGAGGAAGATGGATAGTCACAAGTAGTGTTGAGCGATACCTTCCAATATCGGAAAGTATTGGTATCGGATTGGATCGGCCGATATTCAAAAAATATTGGATATCGCCGATACCGACACCCGATCCCAATGCAAGTCAATGGGACCAAAATATCGGAATTAAAATAAACCCTTTCTTTCCTTGTAGGTTCATTCTACATGAAGGAAAACAACTAAGAATAATGCAGGATGTATTTGGGGAGGTGGCAGAGACATTAAAGGCATAGAGGTTTAGCCCAATCACATAGAATAGCATGATTTTTTTTTTTAAAGACGTTCGGAGTGACAAAGATATTGACTATGTAAATTTTTTTTTATTTTGTCAGATTTTGATGTTTCACTATTCCACGCCCTTCCCCTTCTTTTTTTTTACTTTTCCCACACTTTCATCTTCATCATCATCAGCATCTATGACATCAACTTCTTCTTCACCTTATTCATCTTCTTCTTCATCTTCTACCTATTTTTTTTTTATTACATACTTCATATTCATTATATTCAACTATTATTATTCTTCCTATTCTACATATTCATTTTATTCAACTGTTATTATTCTTCCTATTCTACTTCTTCATCATATTCTCATTTGTGACAGGCATTCCCGTACTTGTTATCTATAAAAGTTAGAAGATTACACCTTCCGTTCTGCCTGTCACAAAAGTTACATTTGTCCGCGTTCAGTTTGGCCTGCAGCATCAGGCTTTATCCAGGGGCACCACGAGGAGGAACGGACTCACCCCCATACACTGCTTAGTCTTCTTCTGCATATAATTTAGATAATATCTTTTGCTCTGATATTAAGTGTTATGCTTAATGTTCTTCTGCTCTTTGTTCTGCAGCCTCTTGTTCTTCTGGTTCTCGGTCTTCCATGTCGTCGTCTCCAGGGTCGTCGTCTCCAGGGTCGTCGTCTCCGCCGTCGTCATCTCCGCCGTCGTCGTCGTCATCGGGGTGGTCTTCAGGGTCGTCATCTCCAGGGTCGTCGTCATCTCAGTGGTTGTCGTCGTCATCTTAGGGGTGGTCTTCCGGGTCGTCGTCTTTAGGGTCTTCAACTTGGAAATGTAGCAGAAGGTACAAGAAGGCTGAGAAAATGCCGAGAACCAGCTGATGGAGCTGGAACTCGGATGGCTACCCGAAGGTCCAAGTGCCAATGGAACTACCGAGGACCAGCTGACGTTACTGGAACCCGGTTACTAAGCAGGAGGTACCCATGACTGAAAGCACTACCAAGGACCACCTGACGTTGGTGGAACTCGGATACCCAGAAGGAGGCACCTAAGCCAAAGGCTCTGCCCGGAACCAGCTGACGGTACTGGAACCAGGATGGGGAGCAGAAGGTACAAGAGCAAAAGACACTGCCGAGAACCAGCTGACGGTACTGGAACCCGGATGGGTACCCGAAGGTCCAAGAGCCAATGGAACTACCGAGGACCAGCTGACGTTACTGGAACCCGGTTACTAAGCAGGAGGTACCCGTGCCTGAAAGCACTACCAAGGACCACCTGACGTTGGTGGAACTCGGATACCCAGAAGGAGGCACCTAAGCCAAAGGCTCTGCCCGGAACCAGCTGACGGTACTGGAATCAGGATGGGGAGCAGAAGGTACAAGAGCAAAAGACACTGCTGAGAACCAGCTGACGGTACTGGAACCCGGATGCGTTGGCCAACTGTGCAAGAGCCAATGGCACGACCAGGGACCAGCTGATGGTGCTGGAACACGGTTACAAAGCTGTAGGTGCCCGCGCTTAAAAGCACTATCAAGGACCGCCTGGCGTTGGCGGAACTCGGATACCCAGAAGGAGGCACCTAAGCCAAAGGCTCTGCCCGGAACCAGCTGATGTTGCTGGAACCAGGATGGGGAGCAGAAGGTCCACAGGAGAGGAGAGAACAGCTAGGCCGCGAGGCAGCCGCAGTTACCGAACACCAACAGTCCTACAGGGGGAGCTTGGCCTACTGGCACTACAGAACCAGCCTTGACTACCAATTCACGCAGCCCACATAGGAAGCTCCTAAACTGGAGGCACCATGGAGTTGGCTAACCCGACCGCAACACGACGGGGCAACGCATAGGTGTCTCAGTGAGTTTGACAGTACCCGGAAACAGCTGACGGTGCTGGAACCAGGCTGGGCACGAGGGAGTACCCGTGACAAAGACACTGCCGAGAACCAGCTGACGGTGCTGGAACCCGGATGCGTTGCCTATTCAAGATTGTCTTCCTATAGCCACAACTAGCGGTGTTGGAGCTAAGGGTAAGCAGGGGGAGCAGAGTGTAGGCCGAAGCCTGCACTGGAGGCAGCTTTGTGTCTGCGTTGCGTTTGCAGGACACGTTGCCGGCTACACAGCGGGGGAACAGCTCGCGTTCCTGAACCCCACTGACACATTGGCTGGTGTTTTTCTCTGTGCAGCTAGCACTTCCGGGCCACAACTGGCGGTGTTAGAGCCCAGGGTCAGCAGGAGAAGGAGAGGAGCAGAGTGTAGGCCGAAGCCTAATTGAACCAATCTCAAAGGTAACCTTTAACCCCCCCTCAGGTGTTACAATTTAGATGTCTCAGTGAGTTTGACAGTACCCGGAAACAGCTGACGGTGCTGGAACCAGGCTGGGCACGAGGGAGTACCCGTGACAAAAACACTGCCGAGAACCAGCTGACGGTACTGGAACCCGGATGCGTCGCCCAAATGTGCAAGAGCCAATGGCACCGAGGACCAGCTGACGGTGCTGGAACCCGGTTACTAAGCTGTAGGTGCCCGTGCTTAAAAGCACTACCAAGGACCGCCTGGCGTTGGCGGAACTCGGATACCCAGGAGGAGGCACCAAAGCCAAAGGCTCGGCCCGGAACCAGCTGACGGTGCTGGAACCAGGTGGTGGACCCGAAGGTCCACAGGAGAGAACAGCTAGGCCGTGAGGCAGCCGCAGTTACCGAACACCAACAGTCCTACAGGGGGAGCTTGGCCTACTGGCACTACAGAACCAGCCTTGACTACCAATTCACGCAGCCCACATAGGAAGCTCCTAAACTGGAGGCACCATGGAGTTGGCTAACCCGACCGCAACACGACGGGGGAACGCATAGGCGTGTAAGTGACCTTGACACTACCCGGAAACAGCTGACGGTGCTGGAACCAGGCTGGGCAGGAGGGAGTACCCGTGACAAAGACACTGCCGAGAACCAGCTGGCGGTGCTGGAACCCGGATGCGTCGCCCCAGTGTGCAAGAGCCAATGGCACCGAGGACCAGCTGACGGTGCTGGAACCCGGTTACTAAGCTGTAGGTGCCCGTGCTTAAAAGCACTACCAAGGACCGCCTGTCGTTGGCGGAACTCGGATACCCAGGAGGAGGCACCTACGCCAAAGGCTCGGCCCAGAACCAGCTGACGGTGCTGGAACCAGGTGGTGGACCCGAAGGTCCACAGGAGAGAACACCTAGGCCGCGAGGCAGCCGCAGTTACCGAACACCAACAGTCCTACACCTACAGGGGGAGCTTGGCCTACTGGCACTACAGAACCAGCCTTGACTACCAATTCATGCAGCCCACATAGGAAGCTCCAAAACTGGAGGCACCATGGAGTTGGCTAACCCGACCGCAACACGACGGGGCAACGCATAGGCGTCTCAGTGAGTTTGACAGTACCCGGAAACAGCTGACGGTGCTGGAACCAGGCTGGGCACGAGGGAGTACCCGTGACAAAGACACTGCCGAGAACCAGCTGACGGTGCTGGAACCCGGATGCGTTGCCTATTCAAGATTGTCTTCCTATAGCCACAACTAGCGGTGTTGGAGCTAAGGGTAAGCAGGGGGAGCAGAGTGTAGGCCGAAGCCTGCACTGGAGGCAGCTTTGTGTCTGCGTTGCGTTTGCAGGACACGTTGCCGGCTACACAGCGGGGGAACAGCTCGCGTTCCTGAACCCCACTGACACATTGGCTGGTGTTTTTCTCTGTGCAGCTAGCACTTCCGGGCCACAACTGGCGGTGTTAGAGCCCAGGGTCAGCAGGAGAAGGAGAGGAGCAGAGTGTAGGCCGAAGCCTAATTGAACCAATCTCAAAGGTAACCTTTAACCCCCCCTCAGGTGTTACAATTTAGAAGATCCACACCTTGTGCAACAGTAATGCTACACAAGTGAAAGGTTGCTCTTTAAATTTTGCTCATTGCACACGCTGAATGAAAGACGTACACAATTTTGGCCATTGTACTGTAAAACTGTATTGGAGGCGTGACTTGTCTTTTTAAGGAGACGCAGCACAGGTGCACATACATAACGCCTTGGTGCTGGGCGCAGCTTCCTGAGCGTTGTTATTTGCTGTACAGGAGTCTGCGTTCTTGCGTTATCCCTTGGCAATGCTCTGTGAGCGCTGCCTGTCTTCTGACCTCATTTCATGTTGGCCGGTACGGTTAGCGATGGCCATGAATCCCAGACCCACAGTGTGTTTTCTAAAATTCACACTGCGGGTCTGGGATTCCTGGCCTTCTTCAGTAAATATGTTCGCCGCTCACTCATGTCCTTACACCTGTTTCAGACTGTGCGGCCTCAGCTGATCCCTTATCGCATGCCGTGGCCATGAGGCCGCACAGTTTGAAGAAGGCGGAGGGAGGGGAGTGAAGACAGGTGAAGATATGCACTGCTCGTGCCCATCAATCACACCCTCGCAGTCCAAATATATCAGACAACGAGGGGGGTTGTGTCGGGCAGTGCGGACGCACAGGCACAGGCAGCCAACCAATGATGTCAGAAGACGGGCAGCGCTACCAAGGGGGGTGCTGCGTATCATTAGAAAGGAAAGTCACACCTCAGGGACAGTGGAATGGTCTCAATGAGACACATTTTGTACGTGTTCATGTGCCTGCGTGGCGTTTGCAGGTCACGTTGCCGGCTACACAGCAGGGGAACAGCTGGCTGTGCTGAACCCCACTAACACATTGGCTGGTGTTTTTCTCTGTGCAGCTAGCACGTCCGGGCAGAAACTGGCGTTGTTAGAGCCCAGGGTCAGCAGGAGGAGGAGAGGAGCAGAGTGTAGGCCGAAGCCTGCACTGGTGGCAGCTTTTGTTCTGTTGTGCCAGCGTGGCTTGTGCTGGACACGTTGCCGACTACACAGCAGGGGAACAGCTGGCGGTGCTGAACCCCACTGACACATCAGCTAGTGTTTTTTCTGTGTAGACAACACTTCCAGGTGGCAACTGACAGTGTTGAAACCCAGGGAATCAAAGAGGAGCAGAGTGTAGGCCGAAGCCTGCAGTGGAGCAAGTTGAAAGGGAACCTTTAACCCCCCCCCAGGCATTTGTTGCTGAAAGAGCCATCTTGTACAGCAGTAATACTGCACATGGAAAATGGTGGCTCCTAAAATTATGCTCCTTGCATACTGCAAACTGTGCATGGCCAAGGGATAACATAACAGTGCAGGGTCCATGACGGAATCAAACAACGCTAAGGAGGCAGCGCACGGTGCCAAGGGGGTAGCAATGACGGCTGTGCTGCGTCACATTACAAAGGAAAGTCCCACCTCCGGGACGGTTGGACGGTGTGAGGTGACACATTACATGAGTGTGTAGTTCAGCATTTGCAAGGAGCATAATTTCAAGAGCGGTCTTTTCCTTGTGCAGTATTAGTGCTGCACAAGGTGGCTCTTTCAGTAACAAACGCCTAGGGGGGGGACAGGTCCCCTTACATTTTAGTTGTGCCAGCGTGGCGGTCGCATGACACGTTGCCGGATACACAGCTGGGGATCAGCTGACGTTACTGAACCCCAATAACATAGGAGCGACTGTTGACTGTGCAGACAGCACTTCCAGGCACCAACTGGCGGTGTTAGAGCCCAGGGACAGCAGGAGGAGCAGATTGGAGGTATTGCCGCACACATCTGGGGATCACCTGACGTTACTGAACCCCAATAACAGAGGAGCGACTGTTGACTGTGCAGACAGCACTTCCAGGCACCAACTGGCGGTGTTAGAGCACAGGGACAGCAGGACGAGCAGATTGGAGGTATTGCCGCACACACAGCTGGGGATTAGCTGACGTTACTGAACCCCAATAACAGAGGAGCGACTGTTGACTGTGCAGACAGCACTTCCAGGCACCAATTGGCGGTGTTAGAGCCCAGGGATAGCAGGAGGAGCAGAGGAACAGAGTTTAGGCCGAAGCCTGATTGGAGCAAGTTGAAAGGGAACCTTTAACCCCCCCAAGACGTTTGTAGCTGAAAGAGCCATCTTGTGCAGCACTAAGGATGCAAAAGGAAAAGGTTGCTCTTTTAATTATGCTCCTTGCAAACACAGAAGTAAACACTAAAAATGTGTCCCCTTATACCGTAAAACCGTCCCGGAGGTGGGAATTTCCTTCGTAATGGGACGCAGCACAGCTGTCATTCCTATCCCCTTGGTGCCGTGTGTAGCCTCCTCAGCGTTGTTTTAAGCTGTCACGGAGCCTGCGCTGGTCTGTTATCCCTTGGCCATGCCCAATTTGCGCTGCCTGTCTTCTGACATCATTTGGTGTCAGGCTGTCAGTGCCTGTGCGTCCACGCTGCTCCAGATCTCAACTCGCAGTGTCGTCTAATGTAATCCCACTGCGGGCCATGGATCCATGGGCATGCACAGTGCATATCCTCGACTCTCACTCTCCTCCTTCCCTCTTCTTCAGACTGTGCGGCGTCACGGCCGTGGCATGCTATTAGGGATCAGCTGACGGCGCACAGTCTAAAGAAGGCGGAGGGAGATGAGCGAGAGCACGAGGGGAAGATATGCACTGCACATGCCCATGGATCCCAGGCCCGCAGTGTGATTCAATCAGAAGACACTGCGAGGCGGGATCTCGGGCAGCGCGGCCGCACAGGCGCAGCCAGCCTGACACCAAATTATGTCAGAAGACAGGCAGCGCAAATAGGGCATGGCCAAGGGATAACAGAACAGCGCAGGCTCCGTGACTGCTTAAAACAACGCTGAGGAGGCAGCGCATGGCACCAAGGGGGTAGGAATGACGGCTGTGCTGCGTCACATTACGAAGGAAAGTCCCAGCTCCGGGACGGTATAACGGTATCAGTGAACACATTTTATAAGTGATAAGTTCTGCGTGTGCAAGGAGCTAAAATAAAAGAGCTACCTTTTCCTTGTGCAGCATTACTGCTGCACAAGGTGGCTCTTTCAGTAACAAACGACGGGGGGGGGACAGGTTCCCTTACATTTAGGTTGTTGTGCCAGCGTGGCGGTCGCAGGACACATTGCTGGCTACACAGCTGGGGATCAGCTGACGTTACTGAAAAAACTCCTCTCAGTTGGACTGGAGAAGATGATGGAATTCACCAATGTGTCGTGGTACTCCCGCATTCTAAGCTCCCGGGTCAACGCTGGGATGAGGTTATGGACGTTGTCCCGGTAGCGAGGATCGAGGAGGGTGAACACCCAATAATCAGGCATGTTGAGAATGTGGTCGATGCGGCCGTCGTTTATCAGGCACTGCAGCATGAAATCCACCATGTGCTGCAGACTGCCACCTGGCCCAGAAACGCTGTCCCCTGCTTGAGACATGATCTCTGCCCGCTCGTCATCACCCCACCTTCGCTGTACACACTGACCACTGGACAATTGTGTCGCTCCCTCCTCTGGACGGAGCTCTTCCTCCTCCATTGACTCCTCCTCATCCTCCTCACAAAGTGGCCCCTGCGTACCCCTTTGTGAGGAACCACGTGGCGCTGACTCTCCAGAAGCTGATGGAAAAGGTGACTCCTCATCCTCCACCTCTTCCACAACATCATCCCTTAACGCTTGCAAAGTTTGCTGAAGCAGGCAGATAAGGGGGACAGTCATGCTGACTAGTGCATCATCTGCACTTGCCATCCGCGTGGAATAATCGAAAGGACGCAAAACCTGGCAGATGTCCTTCATAGTGGCCCACTCTGTGGTTGTGAAGTCTGAACGGCGCTGACTGCGACTTTTTAGCGCCTGATTCAGTTGGTACTCCATAACTGCTTGCTGCTGCTCACACAACCGCTCCAACATATGTAACGTGGAATTCCACCTGGTAGGTAGGTCACATATGATGCGGTGTTCCGGAAGGCGGAATCGGCGCTGCAGAGCAGCAATGCGGAATTTTGCCAAGCTGGAACGCCGCAAGTGAGCACACTCTAGGCGGACCTTGTGCAGCAGTGCATCAAGATCCGGATAGTCCCTCAGAAAACTCTGCACAACCAAATTGAGCACATGTGCCAGACATGGGATGTGAGTGAGGTTGCCAAGGGCCAAAGCTGCCACCAGATTTCGGCCATTGTCACACACTACCATGCCTGGCTGGAGATTCGCTGGCACTAACCACACATCGCTCTCCTGCTTGATGGCATTCCAGAGCTCCTGCGCTGTGTGGCTTCGATTCCCCAATGAAACTAGTTTCAAGACGGCCTGTTGACGTTTGGCCACGGCTGTGCTCATGTCGGTCATAGGTAAACATTCACGGGTCCATGTGGAGGTGGACTGTGACGGCTCCTGCAGAGATGATTCTGAGGAACTTGTGTATGAGGAGGAGTCAATGCGTACAGACTGGATTTCTACGATCTGTACCTGGCTCAACAACATTAACCCAATGGGCAGTGAGGGAAACGTATCGCCCCTGTCCATGTTGACTGGTCCACGCATCGGTGGTGAGGTGGACCTTGCTAATGACGGCGTTCAGTAGCGCATGTTTTATGTTTCCCTCAACATGCCTGTGCAGGGCAGGGAGAGCTTGCCTGCTGAAGTAAAAGCGGCTGGGCACCTTGTACTGTGGGACTGCCAATGCCATCAAGTCACGGAAGCTGTCAGTCTCCACCAGCCTGAATGAGAGCATTTCCAGGGACAACAGTTTGGCAATGCCTGCATTCAGAGCCTGTGCTCGGGGGTGGTTGGCCGAGAATGCCCGCCTTTTCTCCCATGCCTGTACTACCGATGGCTGTAGAGTAGACTGGGAGTGTGAGGATGACTGGGAAGGTGGTGCTGTGGGTGGAATTACACTAGGTCTCTGGACAACAGTGCCAGAGGTTCTTCCATGGCGATCCTGGGAGGAAGCCAAACCAGCTGTGCGTGAGCTGGAGGAAGAGGCAACACGAGCTGAAGAGGTGGTAGCTGCCGCTGTTGGTTGGCCTACGTCTTCAGTGTGTTTTTGTAACTCCACCGCGTGCCTGTTCCGCACATGTTTCCACATATTTGTGGTATTGAGGTTGCTGACACTTTTACCTCTTTTGACTTTCTGATGACACAGCTTGCATTTGACAAAACAAATGTCATCTGCAACTGTGTCAAAAAAGGACCAGGCACTGCAAGTCTTGGGAGCGCCCTTTTTGGCTTTTGAAAGAGACAGGCTCCTAACGGGTGCCAAAGTGGATGCTACAGGCTCCGCAGTCTTCCCCCTCCCTCTCCCTCTTTGGCCTGTTAGGGGAATCTCTTCCTCTGAGCTGCTCCCACCACCTTCCTGTTCCTCACGCCACGATGGGTCAAGGACCTCATCATCTCCACTACCCTCTGCCACCAACTGCTCCTCGCTTCTCGCCAGCACAGTACGCACCAGAAAGCGGCACCTGAGTTTCATCATCAGATGCGTACTGCGCTGTGGTCACCGCAGGCACTGGCCCACCCGCCTCTTCAGAGTCAGAGAGACAAAGCTGTTGGGCATCACTGCACACTGCCTCTTCTTCCATTTCTCCAATGCTGCTTGGCTGGCCCCCTGTTTCCAAGCCAAGAGATTCAGAGAACAGAAGTAGAGACGGCTCCTGTCCTGGGCTCTCTGACTGCCTGGCCAATTTGGCAGGTGGTGAAGAGACAGATGGCTGCTCTCCAGTGCTCTGTGCCTGAGAGGATGTGGCACTAACTGAAGTCGATGCCAAGGCGTTAGCTGCCATCCACCCGACAACGGCTTCAATTTGATCTTCACGCAGCAGCGGTGCACGGCGCTCTCCGACAAAGCTGCGCATGAAGGACTGTTCCCTGCTGAAACTGAGTGATGATGAGTCACCGGTGCCCGCAGCAGGCACAGAATCACCACGTCCTCTCCCTGCTCCTCTCCCTGCTCCGCGCCCATGCCCACGTGCCTTACTCCCTGCCCTCTTCATCTTGGTTGACAGATAAAGATAAGCAGAAAAGTACTAAGGCCTTAGTGTGCTTATTCCTGAAATGCTCCTCCTAACAGGTGTAAGAAACACTAATGTTGTAAAGTGTGGACTAAACTTTATTATTTTTCAAATGTGGCCTACACAAGTGTTAAGTGGTGTTTGGTGAACTTTACTTTTTTTTTTTTTCTGCAGATCGGACTACAGAGCAAGTTTAACTCACACGGGGACCGTGCAGACAGCCGTAAACGGCGCTGCAAGGCCCAAAAACCCTCCTCTAGGTTATCCTATGTAGTGTTTTTCCACTATTTAGCTGGAGACGGGTGGAAAGACACTAATAGGAAATTTTTAAAAAATTTTTAAACAGGCTGCACTATTTGAAAAAAAGGAAAAATTTTTTCAAGGTATGAGGCAGTAACGCACCCTGAGCTGAATCCAACCGGCTATGGCTGCACACAGACTACAGGGCGAGCTGCGCTCACACGGAGACCGTGCAGACAGCCGTAAACGGCGCTGCAAGGCCCAAAAACCCTCCTCTAGGTTATCCTATGTAGTGTTTTTCCGCTATTTAGCTGGAGACGGGTGGAAAGACACTAATAGGAAATTTTTTAAAATTTTTTAAACAGGCTGCACTATTTGAAAAAAAGGAAAATTTTTTTCAAGGTATGAGGCAGTAACGCACCCTGAGCTGAATCCAACCGGCTATGGCTGCACACAGACTACAGGGCGAGCTGCGCTCACACGGAGACCGTGCAGACAGCCGTAAACGGCGCTGCAAGGCCCAAAAACCCTCCTCTAGGTTATCCTATGTAGTGTTTTTCCACTATTTAGCTGGAGACGGGTGGAAAGACACTAATAGGAAATATTAAAAAATTTTTAAACTGGCTGCACTTTTTGAAAAAAAGGAAAAAGTTTTTCAAGGTATGAGGCAGTAACGCACCCTGAGCTGAATCCAACCGGCTATGGCTGCACACAGACTACAGGGCGAGCTGCGCTCACACGGAGACCGTGCAGACAGACGTAAACGGCGCTGCAAGGCCCAAAAAAACCCCTCTAGGTTATCCTATGTAGTGTTTTTCCACAATTTAGCTGGAGACGGGTGAAAAAACACTAATAGGAAATTTGAGAAAAAATGTGCAGCAGGCTGCACTATGAGCAAAAAAGGACAACTGTGTGAGGCAGTGTGAACCCCCCCTGAGCTGAATACAACCGGGTATATGGCTGCACACAGACTACAGAGTGAGCTGCACACACACACACACAGAGACCTTGCAGAACGCTGTTAAAACAGCGCTGCAAGGCAAGAGCAAGGTGAACAGTGAACAACACACAGCGTTTTGCTAAATTAGCCTTGGGAAAGGAAAATAAAGCAATTAGCTATCTCAACTGGCCCTCAGTTAGAACACAGCGTCCTGTCCCTAACTGAAATCACAGCAGAGTGAGCGCAAAATGGCGGCAGCGTTTTTTATAGTGCAGAGTGACATCATTTCAGCAGCCAATCACAGCCTTGCCAGTACTTACATACCCACCATGCTAAACAGGATGTGCCCACACTTCCATTCATTCCTCATTGGCTGCTGCGTGCAGTTTGAATTCCGGGAACTTCCGATTCTGGTATCCGATACGCGGGAAGTATCGGAATTCGGTATCGGAATTCCGATACCGCAAGTATCGGCCGATACCCGATACTTGCGGTATCGGAATGCTCAACACTAGTCACAAGCCATCAAACAAAGAAGAACTGCTTAAATTTTTGTACCAGGAGTGGCATAAGGTCACCTAAAAGCAGTGTGAAAGACTGGTGGAAAGCATGCCAAGACGCATGAAAGCTGTGATTAAAAATCATGGTTATTCCACAAAATTGATTTCTGAACTTTTCCTGAGTTAAACATTAGTATTGTTATTTCTAAATGATTATGACCTTGTTTTCTTTGCATTAATTGAGGTCTGCAAGCACTGCGTTTTTGTATTATTTTGACCATTTCTCATTTTCAGAAAATAAATGCAAAATTTAGTGCTTGGAAATTCGGAGACATGCTGTCAGTAGTGTTGAGAGATACCTTCCGATATTCAAAGGTATCGGTATCGGATGGTATCGGCCAATATCCAAAAAATATCGGATATCGCCGATACCGATACCCGATACCAATGCAAGTCAATGGGACACAAATATCGGAAGCTATCCTGGATAGTTCCCAGGGTCTGAAGGAGAGGAAACTCTCCTTCAGGCCCTGGGATCCATATTCATGTACAAAATAAAGAATAAAAATAAAAAATATGGATATACTCACCCTCAGACAAACCCTGGCTGTCACCGCTGCAAGCGTCTGCCTCCGTTCCTAAGAATACAGTGAGTGAAGGACCTTCGATGATGTCACGGTCAGGTCACGGGTCACCTGACCGCTCATGTGACCGCGACGTCATCGAAGGTCCTTCACTCTCTGCATTCTTAGGAACCGAGGCAGATGCAAGCAGCGCTGTGAGCCAGGGGCCATCCGAGGGTGAGTATATCCATGTTTTTTTATTCTTTATTTTTTACATGAATATGGATCCCAGGGCCTGAAGGAGAGTCTCCTCTCCTCCAGACCCTGGGAACCATACGCACCGCACACGCCGAAGATGACTGGGAACACTTCCGATTCCAATTTCCGATGTCACAAAAATATCGGAACTCACTATCGGAATTCCGATACAGCAAATATCGGCTGATACCCAATATTTGCAGTATCGGAATGCTCAACACTAGCTGTCAGTAGTTTATAGAATAAAAGAGCAATTTACACTTTACTCAAAAATATATAAAGAGAAAAATCAGACAAACTGAAAATTTTGCAGTGGCCTCTTAATTTTTGCCAGAGCTGTATGTGAGAGCTTGCCAAGCTTCACATCTGCCACAAGGTTACGACCATTATCAGACATGACCATGCCTATAGTGGGTACGGAAAGTATTCAGACCCCTTTAAATGTTTCACTCTTTGTTTCATTGCAGCCATTTGGGAAATTCAAAAAAGTTATTTTTTTTCGCATTAATGTACACTCTGCAACCCTTTTTGACTGAAAAAATTACAGAAAAGTAGAAATTTTTGCAAATGTCATAAGAAATAAAAACTGAAATATCACATGGTCATATGTATTCAGACCCTATGCTCAATATTGAGTAGAAGCACCCTTTTGAGCTAGTACAGTTATGGCTGATGTGGATAACAAGCTCTGAAATAACAAATTGGAGATGGAGGATGAGAGAAGCAGGATGGGATGCAGAAACTGATGTTGAAGGTGGAGGAAACACTGATAGAAGAAATGCCAGAAATCCTCATCATCAATCACACTTGTACTGTTCCTGGGTGGGACTCAGCCCTGGCCTCCACAATGTTCACTCAGTATGCTGTCAGAGAAATGTAGCGTCCCTGGTCTCAAGCACTTGTCCACATGTTGGTCGCTAAGTGGATAATCCCAGAAAGAATGTTGTTAAGAGCATGGATGATGTTACTGAAAACATGATGGTTAACAGGCAACATTTAAATGGCAAACAGCATTGAAATGTGCCCGTTTTAGCATTTAGGCCTGTGAATGTTAGGAGTCGAGTTTCCTCTGCTGCACAGGGGGAATCTCGATCCGTGTCTGCTGCGGTCTCCCATTCAGCATCGGCCGCAGTGGGGTCTGCTCAGCAGAGACGTCGCTCCCAGCGTCTCGCTGAGGCTGATTCTGTGCATAGGGTCACCACTGCCTTTTCTGGCTTTCCTATGGTACCCTGCACTGATCTGCGGCGAGCTGGTCTCTCTGGGACTAAGTCCTTATTTGCACACACTGAGCATGCCCAGGGCAAGGTCTCCCATTGGAGGTCGAGGGTCACATGTTCGGTCACATGTTCAGGTACTGCAGCGCATCCCATTGGTCCTCCAGGAAGGTCCTGAAAGGGCAAAACTTCGGTAGCAGCTTCCTGTGCTGCAACTATATAAACTGCGCATGACCGCACGGCCATGCGCTAGTATTGTCTTATGTTATGTGCTTTGCGCCAGTGTGGTCACATGTATGTGTGTTCAGGGACCCGGCTGAAATAAGCCCCTAGAATGCTGGCTCCTCCGGCGAGGAGATTGAGTCTGAGTGTATTCAGGGACCCGGCTGATATAAGCCCCTAGAATGCTGGCTCCTCCGGCGAGGAGTTTTGTGTGTTTGTGTGACCACTGACTGCTCTCTGTTTGGGCAGGTAGCCTGTGCCTCTGTGGAGTCTAACAGGGCACAGTGCTTTCCTTTCATGGCTACTCAGTGAGATAACTGAGTTAGTCTATACCGCCATATAGCTCCGCCGTTTGCTAGCAGCAGGTACTCCTGCACGGTGGACCCCGGGCTGCGAACGCACCAATATCAATAAACATCTCTATTTACTCGGTGCGTTCCGCTAGCCCTAACAGAATACTAGCACCAGGGTCTGGCTAGTAAATGGCGGACATTCAGCAATCTTTGCGGTATATCCAGCAGCTGGAGGGTAGGTTGGTGGCTCTCGAGAGCTCAACCTCAGCTGTGGATGTTACCGCAGTTGCTGTACAGGCTGCTAGCGTGGCTGCAGCAACCTTGTCCACTGCCACCCCTGTTCCGACGTTATCTCGCCTCCCGCTGCCAGAAAAATTTTCTGGAAATAGCAAAACTTGTAGGGGATTCGTGAGTCAGTGCTCTATTCACCTCGAGCTCCTGGCTGCACGTTTTCCTACAGAGCGGGCTAAGGTGGGATTTATTGTGTCTCTTTTGTCGGACAGGGCGTTGGAGTGGGCTACGCCGCTGTGGGAGCATGGTGAACATGTGGTGCAGAGTGCTCCGTTGTTCCTGAGCACTCTGAAAAAGGTCTTTTTAGGACCTCAAGTCACCCATGACACAGCGCTCCAACTACTGGCATTAACTCAGGGTGAGTCCTTGGTCAGCCATTTTTCCGTCCGCTTCCGTTCTTTAGCTTCCGAGCTGGAGTGGTCGGATAAAGCCCTTATCCCCATATTTTGGAGGGGCCTGGCTGACCACATTAAGGACGCTCTGGCCACTAGGGAGATTTCTGCCACACTGGAGGAGTTAATAACTGTCTCTACTCGTATTGACCTCCGTTTTAACGAGCGGAGGTTGGAGCGAGCCCAGTGTAGGCAGAGGTTTCGGCTGGCTCCCACCTTCGCCAAACCTTTAGAATCTCCAGTCCAGGCATCCGATTCACATGAGGCCTTAGAGGTGACACGAGCAGGATCCAAGTCTCAGTCCGCCCGTGCACATAAGGTACGTCATGTTTGCCAGCAGTCAGGACACCTTGCCTCCAAGGGTCCTCAACGGTCGGGGAAACGTCAGCGTCTAGTGGCAGTTGGAGGAGGTACACTAGACACGGCGACGTTAGCCTCAAAGTTGTCCTTCAAGGGGACAATTACCATAGGCCCATACACTCTTATGGTCGAGCTATGCGTGGATTCTGGGGCAGAGGGTAACTTTATGTCTTCCGCTTTTGCCCAGCGTCACGCAATACCCTTGGTGATGCTCGCCAAGCCAGTAACCGTTCGAGTGGTAAATGGGTCAACACTACCTTCACAGATTACCCACCAAACCATTCCTTTCACGCTATCTGTGTCTCCATCACATCAGGAGATAATCTCCCTATTAGTCATTCCTGAGGGAATTGATGAGGTCCTGTTGGGGATACCATGGCTTCGCTACCATTCTCCTCATATTGAGTGGTCCTCTGGGAGAATTTTGGGATGGAGTAAATCCTGCGAGGGTAGATGTCTGAGGGAGTGCGTTCAGGTTGCTACTACACAGGTACCCGCAGATCTTTCCTCTCTCCCCAAGCACTATTGGCCCTATGCAGACGTGTTCTCCAAAAGAGCTGCGGAGACCCTTCCGCCTCACCGCCCCTATGACTGTCCTATTGACCTCTTGCCTGGTGCTGAGCCTCCCCGGGGTCGAGTCTATCCGTTATCTCTCCCGGAGACGGAGGCAATGTCCCAGTACATCCAAGAGAATATGGCAAGAGGATTCATTAGGAAGTCAGTGTCACCGGCAGGGGCTGGGTTCTTCTTCGTACAGAAGAAGACTGGAGACTTACGTCCATGCATAGACTACAGGGGTCTTAACGCCATCACCGTTAAGAACAAGTACCCTTTACCCCTGATATCTGAGCTGTTTGATAGGCTACGGGGAGCGAGGGTATTTACTAAGTTAGATCTGCGGGGTGCTTACAACCTGATTCGCATCCGTGAGGGGGATGAATGGAAGACGGCTTTTAACACCAGGGATTGGCACTATGAATATCTGGTGATGCCCTTCGGGCTCTGTAATGGCCCAGCCATTTTCCAAGACTTTGTGAACGACATCTTCCGGGATATGCTCACCACCTCGGTCGTAGTCTATCTGGATGATATTCTCATCTTCTCTCCAGATATTGACTCCCATCGGAGAGATGTTCGCAAAGTCTTCGACCTCTTACGGGCAAACTCCCTCTACGCCAAGTTGGAGAAGTGTGTGTTTGAGCAGGAGTCCTTGCCTTTCCTTGGTTATATCATCTCTGCCCAGGGTTTGGCTATGGATCCTGCCAAGCTACAGGCTGTAATGGAGTGGCAGGAACCCCATTCTCTTAAAGCGGTGCAGCGCTTTATGGGGTTCATTAATTACTATCGCCAGTTTATTCCACACTTCTCAACTTTGGTAGCTCCCTTGGTTGCCCTCACCAAGAAGGGAGCAAATCCCAAGTTGTGGTCAGAGGAGGTCTCCAAAGCCTTTCTCTCGATCAAGTCACACTTCGCTAGCGCTCCCATCCTACATCGCCCCGATGTTGATAAACCATTTATCTTGGAGGTGTGTTATGGCTGGCAATCAGGCAACACAGCGTGCAGTAATCAGCGCACATACAGAGATCTGGCAATAACCAAAAACAATAGGACGAGCTCTGAGACGTGGAATCTCTGTAGACTACAGTACCTGATCTATCCTCACACAACTATAAGCAGCAGTGGATTGCGCCTATCACTACCTATGCAACTCGACACTGCCTGAGGAGCTGACTAGCCTGAAGATAGAAATACAAGCCTGACTTACCTCAGAGAAATACCCCAAAGGAATAGGCAGCCCCCCACATATAATGACTGTTAGCAAGATGAAAAGACAAACATAGGAATGAAATAGATTCAGCAAAGTGAGGCCCGATATTCTAGACAGAGCGAGGATAGCAAAGAGAACTATGAAGTCTACAAAAAACCCTAAAACGAAAACCACGCAAAGGGGCAAAAAGACCCACCGTGCCGAACTAACAGCACGGCGGTGCACCCCTTTGCTTCTCAGAGCTTCCAGCAAAAGTTAATAGCAAGCTGGACAGAAAAAACAGAAAACAAACTAGAAGCACTTATCTAGCAGAGCAGCAGGCCCAAGGAAAGATGCAGTAGCTCAGATCCAACACTGGAACATTGACAAGGAGCAAGGAAGACAGACTCAGGTGGAGCTAAATAGCAAGGCAGCCAACGAGCTCACCAAAACACCTGAGGGAGGAAGCCCAGAGACTGCAATACCACTTGTGACCACAGAAGTGAACTCAGCCACAGAATTCACAACAGTACCCCCCCCTTGAGGAGGGGTCACCGAACCCTCACCAGAACCCCCAGGCCGACCAGGATGAGCCACATGAAAGGCACGAACAAGATCTGGGGCATGGACATCAGAGGCAAAAACCCAGGAATTATCTTCCTGAGCATAACCCTTCCATTTGACCAGATACTGGAGTTTCCGTCTAGAGACACGAGAATCCAAAATCTTCTCCACAATATACTCCAATTCCCCCTCCACCAAAACAGGGGCAGGAGGCTCCACAGATGGAACCATAGGTGCCACGTATCTCCTCAACAACGACCTATGGAATACATTATGTATGGAAAAGGAGTCTGGGAGGGTCAGACGAAAAGACACCGGATTGAGAATCTCAGAAATCCTATACGGACCAATAAAACGAGGTTTAAATTTAGGAGAGGAAACCTTCATAGGAATATGACGAGAAGATAACCAAACCAGATCCCCAACACGAAGTCGGGGTCCCACACGGCGTCTGCGATTAGCGAAAAGCTGAGCCTTCTCCTGGGACAAGGTCAAATTGTCCACTACCTGAGTCCAGATCTGCTGCAACCTGTCCACCACAGAATCCACACCAGGACAGTCCGAAGACTCAACCTGTCCTGAAGAGAAACGAGGATGGAACCCAGAATTGCAGAAAAATGGAGAGACCAAGGTAGCCGAGCTGGCCCGATTATTAAGGGCGAACTCAGCCAACGGCAAAAATGACACCCAATCATCCTGGTCAGCGGAAACAAAACATCTCAGATATGTTTCCAAGGTCTGATTGGTTCGTTCGGTCTGGCCATTAGTCTGAGGATGGAAGGCCGAGGAGAAAGATAGGTCAATGCCCATCCTACCACAAAAGGCTCGCCAGAACCTCGAGACAAACTGGGAACCTCTGTCAGAAACAATATTCTCAGGAATGCCATGTAAACGAACCACATGCTGGAAGAACAAAGGCACCAAATCAGAGGAGGAAGGCAATTTAACCAAGGGCACCAGATGGACCATTTTAGAAAAGCGATCACAGACCACCCAAATGACCGACATTTTTTGAGAAACGGGAAGGTCAGAAATGAAATCCATCGAAATATGTGTCCAAGGCCTCTTCGGGACCGGCAAGGGCAAAAGCAACCCACTGGCACGTGAACAGCAGGGCTTAGCCCTAGCACAAATTCCACAGAACTGCACAAAAGCACGCACATCCCGTGACAGAGATGGCCACCAGAAGGATCTAGCAACCAACTCCCTGGTACCAAAGATTCCTGGATGACCGGCCAGCACCGAACAATGAAGTTCAGAGATAACTTTACTAGTCCACCTATCAGGGACAAACAGTTTCTCGGCCGGACAACGATCAGGTTTATTAGCCTGAAATTTCTGCAACACTCTCCGCAAATCAGGGGAGATGGCAGACACAATGACTCCTTCCTTGAGGATACTCGCCGGCTCAGATAACCCCGGAGAGTCGGGCACAAAACTCCTAGACAGAGCATCCGCCTTCACATTTTTAGAGCCCGGAAGGTATGAAATCACAAAATCAAAACGAGCAAAAAATAACGACCAACGGGCCTGTCTAGGATTCAAGCGCTTGGCAGACTCAAGATAAGTAAGGTTCTTATGATCAGTCAATACCACCACGCGATGCTTAGCACCCTCAAGCCAATGACGCCACTCCTCGAATGCCCACTTCATGGCCAGCAACTCTCGGTTGCCCACATCATAATTACGCTCAGCAGCAGAAAATTTCCTGGAAAAGAAAGCACATGGTTTGAACACTGAGCAACCAGAACCTCTCTGTGACAAAACCGCCCCTGCACCAATCTCAGAAGCATCAACCTCGACCTGGAACGGAAGAGAAACATCAGGTTGACACAACACAGGGGCACAGCAAAAACGACGCTTCAACTCCTGAAAAGCTTCCACGGCAGCAGAAGACCAATTAACCAAATCAGCACCCTTCTTGGTCAAATCGGTCAATGGTCTGGCAATGCTAGAAAAATTACAGATGAAGCAACGATAAAAATTAGCAAAGCCCAGGAATTTCTGCAGACTTTTTAGAGATGTCGGCTGAGTCCAATCCTGGATGGCCTGAACCTTAACCGGATCCATCTCGATAGTAGAAGGGGAAAAGATGAACCCCAAAAATGAAACTTTCTGCACACCGAAGAGACACTTTGATCCCTTCACGAACAAGGAATTAGCACGCAGTACCTGGAAAACCATTCTGACTTGCTTCACATGAGATTCCCAATCATCTGAGAAGATCAAAATGTCATCCAAGTAAACAATCAAGAATTTATCCAGATACTCACGGAAAATGTCATGCATAAAAGACTGAAAAACAGATGGAGCATTGGCAAGTCCGAACGGCATCACCAGATACTCAAAATGACCCTCGGGCGTATTAAATGCCGTTTTCCATTCATCTCCCTGCCTGATTCTCACCAGATTATACGCACCACGAAGATCAATCTTAGTAAACCAACTAGCCCCCTTAATCCGAGCAAACAAGTCAGAAATCAATGGCAAGGGATACTGAAACTTAACAGTGATCTTATTAAGAAGGCGGTAATCAATACACGGTCTTAGCGAACCATCCTTCTTGGCTACAAAAAAAAACCCTGCTCCCAATGGTGACGACGATGGGCGAATATGTCCCTTCTCCAGGGACTCCTTCACATAACTGCGCATAGTGGTGTGTTCAGGTACGGACAAATTAAATAAACGACCCTTAGGGAATTTATTACCAGGAATCAAATCGATAGCACAATCACAATTCCTATGCGGAGGTAGGGCATCAGACTTGGACTCTTCAAATACATCCTGAAAGTCAGACAAGAACTCTGGGATGTCAGAAGGAATGGATGACGAAATAGACAAAAATGGAACATCACCATGTACTCCCTGACAACCCCAGCTGGTTACCGACATAGAGTTCCAATCCAATACTGGATTATGGGTTTGTAGCCATGGCAACCCCAACACGACCACATCATGCAAATTATGCAGTACCAGAAAGCGAATAACTTCCTGATGTGCAGGAGCCATGCACATGGTCAGCTGGGCCCAGTACTGAGGCTTATTCTTGGCCAAAGGTGTAGCATCAATTCCTCTCAACGGAATAGGACACCGCAAAGGCTCCAAGAAAAATCCACAACGTTTAGCATAATCCAAATCCATCAGATTCAGGGCAGCGCCTGAATCCACAAACGCCATGACAGAATACGATGACAAAGAGCACATTAAGGTAATGGACAAAAGGAATTTGGACTGTACAGTACCAATAACGGCAGAGCTATCGAACCGCCTAGTGCGTTTAGGACAATTAGAAATAGCATGAGTAGAATCACCACAATAGAAACACAGTCTGTTCAGACGTCTGTGTTCTTGCCGTTCTACTTTAGTCATAGTCCTGTCGCACTGCATAGGCTCAGGTTTACTCTCAGACAATACCGCCAGATGGTGCACAGATTTACGCTCGCGCAAGCGACGACCGATCTGAATGGCCAAGGACATAGACTCATTCAAACCAGCAGGCATAGGAAATCCCACCATTACATCCTTAAGAGCTTCAGAGAGACCCTTTCTGAACAAAGCCGCTAGTGCAGATTCATTCCACAGAGTGAGTACTGACCACTTCCTAAATTTCTGACAATATACTTCTACATCATCCTGACCCTGGCATAAAGCCAGCAGATTTTTCTCAGCCTGATCCACTGAATTAGGCTCATCGTAAAGCAATCCCAGCGCCTGGAAAAATGCATCAACATTACTCAATGCAGAATCTCCTGGTGCAAGAGAAAACGCCCAGTCCTGTGGGTCGCCGCGCAAAAAAGAAATAATAATCAAAACCTGTTGAATAGGATTACCAGAAGAATGAGGTTTCAAGGCCAAAAATAGCTTACAATTATTTCTGAAGCTCAGGAACTTAGTTCTGTCACCAAAAAACAAATCAGGAATCGGAATTCTTGGTTCTAGCATCGATTTCTGATCAATAGTATCTTGAATCTTTTGTACATTTACAACGAGATTATCCATTGAGGAGCACAGAGCCTGAATATCCATGTCCACAGCTGTGTCCTGAAGCACTCTAATGTCTAGGGGAAAAAAAAGACTGAAGACAGAGCTAAGAAAAAAAAATGATGTCAGGATTTCTTTTTTTCCTCTATTGGGAATCATTGGTGTGGCTCCTTGTACTGTTATGGCTGGCAATCAGGCAACACAGCGTGCAGTAATCAGCGCACATACAGAGATCTGGCAATAACCAAAAACAATAGGACGAGCTCTGAGACGTGGAATCTCTGTAGACTACAGTACCTGATCTATCCTCACACAACTATAAGCAGCAGTGGATTGCGCCTATCACTACCTATGCAACTCGACACTGCCTGAGGAGCTGACTAGCCTGAAGATAGAAATACAAGCCTGACTTACCTCAGAGAAATACCCCAAAGGAATAGGCAGCCCCCCACATATAATGACTGTTAGCAAGATGAAAAGACAAACATAGGAATGAAATAGATTCAGCAAAGTGAGGCCCGATATTCTAGACAGAGCGAGGATAGCAAAGAGAACTATGAAGTCTACAAAAAACCCTAAAACGAAAACCACGCAAAGGGGCAAAAAGACCCACCGTGCCGAACTAACAGCATGGCGGTGCACCCCTTTGCTTCTCAGAGCTTCCAGCAAAAGTTAATAGCAAGCTGGACAGAAAAAACAGAAAACAAACTAGAAGCACTTATCTAGCAGAGCAGCAGGCCCAAGGAAAGATGCAGTAGCTCAGATCCAACACTGGAACATTGACAAGGAGCAAGGAAGACAGACTCAGGTGGAGCTAAATAGCAAGGCAGCCAACGAGCTCACCAAAACACCTGAGGGAGGAAGCCCAGAGACTGCAATACCACTTGTGACCACAGAAGTGAACTCAGCCACAGAATTCACAACAGAGGTGGATGCCTCATCCGTTGGTGCTGGAGCAGTCCTTTTCCAAAAGGATGCTCAAGGTCGGAAGCATCCTTGCTTCTTCTTCTCCAAGACCTTCACACCAGCGGAGAGGAATTATTCCATCGGGGACAGGGAGTTGCTAGCCATGAAGTTGGCTTTTTCAGAGTGGAGACATCTCTTGGAGGGAGCTCGCTTTCCCTTCCAAGTCTTCACTGACCACAAGAACTTGGTATATCTGCAAACGGCCCAGCGGCTGAATTCTCGCCAGGCTAGATGGTCCCTGTTCTTCTCCCGGTTCCATTTTACTCTCCATTTCCTCTCCGGGGAGAAGAACGTTCGTCCTGACTCTCTCTCCCACTCCGTAGTGTCATCGGAGGAGGAGGAGCCTCGGCTTATTGTCCCTTCTGAGAGCCTGAGAACTGTAGCTCCGGTTTCGCTAGAGTCTGTGCCCCCGGGCAAGACTTTCGTACCAGCTAACTTGCGACCGGAGGTTCTCTCTTGGGCTCACTCCTCCAGAGTGGGTGGGCATTTTGGGACCAAGAGGACATCTGAGCTTTTGGCGAGAACATACTGGTGGCCGCATATGGCCCGAGATGTCAGGGACTATATTCAGGCGTGCGTTTCTTGCGCCCAGAATCGGTCTCCTCGGCAACGGCCTGCTGGTTTGCTTTATCCTCTACCGGTGGCAGACAGGCCCTGGGAGATGGTCGGGATGGACTTTGTGGTGGGCTTACCCAAGTCGCGTGGCTGCTCCATTATTTGGGTTGTGACCGACCATTTCTCTAAGATGGTGCATTTGGTGCCGCTTCCTCGGTTACCCTCAGCACGGGCCTTGGCGGTGTTGTTCATCAAGCACGTTTTCCAATTGCATGGTATGCCTGATAAGATTGTCAGCGATCGGGGTCCCCAGTTCGCGTCTCGGTTTTGGAGAGAGCTCTGCCGTTTACTCAGCATAGAGATAAACCTCTCCTCTGCATACCATCCAGAGACAAATGGGTTGGTGGAGAGAACCAACCAGACTCTGGTGACATATTTGCGACATTTCGTCTCTGCTAGGCAGGATGACTAAGCATCTTTGCTACCTTGGGCGGAATTTGCCTTGAACAACGCCGTAGTCGATTCCACTGGTCAAACACCTTTTCTCCTTAATTACGGCCAGCATCCGCGTGTCCCTGTGCCCATGCCCGTGTCATCCACCGATTCTAGGGTGGCAGACTGGGCGGTCGAGGCTCGTGACATCTGGGACCGCACACAGGATGCCATCCGGGCCTCCAAGGAGAGAATGAGGGTTTCGGCTGATACACACCGGCGCCCCGCTCCGGTCTTTGCTCCTGGCGACTTAGTGTGGCTCTCCGCCCGTAACATCAGGCTGCGAGTTGAGTCCACTAAGTTTGCTCCTCGCTACATTGGCCCGTTTAAGGTTCTGGAACAGGTCAACCCTGTGGTCTACCGTTTGGCTATTCCTCCACGCCTTGGTATCACCAATACTTTTCACGTTTCCCTCTTAAAGCCCGTTCGTTTGCCCCGGTTTTCTGATTCATCTGCTGGGACATCGGGTTCATTCACGGATGAGTTTGAGGTGAATGCTATTGTGGGGTGCAAGGTGGTACATGGCAAGAAATTTTATCTGGTGGACTGGAAGGGTCACGGCCCAGAGGATAGAACCTGGGAGCCTGTGGAGCACATTCGGGCTCCGCAGCTTATTGCAGCTTTTGAGCGTAGTGAGGCTCAAGGAGGGGGGGCCCTAGGAGGGGGGGTAATGTTAGGAGTCGAGTTTCCTCTGCTGCACAGGGGGAATCTCGATCCGTGTCTGCTGCGGTCTCCCATTCAGCATCGGCCGCAGTGGGGTCTGCTCAGCAGAGACGTAGCTCCCAGCGTCTCGCTGAGGCTGATTTTGTGCATAGGGTCACCACTGCCTTTTCTGGCTTTCCTATGGTACCCTGCACTGATCTGCGGCGAGCGGGTCTCTCTGGGACTAAGTCCTTATTTGCACACACTGAGCATGCCCAGGGCAAGGTCTCCCATTGGAGGTCGAGGGTCACATGTTCGGTCACATGTTTAGGTACTGCAGCGCATCCCATTGGTCCTCCAGGAAGGTCCTGAAAGGGCAAAACTTCGGTAGCAGCTTCCTGTGCTGCAACTATATAAACTGCGCATGACCGCACGGCCATGCGCTAGTATTGTCTTATGTTATGTGCTTTGCGCCAGTGTGGTCACATGTATGTGTGTTCAGGGACCCGGCTGAAATAAGCCCCTAGAATGCTGGCTCCTCCGGCGAGGAGTTTTGTGTGTTTGTGTGACCACTGACTGCTCTCTGTTTGGGCAGTTAGCCTGTGCCTCTGTGGAGTCTAACAGGGCACAGTGCTTTCCTTTCATGGCTACTCAGTGAGATAACTGAGTTAGTCTATACCGCCATATAGCTCTGCCATTTGCTAGCAGCCGGTACTCCTGCACGGTGGACCCCGGGCTGCGAACGCACCAATATCAATAAACATCTCTATTTACTCGGTGCGTTCCGCTAGCCCTAACAGTGAATGGGTGTCTGGAAACTCTTTTTTGCTCCAAGGCCTGGGATAGGGATGATAGGGATAGCTGAATGCTGTGCTTGGACAAGGAGTTGGAAATGCCTGATGATGGTGCCCCAGAATTTACAAGGACAGGTGCAGAGCGGGAGGCACCTGTGCCAGTGTCATGGAGAGCGGATTGGCAAGCATCTACCAGAGGGGAAGAGGCAGTGGTATCAACCATTTGCACCTATTGCGGACCCAGGCATTCAGCCCACCGAGTCAGGTGCTTAGATGACATGTGCCTGATCATGCTGGTGGTAGTTAGGCTCTTAGAAGTCAGGCCCCAGCCGATCTTGGCATGGCACAGGTTGAAAATGACATTTTTTTTTGTCTCAGAACTTTCTTTTAAAAACCCCTGACTTTTTGATCGAGAATAATTTACAAGTGTTGGTGCTCATCGGAACAATTGCCCACCTTCTCCCTCTGGTCACCCCATTGCCTCTTCCTGCTTGCTATGGTGCTGCTGATTTCTTCCCCTCAGTGCTGCTTGCCTTACTCTATATGCCAGCATCCCAGGTTAGGTCAGTGACTTCATCATCAACCACCTCATCTTACACCACAACACCCTGGTTCTCCTGATTTGGTGACATATCAGGGTGAGGGTTAAGTGATCCAGACTCTTGGCTGGTGAGACTGGACCTTGTGGAAGACAGGTTGGTATAGACAAGCATGCTGGAAACATTATCTGCTATCCAGTCGACCACCTGTTTGCACTGGTGTGGCTTCAGAAGTGGTATCTAGAGTTGAGCGACTTTTACATTTTTAGGATCGAGTCAGGTTTCGCGAAACCCAACTTTGTCAAAAGTCGGGTCGGGTGAAATCGGCCGATTATTTCGAAAAGTCGGGGGCCGACCGAAACACGAAACCCAATGCAAGTCAATGGGGAATAAAAGTCGGCAGTGAGTGGAGGACAGGAAAACACCTACAGTGCTAATTTAAATGCCAAAAACATCAATTCTTATTTATTAAGCTTGTCAATCTTAATTTACTTTATAATAATAGTTAGGCATTGAAAACAGGGGGTCATTTGGCTAAAGTTGTGGGGGGTAGGGCTGGCTCAAGATTTTCATGGGCCCAGGAAATGCGGAATACGTCATGGCGGTGGAGCAGGGAGAGGTAAGTATTTCAACTTTGCAAGTGCTGTGATCCTGAGCAAGCAGGGGGGCCCACTCGATGGCACTTGGCACTGTCACAGGGCCCCTCATAGTACAGTGGTGTGTTTGACAGCGGGTGGCGCCTTCCACTGCCAGAGACACTTTTGCGTACTATGAGGGGCCCTGTGCCAGTGACATCGCCAATGAGTATGCCCCCTACCTGATGAAGGAACCTGCACTTTCATCTGCACCTTCCTCTTTGTCCCCGTGTAAAGTGGTATAGTATGTGGGAAGGGGAACCTGACTTTCAGCAGGGTCAGATTCAGGCTATGTAGAGTGCAAGGGGAATGAAGTGGTTTGGGTCAATGCACCAGCAGACTCATCTAGCAGTGGCTTGGCAAGGGGCAGGATGAGGAGGAAACACAGATATAGGCCCAAATAATAAAGTAGGCTAAAAGCAGTTCAAAATTGGTAACAGGACTAAACAGGCGGCATTGCTTTGTTCAGTGGAGGACAACTGTAATGAGTGGCGCAGGCACAGTAAGTAGGCCCAAAATAAAAAAGTAGGCTGAAGGCAGTTCAAAATTGGTAACAGGACTAAACAGGCGGCCTATCTTTGTTCAGTGGAGGACAACTGTAATGAGTGGTGCAGACACAGTTAGTAGGCCCAAATACAAAAGTAGGCTAAATGCAGTTCAAAATTGGTAGCAGGACTAAACAGGCGGCATAGCATTGTTCAGTGGAGGACAACTGTAATGAGTGGCGCAGACACAGTTTGTAGGCCCACAATAAAAAAGTTGGCTAAATACAGTTCAAAATTGGTAACAGGACTAAACAGGCAGCATTGCTTTGTTCAGTGGAGGACAACTCTAATGAGTGGCGCAGACACAGTTTGTAGGCCCCCAATAAAAATGTAGGCTAAATACAGTTCAAAATTGGCAACAGGACTAAACAGGCAGCATTGCTTTGTTCAGTGGAGGACAACTCTAATGAGTGACGCAGACACAGTTTTTAGGCCCACAATAAAAAAGTAGGCTAAATGCAGTTCAAAATTGGTAACAGGAATAAACAGGCGGCATTGCTTTGTTCAGTGGAGGACAATTGTAATGATTGGCACAGACACAGTTTGTAGGCCCACAATAAAAAAGTAGGCTAAATGCAGTTCAAAATTGGTAGCAGGACTAAACAGGCGGCATAGCTTTGTTCAGTGGAGGACAACTCTAATGAGTGGCGCAGACACAGTTAGTAGGCCCAAAATAAAAAAAAGTAGGCTAAACGCAGTTCCAAATTGGTAATAGGACTAAACAGGCGGCATTGCTTTGTTCAGTGGAGGACAACTGTAATGAGTGGCGCAGACACAGATTTTAGGCCCACAATAAAAAAGTAGGCTAAATACAGTTCAAAATTGGTAACAGGACTAAACAGGCGGCATAGCTTTGTTCAGTGGAGGACAACTGTAATAAGTGGCGCAGACACGGCTAGTAGGCCCAAATACAAAAGTAGGCTAAAAGCAGTTCAAAATTGGTAACAGGACTAAACAGGCGGCATAGCTATGTACTGGGGTGGGCTCCTCTGCTGGGTAGCAGACAGTGGTAGTAGGCGCAAAGTATTAACTGGTCTAAATGGAGGCCAGAGCCCCTGTATATTTTAACTATCATCTATCATTTCAACAAATTTGTATTGGCAGTGCCATTGAAGGATTTAACAGCACAGACTACACAGTGGTGGAGCAGTATTGCAAGTGGTAGAGCACTGTTTGAGCTGGGGGGAACACTCTCTCGTGGGCGGCGGTACTGGCACAGGGCCCCTCATATTACGACGGTGTGTCTGACGTTGGTTGTGCACCACCACCGTCAGAGACACTCCATTGTACTATGAGGGACCCTGTGCCAGTGCCGTCGCCCAAGAGTGGGCGCACCCACCTGTCCAGGCAAACGGCACTTGCACGGGTGCTTGCGCCAGGTGGTGACCACGGCCCTCTGGGGATAGTCAGCCCATTGAGGGATGTATAAAAATGGTCTACGGTGGACATTTGGCACCTGCAAATGGCGGAATTGGAGAAGTCAGTAAGAGGAGGCCAAAAGCAAGACATTTTTCAGGCAAGCTACGTGTCAGCAGGAGAAGGTGGGGCAAAATAATTTGAAATCCATGATTGGTTCATTTTAATGAACTTTAGATCATCAACATTCTGGGTAGTCAGACATGTCCTTTTTTCAGTCAGTATTGAACCAGCAGCACTGAAGACTCTTTCTGATAGCACACTAGAAGCAGGGCAAGCGAGCTCCTGTAATGCATATTCTGCCAATTCAAGCCAGGTGTCTATTTTAGATGCTCAGTAATCAAAGAGGAATGACCTGTGAGGGAGAGCATCGATAATGGAGGAAAAGTAGTTGGTAACCATACTGGAAAAATGCTGTCTCCTGTCACTTTGAATCGATGCAGCAGTACCTGTCGTGTCAGCGGTCATTGCGAAATCACTCCACAACCTGGTCATAAAACCCCTCTGTCCAATGCCACTTCGGATTTGTGCACCTCTAACACCTCTGCCATGTTGCCCCCTACGGCTCGTGTGAGAACCATCACCGCCGCTGTGTGCTGGGAATGCCTGAACCAAACGGTCTACAAGAGTTGCTTGTTTGGTAGCCAATATTTGCTCAAGGTTCTCATGTGGCATGATATTTTGTAATTTTCCTTTATATCGTGGATCCAGGAGGCAGGCCAATCAGTAATCGTCATTGGTCATCATTTTTAGGATACGCAAGGCATACTCAGCCATGTGGGCCAATGTTTCAGGTGTCAATTCACTGCTTGTGCTGGGTTGAGGAGCACTTTATTGAAAATCAACATCACTTGTGTCCCGCAAAAACCCTGTACCCCACCTTACAACGCCACCAGTTTCTATTGCCCCTGTGAAGCATCCTCCTCCCATAAATGTTCATCCCCATTATCCTCCTCCTCTTCATCCGTAACCTCGTCCAGGAGAGTTCCCTGAGCAGACAATGACTGACTGTCATTAAGGCTTCCCTCCTCCTCGGCTGCAGACGCCAGTTCCTTAATGTGCGTCAAACTTTGCAGAAGCAGATGCGCTAGTTGGATACTTATGCTTATGATGGCATCGTCTGCACTTACCAGCAGTGTGCATTCCTCAAAACACTGAAGGACTTGACAGAGGTCTTGCAGCTTCGACCACTGCACACCAGACAACTCCATGTCTGCCATCCAACTGCTTGCCCGTGTATGTGTATCCTCCCACAAATACATAACAGCACGCCTCTGTTCGCACAGTCTCTGAAGCATGTGCAGTGTTGAGTTCCACCTTGTTGCAACATCGATTATTAGGCGGTGCTGGGGAAGATTCAGCGATGGCTGATGGTTCAGCATACGGCTGGAGTGTATGGGCGACTGGCGGATGTTCGAGCAAAGTCTTCGCACCTTCAGGAGCAGGGCTGGTAACTCTGGATAATTTTTGAGGAAGCACTGCACCACCAGGTTCAAAGTGTGAGCCAGGCATGGAATGTGTTTCAGTTCTGAAAGGGCTATGGCAGCCATAAAATTCCTTCCGTTATCACTGACTACCTTGCCTGCCTCAAGATGTACACTACCCAGCCATGAATGAGTTTGTTGCTGCAAGTACTCGGCCAGTACTTCCGCGGTGTGTCTGTTGTTGCCCTAACACTTCATTTCTAACACAGCCTGCTGACGCTTACCACTAGCTGTACAATAATGGGACACCTCGTGTGCAACACTGGCAGCTGCGGATGGAGTGGTGGTGCGACTGCGCTCTGTGGATGAGCTTTCGCTTCTGGAGGAGGAGGAGGAGGAGGAGGAGGGGTGGCGAACGCCTACAGCCAACTGTTTCCTAGCCCGTGGGCTGGGCAGAACTGTCCCACTATGGCTGTCCCCTGTGGACCCTGCATCCACCACATTAACCCAGTGTGCCGTAATGGACATGTAACGTCCCTGGCCATGCCTACAGGTCCATGCATCTGTAGTGAGGTGCATCTTTCTACTGACTGATTGCCTCAGTGCATGGACAATGCGGTCTTTGACATGCTGGTGGAGGGCTGGGATGACTTTTCTCGCAAAGAAGTGTCGACTGGGTATTTCATAGCGTGGTACTGTGTAGGCCATCAGGGCTTTGAAAGCTTCGCTTTCAACCAAACGGTAGGGCATCATCTCTGACGAGATTAGTCTAGCAATGTGGGTGTTCAAACACTGTGTACGCGGATGAGAGGATGAGTACTTTCTTTTCCTAACGATAGTCTCTTGTAGGGTGAGCTGGACTGGAGAGGTGCATATGGTGGACCTAGCGGTGGTGGTGGTGGACATGGTGGATTGAGAGAGGGTTGGTGATGGTATTCTCGATGTTGGCCTACATACAGTGTTTCCTACCAATAACCTTGTGATTCCCTGACTGCTTTGGCCTTGTGACGATGCCTCCACATTTGCTGCTGGTGGTGTCCTAACCGGTGGGCTTACAGTGAGGGAAGCAATGTAGCGTTGCTGACTACCTTCATTCTGAGCAGGTGCACCAACGGTACGGGACGTTTGGTAGTTAGTCCAGGCTTGCAAGTGCATGCTGGTTAAATGTCTAAGCATGCACATTGTATTTAAATTTTTAAGATTCTTCCCTCTGCTAAGGGTCTTTGAGCATTTCTTACAGATAACTTGTGACTGATCATTCGGATCTTGGTTAAAAAATTGCCACACTGCACTCTTCCTACTATGGAATACCTTTTCAGGCATTGCATGCTGTGCTACTTTCACTGGATGGCCACGCTGTCCAAAAACTGTTTTTGTTTTTGACAAACGTTTTTGGCCTGATACTGGCCTGCCAGATGACAGCTGTTGCGATGTAGATGGCTGCTGCAGATCATCCTCCTCCGCTTCAGAGCTACTGGCAGTGGCACCATCTTCCCCTAATGGCTGCCAATCTGGGTCA
This sequence comes from Ranitomeya imitator, assembly GCF_032444005.1. Classification (NCBI taxonomy): domain Eukaryota; kingdom Metazoa; phylum Chordata; class Amphibia; order Anura; family Dendrobatidae; genus Ranitomeya; species Ranitomeya imitator. Next base: position 160,642,809 of record NC_091288.1, on the reverse strand, counting down.
ACAATTGGGTCATCTATCACCCCCTCTTCAATGTCATGTCCTCTGTGTCACCGTTTAAGGTGCTATAGCATTCGGGACGGGGCACCATAGTCTCATCAGGGTCAGATTTTGGCTCATTATACTGTAAGGGCAATATTATGATCTGAGTCAATGGAACAGCATCATAATCTAGCTGTGGCTGTGCATCAGTGCACTCCATGTCCGATTCATCTTGTAATAGGCAGTTAACAATTTCCCGTTCTAACCCAGGCACGGTATGTGTAAAGAGCTTAATGGAGTAATCTGTAGTGTCGCCTGACACATCCTTCACTTTTGGTTTGGGTGAAGGACACAAGGAAATGTCTTGTTCCTGACCAGGAGCATCCACTGACGACCCGCTGCTTTTATATTTGGAACTTTCTGAAGAGGAGGTGAAAGAGCTAGAGTCTTAGTCAGCAAGGAATGCAAAAACTTTTTCCTGCTGCTCCGGCTTTAAAAGCCGTTTTCCTACTCCCAGATAAGGGAGCCTTCAAGGCCTTGTGTAGCCAGACGATGACGCTGGCTCAACACCTCCATCCTTAGGTGCTATTGTGCCACTACCACCAGATGCACCACCACCACCATCAGTACCAGCTCGCAACCACCGCCCACGGCCTCTTCCACCTGACTTCCTCATTTTTTGGAAAATTTAACCAAAATAACAACCATTATATGGTACTGTAAAACAAGGTAGAAGGTGTATATAAATGTGTTGAGATTTTAAATCTCCCTTTTTTGGGGGGAGACTGAACAAAAAATCAGGCCCTGTGCAAAAAACAACACAATGTAAGTGGCTGAAAGTGGCTGGCTGATATACGACAAACTAACAGGACAGAAGTATATCCACTTTGTGAGAATTTGAATCTCCCCTTTTTTGGGGGGAGACTAAACCACAACTTAGGCCCAGTGTATATAACAACGCAATCTAAGTGGCAGAAAGTGGCTGGCTGATATAAGGTAAACTAACAGGACAGAAGTATATCCACTTTGTGAGAATTTGAATCTCACTTTTTTGGGGGAAGACTGAACCAAAACTCAGGCCCAGTGTATAAAGCAACACAATGTAAGTGGAAGAAAGTGGCTGGAAGATATATGAAAAAACACAAGGACTGTAGTACAATTTCAATCTCCCTACAATGATCTCAGGAAAAGTATGGCAGCAATAAAAAGTACTGCTGCACACAAAAGTGTGGACAAATAAACAAGATAACTGTGCAGAAAGGAGCCACAGGATTTTTGCTTTTAGCAAAGCAGTTGGTTTGCACAGCGGCGTGCAAACAGCAATGCAGCTATCAGGGAGCCTTATAAGGCAGCATAATAAGCTACAGAGCTGATGCACAAAAATATAGCCTCCACTGGCTCTGCAAACAAATGGTGGTGTTGGACAGTGGAAATCGCTACAGCACAAGCAGTTTTGGGGCTTAATCTTCCCTCCCTAACTATATCCCTTCTTCTGATGAAGCTGCGGCAACCTCTCCCTATTCTACGATCGGCAGAAGTAAGTTGGCGGTCGGCATGGACGCCCCTTTATAGCTCCTGTGATGCCGCAGAAAGCAAGCCAATCACTGTCATGCCCTTCTCTAAGATGGTGAGGACCGAGACCTATGTCATCAGGCTGCCCACACTCCGCGTCCTCCTTCATTGGCTGAAAAATGGCGCTGAAAGCGTCATACGAAACGCAACATTGGCACGAAGATCGCTGACCTCATAGCCAATCCCACACTAGGATCGGGTCGGGTTTCATGAAACCCGACTTTGCTGAAAGTCAGCGATTTTTGAATTTGTCCGATTCATTTCGCTCAACCCTAGTGGTATCCCGTTCCTCCCTGCAAAGTGGAACAGGAAACTATGTGTCATGGATGGGCATGTTTCTTTTACTCTAGCTACAGGAGCAGTCACACCTGCCTCAGGTTCTCGGCATGTGCATGCACCATCATCAGCACTTCCACTTCTCTGTCTGTTACCGCAAGTCTGATGAAGGCTGCACTGTAAAAATAGCAGCCGAAACGCATTGTTAGGGCTGGAGGAATGCACCAAGTATATTTAGATATTATTATTGGTGCGTTCGCAGCCCGGGGTCAACCGTGCAGGAGACCAACCTGCTGCTAGCAAATGTGGCGGTAGAAGAAAACTCTGTTACTTCACAGAGTCGAACAGAAGGGAAAACGCTGTGCTCTGTTAGCATCACAGGGGAACACAGCTGCCTAACAGAGCAAAAGCAATCAGTGGTCAGAGAGTAGCAAGCACACAAACACCTCCACTCCGGTGGAGCCGGAATTCTAATGGCTTTTCGCCAGCCCTAAATTCACTATACAAACTCCTCACCGGAGGTGCCAGTATTCTAGTGGCTTATTTCAGCCGGATCCTGAAAACAAGCAGACAAGACCACTGAGTAGCTAAAGTTCATAACATAAGCTGATACTAGCGCATGGCCATGCGGCCATGCGAACCTTTTATAGCTGCAACAAATTCAGGACCATCCTAGAGGACCAATGGGAGCTGCCACAGTACCTGAGCATGTGACCCCCGACCTCCAATGAGAGGTCTTACCCTTGGCATGATTAGAGGGGGAAAAGCAGGACTTAGTCCCAGATATGTCTGCTCGCCGCTGACCAGTACTGGCTACTAGAGTTGAGCGACCTTGACCTTTTTAGAGTCGAGCCGGGTTTTGCGAAACCCGACTATGTCCAAAGTCGGGTCGAGTGAAATCGGCCGATTATGACGTAAAGTCGGGATCGACCGAAACACGAAACCCAATGCAAGTCAATGGGGCAGCATAGTCGGCAGTGAGTGGGGGCCAGGAAAACACCTAGAGTGCCCATTTTAATGTCAAAACCATCCATTCTTCTTAATGAAGCTTGTCAAGCGTAATTTACCTTATAATAATTGGAAGGCATTTGAAATTGGGGGTCATTTGGCTAAAGTTGTGGGGGGTAGGGCTGGTTCAAGTAATTAGTGGGCCCAGGAAATCTGGACCACGTCACGGCAGTGGAGCAGGGAGAGGTAAGTATTTCAACTTTGCAAGTGCTGTGAACCTGAGCAAGCAGGGGGGGGCCCACTCGTTGGCATTGGCACTGGCACAGGGCCCCTCAAAGTACAGCGGTGTGTTTGCACGGCGGAGGCGCCTCCCACCGGCAGCAACACTTTTGCGTACTATGAGAGGCCCTGTGCCAGTGACGTCGCCAACTAGTATTCCTCCCCCCACCTGATGAAGGAACCTGCACTTTCATCTGCACCTTCCTCTTTGTCCCCGTGTAAGGTGGTATGGTATGCGGGAAGAGCAACCTGACTTTCAGCAGGGTCACAATGTTGTTGTGTAGCGTGCACGGGGAATGTTGCGTTATGGGTCAATGTACCAACAGACTCATCTATCACTGGCTGGGCAATGGGCACGATGAAGTGGAAACACAGATATAGGCCCAAAGAAGAAAGTGGGCTAAATGCAGTTCAAAATTGGTAACACAGGAATAACCAGGGGGCATTGCAGTGGAGGACAACTGGAATGAGAGGCTGACACAGAGAGTAGGGCCAAATCAGTAAGTAGTCGAAATGCAGTTCAAAATTGGCAACCGTAGTAAACAGGCGGCACAGCTTTGTTCAGTGGAGGAGAACAGCAAGGAGTGGCAGACACCGATAGTAGGCCCCAACCCAACTAGTAGGCCAAATGCAGTCTAACATTAACAACTACTTAACGAGAGGCTGAAAATGGAATTTCAGGACAGGAAACCAGGAGAACAGCAAGGAGTGGCAGACACCGATAGTAGGCCCCAAACCAACTAGTACGCCAAATGCAGTTGTTCCATTTAACCACAATTTAATGAGAGCCTGAAGATAGAAGCTCAGGAAAGGCAACCTGGGGAACACCTTGGAGTGTAACACACCATCTCTCTCCACCCCATACCCATTTTTTAGGCCTAATGCAGTGTACTTTTCTACAACTACTAAACGAGAGTCGGAAGACCGAAGCAATGGCAAGGAAACCTGGGGAACACCTTGGAGTGTAACACACCATCTCTCTCCACCCCATTCCCCATTTTTTAGGCCTAATGCAGCCTACTTTCCGACACCTACTAAACGAGAGCATGAAGATCGAAGCTCAGGAAAGGCAACCTGGGGAACACCTTGGAGTGTAACACACCATCTCTCTCCACCCCATACCCATTTTGTAGGCCTAATGCAGCGTACTTTTCTACAACTACTAAACGAGAGCATGAAGATCGAAGCTCAGGAAAGGCAACCTGGGGAACACCTTGGAGTGTAACACAACCTCTCTCTACACCACGGAAGGGCTGATTCTTAGGAAGGAAGGCTGTTGTAAATAAGCATTGCGCGTCCGAGGGTGATTATATTCTTATTCGGTATCTACTCACCCTCGGACGCGCCATGCTTCTTGATTTGTAATTAATGTTTATTTGCAATGTGCTTTTGACTTACTCAATTATTTTTTTAATTATTGATTTTATTACATTAATAGTTTAACATCTTATTGGAAATAATTTAAAGGAGACGCGACAGGACAACACTCGGTGGATGCCATATCTGTGTTAACAACTCCAAAAAAATTTCAGTTAACTTCTTGCAGGAGAAAGTAATTGTAGCTGTTGGACCTTTTTAGAACAGTTCCAGATTTTTGTTGTGTGTTTGTTTTTATTGTTAAAATGTCTGCATTTGAGATCTCAACACGATCTTATTTTTTATAATCAAATTAATTTTTTTTATATTTAACCCCTTCATGACCAGGGGATTTTTCGTTTTTCCGTGTTCGTTTTTCGCTCCCCTCCTTCCCAGAGCCATAACTTTTTTATTTTTCCGTCAATTTGGCCATGTGAGGGCTTATTTTTTGCGGGACGAGTTGTACTTTTGAACGACATCATTGGTTTTAGCATGTCGTGTACTAGAAAACGGGAAAAAAATTCCAAGTGCGGTGAAATTGCAAAAAAAGTGCAATCCCACATTGGTTTTTTGTTTGGCTTTTTTGCTAGGTTCACTAAATGCTAAAAATGACCTGCCATTATGATTCTCCAGGTCATTACGAGTTCATAGACACCAAACATGACTAGGTTATTTTTTATCTAAGTGGTGAAAAAAAATTCCAAACTTTGCTAAAAAAAAAAAAAAAAAAATTGCGCCATTTTCCGATACTCGTAGCGTCTCCATTTTTCGTGATCTGGGGTCGGTTGAGGGCTTATTTTTTGCGTGCCGAGATGACGTTTTTAATGATAGCATTTCGGTGCAGATACATTCTTTTGATCGCCCGTTATTGCATTTTAATGCAATGTCGCGGCGACCAAAAAAACGTAATTCTGGCGTTTCGAGTTTTTTTCCCGCTACGCTGTTTAGCGATCAGGTTAATACTTTTTTTTATTTGATAGATCGGGCAATTCTGAGCGCGGCGATACCAAATATGCGTAGATTTGATATTTTTTTTATTGATTTATTTTGATTGGGGCGAAAGGGGGGTGATTTAAACTTTTATGTTTTTTTTATTTTTTTCACATTTTTTTAAACTTTTTTTTTTAACTTTTGCCATGCTTCAATAGCCTCCATGAGAGGCTAGAAGCAGGCACAAGCCGATCGGCTCTGCTACATAGCAGCGATCTGCTGATCGCTGCTATGTAGCAGAATTGCACGTGTGCTGTGAGCGCCGACCACAGGGTGGCGCTCACAGCGACGGGCAATCAGTAACCATAGAGGTCTCAAGGACCTCTATGGCTACAATGGAGACGCATCGCCGACCCCCGGACATGTGACGGGGGTCGGCGATGACGTCATTTCCGGCCGCCCGGCCGGAAGCGGTAGTTAAATGCCGCTGTCTGCGTTTGACAGCGGCATTTAACTAGTTAATAGGTGCGGGCAGATCGCGATTCTGCCCGCGCCTATTACGGGCACATGTCAGCTGTTCAAAACAGCTGACATGTCCCGGCTTTGGTGCGGGCTCACCGCGGAGCCCTGCATCAAAGCAGGGGAGCCGGCATCGGACGGTATAGTACGTCCGATGCCGGTAAGGGGTTAATGATGTTGGTTCAAGGGGTACACGGGCAGCAATAGACAGGTCAGTGGAGGCCTAGTGGAAGGAGTGACGGCAGACAGGCATCAAAGGCCTAACATTGGGCTGGCTGTAGGCAAGTTAAAATTGGTTCCAGGGGAACACGGCCATCAGTGGCCTGGTCAGTGTAGTTGTAGTTGAAAGAACGGGACGCAGACAGGCTTCGAAGGCCTAACATAACAAACTTGGGCTGGCTGTAGGCACTTTTAAATTTGTTCCAGGGGTACATGGGCAGCAGTGTATGGTCAGTGGAAGTCTAGTGGAAGGAGTGACGGCAGACAGGCTTCGAAGGCCTAACATAACAAACTTGGGCTGGCTGTAGGCACTTTTAAATTGGTTCCAGGGGTACACGGGCAGCAGTGGTCTGGTCTGTGGAAGTCTAGTGGAAGGAGTGACCGCAGACAGGCTTCGAAGGCCTAACATAACAAACTTGGGCTGGCTGTAGGCACTTTTAAATTGGTTCCAGGGGTACACGGGCAGCAGTGGTCTGGTCAGTGGAAGTCTAGTGGAAGGAGTGACCGCAGACAGGCTTCCAAAGCCTAACATAACAAACTTGGGCTGGCTGTAGGCACTTTTAAATTGGTTCCAGGGGTACACGGGCAGCAGTGGTCTGGTCAGTGGAAGTCTAGTGGAAGGAGTGACCGCAGACAGGCTTCCAAGGCCTAACATAACAAACTTGGGCTGGCTGTAGGCACTTTTAAATTGGTTCCAGGGGTACACGGGCAGCAGTGGTCTGGTCTGTGGAAGTCTAGTGGAAGGAGTGACCGCAGACAGGCTTCGAAGGCCTAACATAACAAACTTGGGCTGGCTGTAGGCACTTTTAAATTGGTTCCAGGGGTACACGGGCAGCAGTGGTCTGGTCAGTGGAAGTCTAGTGGAAGGAGTGACCGCAGACAGGCTTCGAAGGCCTAACATAACAAACTTGGGCTGGCTGTAGGCACTTTTAAATTGGTTGCAGGGGTACACGGGCAGCAGTGGTCTGGTCAGTGGAAGTCTAGTGGAAGGAGTGACCGCAGACAGGCTTCGAAGGCCTAACATAACAAAATTGGGCTGGCTGTAGGCACTTTTAAATTGGTTCCAGGGGTACATGGGCAGCAGTGTATGGTCAGTGGAAGTCTAGTGGAAGGAGTGACGGCAGACAGGCTTCGAAGGCCTAACATAACAAAATTGGGCTGACTGTAGGCACTTTTAAATTGGTTCCAGGGTAACACGGCCAGCAGTGGCCTGGTCAGTGTAGTAGTTGTAGAAAGAAGGGACCGCAGACAGGCTTCGAAGGCCTAACATAACAAAAATGTCAAAACAATGGTATTGTCAGTGCCAGGCATTGAAGGATGTCAGCGCCTAGACTACACATTGGTGAAGCTGTGAGAGATAATTTTGCTAGTGGTAGAGCACTGTTTGAGCTGGGGGGGGAACTGTCTTGTGGCCGGCGGTACAGGCCCAGGGCCCCTCATATTACAATGGTGTGTCTGACGTTGGGTGCGCACCACCACCGCCAGAGACACTTTATTGTACTATGAGGGACCCAGTGGCAGTGCCGTCGACCAAAAGCGGCCACACCCACCTCTTCAGACAAACAGCACTCTCAAGGGTCCAAGCGCAAAGTGGCGATAGCACGGCCCCGTGTGGGGAGTTTGGCCATTTCGTGAGGTGGAAACATGTCGTATGCTGGACAATCAGGTGAAGAAAATTACGAGATTGGAAAAGTCATTCAGAATAGTCCACAGGCAAGACCTTTTCATAGGAAAGCTAGGTGTCAGCCGGGCAGGGTGGGGCAAAAGATTTTGAAATCCAGTTGTGGTTCATTTTAATGAAGGTTAGATCATCTACATTTTGGGTAGCCAGACGAGTCCTTTTTTCTGTTAGTATTGAACCTGCAGCACTGAATACTCTTTCTGATAGGACACTAGCTGCCGGGCAAGCAAGCTCCTGCAATGCATATTCTGCCAATTCTGGCCAGGTGTCTAATTTGGATGCCCAGTAATCAAATGGGAATGACGGTTGAGGGAGAACATCGATAAGGGATGAAAAATAGTTTGTAACCATACTGGACAAATGTTGTCTCCTGTCACTTTGAATTGATGCTGCAGTACCTGTCCTGTCTGCGGTCATAGAAAAATCACTCCACAACCTGGTCAGAAAACCCCTCTGGCCAACGCCACTTCTGATTTCTGCCCCTCTAACACCTCTGGTCTGCTGGCCCCTGGAGCTCGTGTGAGAACGATCACGGGCGCTGTGTGCAGGGAATGCCAGAAGCAAACGGTCAACAAGAGTTGATTGTTTTGTTGCTAATATTAGTTCCAAGTTCTCATGTGGCATAATATTTTGCAATTTGCCTTTATAGTGAGGATCAAGGAGGCAGGCCAACCAGTAATCGTCATCGTTCATCATTTTTGTAATGCGTGTGTCCCTTTTGAGTATACGCAAGGCATAATCCGCCATGTGGGCCAAAGTTCCCGTTGTCAAATCTGCGGTTGTGCTTGGTTGAGGGGCAGTTGCAGGCAAATCTACGTCACTTGTGTCCCTCAAAAAACCAGAACCCGGCCTTGCCACGCCACCAATTTCCCGTGCCCCCGGGAAAGCTTCCTCATTAAAAATATACTCATCCCCATCATCCTCCTCATCCTCCACCTCCTCTTCGCCCGGTACCTCGTCATGTACACTGCCCTGACCAGACAATCGCTGACTGTCATCAAGGCTTTCCTCTTCCTCAGCTGCAGACGCCTGATCCTTTATGTGCGTCAAACTTTGCATCAGCAGACGCATTAGGGGGATGCTCATGCTTATTATGGCGTTGTCTGCACTAACCAGCCGTGTGCATTCCTCAAAACACTGAAGGACTTGACACATGTCTTGAATCTTCGACCACTGCACACCTGACAACTCCATGTCTGCCATCCTACTGCCTGCCCGTGTATGTGTATCCTCCCACAAAAACATAACAGCCCGCCTCTGTTCGCACAGTCTCTGAAGCATGTGCAGTGTTGAGTTCCACCTTGTTGCAACGTCTATGATTAGGCGATGCTGGGGAAGGTTCAAAGAACGCTGATAGGTCTGCATACGGCTGGAGTGTACAGGTGAACGGCGGATATGTGCGCAAAGTCCACGCACTTTGAGGAGCAGGTCGGATAACCCCGGATAACTTTTCAGGAAGCACTGCACCACCAGGTTTAATGTGTGAGCCAGGCAAGGAATGTGTTTCAGTTGGGAAAGGGAGATGGCAGCCATGAAATTCCTTCCGTTATCACTCACTACCTTGCCTGCCTCAAGATCTACAGTGCCCAGCCACGACTGCGTTTCTTGCTGCAAGAACTCGGACAGAACTTCCGCGGTGTGTCTATTGTCGCCCAAACACTTCATAGCCAATACAGCCTGCTGACGTTTGCCAGTAGCTGCCCCATAATGGGAGACCTGGTGTGCAACAGTGGCAGGTGCGGATGGAGTGTTTGTGCGACTGCGGTCTGTGGACGAGCTCTTGCTTCTGCAGGAGGACGAGGAGGAGGAGGAGGAGGAGGGGGTGCGAACGGCTACAGACAACTGTTTACTAGACCGTGGGCTAGGCAGAACTGTCCCAAACTTGCTGTCCCCTGTGGACCCTGAATCCACCACATTTACCCAGTGTGCCGTGATGGACATGTAACGTCCCTGGCCATGCCTACTGGTCCATGCATCTGTTGTCAGGTGCACCTTTGTGCTCACAGATTGCCTGAGTGCATGGACGATGCGCTCTTTAACATGCTGGTGGAGGGCTGGGATGGCTTTTCTGGAAAAAAAGTGTCGACTGGGTAGCTCGTAGCGTGGTACAGCGTAGTCCATCAGGTCTTTGAAAGCTTCGCTTTCAACTAACCGGTAGGGCATCATCTCTAACGAGATTAGTCTAGCTATGTGGGCGTTCAAACCCTGTGTACGCGGATGCGAGGCTAAGTATTTCCTTTTTCTAACCATAGTCTCATGTAGGGTGAGCTGGACTGGAGAGCTGGAGATCGTGGAACTAGCGGGGGTGCCGGTGGACATGGCAGACTGAGAGACGGTGGGAGATGGTATTGTTGCCGCCGGTGCCCTAGATGCAGTGTTTCCTACTACGAAACTGGTGATTCCCTGACCCTGACTGCTTTGGCCTGGCAAAGATACCTGCACAGATACAGCAGGTGGTGCGCTAAATGGTGGTCCTACACTGCCGGAATGGATGTTGCGTTGATGACTAGCTTCATTGGCCGAGGGTGCAACAACCTTAAGGGACGTTTGGTAGTTAGTCCAAGCTTTCAAATGCATGGTGGTTAAATGTCTATGCATGCAACTAGTATTGAGACTTTTCAGATTCTGACCTCTGCTTAAGGAAGTAGAACATTTTTGACAGATGACTTTGCGCTGATCAATTGGATGTTGTTTAAAAAAATGCCAGACTGCACTCTTTCTAGCATCGGATACCTTTTCAGGCATTGCAGACTGAGCTTTAACCGGATGGCCACGCTGTCCTCCACCAGGTTTTGGCTTTGCCACGCGTTTTGGGCAAGATACGGGCCCGGCAGATGGAACCTGTGGCGATGTTGATGCCTGCTGCGGCCCCTCCTCCTCCTCTGCTTCAGAACTGCTGCCGCCTGCACCCTGTTCCCCCAATGGCTGCCAATCGGGGTCAAGAACTGGGTCATCTAATAACTCTTCTTGTACCTCCTGTGCAACTTCGTCTGTGTCACCGTGTCGTTCGGTGGTATAGCGTTCGTGATGGGGCAACATAGTCTCATCAGGGTCTGATTCTTGATCAGCACCCTGCGAGGGCAATGTTGTGGTCTGAGTCAAAAGACCAGCATAGTAGTCTGGCTGTGGCTGTGCGTCAGTGCACTCCATGTCAGATTCAACTTGTAATGGGCATGGACTGTTAACTGCTTCACTTTCTAAGCCAGGGACGGTATGTGTAAAGAGCTCCATGGAGTAACCCGTTGTGTCGCCTGCTGCATTCTTCTCTGTTGTTGTTTTTGCTGAAGAGGACAAGGAAGTGACTTGTCCCTGACCGTGAACATCCACTAACGACGCGCTGCTTTTACTTTTACCAGTTTCACGAGAGGAGGCAAAAGAGCTAGAGGCTGAGTCAGCAAGATAAGCCAAAACTTGCTCTTGCTGCTCCGGCTTTAAAAGCGGTTTTCCTAATCCCAGAAAAGGGAGCGTTCGAGGCCTTGTGTAGCCGGACGACGAACCTGGCTCCACAGCTCCAGACTTAGGTGCAATATTTTTTTCCCCACGACCACCTGATGCTCCACCACTACCACTACCCTCATTACCAGCTGACAATGAACGCCCCCGGCCACGACCTCTTCCACTAGACTTCCTCATTGTTTTAAAAACGTAACCAAACTAACGTTATTTGTTGCAGTCACACAACTTACACGGTGAGCTATAACTTCAGTATGATTTAGCTACCCCTTTACAGGTTGGTGAGACCACAGCGAAAATCAGGCCCAATGTTACACACTCTGTTTTTGGTGGCTGCAAATTAGAGAGATGCCCCACACGCAGGACTGTCACTGAAGCACAAATGTTAATATTAATGTCACACTATTATTTTTTTTTTATTTTTATTTTTTTCAGGAACACTTTAGAAACCCCCCAAAAAAAAAAAAAATAGATTTTTGCAGGGAGAATTTAGAAAACAAATGTAACAAACTATATGCTTTCTATGGGCCACTGAGTGAGAGATGACGCACACAGGAATCAGGAGTGGCACACAAGCCCAGAGGCCAATATTTTTCTACCAATGATTGATGGAGTTATTTTCTCTGGTAGATTTTGGAACCCAAATCAAGGAAAAAAAATATAGGCTTTCTATGGACCACAATTGGAGAGAGAGAGAGAGAGAGATGGCACACCCAGGAGTCAAGACTGGCACACAAGCAGAAAGGCCAATATTAATCTCCCATTTTTTTTTGGGGTTTGTTTTTTTTTTTTTTTTTTTTTCAGGGAGACTTTAGAAAAAAAAATAATAAAAAAAATATGATTTTATCAGGAAGAATTTAGAAACCAAATAAAATAAAATGATTTTTTCAGGGAGAATTTATAAAACAAATAAAAACAAAAATAGGCGTTCTATGGCCCACTGACTGAGAGATGACGCACACAGGAGTCAGGAGTGGCACACAAGCCCAGAGGCCAATATTTTTCTACCAATGATTGATGTAGTTATTTTCTCTGGTAGATTTTGGAACCCAAATCAAGGAAAAAAAATATAGGCTTTCTATGGACCACAATTGGAGAGAGAGAGAGAGAGAGAGAGAGAGATGGCACACCCAGGAGTCAAGACTGGCACACAAGCAGAAATGCCAATATTAATCTCCCACTGTTTTTTTTGTTTGTTTTTTTTTTTTTTTTTTTCAGGGAGACTTTAGAAAAAAAAATAATAAAAAAAATATGATTTTATCAGGAAGAATTTAGAAACCAAATAAAATAAAATGATTTTTTCAGGGAGAATTTATAAAACAAATAAAACCAAAAATAGGCGTTCTATGGCCCACTGACTGAGAGATGACGCACACAGGAGTCAAGACTGGCACACAAGCAGAAAGGCCAATATTAATCTCCCACTGTTTTTTTTTTTTTTTTTTTTTTTTCAGGGAGACTTTAGAAAAAAAAATAATTAAAAAAATATGATTTTATCAGGAAGAATTTAGAAACCAAATAAAATAAAATGATTTTTTCAGGGAGAATTTATAAAACTAATAAAACAAAAAATAGGCGTTCTATGGCCCACTGAGTGAGAGATGACGCACACAGGAGTCAAGACTGGCACACAAGCAGAAAGGCCAATATTAATCCCCCACTGTTTTTTTTGTTTGTTTTTTTTTTTGTTTTGTTTTTTTCAGGGAGACTTTAGAAAAAAAATAATAAAAAAAATATGATTTTATCAGGAAGAATTTAGAAACCAAATAAAATAAAATGATTTTTTCAGGGAGAATTTAGAAAACAAATAAAACCAAAAATAGGCGTTCTATGGCCCACTGACTGAGAGAGAGAGAGAGATGGCACGCTTAGTACTGGCACACAAGCCCAAAGGGCAATATTAATCTCCCTTTTTTTTTCAGGGAGAATTTCTAAAACCCAAAAAAAAAAAAAAAATAGGCTTTCTATGGCCCACTATTTGTGAGAGAGATGGGACGCTCAGGACTGGCACAGATGGCACGCTCAGGACTGGCACAGAAGCCCAGAGGCCAATATTAATCTCCCTTTTTTTTCTGGGAGAATTTATAAAACCAAAAAAATATTTAAATAGGCTTTCTATGGCCCACTATTTGTGAGAGAGATGGCACGCTCAGGACTGGCACAGATGGCACGCTCACAACTGGCACACAAGCCCAGAGGCCAATATTAATCTCCCTTTTTTTCAGGGAGAATTTATAAAACCAAAAAAAAAATTAAATAGGCTTTCTATGGCCCACTATTTGTGAGAGAGATGGCACGCTCAGGACTGGCACAGATGGCACGCTCACAACTGGCACACAAGCCCAGAGGCCAATATTAATCTCCCTTTTTTCAGGGAAAATTTATAAAACCAAAAAAAAAATTAAATAGGCTTTCTATGGCCCACTATTTGTGAGAGAGATGGCACGCTCAGGACTGGCACAGATGGCACGCTCACAACTGGCACACAACCCCAGAGGCCAATATTAATCTCCCTTTTTTTCAGGGAGAATTTATTAAACCAAAAAAAAAAATTAAATAGGCTTTCTATGGCCCACTATTTGTGAGAGAGATGGCACGCTCAGGGCTGGCACAGATGGCACGCTCACAACTGGCACACAAGCCCAGAGGCCAATATTAATCTCCCTTTTTTCAGGGAAAATTTATAAAACCAAAAAAAAAATTAAATAGGCTTTCTATGGCCCACTATTTGTGAGAGAGATGGCACGCTCAGGACTGGCACAGATGGCACGCTCACAACTGGCACACAAGCCCAGAGGCCAATATTAATCTCCCTTTTTTTCAGGGAGAATTTATAAAACAAAAAAAAAAATTAAATAGGCTTTCTATGGCCCACTATTTGTGAGAGAGATGGCACGCTCAGGGCTGGCACAGATGGCACGCTCAGGACTGGCACACAAGCCCAGAGGCCAATATTAATCTCCCTTTTTTTCAGGGAGAATTTATAAAACCCAAAAAAAAATAAAATAGGCTTTCTATGGCCCACTATTTGTGAGAGAGATGGCACGCTCAGGACTGGCACAGATGGCACGCTCACAACTGGCACACAAGCCCAGAGGCCAATATTAATCTCCCTTTTTTCAGGGAGAATTTATAAAACAAAAAAAAAAATTAAATAGGCTTTCTATGGCCCACTATTTGTGAGAGAGATGGCACGCTCAGGGCTGGCACAGATGTCACGCTCAGGACTGGCACACAAGCCCAGAGGCCAATATTAATCTCCCTTTTTTTCAGGGAGAATTTATAAAACCCAAAAAAAAATAAAATAGGCTTTCTATGGCCCACTATTTGTGAGAGAGATGGCACACTCAGGACTGGCACACAAGCCCAAAGGCCCATATTAATCTCCCACTGTATTTTTATCAGGGAGAATTTATACACCCCACAAAAAAAAATACAGAAAAATGAAAAGGCTTTCTATGGCCCACTATGTGAGAGAGATGGCACACACAGGGATGGCACTCTAGCAGAAATGCCAAATTGCCAATCTTAATCTCCCACCAAAAAAAAAACAAAAAAAAAAACAGGGAATGTCCTACAATTACTATCTCCCTGCCTGCAGTAATCTCAGCCAGGTATGGCAGGCAGCTACTATCTCCCTGCCTGCAGTAATCTCAGCCAGGTATGGCAGGCAGCAATAAGGAGTGGACTGATGCACAAATGAAATAAAAAGTGTGGACAAACAAAAAAGATAGCTGTGCAGAAAGGAAGGAACAAGAGGATTTGTGCTTTGAAAAAAGCAGTTGGTTTGCACAGCGGCGTACACACAGCAATGCAGCTATCAGGGAGCCTTCTAGGGCAGCCCAATGAGCTACAGCGCTGAGGGGAAAAAAAAAAAAATAACTTCCACTGTCCCTGCACACCGAGGGTGGTGTTGGACAGTGCAAATCGCTGCAGCACAAGCGGTTTTGTGGTTAATGGACCCTGCCTAACGCTATCCCTGCTTCTGACAAAGCGGCAGCAACCTCTCCCTAAGCTCAGATCAGCAGCAGTAAGATGGCGGTCGGCGGGAATGCCTCTTTATAGCCCCTGTGACGTCGCAGACAGCAAGCCAATCACTGCAATGCCCTTCTCTAAGATGGTGGGGACCAGGACCTATGTCATCACGCTGCCCACACTCTGCGTTTACCTTCATTGGCTGAGAAATGGCGCTTTTCGCGTCATTGAAACGCGACTTTGGCGCGAAAGTCGCGTACCGCATGGCCGACCCCGCACAGGGGTCGGATCGGGTTTCATGAAACCCCGACTTAGCCAAAAGTCGGCGACTTTTGAAAATGTTCGACCCGTTTCGCTCAACCCTACTGGCTACAATGGCTGAGCCTGGAAAGGCAGCAGTAACCATCCGCACAGTATCAGGCTGAGACCGACGTCTCGGCTGAGCAGGCTCCATTGCGGCTGGAGAAGAATGGGAGACTGCAGCGGAGATGGTTTGAGATTTCACCTGTGCAGAGGCGGGACCTCGACCCCTAACACGCGTTGTACTATAATTTAAAAATATAATTTATTTATTTACTTTTTTCCTTTTTATGTTTTGAGAAAATAAATGAATTTTTATTAACATTTTTCACTGGAAGTGGATGCATTCAAAAAATCAAAAGGTGCTTATGCCACATTTGCTTGGAGTTTATTTTCCCTTTGAAACCGCAAGTCTGATGGATTTTCTTTTTGCCTTCTGTATGGAAACCAGGTTTTTCTTTGCCTGTAGCATGCAAAGCAGTTTTTTAGATTATTATATTTGTAAATTAAAACAAACAACGTTAAACTATATGAATGACAAATTCAATCCAGCAATTTTTTTTATGATTTTTTTTGAGTTTTGCCTGAGAATCTCTCTCATGCAAAAGTAACAGGTCTAGCAAAATCTTCATGCAAAAAAATAGGATGGCGTTCCAGCTTCTTGAAATCCAAAATGTTGTTTGAAAATGATTAATAGTAGATGGTAGAAGAAGGTTCACATATTAAGTATGCTTTTCTAAAGCTCAAAGCGCCCTTTATCAAAGCTAAACATGTTAGGTCTTAAAGGGATTTTATACAATGTGTAACCAATAGGACTTTTGAGCCTAAATCACATGCCTAATATGCAATTAAATTAAACTAGACATCAGACAAAATAAAATAAAACAAAAAAAAACAAGAGACTCAAAAATAATTATCCCGCAGGATGACAAATTCCCAGGTAAAAATTCCAGAAAGCCTTTCTGGTCATCAACTGTCTCTTGGTATCCCCTCCTCGGTGAGTTTATGATTCTCTCAATCCCAGATTTTCTGAGCGATGTTGTGCATCTTTCATGACAATTAATAAAGTGCTTGGATGCAAATGTAATAGTGCGATTAGAACTAGAAAGAAAAACAATATCAGTTATATGTTCCGAAATTCTAACTTTTAAATTCTGTGTGCTACAACCGATATACCTCAAATTGCACTCCATGCATTTAATCATGTATACCACATATCTAGAATTGTAATGTATGTATTGTAGAATTCTATAATATCAAAAACACAAAAAGAAAAGAGACATACCAAAAGCCTGGGGAACACCCTGGAATGTAAGTATATATAGAAAAAGTTTATTTATTAAAGTCCAAACAACACATACCACATGAAAAATAGTTAAATAAAAACATAAGCATTAAAAACACCAATAATGGAGACCACCCCAAAGAGAAAAAGGGGAAATAAAGACCCCTTGGACCCCACACAATGGGTCTGATATGCACAATACAGATATTACACTCAATAATTCAATAGCTATACAACAAATAATTGTAGGACATGATGAAAAGTGCTGGTAATGCTGGTGTGGGAAACAGAAGTATTATGCCCACAAGACAAATGAAGGCCAGTACACCAATTGGCTAGATGCTAACAGGGATAAAATATTACCCTATATATAAATATAGAAGGCCCACTAAAAATAAGTGGACCCTATATAACCAGTCAAACTTGTCCAGCAACCAGGAAAAGGGGAATATATATAAATATACCACACTTATATAACTAGAATACATATGATGTATGAGACTGAAACCTGCTGCTCGGATAGATGCCAATATGCCCGGCACAATTAAATATATTGTGTAAAAACAGCAGAAGAAAAAGGTACATGTACCCATCGAAAAAAACCATGAAAATGAAGTGCTGCTTGAAAATAATAATAATAAACCAATATCAAAAATTATAACTACAGTCTACAGCACATATACATGGAGAAAGGATGGTATTACCATTCCTTACCCCTGATGAAGCCACGGCTGTGGCGACACGCGTCGGGTTCTTAACCCCCCCTGGACCTCTCTTTGGGTCTTGCACACCTCTTTGTTTGGACATGAATGATGGGACTTGCAGCGTGACTTTGTTGGTTGGCAGCCGTCATCAGTCATCTTAGGCTGCTTTGCCACGCTCTTACAGGTCATGTATCCACCCTTTCTCCATGTACATGTGCTGTAGACTGTAGTTATAATTTTTGATATTGGTTTATTATTATTATTTTCAAGCAGCACTTCATTTTCATGGTTTTTTTCGGTGGGTACATGTACCTTTTTCTTCTGCTGTTTTTACACAATATATTTAATTGTGCCGGGCATATTGGCATCTATCCGAGCTGCAGGTTTCAGTCTCATACATCATATGTATTCTAGTTATATAAGTGTGGTATATTTATATATATACCCCTTTTCCTGGTTGCTGGACAAGTTTGACTGGTTATATAGGGTCCACTTATTTTTAGTGGGCCTTCTATATTTATATATAGCGTAATATTTTATCCCTGTTAGCATCTAGCCAATTGGTGTACTGGCCTTCATTTGTCTTGTGGGCATAATACTTCTGTTTCCCACACCAGCATTACCAGCACTTTTCATCATGTCCTACAATTATTTGTTGTATAGCTATTGAATTATTGAGTGTAATATCTGTATTGTGCATATCAGACCCATTGTTTGTGGTCCAAGGGGTCTTTATTTCCCCCTTTTCTCTTTGGGGTGGTCTCCATTATTGGTGTTTTTAATGCTTATGTTTTTATTTAACTATTTTTCATGTGGTATGTGTTGTTTGGACTTTAATAAATAAACTTTTTCTATATATACTTACATTCCAGGGTGTTCCCCAGGCTTTTGGTATGTCTCTTTTCTTTTTGTGTTTTTGATACTCTATTTTTGACATACTTCTGGGCAGATCCCCTTTATTATTTTTGTGTGGTTACTACTGTTGATGGTGCCCTCCTTTTTTGTTTTTGCTCTCTGGTAGAATTCTATAATGTTCTGTATTGTCAGTTTTGGAAAAAGTGTGCGTTACTGCAGAATATTTACATATCTCAAACCTCCACATTTGAAAAAACCCAGATGACGCAAGCACATTTTGTGCTTATTAATAGACTTAAAAAAGCTGGGGGAGATAATATTTCCCAGCAAAGTTGCACTTTTGGCACGACAAGACAACCCAGTTCTATTATAGTTGATGGAGTGACATTCTCTTATAATATGGGAATGTATTTTTCAATCAATTATTTTATTTTAGTGAATTGACAGCTTTAATGAATAGTAATAATTGGTTTATTCCCTGCGGCAGATTTTATTTTTTGCTTATTGGTGATTAAATCCTGCCGATTTTTGTTTTTTACAACATTTCAAGCCCTACTGAAAGTCCACAGAAGATAACCCCTTCTCTTTAATAATTTATTACAGCAAAGTCTCTTCTCCTCCTTCAGATTAGTGGCATCACTGAAATTCCAAGTGATGCGTGGCTTACCTACCAGTATGGATTTGACTGTATGATCAGGATGGCTGCTTTGGGCATGCAGTATAGTGTTAAATACAAAAAACAAGCGCTGGTTTAGTGGGTATATGTTTAGGAGAAAAAATAGAAAAGAACAAAAACCTTAATAAAATGTGACTTTTATTTACTTTACTTTAGTTAAGAGTGGTAATTCACAGATTCATTAGAGAATAAAGAAAAATAAAACACCTTCCAAGCCCTTTAAATTAGGGAGATGTTTGGAATGAAAATTGTGTTGCTGGGATTACGTGTTATATGCTAAATCAATCCTCCATTGACCCTGATTGGTCCCTTTAAACTTTAGTCCTACCTGACAGCGGAGGTTGGCACCCTAAAATTTGATGTGGTGCCCCCTGCTCAATGTCGTCAATTCCTTGAAATCCCTACATGTCCCTATTAGTGATGAGCGAGTGTACTCATTACTCGAGTTTTCCGAGCATGCTCGGGAGTGTTCGAGTATTTTGGGCATGCTCATAGATTATGTTTGAGTGACCGCAGCTGCATAATTTGCAGCTACTAGACAGCCTTAATGCACGTGGGGATTCCCTAACAAACAGGCAATCTCTGCATGCGTTCAGATTGTCTAGCAGTGGCAAACCATGGGGGGACACAGACATAATCTACGAGCATGCCCAAAATACTCGGAGAACACCCGAGCATGCTTGGAAAACTCGAGTATCGAGTAGACTCACTCATCACTAGTCCCTATGTTAAAGAGCTATAGCAACAAATCAAAATGCATACCATTAGATTGTCTATGGTGTCACTAGACTCTGTCTCTAAGGAAGGCTATATATATATATATCTCAATATAGCTATACTATAAGGCTTATTATTGCTGGATTGCTTCCAAAAATATACTGCATATGTATTGGAGCAGTCCTTCCAGCCTTTAAGTCTAAATAGCTGTCCATCACAGTAGTAGTCAAAACTCATATATTGCAAAAATAAACTAGTTGCTAGGGTGGACCTATCAGCTAAACCTCATAGTGATTTTAATGACATCACAAAGACTACATAATAGATAAAGTGCACATGTGCCTGAAGTAAATCATAAAATGTTCATAGAGCATAGAAAGAAAATACACACATGTCAACTTGTAGAACCATTAGAGTGTTCTTAGACATAGATTTAGAGTTTAGTCAATAGTCATAGACAACTTAAATCAAAAGGGGAACATTTTGATACTCGATACATTCACTTATCTGATTTTGGTAGTTCCCAGTGTTGAATTGTCCCTTTTCCCTATGCGTTTCGGCCCTCCCGCTAT
Organism: Ranitomeya imitator; assembly: GCF_032444005.1. NCBI lineage: Eukaryota > Metazoa > Chordata > Amphibia > Anura > Dendrobatidae > Ranitomeya > Ranitomeya imitator. The sequence continues at coordinate 160,622,513 of NC_091288.1, read as the reverse complement.
TGTGGCTCATCAGGGGAAACAAGATGGAAGTGTGCCATAGTTATCTTTTTTTGTTGTTTAGTTCTACCGTCATATAACACGAAGCATGTCAAACTGTAAGGATGACAAATTCAATCCATTACATTTTTGTGAAAGTTTTTATGGAGTTTAATACCCCCATAAGTGACACATAACAGGTAAACTGTGTGGATGATAATAATAATAATAATAATAATAATAATAATAAATGACAATATAGTCAATTTTTTCACAAACAAAGTGGTCATGAACATTAGCTATATATTTAGCAATGAACTGCAAATTCCTAAGCCCTGCCCAGTTGATGTATTCAGTCACTCTCACTGCTTCAGCAGATCTCCCTAAGCTAAATGCAGAATGTATTTCATAGAAACAGAAAAGCTCGAGATTAGACCTTACAAGGACTTTTAGTCTGATGGTTCAGCAAAGTATCACCACTAGTAACATAGTAACATAGTTAGTAAGGCCGAAAAAAGACATTTGTCCATCCAGTTCAGCCTATAGTCCATCATAATAAATCCCCAGATCTACGTCCTTCTACAGAACCTAATAATTGTATGATACAATAATGTTCTGCTCCAGGAAGACATCCAGGCCTCTCTTGAACCCCTCGACTGAGTTCGCCATCACCACCTCCTCAGGCAAGCAATTCCAGATTCTCACCGCCCTAACAGTAAAGAATCCTCTTCTATGTTGGTGGAAAAACCTTCTATCCTCCAGACGCAAAGAATGCCCTCTTGTGCCTGTCACCTTCCTTGGTATAAGCAGATCCTCAGCGAGATATTTGTATTGTCCCCTTATATATTTATACATGGTTATAAGATCGCCCCTCAGTCGTCTTTTTTCTAGACTAAATAATCCTAATTTCGCTAATCTATCTGGGTATTGTAGTTCTCCCATCCCCTTTATTAATTTTGTTGCCCTCCTTTGTACTCTCTCTAGTTCCATTATATCCTTCCTGAGCACCGGTGCCCAAAACTGGACACAGTACTCCATGTGCGGTCTAACTAGGGATTTGTACAGAGGCAGTATAATGCTCTCATCATGTGTATCCAGACCTCTTTTAACACTAGAACTACTGATGGAGTCATTTTGACTCCTTTCGTTTTTTATTTCTCTTCTGTGACTACATTTTTCAGAATTCCGGCTTGAAACTCGGTGACTTTTCCTCAAACATGATGTGAAAAAAGATTTTGTGAGAATAAATAATTTTGGTAAAAAATTTGCGCGTTTTTTTCAAAATTTACCAAGAACTACTGAAGGGAGTCATTTTGACTCCCTACTATATTTTGAGGTCCTTTTGTCACTAAATGTTGCTATAAAGTTTTGTGCATAACTTTTTCCCTCTGTCTTATTTACCCTGATGTTCATATAGATGTAGTTCAATTTACATGTCAACTTTTCACATTTTCCTTGTGTTTTACCTGCTTGTAATACTGTGTAATGCTGAACAAAATAGCTTGTTTACTCTAGGCTCTTATCTTATGCTAATGAAGGGTGGTGTTTTTCTAAGGTTCTAGCAGGAGACAGTATTCTGGATAGTAACTTTACTTTCAGTTCAGCTGAAGAGACAAAGAGAACAGACACAGACATACGAGCTCTGAAGACTCATACAGGTATGAATTGTTATTAAATAGTTTAGCTGTCTGTCAACTGATTCAGCCCACCTACTATTGAAGGTGGCAGAACAGTTATTATTTCTTTTAGTTTTCATTTCATTTCTATTTTTCAGCAGGGAACTATATAGAATTATGGAATTTGTGAGGAATATGGAGAGAAGACGTTTGATAAAGCCTCAGGATATTCTGGCTACTTTGCAATCCATACCGGAGGATGAATCGGAATCCGAATTGCAGGAACATGTATTTGATTCTGACAGTGATGAAGATTTCATTCCTCAGAACATATCAAGTGAATCTGAAGACTCAGAAGGAACAAAGCCAGAAGGTAAGTAGTTATGTGTATTTATTTGTTCTTCCACACACTGAGTTAGGGCCTGTGCACACTAGCAGAATTCTGGCTGAATAGCCATCTGGATATTCTTGCCGCAATACAGGCCGTACCTGGCCGCTCATGCCTGAAGCTCCGCTCCGAACCCCGGGCTGGAGCCGCTGTCAGGGACAGAGCAGCGCTTGCTTACGCGCGAGCACGGCTCCGTCCCAGACAGCGGCTCCAGCCCGGGGTTCGGAGCGGAGCTTCAGGTATGAAACTCCGCTCTGTACCTGAGCGGGCAGGTACGGGCCGGATTGTGGTGAGAATATCCGGTCGGATATTCCGCCGCTAATCCAGCCAGTGTGCACGGACCCTTACAAAACAAAAATTCTAAATATTCATCAACTTTTTTTCAGATATTCCAAGCACATCAACTGGGGATCGGGCTCATGCAGTTATGTTGCCTCGTGACCATCCTCCTGGTCGTGGACAGAAAAAATCAGCAAAACGTCCCAGAAATGAAAGAACAACAGATAACGATGGCGGCGAAGGTAATGCAACAACAAACACCAGAGAAGGCGAATCTGAAGGAATACTAGTTTCAGCGGATGGTATTCAATGGAAACCTGTTGAAATTGGACAACACTTGCCTGGTAGGCGTGACAGCCAAAATATTCTTCGAGAAGCACCTGGCCCTACAGGATACGCCAGAAGAAATATCATTATCGATAGTCCTTTGAGCGCATGGCGTTTATTTTTTGATTCATATATATTGACACATATAAAGAACTGTACGCTTGCAGAAGCATGCAGGAACAATAATTTACAGTTTACTCTATCTGATGAGGAGCTAGATGCATTCATTGCGATATTCTATGCTCGTGGAATATCTGGCACGAACCGTCACTCGATTAGCAGTATTTGGTGTAATGACTGGGGAATACCGTTTTGCAAAGCGACAATGTCTAGGGACCGCTTTGTTGAAATTATGAGGTTTCTCAGATTTGATGAGAAATCTACTCGATCGGAGAGACTGCAAACGGACAAGTTGCTCTATTTTCTACTGTGTGGGACAGGTTTATTGAAAATTGTATTGCGTGTTACAAACCTGGCCCATACATAACGGTGGATAAGCAACTTTTCCCAAGCAAAACTAGGTGTCCATTCACGCAGTACATGTCTTCCAAACCAGATAAATATGGCCACAAATATTGGCTAGCTGTTGATAAGGAGAGCAAATATCTGGCAAATGGCTTCCCTTATCTAGGCAAAGATGACACACGCCGTGCTGAGGACCGTTTAGCTGACCATGTGGTAATGAAGTTATTGGACCCGTTTTTGAAAAAAGGTCGCAATGTTACAACCGATAATTATTTTACTTCATTAAAATTAGCTAAACAGCTAAAAAGCAAAGGAACAACCATCGTGGGAACACTGAATAAGATAAGGCGAGAAGTGCCTAAAGAAATAAAATCCATGAAAGTGGAATTGTACAACACTAAAGTGTTTAGAAATGAAGACAATTTTACACTTACAGTATATCAAGGAAAGCCCAACAAAAATGTTGTCATTTTGAGTTCCGTCCATCCAGATGTTGTTGTTGCGTCTGATTCCGCTAAAAAAACTCCAGAAACGGTAAAGTTTTACAATGAAACAAAATATGGAGTAGATGTAGTGGATCAGATGGCACGAAAATATACCACATGAACATCCGCAAGGAGATGGCCTGTTCATGCATTTGAAAATGCCTTAGACTTTGCGGGTATAAATGCATGTATAATATTCAAGGAGATTACCCATCAAAAAATGTCACGCAAGGCATTTTTGCAAACGCTTGTGAGAGAGTTGAGTGGTCCTTATGTCACAGATAGGGAAAAGGGTTCCACGTCCCAAGTTTCTACATGTTCAGAAGTGATGGTTCAAACAAAATTTTGCCAGATCAAAGAAAAGTGCAAGAAAAATAGATCTGTCGGCAATTGTAAGACTTGTGGTAAGTCTTTGTGTGGGCAATGTACTGCCATAAATCAAAGGCAATGCCTAAAATGCGAAACACCAAATGTTTAGAAGGTGAATTCTGCGCCATATTTTCATTTTTATGCTCCTCCACCTACATTTTCTCTGCTTTTTGTTCTTCAGTTGTTGTTTATATGTGTGCACTTGAATAAAAAAAAATGTTTGAAAAACGTCTATTATAATTATTGTTATTTTCTGTAGAAAAGCAGAAAAAAAACAATCAAAAGCATTACTGTTGGATCTCACAATAATAATACATTACAAAAAATATAATTATTAATAAATAACCACAAATGAAACTCTAAAAATAAACGAAAACAAGCAAGGAGTCAAAATGACTCCTTTCAGTAGTTCTAGGCGGGGTCACGAGTCCAGTAGTCCTAGTGTTAATGCACCCCATGATCCTGTTTGCCTTGACAGCTGCTGCCTGGCACTGGCTGCTCCAGGTAAGTTTATCATTAACTAGGATCCCCAAGTCCTTCTCCCTGTCAGATTTACCCAGTGGTTTCCCATTCAGTGTGTAATGGGGATATTGATTCCTTCTTCCCATGTGTATAACCTTACATTTATCATTGTTAAACCTCATCTGCCACCTTTCAGCCCAAGTTTCCAACCTATCCAGATCCATCTGTAGCAGAATACTATCTTCTCTTGTATTAACTGCTTTACATAGTTTTGTATCATCTGCAAATATCGATATTTTACTGTGTAAACCTTCTACCAGATCATTAATGAATATGTTGAAGAGAACAGGTCCCAATACCGACCCCTGCGGTACCCCACTGGTCACAGCGACCCAGTTAGAGACTATACCATTTATAACCACACTCTGCTTTCTATCACTAAGCCAGTTACTAACCCATTTACACACATTTTCCCCCAGACCAAGCATTCTCATTTTGTTTACCAACCTCTTGTGCGGCATGGTATCAAACGCTTTGGAAAAATCAAGATATACCACGTCCAATGACTCACCGTGGTCCACCTATAGCTTACCTCTTCATAAAAACGGATTAGATTGGTTTGACAGGAGCGATTTCTCATAAACCCATGCTGATATGGAGTTAAACAGTTATTCTCATTGAGATAATCCAGAATAACATCCTTCAGAAATACCTTCAAATATTTTACCAACAATAGAGGTTAGACTTACTGGCCTATAATTTCCAGGTTCACTTTTAGAGCCCTTTTTGAATATTGGCACCACATTTGCTATGTGCCAGTCCTGCGGAACAGACCCCGTTGCTATAGAGTCCCTAAAAATAAGAAATAATGGTTTATCTATTACATTACTTAGTTCTCTTAGTACTCGTGGGTGTATGCCATCCGGACCCGGAGATTTATCTATTTTAATCTTATTTAGCCGGTTTCGCACCTCTTCTTGGGTTAGATTGGTGACCCTTAATATAAGGTTTTGATTGTTTCTTGGGATTTCACCTAGCATTTCATTTTCCACCATGAATACCATGGAGAAGAATGAGTTTAATATGTTAGAGGACTATGATTTCTAAAATTCTACACACAGGCCTGGGCAACTACTCTCTCCCTCCAATCAAAACTGTCCCCGGGCTGTGCAGTGGTGTCAGTGTGGTGGTGATGGTCCTTTATTGGCTGAGCAACAGGTGCTAAACATGCGGGGGCAGGCATTCGAGCATTAAATCTGAGCACCAGCCAATGCTCTGCAAGTGCATAACATATCCAAGCACCCAGATACTCAAATGATATCCGAGTATCACATAGCACATTCACTCATCACTAATAGTGACCTTACTCATAAGCGGAGAACCATCCTGGACTCAGGAATTCAACACTCACGGAAGAAGAGTGGAGGAGTTGTAGGGTGAGCAAAAGTTTTTTTTTTCATAACCTTTCGATGTTCTTTACAGATCATAAAAAGTGCCATTTTGCTGAATCCACATGGAAGTGAATTCCTGAAAATATGCATTATGGTAAATGCAGCATTTTGCAAAATTAAAATTTGATTTCCGTCAAATATATTTGCTTTCTTCTTAGCAAATACACTTTATTTATTTTCTGGTAGTCAAAAAAAAAAATTCTAACTAGTAAAATACACAAAACAATTCTTTCTGCACACCAACATTAGGCTACAATAAGCAAATATTTCTTCATCACTGTGCATAACACCAAAAGTCAGTTTGCAGTTGGCACATAATTTTCTTTTAAAGTGTTATATTTCTACAATGCGCATTTTCACCTATAAATAATGAATAACGATAAACCTACCACTCAGCTCCTTAGGCAATAATGACTTCTCAAGGTATTTTGTGTTACGTCAGAAAACTCCACTTCAAATGCTTCAAAGAAAATATTCAGTTTGTATGAACTTAAAATATTCCTTGAGAAAAATGTGAATCTTTTCTACTGGGCTTTCTTTTTACCTCCTACAGCTACCCATATATACTCTTTCCCTCATGTCGTGAACCTTTGCCTCTTCCCAAAATTTAGTTTCACATACCTTTTCATCTATTAAAATTATAAGAATTTCATATGGTTTCTTGTGAAGAGCATGGCAGATTTAATCTTAAGTGTGACTTTCTTATGTGTTCTACTTTCTTATTATTGTATTATAGTAGAGTTGAGCACAATAGATATACAATACCATTGTGGCACCCCTAGGGGTATTTGCCACAAAAATAGTTACTGACAGTAAGTACAAATACTAAAATAGCAAGACTGCACTACCACCTCTGGCCAGAAGGGGGAGCTCCAGAGACTCCCCTTGATCCATTCTGGTCTGAGAGAAGAAATGGCAGTTGGGCCAAGGAGCTGATAGTGAGAGGTCATACAGTTGAATCTCCAACAGCCCTGTGACTGTTACCAGGCCTAAATCACCGGCCTGAGGAGAAGAGGGATAGAGAAAAAGGACATTGTGAGAACCGGGTAGCATTAATCACTACCCAGAACAGGCGCAAAGACGGATACCGGATCCGTGGCTGTATTCATTATATATAATACAGCAACCGGAAAAACGTGAGGTGATATCAGCTTCACTAGGGTCGGACGCAGCAACAGACACAGAGTTCAGCGGTACTCCTGGAGGGGGTAAGCCGATAAAAGGACTCGGGTTGCCCGTCGAACCAGGACCCGGAGGGGACAGATTGGGCCAGCAGCTAGTTCACATACAGCAGCAGGGCCACACAGAAATTGCGCACAATAAGAGGCGAAGACCCCGGCAGGGTCAAAGTAACTCAGAGTTCCCATACAGACTCCAGTGACAGGACTGGTTGTAAATCCTTTTATGTTAAAGTAAACTGGTTAAACGTTTCAGTGCCTCAGTCTTTCATTTGGACAATAGCCATCTATCCAGGATCGGGATCGTCACCGCTGGGAGAACCTGCTGCTGATCAAGTAAGTGCCTGTCCCCTCACGATACCCCTTACACTGTGCATTGCCTGAGGCCACAGCACCGGGTCAAGCCACCCGTGACATCCCCCTCAAGAGACAGACCCCATTGGTCCGGTGCTGGGTATCCCGGTCTCCTGGGCGTCACAATTGGCGTCACGAACAGGATCTAGCCAGCCCGTATACCGGGTATTGTGTGCCGTGATTGGAGCCCAAAACTGTGAAAACTGGGATGAAAAATCTTGAAAATTGACTTTATTAAAGAAAAATCCATTCCCCATTGAAAACTATTGAAAGTGACTTTTCCCCATTGGTTATAATGGAGTAAAGATGGCCGCCATCCCCTGAGGTAATCACTTCATAACCGTTAGGCACGAGACTGTTAATTGAGCTACGCCATCACCTGAGCCCCAGTCTAACCGAAAAACTTCACAATCCGCCATTACAGAGCGCGGTGGGTGGGAGCAGCAGGGGGCGTGTCATTGTGGGCGGCACCAAGCTGAGCGCTCTGACATCAGAGCAAGGGGAAAATCGATCCTGCTGCACAGCGGAACGAATCTACACTATCCCGACGGAAGCGGAGGACCGGAAGGGTCCGGATTAACTAAGGGGGCACAGTATGTCGCAGCACGGAGACGCCGCAGCACTCGGCAACGCTAATGCAGCTGAAAGACAGAGTGTCAATAGAGAGTCCGGCAGCGCAGCGGTGCAAGGAGTGGCGCCCATCATGCCGGTGCTGATGCCATATACCCCGGGTGGCCCATGGCTTCCAATGTATGAAGGTGAGCCTAATACCCTTGACGATTTCAGAGAAAAGATGCTGGCCCATTTTGACATGTTCCCTGTGGGTGAAGTTCAGCGTGTTAGTCTCCTGATGATGCAGTTAAGTGGCCATGCTAAGCGAGAAGTCACAGCATGGGCAGCTGATCTAAAAGGCACTGTTGAACGCATATTTGCTGGATAAAAAGCTACATTTGAAACCACGGCCAGCAGCAAAGCTAAAATACGATTCTTTAGTTGCAAACAAAAAGCTAATGAGGGCGTGAGAGACTTTGCCTTAAACCTGCAGGAAGCCCTTAAATCACTTACACTGGCTGAACCCATTTTTAACACCGGAGCGGATAAACAGCTAAGAGATCAATTTATTGAGGGACTCTACACCCCTTCTCACCGGGGGCATGTGAGCATGCTTGTTTTTAAGAACCCTGAATTGACATTTGCCCAATTAAAGGAGAGCGCTATACGTCTCCAGCTGGCAGAGGCACCTCGGGATCAGGATCCTGCGCAACCCATGGCAGAGGCACCTCAACAACAGGGAGTGCCAGTGACATCAGCTATGTCTGGGGCCATTGCTAAGCCCCTGGGGCCCAGTACTAATGAGGCTCTTCAACAAAAGCTTGACTCTTTAGCTGATGTTGTTGCTTCAATGGCTAAAACCATGCAGGAGATGAGAGGACACAAGATGGAGTTGGCAAACTGTAGAGAGGATGTTCCATGGATGAGACCCCGGAGATACCCGACATGGAGAGGACGACCCCGCGACCGCTACCAACCGGATGGACAGCCCATTTGCCGCCGTTGCCAGCAGCCGGGCCACTTTGCACGAGATTGTGATTTAAACGGGAATCCCCTGGGAATGCGGGCCCCTTCGCAGGAATGAACTTTCAAGGCCCAACACCCTGGCACGACAGGTACATCGGAGGATGACCCATTATCCCTATCGTGCTGGACGGAATTCCCCTCAACGCTTTGCTGGACACAGGTTCCCAGATTTCATCTATACCGTATATCCTTTATAAGAGGTACTGGGCTGATGCAGATATTGATAAAGGGCCCTCTGATTTTGAACTAGATATATGGGCCAGTAATGGTAAGTTGGTACCGAAACTAGGATTCAGGGAGATGACCATAAAGATTGCTAAAGTAGAACTGAAGAAACAGGGTATAATTGTTGTTGATGTTGACCGGCGGAACTGTGAACCAACTGTATTGATAGGAATGAATGTGTTAGAGAACTGCTTTTCCGAAGTCATTTCTGTCTTACAGCAAATTGCTGAAACTGCCCAATCCTGCCAGCAGAGAGTTCTCCGGAGGGAAATAAAAGTATTGATGTTAAGGCAACAGGTAGAAGTTGCAGGTGGAGAAATCGGCAGTGTGAGGGTAAGTGATCCAACGTCTATTGTAATCCCACCAAAAACAGAAATGCTGGTATGGTGTAGAGCAGCCATTGGTACTAAGGGACGAGATTATCAAGCCTTAATAGAACCAGTGTACACCGACAGCAGGCCCACTATACTCACAGCACGAGGGATAGTCGAGGTACACCGGGGACGAGTGCCGGTACGACTTTTGAACTGTGGAGAGGAAGAGGTCACTTTGCCAAGGTATGCTACAATGGCAAAGCTATATACTGTTGACAACAATGCCATCACAACCATTGAGCCCTTAGAACCAACCTGTCAGGTGGAAGGCAATGGCTCAGATGGAGAAATGGAGGATTGGTGCCAACAGCTACACGTGGGCATAAATTCAACACCTACCCATCAAAAACAAGGGGTGTATAGGCTAGTGACGGAATATGAACAAGTCTTCAGTAAACACCCATTGGACTTCGGACGGATAGAAGGGGTAGAACACACAATCCCCACAGGTGACCATCCCCCAATAAAAGAAAGATATAGACCCATACCGCCCGCTCACTATCAATGTGCAAAAGATATGCTGAGGGAAATGAAACAGGCCGGGGTAATAAGGGACAGCTGTAGCCCCTGGGCAGGCCCCTCTAGTGATTGTCAAAAAAAAGGATGGAACCATGAGAATGTGCGTAGACTACCGGAAGATTAATAACATCACCCATAAAGACGCCTACCCCTTGCCTAGGATAGAAGAGTCCTTAACTGCTTTGAAATCTGCTAATTATTTTTCCACCTTAGACTTAACAAGCGGGTATTGGCAAGTCCCTGTGGCTGAGAGAGATAAGGAAAAGACGGCATTCACCACACCAATGGGTCTATGTGAATTTAATCGCATGCCGTTCGGACTCTGCAACGCATCCGGTACCTTCCAGCGGCTGATGGAATGCTGCCTCGGACACAAGAACTTCGAGACCGTCCTCCTGTACCTAGATGATGTGATCGTCTACTCAAAGACTTACGAACAACACTTAATAGACCTGGCAGAAGTGTTCGAAGCCTTATCCAGGTATGGCATGAAAGTCAAGCCATCCAAATGTCACCTTCTCATGCCAAAGGTACAGTACCTGGGACACATCGTGAGTTCGGAGGGAGTAGCACCAGATCCCGAGAAAATAAGCGCCATAAGGGATTGGCCAAGACCTACCAGCGCAAAAGAAGTGAGACAATTCCTGGGATTGGTGGGTTACTATCGCAGATTTATAAAAGGATTTACCAAGTTGGCAGCACCCTTGCAAGACACCTTGGTAGGGCAGATGAAGAAACCTTCAAACCGAAACCCTCCTTTTTAGTGGAACGACGAAAGGGAAGACTCCTTTGAACAACTAAAGAAGGCACTAACCGGAGAAGAGGTTCTGGCATACCCAGATTACCATAAACCTTTCATCCTCTACACCGATGCCAGTAATGTGGGACTAGGAGCGGTGCTGTCACAAAAGCAAGAAGGTCGGGAGAAAGTCATCGCCTTTGCAAGTAGAAAGCTCCGGCCTACTGAAAGAAATTCAGAAAATTACAGCTCCTTCAAATTGGAACTACTGGCAGTAGTTTGGGCTGTGACGGAGCGTTTCAAACACTATCTGGCCGCTGCAGAATTTATTGTCTATACTGACAACAATCCGTTGACCCACCTGGACACAGCCAAATTAGGTGCGTTAGAACAGCGATGGATAGCCCGGTTATCTAATTACAACTTCATAATCAAGTATCGAGCAGGTCGCAAGAATGGAAATGCCGATGCCCTATCCCGGATGCCACACTTGAGAGATGTAGAAGAGGAAACGGGGGAGCTTGAAGAAATTGAACTACCAGCCTTCCATCGTCCCAAGGCAAAACATCATCAGTCAAGTACCTATCAGAAACAACAAGAGGTGAATTTTAATCCGTTAGCACACCATAGATGGGCTGACACCCAAGACAGCAATCCGGCTGTGAAGTTGGTGAAGGAACTGTTGACTGAGCAAAGTGCATATCCCTATGAGGATGCCCCAGAAGAGACGCATCAACTCTGGAAAGAGAGAGGCAAAATGTTCCTGTATCAAGGGAAGCTCTGTAGAAGATACACCAATCCGAAAACACATGAATTGGTTTGGCAGATTATTGTGCCTAAAACAAGATGTGAAGATGGTCCTCGAAGCTTACCATAATGGTGCTGGTCACTTCGGTTGGAAAAAGTTAGAAGTACTTCTAAGAGAAAGATTTTATTGGGTCGGGATGAGAAAATCAATCGAACAGTGGTGCAGAAATTGTGGCCCGTGCAACCTCAGAAGAAACGATCAAAAGAACCAAAGAGCACCACTGCAGCCCATAATCACCAAACAACCACTTGAACTTGTAGCCATGGACCACGTGAAGTTGACACCAAGCCGGTCCGGCTATGTCTATGCCTTGACCATCGTGGACCATTATTCACGTTTCTTGGTAGTAGTACCCGTAAAAGATCTGACAGCAAAAACAGCAGCCAAAGCGTTCCAAACGTACTTTTGTAGACCCCATGGATATCCGGAACAGGTTCTCACCGACCAAGGTACAGCCTTTGAATCAGAGATCTTCAGAGAATTCTGTAATATGTATGGTTGCAAAAAGATCCGGACGACGGCCTATCATCCACAAACAAACGGCTTATGCGAGAAGATGAACCATATTGTAATAGACCTACTAAAGACTTTACCTGAGACAGAAAGGAATCAATGGCCAGAGAAATTGCCTGACTTGGTGGATCTGTATAATCATGTCCCGGTGAGCTCCACCAACTGCACCCCAGCTTACCTTATGCGTGCAAGACCCGGCCAATTACCAATCGATCTAGAAATGGGAATTCTGAAACCAGACGCAGAAGTTCAAGACTCCAATTGGGATATCATACGGCAAAAGCAGTATCGCCAAGTGCAAGAGAGTGTGGACAGAAGCCTTCAGCAAACTAGAGAAAGACAAGAGCGAACTTTCAACCAGAATGCTCTAGCGACCCCATTAAGACCGGGTGACCAAGTGCTCAAGAGAAATCGTCGAACCAATAAACTGGACAATCAGTGGGAAGCCGTACCCTACACAGTTTTACCAACAAGAGTGGATAATCCTAAAATGTGTCTCATTAGCAAAAACAAAGGCTTAACATCTGTACTAGTGTCAAGAGACAATCTTAAATTATGTCCGGAAGCATTGAAAGAGCCAGACGTTGTCCAGCCAGAACCAGAAGTTATTCAACCCATACAGGTTCAACCAGTAAAGGAAAAAGAAGAGGAAGTGTATCACACCTGTATAGGAGACTTTCCCAAAACCCTACTAACATACCATGGTGCAGTAGTGGTTCCCATGGTGGCCTTTTACCCAACACCGAACCCAATACCAGAAGTCCCAAGACAGGAAGAGGCTGACCCCGTACTACAGGAGGTTCCAGGCCAGGAAGAACAGATTCCTGGTCAGAGTAATCCCATTCACGGTGGACTTGCCAACTCCATAGTCGTGGAATTATCTTTAGCAGAGCGGGCAGATACTACATCCGCAGTAGACAGTAGTACACCACATGAAGAGACACCGCTATTACGTAGATCACAGCGTAGTACCCAGGGTCAATTACCGGCCAGGTATGCAGATTACCAACTATAAAGCTCATAATGTGAATTGTATATATGTTATGCCGTATATAGTTAAACAGAAAATGTAGTATAGTCATTGCTATCAGTCTGCAACGTTTAAGCCCAGTGCCTACAGAGACTTGTCTGTATGAACTTATTGCATATTCTTGAACTTTTTATCAGCCCGGAGGCACTAAATCAAAGCTCCGGAAAGACTGCTTTTTGAACTTTGCTTTTTGCTCTTTTTGAACTTTCTTTAGACTTTATATTGATAACTCCGTTGGAAAAATGGAACTAAATTCCTGGACACTAAGTACAGTGCCGTTCCTAATACCTTCAAGGATAGAACTGTATTAATGGACGCTATTTGAAGTGACTTTTTACAGAACTCTATTTTTGTTTCCTTGAGTGGTTTTTGTAACTTTTCATTTTTAAGACTCTGTACATATTAATTGTTATTTCAAAATGTTATTGTCCCACAGTCCCAGAGTACTGTTCTTAACTAAGGGGGAATGTGGCACCCCTAGGGGTATTTGCCACAAAAATAGCTACTGACAGTAAGTACAAATACTAAAATAGCAAGACTGCACTACCACCTCCGGCCAGAAGGGGGAGCTCCAGAGACTCCCCTTGATCCATTCTGGTCTGAGAGAAGAAATGGCAGTTGGGCCAAGGAGCTGATAGTGAGAGGTCATACAGTTGAATCTCTAACAGCCCTGTGACTGTTACCAGGCCTAAATCACCGGCCTGAGGAGAAGAGGGATAGAGAAAATCACTACCCAGAACAGGCGCAAAGACGGATACCGGATCCGTGGCTGTATTCATTATATATAATACAGCAACCGGAAAAACGTGAGGTGATATCAGCTTCACTAGGGCCGGACGCAGCAACAGACACAGAGTTCAGCGGTACTCCTGGAGGGGGTAAGCCGATAAAAGGACTCGGGTTGCCCGTCGAACCAGGACCCGGAGGGGACAGATTGGGCCAGCAGCTAGTTCACATACTGCAGCAGGGCCACACAGAAATTGCGCACAATAAGAGGCGAAGACCCCGGCAGGGTCAAAGTAACTCAGAGTTCCCATACAGACTCCAGTGACAGGACTGGTTGTAAATCCTTTTATGTTAAAGTAAACTGGTTAAACGTTTCAGTGCCTCAGTCTTTCATTTGGACAATAGCCATCTATCCAGGATCGAGATCGTCACCGCTGGGAGAACCTGCTGCTGATCAAGTAAGTGCCTGTCCCCTCATGATACCCCTTACACTGTGCATTGCCTGAGGCCACAGCACCGGGTCAAGCCACCCGTGACATCCCCCTCAAGAGACAGACCCCATTGGTCCGGTGCTGGGTATCCCGGTCTCCTGGGTGTCACACCATAATCGAGTGGTCATGTCAAAAGTTAATGCCACCAGCCCAATGCACTGTGAACCTCCTGTTTCAATACCCTTACTGATAAGTCTGCCCAGCAGTGCCATGAGAGGACTCCTTAGGTAGTAGCGGGTTTACAGTGCTTTAATCCAGAGGCCATGGACTACCAATGTGGTCACTGGACAATGATCTGGCTAATCAGTTTTTTACATTAGCACTACAGATCGAAATATCTTGCCAAGGCAGAGTTACACAGCATGATGGTCCCACACAATTTAAACTGGCTCCAAGAAGCCTCCCAACCACACAGTATGTTGGCCCCCACACTGTATAATGGCCTAAAACAGTATGATAGCCCGCACAATCCAACACCCATCAAGTATTATGGCCCTAAAATCCCTTCACTGCCCCTCGCACAATATAATGTTCCCCACACAAAATATGTTGCCCCTCTTTCCCCACAATTGAACAGTATCTAAATCCTAAGGATGCAAATGTCATTGAAATTATGAGAGGCGAATAAAGGTGGTCCGTGTAAGTTGGCACCAGACATCTCAAATTATGAACCCCATAGTGGCTGCATGGTCTGCTGCTATGGATGACATGGCATTGTACATGACCATCATTCCTTTCACATGAGAGGCTCAGAACCTTCCTTCTCATAATTGAACTACCAATCTGGTAGATAATTGAGAAGTTGAAATTTTGTTAAACACATTTAATTAGCTTGCACCAAGCTTGGGAGTTAACACCTATCCACTGGATATGAAATATCTTCCCAATTGAAAAAAATATTTGTGACCATCACTAGGGGGCACCTCCATGATAATTATAAGCAATTTAAATATTATGAAACGGAATTAAAAAGTTTTCTGAATAGTTCATAGTTTTTTCCATCACTTTCCTTGAGTCGTCAGCATATAGGATGCATTTCCCTCGGTTACACATTGTCATGTAAAATCTAATAGTATGGCAAATTTGCAGCAAGAAACTTATATTTAAAATCGGGGTTGAATCGAACAGAGAAAAATAAATAATATCATCGGGCAGCACAGTGGCGCAGTGGTTAGCACAGCAGCCTTGCAGCGCTGGGGTCCTGGGTTCTAATCCCACCCAGGACAACATCTGCAAAGAGTTTGTATGTTCTCTCCGTGTTTGCGTTGGTTTCCTCCGGGCACTCCGGTTTCCTCCCACATTCCAAAGACATACTGATAGGGATTCTAGATTGTGAGCCCCATCGGGGACAGTGATGATAATGTGTGCAAAAACTGTAAAGCGCTGCGGAATATGTTAGCGCTATATAAAAATAAAGGTTATTATTATTATATCATCGTTTCTAGTAGTGACAAATAGGTAAAAAACGTACATTCCAGTGTGGCCGGTTGTCTTGCTTTTAAATTGTGATAAAAATTGCAACATCTCCTCTCAGAAGTGTTAAAGGGAACCTGTCAGCAGGATTGTGCAAAATAACCTACAGACCGTGTCAGGTCAGTGCCGTTATACTGATTATAATGACACCTTGGTTGATGAAATCCGTCTTGTGGTTATTGTTTTATCTGTATTTGTAGTTTTCAGTTTTCGTGCTCAGGGGTGGCTTGTGTGTGGGATCTTTATGTGGTGCGCTGCTTAGATATTCATCTGTATGGGCTTATGAGAGGTCACTGATCCCTCAGTGACCTGCCCCCAATTTTACATACCGATTATATTTATCTAAAAAAATCACATACAGCAGGAAGGCGCCGACGGTGACGCTGTGCTGTAGCATGATTGCATGTATAATGTGCATGACATTGTTTTATTTAATCATATACATTTATTCTGAAACAATAAATCTTTCTCATTCCCGCCATTTTGCAAGAGGGAAAAAATTGTGTCTACCAAGATGGTGCTGGTGGCGCCTGTGCAGTAGCATCTTTTGGCGATCCGATAGATGCTAATGAGCAGGTGCAAGCAGCGCCATCTTGGTGGAGACAATTTTTTTCCTCTAGCAAAATGGCACCGCCTGTGCAGTAGCATCTATCGGATTGACGATAGATGTGACGCGTCCGCCAGGGCCGTGGGGGACTCGTAATCGGACCGGACAATTCTATGGGAAGGTCATGGGGCCGTGATCCATTTCTGTGGCCCAGGCGGTGTCATAAAATGGAGGATTATTATGTGGTGTTTGATTGTGACGCCACCCATGGTGTTTGGCAATTGTTGGCCGACGCTGCGGCTTATGTCCACTGGGGCTGAAGGTAATGCAGCAAAGATGGGTCAGCTCCCCACGGGTAGAGCAGGGCCCCAGGGCAAATTTATTTGATTGTTCAAATGGTGGTGAACGTTGGAGTGCCGAGAATAAGTGAAGTACACAGAGAGGTGCAGTTTTCTTTACCTTTTACTTGAAAGTAGATGCAACCTGGAGTACCAATTACAGATGATGGATTGAGTCTGGCTTGCCTGGAGGCTTTTAGGGGAACCACTCTGCCAGGTGGGGTTGGGGACTTTCCTTCTGTGCTCTCTTTTCGGGTCTCCCTGCTGCTTGCAGCTAAGCTGCGGCCCTCTCCTGCATGATGATTTCTAACCTGTATGGCGGACAGCGTGAGCCTATTTCACGGGGACTGTCATTTTCACTGTTAGCCCCGGGCTCTTGGTCTGCTACTGTGCCTTCAGGTGTTTGGTGTGGCCAGGGAACTTGTTCTCCAGATTCAGCTGCCATGGCGTACAGCACCCGTCCAGCCAAGGACTCTTGCATCCCTTTTTATCAGCGCTCCGCTGTGGGGTCAGCTATATTTTTATTCCCCTGAGCTTGTCTCTGCTCCTTTCCCTTCTCTCTCCACAGACCAACTGCCCACTCTCCTCTCTCACTTTCCTGTCATGAGCTCCGTTTCCATGACAACTCCCCTGTTTACTCTCTCAGCCGGCTTCTTTCTGACTCACTAAACCCACCTGCTGGCCAGAATTTATAAGGAAGCTCCCCTTTCTCGCCTTAGAGCAGTAATTGACATGTACACAGTGTTACCTGGCATGGGGAGCCCCCCTTGCCTCCAGGCATGACATCACCCCTTAGAGGGAGGCAATGTCCCCGTGGAAACTGGACTCTGAGGTGCCACATTTGCTACTGCACAGGCGCCGTCGGTACCTCTTGGTAGAGACAATTATTTTTCCTCTAGTAAAATGGCACCGCCGGCGCCTGCACAGTAGCATCTATCGGATCACTGATGGATGCTTCTGAGCAGGCACGGCAGACACCATTTTGAGAAAGATTTTTGTTTTCAGAATAAATGTATATGATTAAATAAAACAATTTCATGCCCATTATACATGTGACTACGCTGGAGCTTGCCTGCGTGGTGAATGCGTTTTTATGTTTTCTCAATAGATATAATAATCAGTATGTAAAAGAGGGGGCAGTTCACTGAGGGATCAGTGACCTGTCATAAGCCATCAGTATGAATACTTAAGCAAAGCCCTATATAAACACCCCACCACAGGCCACCCCAGAGCACCAGAATCTCATTAACTCATAACTGAAAATAAAGATTAAAAAACAACCACAAAACAGATTTAATTAGCCAAGGTATCATTTTAATCAGTATAACGGCACCGACCTGACACTGTCTGTAGGTTACTCAGCACAATCCTGCTGACAGGTTCCCTTTAATGAAAGGGATGGGTCTTAACATCCTAATTCTCTTTTATGCTGATAAGTCAAATGTAGTGAATCTCCAAAATGTCTTAACAAACATTTCAATGCTTCTTCATGATATCTCAAAATTAATTTCATGGAACAATCTGGTCAACACCTCAAGCTCAACACCATTCATGAGAAAGAAAAACACCACCATTCATATGGAGATTGCTTTAGAAAAGTAAAGAAAAGATGAATACTAAGTCTCTACAATAGGGTTGAGCGAAACGGGTCGGTAATTTTCAAAAGTCGCCGACTTTTGGCAAGGTCGGGTTTCATGAAACCCGACCCGACCCCTGTGTGGGGTCGGCCATGAAGTCGGCGATCTTCTGAATCAGGAATCGGAATTCCGATACCGATTCCCGATATGTTTAAGATATTGGGAATTGGTATCGGAATTCAGATTTAAGTGTAAAATGAAGAATAAAAATAAAAAATATCGCTATACTTACCCTCTGACGCGCCCTGGTACTAACCGGGAACCTTCCTCCTTCGAATCAGCGCTTCCAGGACCTTGCGGTGACGTCGCGGTGACGTCGCGGCTTGTGATTGGTGACGCGACTGCCCATGTGACTGCTCACGGGACCAATCAGAAGCCGTGACGTCACCGAAGGTCCTTCAAGCGCTGATTCTTAGGAAGGAAGGCTGTCGGAAAGAAGCAGGGCGCGTCCGAGGGTGAGTATATTCTTATTAGGTATTGAAGGACCTTCGGTGATGTCACGGCTTCTGATTGGTCGCGCGAGCGGTCACATGGGCGGTTGCGCGACCAATCACAAGCCGCGACGTCACCGCGACGTCACCGCAAGGTCCTGGAAGCGCTGATTCGAAGGAGGAAGGTTCCCGGTTAGTACCAGGGCGCGTCAGAAGGTAAGTATAGCGATATTTTTTATTTTAATTCTTTATTTTACACTTAATTATGGATCGCAGGGCCTGAAGGAGAGTTTCCTTTCCTTCAGACCCTGGGAACCATGGAAACCCAATGCACTGCATTGGGTTTCGGGTTTCGGCTGACCCCGACCCCGACTTTTTTATAGGATCGGCCGATTTCACTCGACCCGACTTTTGAAAAAGTCGGGTTTCATGAAACCCGACCCGATCCTATAAAAGTAAAAGTCGCTCAACACTACTCTACAAGACAAACTATAACTATAACTATTGCTTATCCCAACTTCAGGATTAGCCTCACTGTTCTCCTCCCCCTGAGGCTATCATGGTAACCCTGTGCACCCCACTGAAGTCACACCCTCAGGCTTTATAAGCTGGTTCAATTGGTAACATACTGCCCTAATATTCAAGTATTTGGTATACTGCTATATCACTATTTGTGAGTCTCTTGACATACCCAGCTCTGCTGTAGTACTGGGCTCTGCTACAATGCTCTACTATAATGTTCTACTACACAGTTACCATTAGCCTTCTGACCTACTCAGCATTACTTTATTGACAAGACTACGCATTTGTGCCATTATCAAAAGTTTGATTCATTTGTCACCTGTCACCCTATAAACAGTATCCAGCTCCCCCTTGTAATCACTAGCTACTGTTATCCAGCTGTTACAGACTCTATTGCTTCAGCCTTTCCACCACACTGCATCAACATCATCAGTCAGTGCTGCTCAAAAACTGCTCAACTGGGCATCACAGAAATAGACACTCAATGCATATTAATATATTATAAAAAATAATGATTAAAATATATTTTATAATTATAAAATTAAATTTAAATTATGTGAAAATGAAAGTACATTTTCACCTTGCGTCTAACACAAGGATTATTAGACTCCGACTCATTTTATGTTGCCAGTTATTACATTAGTTATCATGCTTTTTAAATAAGGCAGCGCATGAAGATCCCATGAGTTTACAATTCTCTGTTGGTATTTATCACTATATTAGGTGCAATGACTTTTGCATTATGGGGTTTGTTTTGAATAACCTAATCAGAAAAATGTCTATCTTAACAAGCTCATTAAAGTGATAGGTTTTCATCTCAATTACTGCATTAGAAGGGGATACACAATCTGCATAAATGTATTCTGTATCATTTGCATGTAATTAAAATTTGCACAACAAAATCACATGCATTGCCCAAAATTAACATTAAAACTGATGTGAGCACTAGTATAAAACTGGAAGGTGTATTCAGTGTGCTACAAATTGTAAATATATATATTGGCTTCATTTTTTTCCTCCGGTTTTTAAAAAGTTTTTACATTGTTTAGTTAGCCTTCTGCTTCTTTATATTTACTGCATTGTAAGTCCAGATACCCATTAAAAACACATTTACAGCTTCCTTTTATGTTTGCAAAGAAAAACAAATTTTAAAAATATTGGACAAAATTGAAATTCCTTGCATTAAGTTAATTAGTCTTAATTAGGTTGCTGCATAACATCGAGATCAAACTTTGTAACCAAAATGTTGAAAATTTTTACTGAATATATCAATTCATCTTTTAAAAACCAATTTAGTAAGACTTGTTACAATTCATTAGAACTGACTAAATTGAAATCATGTTCATCTACCTGCCAAAGGACTTAAATTATACTTAAACATGAGATGAGATTGGTCACAACTAGGGTTGAGCGAAACGGGTCGGTCATTTTCAGAAGTCGCCGACTTTTGACAAAGTCGGGTTTCTCGAAACCCGACTCGACCCTAAAAAACTAAAAGTCGCTCAACCCTAGTCACAACGTATGGGTCATATTTAGTGATGAGCGAATACATTCGGCATTCGCATGAATAGTACGGTATTCCCGCTATTCGTTACTCGGTGAGTAATAAGGTATTTGTCTCGGTATATTCAAGTGACCCGCCCAGCATGTTTGGTGTTTATTTGCAAACAATGAACATGCTGGACTGGTTTGCCAATCACTGCAATGCCGGTGCCATCTTTGGTGTGGCATTACTGTGATTGGCTGCCCTTCCAGCATCATAGTGAAGATTTAAAGGCTGCAGGAGCCATCTTGCACACATTGCAGCCGGGAACAGCGTAGGGAGAGCATAGTTTGAGCATAGGGACAGTAAAAGTGGTGTAGGGAGTGTGATAGGAGATTATTCTGAGTGTTTATTCATTACAAAAAGCTTCTTTTAGTGCTGAAGATTGTGAATAGATTAGATTACTTTTTGTGAGGTGGAGATTTCAGTAGTAGTGAGAGATTTAATATGAGAGAGGGAGGGTGGGCAAAAGACAGGCAATTGGGTGGGTGTTCTGATCATTGCAAGTACATTCTACAGATCTCTGCTATTTTCCACTGTGTTGTATAGTAGTTAATATTAGGAACAGGCTGTGGGATTAGGGTGAAATAGAGAGGGTTACATCCACCACCATAATATACAAATCAACTATTTCTAGAGGGAAATAAATGTTATGTAATAACGGCATATACAAAACATTTTTTGGGGCGCTACATAGTAATCCTGTCTAGCAGCCTTTTTTTTACGCAAAATAATACTCATCACTGCCAGCATATAGTAACATCCCTTTTTTTAATTTTATTGCTAAATAATATTTCTTGTCTATTTCTTAAATATTTAATATTTGTCTAGCAGTTGTGCGACTGGGGCAAAACCTCTTCAGGTGCGGAAATGTCAATATTTCCCTGAGTCTGTTGTTGATGTGCCTCATAAAAGGTGATTTAAAAAAAATCTCCCCCAAAAAACATTTGTTTTAAAAAATATTGTTTGTTTATCCAGCAGTTGTGCGACTGGCACAATCTTGCGTGGCAATTTAGCAGGGGCAATAATCTTCATTACTCAGCAATTGGAGTGTGTCAGAAAAGCAATTGAACAAAAATTCATAATTTCTGTTGTTTTAAAAAAATAGCATTTCTTTAACCAGCATTTGTACGACTGGCGCAATGCGGGTAGAGATAATCTTGCGTGACAATTTAGCAGGGGCAATAATCTTCATTACTCCACATTTGTGGTGTGTCAGCAAGGTGATTGAAAAAAAATTAATAATTTTCTCTTGCCTTTAAGAATAGCGTTTCTGTATCTAGCAGTTGTGCGACTGGTGCAATATGGGTAGAGATAATCACACATGACAATTTAGCAGGGGCAATAATCTTCATTACTCAGCATTTGGAGTGTGTCAGCAAGACAATTGAACAAAAATTCATAATTTCTATTGCTTTAAAAAATAGTGTTTCTTTTTCTAGCAGTTGTGCGACTGGCGCAATCCAGGAAAAGATAATCTTATGTGACAATTTAGTAGGGGCAATAATGTTCATTCCTCCGCTGTTGGAGTGTGTCAGCAAGGCATAGGGAGTACAAGTTTCACCATTGCACAAGGTGCCAAGATTTCACAAAGTACAAAACATTAGCCACATGGGGTATTCATACATGACCACTTAGTACTTGTTGCAGAAGCAGGAGGAGTAGATGATTTAATAAACAAAATGGGTTTGGATGGTAAGGGCTGGATGTTAAGACAACTTCACCAAAACATTTTTGGGCTCCTTTTACATAATATTGCTGTCATTTGTAGGACATACAAAGTCGCAGTAAATCCAGCTCTTGTTCAATTTTAGAAGAGTGAGCCTGTTTGCATTTTCCTTTGACAGGCGTGTGCACCTATCCTCTATGATTGCATCAGCTGAACTAAAACCCGCTCAGACAACACACTTGCAGCAGGGCATGGCAGCACCTCCAAGGTGTAGAAGGAGAGGTTGGTTCAAATATGGAGCTTGGACAATGAATAGTTAAAGGGCACTGAAGAATAAGGAAGGATGCTGGTATGGTAACTTAAATAGTCCTTCTTCCTCCTCGTCATAGTTACACACAGAGATACCCCTTGTTGATGTGTCCATCTTATAAAAATGACCCAGTTAGTGAACATCTACTCACCCAAATTGCACCTAGTGTGTTTGGCCCTTCCCTGTAATCCTTGTCGGTGAAAAGAGTCGGTACCTCTGCCAGCAGCGTCATCTCAAGTTAGTCTTTTTAGCAAGTCTTCTACAACTGCCCTCTGGCATGCATGCACTGAAAATGTCTCATCTGCCTCAGACATGAGAGAAGCAAATTTCTCCATGTAACATAGGTCAAGAAAGGTGCACAGCCAGTATTTCATGGTGGACAAAATGTGTTTCACGTGAAGGTCTAGGGAAAGGCAACTGGACATGAACTCTACCATGCATGGCAGTCTACAAAAAGTCAAATATTCGGTGTCCTCACTGGGAAGAACACTAACCATCCTCTCCTCCTCATGATGCATAGCCTCCTCCTCCTCTTCAGACCATCCATGATGGACAGACATGAAGTTGGGATAAGGAGTCGTCTCTGTAGCGCAGACCAAAAACTCCTGTTCCTCCTCATCATCCAATGTAGCTTGAGAATATTGTATGAGGCTGGGCTAAGTGCTATGATCCACAGTAAATTCTTGCTCCATAGCCTTCTCCTCTGAATTTAAAGTTTCCTCTTTGAGATTCTACAACAAACATTTAAATAGACAGAGCACTGGGATAGTTATGCTGACAATAGCATCGTAAGCGCTAACCATCTTGGTGCAGTACTCAAAGTTTTGAAGAACCTCACAAATCTCATGAATCCACAACCACTCGGCAGTTATTATGTGTGGGGGCTGAGTGTTACTCTGACAGGCATTGAGAAACTGGAATTCAGACACTGTTCTCTTCTGCTCACTAAGCCTTGCCAACATATGAACCGCCTACCACCTCAACACATTTATCTAACTACCTCTGCATTGCCCATTCAAAATTTTTAATTTTATTCAAAACCAGGATCCTTGTATCTTGTTCTCACACACTTTATGCATTTAATAGCCCTCTGTGTCTGCACTTTTACACATACTGGTTGGTAACCGGTTTATATAGCATTACATGAACACCCAATTTATTACATTATGGCTGGTCAGAACAATTAAAGCAATTGTTACCATCCACTTTTGTCACTCCCCTATTTCCTCATAAATTGTAAGCTTGTGAGCAGGGCCCTCGTTCCTCTTGGTATCTGTTGTTTATGTGATTATTATTATTCTGTAATGTCCTTTATTGTCTCTACATGTCCCATCTAAAGTGTCAAGTACCGCAGAATATGTTGGCGCTATAGAAATTAAAATTATTATAATTTATTATGACTATTACTATTATTATTAAATGTCAAATTATAGCGTGTGGGCAGGTTACAAAACAGTCGGTAACAAGGCAAACTAAAGAGCTGCTGTAGCAAAGCTAGTCCGCGGAAAGCCTGTGATGACTTTCGTAAATGTGCCCCTGAAGCAAATCGTTACTAGAACCTGGCCTCCAGTCAGCTGTTGGTGCCAACAAATAGTCTGGGGTCATCATGGAGTTAGCAGTGACTGTATTGGTTTATATACATATATTCCATGCATTGAAAGTGGAGGCGTATATACCACAGGCTCACTGTTAGTTTCCTGATAACCAGGCTATCAGTGGAAGCATCTCGTGGCCTCCTCCAATGATCATCGGTCAATCATACACCATGTTCCAAATTATTATGCAAATTATATTTTATATGGTCGGTGCAAATGACAGTCAGTCTAATAAAAGTCATCACCCGTTAGAGCAGTGTTTCCCAAACTCCAGTCCTCCCGGACCAAAACAGGTCATGTTTTCAGGCTTTCCTTAGTATTGCACAGGTGATGGAAGTATCAGGAGTTCTCCCACTTGTGCAGCACTATGGAAATCCTGAAAACATGATCTATTGGGGTCCGGGAGGACTTGAGTTTGGGAAACACTGTGTTAGTGTATACATCAAATTTTATTGAAGAAACCTCCCAGTGATAACAATATAATCTCCAAAATGAATAAAAACTCAAAATGCACTGTTCCAAATTATTAGACACAGTAGCATTTCTAAACATTTGCTATGTTTAAAGAACTGAAAAAGCTCATTTGCTGAATTTGCAGCATTAGGAGGTTACATTCTCAAAACAAAAAAGCTATTTAACTCCAGAACATCCTAGCAGGCCAAGTTACATGTTAACATAGGACCCCTTCTTTGATATCACCATCACAATTCTTGCATCCATTGAACTTGTGAGTTTTTGGAGAGATTCTATTTGTATTTCTTTGCATGAAGTCAGAAGAGCCTCCCAGAGCTGCTGTTTTGATGTGAACTGCCTCCCATAGATCTTTTGCTTGATGATACTCCAAAGGTTCTCAATAGGGTTGAGGTCAGGGCAAGATGGTGGCCACACCATGAGTTTATCTCCTTTTATGCCCATAGCAGTCAATGACTCAGAGGTATTCTTTGCAGCATGAGATGGTGCATTGTCATGCATGAAGATGATTTTGCGCCTGAAGGCACGTTTCTGCTTTTTTTTACCATGGAAGAAAGTTTGCAGTTATACACTCTATATACTTTGCAGAGGTCATTTTCACATCTTCATGAACCTTAAAGGGCCCTATCAGCTGGTTCCCCATGATTCCAGCTCAAAACATGACTCCTCTACCTCTTTGCTCACGTCACAGCCTTGTTGGGACACGGCGGCCATCCACCAACCATCCACTACTCCATCCATTTGGACCATCCAGGGTTGCTCAACACTCATCAATAAACAAGACTGTTTGAAAATTAGTCTTTATGTATGTCTGGGGCCACTGCAACCTGCTTGTGAACACTGTTTAGGGGTGGCTGAATAGTAAGTTTATGAACCAAAGCAAGCCTTTGAAGGATCCTACACCTTGAAGTTTGAGGGACTCCAGAGGCACCAGCAGCTTCAAATATCTGTTTGCTGGTTTGTAATAGCTTTTTAGCAGCTGCTCTCTTAATCAGAAGAACTTACCTGGCAGAAATCTTCCTCATTATGCCTTTATCAGCACGAACACATCTGTGCTCAGATTCAGCTACAAATCTCTTAACAGTACGATGATCACGCTTAAGTTTTTGGGAAATATCTAATGATTTCATCCCTTGACCAAGGCATTGCACTATTTGATGCTTTTTGGCAGCAGAGAGGTTGTTTTTCTTTCCCATGTTAATTGAAAACTGTGGCCTGCTTAATAATGAGGAACATCATTTTTAAGTAGTTTTCCTTTAATTAGAATCACCTGGAAAACTAATTATCACATGTGTTTAAGATTGATTTCAGTGTTCCATTGAGCTCTGAGACACAATACCATCCATGAGTTTATTTGAAAAACAAAACAATTAAATATTTATGACACTTAAATCCAATTTGCATAATAATCTGGAACACGGTGTATAATTGTCCAGACGATAGGGGGAAGCGGTTCACTCCAAAGATAACAGCAAATGGATCTGAAAAAATTATAAACTCTGGCACACTGAGTTTAGAATTTATTGAAACCAAAATATTCACATGGTAGACTAAAAACAAAAAAAAAGTGAAAAATATAGACACATATAATGCAACGTTTCGGCTATCAAGCCTTTCTCAAGAAATGTCTGTTTTTCACTTACATGGTGAGTCTTCTTAAGGAAAAAAGGTTACTAATCCCACTGTGGATATCCGGGAAAGGGATTTCCGGGTAAGCATCTCCGTGTTGCAGTCTCTGGGTAAGGGGTCCTGGTAAGAGTGCAGGGAAATAAGTCCAAGACCAATCCTTTTCCTGGACATTCACAGTTGGATTAATAACCAATTTTCCTGTTTTAAACAGACTCACCATATAAGTGAATAATAGACATTTCTTGAGAAAGGCTTGATAGCCGAAACTGAACTTTATGTGTGTGTATTTTTCATTTTTTTTGAGTCCACCATCTGAATATTTTGGTTGCAATAAATTCTATTAAAATACTCATTTCAGTGTGCTAGAGGTTATAATTTTTTATGGATTAATCTTTCTCCTGAGCAGCTATTTTTGGCAGTGATCACCCTTTATCCCTATACGAATTAAGTGGATCGGAGATATGACCCCCCTGGCTGTGATTTTTAACAAATTGGTGGCAGCGGTGGGACTCTGAATGACCCATCTGGTGTCCCACCCCTGACCCATGCAAGTACCTACAGTACCAAAGGCAAAATAAACCAGGCATCTTGCCCTGCTATTTGAAGTATATTAGCCTCAAATCCCAGGAGTTTCACAGAAGAATTAGGGAATATGTTCTCTCAATATTAGTGGCAAAAGAAGAAGACATAATCTTAAAATTGACATGTATCTAGTGACATTTTAAGATGTACCTTCAATGTAATGCTTCATTATTAAAAATTCAAGGGGACAATCAAATAATTGTGAGCTCTAGGAGTTGGAACTGGATGCAAGCCCAGGCATCAAAAATTCAACAAAAGTTTGGGTATCCCAGGTCAAAATTACTGTTATTGTGAACTGTTAAGCAAGTTGAAGATGAAATGATCTCTAAAACGGACAAAGTTAAAGATGACCCATTTCCTTTGTATTTTAGGAAAAAACTCATGTATTGTCAATTTTTAGATTTTAAAAATTACATAACGGAAAACTTGTGTTAGGTCTCGAGTTCCCGCTTCTGCACAGGGGGAATCTCGAGCCATCTCCGCTGCGGTCTCCCATTCTTATCCAGCCGCAGTGGAGTCTCCTTAGCAGGGACGTCGGTCCCAGCGTCTTGCTCAGTCTCACTCTGTACAGAGAGTTACTGCTGCTTCTTCAGCTTCTGCCATTAAAGCCAGTGCTGGTCAGCAGCGAGCAGACTTCTCTGGGACTAAGTCCTTGTCTGCACACACTGAGCATGCCCAGGGCAAGATCTCCCGTTGGAGATCGAGGGTCATGTGCTCAGGCCCTGCAGCACATTCCATTGGTCCTCTTGGCAGGTCTTGGAAGGGCAAAGTTTCTGTGGCCACTTCCTGTGCTGCAACTATATAAACTGTGCATGACCGCACGGCCATGCGCTAGTGTACATTTGCATACGTGTGTTTGTTGTGAGTGCAAGTCGTCCTTGGATACCCCTTCCCTATTGAATGTCTGTTCGCGGAAGGTGTATGGTTGCTATCTAGCGCCCGACTTATCCTACAGCACAAATCACACATTACAGCGTCCAGTTGCTGTGACCGCCAGTACGGTGCCGTGCACTTCCTCTGTGCTTTCCTTACCCAAGCCTGGGTGGTTAGTGGCGTTCGTCAGTGCGGCACCGCATGCACTCTTGTGCCCTAAATATTGTTATTTTCCTTACACACCCAGTTGCGGTGTTGTGCCAGCAAGGGTCTAATCGGACTTCAATCCTAGTTGGGGTTGAGTTCGCTGACTACTTGCTCGCGCTCTATGTGCAGTACCGCGATCCTGTGACGCAACAGGATCGCTTCCTTCACGCTGGGTGAAGTCTAACCCACGTGTGTATACTTATGAGTACCGCCATATAGTCCGTCATTACTTGGCAGCAGGTTCCATCTCTGCACGGTGGACCCCGGGCTGCGAACGCACCATACTCTATCTGTATCATTATTTGGTGCGTTCCGCTATCCCTAACATTACACTAGCGCCAGGGTCTGGCTAGTAATGATGGACAAACAGCAATCCTTGCGGTATATCCAGCAGCTGGAGGGTAGGTTGGCGGCTCT
The DNA here is from genome assembly GCF_032444005.1 of Ranitomeya imitator. Lineage (NCBI taxonomy): Eukaryota > Metazoa > Chordata > Amphibia > Anura > Dendrobatidae > Ranitomeya > Ranitomeya imitator. The sequence continues at coordinate 160,593,916 of NC_091288.1, read as the reverse complement.
TGAGAGCGCAACCTCAGCTGTGGATGTTACCGCAGTTGCTGTACAGGCTGCTAGCATGGCTGCAGCAACCCTGTCCATTGCCACCCCTGCTCCGACATTTTCTCGCCTCCCGCTGCCAGAAAAATTTTCTGGTGATAGCAAATTTTGTAGGGGATTTGTGAGTCAGTGCTTTATTCACCTCGAGCTCCTGGCTGCACGTTTTCCCACAGAGCGGGCTAAGGTGGGATTTATAGTGTCTCTCTTGTCGGACAGGGCGTTGGAATGGGCTACGCCGCTGTGGGAGCGTGGCGATCATGTGGTGCAGAGTGCTCCGCTGTTTCTGAGCACTCTGAAACAGGTCTTTTTAGGACCTCAAGTCGCCCATGATACTGCGCTCCAACTGCTGGCATTAACTCAGGGTGAGTCCTTGGTCAGTCATTTTGCCGTCCAATTCCGCACTTTAGCTGCTGAGCTGGATTGGTCGGATAAAGCTCTTATTCCCATATTTTGGAGGGGCCTGGCTGATCACGTTAAGGACGCTCTGGCCATTAGGGAGATTCCTGCCACACTGGAGGAGTTAATAACTGTCTCCACTCGAATTGACCTCAGTTTTAACGAGCGGAGGTTAGAGCGAGCCCAGTGTAGGCAGAGGTTTCGGCTGGCTCCTACCTTCGCCAAACCTCTGGAATCTCCGGTCCTGGTTCCTGAGTCACATGAGGCCAGGGAAGTGTCACAAGCGGGATCTAAGTCCCGGACCGCTTGTGCACTCAAGGTCTGTCATGTTTGCCAGCAGTCAGGACATCTAGCCACCAGATGTTCTCAGCGGTCGAGGAAACGTCAGCGTCTAGTGGTAGTAGGTGGAGGTACACTAGACACGGCGACGTTTGCCTCTAAATTGTCCTTTAAGGGGACAATTACTATAGGCTCATTCTCCCACTCGGTAGAGCTCTGCGTGGATTCTGGGGCGGAGGGCAATTTTATGTCTTCTGCCTTTGCTCAACGTCATGCAATACCCCTGGTTATGCTAGCTCAACCAGTAAAGGTACGAGTGGTGAATGGGTCGACACTGCCCTCACAGATAACACACCAGACCATCCCTTTTACTCTGTCCATGTCGCCATCGCATCAGGAGATTATATCTCTGCTCGTCATTCCTGAGGGAATTGATGAGGTCCTGTTGGGAATACCTTGGCTACGGTACCACTCTCCTCATATCGAGTGGTCCTCAGGCAGAATTCTGGGATGGGGCGAATCTTGTGGGGGTAGGTGTCAGAGGGAGTGCGTTCAGGTTGCTACTACAGAGGTACCCGCAGATCTTTCCTCTCTCCCCAAGCTGTATTGGTCTTATGCAGACGTGTTCTCCAAAAAGGCGGCGGAGATCCTTCCGCCCCATCGCCCCTATGACTGTCCTATTGATATCTTGCCTGGTGCTGTGCCTCCCCGGGGTCGAGTCTATCCGCTATCTCTCCCGGAGACGGAGGCAATGTCACAGTACATCCAGGAAAATCTGGCAAGAGGATTCATTAGGAAGTCAGTGTCACCTGCTTTGGCAGGGTTCTTCTTCGTGCAGAAGAAGAATGGGGAATTGCGTCCATGCATAGACTACAGGGGTCTTAACGCCATCACCGTTAAAAATAAGTATCCTTTGCCCTTGATATCTGAGCTCTTCGATAGGCTTCGGGGAGCAAGGGTATTTACTAAACTAGATCTGCGGGGTGCTTACAACCTGATTCGCATCCGTGAGGGGGACGAATGGAAGACGGCTTTTAACACCAGGGATGGGCACTATGAATATCTGGTGATGCCCTTCGGGCTCTGTAATCCCCCAGCCGTTTTCCAAGACTTTGTGAACGATATCTTCCGGGATATGCTTTCCACCTCGGTCGTAGTCTATCTGGATGATATTCTCATCTACTCTCCAGATATTGACTCCCACCGGAGAGATGTTTGCAAAGTCTTCGACCTCCTACGGGCAAACTCCCTCTATGCCAAGTTGGAGAAGTGTATGTTTGAGCAGGAGTCCTTACCTTTCCTAGGCTACATCATCTCTGCCCAGGGATTGGCTATGGATCCTGCCAAACTACAGGCTGTGATGGACTGGCAGGAACCCCATTCTCTTAAAGCGGTGCAGCGCTTTATGGGGTTCATTAATTATTATCGCCAGTTCATTCTGCACTTCTCAACTTTGATAGCTCCCTTGGTTGCCCTCACCAAGAAGGGGGCGAATCCCAAATTGTGGTCTGAGGAGGTCTCCAAGGCCTTTAACTCTATAAAGTCACACTTCGCTAGCGCTCCCATCCTACATCGCCCCGATGTTAAGCCATTTATCATGGAGGTGGATGCCTCTTCTGTTGGTGCTGGAGCAGTCCTCTTCCAAAAGGATGCTCAAGGTCGGAAGCATCCTTGCTTCTTTTTCTCCAAGACCTTCTCACCAGCAGAGAGGAATTATTCCATCGGGGACAGGGAGTTGCTAGCCATGAAGTTGGCTTTCTCGGAGTGGAGACATCTCTTGGAGGGAGCACGTTTTCCCTTCCAAGTCTTCACAGACCATAAAAATTTGGTGTACCTGCAGACAGCTCAGCGGTTGAATTCTCGCCAGGCCAGATGGTCCTTATTCTTCTCCCGGTTTCATTTCACCCTCCATTTTCTTTCTGGGGAGAAGAACATTCGGGCCGACGCTCTCTCTCGCTCCGTTGTGTCATCTGCGGAGGAGGAGGAGGATCCTCGGCTTATTGTCCCCACCGAGAGCTTGAGAACTGTGGCCCCGGTTTCGCTAGAGTCTGTGCCTCCGGGCAAGACTTTTTTACCATCCAGTTTGCGACCGGAGGTTCTCTCTTGGGCACAGTCGTCCAGGGTGGGTGGACATTTTGGTACCAAAAGGACATCTGAGTTACTGGCGAGGACATACTGGTGGCCGCATATGGCTCGTGATGTCGCAGAGTATGTTCGGGCGTGTGTCTCTTGCGCCAAGAACAAGACTCCTCGGCAACGGCTAACTGGTTTGCTTTATCCTCTGCCGGTGGCGGACAGGCCCTGGGAGATGGTCGGGATGGACTTTGTGGTGGGCTTACCCAAGTCTCGTAACTGCACCATTATCTGGGTGATCACCGACCATTTTTCCAAAATGGTGCACTTGGTGCCTCTTCCACGGCTACCTTCTGCACGGGCGTTGGCTGTCTTGTTCGTCAAGCATATCTTTCGCCTACACGGTATGCCAGACAAAATTGTTAGTGACCGGGGTCCCCAGTTTGCGTCTCGATTCTGGAGAGAGCTTTGTCGTCTACTCAGTATTGAGTTGAATCTCTCTTCGGCATATCATCCCGAGATGAATGGGTTGGTAGAGAGGGCCAACCAGACCTTGGTCACATATTTACGACATTTTGTTTCTGCCAGGCAGGATGACTGGGCATCCTTGCTACCGTGGGCAGAGTTTGCACTTAACAATGCCGTAGCCGACTCCACCGGTCAGACTCCATTCCTCCTAAATTACGGCCAGCATCCGCGTGTTCCTGTGCCCATGCCTGTGTCTTCTGCTGACTCCAGGGTAGCAGACTGGGCTGTGGAGGCACGGGACATTTGGGACCGCACGCAGGATGCCATTCGGGCCTCCAAGGAGAGAATTAGGTCCTCCGCCGATGTTCATCGGCGCCCCGCTCCGACCTTTGCTCCTGGCGACTTGGTGTGGCTCTCCGCCCGTAACATCAGGCTGCGAGTTGAGTCCACTAAGTTTGCTCCTCGCTACTTGGGTCCCTTCAAGGTTCTCGAACAGGTTAATCCTGTGGTCTACCGTTTGGCTCTTCCTCCACGCTTGGGTATCACCGACACCATTTCATGTGTCCCTCTTGAAACCCGTATACATGTCCCGGTTTTCTGAGTCATCTGCCGGGACATCGAGTTCGTCTACGGACGATTACGAGGTGAACGCTATTTTGGGGTGCAAGGTGGTACGCGGCAAAAAGTTCTATCTGGTGGATTGGAAGGGTTATGGCCCAGAGGACAGGTCATGGGAGCCTGCTGAAAACATTCGGGCCCCACAGCTCATTGCTGCCTTTGAGCGTAGCGAGGCCCAAGGAGGGGTGGCCCTAGGAGAGGGGGGTAATGTTAGGTCTCGAGTTCCCGCTTCTGCACAGGGGGAATCTCGAGCCATCTCCACTGCGGTCTCCCATTCTTATCCAGCCGCAGTGGAGTCTGCTCAGCAGGGACGTCGGTCCCAGCGTCTTGCTCAGTCTCACTCTGTACAGAGAGTTACTGCTGCTTCTTCAGCTTCTGCCATTAAAGCCAGTGCTGGTCAGCAGCGAGCAGACTTCTCTGGGACTAAGTCCTTGTCTGCACACACTGAGCATGCCCAGGGCAAGATCTCCCGTTGGAGATCAAGGGTCATGTGCTCAGGCCCTGCAGCACATTCCATTGGTCCTCTTGGCAGGTCTTGGAAGGGCAAAGTTTCTGTGGCCACTTCCTGTGCTGCAACTATATAAACTGCGCATGACCGCACGGCCATGCGCTAGTGTACATTTGCATACGTGTGTTTGTTGTGAGTGCAAGTCGTCCTTGGATACCCCTTCCCTATTGAATGTCTGTTCGCGGAAGGTGTATGGTTGCTATCTAGCGCCCGACTTATCCTACAGCACAAATCACACATTACAGCGTTCAGTTGCTGTGACCGCCAGTACGGCGCCGTGCACTTCCTCTGTGCTTTCCTTACCCAAGCCTGGGTGGTTAGTGGCGTTCGTCAGTGCGGCACCGCATGCACTCTTGTGCCCTAAATATTGTTATTTTCCTTACACACCCAGTTGCGGTGTTGTGCCAGCAAGGGTTTAATCGGACTTCAATCCTAGTTGGGGTTGAGTTCGCTGACTACTTGCTCGCGCTCTATGTGCGGTACCGCGATCCTGTGACGCAACAGGATCGCTTCCTTCACGCTGGGTGAAGTCTAACCCACGTGTGTATACTTATGAGTACCGCCATATAGTCCGTCATTACTTGGCAGCAGGTTCCATCTCTGCACAGTGGACCCCGGGCTGCGAACGCACCATACTCTATCTGTATCATTATTTGGTGCGTTCCGCTAGCCCTAACAACTTGTTGATGGAAAAGTTTGGGCATTTTTGGAGATTTGTTTGCTCAGATAACGTTGACCAAGTTTTCAGACCTTAATTATTCTGTTAGGATTATAGTGATGACTATAATAGTTAGGAAAGTCCAGGTGATGCAAATTTCCCAGCTTTATAAAATCCCAGCCTCCTCTTACTTCGTGCCAAAAAACTGCAGCCATGGGTTCTTTTAACCAGCTGCCTACCACTCTTAAAGTGAAAATGGTGGAGGCCCACAAAACAGTATAGAGTTATATGAAGATAGTAAAGCATTTTAAAGTTGTCCTTTCCTCAGTTGGAAATGTAATCTAGAAATGTCGGTTACCAGGAACAGTGGAGGTCAACATAAGGTCTGGAGAACCAAGGAAAATTTGAGTGAGAGCTGCTCGTAGGATTGCTAAAGAGGCAAATCAGAACCCCATCTTGACTGCAAAAGACCGTCAAAATAATTTAGCAGACTGGAGATATGGTAAATATTTCTACTGTTCAGAGTAACCTGCACAAATATGGCCTTCAGAAAAGAGTCATCAGAAGAAAACCTCTCCTGCGTCCTCATCATACAAATCAGCGTCGGAAGTATGCAAAAGAACATTTAAACAAGCCTGATGCATTTTGGAAACAAATCCTTTGGAAAATTGAGATTAACCCCTTTCTGCCAGCTGACGGAATAGTACGTCAGCTGGCAGATCCCCTGCTTTGAGGTGGGCTCCGGCGGTGAGCCCACCTCAAAGCCGCGACATGTCAGCTGTTTTGTACAGCTGACATGTGCGCGCAATGAGTGCGAGTGGAATCGCGATCCGCCCGCGCCCATTAACTAGTTAAATGCCGCCGTCAAGCGCTGACAGCGGCATTTAACTAGCGCTCCCGGCCGCGTGGCCGGAGCTTCTCGCACTGCTGACCCCCGTCACATGATCGGGGGTCAGCAGTGCATCGCCATAACAACCAGAGGTCTCCTTGAGACCTCTATGGTTGTTGATGACCGATTGCTTTGAGCGCCACCCTGTGGTCGGCGTTCAAAGCAACCCTGCATTTCTGCTACATAGAGGTGATCTGTGCTTCACCTCTATGTAGCAGAGCCGATCGAGTTATACAAGCTTTTAGCCTCCTATGGAGGCTATTGAAGCATGCCAAAATGTAAAAAAAAAGTGATTAAAAATATTAAAAAAATAAAAAATATATAAAAGTTCAAATCACCCCCCTTTTGCCCCAATCAAAATAAAACAATTAAAAAAAAATCAAACATACACATATTTGGTATCGCCGCGTTCAGAATCGCCCGATCTATCAATAAATACAAAGGATTAACCTGACCGCTAAATGACGTAGCGAGAAAAAAAATCGAAACGCCAAAATTACGTTTTTTTGGTTGCCGCGACATTGCATTAAAATGCAATAACGGGCGATCAAAAGAACGTGTCTACACCAAAATGGTATCATTAAAAACGCCAGCTCGGCACGCAAAAAATAAGCCCTCACCTGACCCCAGATCACGAAAATTGGAGACGCTACGGGTATCGAAAAATCGCGCATTGTTTTTTTTTTTGTTTTTTTTAGCAAAATTTTGAATTTTTTTTCACCACTTAGATAAAAAATAACCTAAACATGTTTGGTGTCTATGAACTCGTAATGACCTGGAGAATCATAATGGCAGGTTAGTTTTAGAATTTAGTGAATCTAGCAGAAAAGCCAAACAAAACACAAGTGTGAGATTGCACTTTTTTTGCAATTTCATCACACTTGGAATTTTTTCCCCGTTTTCTGTTACATGGCATGGTAAAATCAATGGTATCGTTCAAAAGTACATCTCGTCCCGCAAAAAATAACCCCTCACATGGCCATATTGACGGAAAAACAAAAAAGTTATGGCTCTGGGAAGGAGGGGAGCAAAAAACGAAAATGAAAAAGCGGAAAAAGCTCCGGGGGTGAAGGGGTTAAAATAGAACTCTTTGGCAACAATGATAAAAGGTATGTGTAGAAAAATGGCACAGAGTTTCAGAAAAAGATCGTCTCGCCAATAATTAAACATATGGATGGATCAAAGGAGCTTTGGGGTTATTTTGCAGCCAATGGCATGGGGAACATGCTGATTTTCTAGGTTTGCTCAATGACAAAGAAATTAACAGTCGATAATTCTAAGGGTAGGTTAATTTTAACATTGAGAGATAGAATATAAAAATAAAAAATCCTATCGAATAATGGATTTTCTTTTTGATTGCTAAAATTAACCTACCTCAAAAGTACAGACTGTTCATGTCTTTTCAGTGGGCAAACTTACAAAATCAGCAAAGGATCAAATACTTCTTTCCCCCTCTGTACAATGCAGGAGAGTCACTATACTCATATGAAGGGCTAATACATTCTGGGTCCAGTGGAGTTAAACCTGTCTATTCTTATTTAAGTTGTATTTCCCATTCAATGAAAGCTGTAAGAGGAAACAGAGCATAAAATACGGTCTTATCTGGGATATAAGTGGTCAATACAATATAATTGCACTCACCAGACGTAGCTCAAATATGGCATTATGAAGATTCGCTGCAGCAGATCCATGGGACCAACAAGACTGAACGTTAGATACCAGAAATGGGAAAGAAACGTAGTTGTTGTTCTGCGCTGGTGAATCACTGAAAATCCAGACATGGTAATAATTGTGGCTTTATTCAACGTGTTTCAGAGTACAAAAGACTCCTTCATCAGGAAAACAACAACAAAGCCTGTTGTTGTGGTATTTCCCGATGAAGGAGTATTTTGTACTCTGAAACGCGTTGAATAAAGCCACAATTATTACTACGTCTGGATTTTCAGTGATTCAGAAGTGCAGAACAACAACCATGTTTCTTTCCCTTTTCTACTATCTTTCACATTCAGGAATTAATGAACTTTTAGATAATGATTGATTTTGAAAACTTTGTAATACATTTTTCCATCCATTTTAGGTACTTTTCACTTTCAGTAGTTACAGTTTTTTATTAGGTTTACACACTTTGTTACACTGGTGCTACTTTATCATTTATGCACTTTAATACATACAAGTACACTTTTTTATTCATTGTTTTTCATACTCCGTCAAAACTATTTTACAATTTTTTTGCATTGGCGTAATATTTAAGTCCTTTCAGCTTCTTCACACTTCATTGTAATTTGCACATCACACAATTCCTTGTTCAAACACCATTATGTCTATTTTCATACATAGTTTATAGACTGATTCAGACTCTGCTGTTTATATTAAAGTATCTAATAAGCACGTGCATGAGTACAAGTTAAGTGAAGATGTAAAGAAGGCCAGGGCCATAGTCGTGGCTGAGAGTATGTGCATTAATGCGCCCTGGTCTCCCGTCACATGAATATAATGTCCCTTCTGCAGCACACCCTCCACCTCACCTTCTGCACTGTCAGGGTCCCATAGGGCTGGCTGAAGTTCTGAAGCTGGTGTTGTTGCATATAAAGAGACAGAGTCCATTTCAAACTTATAACAGCAAACATTTCTTTCCTTGGTTCGCAGCACATCCGTTTTGGATACAGCATCAACACAGAGTTTCTTACAGTCCACATCCTCTAGTTTCCCTGCACTTACTTCTATGGTCCTCAGTACGTGCCCGTGTCCTACTGCCTCTTGCGGTAAAGCAGCATCTTCCCTGTCTAGACTCACTGTGCTTTGGAGTTCCCTTGTCTGTTTTGCACTGGATCTGAGGGCATCAGCCCATGCGATGATCTGCCACATGATGAGTGACCTGCGTCCCGTGCTGTATAGGACCTCTCCTCTTGCTTCTGCTCCACACTGCTGCCACACACTCTATTTCTGGCCCTCCTGAGCCCTGGATGGCTGGGCTGCTCACTTACAATGTTATGGAGCTACTGGGTAGCTTGTGCTCTAAGGCTCACCAAAGCTGTTGGGGGTCCCTAGCCCCTCTGACTCCAATCAGGAAACTGTTTCCGCCTTACCTCAGTAAACTCCTCCTATAATAAACTATTTATAATGAACCCATCTTGTGGCCCAACTAAGGTACTACACTGTCCCTATATGATTATGGGAAAACACTATATATAACAGTATCAAACATTCATATAGCAGTAGAAGACACCATATAAATAGCAAAATGAGATTATCTTTACACAGTACAGCAACCAGGACATACTTAAAGGGGTAGGGGTGTGTACCAGTCTTTGCGACCCCTTGCAAAGACAGGCAGAAAGGCATTTTCTTCTATTTTCAGCTACATGTAGAGTTGTTTCCTCTCTTTGTAAACCTGCCTTTGATGATAATGAGGGTGCTGAAAAATCTTTCTGAAAGAAAAGGAAATGTGCTTGCAAAATAATCACACTGAAAAATTGGACTATTGCAAGATTTTTTTTTAATACACATTATAATGTAAAAAATAGACATTTAAAAAAAAAATAGTTAAAGAATAAAAATACAATTAACACAAAAATCTGATTTAAACGATCGTTTTTTTTTTAAATTACATATTCCCTTTATTATGTGTGAAAGAACAGAGATTCCTACTGCATTTTGTGACTGATGCGATCTATGCAGAGGTTCATAATAGTACTCCATATATAACATTAGATGCCAGTGCGAGCATATCTTCAGCATTAGTTGTAACTTCAAACGACTTGACTACAGATTAGGTATTAATTTGATAGCATGAGCATTTATTTTTTGCCTATCTATTTCTTTGTTATATTTATAGAATTTAACAAAACAGATCACAAAAAGTTGTTCTCTTACTCCCTGTTTTCCCATGCTGTCAACCAGATAAGAATAAAAATCTAAACACGGACACGTTACTAGCAATACACATGGACCACTTTATTGATTATTTTATTCTTAGACTTTACTCTATGGTAAGTGATTCTCACGAAATTCAGCTATAAATAAACTACAATATCTATTTTTTTAACATGCAGAAACCAGTGACAGGTGCAGCTGTCTTTGAGCAAATAAGATGAGACACATGTCTTAATGTAGTAAGCAAAAAGCTGAGTTTGGCTATTATGTATCATTATCAGTCACAAAGTGCTGATGGGAGCAGATATTCACCAAATTCATAGGCTGTCTTCAATACATACAACACTACATGATGTTTTTTAGTCAGAAGATGATAACAATATATCACCACTGACTAATATTATTTTTTGTTTCATCTTTTCTTGGCCGGCCTTTATTGACCAAAGTAAAAAAAAATATAATTTTAATAAGAACACTAATGACATGTCGTTATATTATCTTTCTGTGTCTTCCTCTGTTTTTAGTTGTGTATGTATTTTGTATGTACTACAAGTGAAAGTTGTGCTCTGCTCAGTCTACATATATAGTGACATTTTTAAGATGAGTTTTATTGGGGCTATATTAGAAATGAGTAATGATGAGTGAATTTGTTCAAAAAATGATCGCCAAACATAAAATCGGCTAGAATATGGCACATTCGGATTTGTGATTGGAAACACAAGCAAGGTTTAAGGTTTTATAAAATCGGAACAAATAGTGAACATTCGGTAAGTAGTGCAGGAAAATATTTAAGTTGCCACTAAAGTATTTTGATCAATTTTGGCTACTATAATGGTGGTGTATGATGGACGTGGGGCAAGTGTTTAATGAGGGGAAGGGGTTGGCAGAATTCAGAGGAGCAACGTACTTGTGTGCATATTGCGGCTAGCCAACCAGTGCGCAGGAAACATCAACAATGTCCTGATACAATGACTTATGTCATTGGCTGCTGAAATCACATGTCCCTCTCCATATAAAGGATGGACATCTTGTTTTAGCACCATTTTGACACTGTAACAGCACAGAGAGTCTGCTCCTGACTCTGGGAGTGTATGCTGCTATATTTTAGCTAGTTAGCTATGCAGTTGGTACTTAGTCAAATAATTTAGCTAGGTCATGTACTGTGTGGCTGTGAAATCAATCTGTCCAGCATTTTTTATTTGGCGCCATTACTAAGGTCCACATATAAAGACAGCAGGACACATTTTGTGTGTTGTGTGTTATGACTTGGTGGTTAGGACAATAATGGACCTGGTGGTTAAGGGCACACGGAAAGACCTGATAGTTACAATAATACAGGACAAGCTCTGGGACGTGGGAACTCTGCTGACCGCAATCCCTAATCCTATCACACACACTAGAAATAGCCGTGGATTGCTCCTAACGCTCCCTATGCAACTCGTCACAGCCTAAGGAACTAGCTTAGCCCTAAGATAGAAAAATAAGCCTACCTTGCCTCAGAGAAATTCCCCAAAGGAAAAGGCAGCCCCCCACATGTAATGACTGTGAGTAAGATGAAAATCACAAACACAGAGATGAAATAGATTTAGCAAAGAGAGGCCCGACTTACTGAACAGACAGAGGATAGGAAAGGTGACTTTGCGGTCAGCACAAAAACTACAAAAAAACCACGCAGAGGGCGCAAAAGACCCTCCGCACCGACTCACGGTGCGGAGGCGCTCCCTCTGCGTCCCAGAGCTTCCAGCAAGCAAGACAAAAATCAAAATAGCAAGCTGGCCAGAAAAATGGCAAACAAGAGAAAAACAAGCAGGAACTTAGCTTCTGCTGGAGAAGACAGGTCACAAGAACGAACCAGAAGCGAACAGACCAATACTGGAACATTGACAGGTGGCATGGAGCAATGATCTAAGTGGAGTTAAATAGAGCAGCCAGCTAACGAATTAACCTCGTCACCTGTGGAAGGAAACTCAGAAGCCGCAGCCCCACTCACAACCACCAGAGGAAGCCCATGGACAGAACCAGCCGAAGTACCATTCATGACCACAGGAGGGAGCTTGACAACAGAATTCACAACAGTTGTGCACTACTTTATTGTGCTCCATGTACAAGTAGACCCTTCTAAAGCTTTTTTATTCACTTGCTAAATGTGAAACAGCATGCCATATTCCGCTTTGTCATTTAGTGATGTAGTGATCACTGTAATCTCAGCTGTTGGGCATGAAAAAATATTTTTTTGGCAGCTGCTATCGTGATTTACCATGCCATATCTCACCACATAATTTATTGGCAGTGAAATTCCACTGTCTGCAAATAGCATGCAGAGTTAAAATAAAAAAATATGATGCTAATTGTGATACAGCCCGCCATATCCCACGTTGTAATTTTGTGGCATGATGGTAAAATAAACTTGTCTGCAGAGCTCATGCAGATGAGAAAAAAATGTTTTTCTGTTGCTTAACGTGATACATCCCACTATATCCCTCATTGTAATTTTGTGTCGGTGAAATAAAGCTGTCTGCAGACCTCACACACATTAAAAAAAAAATTCTGTTGCTAAATGTGATACAGCTTGCCATATTCCACGTTGTAATTTTGTGGCAGTGAAAAGAAGCTGTATGCAGACCTCACGCACATTTAAAAATATCTGTTGCTGAATGTGATACAGCCTGCCATATCCCACATTGTTATTTTCTGGTGTGAAATGAAACTGTATGCAGACCTCACGCACACAAAAACAAAAAAATTCTGTTGCTAAACATGATACAGCCCACTATATCCCACGCTGTAATTTTGTGGCGGTGAAATAAAGAAATATGCAGTGCTCACGCAGATGAAAAAAATGTTTTCTGTTGCTAAATGTGTAATAGTGCGCCATATCCCATGTTGTAATTTTGTGGCGATGAAATGAAGGTGTCTGCAGACCTCACACACAATAAAAAAAAATTATGTTACTAAACCTGATACAGCCCACCATATCCCATCTGTCATTTAGTGGGGCTAAATTGTTCTTTGTGCAGCGCTGTTGCACATTAAATACATTTTTTACATATGTGATACAGCAGCCTAGATCCAAGTTTGAAATTGCTTGGATCATGTCTTCTAGTAATCTCATAAGAAAAATCTAACACCAATAAAAATATACCTTTAATGATTAATTACTTTAAAAAGCAAAACAAAAAAGTGAAAAAACAAATAAAGATTTGCTGATCCGTAGCCACAATTCGATACAATAACAGGGATGCTGGGTAGGTTTATGTGACCTTTTTTCACCCTAGCTAAATCCCTGCCTTATGGCGGAGGTTGGCACCCTCTTGAAATGCAAATGGTGCCCTCACTCAATGGCGAGTTGCCCTGAATTCCCGGGAAATCCCTAAATGGGGAAAACCACAAAAATCACACACCACAATACAAATCCAAACCAAAAAGATATACTAGTCATGGTGCCTTTAAACATACAATGCACTAAAATTAGGCAGTAATGGGATCCGGGTAATGGACCTAAAAGGCTATTAAGCCACTGTGACAACCATAATTAAAGGTACCAAGAAAAAACACTAAAACACAAACCTTGATAAATATCTTATTAGTTAGTTTGTTAGAGATTTTTTGTCGTTTCTCCTTACAGAGCGTGACATGTTAAGTATGCTGAGTGTTGTGAATTCTGTGGCAGAGCTCCCTCCTGTGGTCACAAGTGGTACTTCGGCTGATTCTCTCTGTGAGCTTCTGTTGGTGGAAGGAAGTGGTACTGCGGCTTCTGAGTTTCCTCCCTCAGGTGATCTGGTGAGGTCGTTAGGTGCTTCTCTACTTAACTCCACCTAATGCTTTGATCCTTGCTTCCTGTCAATGTTCCAGTGTTGGACTTGCTTTTCCCTGGATCATTCCTGTGGCCTGCTGCTCTGCATAGCTAAGTTCTTCTTGCTATTTGTTTGCTATTTTTTCTGTCCAGCTTGTCTAATTTTTTGCTGGAAGCTCTGGGACGCAAAGGGTGTACCTCTGTGCCGTTAGTTCGGTACGGAGGGTCTTTTTGCTCCCTTTGCGCGGTTTTCTTTAGGGTTTTGTGTAGACCGCAAAGTTACCTTTTCTATCCTCGATCTGTTAAGAAAGTCGGGCCTCACTTTGCTGAATCTATTTCATCTCTACGTTTGTCTTTTCATCTTAACTCACAGTCATTATATGTGGGGGGCTGCCTTTTCCTTTGGGGTATTTCTCTGAGGCAAGGTAGGCTTATTTTCTATCTTCAGGCTAGTTAGTTTCTCAGGCTGTGCCGAGTTGCATAGGCAGAGTTAGGCGCAATCCACGGCTGCCTCTAGTGTTGTTTGGAGAGGATTAGGGATTGCGGTCTGCAGAGTTCCCACGTCTCAGAGCTCGTTCTATGATTTTGGGTTATTGTCAGATCACTGTATGTGCTCTGACCGCTATGTCCATTGTAGTACTGAATTGCCTTTCATAACAGTACAGGAAGCCAAAAGTACTAATGATTCTCAATAGAGGGAAAAAAAAAGTTCTGAGACCATTTATTTTTCTTTGCACTGTGTTTTGCCTTTTTTTTTCCCCTAGACATTTGGGTGGTTCAGGACACAGGTGTAGCGATGGACATTAGAAGTCTGTCTTCATTTGTGGATCAGCTCTCGGCAAGAGTACAAAAGATTCAAGACACTATTGATCAGAAAGCTATGTTGGAACCAAGAATTCCTATTCCTGATTTGTTTTTTGGAGATAGAACTAAGTTTCTGAGTTTCAAAAATAATTGTAAATTATTTCTGGCCTTGAAACCTCGCTCCTCTGGTGATCCAGTTCAACAGGTTTTGATTGTTATTTCTTTTTTGCGCGGCGACCCTCAGGACTGGGCATTTTCTCTTGCGCCAGGAGATCCTGCATTGAGTAATATCGATGCGTTTTTCCTGGCGCTCGGATTGCTGTACGATGAACCTAATTCAGTGGATCAGGCAGAGAAAAATTTGCTGGCTCTTTGTCAGGGTCAGGATGAGATAGAGGTATATTGTCAGAAATTTAGAAAGTGGTCCGTGCTCACTCAATGGAATGAATCTGCTCTGGCAGCTATGTTCAGAAAGGGTCTCTCTGAAGCCCTTAAGGATGTCATGGTGGGATTTCCTATGCCTGCTGGTTTGAATGAGTCTGTCTTTGGCCATTCAGATCGGTCGACGCTTGCGTGAGCGTAAATCTGTGCACCATTTGGCGGTATTACCTGAGCTTAAACCTGAGCCTATGCAGTGCGATAGGACTTTGACGAGTTAAACGGCAAGAACACAGACGTCTGAATGGGCTGTGTTTCTACTGTGGTGATTCCACTCATGCTATCTCTGATTGTCCTAAGCGCACTAAGCGGTTCGCTAGGTCTGCCGCCATTGGTACGGTGCAGTCAAAATTTCTTCTGTCCGTTACCTTGATCTGCTCTTTGTCATCGTATTCTGTCATGGCATTTGTGGATTCAGGCGCTGCCCTGAATTTGATGGACTTGGAGTATGCTAAGCGTTGTGGGTTTCTCTTAGAGCCCTTGCAGTGTCCTATTCCATTGAGAGGAATTGATGCCATGCCTTTGGCCAAGAATAAGCCTCAATACTGGACCCAGCTGACCATGTGCATGGCTCCTGCACATCAGGAGGTTATTCGCTTTCTGGTGTTGCATAATCTGCATGATGTGGTCGTGTTGGGGTTGCCATGGCTACAAGCCTATAATCCAGTATTAGATTGGAAATCCATGTCGGTGTCCAGCTGGGGTTGTCAGGCGGTACATGGTGATGTTCCATTTCTGTCAATTTCGTCATCCACACCTTCTGAGGTTCCAGAGTTCTTGTCTGATTACCAGGATGTATTTGATGAGCCCAAGTCCGATGCCCTACCTCCGCATAGGGATTGTGATTGTGCTATCAATTTGATTCCTGGTAGTAAATTCCCAAAAGGTCGACTGTTTAATTTATCCGTGCCTGAGCACGCCGCCATGCGCAGTTATGTGAAGGAATCCCTGGAGAAGGGGCATATTCGCCCGTCATCGTCGCCATTAGGAGCAGGGTTCTTTTTTGTAGCCAAGAAGGATGGTTCGCTGAGACCTTGTATAGATTACCGCCTTCTAAATAAGATCACGGTTAAATTTCAGTACCCCTTGCCATTGTTATCTGATTTGTTTGCTCGGATTAAGGGGGCTAGTTGGTTCACTAAGATAGATCTTCGTGGTGCGTATAATCTGGTGCGAATCAGGCGAGGAGATGAATGGAAAATTGCATTTAATACGCCCGAGGGTCATTTTGAGTATCTAGTGATGCCATTTGGACTTGCCAATGCTCCATCAGTGTTTCAGTCCTTTATGCATGACATCTTCCGAGAGTACCTGGATAAATTCCTGATTGTGTACTTGGATGACATTTTGATCTTCTCGGATGATTGGGAGTCTCATGTGAAGCAGGTCAGAACAGTTTTTCAGGTCCTGCGTGCTAATTCTTTGTTTGTGAAGGGATCAAAGTGTCTCTTTGGTGTGCAGAAGGTTTCATTTTTGGGGTTCATCTTTTCCCCTTCTACTATCGAGATGGATCCTGTTAAGGTCCAAGCCATCCATGATTGGACTCAGCCGACATCTCTGAAAAGTCTGCAAAAGTTCCTGGGCTTTGCTAATTTTTATCGTTGCTTCATCTGCAATTTTTCTAGTATTGCCAAACCATTGACCGATTTGACCAAGAAGGGTGCTGATTTGGTCAATTGGTCTTCTGCTGCTGTGGAAGCTTTTCAAGACTTGAAGCGTCGTTTTTCTTCTGCCCCTGTGTTGTGTCAACCAGATGTTTCTCTTCCGTTCCAGGTCGAGGTTGATGCTTCTGAGATTGGAGCAGGGGCTGTTTTGTCGCAGAGAGGTTCTGATTGCTCAGTGATGAAACCATGCGCTTTTTTTTCCAGGAAGTTTTCGCCTGCTGAGCGAAATTATGATGTGGGCAACCGAGAGTTGCTGGCCATGAAGTGGGCATTCTAGGAGTGGCATCATTGGCTTGAAGGAGCTAAGCATCGCGTGGTGGTATTGACTGATCATAAGAACTTGACTTATCTTGAGTCTGCTAAGCGGTTGAATCCTAGACAGGCTCGTTGGTCGCTGTTTTTTGCCCGTTTTGACTTTGTGATTTCGTACCTTCCGGGCTCTAAAAATGTGAAGGCGGATGCTCTGTCTAGGAGTTTTGTGCCCGACTCTCCGGGTTTGTCTGAGCCGGCGGGTATCCTCAAGGAAGGAGTAATTGTGTCTGCCATCTCCCCTGATTTGCGGCGGGTGCTGCAAAAATTTCAGGCTAATAAACCTGATCGTTGTCCAGCGGAGAGACTGTTTGTCCCTGATAGGTGGACCAGTAAAGTTATCTCTGAGGTTCATTGTTCGGTGTTGGCTGGTCATCCTGGAATCTTTGGTACCAGAGAGTTGGTGGCTAGATCCTTTTGGTGGCCGTCTCTGTCACGGGATGTGCGTGTTTTTTGTGCAGTCCTGTGGGATTTGTGCTCGGGCCAAGCCCTGCTGTTCTCGTGCCAGTGGGTTGCTTTTGCCCTTGCCGGTCCCGAAGAGGCCTTGGACACATATCTCTATGGATTTTATTTCTGATCTTCCCGTTTCTCAAAAGATGTCAGTCATTTGGGTGGTCTGTGATCGCTTTTCTAAGATGGTCCATCTGGTACCCTTGTCTAAATTGCCTTCCCCCTCTAATTTGGTGCCATTGTTCTTCCAGCATGTGGTTCGTTTAAATGGCATTCCAGAGAATATCGTTTCTGACAGAGGTTCCCAGTTTGTTTCAAGGTTTTGGCGAGCCTTTTGTTGTAGGATGGGCATTGACTTGTCTTTTTCCTCGGCTTTCCATCCTCAGACTAATGGCCAGACCGAACGAACCAATAAGACCTTGGAAACATATCTGAGATGCTTTGTTTCTGCCGACCAGGATGACTGGGTGTCCTTTTTGCCTTTGGCTGAGTTCGCCCTTAATAATCGGGCCAGCTCGGCTACCTTGGTTTCGCCATTTTTCTGCAATTCTGGGTTCCATCCTCGTTTCTCTTCAGGACAGGTTGAGTCTTTGGACTGTCCTGGTGTGGATACTGTGGTGGACAGGTTGCAGCAGATTTGGACTCATGTAGTGGACAATTTGACCTTGTCCCAGGAGAAGGCTCAACGTTTCGCTAATCGCAGACGCCGTGTGGGTCCCCGACTTCGTGTTGGGGATCTGGTTTGGTAATCTTCTCATCATATTCCTATGAAGGTTTCCTCTCCTAAGTTTAAACCTCGTTTCATTGGTCCGTATAGGATTTCTGAGGTTCTTAATCCTGTGTCTTTTCGTCTGACCCTTCCAGATTCTTTTTCCATACATAACGTATTCCATAGGTCATTGTTGCAGAGATACGTGGCACCTATGGTTCCATCTGTTGATCCTCCTGCCCCGGTTTTGGTGGAGGGGGAATTGGAGTATATTGTGGAGAAGATTTTGGATTCTCGTGTTTCTAGACGGAAACTCCAGTATCTGGTTAAATGGAAGGGTTATGCTCAGGAAGATAATTCCTGGGTTTTTGCCTCTGATGTCCATGCTCCCGATCTTGTTCGTGCCTTTCATGTGGCTCATCCTGGTCGGCCTGGGGGCTCTGGTGAGGGTTCGGTGACCCCTCCTCAAGGGGGGGTACTGTTGTGAATTCTGTGGCAGAGCTCCCTCCTGTGGTCACAAGTGGTACTTCGGCTGATTCTCTCTGTGAGCTTCTGTTGGTGGAAGGAAGTGGTACTGCGGCTTCTGAGTTTCCTCCCTCAGGTGATCTGGTGAGGTCGTTAGGTGCTTCTCTACTTAACTCCACCTAATGCTTTGATCCTTGCTTCCTGTCAATGTTCCAGTGTTGGACTTGCTTTTCCCTGGATCATTCCTGTGGCCTGCTGCTCTGCATAGATAAGTTCTTCTTGCTATTTGTTTGCTATTTTTTCTGTCCAGCTTGTCTAATTTTTTGCTGGAAGCTCTGAGACGCAAAGGGTGTACCTCCGTGCCGTTAGTTCGGTACGGAGGGTCTTTTTGCCCCCTTTGCGTGGTTTTCTTTAGGGTTTTGTGTAGACTGCAAAGTTACCTTTTCTATCCTCGATCTGTTAAGAAAGTCGGGCCTCACTTTGCTGAATCTATTTCATCTCTACGTTTGTCTTTTCATCTTAACTCACAGTCATTATATGTGGGGGGCTGCCTTTTCCTTTGGGGTATTTCTCTGAGGCAAGGTAGGCTTATTTTCTATCTTCAGGCTAGTTAGTTTCTCAGGCTGTGCCGAGTTGCATAGGCAGAGTTAGGCGCAATCCACGGCTGCCTCTAGTGTTGTTTGGAGAGGATTAGGGATTGCGGTCTGCAGAGTTCCCACGTCTCAGAGCTCGTTCTATGATTTTGGGTTATTGTCAGATCACTGTATGTGCTCTGACCGCTATGTCCATTGTAGTACTGAATTGCCTTTCATAACAGCTGAGATGAGGAGATTTAAAGCCACAATGTTACTCTGGGTGATATGCAAATTGTCTCTTCAAAGAGGAAGAGGACTAGAACTCTAGTGCCACCTATAGGAAATTTGAAACACAGTCCAAATAATAATTTGATAAAGCAAAAATACCTCCAAATATATGTCATATCATAACACATCCCCACAATAATTCGAAAAAAGAGGGTCTCCACTGCAAAAAAAATTAAATTTAAAATTAAATTGTTTTATTGAATAATTTTAAATTGATCTTAAAAATATAACCAAATAGAACAAAAAGTAGCTTGCTAACAAAAAATTATATTCAAAGAATGCATTCTGTATAGAGCCTTCATGATATTCAAAATTACACTATCCTGGCTTGACTCACCCCAAATTCCATGCAAAAAAAAAAGCTGTTTTACCATAGACAAATAATATTTCCAAACCTGATACAAAGTGCAAGTGCTAGATTCAGGTGATTATATATAAAGTTATAAAATATGAAAGAATACGAGCACTCACCATTCATGCAAAAAGTGTCCATCCTTTATTGAGGCTTCATAGTAAAAAAGCAGGACATAGCAGGAAGAACCTGTGGTTCCCAACGACGATGGCCGTTTCGCTCTCCTGAGCTTCTACGGGTCAGGAGAGTGAAACGGCCGTCGTCATTGGGAACCACAGGTTCTCCCTGCTATGTCCTGCTTTTTTACTATGAAGCCTCAATAAAGGATGGACACTTTTTGCATGAATGGTGAGTGCTCGTATTCTTTCATATTTTGTTTCTGCAGAACTTTCACCTGTTTTCTACGAGCACCGCATTCCGTAGTGGCTTAAAAGAACACTGACTGGTCTGAGGGATTACAGCTGGTGGTGTGAGCTGATAGTGCGTCTGTTTTCTTGCTTTTTGATTTCTTGATATATAAAGTTATAGAGTGCAAAAAATACTTAAAGGCACTCGGCACTTTGTAAGTATTTTTTGCTTTCCTTGGCTTAATTTACATAATCCTGCACTTTATTCTAGATACCTGTAGCACTTTATCCATTGGATTAGGTGCAATACAGGTATAGATCTTTATTACCTTTTTCAAGCAGCCTTATTATCACCTCTTTTAGTAGTCTTACAATTGATTAGTGTGCAAGCCGGGCTATTGGTGATTTAAAGGCACAAAATAATATTAGTGCAATATGGCACACTGATTTTTGTGAATACTTTTACTATTGTGACCGTTTTAGTGATATTCAGCTGGTGTCCATATATTTTCTATTAGGTATACTTTTAAAGCAGCCAGTGTTAGTGAATTAACTGTATACCAGCTGTTTATTTCAAGTATATGGTAATTGGTAATTGATTTGCCTTGATGATTCCAATTTGATACATTTGGTTATTTTTTATTTATTGTACTTCATGCAGTGACCTCCCTGTTTCCACTTCAATTGTTCATTTTTGGCATTTTGATTATATGACCTTACTCCAGATATCCTTAGGGTATTTTCTTGTGCCCTAAAAATATACCGTATTTGCAATATCATTATTGTTTACAATTAATAGTCCAATTAATGACTAGTAAAAATGATGTCATATATATGAGACCCTTTTGAGATGTATTGAATATTTATATTTGTCCCTCTTTTTATTCCAGCACATTTCTTGTGTATCTTTTTGACAATAACATAATTTTTTATTATTATTTAATAAAATATTTATGTTTTATCTTCTATTTATGTACTGTACTTCGCTCTTTACCAATGGTTGCATGATTGTGGTAATTTTGGTGTAAAAAGTGCAATGTTATGAATAATATACATAAGTGCCCTATATATTACAAAGAAATAATAGAAAAAAAGAATAAAAAGAATAAAATAAGGTTACTACATCATATTTAATTTTATGTAATATAAAGTGACACATGCAATATTATGCATATTATAAATAGTAAAAATATATAAAGTGACAAATATACAGCTCTGTCAAAAATTATGAGACCACCACATCAAAACCCTGTCATGGGCAGCCCAATCTCCAGACCTGATCCTCATTGAAAACCTCTGGAATATAATCAAGAGGATGATGGATAGTCACAAGCCATCAAAGAACTGCTTAAATTTTTGCACCAGAAGCAGTGTGAAAGACTGGTGGAAAGCATGCCAAGACGCAGGAAAGCTGTGATTAAAAATCAAGGTTATTCCACAAAAAATTTATATCTGATCTCTTCCTGAGTTAAAACATTAGTATTGTTGTTTCTAAATGATTATGAACTTGTTTTTTTATAATTTTGATCATTTCTCATTTTCAGAAAAAAAAAACATTTATTGCATGAAAATTCGGAGACATGTTATCAGACGTTTATTGAATAAACAAACGATTTACATTTTACTCAAAATATACCTATAAAGAGAAAAATCAGACAAACTGAACATTTTGCTGTGGACTCTTAATTTTTGCCAGAGCTTTATTAATGATGCAATAAAATTACTGTGTATAGAATAACATGTACATACATTGGGTACAGAAAATATTCAGACCCCTTTAAATTTTTCACTCTTGGTTTCATTGCAGCCATTTTGTAAATTCATAAAGTTCATTTTTTTGCATTAATGTACACTTTGCACCCCATCTTGGACTGAAAAATTCAGAAATGTAGAAATTTTTGCAAATGTAATAAGAAAAAAACCAGAAATATCACATGGTCATAAGTATTCAGGCCCTTTGCTCTTACACTCATGTTTAAGTCACATGCCATCCATTTCCTTGTGCTCATCACTGAAATGATTCTGCTCCTTCATTGGAGGCCAGCTGTGTTCAATTAAACTGTTAGGACTTGATTTGGAATATATAAGACCTCACAGCTCACAGTGCATGTCAGACCAAATGAGAATCATGAGGTCAAAGGAACTGGCCAAGGTGCTCAGAGACAGAATTGTGGGAAGGCACAGATCTGGCCAAGGTTACAACAGAATTTCTGCAGTACTCAAGGTTCCTAAGAGCACAGTGGCCTCCATAGTCCTTAAATGGGAGAAGTTTGGGACCACCAGAAGTCTTCCTATACCAGGTCATCCAGCCAAATTGAGCAATCATGGGAGAAGAGACTTGGTGAGAGAAGTAAAGAAGAACCCCAAGATAACTGTGGCTAAGCTCCAGAGACAAAGTAGGGAGATGAGAGAAAGCTCCACAAAGTCAACTATTATTGTAGCCCTCCACCACTTGGGCCTTTATGGCAGAGTGGCCCGACGGAAGCCTCTCCTCAGTGCGAGACATATGAAAGCCCGCATAGAGTTTGCTAAAAAAACACATGAAGGACTCCCAGACTATGGGAAATAAGATTTTCTGGTCGGATAAGACAAAGATAGACCTTTTTTGTGATAATTCTAGGCGGTATGTGTGAAGAAAACCAGGCACTGCTCATCACCTGCCCAACACTATCCCAACAGTGAAACATGGTTGTGGCAGCATCATGCTATGGGGGTGTTTTTCAGCTGCAGGGACAGGATGACTGGTTGTCATTGAAGGAAACATGAAAGCGGCCAAATACAGAGATATCCTGGATGAAAACCTCTTCCAGAGTGCTCTGGACCTCTGACTTGGCTGAAGGTTTACCTTCCAACAAGACAATGATCCTAAGCACACAGCTAAAATAACAAAAGAGTGGCTTCAGAACAACTCTGTGACCATTTTTTACTGGCCCAGCCAGAGTCCTGACCTAAATCCAATTGAGCATCTTTGGAGAGACCTGAAAATGGCTGTCCACCAAAATTCACCATCCAACCTGACAGAACTGGCAAGGATCTGCAAGGAAAAATGGCAGAGGATCCACAAATCCAGGTGTGAAAAACTTTTTGCATCATTCCTAAGAAGACTCATGGCTGTACTAGCTCAAAATGGTGCTTCTATTCAATACTGAGCAAAGGGTCTGAATACTTATAACTACCGGTATGTGATAATTCAGTTTTTCTTTTTTAATAAATTTGCAAAACTTTTTAGAATTTACCAAATGGCTGCAATGAATCAAAGAGTGAAAAATTTAAAGGGGTCTGAATTCCTCCAATACTCACAGTATAGTGCAAGGACATACAAAGAAACTAAATATAGTGAAGGATGAAAGAGAGAAGAGTCCAAGCCACATATAAGTAACTAAGAAAAATGGCATCCTCCATATAACAAGACAAGAAGAAAATGAAAAAAAAAAACAAATGAAAAAAATACATCAGACACACTTACAGTCCCTTAAAAACTAATTCACACCTTCTTGCAGTGTTTCCATCAGTGGAATTCCCAAGAGCCCAAAGGAGATACAGTGGGGCAAAAAAGTATTTAGTCAGTCAGCAATAGTGCAAGTTCCACCACTTAAAAAGATGAGAGGCGTCTGTAATTTACATCATAGGTAGACCTCAACTATGGGAGACAAACTGAGAAAAAAAAATCCAGAAAATCACATTGTCTGTTTTTTTTATCATTTTATTTGCATATTATGGTGGAAAATAAGTATTTGGTCAGAAACAAAATTTAATCTCAATACTTTGTAATATATCCTTTGTTGGCAATGACAGAGGTCAAACGTTTTCTGTAAGTCTTCACATGGTTGCCACACACTGTTGTTGGTATGTTGGCCCATTCCTCCATGCAGATCTCCTCTAGAGCAGTGATGTTTTTGGCTTTTTGCTTGGCAACACGGACTTTCAACTCCCTCCAAAGGTTTTCTATAGGGTTGAGATCTGGAGACTGGCTAGGCCACTCCAGGACCTTGAAATGCTTCTTACGAAGCCACTCCTTCGTTGCCCTGGCAGTGTGCTTTGGATCATTGTCATGTTGAAAGACCCAGCCACGTTTCATCTTCAATGCCCTTGCTGATGGAAGGAGGTTTGCACTCAAAATCTCACGATACATGGCCCCATTCATTCTTTCATGTAGCCGGATCAGTCGTCCTGGCCCCTTTGCAGAGAAACAGCCCCAAAGCATGATGTTTCCACCACCATGCTTTACAGTAGGTATGGTGTTTGATGGATGCAACTCAGTATTCTTTTTCCTCCAAACACGACAAGTTGTGTTTCTACCAAACAGTTCCAGTTTGGTTTCATCAGACCATAGGACATTCTCCCAAAACTCCTCTGGATCATCCAAATGCTCTCTAGCAAACTTCAGACGGGCCCGGACATGTACTGGCTTACGCAGTGGGACACGTCTGGCACTGCAGGATCTGAGTCCATGGTGGCGTAGTGTGTTACTTATGGTAGGCCTTGTTACATTGGTCCCAGCTCTCTGCAGTTCATTCACTAGGTCCCCCCCGCGTGGTTCTGGGATTTTTGCTCACCATTCTTGTGATCATTCTGACCCCACGGGGTGGGATTTTGCGTGGAGCCCCAGATCGAGGGAGATTATCAGTGGTCTTGTATGTCTTCCATTTTCTAATTATTGCTCCCACTGTTGATTTCTTCACTCCAAGCTGGTTGGCTATTGCAGATTCAGTCTTCCCAGCCTGGTGCAGGGCTACAATTTTGTTTCTGGTGTCCTTTGACAGCTCTTTGGTCTTCACCATAGTGGAGTTTGGAGTCAGACTGTTTGAGGGTGTGCACAGGTGTCTTTTTATACTGATAACAAGTTTAAACAGGTGCCATTACTACAGGTAATGAGTGGAGGAAAGAGGAGACTCTTAAAGAAGAAGTTACAGGTCTGTGAGAGCCAGAAATCTTGATTGTTTGTTTCTGACCAAATACTTATTTTCCACCATAATATGCAAATAAAATGATAAAAAAACAGACAATGTGATTTTCTGGATTTTTTTTCTCAGTTTGTCTCCCATAGTTGAGGTCTACCTATGATGTAAATTACAGACGCCTCTCATCTTTTTAAGTGGTGGAACTTGCACTATTGCTGACTGACTAAATACTTTTTTTGCCCCACTGTACATATTCAAACGCAATACACAATGGAGGGTGTGGAATTAAATAAATGCAGATCTCAATGGAAATACCCCACATCCCATTAGAACAATGCAAGAAAAGAGCAGAAATATCATGTCTAGAATTATATTGAAAACCACATGAAATCAGATCTAAAATACACCAAATTATGTCCACAGTGTATATAAAAGATCTCCATGTCCAAGTAATCTGTTATAGCCATCCAGGCAGGGTTAAGATGAAAAGAGAGGTTCTTCAAAATAAGGGGTCCAAAAGAAGGAGCACTAAGGTGTCAAGGTGGATGGATTGATGAAGCCTTCTCAAAGGATCGGGCTCTTTTATTAAAGGCATCCATTTTCAAATAATGTGTCACTGTTACCCCAGTAAGAAGTACTTCAAAATAAAAGATCAAATCAAAAAGCACCACAATGTCCACAGGGATGGAATGATGAAATCTTCCCAGACTCAGAAGACTAGGGTCATGCTTTGGTGTGTGAGTTTTAGTCTTCTTCAACCCAGACTGTTGATTATGGATGGAAATGGACCCGTCATATAACGTGAAGGAATACAGTTATCAAATAAATGTCCCCAATGTAAGTACTCAACTATAATAAAAGAAGAAAATGGTTAAATACCAGTAGCAACACAGATAAAAATGCAAAAAAGGGAAAATATATAAACAAACCCCTCCACAACCCCTAAAAATGGCAAATGGAAACTCTGGACTAAAGTCACTAATGACCTACTAACTGCCAAATGAAAGTGATGCTAGTTTGTCCTCCTTCTCCTTGACCTGTCATCTGCCTTTGATACAGTTGACCCTTCACTCTTACTACATACTTTCTGATCTCTTGGCATTACAGACTTGGCCCTTTGCTGGATCTCCTCATACCTAACAGACAGGACATTCAGTGTCTCCCACTCACACACCACCTCCTCACCCTGCCTCCTATGTGTTGCTGTCACTAAAGGTTCTGTTATAAGCCTGAGCACTATGCTTAGGGCGAGCATTCACTCCCTCTTAAAGGGACCACCCTCATCAACTTACGATCTTCCCAGTCAATAGCTGGGCAACACCTGCTATTTAAGACTCCTCCTCTAATATGGAGGTGCTTGAACTATGTTGCTAGTTTGCTTTACATGCTTGCTAGTTTTCAGGTTCCCCAGGTCCACCTCTCTTCCTGTCTACCATGTAACCATCTGCTCATACCAGTCTGCACTCTTCTGTCCATCAGCTGATCCAACCCATCTGCACCCCTGGTTCCAGTGTCCCTACAGTGCTGGCCTGCATTCTTCATCCCTCCTTGGGGCCGTAGCAGCTGATCCGCTGTAGGCAGTCAGCTGCCACCTTCTGTAGGTCAGCCCTGGAGTAGCACCTCTTGTCTTTTCTTGGGTCACAGTTTTCATCTGCTGCCACTTATCTGAGTTGAGATTTGGTAGGACAGCTAGTTATGACCCTCTAGGCTTTTCAAGGGATATGACACAGTGGTTCTTCCATTGTCTTCATCCGCTTGGTTTGCTGTAGTTAAAGAGGTATTGGCCCCTATTATACTAGTTCCACTCTGTTATTGATGCCACTTTGTTGGGGTCTGCCATTAATTTTTGTAAATGTGTAGACTGCTGGTTGGGTCTCCTTCATGCATGTTGCCTTTAGCGGTAGGCCTCCGAGACCGGCAAGCCTCCTCTCATTTTGAGTCAACTACCTGTGTGAATATCCTTACATTTTTCTGACAATAGTAGTATATGAAACTGATATTTGCGCTACCTGAGTGTGGCCGAGAATGACAGCAGGTTGAGGTGCTGCATGTGGTATCAGGGCTCCCAGCACAGCTGGCCTACACCGATCCCTCATCCACTTTGTCTTAATTGGCATGCAATTGAAAGCTGTAAATGTTGCCCCAGACCCCGATACCTCATGCATGGCTTATTGCTGCCGTACAATGCTAAAATTTGTACTCTGGGTGAATTGAGGCCTTTTTCCTGGTCTCGATTAGGATAAGAACTTGCTCAAATAGCAACTTATCTGAGCATGCTCGCTCATCACTACTAAGTAGATATAACTATTTGAATTGATATGCAAATGAGGCTGAAAAGTTATTGTACATCTAAAGCAAGTGTCACTCCAGCTGTATTCTCCTCCCAGCAGTGCCCCCATCTGCTTGACTGGCAGCCACTATGAAGTGTGACTTCAGGCAAAGGATCTATCAGTAAAGCAGGATGAAGCAGCGCTGGGTGGGGAATACAGATTGTTTGAGAGATGCTTCAGATCTACAGCTTCATTTTCATATCAATTCAATCATTCATTTCTCAAAAAAGGAGGAATGGGCTAGCTATACAAAACTACTCCTGAACTTGTCTTTGATTGACTTCCTTTGGAATATAAACAGCTTGAGGTGTGAATTCATGCTGAAGATTAATTTTAAAGGTCAAAATTATTGCGTTTCCATTAATTATTTTGTAAGGACTTTGGCTAGGATAGTGATACTGTATGATGAGCAGGGGGAAATGTTTTATTGGGGAGGGGAGGGTATAGGTCAGAGGAGAGGAGGACTGCACATATTTTTTTTAAATAACATAATGTGTGTACATTCCAACAGCCAATCAGGGTACAGAAACCATCCACAAAGTCCAGACACAAGGTTTCTGTCATTTGCTGTAGAAGTCACACGTCCCTCTCCATATAAAAAAATGGACATGTTTTGCAACATTTTGTCATTGTAACAGCACAGAAAGGCTGCTCCTGGTACTGCTGCAAGTCGCCTTATAGTTTGATAGAATCCTGTGTGAAATTCACCTTCCAGTATCTAACTAGTTTGTGCTAATGATGTTGTGCAGCCAGGAGTCCACATTTTCTCATTAAAAATTTTTGTGCTAATACTGTGTTGCAGTTAGGAGGCCACATTTCATAATCAAAACCATATGGGCTAATATTATTGCACAGGCAGTGTTAGGGCTAGCGGAACGCACCAAGTAATAGGGTGATAGATATGAGGTATGTTTGCAGTCCGTGGTCCACCATGCAGAGATACCTGCTGAAAGTAATTGTGGATGGACACTGAGCTCACACATGGGTTAAACTTCACCCCGTGTGAAATGAAAGCGAGCTCTGTTGCCTCACGTTGTACGTTCTCCAGTCCAGGTGTCATATGAGGCCATGGAG
Source organism: Ranitomeya imitator (assembly GCF_032444005.1). Lineage (NCBI taxonomy): Eukaryota > Metazoa > Chordata > Amphibia > Anura > Dendrobatidae > Ranitomeya > Ranitomeya imitator. The sequence goes on along the minus strand of NC_091288.1, from coordinate 160,565,619 downwards.
GTGTCATGAGCGGGATCGCTCATGCACTCAAGGACTGTCATGTCTGCCGGCAGTCAGGACTTCTTGCCACCAGATGTCCCAGTGGTCGGAGAAACGTCAGCGTCTAGTGGTAGTAGGTGGAGGTACACTAGACATGGTGACGTTTGCCTCCAAACTGTTCTTTAAAGGGACAATTACTATAGGCTCAACCAATCATGCGGTAGAGCTTTGCGTGGATACCGGGGAGGAGGGCAATTTTATGTCATCTGCCTTCACCCAATTACACGCAATACCCCTGTTGATGCTCGCCAAACCAGTGACCATTTGAGTGGTGAATGGGTCGACACTGCCCTCACAGATTACACACCAGACCATCTCATTTACTCTATGTCTTGGCTATGGTACCACTCCCCTCATATTGAGTGGTCCACAGGCAGAATTTTGGGATGGAGTGAATCTTGTGGGGGTAGATGTTAGAGGGAATGCATTCAGTTTGCTACCACTGAAGTACCCACAGATCTTTCCTCTCTCCCCAAGCAATATTGGCCCAATGCGGATGTGTTCTCCAAAAGTGCTGCGGAGACCCTTCTGCCTCACCGCCTCTATGAATGTCCCATTGACCTCTTGCCTGGTGCTGAGCCTCCCCGGGTCAAGTCTACCTGTTCTCTCCCAGAGATGGAGGCAATGTCTCAATACATCCAGGAGAATCTAGCAAGAGGATTCATTAGGAAGTCAGTGTCACCTGCAGGGCTAGGTTCTTCTTCGTGCAGAAGAAGAATGGAGAATTACGTCCATGCATAGGCACCATCACCGTTAAGAACAAGTACCCATTGCTCCTCATATCTGAGCTCTTTGATAGGCTTTGGGGAGCAAGGGTATTTACTAAACTAGATCTGCAGGGTGCTTACAACCTGATTCGCATCAGTGAGGGGGACGAATGGAAAACAGCTTTTAACACCAGGGATGGGCACTATGAATACCTGGCAATGCCCTTCGGGCTCTGTAATGCCCCAGCCGTTTTCCAAGACTTTATGAACGATATATTTTGGGATATGCTCTCCATCTCTGTTGTAGTCTACCTGGATGATATTCTCATCTACTCTTCAGATATAGACTCCCACCGGAGAGATGTTTGCGAAGTCTTCGACCACCTACGGGCAAATTCCCTCTATGCCAAGTTGGACAAGTGTTTATTTGAGTGGGAATCTTTGCCTTTCCTGGGCTATATCATCTCGACTTAAGGATTGACTATGGATTCCGCCATGCTACAGGCTGTGTTGGACTGGCAGGAACCCCATTCTCTCAAAGCGGTGCAGCGCTTTATGAGGTTCATCAATTATTATCACCAGTTCATTCCCCACTTCTCAACTTTGGTAGCTCCTCTGGTTGCCCTCACCAAGAAGGGAGCTAATCCCAAATTGTGGTCGGAGGAGTTCTCCAAGGCCTTCCTCTCTATCAAGTCACACTTCGCTGGCCCTCCTATTTTACATCGCCCCAATGTGGATAAACCATATATCATGGAGGTGGATGCCTCTTCCGTTGGTGCTGGAGCAGTCCTCTTCCAGAAGGATGCTCAAGGTCGGAAGCATACTTGCTTCTTCTCCAAGACCTTCACACCGGTGGAGAGGAATTATTCCATTGGGAATAGGGAGTTGCTAGCCATGAAGTTGGCCTTTTTGGAGTGGAGACACCTCCTGTAGGGGGCTCGTTTTCCCTTCCAAGGTTTCACCGACCACAAAAATTTGGTGTATTTGCAAACCGCCCAGCGGCCAAACTCTCGCCAGGCCAGATGGTCCCTGTTCTTCTCCCGGTTCCACTTTACCCTCCATTTTCTCTCTGGGAAGAAGAACACTTGTGCTGACACTCTCTCCCGCTCCTTAGTGTCATCAGAGGAGGAGGAGGAGCCTCGGCTCATTGTCCCTTCAGAGAGCCTGAGAGCTTTGGCTCTGGTTTGGCAGTAACCAAGTTTGCAGTATGTGTCCTGGCCAGGTACTGGGACCGACGTCTTTGCTGAACAGGCTCCACTGCGGCTGGAGAATAATGGGAGACCGGAGCAGACATGGCTCGAGATTCCCCCTGTGCAGCGGCAGGAACTCGACACCTACCAGGCAGGAGTCCACATTTCCTAATCAATTTTGTTTGGGCTAATATTGTGTTGCAGGCACAAGGCCACATTTCTCAATCAAAATTGTTTAGGATAGTATTGGGGTGCATGTACCAGAACTGATTTCCTAATCAAAATCCTTTTGGCCAATATTGAGGAGCAGACATCTTGCCTCATTTCCAAACCAAAATAATTTGGGTCAATACTTTGGTGCAGGCACCAGGCCTCATTTCATAAACAAAATGGTTTGGGCTAATACTCAGGTGCAGGCACCATGCCTCATTTCATAAACAAAATGGTTTGGGCTAATACTCAGGTGCAGGCACCATGCCTCATTTCATAAACAAAATGGTTTGGGCTAATGCTCCAATGCAGGCACCAAGCCTCATTTCAGAATCAAAATGGTTTTGTCTAATACTGTGGTGCAGGAACCAGGCCTCATTTGATAATTAGAATAGTTTTGGCTAATACTAAGGCATGGTGCCTACACCACATTTAATAATCATTATGGTTTTGGCTAATACTCTGATGCAGGCACCAGGTCTCTTTCCATAATCAAAATGATTTGGGCTAATACTCTGGTGCAGCACCAGGCCTCATTTCACTATCAAAAACATTGTTAGGGGTCGAGTTCCCGCTTCTGCACAGGGGGAATCTTGAGTCACCTCCGCTGCGGTCTCCCATTCTTGTCCAGCCGCAGTGGAGTCTGCTCAGCAAGGACGTCGGTCCCAACGTCTTGCTCATTCTCACTCTGTTCTGAGAGTTACTGCTGCTTCTCCAGTCTCTGCTATTAAAGTCTGTGCTGGTCAGCAGCGAGCGGACTTCTCTGGGACTAAGTCCTTGTCTGCACGTACTGAGCATGCCCAGCGTAAGGTTTCCCGTTGGAGATCGAGGGTCATGTGCTCAGGCTCTGCAGCACATTCCATTGGTCCTCTTGGCAGGTCCTAGAAGGGCAAAAGTGCTGTGGCCACTTCCTGTGCTGCTGCTATATAAACTGCGCATGACCGCATGGCCATGCGCTAGTATTGTCAAACAATTGCTAATGTGTGTATGTTGTGAGTGCAAGTCGTCCTTGGATACCCCTACCCTATAGTATGACTGTTCGCGGAAGGTGTATGGCTGCTACCTAGCGCCCGACTTATCCCACAGCACTAGTCACACATTATAGCGTCCAGTTGCTGTGACCGCCAGTACGGCGCCGTGCACTTCCTCTGTGCTTTCCTTACCCAAGCCTGGGTGGTTAGTGGCGTTCGTCAGTGCGGCACTGCATGCTCTTCTGTTTCTTTTCACACCCAGTTGCGGTGTTGCGCCAGCAAGGGTCTAATCGGACTTCAATCCCAGTTGGGGTTGAGTTCGCTGACTACTTGCTCGCGCTTTAGGTGCGGTACCGCGGTCTTGTGCCTTAACAGGATTGGGATTGCTTCTTTCACGCTGGGTGAGGTTAACCCACGCGTGTATACTCTAGTGTACCGCCATATAGTCTGCTATTTGCTAGCAGCAGGTTTTCACCTGCACGGTGGACCCCGGACTGCGAACGCATCTATACCATCTGTCTTGGTGCGTTCCGCCAGTCCTAACAGAATACTAGCGCCAGGGTCTGGCTAGTAAAATGGCGGACGACCAGCGTTTACAGTGGTACATCCAGCAGCTGGAGGGAAGGTTGGCGGCTCTTGAGCGTTCAACCTCAGCTGTGGATGTTACTGCTGTCGCTGTTCAGGCTACAAGTGTGGCTGCAGCTACCTTGTCCACTGCCGCTCCTGTACCGACGCTATCTCGCCTCCCGCTACCAGAGAAATTTTCTGGTGATAGTAAGTCCTGTAGGGGTTTCGTGAGTCAGTGCTCAATACATCTCGAGCTTCTGGCCTCTCGTTTCCCTACAGAGCGGGCTAAGGTGGGCTTTATAATTTCCTTATTGTCGGACAGGGAGTTGCAGTGGGCTACGCCGCTGTGGGAGCGTGGCGATCATGTGGTGCAGAGTGCTCCGTTATTCCTGAGCACTCTGAAACAGGTCTTTCTAGGACCTCGTGTCACCCATGACACGGCGCTCCAACTGTTGGCACTGACTCGGGGCTCGTCCTTGGTCAGCCTTTTTGCCGTCCATTTCCGCACTCTGGCATCTGAGCTGGAGTGGTCGGATAAAGCCCTTATCCCTATATTTTGGAGGGGGCTGGCTGACCACGTTAAGGATGCTCTGGCCACTAGGGAGATTCCCGCCACACTGGAAGAGTTAATAACAGTATCTACTCGCATCGACCTCCGTTTTCACGAGCGGAGGTTAGAGCGAGCCCAGTGTAGGCAGAGGTTTCGGCTGGCTCCCACCTTCGCCAAACCTTTGGAATCTCCAGTCCAGGCTCCTGAGTTCCAGGAACCTAAGGTGGTGTCACGAGCGGGATCTAAGTCCCAGACCGCTCGTGCACTCCAGGGTTGCCATGTTTGCCAACAGTCAGGACATCTTGCCACCAGATGTCATCAGCAGTCGAGGAAACGTCAGCGTCTAGTGGTAGTAGGTGGAGGTGCACTAGACACTGCGACGTTTGCCTCCAAATTGTCCTTTAAGGGGACAATTACCTTTGGCTCATCCTCCCACTCGGTAGACCTCTGCGTGGATTCTGGGGCGGAGGGCAATTTTATGTCTTCTGCCTTCGCCCAACGTCACGCAATACCCCTGGTTATGCTATCTCAACCAGTAACGGTACGAGTGGTGAATGGGTCGACACTCCCCGCACAGATAACACATCAGACCATCCCTGTTACACTGTCCCTGTCGCCATCCCATCAGGAGATTATATCTCTGCTCGTCATTCCTGAGGGTATTGATGAGGTCCTGTTGGGGATACCTTGGCTACGGTACCACTCTCCTCACATCGAGTGGTTCTCAGACAGAATTCTGGGATGGGGTGAATCATGTGGGGTAGGTGTCACCGAGACTGCGTTCAGGTTGCTACTACTGAGGTACCTGCAGATCTATCCTCTCTCCCCAAGCAATATTGGTCTTACACAGACGTGTTCTCCAAGAAGGCGGCGGAGACCCTTCCGCCCCATCGCCCCTATGACTGTCCTATCGATCTCTTGCCTGGTGCGGAGCCTCCCCGGGGTCGAGTTTATCCATTATCTCTCCCGGAGACGGAGGCCATGTCTCAGTACATTCAAGAGAATCTGGCAAGAGGGTTTATCAGGAAGTCAGTGTCACCTGCTTGGGCAGGGTTCTTCTTTGTGCAGAAGAAGAATGGGGAGCTACGTCCATGCATAGACTACAGGGGTCTTAACGCTATCACCGTTAAGAACAAGTATCCTTTGCCCTTGATATCTGAGCACTTCGATAGGCTTCGGGGAGCAAAGGTATTTACTAAATTAGATCTGCGGGGTGCTTACAACCTGATTCGCATCCGTGAGGGGGACGAATGGAAAACGGCGTTTAACACCAGAGATGGGCACTATGAGTATCTGGTGATGCCCTTCGGGCTCTGTAATGCCCCAGCCGTTTTTCAAGACTTTGTCAACGACATCTTCCGGGATATGCTTTCCACCTCAGTTGTAGTCTATCTGGATGATATTCTCATCTTTTCTCCAGATATTGACTCCCACCGGAGAGATGTTGGCAGAGTCTTCGACCTCCTACGGGCAAACTCTCTTTACGTTAAGTTGGAGAAGTGTATGTTTGAGCAGGAGTCTTTGCCGTTCCTGGGCTATATCATCTCCGCCCAGGGATTGGCTATGGATCCTGCCAAACTACAGGCTGTGATGGACTGGCAAGAGCCCCATTCTCTTAAAGCGGTGCAGCGCTTTATGGGGTTCATTAACTATTACCGCCAGTTCATTCCCCACTTCTCAACTCTGGTAGCTCCCTTGGTAGCCCTCACCAAGAAGGGAGCGAATCCTAAATTGTGGTCGGAAGAGGTCTCCAAGGCCTTCACTTCTATTAAGTCCCACTTTGCTAGCGCTCCCATCTCACATCGTCCCAATGTGGATAAGCCATTCCTAATGGAGGTGGATGCCTCGTCCGTTGGTGCTGGAGCAGTCCTCTACCAGAAGGATGCTCAAGGTCGGAAGCATCCATGCTTCTTCTTCTCTAAGACTTTCTCGCCAGCGGAGAGAAACTACTCCATCGGGGATAGGGAGCTGCTAGCAATGAAGTTGGCCTTTTCAGAGTGGAGACATCTTCTGGAAGGTGCGCGGTTTCCCTTCCAGGTTTACACTGACCACAAAAATTTGGTCTACTTACAGACAGCCCAGCGGCTAAATTCTCGCCAAGCCAGATGGTCCTTGTTCTTTTCCCGGTTCCACTTTTCTCTTCATTTTCTCGCTGGGGAGAAGAATATTCGTGCTGATGCTCTCTCTCGCTCCCTTATGTCAACTGAAGAGGAGGAAGAGGAGCCTTGGCTTATTGTTCCCTCTGAGAGCCTGAGAACCGTAGCACCGGTTTCGCTTGAGTCTGTGCCTCCGGGCAAGACTTTTGTGCCCATTAATTTGCGACCGGAGGTTCTCTCTTGGGCTCATTCGTCCAGAGTGGGTGGACACTTTGGGACAAAGAGGACATCTGAGCTACTGGAGAGGACGTACTGGTGGCCGCATATGGTCTGGGATGTCAGGGATTATATTCTGGCGTGTGTCTCCTGCGCCAAAAATAAATCTCCGCGTCAAAGGCCAACTGGGTTGCTCTATCCCTTGCCGGTGGCAGATAGGCCCTGGGAGATGGTCGGGATGGACTTTGTCGTGGGTTTGCCCAAGTCTCGCGGCTGTACCATCATTTGGGTCATCACCGATCATTTCTCGAAAATGGTGCATTTGGTGCCGCTACCACGGTTACCTTCTGCACGGGCCTTGGCTGCGTTGTTCATTAAGCACATCTTCCGCCTACATGGTATGCCTGACAAAATTGTCAGTGACCGGGGTCCCCAGTTTGCGTCTCGGTTCTGGAGAGAGCTATGTCGTCTTCTCAGTATTGAGTTGAATCTTTCTTCCGCTTATCATCCCGAGACGAATGGGTTGGTAGAGAGGGCCAACCAGACCTTGGTCACATACCTGCGACATTTTGTTTCAGCCAGGCAGGATGACTGGGCATCCTTGCTATCATGGGCAGAGTTTGCACTGAACAACGCCGTAGCCGACTCCACTGGACAAACCCCATTCCTCCTCAACTATGGTCAGCATCCACGGGTACCTGTGCCTATGCCCGTGTCTTCCGCAGACTCCAGGGCGGCAGACTGGGCTGTGGAGGCACGGGATATTTGGGACCGCACTCAGGATGCCATTCGGGCCTCTAAGGAGAGAATGAGGTCCTCCGCCGATGCTCATCGGCGCCCCGCCCCGTCCTTTGATCCTGGCGACTTGGTGTGGCTCTCCGCCCGTAACATCAGGCTGCGAGTTGAGTCCACTAAATTTGCTCCTCGCTACTTGGGTCCCTTCAAGGTCCTCGAACAGGTTAATCCTGTGGTCTACCGTCTGGCCCTTCCTCCACGCCTTGGTATCACCGACACCTTTCATGTGTCCCTCCTTAAGCCCGTATACATGTCTCGGTTTTCTGAGTGATCTGCCGGGACATCGGGTTCGTCTACGGACGATTTCGAGGTGAACGCTATCTTGGGGTGCAAGGTGGTACGTGGCAAAAAAATTTTTTTGGTGGACTGGAAGGGTTACGGCCCTGAGGATAGGTCCTGGGAGCCTGCTGAGCACATTCGGGCTCCACAGCTCATTGCTGCCTTTGAACGTAGCGAGGCCCAAGGAGGGGGGGCCCTAGGAGGGGGGGTAATGTTAGGGGTCGAGTTCCCGCTTCTGCACAGGGGGAATCTCGAGCCACCTCCGCTGCGGTCTCCCATTCTTGTCCAGCCGCAGTGGAGTCTGCTCAGCAAGGACGTCGGTCCCAGCGTCTTGCTCATTCTCACTCTGTTCTGAGAGTTACTGCTGCTTCTCCAGTCTCTGCTATTAAAGTCTGTGCTGGTCAGCAGCGAGCGGACTTCTCTGGGACTAAGTCCTTGTCTGCACGTACTGAGCATGCCCAGCGTAAGGTTTCCCGTTGGAGATCGAGGGTCATGTGCTCAGGCTCTGCAGCACATTCCATTGGTCCTCTTGGCAGGTCCTAGAAGGGCAAAAGTGCTGTGGCCACTTCCTGTGCTGCTGCTATATAAACTGCACATGACCGCACGGCCATGCGCTAGTATTGTCAAACAATTGCTAATGTGTGTATGTTGTGAGTGCAAGACGTCCTTGGATACCCCTACCCTATAGTATGACTGTTCGCGGAAGGTGTATGGCTGCTACCTAGCGCCCGACTTATCCTACAGCACTAGTCACACATTATAGCGTCCAGTTGCTGTGACCGCCAGTACGGCGCCGTGCACTTCCTCTGTGCTTTCCTTACCCAAGCCTGGGTGGTTATTGGCGTTCGTCAGTGCGGCACTGCATGCTCTTCTGTTTCTTTTCACACCCAGATGCGGTGTTGCGCCAGCAAGGGTCTAATCGGACTTCAATCCCAGTTGGGGTTGAGTTCGCTGACTACTTGCTCGCGCTTTAGGTGCGGTACCGCGGTCCTGTGCCTTAACAGGATTGCTTCTTTCACGCTGGGTGAGGTTAACCCACGCGTGTATACTCTAGTGTACCGCCATATAGTCTGCTATTTGCTAGCAGCAGGTTTTCACCTGCATGGTGGACCCCGGACTGCGAACGCATCTATACCATTTGTCTTGGTGCGTGCCGCCAGTCCTAACAAACATTTTGGCTAAAACTTTGGTCAAGGCACCAGGCCTCATTTCATAATCAAAATGGTTCATGCTAACACTGATTCTGGCACTAGGTCTCATTTCCTATTCAAAATGGTTTGGGCTAATACTCTGATGCAGGCCCAGGCCTCATTGCATAATCAAAATTGCTTGCAGGCATATGCCCAGATTTTGTATTATAAATTGTTTGTGCTAGTACTGTGGTGCAGGCACTAGATCTATTTTCATAATAAGAATCACTTGCACTAATTTTCTGGTGCAGGCACCAGTGTTATGTTTGCTAATGACAGGTGTTATGAAGGCAATCCAGAAACACAGTGTGCATAGCGATCAGAGCGCACACAGTGATCTGACAAATACCCAAAAATACAAGAACGAGCTCTGAGACGTGGAAACTCTGTAGACTGCACACCTGATCCTATCCTAAACACAACTAAAAGCGGCTGTGGATTGCGCCTAACAACTTCCTAGGCAACTCGGCACAGCCTAAGAAACTAGCTAGCCTGAAGATAGAAAAATAGGCCTGACTTGCCCCAGAGAAATTCCCCAAAGGAAAAGGCAGCCCCCCACATATAATGACTGTGAGTAAGATGAAAAGACAAAACGTAGGGATGAAATAGATTCAGCAAAGTGGGGCCCGATATTCTAGGACAGAGCGAGGACAGTAAAGCGAACTTTGCAGTCTACAAAAAACCCTAAAGCAAAACCACGCAAGGGGGGCAAAAAAACCCACCGTGCCGAACTAACGGCACGGCGGTACACCCTTTGCGTCTCAGAGCTTCCAGCAAAACAAAAGACAAGCTGGACAGAAAAAAAGCAACAAAAAGGCAAAAAGCACTTAGCTATACAGAGCAGCAGGTCACAGGAACAATCAGGAGAAGCTCAGATCCAACACTGAAACATTGACAAGGAGCAAGGATAGCAGCATCAGGCGGAGTTAAGTAATGAAGCAGTTAACGAGCTCACCAGAACACCTGAGGGAGGAAGCTCAGAAGCTGCAGTACCACTTGTGACCACAGGAGTGAATTCAGCCACAGAATTCACAACACACCAGGCCTCATTTCACGATCAAAATTGTTTGGTCTTATACTCTGGTGCAAGTACTAGGCCTCGTTTCAAAATCAAAATAATGTTGGCTAATATTCTGGTGCAGGCACTAGGCCTCTTTTTAAAAACAGAATTGCTTGGGCTAATACTCTGGTGCAGGAAGCAGGCCTTATTTCTTAAAAAAATAATTTTGTCTAATACTCTGCTGCAGGCATCGTGCCTCACTTCTTAAGCAAAATAGTTTGAGCTAATACTATGGTGCGGTACCACTCCTTATTTAATAATCAAAATGGTTTGGGTTAATAGTCTGATGCAGGCACTAGGTCTCATTTCCTATTCAAAATGGTTTTGACTAATACTTTGGTGCAGGCACCATGCCTAATTTCATAATCAATATAGTTTTGGCTAATACTCTGGTGCAAATTTCCATGCCTCATTTCATGATCACAATCATTAGAACTAATACTCTGGTGCAGGAGCCAGGCATTATTTCATGAGCAAAATGGTTTTGGCTAATACTGTAGTGCAGCCACCAGCCCACATTTTATAGTATAAATCCTTTTGTACTAATACTGTGGTGCAGGCACTAGGCCTAATTTCATATTCAAAATTGTTTGGGCTAATTCTTTAGTGCAGTCACAAGGCCTCATTTCTTAACCAAAATGGTTTTGACTAATACTCTGGTGCAGGCAACAGGCCACATTTCATAATCAAAATCGTTTGTGCTAATTCTGTTTTTCCTCCATCACACCACATTTCATAATCTAAATTGTTTGTGCTAATTCTGTTGTAATGCCACCAGACCATATTTCATAACCTAATCCTTTGTGCTAATTGTGTGGTCCAGCCACTAGTCCACATTTCAGCAAATAAATCAGCATATAAATCTTTTGTGCTAATTCTGTGGTCCAGCCACTCTATCTCAGCCAATAAATACTGAGGATTAATTTAGAGACGGGTGACGGACAGTTCTAGGCCTAGGGTTGTGAAACAGCCATTTAAAAGAAGGGAAGGGATCATTCAAGATGAGTGGAAAAAAGCAAGGTGGTGGTGGAAGGGGGAAAAGGCTTGGTGTACATGGAATGTAGTCTGAGCTACTCAACTGTGTGCTTCTGGGTTCACAACAAGTGGGATCTACAAGCTCATCATCCTCTCTGTTCCCCCATGCCCACATAGTGAGTCACCCTCCTCCTCTTTCTTCCCTTACAGTATAGTACAGTCCACATCCACCTCAAGTATCTGAGTCTCATGAGGATCACATCCACCGTGGGGTTAATGTCTTGTGATGAGGGTCCCGATTCTGTTTGGACCCTACTTTGTCCGGCCCTAGATCCAACTGAAAAAAACTTTGAGCATCGGTGTAGATGCTTTCCTCCTCTTGAATCTGTAAATATTTGGAGCAGGCCTTTGATGCCCATGGAAAAGATTGTGTGAATAGCTTTGAAGACTCACCCACCTGTGGTTCCCCACAGTCAGTTGGGTGGTTGAGAAGTTGTAATGGGGGGAGAAACAGAGTAATTGGGTTGCCACCTCTAACTACTGTACTGTGTGTGAAAAAGGTGAAAGAAGAGGAGAAGACACCTTTTGATGTAGCGCTTGCCATCCCCTGGAGCACATGCTCTTTCTGGTCCTCATCTACAAGGCATAGATAAGGTCATCCCTCAAACTCACTGCCTCAAGGTAACCCCTGGACTCTGATCTCTCCCTCAAAACATACATCCATACTCTTTCCACTTCCTGTCGACTACAACTCAAAAGCAGTTCTTGGATACGTACATTCCTTAATCTAGAATCTGCAAAAACCCTATTCCATGCATTCATCATCTACTGCCTCTACTACTGAAAGCTTCCTGCTTTGTGCTCTCCCTTTAAACAGTCTCACAACCCTCTAATCTATTCTAAACTCTGCTGTTCAACTAATCCACCTATCGTCCTGCTGTTCCCCTGCTTCTCTTCTCTATCAATCTCTTCACTGACTGCCCATTGCCCAAAGATTCCTGTTCAAAACACTAACCATGAAATACAAAGCCTTCCACAACCTGTCTCCTCTATACTTACCTGTACACAACCTCCGATTCTCACAAGATCTCCTCTACTCCCTTCTTATTGCCGCTTCTCACAATCACATACTAGTTTTCTCCCGTGCATCCTCCCTACTCTGGAATTCACTGCTCCAAAACTTCATACTCTTGCCTACCATGGGAATCTTCAAAAGGAACTAAAAGAACTACCTCTTCCAAAAAGCCTACAACCTACAGCAACCATTGTTCCAAGAAACCGCTGCACAAGCAGCGCTACCCTTGCATATTGTATCCTCATCCATCTCTTGGTAGACTGTGAGCCCTCACAGGGAGGGTCCTCTCTCCTCCAGTACCAGTCAGTGACTTATTGTACATATTTTTATTATGTATACCCCTTTTCACATGTAAAGTGACATGGAATAAATGGGGCTCTAACAATAAATAATGAAGATAATACGGCTGTGTAGTTGTCAAAGAAAGGGAGTCGAGTATCCCGTCCAGTAATAGAAGTTTTGTCAAAATGTTGCACAATTAAACTATTTCTACTATGGAGAAATAGATGAAACTTTAGTAGTGTGTGGCAATAATGTTTTTAAATGTTTGGGTCTCCTTCATTTGTGTTGCCTGTAGCAGTAGGGTTCCCAGACTGGCAGGCCTGCACTTACTTTCAGTCAGCTAACTGTGTTATCATTCTTAAATGCTTTTAACAATGGTAGTCAACAAAGCTAATATGTGTGCCACCTTAGTGTGACTGAGCAGAAAAGCAGTTTGAGCTGTTACATGAGGTATCAGGGCTCCCAGCAAAGCAGGCTTACACTTGTCCATCACCCACCTCATCTTAAATTAAACTTAAATTAAAAACTATAAATGCTGGCCCAGACCCTGATACATCAGGTATGGCCCATGGCTGATTGCTGCTGAGCCATTATAAAATGTATACTGTGGGTGAATTGATCAGTCAACTATCTGTGTTACTATCCTTATATTCTCATAACATTTGTGTTATACCAAGCTGATATTTGTAAGTCCTGAGTCTGGCTGAGCAGAAAAGCAGCTTGAGTTGTTGCATGAAGTATCTGTTCTCACAGCTTACACTGGTCCTCCACCCACCTTGTCTTAATTGAAACTTAAATTTAAAGCTCTAAATGCTGGCCCATACCCGGTCACCTACATGCATGGACCATGGCTGGCTGCTGCTGTGCGATTATTAAATTTCTACTGTAGGTCAATTGATGCCACTTTTCCTGGTGTCTGCCCCTAATTTTTGGAAATGTTTGGACCCAAGTTGGGTTTCCTTCATGTGTGTTGCCTGAATTTTGCAGGCCTCTTAGAGCACCAGGCCTACACCTGTATCTCATCCACCTGTTACTGATCAATGTTTCAGCTAAAAATGAGTTGAATATCACTTCTTTTGTATGTCATTTTGACCACAGAAAAAATCTCTTTTAACATTCTTACAATCTGTCTTGATACTTATAAGAATTTTCCCATTATAATAAAAACACTAATATCGATAGACAAATATTAGATTGTGTACTATTATGCACATTTATAGGCTGATTGTTTATATTATTTTTTTCCTTTTCATTATAGAACTAAATTGTCAATATGAAACTTATTTTTCTAACTTTGGTACTTTATTTTTAGGTCTAGTATAGTTTTTAGATCTAAGTCTAGTACTTTAATAGCTTGTATTTTTAACCATAAAAAACACAAAAGTCCTCCATCAAATACAAATATTGCTTTGTTGTGCACATTATATTTACTAGAACATTGTATGACTTGAGGGCTTTATTTTGAGTGCAATGTGGGCCTTTATTGTTCCTCGATGCTGTAGGTGGTGGCAACAATGAACAGTTAACTGCACACAATACATATAAATAATGCATGTAAGCATTGAAGGCACATATTGAATAATTTATAAACAGGCATTGATCCACCGTAAATTACCTGCCAGCTATTCATGATCGGCAATATAGTTAAATAATGACCTATTTTAAGGAAAAAGTTACTAGTGTTCATGTCTCGGATCTCGACTCCTCTTTTCCCAATAAGTCATTTGAGTGTGGAGTTTTAATGCCTTCTAGAACATAATAATAATAAATAATAATAATAATTTTTATTTATATAGCGCCAACATATTCCGCAGCACTTTACAAATTATAGAGGGGACTTGTAAAGACAATAGACATTACAGCATAACAGAAATACAGTTCAAAACAGATACCAGGAGGAATGAGGGCCCTGCTCGCAAGCTTACAAACTATGGGGAAAAGGGGAGACACGAGAGGTGGATGGTAACAATTGCTTTAGTTATTCGGACCGGCCATAGTGTAAGGCTCAGGTGTTCATGTAAAGCTGCATGCATAAGAAAACATATGGCAACTGTAAACTTGAGTGCAGCTATAGAGGTGTATAAAACAATATTCAAATATTATAAGGGGGCAGAATTTAATTGGTCATCTTAGGAATCCTTGCTGGGGCTGGGAAATAGAGGGTGGAAGAGCAACACAATTACACCTTCCATCTTTAAATGGGTTATCCTTTTCTTTCATTTTGATGTCCTATACTTTTGCCTAAGGATTTGCACCAACAAAATAGGCTATCATCTCTGCTGTTGGTAAGATGTAGCCCACAGTTTAATCTCACTTTTTAGTAGCCACTGTGGCTACCGGACATCAGCTAGTATTCTATTTTTGAAACTTAGCAAAAGCACAATGGTTCTCAACATCAGGTACATAGTTTATAGTAAGCTAACCAATGATAACTGGAGTATTTGACTGATATTGTACTTCTATGAAATATATGTAACTTGTTAGTGTTAGGAAATTCATGGAATGATTGTAAATGTTTATAGGCGTGAGTCTTGTTTCCTTCACCACAACACAAGTAGTGGAGAATGAACTGGAATGACTATTTAGAGTAGTCAACAGGTTGTCACTGCGTCTTCCTCACTGGTCTTTAAAGACTACCTCACTTTGATAACCTGATGACTTCCTAACCTGCCCACGGTCTGTTCCCGCTCATAGCTTTATTGCAGCATTACTCTGACATTGGTATATGAACCACTCCACCCTTGAAAGTGATATTCCCATATGCCATGCACTACGGGCACAATGGTGTGCAAGTCTAGTTTGCTATCAGTAAGGGATTAATTACCTCTTCCAGCTGCCATGACATTAAAAATGGTTCTCTAGAAAAACAAGGAAGGAATTAATATATGTGAGACATTCTGTCCTTTTTAAAGGAAATAAACTAGTCTCTGATTGGTTAGTTTAATAACCATTGTTTTCTGCTGTCATTTAAATTCTTTGACATGCTAGATTGAATTTTTTCCTGTTACGTTATTATTTATAAATGGGACTAAAAACTATGAACTTACTTGTTTATTTCAAAGCTGCAGGGAAAGGACCCGTCACACTACAGAATAGACTAAAATTCTTGTGTCTGGCGAAGCTATGATGGAAAGAAACCATCTTTCATCACATTGCTGCATCTCAGGGAAAACCCTAATTGTGAATTTGCCCTCCAGGATATCTCTTAATACAGTACTAAAAGACAAATTATTTGACCTATGAATTCTGCAGAAAGTGGACTAGCTTTTTAACATATATTTTTGGATTTTCTAAACCATGCTTGGGCTATATTTTTCAGATATTTGTTAAAACAAAAATTACACTACCTTTCTAAGCACTCTTCATTTATTTAAATGATCAGCTTAATGTATCCATTGCAAGTCGGTAGAGTGATGAAGACTTTCCTTTAAAATCTAGGAATTTTCGAAATCTACAAAATAAAGCTGAAACACAGGCACAGTTTAAAATCCATAATTCAATTAGTACTTTTCCAATATTGCAACACCTGCATTCTATAGGCTTTTTCCGTCTCTGTCTAGGTTTATGCTACTACAAACACTAAAAGCAGTGCTATGGATATAGATAGAGATGGCTGGACCAATCCACTGCAAACTAAATTTCAATAATAGAAAAATTTGGAGTCCGGCTAAATTCGACTGGATTTTCCTTTTCGTTTATTTTTCAAAAGAAAATATAGTGCATACAAAAGAAAAATTTACATAGTAAACATGACCCAGTCAACATGTTATTTGCTTATTTGACCTTTAGTTATGCGTAAGACTGCTTAGTGGAGTTGAAACGCGTAGACTGGGTCATGTCGAACATTTTTCTTTTGTATGCACAATATTTTATTTTGAAAAAGAAAAGACAAGGAAAATCCAGCCCTGTTGAGCCGGACTCCAATTTTTTCTATTATCCTTGATGTGAGGCCAGGGTGAGGCCGGTGTCTGAGCCCCAGGTGGATGAGCACAGAGCAACTAGGTGAGCTGAAATCAAGTTTCTAAACTGATTTTGAGTGAAATTTCCTGCAATTCTCTGAAGTCTCTGTGTTCAAACAATTTATGATTTGATTTATAGCAATTGCAAAAAAAATGTGCTTGTGTTAATTCACACTATTGAAGATTTTAACATTCAGTGAGCAGGCTCATGACTTCAGACACTGCTGTATGGGCTTCTCATTGGTGTCTTTCAGCTATAACATTACATGTTACCAAATAAGAAAGATGAAGTCAAAAGAACTGGCCAAGGCGCTCAGAGACAGAATTGTGGCAATGCACAGATCTGGCCAAGGTTACAGAAAGGTTGGACAGAATTTCTGCAGTACTCAAGGTTCCTAAGAGCACGATGGCCTCCATAAACCTTAAATGGGAGGAGTTTGGGACAACCAGAAGTCTTCCTAGACCAGGCCATAAAGCCAAACTGAGCAATCGTGGGAGAAGACCCTTGGTGAGAGAGGTAAAGAAGAACCCCAAGATCACTGTGGCTGAGCTCCAAAGATACAGTACGGAGGAGGGAGAAAATACCACAAAGTCAACTATCACTGCAGCCCTTCACCAGTAGGGCCTTTATGGCATTGTGGCCCGATGGAAGCCTCTCCTCATTGCAAGACATATGAAAGTCCGCATAGAGTTTGCTAAAAAACACATGAAGGACTCTCAGACTATGACAAATAAGATTCTCTGGTCTGATGAGATGAATATAGACCTTTTTGGGGATAATTCTAAGTGGTATGTGTGGAGAAAAACAGGCACTGTTCATCACCTGCCCAATACAATCCTAATAGTGAAACATGGTGGTGGCACCATCATGCTATGGGTGTGTTTTTCAGCTGCAGTGACAGGACGACTGGTTAACATTGAAGGAAACATGAATGCAGCCAAATACAGAGATATCCTGGATGAAAAAATCTTCCAGAGTGCTGTGGATCTCAGACTTGGCTGAAGGTCCACCTTCCAACAAGAGAATGACCCTAAGCACACAGCTAAAATAACAAAGGAGTGGCTTCAGAACAACTCAACAACTCTGTGACCATTCTTGATTGGATCAGCCAGAGCCCTGACCTAAACCCAATTGAGCATCTCTGGAGAGACCTGAAAATGGCTGTCCACCAAAGATCACCATCCAACCTGACAGAACTGGAGAGGATCTGCAAGGAAGAATGTCAGAGGATCCCCAAATCCAGGTGTGAAAAACTTGTTGCATTATTCCCAAGATTACTCATGGCTGTACTAGCTCAAAAGGATGCTTCTACTCAATACTGAGCAAAGGGTCTGAATACTTATGACTAGTGTTGAGCGATACCGTCCGATACTTGAAAGTATCGGTATCGGATAGTATCGGCCGATACCCGAAAAATATCGGATATCGCCGATACCGATATCCGATACCAATACAAGTCAATGGGACATCAAGTATCGGAAGGTATTCTCATGGTTCCCAGGGTCTGAAGGAGAGGAAACTCTCCTTCAGGCCCTGGGATCCTTAGGGATGTGTAAAATAAAGAATTAAAATAAAAAATATTGATATATTTACCTCTCCGGCGGCCCCTGAACTCAGCGCGGGTAACCGGCAGGCTTCTTTGTTCAAAATCAGCGCTTTTAGGACCTGAGAATCACGTCCCGGCTTCTGATTGGTCGCGGGCCACCCATGTGACCGCCACGCGACCAATCACAAGCCATGACGTCATTCGCAGGTCCTTAACGCGCTCATTTTTTAAAAATGAGCGCGGTAATGACTTTCAAAGACGTAGCGGCTTGTGATTGGTCGTGTGGCCGCGACCAATCACAAGCCGCTACGTCTTTGAAAGCCATTAACGCGCTCATTTTTAAAAATGAGCGCGTTAATAGCTTGCAGTGACGTGGCGGCTTGTGATTGGTCGCGTGGCGGTCACATGGGCGGCCCGCGACCAATCAGAAGCCGGGACGTGATTCTCAGGTCCTAAAAGCGCTGATTTTGAACAACGAAGCCTGCCGGTTACCCGCGCTGAGTCCAGGGGCCGCCGGAGAGGTAAATATATCAATATTTTTTATTTTAATTCTTTATTTTACACATCTCTATGTATCCGATACCGATACCCGATACCACAAAAGTATCGGATCTCGGTATCGGAATTCCGATACCGCAAGTATCGGCCGATACCCGATACTTGCGGTATCGGAATGCTCAACACTACTTATGACCATGTGATAGTTCAGTTTTTCTTTTTTAATAGATTTGCTAAAATTGCTACATTTCTGTTTTTTTAAGTCAAGATGGAGTGAAGAATGTACATTAGTGAGAAAAAATGAACTTTTTAGAAGTTACCAAAAGGGCTGCAATGAAACAAAGAGTAAAAAATTTAAAGGGGTCTGAATATATATATATATATATGTTAGGACTGGCGGAACGCACCAAGTACAAGATGGAATAGAACAAGGTGCGTTCGCAGTCCGAGGTCCACCGGGCAGGAGAAACCCTGCTGCTAGTAAATAGCAGACTATATGGCGGTACACTAGAGTATATACAAGTGGGTTCAACCTCACCCAGCGTGAAGGGAGCAATCCTGTTGAGTCACAGGACCGCGGTACCGCACCTAAAGCGCGAGCAAGTAGTCAGCGTACTTAACCCCGACTGGGATTGAAGTCCGATTAGACCCTTGCTGGCACTACACCGCAACTGGGTGTGTAAGGAAACTAAATGGAAATATATAATGCACAGGAGTGCGAGCAATGTCGCACTGACGGACGCCACCAACCACTGAGGCTTGGGTATGGAAAGCGCAAGGCAAGCGCACGGCGCCGTACAGGCGGACACAGCAAGAGGACGCTGTAATGTGTGTATCGTGCAGATGATAAGTCGGGCGCTAGATAGCTACCAACATCCGCGAGCAGACAACAACTCTAGGGAGGGATATTTAGGAGCTTTCATCCATCGACATACTGTACATCCATCTACACACACACATATATCATAATAGAACAATACTAGCGCATGGCCGTGCGGTCATGCGCAGTTTATATAGTTGCAGCACAGGAAGAGGCCACAGAACTTTTGCCCTTCCAAGACCTGTCAGGAGGGCCAATGAGATGTGCTGCAGCACCTGAGCATGTGACCCTCGATCTCCAACGGGAGACCTTGCCCTGGGCATGCTCAGTGTGTGAAAATAAGGACTTAGTCCCAGAGAAGCCAGCTCGCCGCAAATCAGTGCAGGGTACAACAGGAGAGCCAGAAAAGGCAGCAGTAACCCTTTGCACAGAATCAGTCCCAGCGAGACACTGGGAGCGACGCCTCCGCTGAGCAGAGCCCACTGCGGCCGAAGCAGAATGGGAGACCGCAGCAGACACGGATCGAGATTCCCCCTGTGCAGCAGAGGAAACTCGACTCCTAACATATATATATGCCTAAAATACAAAAGAAATATGCAGAATTTAACTTTAGGTTCTTTAGAAATAATTTCATCTTCATTTTGTTCACAATGACAGTATTTTTGGACCAAACTTTTGCATGCCACAGTAGATAAATAGATAAAACAAAATTTTGATAAGGTTTTGTTACTATTTTATTGGTCCAATTTAACAACAATCCTGATAACTATTGATGCAACTTTCTGTGCATGTAACGGACTGTGAAAATAGTTTTTTTGAGCTATAAAATTTTTGTTAACAAGTTAAGAGATAATTAAAATCACAAAATATTTCTAAAAAATACAAAAAAGGTTAGGTTTTCCAGGTACAATCTAACAAGTATACACATCTCAGCAATACTGCTGTTTCCACAAGTTCCTTTCCATGCATTTACCTACCTACCTGTTGGAAGCCAACATATGGACAATGTACATGGCCAAAAGAACCATGAACTCACAATGGAATCCATAAACTTTGGATAACACAAAAACCTACATCAAAGAGACTATGAGCTGTAAGTGTGGGGGTCGAAAACCTTTATGGCAGAAAGGCAATTGCATGTCATATGATGTGGTGACATTTGTTCTATTAATAGAGTAAAGAGAGCACTACATGCAAGATGGACATCTTGTCTGGCCTCTTTGAAGACATATAACCCCTGTGGTGTTTTCATTGTAAACCATTGTTTGTGATGGATATCTTGACTTCAGCCTAAATGGAATTTGAACCTGTCCTCAGGCCTTTTTTACACAATGACCTTTTGACTATATACAATGATGCCATCTGCAGGAAGATGAAGATGACTTTTTATTATTGTAATTTGGCAATCGCACAACCCACAACTATATTGTGGGAAATGCATTTGATGATAAGTGGCCTTTTTTGACAAGGGGGAGTAGATTATTATTATTATTATTTATTGTTATAGCGCCATTTATTCCATGGCGCTTTACATGTAAGGAGGGGTATACATAATAAAAACAAGTACAATAATCTTAAACAATACAAGTCATAACTGGTACAGGAGGAATGAGGACCCTGCCCGCAAAGGCTCACAATCTACAAGGGATGGGTGAGAATACAGTAGGCGAGGGTAGAGCTGGTCATGCAGCGGTTTGGTCAATCGGTGGTTACTGCAGGTTATAGGCTTGTCGGAAGAGGTGGGTCTTCAGGCTCTTTTTGAAGGTTTCGATGGTAGGTGAGAGTCTGATATGTTGTGGTAGAGAGTGCCAGAGTAGGGGTGAGGCATGAGAGAAATCTTGTATGCGATTGTGGGAAGAGGAGATAAGAGGGGAATAGAGAAGGAAATCTTGTGCGGATATTTTACTGTCCAAATCTATTTTGGAACAAATTTTGACTTTAAAGGGAACCTGTCTCCTGAATTTGGTGGGACAGGTTTGTGGTCATATGGGGGGGGGGGCGAAATTTCGGGTGTTTGATTCACCCTTTCCTTACCTGCTGGCTGCAATATTGGGTTGAAGTTCATGCTGTGTCCTCCGTAGTACATGCCTGCGGAAGGTAAGATTGCCTTGCACAGGCGTGTACTACGGAGGACACAGCATGAACTTCAACCCAATATTGCGGCCAGCAGGTAAGGAAAGGGTGACTTAACACCCAAAAACCCCGCCCATATGACCACAAACCTGTCCCGCCAAATTCAGGTGACAGGTTCCCTTTAACAAATTGGAGATATCTGCTCTCCATACCAATATTATTGGCAGGCTGCTGTTGAATTAGCCTCTTTGGCTGTCATGTACAAATGTTATATTGTGTCCAAAATGTATATAAATTGAAAAAGTGTCAATAGCAATGCTATGGTTAAGTATTTGAGAGCTGCTAGTGTCACGGGTGTGTCAGATGCTACAGACAGTCGCTCTGCATCTGGCTGCAGAAGGTCTCTGCAATTGGCATTACAAACGCCTTCTTAATCCTTCTGACATTTGGTATCAAGTGGCAACTTCCCTCCGACTCTAATTGACCCATCTGGACCTGGGTGTTTATAAACTCCCAGTTTGCTTCAGGGAGTTGCGGAGAATAATCACATTTTTCCCTTGTGAAGGCTTAGAGCTATAGCAGTCAGCTTGCTTCCTCTCTGGTGCTTTTGGAGGATATTGGATGTTATCTCTCTGGAGTCTGCACAACTTAAATTGCTTCCCCTTGTTTGTCTCCCTTCTTATGTTTAGTGTTCAGTGGTGACTGACCAGTGCTCACTCCCCCTTCCCTATTCAGGGCCTAGCCCTAGGGATATACAGGGCTTAATTTCCTGCTCGGCGATTGGTGTTGAACCAATATAGGGATGGTAGGGGAGACAGGGTGCTGTTACATCTACCTAGGGGTCTCCACTCCTTCTTTCCCTAGCATTTGGACTTCCTTCCCCTCTTCCTCTCGTGTTGTACTTAGTCTTCCCACACTGTGCCTGACAGCTAGCAGTCACACATATCCTACCTGCCCACTATGTTTAAAAATGCTAACAGCTGCTGCCAATGTTGCTGTTGCCTACCCTCCACTGGAAAACATCTACTTGCCTGACCTGTCATAAATTTATACTGTGCAGAATCTATCGCTGCCACTTCTACCATTTATTTATACATCCACACATATCTCCTGTGCTGGTACTGCTGCTGGTGAGCATACCATTTTGAGAGTGCACGAAAATGAAACACCTCCAAATCTATGGAAAATTATTTTAACTGCTTATTAACAAGTAATTTCTCATTCAATCTTAAATAAGATATTCTACTACTGCTTCCTACAAATGGGATAATTTTTGGATGGCTTAACAAAAATCCTATGTAATTTCTTAATTCTTTCGAGAATAGCAAATATGTTACATATCTGAAAAAAGGGATAATTTTTCCCTTCCAAAATAAGTAACCGGTTACAGTTACTCAAATAAATAGATCATTTATAAATGTCTTGTGAAAATCGATTACATTTTTATAGAGAAAAGAAAAAATCTCTTGATACTCATCAAACAGTGATCGATTTGCACAGCCTAATGTGAGAAAACCATGATTTCTTCCATTTGTGTGGCCTGTTTATAAGCACCAACAAAACATTTGTCTCCTTAAAAAAATATTTTTTTTGACAGTTTTTTTATCATTGAAATAGTGAAAAAGTCTGTTAGAGCAACATGTTGTTAAATATGCTGCTGTTTACTATTCATTTGTATCTGTTTTCTCCTAGCCAAATAGTACTGTCCAAGTGACCTCAACCTAGGGCTATGCATATGTTAAAGATCTCAACAGGATTCCAATACCTTCCTATGACACCTCAAGGAGCTATAGATGTCCTTTCAGGGCAATTAGATGCTTTTCAGTTTTTAAATTTGTTAAAAATGTAATTTTGAAGGAGAAATGGGTGAATTTGACAAATGCAAAGTTCAAAACATCTGTTCATCCCTAGTACAAATACCATAACCCTTCATTACTACAATAAAGCAGCAAAAACACAAAGTGAAAATAGTTAAAAATCTTTATACTACTTAGTCCATTTAATAAATTTATTTAGACTTTTGAGAATTTGTAGACATTTGCTCAGATAAACAATATCCATGCAATCCTGGTAACAAAAAAAAGAGGCTGCTGTTACCGAGACCGAGTCCGCCAGGAAAACAGGCAGCTTTGTTTTTTATTTGATTTGGCCTTCAGAGTCACAGATACCATGTTACACTTGAGTGGTAGAACTGATTAAATACAGATCAAGGCACAAATTGCATCTTAGCTCACAAAGCATAGGCCATTGCAATTTTGACATAAGTGGGGAAGCAGGAACAAAATATTATTACAACCAGGAATAGATGAGATTGTTACAAACACAAACAGCACTATATTTATACAAAAAAAAAATATTTTTTGTGGTCTTAAAATGTACTGTTATATTCATAGGTGATATTCACCAGAAAATGACCATTAAAATATAACAACCGGGAATAATGGGTCAAACACATTATTTTATAAGAAGTGTAGCCTGTCACTACATTTATGCTGCCCAAACAACTCATTTCACGCAAAAGTAGGTCTTTGTACGACTGGGTTATGTTAAAAATTAAAGAAATGATGGCATTTGAAAGAAATACAGGAGAAAATAAAAGTTTAAAAACAAAAAATTGTCTCAGTCATGAATGGGTTTTATATATGAATAAATTTTGTATTTTAAGTGGAACAAGACATCTGATTCAAGCTTCCAACAGGCAGAATGAATCAGACCCTGGCTACACAATTTCAGCCAGGTATAAGTTTTTCTGAAGTGCTCTGCAATTTCAGAGAAAATATACTTCAAAGATATCTTTAAATGCTTTTACCAGTGCTGCTACAGGTGATTGACAAATCAGTCCTTCATGTCCACATTGGCAGAGACCTGTCAACAGAGCTGTATTTAGAGTTTATGCTGCCCTAGGCACTTTTAGTGCTGCCTTCCCCATTGGTGAGTATGACTAATGCAGACACTATCGGCAGTGATTTAGGCTACTTTCACATCAACGTTTTTTGCCATTCGCGTCAGATCCGGCAGTTTTTCCACAACTGCCGCATAACGGATCACTTATGGCAACACTGTGTTCAGCCTCATTCATTCCTTATGGGACTTGCGGTTTTGTTGCGATCCAGCAAATGCGGTACTTGCAAATAGGGTTGAGCGAAACGGGTCGTTCATTTTCAAAAGTCGCCGACTTTTGGCAAAGTCGGGTTTCATGAAACCCGATCCGACCCCTGTGCGGGGTCGGCCATGCGGTACGCGACTTTCGCGCCAAAGTCGCGTTTCAATGACGCGAAAAGCGCCATTTCTCAGCCAATGAAGGTAAACGCAGAGTGTGGGCAGCGTGATGACATAGGTCCTGGTCCCCACCATCTTAGAGAAGGGCATTGCAGTGATTGGCTTGCTGTCTGCGGCGTCACAGGGGCTATAAAGGGGCGTTCCCGCCGACCGCCATGTTACTGCTGCTGATCTGAGCTTAGGCAGAGGTTGCTGCCGCTTCGTCAGAAGCAGGGATAGCGTTAGGCAGGGTCCATTAACCACCAAACCGCTTGTGCTGTAGCAATTTCCACTGCCCAACACCACCTTCGGTGTGCAGGGACAGTGGAAGCTACATTTTTTTTTTTTCCCCCTCAGCGCTGTAGCTCATTGGGCTGCCCTAGAAGGCTCCCTGATAGCTGCATTGCTGTGTGTACGCCGCTGTGCAAACCAACTGCTTTTTTCAAAGCACAAATCCTCTTGTTCCTTCCTTTCTGCACAGCTATCTTTTTGGTTTGTACACACTTTTTATTTAATTTGTGCATCAGTCCACTCCTTATTGCTGCCTGCCATACCTGGCTGAGATTACTGCAGGGAGATAGTAATTGTTGGACACTCCCTGTTTTTTTTTTTTTTTGTGGGAGATTAAGATTGACATTTCTGCTAGAGTGCCATCCCTGTCTGTGTCATCTCTCACTCAGTGGGCCATAGAAAGCCTATTTATTTTTTTGCTTGATTTTGGTTCTAAAATCTACCTGAAAAAATCACTACATCAATCAGTGGGAGAAAAATATTGGCCTCAGGGCTTGTGTGCCACTCCTGACTCCTGTGTGCATCATCACTCACTCAGTGGGCCATAGAAAGCCCATTTTTTTTTTGCTTTATTTGGGTTCTAAATTCTACCTGAAAAAATCAATAAATCAATCAGTGGGAGATTAATATTGGCCTTTGGGCTTGTGTGCCAGTCCTAAGCGTGCCATCTCTCTCTCTCAGATAGTGGGCCATAGAAAGCCTATTTATTTATTTTTTTTTTATTGGGTTTATAAATTTTCCCTGGAAAAAAAAAAAAAAGTGGGAGATTAATATTGGCCTCTGGGCTTGTGTGCCAGTCCTGAGCGTGCCATCTCTCTCACAAATAGTGGGCCATAGAAAGCCTATTTATTTATTTTTTTTTGGTTTTATAAATTCTCCCTTAAAAAAAAAAGGGAGATTAATATTGGCCTTTGGGCTTGTGTGCCAGTCCTAAGCGTGCCATCTCTCTCTGTCTCTCAGATAGTGGGCCATAGAAAGCCTATTTATTATTTTTTTTATTGGGTTTATAAATTTTCCCTGGAACAAAAAAAAAAAAGTGGGAGATAAATATTGGCCTCTGGGCTTGTGTGCCACTCCTGACTCCTGTGTGCGTCATCTCTCACTCAGTGGGCCATAGAAAGCCTTTTTTTGTTTTATTTGTTTAATAAATTCTCCCTGAAAAAATCATTTTATTTTCTTTGGTTTCTAAATTCTTCCTGAAAAAATCATTTTATTCTATTTTTTTTTCCTAAAGTCTCCCTGAAAAAAAAAAAAAAAAAAAACAAATCAGTGGGAGATTAATATTGCCCTTTCTGCTAGTGTGCCAGTCTTGA
Source organism: Ranitomeya imitator (assembly GCF_032444005.1). Taxonomy (NCBI): domain Eukaryota; kingdom Metazoa; phylum Chordata; class Amphibia; order Anura; family Dendrobatidae; genus Ranitomeya; species Ranitomeya imitator. The sequence continues at coordinate 160,539,658 of NC_091288.1, read as the reverse complement.
CTCCTGGTTGTGCCATCTCTCTCTCTCTCTCTCTCTCCAATTGTGGGCCATGGAAAGCCTATTATTTTTTTTAGCTTGATTTGGGTTCCAAAATCTACCTGAAAAAATCACTACATCAATCAGTGGGAGATAAATATTGGCCTCTGGGCTTGTGTGCCACTCCTGACTCCTGTATGCGTCATCTCTCACTCAGTGAGCCATAGAAAGCCTTTTTTTGTTTTATTTGTTTTCTAAATTCTCCCTGAAAAAATCATTTTATTTTATTTGGTTTCTAAATTCTTCCTGAAAAAATCATTTTATTCTATTATTTTTTTTTCCTAAAGTCTCCCTTAAAAAAAAAAAAAAAATCAAATCAGTGGGAGATTAATATTTACATTTGTGCTTCAGTGACAGTCCTGCGTGTGGGGCATCTCTCTCATTTGTTGCCACCAACAACAGAGTGTGTAACATTGTGCCTGATTTTCGTTGTGGTCTCACTCACCTGTAAAGGGGTAGCTAAATCATACTGAAGTTATAGCTCACCGTGTAATTTGTGTGACAGCAACAAATACCGTTAGTTTGTTTACGTTTTTAAAACAATGAGGAAGTCTGGTGGAAGAGGTCGGGGGCGTTCATTGTCAGCTGGTAATGAGGGTAGTGGTAGTGGTGGAGCATCAGCTGGTCGTGAGAAAAAAAATATTGCACCTAAGTCTGGAGCTGTGGAGCCAGGTTCGTCGTCTGGCTACACAAGGCCTCGAACGCTCCCTTTTCTGGGAGTAGGAAAGCCGCTTTTAAAGCCAGAGCAGCAAGAGCAAGTTTTGGCTTATCTTGCTGACTCAGCCTCTAGCTCTTTTGCCTCCTCTCGTGAAACTGGTAAATGTCAAAGCAGCGCGTCGTTAGTGGATGTTCACGGTCAGGGACAAGTCGCTTCCTTGTCCTCTTCAGCAAAAACAACAACAGAGAAGAATGCAGCAGGCGACACAACGGGTTACTCCATGGAGCTCTTTACACATACCGTCCCTGGCTTAGAAAGTGAAGCAGTTAACAGTCCATGCCCATTACAAGTTGAATCTGACATGGAGTGCACTGATGCACAGCCACAGCCAGACTACTATGCTGGTCCTTTGACTCAGACCACAACATTGCCCTCGCAGGGTGCTGATCAAGAATCAGACCCTGATGCGACTATGTTGCCACATCACGAACGCTATACCACCGACCGACACGGTGACACAGACGAAGTTGCACACGAGCTACAAGAAGAGGTAATAGATGACCCAGTTCTTGACCCCGATTGGCAGCCATTGGGGGAACAGGGTGCAGGCGGCAGCAGTTCTGAAGCGGAGGAGGAGGGGCCGCAGCAGGCATCAACATCGCAACAGGTTCCATCTGCCGGGCCCGTATCTTGCCCAAAACGCGTGGCAAAGCCAAAACCTGTTGGAGGACAGCGTGGCCATCCGGTTAAAGCTCAGTCTGCAATGCCTGAAAAGGTATCCGATGCTAGAAAGAGTGCAGTCTGGCATTTTTTTAAACAACATCCAATTGATCAGCGCAAAGTCATCTGTCAAAAATGTTCAACTACCTTAAGCAGAGGACAGAATCTGAAAAGTCTCAATACAAGTTGCATGCATAGACATTTAACCACCATGCATTTGCAAGCCTGGACTAACTACCAAACGTCCCTTAAGGTTGTAGCACCCTCGGCCAATGAAGCTAGTCAGCAACGCAACATCCCTTCCGGCAGTGTAGGGCCACCATTTTCCGCACCACCTGCAGTATCTGTGCAGGTTTCTTTGCCAGGCCAAAGCAGTCAGGGTCAGGGAATCAACAGTTTCGTAGTAGGAAACACTGCATCTAGGGCACCGGTGGCAACAATACCATCTCCCACCGTCTCTCAGTCTGCCATGTCCACCGGCACCCCCGCTAGTTCCACGATCTCCAGCTCTCCAGTCCAGCTCACCCTACATGAGACTATGGTTAGAAAAAGGAAGTACTTAGCCTCGCATCCGCGTACACAGGGTTTGAACGCCCACATAGCTAGACTAATCTCGTTAGAGATGATGCCCTACCGGTTAGTTGAAAGCGAAGCTTTCAAAGCCCTGATGGACTACGCTGTACCACGCTACGAGCTACCCAGTCGACACTTTTTTCCAGAAAAGCCATCCCAGCCCTCCACCAGCATGTTAAAGAGCGCATCGTCCATGCACTCAGGCAATCTGTGAGCACAAAGGTGCACCTGACAACAGATGCATGGACCAGTAGGCATGGCCAGGGACGTTACGTGTCCATCACGGCACACTGGGTAAATGTGGTGGATGCAGGGTCCACAGGGGACAGCAAGTTTGGGACAGTTCTGCCTAGCCCACGGTCTAGGAAACAATTGGCTGTAGCCGTTCGCACCCCCTCCTCCTCCTCTTCGTCCTCCTGCAGAAGCGAGAGCTCGTCCACAGACCGCAGTCGCACAACCACTCCATCCGCAGCTGCCACTGTTGCACACCAGGTCTCCCATTATGGGGCAGCTACTGGCAAACGTCAGCAGGCTGTATTGGCTATGAAGTATTTGGGCGACAACAGACACACCGCGGACGTTCTGTCCGAGTTCTTGCAGAAAGAAACGCAGTCGTGGCTGGGCACTGTAGATCTTGAGGCAGGCAAGGTAGTGAGTGATAACGGAAGGAATTTCATGGCTGCCATCTCCCTTTCCCAACTGAAACACATTCCTTGCCTGGCTCACACCTTAAACCTGGTGGTGCAGTGCTTCCTGAAAAGTTATCCGGGGTTATCCGACCTGCTCCTCAAAGTGCGTGGACTTTGCTCACATATCCGCCGTTCGCCCGTACACTCCAGCCGTATGCAGACCTATCAGCGTTCTTTGAACCTTCCCCAGCATCGCCTAATCATAGACGTTGCAACAAGGTGGAACTCAACACTGCACATGCTTCAGAGACTGTGTGAACAGAGGCGGGCTGTTATGTTTTTGTGGGAGGATACACATACACGGGCAGGCAGTAGGATGGCAGACATGGAGTTGTCAGGTGTGCAGTGGTCGAAGATTCAAGACATGTGTCAAGTCCTTCAGTGTTTTGAGGAATGCACACGGCTGGTTAGTGCAGACAACGCCATAATAAGCATGAGCATCCCCCTAATGCGTCTGCTGATGCAAAGTTTGACGCACATAAAGGATCAGGCGTCTGCAGCTGAGGAAGAGGAAAGCCTTGATGAGTCAGCCATTGTCTGGCCAGGGCAGTGTACAGGACGAGGTAGCGGGCGAAGAGGAGGAGGAGGACGAGGAGGATGATGGGGATGATTATATTTTTAATGAGGAAGCTTTTCCGGGGCCACTGGAAATTGGTGGCGCGGCAAGGCCGGGTTCTGGTTTTTTGAGGGACACAAATGACGTGGATTTGCCTGAAACTGCCCCTCAACCAAGCACAACCGCAGATTTGAGAACTGGAACTTTGGCCCACATGGCGGATTATGCCTTACGTATCCTCAAAAGGGACACACGCATAACTAAAATGATGAATGATGACGATTACTGGTTGGCCTGCCTCCTTGATCCTCGCTATAAAGGCAAATTGCAAAATATAATGCCACATGAGAACTTGGAACTAATATTAGCAACCAAACAATCAACTCTTGTTGACCGTCTGCTTCTGGCATTCCCTGCACACAGCGCCCGTGATCGTTCTCACACGAGCTGCAGGGGCCAGCAGACCAGAGGAGTTAGAGGGGCAGAAATCAGAAGTGGCGTTGGCCAGAGGGGTTTTCTGACCAGGTTGTGGAGTGATTTTGCTATGACCGCAGACAGGACAGGTACTGCAGCATCAATTCAAAGTGACAGGAGACAACATTTGTCCAGTATGGTTACAAACTATTTTTCATCCCTTATCGATGTTCTCCCTCAACCGTCATTCCCATTTGATTACTGGGCATCAAAATTAGACACCTGGCCAGAATTGGCAGAATATGCATTGCAGGAGCTTGCTTGCCCGGCAGCTAGTGTCCTATCAGAAAGAGTATTCAGTGCTGCAGGTTCAATACTAACAGAAAAAAGGACTCGTCTGGCTACCCAAAATGTAGATGATCTAACCTTCATTAAAATGAACCACAACTGGATTTCGAAAAATTTTGCCCCACCTTGCCCGGCTGACACCTAGCTTTCCTATGAAAAGGTCTTGCCTGTGGACTATTCTGAATGCCTTTTCCAATCTCGTAATTTTCTGCACCTGATTGTCCAGCATACGACATGTTAACACCTCACTAAATGGCCAAACTCCCCACACGGGGCCGTGGTATCGACACTTGGCGACAGCACCCGTGAGAGTGCAGTTTGTCTGAAGAGGTGGGTGAGCCCGCTTTTGGTCGACGGCACTGCCACTGGGTCCCTCCTAGTACAATAAAGTGTCTCTGGCGGTGGTGGTGCGCACCCAACGTCAGACACACCGTTGTAATATGAGGGGCCCTGGGCCTGTACCGCCGGCCACAAGACAGTTTCCCCCCACCCCAGCTCAAACAGTGCTCTACCACTTGCAAAATTATCTCACAGCTCCACCAATGTTTAGTCTATGCGCTGACATCCTTCAATGCCTGCCACTGACAATACCATTGTATTGACATTTTTGTTATGTTAGGCCTTCGATGCTTGTCTGTGGTCACTCCTTCCACTAGGCCTCCACTGACCACACCACTGCTGCCCGTGTACCCCTGTAACCAATTTAAAATTGCCTACAGCCATGTGTTATTATTTTAGGCCTTCGATGCCTGTCTGCGGTCACTCCTTCCACTAGGCCTCCACTGACCACACCACTGCTGCCCGTGTACCCCTGGAACCAATTTAAAATTGCCTACAGCCATGTGTTATTATTTTAGGCCTTCGATGCCTGTCTGCGGTGACTCCTTCCACTAGGCCTCCACTGACCACACCACTGCTGCCCGTGTACCCCTGGAACCAATTTAAAATTGCCTACAGCCATGTGTTATTATTTTAGGCCTTCGATGCCTGTCTGCGGTGACTCCTTCCACTAGGCCTCCACTGACCACACCACTGCTGCCCGTGTACCCCTGGAACCAATTTAAAATTGCCTACAGCCATGTGTTATTATTTTAGGCCTTCGATGCCTGTCTGCGGTCACTCCTTCCACTAGGCCTCCACTGACCACACCACTGCTGCCCGTGTACCCCTGGAACCAACATCAGAAAATATAAAAATAAGTATTTTGCTTATAAAAAAGAAAATACTGGAGAGCTATCAAATGCAGACATTTTAACATTAAAAACAAACACATACAACAAAAATCTGGTACAGTACTAAAAATGGCCACCAGCTACAATAACTTTCTCCTGCAAGTAGTTAACTGAAAGGTTTTTTCAATTTTAAACACAGATATGGCATCCACCGAGTGTTGTCCTGTCGCGTCTTCTTTATATTATTGCCAAGAAGATGCAAAACAATGAAAATAATAAAATCATTATTTACCAAAAAAAATAGAGTAAGTCAAAACCACATTGCAAATAAACATTCATTACAAATAAAGAAGCAGGGCGCGTCCGAGGGTGAGTATATACCTAATAAGAATATAATCACCCTCGGACGCGCCCTGCTTCTTTCCGACAGCCTTCCTTCCTAAGAATCAGCCCTTCCGTGGTGTAGAGAGAGGGTTTGTTACACTCCAAGGTGTTCCCCAGGTTGCCTTTCCTGAGCTTCGATCTTCCGACTCTCGTTTAGTAGTTGTTGGAAACTACGCTGCATTGGGCCTACAAATTGGGTATGGGGTGTAGAGAGATGGTGTGTTCGACTCCAAGGTGTTCCCCAGGTTTCCTCGCCAATGCTTCGATCATCATGCTCTCGTTTAGTAGTTGTTGGAAACTACGCTGCATTAGGCCTACAAATTGGGTATGGGGTGTAGAGAGATGGTGTGTTCCACTGTAAAGAGATGGTGTGTTCCACTCCAAGGTGTTCCCCAGGTTTCCTCGCCAATGCTTCGATCATCATGCTCTCGTTTAGTAGTTGTTGGAAACTACGCTGCATTAGGCCTACAAATTGGGTATGGGGTGTAGAGAGATGGTGTGTTCCACTGTAGAGAGATGGTGTGTTCCACTCCAAGGTGTTCCCCAGGTTTCCTCGCCAATGCTTCGATCATCATGCTCTCGTTTAGTAGTTGTTGGAAACTACGCTGCATTAGGCCTACAAATTGGGTATGGGGTGTAGAGAGATGGTGTGTTACACTCCAAGGTGTTCCCCAGGATTCATCTCCATTGCTTCGATCTTCCGGCTCTCGTTTAGTAGTTGTTGGAAACTACGCTGCATTAGGCCTACAAATTGGGTATGGGGTGTAGAGAGATGGTGTGTTCCACTCCAAGGTGTTCCCCAGGTTGCCTTTCCTGAGCTTCGATCTTCCGGCTCTCGTTTAGTAGTTGTTGGAAACTACGCTGCATTAGGCCTACAAATTGGGTATGGGGTGTAGAGAGATGGTGTGTTCCACTGTAGAGAGATGGTGTGTTCCACTCCAAGGTGTTCCCCAGGTTGCCTTTCCTGAGCTTCGATCTTCCGGCTCTCGTTTAGTAGTTGTTGGAAACTACGCTGCATTAGGCCTACAAATTGGGTATGGGGTGTAGAGAGATGGTGTGTTCCACTGTAGAGAGATGGTGTGTTCCACTCCAAGGTGTTCCCCAGGTTTCCTCGCCAATGCTTCGATCTTCCGGCTCTCGTTTAGTAGTTGTTGGAAACTACGCTGCATTAGGCCTACAAATTGGGTATGGGGTGTAGAGAGATGGTGTGTTCCACTGTAAAGAGATGGTGTGTTCCACTCCAAGGTGTTCCCCAGGTTTCCTCGCCAATGCTTCGATCATCATGCTCTCGTTTAGTAGTTGTTGGAAACTACGCTGCATTAGGCCTACAAATTGGGTATGGGGTGTAGAGAGATGGTGTGTTCCACTGTAGAGAGATGGTGTGTTCCACTCCAAGGTGTTCCCCAGGTTTCCTCGCCAATGCTTCGATCATCATGCTCTCGTTTAGTAGTTGTTGGAAACTACGCTGCATTAGGCCTACAAATTGGGTATGGGGTGTAGAGAGATGGTGTGTTACACTCCAAGGTGTTCCCCAGGATTCATCTCCATTGCTTCGATCTTCCGGCTCTCGTTTAGTAGTTGTTGGAAACTACGCTGCATTAGGCCTACAAATTGGGTATGGGGTGTAGAGAGATGGTGTGTTCCACTCCAAGGTGTTCCCCAGGTTGCCTTTCCTGAGCTTCGATCTTCCGGCTCTCGTTTAGTAGTTGTTGGAAACTACGCTGCATTAGGCCTACAAATTGGGTATGGGGTGTAGAGAGATGGTGTGTTCCACTGTAGAGAGATGGTGTGTTCCACTCCAAGGTGTTCCCCAGGTTGCCTTTCCTGAGCTTCGATCTTCCGGCTCTCGTTTAGTAGTTGTTGGAAACTACGCTGCATTAGGCCTACAAATTGGGTATGGGGTGTAGAGAGATGGTGTGTTCCACTGTAGAGAGATGGTGTGTTCCACTCCAAGGTGTTCCCCAGGTTTCCTCGCCAATGCTTCGATCATCATGCTCTCGTTTAGTAGTTGTTGGAAACTACGCTGCATTAGGCCTACAAATTGGGTATGGGGTGTAGAGAGATGGTGTGTTACACTCCAAGGTGTTCCCCAGGTTTCCTCTCCATTGCTTCGATCTTCCGGCTCTCGTTTAGTAGTTGTTGGAAACTACGCTGCATTAGGCCTACAAATTGGGTATGGGGTGTAGAGAGATGGTGTGTTCCACTCCAAGGTGTTCCCCAGGATTCCTCTCCATTGCTTCGATCTTCCGGCTCTCGTTTAGTAGTTGTTGGAAACTACGCTGCATTAGGCCTACAAATTGGGTATGGGGTGTAGAGAGATGGTGTGTTCCACTCCAAGGTGTTCCCCAGGTTTCCTCGCCAATGCTTCGATCATCATGCTCTCGTTTAGTAGTTGTTGGAAACTACGCTGCATTAGGCCTACAAATTGGGTATGGGGTGTAGAGCGATGGTGTGTTCCACTCCAAGGTGTTCTCCAGGTTGCCTTTCCTGAACTTCTATCTTCAGGCTCTCATTAAATTGTGGTTAAACGGAACAACTACATTTGGCGTACTAGTTGGTTTGGGGCCTACTATCGGTGTCTGCCGCTCCTTGCTGTTCTCCTGGTTTCCTGTCCTGAAATTCCGTTTTCAGGCGCTCGTTAAGTAGTTGTTAATGTTAGACTGCATTTGGCCTACTAGTTGGGTTGGGGCCTACTATCGGTGTCTGCCACTCCTTGCTGTTCTCCTCCACTGAACAAAGCTGTGCCGCCTGTTTACTACTGTTGCCAATTTTGAACTGCATTTCGACTACTTACTGATTTGGGCCTACTCTCTGTGTCAGCCTCTCATTCCAGTTGTCCTCCACTGCAATGCCCCCTGATTAGTCCTGTGTTACCAATTTTGAACTGCATTTAGCCCACTTTATTCTTTGGGCCTATATCTGTGTTTCCTCCTCATCCTGCCCATTGCCCAGCCAGTGATAGATGAGTCTGCTGGTACATTGACCCATAACGCAACATTTCCCGTGCACGCTACACAACAACATTGTGACCCTGCTGAAAGTCAGGTTGCTCTTCCCGCATACCATACCACCTTACACGGGAACAAAGAGGAAGGTGCAGATGAAAGTGCAGGTTCCTTCATCAGGTGGGGGGAGGAATACTAGTTGGCGACGTCACTGGCACAGGGCCTCTCATAGTATGCAAAAGTGTTGCTGCCGGTGGGAGGCGCCCCCGCCGTGCAAACACACCGCTGTACTTTGAGGGACCCTGTGCCAGTGCCAATGCCAACGAGTGGGCCCCCCCTGCTTGCTCAGGTTCACAGCACTTGCAAAGTTGAAATACTTACCTCTCCCTGCTCCACTGCCGTGACGTGGTCCAGATTTCCTGGGCCCACTAATTACTTGAACCAGCCCTACCCACCACAACTTTAGCCAAATGACCCCCAATTTCAAATGCCTTCCAATTATTATAATGTAAATTACGCTTGACAAGCTTCATTAAGAAGAATGGATGGTTTTGACATTAAAATGGGCACTCTAGGTGTTTTCCTGGCCCCCACTCACTGCCGACTATGCTGCCCCATTGACTTGCATTGGGTTTCGTGTTTCGGTCGATCCCGACTTTACGTCATAATCGGCCGATTTCACTCGACCCGACTTTTGAGATAGTCGGGTTTCGCGAAACCCGGCTCGACTCTAAAAAGGTCAAGGTCGCTCAACTCTACTTGCAACAATGGAAAAAAAACGCAGCTAGCAGTGTTTTTTTGTCTCACTGCAAGTGCAAAACCGCAAGAACTGCACATGTCTGCAAGTAGCCATCACAACTGGTCCCTGCACCTTGCTAGCTCATCCCTAACCATCCCCCTCTGACCAAAAACTACACCTATAAAGCTTTAGAAAAACAATTTATTAACTTACATAATCTTATGATGGGGCCATATGTGAGAAAAAAGCGGTCTGATTTCCAGAGCGTGGGAGAATGAACTGGCATTTTCCCACCCTCCAGAGTTCAGCTGAGGTCAGGTTGTGAGGGTGCGCAGCAGCAGGACATCACCGCTAGTCACTGATGCATCGGGGCGGTTGCATCTTAGCACCGCCCCGGTTGCAAACTGTATGTACACCAGATATGGATTACTGTGTGGGACACAACGATGGACAGGTATGGTATATTGTTGTTGTTTTTTTTTGTTTTTTTTTATTACAGGAGAATGAGGGTGTCGCATGGATTAGCTGTATAATAAAGATGGGAAACAGTGTTTTGCGTTTTATTTATTTAAAATACTTTATTCTGGCTGTGTCTTTAACATATAACAACTATAGGATTAGTAATGGATAGGTGTCCTATTGACTCCTCTCCATCACTAAGCCGTGTGCTTGGTGTCACCTTACAATACAAAGATGACATCAACCCCCTCAACTACCACCCCACTTGCCACTGCTACAGGGCAAGTGGGAAGAGAGAGCCTAAGTGCCGGAATTGGTGCATCTTTGAGTTGCACCATTTCTGGCATGGCTGTAAGCTGGTGTTTGTAGCCAGGGGGCGGCCATTATCCATGGCCCCTTCCGAGGCTATGAATATCTGCCCGCAGCTGTCTGCCTAACCTTTTCTTGTTATTAATTATAGTGGAACCCCACATCATTTTTTTGAGGGGCCCCCTTTTTTAATTGCCAGTAAAGGCTAAATATACAGCTGCAGGCTGATATTCATAGATTGGGAAGACCCATGAGTATTAACCCCTTCCCGGGCTTTAAACATTGGCTCCCAGTTGCTGGCTTTCCCTGTCTGGTTTGAAAAATTGCGCCGGAGCCCGCACCATTTTTTTCACCAAAATCATCTTTTATTATTTAAATACAAGTACAGTAATTTGCAAACACAGTATACTAATTGCATTTGTCATACACATCTATATATCTACCTATTCTGTATGTATTTACTGTATGTAAACCATCTATTCTATCCTTTTCCCAAGAAGATGGGAGGTCCCGGACCTGGATCCGCAAAACCCATTGGACCACCCCCGGGGTGAGTATAATAAAACTTATTTTTCTCATCTTGCAGGTCAGACCGGGGGTTTATCTACAGCATTATAGAATGCTGTAGATAAGTCCTGAAAGGCAGTGGCCGCATATTAAAGCAGCCAAAACAGGTTACAGGTTTGCTTTAAATTCAAACATGAGCCATGTATGAGGGAGTCAGAGTTGGAGTCATGGAAATTGAGGAGTCGGAGGTTTCGCTTACCGACTCCACAGCCCTGGTATCTTCTGGTCTTCGATTGGTTTTCAGATATAACAGTAATAAAGTTACTTAAAATGTAGATTTAGAAGAATGACCCGCGATTCATTAAGATTCATTCCTAAAGAGGACCTGCGATTCATTAGCTGACATGACCTTCTAACTCCATTTCTTTGAGAGAGAGTTGCCACCCTTGTGACAACTGTTTTATGAGTTTTAAGTTTGCAACATGATTTCTAAAGTCAGGACGATTATGGTTGTACAAAATAAATACAGTGCTCTTTAGAAGTATTCTCTGAACTTGTTAGGGCTAGCGGAACGCACCAAATAATAAGATAGATTAAGGTGCGTTTGCAGCCCGGGGTCCACCGTGCAGAGATGGAACCTGCTGCCAAGTAATGACGGACTATATGGCGGTACAATGTGAATACACACACGGGTTAACTTCACCCTGTGTGAAGGAAGCGAACCCTGTTAAGTCACAGGGCCGCAGTACCGCACACAAGAGCGCGAGCAAGGAGTCACCAAGGTCAGTCCCAAGACTTGGGATCCGAGTCCGACTAGACTACTTGCGCTCGACACCGCTAAGGGGGTGTCAGCGTAACCAAAGTAATAATAAAAGATGCACAAGAGTGCGTGCGGTGCCGCACTGGCGGATGCCACTAACCACCCAGGCTTGGGTCAGGAAAGCGCTGTGAAAGCGCACGGCGCCGCACTGGCGGTCACAGCAATTAGACGCTGTATGGTGTGTAACGTGCTGGTAGCTAAATCAGGCGCTAGATAGCAATCACCCACCTTCCGCGAACAGTCATCCAATAGGGAGGGGATTTTAATGAACGACTTTCACTCACAGCACACACACATTTACATGTGCAGAGGCGGGAACTCGACACCTAACAGAACTTTTCCACATTTTTTCACATTACACTAACAAACTCAAATGGATTTTATTTGGATTTTTTGTGATATACCAACACAAAATAGCAAGCATTTGTAAAGTAGAAAAGAAATTATAAATTAAAAAAAAAAATTATAAAATAATAAATCTGAAATTTGTGTTGTGCATTTGTATTCAGCCCCTTTGAATCCATACATTGTAGAACCACCGTTTGCTGCAATTAATGCATCAAGTCTTTGGGGTCTCTAGCAGCTTTGCATATCAAGAGGCTGAAATTTTTGCCTATTCTTTGCATTTCATTTTAGTTCTGGCACAATGTTTAGGGTTGTTGTCTTGCTTCAAGGTGAACTCACATCCCAGTCTTAAGTCTTTTATAGCCTCTAACAGGATTTCCTCCAATATTTTTTATATCAATTTTTCCATCAACTCTGAACAGCTTCACCGTCTCTTCTTCCACATGATAACTCTGTCCCCTATATGGCTTTTTGCAAAATTCAAATTGGATTTCTTATGGCTTTCTTTCAAAAATGGCTTTCTTCTTGCCTCTCTTCTATCAAATCCAGATATTTTGAGAATATGACTAATATCTGTCTGTGGACAGATTCCTATACCCGAGCTGTGGATCTCTGCAGGTCCCACAGAATGACCATCACCTCTTTGCTACTTCTCTACTTATTGTTCTCCTTGCTTGGAATGATTGTGCTTTTTTACCTGATGAAGGAGTTTGCTCAACTTTTAAACTCATAGATTAATAAAACTGCTCTTTGATCAACACCATCATCAACATTGGATGTCTTCTTGACCAGCAGCACAGCAGATTTATCCATATATCTCTCTCTACAATTGTGTTTACTTCTGGTTTATTAAAAAATATGGACCAGTACCAGCTGTTATTAGCACATTTTGCTCATTGCTAAGTTTTTTCTAAATCTGTATGGGAATTGTGATAGACACAAGTCAACCAAGTGAGAAATGCCATACTATTTACAATGTTTATTGCCAGGGTCATGCCCTATGTTGTGCTTTTTGTCACTTTTTAGCTATACTGCTTGCCTTTAATGTCAGTTTAGGTGGAAATTATTTAGGGGTATCAGACTATAGGGGTTAAAGACATACATGATGACATCATCGCGCCATCTGATTCACAGAGGTAGAGGCAGGAACTTCCTATAGCTGAGCTGCCATTCTCTGTTGCTGGTAGCAGAGCTTCAGGAGCGCTTTATGCTGCTGATGGTAGAAAAAAACAATATAGTAAGGGTAAACTTTTCCCTCCACCATTGGTCTGTCTTGGCCCTATGTTGCTTTCCATTGCATTTTCATGGATCATAGCGTATGGTCATACCATAAACTACTCCCGCTTGACCTTGCTTTATAAACATTGATAGTACCTTCCTGGAGCTTTCTTTGGTCTGTGGTGGACAGTAAAATGTAACATTTGTAGGTATTTTATTGCATTACAACAACAAAAAGTGGCTTCATTATGGCTTCACAAATAATACATTGCCTATGTGATGGCTTACTTAAAATCTTTATAAGTTTTTGAAAAAGTGAGCATTATTTTGGGTGGCAGCTGAAGAGAATTATCACAATGGACCACAGCGCTGTATTGAGCCCTTGAGCATGACTGGACTCAACAGGCTTTTTAAAAAAAACACACAAAGAAGAATTCATGATTATCTTTTTATATACTATCTTAATTGTTTTTTTTTTAAATTATGATTTTTTGGCACATAGACTGGTGTGAAATGCATCACTAAATACCTGTAGATTGGGTTCAAAAAGCAATTTTTTGAGACGATCAAATATTTTCAAATTTAAATTCACCAGATTTAACAAATTTATCTCAAAAATTAGTTTTGCAGTGTATTGATTTGCCAAGTATATCAATAATGCAAGCCTCTAAAAGAACTGTGTGACATAATGAGGTTTTTAAATACATCATATAAAGATTACATACATTAGTCAGAACTAGAGTTGAGCGACTTTTACTTTTTTAGGATCGAGTCGGGTTTCGCGAAACCTGACTTTGTCAAAAGTCGGGTCGGATGAAATCAGCCGAAAATTGTGAAAGGTCGGAGGCCGACCGAAACACAAAACCCAATGCAAGTCAATGGGGAATCAAAGTCGGCAGTGAGTGGAGGACATGAAAACACCTACAGTGTCGATTTTCATGCCAAAAACATCAATTCTTATTTCTTAAGCTTGTCAATCTTAATTTACTTTAAAATAATAGTTAGGCATTGAAAACAGGGGGTCATTTGGCTAAAGTTGTGGAGGGGTAGGGCTGGCTTAAGATTTTGGTGGGCCAAGGAAACGCGGAATACGTCACGGCGGTGGAGCAGGGAGAGGTAAGTGTTTCATCTTTGCAAGTGCTGTGATCCTGAGCAAGCAGGGGGGGCCCACTCGTTGGCACTTGGCACTGGCACCGGGCCTCTCATAGTACGGCGGTGTGTTTGACGGCGGGTGGCGCCTCCCACTGCCAGAGACACTTTTGCGTACTATGAGAGGCCCTGTGCCAGTGATGTCGCCAACGAGTATGCCCCCTCACCTGATGAAGGAACCTGCATTTCCATCTGCACCTTCCTCTTTGTCCCCGTGTAAGGTGGTATAGTATGCGGGAAGGGGAACCTGACTTTCAGCAGGGTCAGATTCTGGCTGTGTAGAGGGAAAGGGGAATGTATTGGTCTGGGTCAATGTACCAGCAGACAAATCTAGCAGTGGCTGGGCAATGGGCAGGATGAGGAGGAAACACAGATATAGGCCCAAATAATAAAGTAGGCTAAATACAGTTCAAAATTGGTAACAGGACTAGACAGGCAGCATTGCTTTGTTCAGTGGAGGACAACTGTAATGAGTGGCGCAGACACAGTTTGTAGACCCACAATAAAAACGTAGGCTAAATGCAGTTCAAAATTGGTAACAGGACTAAACATGCGGCACAGCTTTGTTTAGTGGAGGACAACTGTAATGAGTGGCGAAGACACATTTAGTAGGCCCAAATACAAAAGTAGGCTAAATGCAGTTTAAAATTGGTAACAGGACTAAACAGGCGGCATAGCTAGGTACTGGGGTGGGCTCCTCTGCTGAGTAGCAGACAGTGGTAGTAGGCGCAAAGTATTAACTGGTCTAAATGGAGGCCAGGGCCCCTGTATATTTTAACTATCATCTATCATTTCAACAAATTTGTATTGGCAGTTCCATTGAAGGATTTAACAGCACAGACTACGCAGTGGTGGAGCAGGGAGAGGTAAGTATTGCAAGTGGTAGAGCAATGTTCGAGCTGGGGGGGAACACTCTCTCGTGGGCGGTGGTCCTGTCACAGGGTCCCTCATATTACAATGGTGTGTCTGACGTTGGTTGTGCAGCACCACATGACACTTCATGGTACTATGAGGGACCCTGTGCCAGTGCCGTCGCCCAAGAGTGGGCGCACCCACCTGTCCAGGCAAATGGCACTCGCACGGATACTTGCGCCAGGTTGTGACCACGGTCCAGTGAGGGGAGTCAGCCCAATTAGGGAGGTATAAAAATGGCCTATGGTGGACACTCAGCAGCTGAAAATGGCGGAATTGGAGAAGTCAGTAAGAGGAGGCCAAAAGCAAGACATTTTTCCGGCAAGCTACGTGTCAGCAGGGGAAGGTGGGGCAAAGTAATTTGAAATCCATGATTGGTTCATTTTAATGAAGGTTAGATTATCAACATTCTGGGTAGCCAGACGTGTCCTTTTTTAGGTCAGTATTGAACCAGCAGCACTGAAGACTCTCTGATAGCACACTAGAAGCAGGGCAAGCAAGCTCCTGTAATGCATATTCTGCCAATTCAGGCCAGGTGTCTATTTTAGATGCCCAGTAATCAAAGTGGAATGACCTGTGAGGGAGAACATCGATAAGGGAGGAAAAGTAGTTCGTAACCATACTGGACAAATGCTGTCTCCTGTCACTTTGAATCAATGCAGCAGTACCTGTCGTGTCAGCGGTGATTGCAAAATCACTCTACAACCTGGTCATAAAACCCCTCTGTCCAATGCCACTTCGTATTTGTGCACCTCTAACACCTCTGCCATGTTGCCCCCTACGGCTTGTGTGAGAACCATCACAGCCGCTGTGTGCTGGGAATGCCTGAACCAAACGGTCTACAAGAGTTGCTTGTTTGGTAGCCAATATTTGCTCAAGGTTCTCATGTGGCATGATATTTTGTAATTTTCCTTTATATCGTGGATCCAGGAGGCAAGCCAACCGGTAATCGTCATCAGTCATCATTTTGAAAATGCGGGGGTCCCTTTTTAGGATACGCAAGGCATACTCAGCCATGTGGACCAATATTCCAGGTGTCAATTCACTGCTTGTAATGGGTTGAGGAGCACTTTCTTGCAAATCAACATCGCTTGTGTCCTGCAAAAACCCTGTACCTAACCTTGCAAAGCCACCAGTTTCTATTGCCCCCTGTGAAGCATCCTCCTCCCGTAAATATTCATCCCCATCATCCTCCTCTTCCTCCTCTTCATCTGCCACCTCGTCCGGGAGAGTTTCCTGAGCAGACAATGGCTGACTGTCATCAAGGCTTCCCTCCTCCTCGGCTGCAGACATCAGCTCCTTAATGTGCATCAAAGTTTGCATCAGCAGACGCATTAGTAGGATGCTCATGCTTATAATCGCGTCATCTGCACTTACCAGCCGTGTGCATTCCTCAAAACACTGAAGGACTTGACAGAGGTCTTGGAGCTTCGACCACTGCACACCAGACAACTCCATGTCTGCCATGCAACTGCCTGCCCGTGTATGTGTATCCTCGCACAAATTAACCCCTTTACCCCCAAGGGTGGTTTGCACGTTAATGACCGGGCCAATTTTTACAATTCTGACCACTGTCCCTTTATGAGGTTATAACTCTGGAACGCTTCAACGGATCCCAGTGATTCTGACAAAGTTTTCTCGTGACATATTGTACTTCATGATGGTGATAAAAATTCTTTGATAGTACCTGTGTTTATTTGTGAAAAAAACGAAAATTTGGCGAAAATTATGAAAATTTCACAATTTTCCAACTTTGAATTTTTATGCAATTAAATCACATAGATGTCACACAAAATACTTTAGTAACATTTCCCACTTGTCTACTTTACATCAGCACAATTTTGGAACCAAATTTTTTTTTGTTAGGGAGTTATAAGGTTTAAAAGTTGACCAGCAATTTCTCATTTTTACAATACCATTTTTTTTTAGGGACCACATCTCATTTGAAGTCATTTTGAGGGGTCTATATGATAGAAAATACCCAAGTGTGACACCATTCTAAAAACTGCACCCCTCAATGTGCTCAAAACCATATTCAAGAAGTTTATTAACTTTTCTGGTGCTTCACAGGGATTTTTGGAATGTTTAATTAAAAATGAACATTTAACTTTTTTCACAAAAAATTTACTTCAGCTCCAATTTGTTTTATTTTACCAAGGGTAACAGGAGAAAATTGACCCAAAAAGTTGTTTTACAATTTGTCCTGAGTACAACAATACCCCATATGTGGGGGTAAACCACTGTTTGGGCGCATGACAGAGCTCGGAAGCGAAGGAGCGCCATTTGACTTTTAAATGCAAAATTGACTGGAATCGAGATGGGACACCATGTTGCGTTTGGAAAGCCCCTGATGTGCCTAAACATTGAAACCCCCCACAAGTGACACCATTTTGGAAAGTAGACCCCCTAAGGAACTTATCTAGAGGTGTGGTGAGTAGGGCTGAGCGAAACGGGTCGAGATTTTTCAAAAGTCGCCGACTTTTGGCAAGGTCGGTTTTCATGAAACCCGACCCGACCCCAGTGTGGGGTCGGCCATGAAGTCGGCGATCTTTTGAATCTGGAATCGGAATTCCGATACCGATTCCCGATATGTTTACGATATCGGGAATTGGTATCGGAATTCAGATTAAAGTGTAAAATAAAGAATTAAAATAAAAAATATCGCAATACTTACCCTCTGACGCGCCCTGGTACTAACCGGCAGTCTTCCTTCCTTAGAATCAGCCTTCCAGGACCTGGCGGTGACGTCGCGGTGACGTCGCGGCTTGTGATTGGCCGCGCAGCCGCCCATGTGACCGCTCGCGCGACCAATCAGAAGCCGTGACGTCACTGAAGGTCCTTCAAGCGCTGATTCTTAGGAAGGAAGGCTGTCGGAAGGAAGCAGGGTGCTTCCGAGGGTGAGTATATTCTTATTAGGTATATACTCACCCTCGGAAGCGCCCTGCTTCCTTCCGACAGCCTTCCTTCCTAAGAATCAGCGCTTGAAGGACCTTCGGTGAAGTCACGGCTCCTGATTGGTCGCGCGAGCGGTCACATGGGCGGCCGCGCGGCCAATCACAAGCCGCGACGTCACCGCGACGTCACCGCCAGGTCCTGGAAGGCTGATTCTAAGGAAGGAAGACTGCCGGTTAGTACCAGGGCACGTCAGAGGGTAAGTATTGCGATATTTTTTATTTTAATTCTTTATTTTACACTAAAATATGGATCACAGGGCCTGAAGGAGAGTTTCCGCTCCTTCAGACCCTGGGAACCATGGAAACCCAATGCACTGCATTGGGTTTCGAGTTTCGGCCGACCCCGACCCCGACTTTTTTATAGGATCGGCCGATTTCACTCGACCCGACTTTTGAAAAAGCATTAAGCTACTTACTGGTAGCGGCATTTCTCGGAGGCACATGACAGCACGACGAGAGAGGGGATCCGCCCATTAGGAACAGGAAACCTACAGATACAAAAGGGCGGTACCTCTCCCTTGCCTCAGTTGTATTTCAGAGTCTTGAGAGGACTACCGCGGTTAGTGGCACAAAAAATATACACTATATACAGATTATATACAAAATTTCAGCCATATATTTGGAACTGGGTATCATATGTGAGATATATACAACTATAGGAAGTGCAACCCCCACATGAATAGGGAGGGAACTAAGGGTGCTGTCATGGGCCTCCGAGAAATGCCGCTACCAGTAAGAAGCTTAATGCTTTACTCGGACTCCCATGACAGCACGACGAGAGAATTACAGAGATGTAAGGTACCTTAGGGAGGGACTATGGCTTGTAGCACCCTTAACCCGAATGTGAGATCAGAGGAAGCCCCCAAATCCAACCTATAGTGTTTAAAGAAGGTGGACGGGGATGACCATGTGGCCGCCTTACATATCTGGTCGATTGATACTCCAGACTTTTCCGCCCAGGATGTAGCCATGGCCCTGGTGGAATGCGCCCTCAGATTCGGCGGAGCCGGACCCCCACCTGCAGTATAAGCCAAAGAGATAGCCTCCCTAATCCACTTTGCTAGCGTGTATTTTGATACCCTGAGTCCCTTTCTAGGATTTTGGAAAGATAAAAATAATGCATCATCTTTCTTCCATGTGTCAGTAACAGATGTATTCTAGCAGGCATCTCCTAACGTCTAATGTATGGAGTAGTTCTTCCTTAGGGTTAGCAGGATTGGGGAGGAAGGATGGTAAAATTATCTCTTGTGACCTGTGAAACCGTGATGATACTTTTGGTAAATAGGCTGGGTCCGGTCTGAGGATTACTCTGTCTGGTAGAAACTCTGTATAAGGGGAAACCCTGGAGAGAGCTTGTATGTCTCCTACTCTACGGGCAGATGTAATTGCTACCAGAAATGCTGTCTTAAGGGATAAGGCCTTAATTGAAGCTGATTGTAAAGGTTCAAACGGCTCTTTAGTCAATGCTGATAGGACTAAGTTGAGATCCCAGGGCATAGATCTATCTTTATGTATGGGTCTAGACCTACTAGATGCTTTAATGAACCTTGAGATCCAGTAATTATTGGCGATGTTACAGGAGAATAGAGCCCCTGGGGCCGAGACCTGTACCTTTAGAGTACTAGTGGATAGACCTAACTAAGCCTTTTAGCAGGAATTCTAATATTTGTTTTATAGGTATTCCTTCTTCTAATTTGAAATCAGAAGAGGCCAGAAACTTTCTCCAGGTCCTGGCGTAGATTGTTGTGGTTATTTGCTTCCTACTTTTCATAAGGGTTTCAATTAAACTCGGGGAGAACCCTTTGTTTTTTAGTAACGCCCTTTCAAAATCCATGCCGTTAAATGAAGGTTCTTTACTTGCGGATGACTGATCGGAACCTGGAAGAGCAAATCCGGAATCTCCGGAAGCACCCAGGGATCCTCCACTGACATGATCCTGAGCCAAGTGAACCAGGCCCTTCTGGGCCAGAATGGGGCAATCAATATAACTCTGGCTCGATCTTCTCTTATCTTCCTGACTACTAAGGGTAACAGGCCTAGTGGAGGAAATGCATACGCCAGCTGAAAATCCCAATTGATCAGAAAAGCGTCTACCGCTAGAGGATTCTCCCTGGGATTCAGGGAACAGAATTTTGTTGTCTTCCGGTTGTCCCTGGTAGCAAATAAATCCACTTCTGGATGTCCCCATTTATGGACAATCTGATCGAACACGTAATTGTTTAGGGACCACTCTCCTTGCCTCAAGGTGTTGCGGCTTAGAAAGTCCGCTTTGACGTTTTCTTTTCCTCTTATGTGTAGAGCGGTTAGGGATAAGAAGTGATTTTCCGCTGTCTGGAATAGACGATCCGCCACTCTCATCAGTGACTCGGAATGAGTTCCACCCTGATGATTTATGTATGCGACCGCCACCTGGTTGTCCGATAGGATCTTGACATGATGACCCTGCAGACATATGAGGAATTTATTCACTGAAAGCTCTACTGCCATTAACTCTTTATGATTGGAGGAGGCTGATGTTAGGGAAGGGGGCCATAGACCCTGAACCATCATGTCATCTATGTGTGCTCCCCAACCCGAAGGGCTAGCATCTGTTGTTATAACACGTGTTACCTGAGACACCCAGGGAACTCCCGCCGATAGGTTTTTACTGACTAGCCACCACCTAAGAGATGTGAGTGCTCTTGGACCTAAGGTAATCTGACTCTGCAGGGACCCCTGTAAGATTCTATCATTAGCCAGCACCTCGGATTGTAACGGTCTGGTGTGGAATTGGGCCCAACGGACAGTGGGAATGCAAGAGGTTAAGGAACCCAATAGTGACATAGCCTGTCTAAGGGTCATGGATGGTTTGTCAATTGCCTTAGACACCTGTTGCTGGATATGTAATAATTTGTCAGGTGGAAGACAACACTGTTGGGATTCTGAGTTTAGTAACATACCTAAGAATTTTTGTATTTTTTGAGGCTGTAAACGAGATTTCTCATAATTTATGATCCACCCCAGCCGCTCAAGCTTGGAGGTGGCTGTTTCTAGCTGGGACAGGCAATGGTCTGCTGAGCTCCCTACTATAAGGACATCATCCAAGTAGGGAATGATCAAGATGTCGGACTCTCGTAAGTGCGCCATGACCTCAGCCACCAGTTTTGTAAATACCCTAGGAGCCGCTGATAAGCCAAAGGGGAGTGCTCTGAACTGGAAATGGCGAATGCGACCCCCCACTGACAGCTACTCTCAGGAACCTCTGGAAATCTTCATGTATCGGAACATGATAGTATGCGTCTTTAAGATCTACAACTACCATGAAACAGTGAATAAACAACATTTTTATTGCTGAATTAATTGTTTCCATTTTGAAGGATTCATTAACGAGGAACTCATTAAGACATCTTAGATTTATGATCGTTCTGAAAGATCCATCTGGCTTTTTTATCAGAAAAAGAGGAGAATAAAATCCCCTTCCTCTTTCTGAATCTGGGATTTCCACCAATACATTTTTAGAGCATAAGTTCATGACCTCTGCTTCTAGAGCTGCTTGCTCCAGGGGGGAGGAACGTAAAGGGGTTAATTTAAATTTTTCTCGAGGCCAATGATTAAAGTCCAGCTTTAGACCTTTAGTAACAATGCCTCTGACCCATTTACTGTTCGTAATGTCAAGCCACGCTGAGGAGAATGCTGACAGTCTACCCCCCACAGGGATCGCTAGTCATTGGTCCGGTTTTTTCTGATCCTTAGAGGAACGGCGAAACATGTAGCCCGTACCTCTACCGCGTCTGTCTTCCCATCTGAACCTTTCTCTAGTGGGAGAGGACCCGCGTTTCTTCCCGCGACCAAACCTTCTTCGATTAAAGGGTCAGCGGTAGGATGCCGAGTACAGACTGGGAAACTTCTTTTTGTCATCGCCTGCCTTCTCCAGTAACTCATCCAGCATTGGACCAAAGAGATATTGTCCCTCGCACGGAATGGCGCATAGCTTAGTTCTGGACTGAATGTCACCTGACCAGCACTTTAACCATAGGGCTCTGCGAGCCGCGTTAGATAGTCCTGCCGCTCTAGCCGCCATTCTGACAGAGTCCACAGATGCGTCCGATAGAAAGGCCGCAGCATTCTGGATTGTTGGTAGCGCTTTCAGAATAGAATCTCTGGATGCACCGTCCTTAAGCTGAGATTCTAATTGATCTAGCCAGACCATTAATGACCTGGCTGTGCATGTTGCAGCCACGGCTGGTCTGAGGGATCCTACCGCCATCTCCCAGGTACCTTTTAGGAAGATATCTGCCTTCCTGTCTAGAGGATCTTTGAGGGACCCCATATCCTCAAAGGGTAATGAGGCTTTCTTTGACGCTTTTGCTACTGCCGCGTCCAACTTCGGGGCTTTATCCCACGTATCCACAACCGGATCATCAAAGGGATACCTGCGTTTTAAAGCTGGCGGTAAGGCCCCCTTTTTTTCCGGTTTTTTCCATTCTCGGAGGATCAATTCTTGGATCTTCTCATTTACCGGAAAAGATCTATGTTTTTTACGATCTAATCCACTAAACATCAACTCCTGTTTTGAGGGCTGTGATTTGGGTTCCTCTATACCCATCGTGCCTCTAACTGATTTGACCACCTTGTCAATTTTATCCAGGGGTAGACAAAATCTTCCAGACTCCTCATCTGATGAAGAGGAGAGAGGACTAGAGAGATAGGTACTTTCTTCTCTTTCCTCTTCTGAAGAATTAAAGTCCAGAGAGGACTTATGCTTCGAGCTTTCTGCCTGGGATAGGGACCTTAGTGATTCTCTCACTTCCATCCGGATCATTTCCCTTAGGCCTGCCGGATTCACGGACTCTTCTGCTACCTAAGGAAGGACAATATAGGTGATGACTACTATCTGACCTAAAGTCACTTCCACCCAACCACTCCTGTAGACCTCACCGTCTGTTGTATACAGGGGGCACATAACTTTTTAGGACAAGAGTCAGGTAAGGGGACTCCACAGAGGGCACACTCCTTATGTTTTGATTTCCCCGTACTCTTCTTCCCCTGGAAAAATAAAGTATAAGGGGCTGCGTCACAGAGTGAACTTTCACGTAGATCACTTACCCGTGCGCCAAAGTAAAGTACCGGAATCCGAGGGGGTTCTTTGCTAGTCGAAGCTCTAGATCCCTGTTCGGATGAGCTTTTGCGACTGGGCTGGTCGCCTCTATCCTTCTTGGGCTTCTGACGCACCTCGTCTGACAGCTGCTGCTGCTCACCACCACTCTCCATGACGAATTGCGACCAAAAGCAGGGTTCTGACATTGCCACCTGCTTAAATCCCCCTTGGATCCGGTCAGCAGATGGGCCAGCGCTATCCCTATTGGCTCCGGACAACAGCAGGGAGGGCAGGAGGGCTGTTGGACGAACCGGCGTCCAGATGCGATGGGCGCCGCCATCTTGGATCGACTGCGCATGCGCAGACGTCCGGCGACCCGGAAGCGGCTACCAAACTCTGCCCCGCACCCGGAAACGCTCCAGCACACGCTGAGAGCGGCGCAGGACGCCGGGGACGGATCGGTAGCGCTCCGGAGCTCACTCCACACATCTGAGCCCGGCACCCGCAGCCATGCCGCACCGCTGCGCCACCAATGGGAAATACTTACCTGCGCTGACGCTGATGGATGCAGGAAAATCCTCCGGACTCCGCTCCCTGCTGCGAACGCCACCGACGTGCAATCCAGCAAGGACCACCGTGGCGTCTCCAGGGATCTCCGCACCGGCCGAGGTAGGAGACCCCCCCGCTACCGTAATCGGCCGGCCGGCCTGGGCTCCTTCTGTAGGCACCCGTCCCCTCAGGAACAGGAAACCAACTGAGGCAAGGGAGAGGTACCGCCCTTTTGTATCTGTAGGTTTCCTGTTCCTAATGGGCGGATCCCCTCTCTCGTCGTGCTGTCATGGGAGTCCGAGTAAAGTCAGGTTTCGTGAAACCCGACCCGATCCTATAAAAGTAAAGGTCGCTCATCCCTAGTGGTGAGCACTTTGACCCACCAAGTGCTTCACTGAAGTTTATAATGCAGAACTGTAAAAATAAAAAATTATATTTTTTCACAAAAATTATCTTTTCGCCCCCAATTTTTTATTTTCCCAAGGGTAAGAGAAGAAATTGGAACCCAAAGTTGTTGTACAATTTGTCCTGAGTACGCTGATACCCCATATGTGGCAGTAAACCACTATTTGGGTGCATGGGAGAGCTCGGAAGGGAAGGAGCGCTGTTTGATTTTTCAATGCAAAATTGACAGGAATTGAGATGGGATGCCATGTTGCGTTTGGAGAGCCACTGATGTGCGTAAACATTGAAACTCCCCACAAGTGACACCATTTTGGAAAGTAGACCCCCTATGGAACTTATCTAGAGGTGTGGTGAGCACTTTGACCCACCAAGTGCTTCACAGAAGTTTATAATGCAGAGCCGTAAAAATAAAACAAAAATTTTTTCCCACATAAATTATTTTTTAGCCCCCAGTTTTGTATTTTCCCGAGGGTAATTGGAGAAATTGGACCCCAATATGTGTTGTCCAATTTGTCCTGAGTGTGCTGATACCCCATATGTGGGGGGGAACCACTGTTTGTGCGCATGGGAGGGCTCGGAAGGGACGGAGCTCCATTTGGAATGCAGACTTAGATAGAATGGTCTGCAGGTGTCACATTGCGTTTGCAGAGCCCCTAATGTACCTAAACAGTAGAAACCCCCCACAACTGACCCCATATTGGAAACTAGACCCCACAAGGAACTTATCTAGATGTGTTGTGAGAATTTTGAACCCCCAAGTGTTTCACTACAGTTTATAATGCAGAGCCGTGAAAATAAAAAATCTTTTTTTTCCCACAAAAATTATATTTTAGCCCCCAGTTTTGTATTTTCCCAAGGGTAACAGGAGAAATTAAACCCCAAAAGTTGTTGTCCTATTTGTTCTGAGTACGCTGATACCCCATATGTGAGGGTAAACCCCTGTTTGGGCACACGGGAGAGCTCGGAAGGGAAGGAGCACTGTCTTACTTTTTCAAAGCAGAATTGGCTGGAATTGAGATCGGACGCCATGTCGCGTTTGGAGAGCCCTGATGTGCCTAAAAATTATAACTTAAACCCTATTCCAAACACACCCCTAACCCTAATCCCAACAGTAACCCTAACCACACCTCTAACCCTGAAACACCCCTTACCCTAATCCCAACCCTGTTCCCAACTGTAAATGTAATCTAAACCCTAACTGTAACTTTAGCCCCAACCCTAACCCTAACTTTAGCCCCAACCCTAACTGTAGCCTTAACCCTAGCCCTAACCCTAGCCCTAACCCTAACCCTAGCCCTAACCCTAGCCCTAACCCTAACCCTAGCCCTAATGAGAAAATGGAAATAAATACATTTTTTTAATTTTTCCCTAACTAAGGGGGTGATGAAGGGGGGTTTGATTTACTTTTATAGCGGGTTTTTTAGCGGATTTTTATGATTAGCAGCCGTCACACACTGAAAGACGCTTTTTATTGCAAAAAATATTTTTCGCGTTACCACATTTTGAGAGCTATAATTTTTCCATATTTTGGTCCACAGTGTCATATGAGGTCTTGTTTTTTGCGGGACGAGTTGACGTTTTTATTGGTGACATTACCGAGCACGTGACATTTTTTGATCGCTTTTTATTCCGATTTTTGTGAGGCAGAATGACCAAAAACCAGATATTCATGAATTTCTTTTGGGGGAGGCATTTATACCGTTCCGCGTTTGGTAAAATTAATAAAGCAGTTTTATTCTTCGGGTCAGTACGATTACAGCGACACCTCATTTATATCATTTTTTATGTTTTGGCGCTTTTATACGATAAAAACTATTTTATAGAAAAAATAATTATTTATTCTCAGGACTATAACTTTTTTATTTTTTTGCTGATGATGCTGTATGGCGGCTCGTTTTTTGTGGGATAAGATGACGTTTTCAGCGGTACCATGGTTATTTATGTCTCTCTTTTTGATCGCGTGAACTTTTTGTTCGGCGGTATGATAATTCAGCGTTGTTTTTTGCCTCATTTTTTTTTTTTCTTACGGTGTTTACTGAAGGGGTTAACTAGTGGGTCAGTTTTATAGGTTGGGCCATTACGGACGCGGTGATATTAAATATGTGTACTTTTATGTTTTTTTTTTTATTTAGATAAAGAAATGTATATATGGGAATAATATTTTTTTTTTTTCATTATTTAGAATTTTTTTTATTTTTATTTATTTTTTTTTTTACACGTTTGGAAAACATTTTTTTAACTTTTTTACTTTGTCCCGGGGGGACATCACAAATCGGTGATCTGACAGTTTGCACAGCACTCTGTCAGATCACCGATCTGTCTCAGAGCACTGCAGGCTTCACAGTGCCTGCTCTGAGCAGGCTCTGTGAAGCCACCTCCCTCCCTGCAGGACCCGGATGCTGCGGCCATCTTGGATCCGGGCCTGCTACAGGGAGGGAGATAGGGAGACCCCCGCAGCAACGCGATCACATCTGCTGCGGGGGGCTCAGGGAAGCCCGCAGGGAGCCCCCTCCCTGCGCGATGCTTCCCTGTACTGCTGGCACATCGCGATCATGTTTGATCGTGGTGTGCCGGGGGTTAATGTGCCGGGAGCACATAGTGCCGGATGTCAGCTGTGATAGGCAGCTGACACCCGGCCGCGATCGGCTGCGCTCCCCCCGTGAGCGAGGCCGATCACGTATGACGTACTATCCCATCGGTGGTTATAGGGGCCCACCCCACCTCGACGGGATAGTACGTCTAATGTCAGAAAGGGGTTAATTACAGCACACCTCTGTTCGCACAGCCTCTGAACCATGTGCAATGTGGAGTTCTACCTTGTTGCAACATCGATTATTAGACGGTGCTGAGGAAGATTCAGCGATCGCTGATGGTTCAGCATGCGGCTGGAGTGTACGGGCAACCGGCAGATGTGTGAGCAATGTCTTCACACCTTCAGGAGCAGGGCTGGTAACTCTGGATAATTTTTGAGGAAGCACTGCACCACCAGGTACAAGGTGTGAGCCAGGTAAGGTATGTGTTTAAGTTCTGAAAGGGCTATGGCAGCCATAAAATTCCGCCCATTATCACTGACTACCTTGCCTGCCTCAAGATGAACACTGCCCAGCAATGACTGAGTTTGTTGCTGCAAGTACTCGGCCAGTACTTCCACGGTGTGTCTGTTGTCACCCAAAAACTTCATTTCTAACACAGCCTGCTGAGGCTTACCACTAGCTGTTCGATAATGGGACACCTCGTGTGCAACACTGGCAGCTGCGGATGGAGTGGTCGTGCGACTGCGCACTGTGGATGAGCTTTTGCTTCTGGAGGAGGAGCGGTAGCGAATGCCTACAGCCAACTGTTTCCTAGACCGTGGGCTAGGCAGAACTGTCCCACTATGGCTGTCCCCTGTGGACCCTGCATCCACCACATTAACCCAGTGTGCCGTGATGGACACGTAATGTCCTTGGCCATGCCTACTGGTCCATGCATCTGTTGTGAGGTGCACCTTTCTACTGACTGATTGCCTCAGTGCATGGACAATGCTGTCTTTGACATGCTGGTGGAAGGCTGGGATGGCTTTTCTCACAAAAAAGTGTCGACTGGGTAGGTCATAGCTTGGTACTGCATGGGCAATCAGGGCTTTGAAAGCTTTGCTTTCAACCAACCGGTAGGGCATCATCTCTAACGAGATTAGTCTAGCAATGTGGGCATTCAAACCCTGTGTACACGGATGAGAGGATGAGTACTTTATTTTCCTAAAGAGAGTCTCTTGTAGGGTGAGCTGGACTGGAGAGTTGCATATGGTGGAACTAGCGGTGGTGGTGGTGGTGGACATGGTGGATTGAGAGAGGGTTGGTGATGGTATTCTCGATGTTGACCTACATACAGTGTTTACTACCAATACCAATAACCTTGTGATTCCCTGACTGCTTTGGCCTTGCGACGATACCTCCATATTTGCTGCTGGTGGTGTCCTAACCGGTGGGCTTACAGTGAGGGAAGCAATGTAGCGTTGCTGACTACCTTCATTCTGAGCAGGTGCACCAACGGTATGGGACGTTTGGTAGTTAGTCCATGCTTGCAAGTGCATGCTGGTTAAAAGTCTAAGCATGCACATTGTATTTAAATTTTGAAGATTCTTCCCTCTGCTAAAGTTCTTTGAGCATTTCTTACAGATAACTTTTGACTAGTGTTGAGCATTCCGATACCGCAAGTATCAGGTATCGGCCGATACTTGCGGTATCGGAATTCCGATACCGAGATCCGATATTTTTGTGATATCGGGTATCGGTATCGAATTAATAGGGATGTGTAAAATAAAGAATTAAAATAAAAAATATTGATATGCTCACCTCTCCGGCGGCCCCTGGACTTCACGCTGCTAACCGGGAGGCTTCTTTGTTTAAAAAGCGCGCCTTTCGGACCTGTGAATGACGTCCCGGCTTCTGATTGGTCGCGTGCCGCCCATGTGACCGGCACGCGACCAATCAGAGGCCGCGACGTCATTTGTAGGTCCTCAATTCTTAGCATTAGCAGTTTTGTGAATGAGAATGACGTCGCGGCTTCTGATTGGCCGCGTGCCGGTCACATGGGCGGCACGCGGCCAATCAGAAGCCGCGACGTCATTCTCATTCACAAAACTGCTAATGCTAGGAATTGAGGACCTGCGAATGACGTCGTGGCCTCTGATTGGTCGCGTGCCGGTCACATGGGCGGCACGCGACCAATCAGAAGCCAGGACGTCATTCACAGGTCCGAAAGGCGCGCTTTTTAAACAAAGAAGCCTCCCGGTTAGCAGCGTGAAGTCCAGGGGCCACCGGAGAGGTGAGCATATCAATATTTTTTATTTTAATTCTTTATTTTACACATCCCTATGGTTCCCAGGGTCTGAAGGAGAGTTTCCTCTCCTTCAGACCCTGGGAACCATGAGAATACCTTCCGATACTTGATGTCCCATTGACTTGTATTGGTATCGGATATCGGTATCGGCGATATCCGATATTTTTCGGGTATCGGCCGATACTATCCGATACCGATACTTTCAAGTATCGGACGGTATTGCTCAACACTACTTTTGACTGATCATTCGGATCTTGGTTAAAAAATTGCCACATTGCACTCTTCCTACTATGGATTATCTTTTCAGGCATTGCGCGCTGTTCTACTTTCACCGGATGGCCACGCTGTCCTAAAACTGTTTTTGTTTTTGACAAATGCTTTTGGCCTGATACGGGCCTGCCAGATGACACCTGTTGCAATGTAGATGGCTGCTGCGGATCATCCTCCTCCGCTTCTGAGCTACTGGCAGCGGCACCCTCTTCCGCCAATGGCTGCCAATCTGGGTCAACAACTGGGTCATCTATCACTTACTCTTCAATGTCATATGCATTTTGCTCTGTGTCACTGTGTAAGGTGCTACAGGGTTCGGGACGGGGCACCATAGTCTCATCAGGATTAGATTCTGGCTCAGTACACTGCGAGGGCATTGTAGTAATCTGAGTCAATGGAACAGCATTATAATCTAGCTGTGGCTTTGCATCAGTGCACTCAATGTCTGATTCATCTTGTAATGGGCAGTTAACAATTTCCCGTTCTAATCCAAGCACAGTATGTGTAAAGAGCTCCATGGAGTAGCCTGTAGTGTCGCCAGATGCATCCTTCACTTTTGGTTTGGGTGAAGGACACAAGGAAACGTCTTGTTCCTGACTGGGAGCATCCACTGACGATTTGCTGCTTTTATATTTGGAACTTTCTGAAGAGGAGACGAAAGAGCTAGAGGCTGAGTCAGCAAGGAAAGCCAAAACTTTTTCCTGCTTCTCCGGCTTTAAAAGCCATTTTCCTACTCCCTGATAAGGGAGCCTTCGAGACCTTGTGTAGCCAGACGATGACACTGGCTCAACAGCCTTAGGTGTTATTGTGCTTTTGCCACTACCACCTGATGCACCACCACCACCACCATGATAATTTGAATCTCACTTTTTTGGGGGCGAGACTAAAGCAAACCTCAGGCCCTGTGCATAAAACAACACAATGTAAGTGGCAGAAAGTGGCTGGCTGATATACCACAAACTAACAGGACTGCAGTATATCCACTTTGTGAGAATTTGAATCTCACTTTTTTGGGGGGGAGACTAATCCAAACCTCAGGCCCTGTGCATAAAACACCACAATGTAAGTGGCAGAAAGTGGCTGGAAGATATATGAAATAATACAAGGATTGTAGCACAATTTCAATCTCCCTACAATGATCTCAGGACAAGTATGGCAGCAATAAAAAGGACTGCTGCACACAAAAGTGTGGACAAACAAACAAGATAACTGTGCAGAAAGGAGCAGCAGGATTTTTGCTTTTAAAAAAGCAGTTGGTTTGCACAGCGGCGTACAAACAGCAATGCAGCTATCAGGGAGCCTTAGAAGGCAGCCTAATAAGCTACAGAGCTGATGCACAAAAATATAGCCTCCACTGTCCCTGCAAACAAATGGTGGTGTTGGACAGTGGAAATCGCTACAGCACAAGCAGTTTTGGGGCTTAATCTTCCCTCCCTAACTATATCCCTTCTTCTGATGAAGCTGCAGCAACCTCTCCCTATGCTACGATCGGCAGAAGTAAGATGGCGGTCGGCATGCATGCCCCTTTATAGCCCCTGAGACGCCGCAGAAAGCAAGCCAATCACTGTCATGCCCTTCTCTAAGATGGTGGGGACCGAGACCTATGTCATCACGCCGCCCACACTCTGCGTCCTCCTTCATTGGCTGAAAAATGGCGCTGAACGCATCATACGAAACGCGACTTTGGCGCGAAGATCAACAACTTCATGGCCGATCCCACACTAGGATCGGGTCGGGTTTCATGAAACCCGACTTTGCCGAAAGTTGGCGATTTTTGAATTTGTCCGATCCATTTCGCTCAGCCCTAGTCAGAATTGCTCTAATATGGGTATACCTTCACGTTTGTTAGAGCTGCTTAATATACATTTTTTTGCACAAAATGTTTTAACCAAATAACCTGTGTTTTTCCATCCTTTTATTATCACTTGCTGTTTATTGACATTTTTTGCAACAGAGTACAGAGTATTTTTTTGTTTTACTGTGCTTTTTTTGTGTGTTTTCAGTCTCTTGGTACTGTGAACATGTCCCTACAGGGTTGTTCATTGCGTTCGGGGCTCATGTGTTTCTGTTTTAATCAATTGTGTTCTTGTTTCTACAAGACTAGGGAAGTTTCCACCCCTCCTTGTGAGCCGTGCACATAAAAGCCGTTCTATGCTGCGTGTCCACATTGGACTTTACCTTTCTGAATCCTGCTCATACAGGTATTATACATATGACCAGGTTTTTAAATACATCAGATAGGGATTACATACATTCGTCAGGACTGCTCTAACAGGAATACCTTGACGTTTGGTAGAGCGGCTTAATATACATTTTTTGCACAAAAAAATATCCATATTAAACAAATACCCTGTGTTTTTCAATCATTTTCTTAGCACTTGCTGTTTATTTTTATTTTTTTGCAACAGAGTATTTTTTGGTCAGTGTTTTTGTGTAGCTGCATAGGCTACAAAATGTTGAGCTGTTTCCTGGTGATTGGGGATGAAAGCAGCCCACATCACTGTCCCCTGATCGCACTGTGATCAGCGCTAACAGGGGACACTGTTGAGAATTGTATTCAACTGTTAACCGTGAGAGCAGGCAGGTGCTATAAATAAAAAAAAATTTTTTTTAAATAACATTGGGTTCCCCTGTATTTTAGATAACCAGCCAGGCAGAACTGACAGCTGCGAGCTGCAACCCTCAGCTGTCAGCTTTATCAAGTGTGGTTGTCAAGAAGAGAGGGGTCCCCAGACCGTATTTTTTTAAATCAATAATAAAAAAAACTGTGTGGGTTCCCCCCATTTTTGACAACCAGCCAAACTAAAGTAGACAGCTGGGGGCTGATATTCTCAAGCTGGTAAGGGGCCATGGATATTGCCCCCCCAGGCTGAAAACAGCAGCCACCCCGAAAAGGCACAGTTGTTAGATGCACAAATTCTGATGCTTTGCCCGACCCTTCCCACTTGCCCTGGTGCGGTGGTTATCAAAATACAGGGGAACGCACATATTTTTTTTTTTATTATTATTATTATTTTTTAATAGCGCAATTCATGGGTCAATTGATGCACTTTTCCTGGTGTCTGCCCCTAATTTGAGCTGTTTTGGCATCTTATTGCCCCTCTGAAGGTGTTGTCTATGAGTTTGGTTTTACCTCCCCTTGAATTCAATGGTGTTCGGTTATGTTCAGAGAACTGTTAGGCGAAAATCGACAAGTTTGGGGAGCATAGCCGAACCAAAACTTAAAAGGTTCGCTAATCTCTATTCTTGACCATGGGAAACCAACAATATGCAGAATTCCTCAAGATCTTAAGAGACATTAATGCTATGTTTTGTCTCACCATATCGGGGATATTACTTAGATCTTTAATGACTTGAGAATATATACCATGAATTGCTTTCCTTGTAAGGTGTTATGAATCTGCCATACACTTGTTTTTTTTCTAATTAGTTGCACTGTCGCTTTCGTTAGTTATTTATTTGAACAATTTTTTATTGTCTGTGCCTGTGGAGCTACACTTTATTTGGTGCACCTGAGATCTGAAGTTAATAACTCATTGATATACTTTTGTGAATTATGTATTGCCTTGTATCTTATGAAGGCAGATGGCGAAAAGTGCATCTGGACCAGGCGCATTCTTGGGACTCTGCAGCGTGCACAAATGTATTGATTTGCAGGCTTTTTTGGGCAGCAGTATCTATGTGTATTACCACTTATTACCGGACTTCTCAACGATCATGCTGGCTCCCCCCTCCGCACCTATAAGCGCATGCACTTTACTATTATTCTCATACCTTACATCTTGCACACGTCACTTTGTTTGAGTATATATTGATTCTACTATCCTTTGAGCGGCATTATATAAGGCATTATTTCTTAGTATTGTTTACTATTTTCAACATGTATTATCATCTCTCTCTTGCCAGTCTGATTTAACCCCTTCAAGACGCAGCCCTTTTTCGGTTTTACATTTTCGTTTTTGGCTTCCCTCATTCCCAGAGCCGTAACTTTTTTTATTTTTCCGTCAAAATGGCCATGTGAGGGCTTGTTTTTTGCTAGACGAGTTGAACTTTTTAACGACACTGTTGCTATTACCATGTCTTGTACTAGAGAATGGGAAAAAATTCCAAGTGTGGTGAGATTGCAAAAAAAGTGCAATCCCACACTTGTTTTTTGTTTAGCTTTTTTGCTAGGTTCACTAAATGCTAAAACTGGCCAGCCATTAGGATTCTGCATGTCATTATGAGTTCATAGACATAAAACATGTCTAAGTTATTTTTTATCAAAGTGGTGAAAAAAATTCCAAACTTTGCTTAAAAAACAAACAAACTGCAATTTACCGATACTTGTAGCGTCTCCATTTTTTGTGATCTCGGGTTTTATTTTTTTAAATTTTTTTTAATTTTTTTTTTTACATTTTTTTTTACTTTTGCAATGCTTCAATAGCCTCCATGGGAGGCTAGAAGCTGGCATAGCCTGATCGGCTCTGCTACATAGGAGCGATCGTCAGATCACTTCTATGAAGTAGATTTACTGCATGCCGACCACAGGGTGGCGCTCATAGCAATCCGGCATCAACAACCATAGAGGTCTCAAGGACCTCTGGTTGTTATGCCGACGCATCGCTGACCCCCGATCATGTGACGGGGTCGGTGATGCGCGCATTTCTGGCCCGATGGCCGGAAGCGGTAGTTAAATGCCGCTGTCAGAGTTTGACAGCAGCATTTAACTAGTTAATAGTGGGTGGTTCGCGATTCCACCTGCCGCTATTGCGCGCACATGTCAGCTGTTCAAAACAGCTGACATGTCGCGACTTTGATGTGGGCTCAGCACCAGAGCCCACATCAAGGAGGGAAACACGACATGCGCCGTACTAGTACGGGGCATGTCATGAAGGGGTTAATACTCTGCAGCTCTCTTGTCCCTTGTGTTGTACCCCCAAAGAGATCTGGTATTGTCCCCACCTTATCATTTTGTATATTTTCAAATAAAGTGTTTCAATTATTGGACTCCATTCAGGCTTTTCTTGGTCTATGATTATAATTTTCCAATCTGTTGTTTGGAACGATCCATGTATGCATAAACGGAGGTGTTAGTATTCCATATCATATTTCACGTATAATCACAGATGTTGTATGTGCATTTTGCCTTGAGTTTTTCTAGGTGCTTATGCTGTTCATGCAGATGCATATACAGTGGTAAATTGTAACATATTTCATTTTCACAAATCAGTCAAAGATTCAGTCATATCTTTCTGTCACTGAAAATCCTGGGGGTCATTATGTGCCACTTAATAACATTTTGAGTGCCCACACACTTTTCTGGCACTCAGTACAATTTTGTTTCAGCAGGAATAATTAAAAAAAAATGTTGCATAATCAAATTGACAGCATATGCTATTCAGCGAGCACATGTTACTTTGCATAATTTCACTGGTGGGAGTGGGGAGATGTTCATTGAGGAAGATGTGAAGGAATTATACCAGTGTTGTCTGGTGTGGAGCTATCGCCTCACCCCTAGAGCAAATTGAGAAGCTTCTGGTCGTGGATAGCCACAAGGTATTCCATTGACCTAATGGGATGAACAATAAAATACATGTAATATTCATGACCATAACTGCTGTTACTAACTGTAGGGTACAACTTGCAGCATGATGTCAATTCCAAGGAGAGGACCACTGTCTCTGCTAGGTGGAAGCGTAGATGGCTTTAATCAATAAACAAAGTCAGCTAGGTATCTTCCTTTAAGACTGAGCACACACAATTCATTCACAAAAGTCAGTGCAATCCAGGTGGTTTGACGTCAATTTTGGGGAACTTGGACATGTGGGAAATCAGCTGCCACTCAATTGGATGACTTGAACATTTTTCTTTGCCATGCAAAACAGGGGCGGACACTGACAGCTTGGGGCCCTTGTGCAAGAAATATGTCTGGGCCCCCCTCTCTCGTCCTGGTATGTTGCTTGCGATGAGGGGAATCTGGCTATGGAACCCCCCGAAACTTCGGGCTCTGAGCAACAGGCCAGATTGCCCTCATTATCAAAGTTGACACGGCACCATAAGAAAAGTTCTATTTGGGCCCTCACACCTCAAAAAAAAATTAATTAAAAAATATATATATCTGTGTGACTTCAGCTCACGCTGCAGTCTGTTGTGCACAAGAAACAAAAAGTTATTAAAGTTCACCAAACACTCCACTTTACAGTTGTGTAGGCCACATTAGCTCATATTAAAGTCTAGTCCACACTTTATAAAATTAGTGTTTCTTATACCTGTTAGCAGCTGTTCAGGAATAAGCACACTAAGCCCTTAGTACTTTTCTGCCTATCTTTATCAGTCTACCAAGATGAAGAAGGCAGGGAGTAAGGCACGTGGTTGTGTGCATGGAGCAGGGAGAGGACGTGGGGATTCTGTGCCTGCTGCGGGCACCGGTGACTCATCATCCCCCAGTTTTAGCAGGGAACAGTCCTTCATGCGCAGCTTTGTAGAAGCTCACCGTACCCCACTGCTGTGGGACGAACAAATAGAAGCCGTTGTCGGGTGGATGGCAGCTAACGCATCGACTTCAATTAGTGCCACATCCTCTCAGGCACAGATTACTGAAGAGAACCCATCTGTCTCTTCACCACCTGCCAAATTACCCAGGCAATCAGAGAGCCCCAGACAGGAGCCATCTCTACTTCTGTTCTCTGAATCTATTGGCTTGGAAAGAGGGGGCCAGCCAAGCAGCATTGGAGAAATGGAAGAAGATGCAGTATGCAGTGATGCCCAACAGCTTTGTCTCTCTGAATCTGAAGAGGGCCAGTGCCTCCGGTCAGCACACCTCAGTATGCATCTGATGATGAGACTTAGGTGCCACTTTCTACTGTGCTGCCGAGACTACCCAGGAGAAGCAGTTGTTGGAAAAGGGTAGTGTAGATAATGAGGTCCTTGACCCATCATGGCGTGAGGTACAGGAAGGTGGTGGGAGCAGCTCTGAGGAAGAGATTGCCCGAATGGCCCAAAGAGAGAGAGGGAGGGGGAAGACTGCATTGCCTGTAGCCTCCACTTCGGCACCCATTAGGAGCATGCCACTTCCAAAAGCCAAAACGGGCACTCCCAAGACTTGCAGTGCCTGGTCCTTTTTTGACACATTTGCAGATGACATTTTCTTTGTCAAATGCAAGCTGTGTCATCAGAAAGTCGAAAGAGGGAAAAGCGTCAGCAACCTCAATACCACAAATATGTGGAAACATGTGCGGACCAAGCATGTGGTGGAGTTACAAAAACACACGGAAGACCTAGGCCAACCTACAGCAGCACCTACCACTAGTGTTGAGCATTCCGATACCGCAAGTATCGGGTATCGGCCGACACTTGCGGTATCGGAATTCCGATACCGAGATCCGATACTTTTGTGGTATCGGGTATCGTATCGGATCAATAGGGATGTGTAAAATAAAGAATTAAAATAAAAAATATTGATATGCTCACCTCTCCGGCGGCCCCTCGACATCACGCTGGTAACCGGCCGGCTTCTTTGCTTAAAATGAGCGCGTTTAGGACCTGCGAATGACGTTGCGGCTTCTGATTGGTCGTGTGCCGCCCATGTGACCGCCACGCGACCATTCTCATTCACTAAACTCCTAATTCTAGGAATTGAGGACCTGCGAATGACGTCGCGGCTTCTGATTGGTCGCGTGGCGGTCACATGGGCGGCACGCGACCAATCAGAAGCCGCGACGTCATTCGCAGGTCCTAAAGGCGCTCATTTCAAACAAAGAAGCCGGCCGGTTACCAGCGTGATGTCCAGGGGCCGCCGGAGAGGTGAGCATATCAATATTTTTTATTTTAATTCTTTATTTTACACCTCACTATGGATCCCAGGGCCTGAAGGAGAGTTTCCTCTCCTTCAGACCCTGGGAACCATCAGGATACATTCCGATACTTGATGTCCCATTGACTTGTATTGGTATCGGATATCGGTATCGGCGATATCCGATATTTTTCGGGTATCGGCTGATAGTATCCGATACCGATACTTTCAAGTATTGGACGGTATCGCTCAACACTACCTACCACCTTTTCAGCTTGTGTTGTAGCCTCCTCATCCAACTCACACACAGCTGGTTCGGCTTCCTCACAGGATCGCCATGGAAGAACCTCTGGCCCTGTTGTCCAGATACCCAGTGGAATTCCACCCACAGCACCATGTTTCCTGTCAACCTCTCACTCTCAGCCCAGTCTACAGCCATCAGTAGCACAGGCATGGGAGAAAAGGTGGCCATTCTCAACAAACCACCCCCGAGCACAGGCTCTGAATGCTGGCATTGCAAAACACTTGTCCCTTGAAATGCTGTCATTCAGGCTGGTGGAGACTGACACCTTCCGTAACTTGATGGCATTGGCAGTCCCACAATACAACGTGGCCAGCTGCTTTTATTTCAGCAGGCAAGCCGTCCCTGCACTGCAAAAGCATGTGAAGGGAAACATTAAACATGCACTACTAAACGCCATCAGTAGCAAGGTCCATCTCACCCCCGATGCGTGGACCAGTCACCATGGACAGGGACGATACCTTTTCCTCACTGCCCATTGGGTAAATGTTGTGGAGCTGGGTACAGATCGTAAGAGTGGTGCTGTACATGTTCTGCCAACTCCAAGGATTGCAGGAATCCAGTGTGTACACATTGACTCCTTCTCATACTCCAGTTCCTCTTAATCAGTACTGCAGGAGCCGTCACAGTCGACCTCCACATGGACCCGTGAACGCTTACCTGTTACGAACGATATGAGCAGAGCCCTGACCAAACGTCAACAGGCTGTATTGAAATTAATTTCTTTGGGGAATCGAAGCCACACAGCGCAGGAGCTCTGGAATGCCATCAAGCAGGAGAGCGTCGTGTGGTTTGTGCCAGCGAATCTCCAGCCAGGCATGGTAGTGTGTGACAATGGCCAAAATCTGGTGGCAGCTCTGGGCCTAGGCAACCTCACTCACATCCCATGTCTGGCACATGTGCTCAACTTGGTCGTGCAGAGTTTTTTGAGGGACTATCCGGATCCATGCGTTCCAGCATGGCAAGATCACGCATTGCAGCTCTGCAGCGCCGATTCCACCTCCCAAACATCACATCATATGTGACCTACCCACCAGGTGGAATTCAACGTTACATATGTTGGAGAGGTTGTGTGAGCAGCAGGCAGCAGTAATGGAGTATCTGCTGCATCAGGTGCAAACAAATCGCACTGCACACCATTCAGACTTTACAACCACTGAGTGGGCCACTATGAAGGACATCTGCCAGGTTTTGCGTGCCTTCCTTGATTCCACGCGGATGGCGAGTGCAGATAATGCACTACTCAGCATGACTATCCCCTTATCTGCCTGTTTGAAAAAACACTGCAAACGCTAAGGGATGATGTTGTGGAAGAGGTGGAGAATGAGGAGTCACAAATGCCATCTGCTTCTGGACAGTTTGCGCAACGTGGTTCCTCACAAAGGTCTAGGCAGGGGACACTTTGTGAGGAGAATGAGGAGTCAATGGAGGAGGAAGACATCTGTCGAGAGGAGGGAGTAACACAATTCTCCAGTAGTCAGTATGTAGAGCAAGGGTGGGGTGATGTAAAGCAGGCAGAGATCACGTCTTAAGCAGGGGACAGCGTTTCTTGGCCAGTTGGCAGTCTGCAGCACATGGTTGATTTCATGCTGCAGTGCCTGAGAAACGACAGCCGCATCGCCCACATTCTCAACGCGGCTGATTATTGGATGTACACCCTCCTAGATACTCGCTACTGGGACAACTTTTAAAGCCTCATAACACCATTGAACCGGGAGCATAAAATGCGGAAGTACCAAGACACACTGGTGCAGTCCATCATCTTCTCCAGTCCAATCGAGAGCAGTGCTGCTAGTGCTTTACAAAGCAGCTCAGTGCATTGAGGCAGTGGAGGAATCTCTACACAAAGAGGGAGCAGAAGCAGTGCCTCAGCACAAGGCAAGACCAGTATGGCCCAACTGTGGCAAAGTTTTGTGTGACCACCACAAAGGTCTACACCATCACAGACGGCTCCAGTCAGCAAGAGGCAACGTTTCCTTCAGATGGTGACAGACTACATGTCTTGCCCTCTCAATGTACTCCCAGACGGCTCTTCCCCCTTCAAGTTTTGTGTCTCTAAGCTGGATACATGGCCAGAGCTTAGCCAGTATGCATTGGAGTTGGGGGCTTGCCCTGCTGCTAGTGTATTATTGGAACGCGTCTTTAGTGCCGCAGGTGGTGTACTAACAGACCGTCGCATGCGACTATCCTCCGATAACGTTGACCGGCCTACTTCTCTGAAAATGAACAAGGCCTGCATCTCGCAGGAATTTGCCACTCCTCTTCCAGATTAATTAATTGGTTGGCAACAGTATCCAGGTCTCCTGTTGTGTTCTTGTTTCTACCACCTGAACTGTAATCCCTGGGCTCCAACACCGCCAGTTGCTGCTCAGAAGTGCCGTCTGCACAGTCAACACATGACCCAGTGTTATAGGGTTTCAGTAACGTCAGCTGATCCCCAGCTGTGTATCCGGCAATTTCCCCTGCTCCGTCCACACTCACACTAAAACTGATATTAAACTAGCTCAAATTAGGCCAGGGCCTACACCCTGATTGACCCTGGGCTTCAACACCGCCAGCTGCTGCTCGGAAGTGCCGTCTGTACAGAGAAAAACACTAGCTCCTGTGTTAGTGGGGTTCATTAACGTCAGCTGCTCCCCTGCTGTGTGTCCGGCAATGTCTCCTCCTCTACATTCACATATCATCAGATATTAAACTTTGTCCAATTAGGCCTCGGCCTACACCCTGATTGACCCTGGGCTCCAACATCGCCAGTTGCTGCTCAGTAGTGCCGTCTGCACAGTCAACACTTGCTGCCGTGTTATAGGGTTTCAGTAACGTCAACTGATCCCCAGCTGTGTATCCGGCAATTTCTCCTGCTACCTCCATGCTCACACTACAACAGATATTAAACTGCCTCGAGTGTGGGCCTCAGCCTACACTCTGTTTCTTCTTGATTCCCTGGGCTCCAACACCGCCAGTTTCTGCTCAGAAGTGCCGTCTGCGCAGAGAAAAACACTAGCTCCTGTGTTAGTGGGGTTCAGTAACGTCAGCTGCTCCCCTGCTGTGTATCCGGCAATTTGTCCTGCTACCTCCACACTCACACTACAACTGATATTAAACTAGCTCAAATTAGGCCTCGGCCTAAGCCCTGATTGACCCTGGGCTCCAACACTGCCAGTTGCTGCTCGGAAGTGCCGTCTGCACAGAGAAAAACACTCGCTCCTGTGTTAGTGGGGTTCAGTAACGTCAGCTGCTCCCCTGCTGTGTGTGCGGTAAGTTCTCCACTCAGTTTCTAGCATTGACCCTGGGCTCCAACACCACCAGTTGCTGCCCAGAAGTGCTGTCTGCATAGTCAACAGTTGCTCCTCTGTTATTGGGGTTCAGTAATGCCAGCTGCTCCCTTGCTGTGTGTGCGGCAATTTCTCCTGCTCCCTCCACACTAAGACTACAACTGATATTTAACTTGCTCCAATTAGGCCTCGGCCTACACTATGCTTCTCCTGTAATCCCTGGGCTTCAACACCACCAGTTGCTGCCCGGAAGTGCTGTCTGCACAGTCAACACTTGCTGCCGTGTTATTGGGGTTCAGTAAAGTCAGCTCATCCCCAGCTGAGTATCCCGCAATTTCTCCTGCTCCCTCCACACTCACACTACTACATAAATTAAAGGGAACCTGTCCCCCCCCAGGCATTTGTAACTGAAAGAGCCAACTTGTGTAGCACTAATGCTGCATTTGGACAAGGTGGCTCTTTTAGTTATGCTCCTTGCACATGCTGAAGTTAACACTTATAAAATGTGCCCCCTCATACAGTGAAACCGTCCCAGAGGCGGGACTTTTCTTCTTAATGAGACGCAGCACAGCCGTCATTCATACCCCCTTGGCACTGGGCGCCGCCTCCTGAGCATTGTTTGAATCTGTCCTGGATCCTGCGCTGTTATGTTATCCCTTGGGCATGCGCAGTTAGCATTGCCCATCTTCTGACATAATTTGATGTCTGGCTGACTGCGCCTGTGCGGCCGCGCTGCTCGAGATCCCGCCCCCCGGGGCTGGGATTCATGGGCATGCACAGTGCATATCTTTGCCTCTCACTCATCTCCCTCCGCCTTCTTCAGACTGTGCACCGTCAGCTGATCCCTAATCGCTGTGGCATGCGCCCGGCGCCAAGTGGGTGTGAATGACGGCTGTGCTGCGTCTCATAAAGAAGGAAAGTGCCGCCTCCAGGACGGTTTCATGGTATGAAGAGGCACATTTTATAAGTGTTAACTTCAGCGTGTGCAAGGAGCATAAGTAAAAGAGACATCTTTTCCTGGGGCAGCATTAGTGCTGCACAAGTTGGCTCTTTTAGTTACAAATGCCTGGGGGCTTAAATGTTCCCTTTCAACTTGCTCCAATTAGGCCTCAGCCTACACTCTGTTTCTCATGTAATCCCTGGGCTCCAAAACTGCCAGTTACTGCTCAGAAGTGTCTTTGGCACGGGTACTCCCTCCTATCCAGCCCGGTTCCAGCACCGTCAGCTGTTTCCGGTTAGTGTCAATCTCACTTTGCCTCCAATACGTTGTCCTATCGGGTTGCGGTCGGGTTAGCCAACTCTATGGTGCCTGCAGTTTAGGCGCTTCCTATGTGGGCTGTGGGAACTGGCAATCAAAGCTGGTCCCATAGTGCCAATAGGACAAGCTCCGCCTGTTGGTTTTCGGTAACTCTGACCGGCTCACGGCCTAGCAATTTTTTTTGTTCCTGTGGACCTTCTGCTGCCTATCTGAGTTCCATCACCATTAGCTGGTTCTTAGGAAGACAATCTGAAATAGGTCCCCCTGGTTCCAGTACCGTCAGCTGGTTCCAGGCAGAGCCTTTGACTTAGTTGCCCCCTTCTGGGTATCCGAGTTCCACCAATGTCTGGTGGTCCTTGGTAGTGCTTTCTGGCATGGGTACCTCCTGCTTAGTAACCGGGTTCCAGTACCATCAGCTGGTTCTCGGTAGTTCCATTGGCTCTTGTACCTTCGGCTACCGATCCGGGTTCTAGCACCGTCAGCTGGTTCTCGGCAGTGTCTTTGGCTCTCGTACCTTCTGCTCCCCATCCTGGTTCCAGTACCGTCAGCTGGTTCCAGGCGGAGCCCTTGGCTTAGGTGCCTCCTTATGAGTATCCGAGTTCCACCAATGTCTTGTGGTCCTTGGTAGTGCTTTCTGGCACGGGTACCTCCTGCTTCGAAACTGAGTTGCAGTACCGTCAGCTGGTCCTTGGTAGTTCCATTGGCTCTTGTACATTCTGCTACCCATCCGGGTTCCAGTACCGTCAGCTAGTTCTCGGCAGTGTCTTCGGCTTAGGTGCCTCATTCTGGGTATCCAAGTTCCACCAACGTCTGGTGGTCCTTGGTAGTGCTTTCTGGCACGGGTACCTCCTGCGTAGTAACCGGGTTCCAGTACTGTCAGCTGGTCCTCGGTAGTTCCATTGGCTCTTGTACCTTCGGCTACCCATCCGGGTTCCAGTACTGTCAGCTGGTTCTCAGCAATTCCTCAGCCTTCTTATACCTTATACTACATTTCCAAGTTCAAGACCCTAAAGATGATGACCCTGAAGACCACCCCGAAGAAGATGACGACCCCTGAGATGAGGACCCTGGAGACAACAACCTTGAAGACCACCCCGAAGAAGATGATGACCCCGGAGACGACGATCCTGGAGACAATGACCATGAAGACCGAGAAGCAGAAGAAGAAGAAGCTGCAGAACAAAAAGCAGAAGAACATTAACAATAAGACTAAAAATCAGAGCAAAAGATATTATCTAAATTATAAGCAGAAGAAGACTAAGCAGTGTATGGGGATGAGTCCGTTCC
Source organism: Ranitomeya imitator (assembly GCF_032444005.1). Lineage (NCBI taxonomy): Eukaryota > Metazoa > Chordata > Amphibia > Anura > Dendrobatidae > Ranitomeya > Ranitomeya imitator. The sequence goes on along the minus strand of NC_091288.1, from coordinate 160,496,737 downwards.
TCCTCGTGGTGCCCCTGGAAAAAACCTGCTGCTGAAGGCCAAACTGAATGCGGACAAATCCTGTTGTAAATCTTTTGTGACAGGCAGAACGGAAGGTGTAATCTTCAAACTTTTAGAGATAACAACTACAGGAATGCCTGTCACAAATAAGAATATGATGAAGAAGAAGAATATGAAGAAGTTGAAGAAGTAGAATAAAAAGAAGAATAATAGTTGAATAAAAAGAATATGAAGAATGTAAAAAAAAAGAATACTAGGAAGAAGCTGAAGAAGAAGATGAATAAGGTAAAGGAGAAGTTGATGAAAAAGATGCTGCTTCTAAGGATGATGAAGAAGAAAGTGTGGGAGAAGTAAAAAAGAAGGTGAAGAGCATGGAAGTAGTGAAACATAAATATCTGACAAAATATAAAAAAATCTTAACATAGTCAATATCTTTGTAACTCCCAACATCTTAAAAAAAAAATAATTCCTGCAATTCCGTTTGATTGGCCTAAACCTCTATGCCTTTAATGTCTCCTCCACCTCCCCCAATACATCCTACATTATTCTTAGTTGTTTTCCTTCATGTTGAATTAACCTACAAGGAAAGAAAGAATTTATTTTAATTCCGATATTTGTGTCCCATTGACTTGCATTGGTATCGGGTATCGGTATCGGCGATATCCGCTATTTTTCGAATATCCAACCCGATACCGATACTTCTGGATATCGGAAAGTATCGCTCAACACTATATATATTTATATATATTTATATATATATATAGTTACTGAACTGGAGATTTACATATCTGTTAGTATTTGGTTCTGCTGAGCCCAACCATAAATATATATTATATTATGTCTTTGTATGTACACCATTTGGTGTCTGATAAAGGGTTATTCCCCAAATAAATCAAGTTATCGTCCATCCCGATTATAAGGAATAACTTACTGATTTTTGGAGGACTGACCACTGGGACCCCCAGCAAACCTGAGAACCGGACTGCGGCTCAGCCATGAATAGATAGTAGGTGTGCATTCTTCAGTTGTGATCTGTTCATTGTCTATGGAACTGATGGAAACAGCCAAGCGAAGCGCTCAGCATCTCTATAGATAATGGCGAGCAGAGGCCGAGCATTCACAATTCTTCTCTATCCAGGATGAGTCCGCAGACCTCTGTTCTCAGAATCTCGGAGGGAGGGACAGTGGATGGATCCTATGTATCAGAGAAAACTTGATTATTTGGTGACCAACCATTTCAAGAGCCAGGTTGATTTTCCTACTCTTTACAATTACAGTATCATACAAGAACCAAAAACAAATATGTTCACATATGCAAATACATACTCACATGTTTATACATACATGCACACACACTCATATACACATAGATACGCACATACATATTATACACACATACATACACATATGCATACACATATATTCATAAACAGAAATGCACATACACATACATGTATAAGCATATATACACATGTAGAGACAGTCACACCGGGCCGGCTCCAGGTTTTCATGAGCCATGGATAAAAAAGTCTCAGTGGGCCCATTTAACACATATCACGATTTATAATGCACAGACGCACAGAGCTGTAGAGGAACAGGGAGAAGTAAGTATTTCAGTTTATAGCAAAGGGGGCCCGGACTGGCACAGGGCCCTCCCGACTCATGGGCCACATGGTGTGCTTGTGTCCCTGAAGGTCCCGGGCCCTGCAAGGGCCCCCTCCACCTTCGGGCCCTGATGCAGCTGCATTGGCTGCACCGACGGTATGTCCACCCCAGCCTCCTGTAAAAGAATGAGGTCACCAAGCCCAGTTCAAATAATGTAACTACCCCATACAGCAGTGATGTCACCATTCAAAAACTAGCATGTACAATGACAACAGTCCCAAGCTTATTTTCTGCATGGTCTTTAGAATGACCAGTGAAGCTCCCCTCCCTTTCTCACCATATATGGACAGCTATGGAAACACACAGGGGTATTCTCACCTAGAATTTCCAACTATACAATGGACAAGCAGTAAATGGTTTTGCTGAATTGGCCCTTTAACCCCTTTCTGCCATTAGACGTATTATTCCATGTGACCCGGGCCCTACTTCCCAAGGACGGAATAGTATGTCATAGGCGATCGGCCACGCTCACGGTTATTACCGCTGACATCTGGCATCGGCAAGCCTGGTGCACTGCCGGTCAAATCGCTAATCTGACACAGTGCATTGCAAACTGTCAGATCAGTGACCTGACACTATATTGTGATGTCCCACCCTGGGGCAAAAACTATTTTTTGCAATAAAAGGCATCTTTTAGTTTGTAACAGCTGCCAATCATAAGAATCTGCTAAAAAAAAGCACTATACAAGTAAATCAAACCCTCCTTCATCACCCCCTTAGTTAGGGAAATATAATAAAATTTTTAAAAAATGTGTTTATTTCCATTTTCCCATTGGGGTTAGGTTTAGGGTTGGGGCTAAAGTTAGGGTTGGGGCTACAGTTATTGTTAGGGTTTGGGCTAAAGTTGGGTTTGGGGCTAAAGTTAGGGTTAGGGCTACAGTTAGGGTTGGGGCTACAGTTAGGGTTGGGGCTAAAGATAGGGTTAGGGTTGGGGCTTAATTTAGGGTTAGGGTTGGGGCTAAAGTTAGGGTTAGGTTTTGGATTACATTTATGGTTGTGTGTCAGGGTTAGGCGTGTGGTTAGGGTTTGAGTTGGGATTACGGTTAGGGGTGTGTTGGACTTAGGGGTCTTGTTAGGGTTGGGATTAGGGTAAGGGGTGTATTGAGGTTAGGGGTGTAGTTAGGATTAGGGTTAGGGGCAAGTTCGGGTTAGAGGTTTGGTTAGGGTTATGGTTAGGGTTGGGATTAGGGATAGAGAGGTGTGTTTGGGTTAGGGTTTCAGTTAGAATTGGGGGGTTTACACTGTTTAGGCACATCAGGGGCTCTCCAAACGCGCCATGGCGTCTGATCTAAATTCCAGCCAATTCTGCGATGAAAAAGTAAAACAGTGCTCCTTTCCTTCCGAGCTCTCCCGTGTGTCAAAACAGGGGTTGACCCCAACATATGGGGTATCAGCATACTCAGGACAAATTGGACAACAAAACCTGTGGTCCAATTTCTCTGGTTACCCTTGGGAAAATAGAAATTTGGTGGGCTAAAAAAAAAATTTTTGTGCGAAAAAAATTATTTTTTTCCACTGCTCTGCATTATAAACTGTAGTGAAACACTTGGGAGTTCAAAGTGTTAGGAGTCGAGTTTCCTCTGCTACACAGGGGGAATCTCGATCCGTGTCTGCTGCGGTCTCCCATTGGTCTCCCCAGTGGGCTCTGCTCAGCGGAGGCGTCGCTCCCAGCGTCTTGCTGGGACTGATTCTGTGCAAAGGGTTACTGCTGCCTTTTCTGGCTCTCCTGTTGTACCCTGCACTGATCTGCGGCGAGCGGGCTTCTCTGGGACTAAGTCCTTATTTTCACACACTGAGCATGCCCAGGGCAAGATCTCCCGTTGGAGATCGAGGGTCACATGCTCAGGTACTGCAGCACATCCCATTGGTCCTTTTGGCAGGTCCTGAAAGGGCAAAACTTCTGTAGCTGTTTCCTGTGCTGCAGCTATATAAACTGCGCATGACCGCACGGCCATGCGCTAGTATTGTCTTGATATAATGTGTGTGTGTAGATGGATGTATGTCAATGGATGAAAGCTCCTAAGTATCCCTCCCTAGTGTTGTTGACTGCTCGCGGATGATGGTAGCTATCTAGCGCCCGACTAGCCATCTGCACGTAACACACATCACAGCGTCCAGTTGCTGTGTCCGCCAGTACGGCGCCGTGCGCTTCCTCTGCGCTTTCCTTACCCAAGCCTGGGTGGTTAGTGGCGTCCGTCAGTGCGGCACCGCATGCACTCTCGTGCCTTTATATACTATTTAATAGTTTCCTTAAACACCCAGTTGTGGTGTTGTGCCAGCAAGTGGTCTAATCGGACTTCAATCCTGAGTTGGGGTTGTGTTCTCTGACTTCTTGCTCGCGCTCTATGTGCGGTATCGCGGTCCTGTGATGCAACAGGATCGCTTCCTTCACACAGGGTGGAGTTAACCCATGTGTGTGTATTCTTATAGTACCGCCATATAGTCCGTCTTTACTAGCAGCAGGGTTTTTACCTGCACAGTGGACCTCGGACTGCGAACGCACCTGGTTCCATATCATCTTATACTTGGTGCGTTCCGCCAGTCCTTAACATAATACTAGCGCCAAGGTCTGGCTAGTAAATGGCGGACATTCAGCAATCTTTGCGGTATATCCAGCAGCTGGAGGGTAGGTTGACGGCTCTCGAGAGCTCAACCTCAGCTGTGGATGTTACCGCAGTTGCTGTACAGGCTGCTAGCGTGGCTGCAGCAACTTTGTCCACTGCCACCCCTGTTCCGACATTATCTCGCCACCCGTTGCCAGAAAATTTTTCTGGAGATTGCAAAACTTGTAGGGGATTCGTGAGTCAGTGCTCTATCCACCTCGAGCTCCTGGCTGCACGTTTTCCTACAGAGCGGGCTAAGGTGGGATTTATTGTCTCTCTCTTGTCGGACAGGGCGTTGGAGTGGGCTACGCCGCTGTGGGAGCGTGGTGATCATGTGGTGCAGAGTGCTCCGTTGTTTCTGAGCACTCTGAAAAAGGTCTTTTTAGGACCTCAAGTCACATATGACACAGCGCTCCAACTATTGGCAATAACTCAGGGTGAGTCCTTGGTCAGCCATTTTTCCGTCCGCTTCCGTACTTTAGCTTCTGAGCTGGAGTGGTCGGATAAAGCCCTTATCCCCATATTTTGGAGGGGCCTGGCTGATCACGTTAAGGACGCTCTGGCCACTAAGGAGATTCCTGCCACACTGGAGGAGTTAATAACTGTCTCTACTTGTATTGACCTCCGTTTTAACGAGCGGAGGTTAGAGCGAGCCCAGTGTAGGCAGAGGTTTCGGCTGGCTCCCACCTTCGCCAAACCTTTGGAATCTCCAATCCAGGCATCTGAGTCACATGAGGCCTTAGAGGTGACACGAGCGGGATCCAAATCTCAGTCCGCCCGTGCACATAGGGTCCGTCATGTTTGCCAGCAGTCAGGACATCTTGCCTCCAAGGGTCCTCAGCGGTCGGGGAAACGTCAGCGTCTAGTGGCAGTTGGAGGAGGTACACTAGACACGGCGACGTTTGCCTCAAAGTTGTCCTTCAAGGGGACAATTACCATAGGCCCATCCACTCTTATGATCGAGCTATGCGTGGATTCTGGGGCAGAGGGTAATTTTATGTCTTCCTCTTTTGCCCAGCGTCACGCAATACCCTTGGTGATGCTCGCCAAGCCTGTAACCGTTCGAGTGGTAAATGGGTCGACACTACCCTCACAGATTACCCACCAAACCATTCCTTTCACGCTTTCTGTGTCTCCATCACATCAGGAGATAATCTCCCTATTAGTCATTCCTGAGGGAATTGATGAGGTCCTGTTGGGGATACCATGGCTTCGCTTCCATTCTCCTCATATTGAGTGGTCCTCTGGGAGAATTTTGGGATGGAGTAAATCCTGCGAGGGTAGATGTCAGAGGGAGTGCGTTCAGGTTGCTACTACACAGGTACCCGCAGATCTTTCCTCTCTCCCCAAGCACTATTGGCCCTATGCAGACGTGTTCTCCAAAAAAGCTGCGGAGACCCTTCCGCCTCACCGCCCCTATGACTGTCCTATTGACCTCTTGCCTGGTGCTGAGCCTCCCCGGGGTCGAGTCTATCCGTTATCTCTCCCGGAGACGGAGGCAATGTCTCAGTACATCCAAGAGAATCTGGCAAGAGGATTCATTAGGAAGTCAGTGTCACCGGCAGGGGCTGGGTTCTTCTTCGTACAGAAGAAGACTGGAGACTTACGTCCATGCATAGACTACAGGGGTCTTAACGCTATCACCGTTAAGAACAAGTACCCATTACCCCTGATATCTGAGCTGTTTGATAGGCTAAGGGGAGCGAGGGTATTTACTAAGTTAGATCTGCGGGGTGCTTACAACCTGATTCGCATCCGTGAGGGGAATGAATGGAAGACGGCTTTTAACACCAGGGATGGGCACTATGAATATCTGGTGATGCCCTTCGGGCTCTGTAATGCCGCAGCCGTTTTCCAAGACTTTGTGAACGATATCTTCCGGGATATGCTCACCACCTCGGTCGTAGTCTATCTGGATGATATTCTCATCTTCTCTCCAGATATTGACTCCCATCGGAGAGATGTTCGCAAAGTCTTCGACCTCTTACGGGCAAACTCCCTCTACGCCAAGTTGGAGAAGTGTGTGTTTGAGCAGGAGTCCTTGCCTTTCCTTGGTTATATCATCTCTGCCCAGGGTTTGGCTATGGATCCTGCCAAGCTACAGGCTGTAATGGACTGGCAGGAACCCCATTCTCTTAAAGCGGTGCAGCACTTTATGGGGTTCATTAATTACTATCGCCAGTTCATTCCACACTTCTCAACTTTGGTAGCTCCCTTGGTTGCCCTCACCAAGAAGGGAGCAAATCCCAAGTTGTGGTCAGAGGAGGTCTCCAAAGCCTTTCTCTTGATCAAGTCACACTTCGCTAGCGATCCCATCCTACATCGCCCCGATGTTGATAAACCATTTATCTTGGAGGTGGATGCCTCATCCGTTGGTGCTGGAGCACTCCTTTTCCAAAAGGATGCTCAAGGTCGGAAGCATCCTTGCTTCTTCTTCTCCAAGACCTTCACACCAGCGGAGAGGAATTATTCCATTGGGGACAGGGAGTTGCTAGCCATGAAGTTGGCTTTTTCAGAGTGGAGACATCTCTTGGAGGGAGCTCGCTTTCCCTTCCAAGTCTTCACTGACCACAAGAACTTGGTATATCTACAAACGGCCCAGCGGCTGAATTCTCGCCAGGCTAGATGGTCCCTGTTCTTCTTCCGGTTCCATTTTACTCTCCATTTCCTCTCCGGGGAGAAGAACGTTCGTGCTGACGCTCTCTCCCGCTCCGTAGTGTCATCGGAGGAGGAGGAGGAGGAGCCTCGGCTTATTGTCCCTTCTGAGAGCCTGAGAACTGTAGCTCCGGTTTCGCTAGAGTCTGTGCCCCCGGGCAAGACTTTCGTACCAGCTAACTTGCGACCGGAGGTTCTCTCTTGGGCTCATTCCTCCAGAGTGAGTGGGCATTTTGGGACAAAGAGGACATCTGAGCTTTTGGCGAGAACATACTGGTGGCCGCATATGGCCCGAGATGTCAGGGACTATATTCAGGCGTGCGTTTCTTGCGCCCAGAGTCGGTCTCCTCGGCAACGGCCTGCTGGGTTGCTTTACCCTCTACCGGTGGCAGACAGGCCCTGGGAGATGGTCGGGATGGACTTTGTGGTGGGCTTACCCAAGTCGTGTGGCTGCTCCATTATTTGGGTTGTCAACGACCATTTCTCTAAGATGGTGCATTTGGTGCCGCTTCCTCAGTTACCCTCAGCACGGGCCTTGGCGGTGTTGTTCATTAAGCACGTTTTCCGATTGCATAGTATGCCTGATAAGATTGTCAGTGATCGGGGTCCCCAGTTCGCGTCTCGGTTTTGGAGAGAGCTCTGCCGTTTACTCAGCATAGAGTTAAACCTCTCCTCTGCATACCATCCCGAGACGAATGGGTTGGTGGAGAGAACCAACCAGACTCTGGTGACATATTTGCGACATTTTGTCTCTGCTAGGCAGGATGACTGGGCATCTTTGCTACCTTGGGCGGAATTTGCCTTGAACAACGCCGTAGCCGATTCCACTGGTCAAACTCCTTTTCTCCTTAATTACGGCCAGCATCCGCGTGTCTCTGTGCCCATGCCCGTGTCATCCACCGATTCTAGGGTGGCAGACTGGGCGGTGGAGGCACGTGACATCTGGGACCGCACACAGGATGCCATGCGGGCCTCCAAGGAGAGAATGAGGGTTTCGGCTGATACACACCGGCGCCCCGCTCCGGGTCTTTGCTCCTGGCGACTTAGTGTGGCTCTCCGCCCGTAACATCAGGCTGCGAGTTGAGTCCACTAAGTTTGCTCCTCGCTACATTGGCCCGTTTAAGGTTCTGGAACAGGTCAACCCTGTGGTCTACCGTTTGGCTATTCCTCCACGCCTTGGTATCACCGATACTTTTCACGTTTCCCTCTTAAAGCCCATTCATTTGTCCCGGTTTTCTGAGTCATATGCTGGGACATCGGGTTCATCCACGGATGAGCTTGAGGTGAATGCTATTGTGGGGTGCAAGGTGGTACGTGGCAAGAAATTTTATCTGGTGGACTGGAAGGGTCACGGCCCAGAGGATAGAACCTGAGAGCCTGTGGAGCACATTCGGGCTCCGCTGCTTATTGCAGCTTTTGAGCGTAGTGAGGTTCAAGGAAGGGGGGCCCTAGGAGGGGGGGTAATGTTAGGAGTCGAGTTTCCTCTGCTGCACAGGGGGAATCTCGATCCGTGTCTGCTGCGGTCTCCCATTCTGCTTCGGCCGCAGTGGGCTCTGCTCAGCGGAGGCGTCGCTCCCAGCGTCTTGCTGGGACTGATTCTGTGCAAAGGGTTACTGCTGCCTTTTCTGGCTCTCCTGTTGTACCCTGCACTGATCTGCGGCGAGCGGGCTTCTCTGGGACTAAGTCCTTATTTGCACACACTGAGCATGCCCAGGGCAAGATCTCCCGTTGGAGATCGAGGGTCACATGCTCAGGTACTGCAGCACATCCCATTGGTCCTTTTGGCAGGTCCTGAAAGGGCAAAACTTCTGTAGCTGTTTCCTGTGCTGCAACTATATAAACTGCGCATGACCGCACGGCCATGCGCTAGTATTGTCTTGATATAATGTGTGTGTGTAGATGGATGTATGTCGATGGATGAAAGCTCCTAAGTATCCCTCCCTAGTGTTGTTGACTGCTCGCGGATGATGGTAGCTATCTAGCGCCTGACTAGCCATCTGCACGTAACACACATCACAGCGTCCAGTTGCTGTGTCCGCCAGTACGGCGCCGTGCGCTTCCTCTGCGCTTTCCTTACCCAAGCCTGGGTGGTTAGCGGCGTCCGTCAGTGCGGCACCGCATGCACTCTCGTGCCTTTATATACTATTTAATAGTTTCCTTACACACCCAGTTGTGGTGTTGTGCCAGCAAGTGGTCTAATCGCACTTCAATCCTGAGTTGGGGTTGTGTTCGCTGACTTCTTGCTCGCGCTCTATGTGCGGTATCGCGGTCCTGTGACGCAACAGGATCGCTTCCTTCACACAGGGTGGAGTTAACCCATGTGTGTGTGTATTCTGGTTCCATATCATCTTATACTTGGTGCGCTCCGCCAGTCCTTAACACAAAGTTCCCACAATACATCTAGATAAGTTCCTTGGGGGGTCTAATTTCCATTATGGGGTCACTTGTGGGGGTTTCTACTGTTTAGGTACATCAGGGGCTCTACAAATGCAACGTGGTGCCTGCAGACCAATCAATCTAAGTCTGCATTCCAAAAGGCGATCCTTCCCTTCCGAGCTCGGCCATTCGCCCAAACGGTGGTTCCCCCCACATATGGGGTAACAGCGTACTCAGGACAAATTGTAAACAACTTTTGGTGTCCAATTTCTCCTGTTGCTCTTGGGAAAATACAAAACAGGAAGTTAAAAATAATTTTTGCGGAAGAAAAATGATTTATTATTTTCACGGCTCTGCGTTATAAACTGTAGTGAAACACTTGGGGGTTCAAAGTTCTCACAACACATCTAGATAAGTTCCTTGGGGGTCTAGTTTCCAATATGGGGTCACTTTTGGGGGGTTTCTACTGTTTAGGCACATCAGGGGCTCTTCAAACGTGACATGGCATCCCATCTCAATTCCAGTCAATTTTGCATTGAAAAGTAAAACGGTACTCCTTCCCTTCCGTGCTCTGCCATGCACCCAAACAGTGGTTTACCCCCACATATGGGGTATCAGAGTACTCATGACAAATTGCACAACAAATTTGGTGGTCCAATTTCTTCTGTTACCCTTGGGAAAATAAAAAGTTTTGGGCGAAAATATCATTTTTGTGAAAAAATATGATTTTTAATTTTTACAGCTCTACATTATAAACTTCTGTGAAGCACTTGGTGGGTCAAAGTGCTCACCTCACATCGATATAAGTTCCTTTGCGGGTTTAATTTCCAAAATGATGTCACTTGTGGGGGTTTCAATGTTTAGGCACATCAGGGGCTCTCCAAACACGACATGGCATCCTATCTCAATTCCAGTCAATTTTTCATTGAAAAGTCAAATGGCACTCCTTCCCTTCTGAGCTCTGTCATGTACCCAAACAGTGGTTTACCCCCACATATTGGGTATCAGCATACTCAGAACATATTGTTCAACAACTTTTGTGGTCCAATTTCTCCTGTTACCCTTGGTAAAATAAACAAATTGGAGCTGAATAAATTTTTATTTAAACATTCCAAAAATTCCTGTGAAACACCTGAAGGGTTAATAAACTTCTTGAATGTGGTTTTGAGCACCTTGAGGGGTGCAGTTTTTGGAATGGTGTCATACTTGGGTATTTTCTATCATATTGATCCCTCAAAGTGACTTCAAATGAGATATAGCCCCTAAAAAAATGGTGTTGTAAAAATGAGAAATTGCTGGTCAACTTTTAACCCTTATAACTCCCTAACAAAAAAAATTTGATTCCAAAATTGTGTTGATGTAAAGTAAAAACATATGGGAAATTTTGCTTATTAAGTATTTTGTTTGACATAACTCTGTGATTTAAGGGCATAAAAATTCAAATTTGGAAAATTGCAAAATTTTCAAAATTGTCACCAAATTTCCATTTTTTTCACAAATAAATGCAGGAAATATCAATGAAATTTTACCACTATCATGAAGTACAATATGTCTTGAGAAAACATGCTCAGAATCACCAGGATCCGTTGAAGTGTTCCAGAGTTATAGCCTCATAAAGGGACAGTGGTCAGAATTGTAAAAATTGGCCCGGTCATTAACGTGCAAACCACCCTTGGGGGTAAAGGGGTTAAAATTGAAAAGTACCTCACAGTATATTTTCTGCTCTGGGTGCTGCATGACAGTGATTCCTCCCCTCACCCTCCCTCCCGTGTATCATCCAGGACTCAGTCTTGCACATCACTAAGGCTCTGGAAAGAGTGTACATGTGCATAGCAGCAGCAGTGAGTCACAAGCAGAGCCTGCTTCAGTGACTCACTGAGAGGCCCTCCCCCTCCCTCACTCCTCTCTCCAGTGTTCCTGCATCTGCCGCCCATCACCGCACAGCACGTCTCCAGTGACAGCCGGCTGGACAGCAGCATTATGTATGCTAACAGGTGAGGAAGGGGGCCAGTTTGACTGTCATATCACATGCGTGCAGCAGAGCGGGCCCCCCTGCTTCTCCTGTTAGCAGTAATACGACCGCCAGTTGTCATTCACAACATTGCTATGTATGTCCGTCGGTGCCCTCTCCCACTCTAGGCCCTGGTGCAGTTGCACATGTTGATCCAGCAGTATGTCTGCCCATGACACAAAATGTTAACTGACTATGTAGCTGAGTGAGAAGGGGAAAATTATGGAAATCAGTAAATGAGAATGATGATGGGCATGATGACTAACGAGGAGCAAACTCGAACAGTAAAATTTGTGGCTCATACCAGACACCTAGCATCAGATACTGAACTCAGAAGATGGACGTTTTACCATAAGTCTGTTTACTGTTCTAGCTTGGTGCCGAATAAAGTTTGTTCAAAGGCTGTAGCGCAGACTATCAACATCTTTCAAGCTATTTTCACTTCCGGAGCCATCACAGCCATGACAAATATTGGCATGGCTGTGATTGGCTGGCGCACCATGTGACCCAGCGAGTATTAATGCCAGATCATGGGTGGCGTCACAATTAATAGGTGATTATTGTAAGGACAGGTTGCAGCTCGAGTAAGAGAAAGTGTTACAATCTGTCTTGCACTCTGCAAAAACGTCTCTCTGTGGGAGTACTGTGCCAAAAAGCCTCTGTGTGTACTATTCATCCATGTCTGTGGGAGTACTGTGCCAAAAAGCCTTTTTTTGTGTACTCCTCACCTGTGTCTGTGGAAGCACTGTGACAAAAAGTCTATGTTTGTATTCTGCGTCTTTCTCTGTGGGAGTATTGTGACTTTAAAGGGAACCTGTCACCTGAATTTGGCGGGACTGGTTTTGGGTCATATGGGCGGAGTTTTTGGGTGTTTGATTCACCCTTTCCTTACCCGCTGGCTGCATGCTGGCTGCAATATTGGATTGAAGTTCATTCTCTGTCCTCCATAGTACACGCCTGCACAAGGAAAGATTGCTTTGCACAGGCGTGTACTATGGAGGACAGAGAATGAACTTCAATCCAATATTGCAGCCAGCATGCAGCCAGCGGGTAAGGAAAGGGTGAATCAAACACCCAAAAACTCCGCCCATATGACCCAAAACCAGTCCCGCCAAATTCAGGTGACAGAGTCCCTTTAAGCCTCTGTGTGTACTGTGCACCTTTGTCTGTTGGAGTACTGTACTGGAGCGCCCACTAGGACCATGGGGTACTCGGTACTGGGTCTGATGGTACTTAAAGGGGTGGTCACAGTGGCAGTGATCCGGTCCATGGCCCTGGGCATCCAGTTAAAGGGGATATGAATGAAAGTTGAAATAAAGTCTTTAACGGATAATTTGTGACGCCATCTGTGGTGTTCGGCCAGGATGACTGATGCTGCTTAAAGTGACTGCTGGGGCTGATGGTAATGCAGCTTGGAACGGGACCCCAGGGCTACCTGGTACAATGGGCAAGGGATGGGAAATGTTGGGGTGCAGGACTGTGGGCGCAGGTAATGATTGAAGAACACAGGGGTAGCAGTTTCCTTTACCTTTTACTGATGAAATACAGGTATAGTCCCGGTTACAGGTAACAAGTGGGTTTGGAGGCCTTCATTCTGCACTTTGTACTCTGACCCATGCTGCCTGAAGCTCTGCACAAGTTCTCTCAGTGTCTCTACTCTCAAACCGTATGGCTGACAGCCTGAGCCTGTCTTGGGCACTGCCTTCTCATTGGCAGCCCCAAGCTCCTGACCTGCTGTGTTGCCTCCAGGAGTCAGTTGGGGCCAGGAAACTTGGAATCTCCTGCCCCCCAGATTCGATGGCTGGGTATGGAATCCTCTCACCACCATGGACTCCGGTGTCCAGTCTCTAAGCCCTTTATCTTGGGGTGAGCCCAATCGCAGCTCCAGACCCCAGGCTCCTCTCCTCACATGCTTCTTTTCCCTTCAGTGTCTCACACTAAACTCACTAACACCACCTCCAGACCAGAACTTATAGGGAAGTTACCCTGAAACCGGGTTTAGAGCTCCCCCTTCTGTTCTGGAGTTAGGAAAGTGTTGTATGTTTGCATTACCTGATTAGGGAATCTCTCCTTGCATCTAGACATGACATCACTCCCCCATGAGGAAGGCAATGTCATTGTGGCAACCGGACTCCTGGGGTGCCACAGTACCTTTTAACCTCTGTGTGTACTCTGCACCTGCCTTTGTGGGAGTACTGTGCCAAAAAGACATGCATTTCACTGGGAGTAGTGTGCTATAAAGCCTGTGTGGGTGTAGCTCATATAGATAAGGATAGTGAATGTAGACATTACCAAAATCCCATATAATTAAGGTATATACAATCAAAACATTATGTCAAAGGGACTTCTAGGCTGCCAATACTAACTGATGCAGCTAAGGTGAATAAAACTAAATCTCCAAGCACGCCAAAATACTCGGAGACCACACAAGCATGCTCAGGAAACCCCAAGCAACGAGTATACTCGCTCATCACTAGTTAGGACCAAGCAGATTTGAGACCACCTTGTCATTGCCTGCTGGGCATGCATGAATTGGACAAATTATGTGCTACATGGCTCATTTTCCTAGTATCCAGAAACAATATTGCTATTCATATGCATATTTCTACATCTTCAGCTCCTGACGAAGGTAGGAGTTGTCTAGTAGACAGAACTCTGATTTAGGCCTTTCCATACTTATCTATAATGATAAGCTGAGTGCTCTGACCTTCTTTCCCTAGGCTTAAAACATAAAAAGGCGACCACTTTCCTTGTCATCATTTTTATAGAATTTGCAATATACCCCCTTGATTGACTGAACTTGACCACGTGATGCAATAGCTCAAGGCATTATGAGGAAACTTGTGGTTCATGCACAGCGTCTGTTAGGGTTGGCGGAACGCACCGAATATATTTATTAAGGGAGATTGGTGCGTTCGCAACCCGGGATCCACCGTGCAGGAAAGAACCTGCTGCTAAGTAAATGGACGGCACTATATGGCGGTATGAACAAGCTCTGTTTGTTTCACAGAGCAGCTGAGAAGGCAAGGCTCTGTGCCCTGTTAGACTTTCACAGAGGCACAGGCTAACAACCCAAATGAGAGCAGTCAGTGGTCATGCATGCACACAAAACTCCTGGCCAGAGGTGCCAGCATTCTAGGGGCTTATTTCAGCCGGGTCCCTGAATACACATAACACAATCTCCTCACCGGAGATGCCAGCATTCTAGAGGCTTATTTCAGCTGGGTCCCTGAACACATACGAATACATGACCACACTGGCGCAAAGCACATAACATATGAAGATACTAGCGCATGGCCATGCGGCCATGCGAGTCTTAAATAGCTGCAGCACATTCAGGACCTTTAAAAGAAGGACCAATGGAGTTGCTGCAGTACCTGAGCATGTGACCCTAGATCTCCACTGAGAGATCTTGCCCTGGGCACGCTCAGTGTGTGCAAAGCAGAACTTAGTCCTAGCACCTACAGGACCTTCCAAAAATGACCAATGGAAGTTGCTGCAGTACCTGAGCATGTGACCCTAGATCTCCACTGAGAGATCTTGCCCTGGGCATGCTCAGTGTGTGCAAAGCAGGACTTAGTCCCAGAAAAGCCTGCTCGCCGCAGAACAGTGCAGGGTACAATAGCAGAGCCTGGAGAGGCAGTAGTAACCCTTTGCACAGTATCAGTCTCAGTGAGATGCTGGGAGCGACATCTGCAACCTGCACTGCGGCCGATGCAGAATGGGAGACCACAGCAGACAAGGATCGAGATTCCCCCTGTGCAGCAGAGGAAACTCGACTCCTAACAGCGTCCTTCTGTATTTTCAGAGGAGATTTTGGTATTACAGCTTCCTTAACTTTTTGTTTGTTCAGCACTTTAAAGACGATCTGCAGTCAGGTCCAAAGTGGCCAGTTTTTGCCCAATAATTTAGGAATGACACAATATTTTCATTTTTAAGGTCTTAACCAAGGGGTTATTACTCACAGGGTAATTATACGGAGAAGCCTAAAGACACACCCCCAGGAAATCCTGTGAGTAATGGCCCCTTGGTAAAGACAATAAGGACCAACAGAAATAAAAATGGAGGAAAAACTGTCAGTTTTTGACCTGGTGATAGGTCTGTTCTGTTTTCCTTCTTTCTCTTACATCTCTTGATCCGTTTCATTCTAAGTGCCATATCTTGAGTTGACATAGTCCAATAAGGGGTTGTTATTTGTAGGACATGCTATATTTTTAACTAACACCATTTATTTTTACATAAAATATATTGAAAAAGAGAATATAAATCTTTGTGGGGTAGAGTAGAAAATTAGTAATTTCATTTTCAGAGCTAATTCTAGTAGGGACAATTTAGGCCGGTTTCACTTTTATAATGGGGTTGATATCTGTGTATGGTGCATCTGAGCCCTCTCCTTAAACCCCTCCACTGCACCGCTAGTAAGATATTTTTTTCATGGCCATTTAGATTGAGTATTTAAGGTAAATGCAGCTAAAAGTTACTCCACTGAAATCTATTGTAAAATATTGCAGAGCACTTTGGTTCTTGGTTTTTGTTGTTTTTTTAACATTTTCAGGTAAATATCATTTTATTGGAACACAGCAAGGAAACTATATGTACTAAATGTCACAAAAGCAACCACAAAAATGCATGTAAAATGGTATGAATATTATTTTTTGCATGCATTTTAAAAAGAAGGAAAACTGAGTGTGAAGGACAAAATTGTTGCTTTGACTGTAATCTGCTTTAGTCCTTTGAACTGAACCAATATAATATTTGTGTCATAAAACCATTTCTGATATTGGACACAAAATAAAGTGCAGATAAAGTTTTACTGCAGGTGAATTCGATATTTTCTGCTTGCTGGGGAAAAAAAACAATGGCAATAGTGTCTATGTTTCTTTATAGAGATAGAACTACGCAAGCTTTATAAAATCTCTTCTAAAAAGCTTTCTTTACTAAATTAGGATATTTTTTTCTATTACAAGGAGATTAACAAATGCAGAACATTTTTCTTCCAACTAGGTATGGTGAATCGATTTTTTCCACAATTAAAAGAGAAAAAGGGATTACTATGAAAACAACACTCCAAGAAAATGTATACACTGTGTTGTTTTTACGGCAGGACCTGTATGGGCAAAATTTGAATTCAATCTTATAAACACTTAGACTGGATCCTTGTATATAAGTTGCCTAGGGCTCAGCTTGTTGGGGGCATATATATTTTGCATCAGTAGTGCTCTGGTAGAATTGTATCAGTTGCAATCAGGCTTTTTAGCCATTTTCCCTAGTCCTTATCTGGGGCCAGATCACAATGTTACATGTGTTGCAATGGCCTCTGGAATGGCACCTGCACGAATAATATCTAATAATGGGATCAGCTCCTCCCATCAGCTTCCATTTAGCGCTGTTGTAAAAGACTGGACGGAAATGATGATGCATATCTAAGTATATGTGGTCCTAGTCTAAATCATGCCCACACTGTCCTCTCAATCGCTGTACAATCTATAACAATATATATATATATATATATATATATATATATATAGAATAGTTTTGCATGAAGAGTTCTTTAAGCTGTGATGTACACTGCTCAAAAAATAAAGGGAACACTTAAACAACAGAATATAACTCCAAGTAAATCAAGCTTCTGTGAAATCAAACTGTCCACTTAGGAAGCAACACTGTTTGAGAATCAATTTCACATGCTGTTTCACATGCAATTATCAAGACACATACAATAATGGAGTTCTGCAGGTGGGGGCCACAGACCACATCTCAGTACCAATGCTTTCTGGCTGATGTTTTGGTCACTTTTGAATGTTGGTTGTGCTTTCACACTTGTGGTAGCATGGGACGGACTCTACAACCCACACAAGTGGCTCAGGTAGTGCAGCTCATCCAGGATGGCAGATCAATGTGAGCTTTGGCAAGAAGGTTTGCTGTGTCTGTCAGCGTAGTGTCCAGAGGCTGGAGATGCTACCAGGAGACAGGCCAGTACACCAGGAGACATGGATGGAGGGGCCGTAAGAGGGCAACAACCCAGCAGCACGACCGCTACCTCATTATGTTTGTCATGTAGATGATTGAGCTGAGTGACAATGAAAATCCAGCAGGCCACAAATCTGCATGTGTCTGCACAAATGGTTAGAAACTGACTCCATGAGTGCCCGCTGTCCACAAATGGGGGTTGTTTCCGGAAATGACTGGGGCGGGTCCTTACTAGTTACTTTTACTGGTCAGGAGTATCTATCTGTTACTATATAAGCGTCCCCCCATTGGGATCTAACCAGGTCTGCCCAGGCATCAGGGCACCTGCATCTGTGGCTACTGGTTCGACATCTCTGCCTCCTGAGGAACCATGTGACGGGGAAACGCGTCGGAATGATTGGCTGGCAGCTAAGTGGTCTTTTTTGGGTCAACACCCTCCCTTGCTGTCCTTAGAACCATTTATTTTTGTCTACTAGACTGTGCATGAGTCAAAGCAGCCATTGTTAGTTATTGGTATTCATCCGCTGTTGTCAGCTATTTTTTTATTTTTTTGTTTACCAGCTTCCAGCTGAGTGCATTCTGTTGTTATCGGCCTTTGTGCAGTGTCATATTCTGATGGACTATGGATGTTGGCTGTTATGCTGGACTGCCTAACATCGCTGAATGTTTGAAGATGTACTTACACTGAATACCGTTGAGGGTTATTTGGGATTTGCTGCCATGCACAGCCTTATTATGTATTGAACCAGGCTATCTGTTATTATACCCCCCCTTGGAATTATTATCCCGACAATTATGTATGCAGCTCTATTTATACCTGGTTTGCAATAGTATTTGAGCATAAGCGATTTGAGCATATAGCTATAGGCTTATATTTTTGCTCATTTTTTTCAGCATATTTATTATTATATATGGGATCTCTATTTGGGGGTTGATATTTTTTGTGCACTTTAGTTTCCTTACCTTACGCTTTCTTTCATTTCTTTTATATGCTCATTGTTTTCCCACCTATAGTTTGTTAGTTACTTAATAGGGTGAGCAGATGAGAGCCGCCGCAGATTGGGGGCGCCAAAAATTTCTATCAGGCTGCCAACCTCCACTGTTAGGAAGGGAGAGCAGACAAGCGTAAGGTTAATGCGCTAGGCTAGGTGCACTAATAGATTCTTCTTTTTTAGTGTTTTTTGTTTCACTGGGAATAGGTATTTTTATTGATATTTAAATAAAATTATATTTTTATGGGGATAATATGTTACACGGGTTGTGCTCACAGCCCAACACCGTGCAGGATGCTTAGCATTTGCCACAGAACACCAAATGCTCTTCTGTGCTCTTCACAAATGAAAGCAGGTTCACACTGAGCACATGTGACACATGTGACAGAGTCTGGAGACACCGTGTAGAGCGATCTGCTGCCTGCAACATCCTTCAGCATGACCGGCTTGTCAGTGGGTCAGTTATGGTGTGGGGTGGCATTTCTTTGGAGGGCCGCACAGCCCTCATGTGCTCATCACAGGTAGCCTGACTGCCATTAAATACCAAGATGAGGTCCTCAGATCCCTTGTGAGACCATATGCTGGTGCGGATGGACCTGGGTTCCTCCTAATGCAGGACAATGCCAGACCTCATGTGGCTGGAGTGTGTCAGCAGTTCCTGCAAGATGTAGGCATTGAAGCTATGGACTGGCCCGCCCATTTGCCAGACCTGAATCCGATTGAACACATCTGGGACATCATGTCTCGCACCAACCACCAACATCACATTGCACCACAGACAGTCCAGGAGTTGGCGGATGCTATAGTCCAGGTCTGGGAGGAGATCCCTCAGGAGACCATCCACTGCCTCATCAGGAGCATGCCCAGGCATTGTACGGAGGTAATACAGGAACGTGGAGGCCACACACTACTGAGCATCATTTCCTTGTCTTGAGGAATTTCCACTGAAGTTGTATCAGCCTGTAACTTCACTTTTCACTTTGATTTTGAGCATCATTCCAACTCCAGACCTCCGTGGGATATTAGTTGCGATTTACTTTGATCATTTTTAGGTTTTATTGTTCTCAACACATTCCACTATGTAATGAATAAAGATTTACAACTGGAATATTTCATTCAGTGATATCTAGGTTGTGGGATTTTAGTGTTCCCTTAATTTTTTTTGAGCAGTCTATCTATCTATCTATAGGTAAAATATTGGGACAACACACTTAAGAAATTGTAACAAATAGGTGCAAGGCCTACTATACAAAAATGTGTATTTGGCAAAATTATATAAAAATAGAAAAAATAGCACTCCAGTATTTACTAAAAATTTCAAGGTTTTTTATTTAACCCATGTTGCATTACAAAACTTTGTTTCAAATGAACCTTTATCATGCCTCAGGGCTTGAGAAAGGTTCGACTTGAGAAAGGTTAATTTGAACCGAAACGTTGCCGCTAGTGATGAGCGAACATGCTCGGATAACATCTTATCCGGACACGCTCAGGTGTTATCCGAGCATCTGGGCGTGCTCTTATATTATGTTTGAGTCCCTGAGGCTACATGATTCATGGCTGTTTGACAGCGTCAACACATGAGGATTGTCTGTTTGCTAGGGAATCCCCACATTTGTTCAGGCTGTCGAACAGCTGCAAATCATGCAGCCTCAGGGCTCGAACATAATACACCAGCACGCCCAGATGCCTGCATAACACCCGAGTGTGCTCGGGTAAGACGTTATCTGAGCAAGTTTGCTCATCAGTAGTGTTGAGCGATACCGTCCGATACTTGAAAGTATCGGTATCGGATAGTATCGGCCGATACCCGAAAAATATCGGATATCGCCGATACCGATATCCGATACCAATACAAGTTAATGGGACATCAAGTATCGGAAGGTATTCTCATGGTTCCCAGGGTCTGAAGGAGAGGAAACTCTCCTTCAGGCCCTGGGATCCATAGGGATGTGTAAAATAAAGAATTAAAATAAAAAATATTGATATGCTCACCTCTCCGGCGGCCCCTGGACTTCACACTGCTAACCGGGAGGCTTCTTTGTTTAAAAAGCGCGCCTTTCGGACCTGTGAATGACGTCCCGGCTTCTGATTGGTCGCGTGCCGCCCATGTGACCGGCACGCGACCAATCAGAGGCTGCGACGTCATTCGCAGGTCCTCAATTCCTAGAATTAGCAGTTTTGTGAATGAGAATGACGTCGCGGCTTCTGATTGGCCGCGTGCCGCCCATGTGACCGGCACGCGACCAATCAGAAGCCGGGACGTCATTCACAGGTCCGAAAGGTGCGCTTTTTAAACAAAGAAGCCTCCCGGTCAGCAGTGTGAAGTCCTGGGGCCGCCGGAGAGGTGAGCATATCAATATTTTTTATTTTAATTCTTTATTTTACACATCGCTATTGATTCGATACCGATACCCGATATCACAAAAATATCGGATCTCGGTATCGGAATTCCGATACCGCAAGTATCGGCCGATACCCGATACTTGCGGTATCGGAATGCTCAACACTACTCATCAGTAAGTAAAATATGTTTTTGGCAATTACTGAAGTGTTGCCTATTTTTTCTATACCTACCTCTCTATCTATCTATTATCTATCTGTGTGTGATAAATATCTACAAACTTTGAATACTCCAAAATTCATTTATGCATATAATATAAGACTACATTTGCTGAATTTCACGATTACTCTATAATGCATAACTTGTAATATGTTTACTTAGTTTTCTTTTTTAAATAAAGTGTATTGTTAACCATTAAGCCTTTTGTAAAACTGGGCATAAAAATTCATACAATTTTATTTGAATACTCATGGAGCTAATAAGAAACACATTCTGGCAGAACTTACTATTCTATTAAGTTCTTGTAAAAAGTCCAAAATAAGAAATCAGTTCAATTAACTACTATGATTTCAAACATTTTAAGCCCTGCAGTCGATAACTGTCTAATATATAGCGTTTTTCATCCAAATCTATGGCATTTGCTATGTATACGTTTTCAGCTGAAGCTGTAAATTACCTGGAATTGTACTGCAGTGACCACGGGGAATCCCGAGCAATCTTCATCTTCTGATGGTTGAAAATGTCCAAATTACTTGTGTACAGTAGGTGTCTGCACTGCAGCAGGAATGGCTGCAGTGCAGATACATTTTCCACAGGATAGCACCAACCATGGAGAGAATAAAACTGGTCACTTTTCATTGTCATTAGACGGAAAGAAACACGGCTTCCCTTCTAAATGGACAACTCTGCCTGTTGATTCACGTCTTGAGATTTCACTTGTGTATTTTAAAGTAAACATAATAAGTGCTATTCTATTTTCATTTTTTAGTTGGATTGTTTGGAACTATTTTACTTATCTTTTGCTTTAAAGCTTATTTCCACATTTTCAAATAAAAAGTGAACGGAAGCATAATTTATTCATTTTGTCTTAGAGTATTTTTAATGTACATATACATTTAAAATTGAATAGAGCATTATGTCTATTGCAGACAATTTTTATTTGTATATTGTAGACAAATAATAAAACCAGATGCTCTAAACCAGGGGTCCCCAACTCCAGTCCTCAAGGCCCACCAACAGGTCATGTTTTCAGGATTTCCTTTGCATTGCACAGGTGATGCAATTATTACCTGGGCAAGACTAAGGAAATCCTGAAAACATGACATGTTGGTGGGCCTTGAGGACTGGAGTTGGGGACCCCTGCTAAACTACATGTTATAGAAAATATGTACACTAAAAAAGATTAAAAAAAAATCTTTTTAGCTGAAACGCACATGCACCAATGTTGCCCTGGGGTGTAAGCAATCAGTGTGTCATGGATAGGAGGAGTCATAGAGGAAATGTTATGGTTCAAAACTGGTTCATAAGAAGTATGCAACACTCGCTAAACATAAGTCCCTAATGTGTTTCTCTTTTTTATATATTTTTTGCTTGCGAGCACAACTAAAACTATAATGGGCATATTAACTACCATGGCACAATGCCCTTCAATCTTCAGAGGGTGCTTGAAGATGGAGGCAAAAACTCATGATTGGCTGAGAGTTACATGCAAACAGTATTAAAAAAAAAATGGAAAACTTTGTTTGGTGTCTTCCTTTTGCCAGTTCTGATTTCTGTTTTACAATATTGCATGAATGACTTTAAGAATCAGGCAGCCTTGGCGGGTAAATGGAAAATTAAATTGTGATAAATGTAAAGTATTGCACCCAGGCCACAATAATTGTAGGTATGAGCATTGTTTTGATGGAATACAACTGTAGATAAGTCAAGAGGACAATTAACCCCTTAAGAGGGTGGTTTGCACGTTAATGACCGGGCTAATTTTTACAATTCTGACCACTGTCCCTTTATGAGGTCATAACTCTGGAACGCTTCAACGGATCTTGGCGATTTTGACACTGTTTTCTCGTGACGTATTGTACTTCATGATAGTGGTAAAATTTATTCGATATAACTTGTGTTTATTTGTGAAAAAAACAGAAATTTGGCGATTTCCAACTTTGAATTTTTATACCCTTAAATCACAGAGATATGTCATGCAAAATACTTAATACGTAACATTTCCCACATGTCTACTTTACATCAGCACAATTTTGGAACCAAAATTTTTTTTTGTTAGGGAGTAATAAGGGTTAAAAGTTGACCAGCAATTTCTCATTTTTGCAACACCATTTTTTTTAGGGACCACATCTCATTTGAAGTCATTTTGAGGGGTCTATATGATAGAAAATACCCAAGTGTGACACCATTCTAAAAACTGCACCCCTCAAGGTGCTCAAAACCACATTCAAGAAGTTTATTAACCCTTCAGGTGTTTTACAGGAATTTTTGGAATGTTTAAATAAAAATGAACATTTAACTTTTTTTCACACAAAATTTATTTCAGCTCCAATTTGTTTTATTTTACCAAGGGTAACAGGAGAAAATAGACCCCAAAAGTTGTTGTACAATTTGTCCTGAGTACGCTGATACCCCATATATTGTGGTAAACCACTGTTTGGGTGCATGACAGAGCTTGGAAGCAAAGGAGCACCATTTGACTTTTCAATGCAAAATTGACTGGAATTGAGATGGGACGCCATGTTGCGTTTGGAGAGCCCCTGATGTGCCTAAACATTGAAACCCCCAAAAGTGACACCATTTTGGAAAGTAGACCCCCTAAGGAACTTATCTAGATGTGTAGTGAGCACTTTGACCCACCAAGTGCTTCACAGAAGTTTATAATGCAGAGCCGTAAAAATAAAAAATCATATTTTTTCACAAAAATGATTTTTTCGCCCCCAATTTTTTATTGTCCCAAGGGTAAGAGATGAAATTGGACCCCAAAATTTGTTGTACTATTTGTTCTGAGTGCGCTGATACCCCATATGTGGGGGTAAACCACTGTTTGGGTGCATGGCAGAGCTCGGAAGCGAAGGAGCGCCATTTGACTTTTCAGTGCAAAATTGACTGGAAGTGAGTCAATGATGCGCTTAGAGAGCCATTGATGTGCCTAAACATTGAAACTCCCCACAAGTGACACCATTTTGGAAAGTAAACCCCCTAAGGAACTCATCTAGATGTGTTGTGAGAGCTTTGAACCCCCAAGTGTTTCACTACAGTTTATAACACAGAGCCGTGAAAATGAAAATAGAAAATTTTCCCACGAAAATCATTTTTTATCCCCCAGTTTTGTATTTTCCCAAGGGTAACAGGAGAAATTGGACTCCAAAAGTTGTTGTCCAATTTGTCCAGAGTACGCTGATACCCCATATGTGGGGGGGACCACCGTTTGGGTGCATGGAAGGGCTTGGAAGGGAAGGAGCGCCATTTGGAATGCAATGGTCTGCAGGCGTCACATTGCGTTTGCAGATCCCCTAATGTACCTAAACAATGGAAACCCCCCACAAGTGACCCCATATTGGAAACTAGACCCCCCCAAGTAACTTATCTAGATGGGTTGTGAGAACTTTGAAACCCCAAGTGTTTCACTACAGTTTATAACGCAGAGCCGTGAAAATAAAAAAAAAATTCCCACAAAAATTATTTTTTAGCCCCCAGTTTTGTATTTTCCCAAGGGTAACAGGAGAAATTGGACCCCAAAAGTTGTTGTCCAATGTGTTAGGGCTATCGGAACGCACCGAGTAAATAGAGATGTTTATTGATATTGGTGCGTTCGCAGCCCGGGGTCCACCGTGCAGGAGTACCTGCTGATAGCGAACGGCGGAGCTATATGGCGGTATAGACTAACTCAGTTAATTCACTGAGTAGCCGTGAAAGGAAAGCACTGTGCCCTGTTAGACTCCACAGAGGCACAGGCTAACTGCCCAAACAGAGAGCAGTCAGTGGTCACACAAACACACAAAACTCCTCGCCGGAGGAGCCAGCATTCTAGGGGCTTATTTCAGCCGGGTCCCTGAATACACTCAGACTCAATCTCCTCGCCAGAGGAGCCAGCATTCTAGGGGCTTATTTCAGCCGAGTCCTTGAACACACATACATGTGACCACACTGGCGCAAAGCACATAACATAAGACAAAGACAATACTAGCGCATGGCCGTGCGGTCATGCGCAGTTTATATAGTTGCAGCACAGGAAGCTGCTACTGAAGTTTTTGCCCTTTCAGGACTTTCCAGAAGGACCAATGGAAAGTGCTGCAGTACCTGAGCATGTTTTGCCCTTTCAGGACCTTCCAGAAGGACCAATGGAATGTACTGCAGCCGATACCGAATGGGAGACCGCAGCAGACACGGATCGAGATTCCCCCTGTGCAGCAGAGGAAACTCGACTCCTAACATTACCCCCCCTCCTAGGGCCCCCCCTCCTTGAGCCTCACTACGCTCAAAAGCTGCGATAAGCAGCGGAGCCCGAATGTGCTCCACAGGCTCCCAGGTTCTATCCTCTGGGCCGTGACCCTTCCAGTCCACCAGATAAAATTTCTTGCCACGTACCACCTTGCTTCCCACAATAGCATTCACCTCAAACTCATCCGTGGATGAACCCGATGTCCCAGCAGATGACTCGGAAAACCGGGACAAATGAACGGGCTTTAAGAGGGAAACGTGGAAAGTATCGGTGATACCAAGGCGTGGAGGAATAGCCAAACGGTAGACCACAGGGTTGACCTGTTCCAGAACCTTAAACGGGCCAATGTAGCGAGGAGCAAACTTAGTGGACTCAACTCGCAGCTTGATGTTACGGGCGGAGAGCCACACTAAGTCGCCAGGAGCAAAAACCAGTGCGGGGCGCCAGTGTGTATCAGCCGAAACCCTCATTCTCTCCTTGGAGGCCCGGATGGCATCCTGTGTGCGGTCCCAGATGTCACGTGCCTCCACCGCCCAGTCTGCCACCCTAGAATCGGTGGATGACACGGGCATGAGCACAGGGACACGCGGATGTTGGCCGTAAATAAGGAGAAAAGGAGTTTGACCAGTGGAATCGGCTACGGCGTTGTTCAGGGCAAATTCCGCCCAAGGTAGCAAAGATGCCCAGTCATCCTGCCTAGCAGAGATGAAATGTCGCAAATATGTCACCAGAGTCTGGTTGGTTCTCTCAACCAACCCATTCGTCTCGGGATGGTATGCAGAGGAGAGGTTTAACTCTATGCTGAGTAAACGGCAGAGCTCTCTCCAAAACCGAGATGCGAACTGGGGACCCCGATCGCTGACAATCTTATCAGGCATACCATGCAATCGGAAAACGTGTTTAATGAACAACACCGCCAAGGCCCGTGCTGAAGGTAACCGAGGAAGCGGCACCAAATGAACCATCTTGGAGAAATGGTCGGTGACAACCCAAATAATGGAGCAGCCACGCGACTTGGGTAGACCCACCACAAAGTCCATCCCGACCATCTCTCAGGGCCTTTCTGCCACCGGTAGAGGGTAAAGCAACCCAGCAGGCCGTTGCCGAGGAGATCGATTCTGGGCGCAAGAAACGCACGCCTGAATATAGTCCTTGACATCTCGGGCCACATGCGGCCACCAGTATGTTCTCGACAGAAGCTCAGATGTCCTCTTGGTCCCTCCAAGAGATGTCTCCACTCCGAAAAAGCCAACTTCATGGCCAGCAACTCCCTGTCCCCGATGGAATAATTCCTCTCCGCTGGTGTGAAGGTCTTGGAGAAGAAGAAGCAAGGATGCTTCCGACCTTGAGCATCCTTTTGGAAAAGGACTGCTCCAGCACCAACGGATGAGGCATCCA
This sequence comes from Ranitomeya imitator, assembly GCF_032444005.1. Taxonomy (NCBI): domain Eukaryota; kingdom Metazoa; phylum Chordata; class Amphibia; order Anura; family Dendrobatidae; genus Ranitomeya; species Ranitomeya imitator. Next base: position 160,470,282 of record NC_091288.1, on the reverse strand, counting down.
CCTCCAAGATAAATGGCTTATCAACATCGGGGCGATGTAGGATGGGAGCGCTAGCGAAGTGTGACTTGATCGAGAGAAAGGCTTTGGAGACCTCCTCTGACCACAACTTGGGATTTGCTCCCTTCTTGGTGAGGGCAACCAAGGGAGCTACCAAAGTTGAGAAGTGTGGAATGAACTGGCGATAGTAATTAATGAACCCCATAAAGCGCTGCACCGCTTTAAGAGAATGGGGTTCCTGCCAGTCCATTACAGCCTGTAGCTTGGCAGGATCCATAGCCAAACCCTGGGCAGAGATGATATAACCAAGGAAAGGCAAGGACTCCTGCTCAAAAACACACTTCTCCAACTTGGCGTAGAGGGAGTTTGCCCATAAGAGGTCGAAGACTTTGCGAACATTTCTCAGATGGGAGTCAATATCTGGAGAGAAGATGAGAATATCATCCAGATAGACTACGACCGAGGTGGTGAGCATATCCCGGAAGATGTCGTTCACAAAGTCTTGGAAAACGGCTGGGGCATTACAGAGCCCGAAGGGCATCACCAGATATTCATAGTGCCCATCCCTGGTGTAAAAAGCCGTCTTCCATTCATCCCCCTCACGGATGCGAATCAGGTTGTAAGCACCCCGCAGATCTAACTTTGTAAATACCCTCGCTCCCCGTAGCCTATCAAACAGCTCAGATATCAGGGGTAGTGGGTACTTGTTCTTAACGGTGATGGCGTTAAGACCCCTGTAATCTATGCATGGACGTAAGTCTCCAGTCTTCTTCTGTACGAAGAAGAACCCTGCCCCTGCCGGTGACACTGACTTCCTAATGAATCCTCTTGCCAGATTCTCTTGGATGTACTGGGACATTGCCTCCGTCTCCAGGAGAGATAACGGATAGACTCGACCCCGGGGAGGCTCAGCACCAGGCAAGAGGTCAATAGGACAGTCATAGGGGCGGTGAGGCGGAAGGGTCTCCGCAGCTCTTTTGGATAACACGTCTGCATAGGGCCAATAGTGCTTGGGGAGAGAGGAAAGATCTGCGGGTACCTGTGTAGTAGCAACCTGAACGCACTCCCTCTGACATCTACCCTCGCAGGATTTACTCCATCCCAAAATTCTCCCAGAGGACCATTCAATATGAGGAGAATGGTAGCAAAGCCATGGTATCCCCAACTGGACCTCATCAATTCCCTCAGGAATGACTAATAGGGAGATTATCTCCTGATGAGATGGAGACACAGATAGCGTGAAAGGAATGGTTTGGTGGGTAATCTGTGAAGGTAGTGTTGACCCATTTACCACTCGAACGGTTACTGGCTTGGCGAGCATCACCAAGGGTATTGCGTGACGCTGGGCAAAAGCGGAAGACATAAAGTTACCCTCTGCCCCAGAATCCACGCATAGCTCGACCATAAGAGTGGATGGGCCTATGGTAATTGTCCCCTTGAAGGACAACTTTGAGGCAAACGTCGCCGTGTCTAGTGTACCTCCTCCAACTGCCACTAGAAGCTGACGTTTCCCCGACCGCTGAGGACCCTTGGAGGCAAGGTGTCCTGACTGCTGGCAAATATGACGGACCTTATGTGCACGGGCAGACTGAGACTTGGATCCCGCTCGTGTCACCTCTAAGGCCTCATGTGACTCGTATGCCTGGATTGGAGATTCCAAAGCTTTGGCGAAGGTGGGAGCCAGCCGAAACCTCTGCCTACACTGGGCTCGCTCCAACCTCCGCTCGTTAAAACGGAGGTCAATACGAGTAGAGACAGTTATTAACTCCTCCAGTGTGGCGGGAATCTCCCTAGTGGCCAGAGCGTCCTTAACCCTCCGTCACATACAACTGATCTGACAGGCGCTTCTCTTTTACTTTCATTTCTCCTTCCTCACCAGATTGTGAGGAAACCCCCTCCCTCCAGGTAGTCTCCTGTCTCTTGAAGGTCTGTGAAACCTGATATCACAGTTGGATTTCAGAGCTTCAGGGGAGAGGATATAGCTGCACAGATCTCTCAGGCTCATTGTATGTGAATACGTCACATTCAGTAAGGTTGGTATTTTATGTTTTTATTCATCACAATAGTTTATTTAGCTTGTTTTATGAATGTATAGCACAAAATGTGTGGATATTTCATAGAAATGAGGGAGATTTTATAAAAGAAAGTGTGCTGCTCAGGCATATACAGTAGTTCCCTAACATATTCCTTCTCTTGCTTCAGATTATCTGTTGAAATGGAGAGGAAAATGTACAATTTATCCAAACAACTTGATGTTGAGGAAGTAACAAACATGCTGTTAGATGATAGAGACCTCACACTGAATGAGGATTTAGGAGAGGAAAGTGAGATTGATTCTCATGATGAGGTGGAAGAATGTGTCCTGGATTCTGAAACAGAGCAAGATGGTGACAGTGGTGAGGATGAAGAAGTTGGATCATATTATATTGGAAAAGATAAAAATACTAAATGGAACAAGAAGCCATTCCAGAAAAAACGTAGGGAACCTTTAAACATTATTACTCACCTTCCTGCAGTAATAGGAACTGCACGTAATGCAAAAACTGCAGTTGAATGCTGGAACAGTATATTTACAGATGACATTCTGGACTCTATTGTCACATATACCAACCAATATATAGACATTATAAAGGACAAGTACATCTGCAACAGAACCATCAAGCCCACAGATAAAATAGAACTGCGTGCTTTTTTTGGATTACTGTACCTTGCAGGAGCTTATAGGGCAAATAGACAAAGTTTGGAGGAACTTTGGGGTAAAGATGGGGATGGAGTTGAAAAATTTAGCCTTGTTATGTCCATAAACAGATTCAAGATTCTAATTCGTTGCCTTCGGTTTGACGACAGAACTACCCGAACCGAACGCAAAACACATGACCGACTTGCTCCAATTCGTGATATACTTCAAAGATTTGTTGTAAACTGTAAACAAAGTTATTACCCTGGAGAGAATCTCACTATTGACGAAATGCTCCCTGGTTTTCGTGGTAGATGTGCCTTTCGTCAATATATTCCATCAAAGCCAAACAAATATGGAATAAAAATTTATGCCCTTGTTGATGCCAGTAAGACCTACACTTACAACCTGGAAGTTTATACAGGAAAACAACCAGAAGGTCCTTACTGTGTGAGCAACAAACCCATTGATGTTGTAAAAAGACTGGCTGAACCCTTATTTGGATCGGGTCGCAGTATTACAGCTGACAATTGGTTTACAAGTTGTGATCTGATTGATTATCTGAAAATTCAGAAGCTGTCATATGTGGGAACTGTAAGAAAAAACAAAAGGGAATTGCCGCCACAGTTTGTAAGTGTGAAAGAGAGACAAAAGTACAGCAGTATGTTTGCATTCCATAATGGAAAGGCTTTAGTTTCCCATGTACCACATGCCAAAAAAATCGTACTTCTATCAACACTTCATGATGATGCTGCCATCGATCCTGGGACTGGGGCAGAAAAAAAACCGGAGATAATTACATTTTACAATGCCACCAAAGGGGGTGTGGATACAGCAGATCAGATGTGCTCCACTTTCAACGTCAGCAGAAACATCAAACGCTGGCCAATGGTCATATTTTTTGCTATGTTGAATTTGGGTGGTATAAATTCACAAGTAATTTATCTTGAAAACAAGCTTGAACCACTCCGTAGACGATTGTATCTGAAAAAATTGGCCCATGAACTAGTACTTGGAGAGCTACGCAGGAGAAGCGTGAAAACAATCGGTATCCCCTCTCGCCTTCAAGTTCAGCTCAAAAGGTTCCGCCCAGAAGATGATGGTGAAAAGTCACCATCTGCACCACCTCACAAAAGAAGGAGATGCACCACCTGCCAAACGGAAAGCGGAAACAGAAGGCTTTCAAATTATGAATGTCTCAAATGTCATAAAGCAATTTGCCTGACACATGCAAAAATGGTGTGTAATTCTTGCTATTTGCTCTGAAAGTGTGACTTTTCTGGGGAAACCTCAGCATCTACTTCTGATTGAATATGTTTTTAATAGTACTTAAGGTACCTTAAAATTAAGTTTGTGTTCAAAAATTTTCTTTGTACATTTTTTTGAGAGAGTCGAACTGGGGACTATTTGGCGGGAGTTTTGAAAAGTTTGTATTTCATAGTTATTAGTTTTATGTTAAGTAAATGGTTTTTTTTGCAACTGATTATGTGTAGTCTCTTTTATTACATCCCTATGAAGGTCACTGATCACTTTTAGAGCACTGAAATTGCAAACATTAGATATTATAGGTATTTTTCCAGCAGGCGCCTGACAGGCACATTGTATGTGAACTCGTTAGTCCGAATATAGTATGTGACGGAGGGTTAATGTGGTCAGCCAGGCCCCTCCAAAATATGGGGATAAGGGCTTTATCCGACCACTCCAGCTCGGAAGCTAAAGTACAGAAGCAGACGAAAAATGGCTGACCAAGGACTCACCCTGAGTTAATGCCAGTAGTTGGAGCGCTATGTCATGGGTGACTTGAGGTCCTAAAAAGACCTTTATCAGAGTGCTCAGGAACAACGGAGCACTCTGCACCACATGATCACCACGCTCCCACAGCGGCATAGCCCACTCCAACGCCCTGTCCGACAAAAGAGACACAATAAATCCCACCTTAGCCCGCTCTGTAGGAAAACGTGTAGCCAGGAGCTCGAGGTGAATAGAGCACTGACTCACGAATCCCCTACAAGTTTTGCTATTTCCAGAAAATTTTTCAGGCAGCGGGAGGCGAGATAACGTCGGATCAGGGGTGGCAGTGGCCAAGGTTGCTGCAGCCACGCTAGCAGCCTGTACAGCAACTGCGGTAACATCCACAGCTGAGGTTGAGCTCTCGAGAGCTGCCAACCTACCCTCCAGCTGCTGGATATGCCGCAAAGATTGCTGAATGTCCGCCATTTACTAGCCAGACCCTGGCGCTAGTATTCTGTTAGGGCTAGCGGAACACACCGAGTAAATAGAGATGTTTATTGATATTGGTGCGTTCGCAGTCCGGGGTCCACCGTGCAGGAGTACCTGCTGCTAGCAAATGGCGGAGCTATATGGCGGTATAGACTAACTCAGTTAATTCACTGAGTAGCCGTGAAAGGAAAGCACTGTGCCCTGTTAGACTCCACAGAGGCACAGGCTAACTGCCCAAACAGAGAGCAGTCAGTGGTCACACAAACACACAAAACTCCTCGCCGGAGGAGCCAGCATTCTAGGGGCTTATTTCAGCCGGGTCCCTGAATACACTCAGACTCAATCTCCTCGCCGGAGGAGCCAGCATTCTAGGGGCTTATTTCAGCCGGGTCCCTGAACACACATACATGTGACCACACTGGCGCAAAGCACATAACATAAGACAAAGACAATACTAGCGCATGGCCGTGCGGTCATGCGCAGTTTATATAGTTGCAGCACAGGAAGCTGCTACTGAATTTTTTGCCCTTTCAGGACCTTCCAGAAGGACCATTGGAAAGTGCTGCAGTACCTGAGCATGTTTTGCCCTTTCAGGACCTTCCAGAAGGACCAATGGAATGTACTGCAGCACCTGAGCATGTGACCGAACATGTGGCCCTCGACCTCCAATGGGAGACCCTGCCCTGGGCATGCTCAGTGTGAGTAAACAAGGACTTAGTCCCAGAGAGGCTCGCTCGCCGCAGATCAGTGCAGGGTACCATAGGAAAGCCAGAAAAGGCAGTAGTGACCCTATGCACCGAATCAGCCCCAGCAAGACGCTGGGAGCGACGTCTCCGCTGAGCAGAGCCCACTGTGGCCCTACCGAATGGGAGACCGCAGCAGACACGGATCGAGATTCCCCCTGTGCAGCAGAGGAAACTCGACTTCTAACACAATGTGTCCTGAGTACGATAATACCCCATATATTGGGGCAAACCCCTGTTAGGGCACACCGGAGAGCTCGGAAGGGAAGGAGCACTGTTTTACTTTTTCAACGAAGAATTGGCTGGAATTGAGATCGGATGTCATGTCGTGTTTGGAGAGCCCCTGATGTGCCTAAATAGTGGAAACCCCCAAATTAAAACTGAAACCCTAATCCAAACACACCGCTAACCCTAATCTCAACGGTAACCCTAACCACACCCCTAACACTGACACACCCCTAACCCTAATCCCAACCCTATTCCCAACCGTAAATGTAATCCAAACCCTAACCCTAACTTTAGCCCCAACTCTAACCCTAACTTTAGCCCCAACCCTAACCCTAACTTTAGCCACAACCCTAACTGTAGCCTTAACCCTAGCCCCAACCCTAACCCTAGCCCTAACCCTAGCCCTAGCCCTAACCCTAGCCCTAACCCTAGCCCTAACCCTAACCCTAACCCTAGCCCTATTTGGAAAATGGAAATAAATACATTTTTTAAATTTTAAAATTTTTCCCTAACTAAGGGGGTGATGTAGGGGGGTTTGATTTACTTTTATAGCATTTTTTTAGCGGATTTTTATGATTGGCAGCCGTCACACACTGAAATACGCATTTTATTGCAAAAAATATCTTTTGCTTTACCACATTTTGAAAGCTATAATTTTTCCATATTTGGGTCCACAGTCATGTGAGGTCTTGTTTTTTGCGGGACAAGTTGATGTTTTTAATTGTATCATTTTTGGGCACGTGACATTTTTTGATTGCTTTTTATTCCGATTTTTGTGAGGTAAAATTACCAAAAACCAGCTATTCATGAATTTCTTTTGGGGGAGGCGTTTATACCATTCCGCGTTTGGTAAAATTGATGAAGCAGTTTTACTCTTCAGGTCAGTACGATTACAGCGATACCTCATTTATATTTTTTTATGTTTTGGCGCTTTTATACGATAAAAACTATTTTATAGAAAAATAATTATTTTTGCATCGCTTTATTCTGAGGACTATAACTTTTTATTTTTTCACTTATGATGCTGTACGGCGGCTTGTTTTTTGCGGGACAAGATGACGTTTTTAACGGTTCCATGGTTATTTATATCAGTCTTTTTGATCGCGTGTTATTCCACTTTTTGTTTGGCGGTATGAGAATAAAGCGTTTTTTTGCCTTGTTTTTTTTTTACGGTGTTCACTGAACAGGTTAACTAGTGACATAGTTGTATAGATGGGGTCGTTACGGACGCGGCGATACTAAATATGTGTACTTTTATTGTTTTTTTTATTTAGATAAAGAAATGTATTTATAGGACCAATATATATATATATTACATTTTTAAAAAAATTTTTTTTACACATGTGAATATTTTTTTTTTTTACACTATAACATTTCCCCATGGGGGGCATCATGTTATAGCGTAAGATCGCTGTTCTGACACTTTGTTGTGCACTGTGTCAGATCAGCGATCTGACGTGCACTTCTCCTTGCTTCCCTGCACCTGCTCCGAGCAGGTGCGTGAAGCCACCTCCCTGCAGGACTCGGATGCCGTGGCCATCTTGGATCCAGGCCTGCTGCAGGGAGTAGGAGGTAAGAGACCCTTGCAGCAACACGATTACATCGCGTTGCTCCGGGGGTCTCAGGGAGGCCCGCAGGGAGCCCCCTCCCTGCGTGATGCTTCCCTATACTGCCGGAACACCATGATCATGTTTGATCGCGGTGTGTCGGGGGTTAATGTGCCAGATCTCATAGTGCCAGATCTCAGCTGCGATAGTCAGCTGACACGCGGCCGCGATCGTCCGCTCTCACCCCATGAGCGCAGCCGATTGTGCAGGACGTACTATTCCGTCCTTGAGAATTAGGGCCCACCCCACATGGACGGAATAGTACGTCCAATGTCAGAAAGGGGTTAAAAAGAAATGTTCCTGTTCTGAGATAATCTTATTAATCGGCCTGTGTGCAATGGCTGTGTCTGACCGTGCAGGAACATGATCTGATCATATCACAGCTCCTGGCAAGGGGAGGACGCAAATGAGAATACACATATAACAGTATGGAGATCACAGCTGATTATTCCTGGGAGGCAAAATCAAGTTTATAAACAGGCAGGGAGATATTTTTTCTTTCAGAAACCAACAGCATTGATGCAATGCGGTCCTGTCTGTATTATCTCTGTTGCTTCCTCCCCTGCCCAGGAGCTGTGGTATGATCAGACCATGTTCCTGCATGGTCAGACACAGACATTACACAGCAGGGGCACATTTATAAGATTATCTCAGCACAGGAATATTTTTTTAGTACATCCAATTGTGAAACTTATTTTAATTTCAAGATCTATTGATTAAAGTGTTCTTTTTTCATGGGATAACGCTGTTTAATGTAAGGTTTTTGGCTTCACATTTAAAAAAAAATATAGTAGAACTGGAAATGGTTAAATTAGTGTAATAAAATAGCTTGCCAACAGAGTATCAATGTATTTAGCTACTATAAAAGGTTTCTCTGAAGACCAGAAAAAAGGTGATATTAAGAACTATAAATTACATGCATTCAAGGATTTTTTCAATAATAAAGGGTTACTTACTGTGACAGGAGTGACCTTGTAAGACATGAAAAAATATTTAGAATTGAGAGTCCTCAGTGTTTGTTACCTTTTAATGGCTAACTGAAAAGATGGTAACAAATTGCAAGCTTTAGAGACTACTCAGGTCTCTTCATCAGGCATAGAATAATGCAAAATTTGAAGAATTACATATTTATACACAACAGGGCACAGGAATAATGACATACATAAGACAGGTGACGTGAAGCCAAACTACCAATATGGGAGAGTGATAAACAGTTGTGTCCATAAATATTGGAACAGTTCATAGATATGGAGTGTGAATGTTTTATTGTCCTCTGATTGTGGTCTGGTTCTGTGTTGTGATGCCCCCACAAGGTCTGAGGAGCAAATTCCTTAACTCATGTAAAAATGCATAAATCCATGCAACACATTCATTCCTGCACTATGAAATGCTACTATGTGAATTTAAAGCTTCTTCAGAGAGAAATAGGGCAGGAATTATGGTGTCATGTAACAATCATAAAAGGTTATTTAAGGGTTGATATTGATTCTTAGGATTGATACATTGAATAGGTGGCACTTGAATTCCTGTCCTTTCTGTATGAAAAAGCTTTTTGCATATTTAAATTTGCAGAAGAAAATATCATGGCTTATAAGTCTCCTTATGCTTGGCATTCTCCATATGGAAAAACTTTACGCCTTAGACCACCTGTCAGAAGCTTTTCACCTAGCCAAATCAGATCTCCTGTTTTGAACTGATCAGTGGCAAACACTCCAATGGAGTTTCTGCTTTTGCTTCTAATTCATGTGGCAAAAATGCTGAATATTGACTTTTAGAGTTGCTAATTCCAACACAAGGCACCAGAGTTAAGGTACCTTCACACTGGCCAACTTAACAACGATATCGCTAGCGATCCGTGACGTTGCAGCGTCCTGGCTAGCGATATCGTTGTGTTTGACACGCAGCAGCGATCTGGATCCTGCTGTGACATCGTTGGTCAGAGCAGAAAGTCCAGAACTTTATTTCGTCGCTGGATCTACCGCAGACATCGCTGAATTGGCGTGTGTGACGCCGATTCAGCGATGTCTTCACTGGTAACCAGGGTAAACATCGGGTTACTAAGCACAGGGCTGCGCTAAGTAACCCAATGTTTACCCTGTTTACCAGCGTAAACGTAAAAAAACAAACACTACATACTTACATTTCGGTGTCTGTCTTCTGGCGCTCTGCTTCTTTGCACTGTGTAAGTGCCGTGTAAGCAGAGCACAGCGGGCTTTCCGGCCGGCGCTTACACAGTGCAGAGAAGCAGAGCGCCGGAGGACAGATACTGGAATGTAAGTATGTAGTGTTTTTTTTTTTATGTTTACGCTGGTAACCAGGGTAAACATCGGGTTACTAAGCGCGACCCTGCGCTTAGCAACCTGATGTTTACCCTGGTTACCAGGGGACTTCGCATAGTTGGTCGCTGGAGAGCTGTCTATGTGACAGCTCTCCAGCGACCACACAGCAACGCTGCAGCTATCGGGATCGTTGTCTAGATCGCTGCAACGTCGCTAAATGTGATGGTACCGTTACTGTCCTCTTAAATAAAGAGGTTATTTGCATACTAAAGATAAGAGTATTCTTTACAATTAGTTTATTGACTTTATAAACTGTAAATCTTCCAGATTCTATGAATGTTTTAGAGCTGTCCAACAGAGATATACTATTTAGTAGTGATCATTTGAGATTGCAGAAATCATGTGCTGTATGAGTACATCTGGGGTGACAATAGCAAATGTGGAATTACTGTATGAAAACTTTTGGGTTAATTTTTTTATGAATTTTAACTATGTACTGACATTTTTAGATTTTTCGGCTACTTTGTGGACAGCGCCATGATGATTTTTTTTAATGGCGGAGTACGATGAGGTTACTGTCATGCAGTGATCGTGCATACTACACATCTAGTAATATAACTGCTCTACAGTACATTCTAACATCTTTTTTTTTTTTTTTAAAGTGAAATTTCTGATAATAGAGAAGTCAATAATATGAAACTTCAAAAATGTCTATAAAATAAATTCACCAATTAATTAAGATTATTATGTATTATTTTTTACAAGCATGATTCATTCCAGGGCGGTGCACATTAAAAAATTAAGGTTACATATATGTGATACATGAGGATTTACATACATTTTATACATATATAATATAGGAGTACAGTAAACAAAATAACAATGACTGACTTGCACAGAGGGGGATCCAGTTTTCATGGGCTTACAATCTAATTTAATGAACTGTGACACTGTTGCTTATAAAATTCCATATAGTTAAAGGGTTTATCAGTTTCATCCCAAATAAAAATTGCAATAAAGAGGTGATTGAGTTTTCTACTGGTTTCCAAACTGTGATGTTATCTATCAGGACATAATAAGCAGAGTTACCAACTGGTCAAGGCATATTTATTACTAGAAAGGTGACTTATTTTACTTATATCTTATATCTTACTTATACCTATCTTACTTTTACTTATATCTTCCTGTTGTGCCAATCTGTAGTATTCCAGCTTGTACTTATTGCAATATAATATAATACCTAGTTTTGATTAGCTGTTTTACTTTTCTCTGGCTGCCTATATAGCACCAATATATTCTGTGGTGCAGACATTTGTCACCATTCATATCAGAGCTCACGTGACATTTTTTCCAATTATTCTTTTTTACTTCTATTATTTTATTAGTAGATGTGAATATACTGTATATATATATATATATATATATATATATATATATATATATATACAGTGGGGCAAAAAAGTATTTAGTCAGTCAGCAATAGTGCAAGTTCCACCACTTAAAAAGATGAGAGGCGTCTGTAATTTACATCATAGGTAGACCTCAACTATGGGAGACAAACTGAGAAAAAAAAAAATCCAGAAAATCACATTGTCTGTTTTTTTAACATTTTATTTGCATATTATGGTGGAAAATAAGTATTTGGTCAGAAACAAACAATCAAGGTTTCTGGCTCTCACAGACCTGTAACTTCTTCTTTAAGAGTCTCCTCATTCCTCCACTCATTACCTGTAGTAATGGCACCTGTTTAAACTTGTTATCAGTATAAAAAGACACCTGTGCACACCCTCAAACAGTCTGACTCCAAACTCCACTATGGTGAAGACCAAAGAGCTGTCAAAGGACACCAGAAACAAAATTGTAGCCCTGCACCAGGCTGGGAAGACTGAATCTGCAATAGCCAACCAGCTTGGAGTGAAGAAATCAACAGTGGGAGCAATAATTAGAAAATGGAAGACATACAAGACCACTGATAATCTCCCTCGATCTGGGGCTCCACGCAAAATCCCACCCCGTGGGGTCAGAATGATCACAAGAACGGTGAGCAAAAATCCCAGAACCACACGGGGGGACCTAGTGAATGAACTGCAGAGAGCTGGGACCAATGTAACAAGGCCTACCATAAGTAACACACTACGCCACCATGGACTCAGATCCTGCAGTGCCAGACGTGTCCCACTGCTTAAGCCAGTACATGTCCGGGCCCGTCTGAAGTTTGCTAGAGAGCATTTGGATCATCCAGAGGAGTTTTGGGAGAATGTCCTATGGTCTGATGAAACCAAACTGGAACTGTTTGGTAGAAACACAACTTGTCGTGTTTGGAGGAAAAAGAATACTGAGTTGCATCCATCAAACACCATACCTACTGAAAAGCATGGTGGTGGAAACATCATGCTTTGGGGCTGTTTCTCTGCAAAGGGGCCAGGACGACTGATCCGGGTACATGAAAGAATGAATGGGGCCATGCATCGTGAGATTTTGAGTGCAAACCTCCTTCCATCAGCAAGGGCATTGAAGATGAAACGTGGCTGGGTCTTTTAACATGACAATGATCCAAAGCACACCGCCAGGGCAACGAAGGAGTGGCTTCGTAAGAAGCATTTCAAGGTCCTGGAGTGGCCTAGCCAGTCTCCAGATCTCAACCCTATAGAAAACCTTTGGAGGGAGTTGAAAGTCCGTGTTGCCAAGCGAAAAGCCAAAAACATCACTGCTCTAGAGGAGATCTGCATGGAGGAATGGGCCAACATACCAACAACAGTGTGTGGCAACCTTGTGAAGACTTACAGAAATCGTTTGACCTCTTTCATTGCCAACAAAGGATATATAACAAAATATTGAGATGAAATTTTGTTTCTGACCAAATACTTATTTTCCACCATAATATGCAAATAAAATGTTAAAAAAACAGACAATGTGATTTTCTGGATTTTTTTTTCTCAGTTTGTCTCCCATAGTTGAGGTCTACCTATGATGTAAATTACAGACGCCTCTCATCTTTTTAAGTGGTGGAACTTGCACTATTGCTGACTGACTAAATACTTTTTTGCCCCACTGTATATATATATATTTAAATATATAAATATACATTTAAAGATTTTTCTGTATTTTCATGACTATGAAAATTGTACATTCACACTGAAGGCATCAAAACTACGAATTAACACATGTGGAATTGAATACTTGGCATTCTCTTGATGAGCTTCAAGAGGTAGTCACCGGGAATGGTCTTCCAATAATCTTGAAGGAGCTCCCAGAGATGCTTAGCACTTGTTGGCCCTTTTGCCTTCACTCTGCAATCCAGCTCACCCCAAACCATCTCGATTGGGTTCAGGTCTGGTGACTGTGGAGGCCAGGTCATCTGGTGTAGCACCCTATCACTCTCCTTCTTGGTCAAATAGCCCTTACACAGCCTGGAGGTATGTTTGGGGTCAATGTCCTGTTGAAAAATAAATGATGGTCCAACTAAACGCAAACCGGATGGAATAGCATGCCCCTGCAAGATGCTGTGGTAGCCATGCTGGTTCATTATGCCCTCAATTTTGAATAAATCCCCAACAGTGTCATCAGCAAAGCACCCCCACACCATCACACCTCCTCCTCCATGCTTCATGGTGGGAACCAGGCATGTAGAGTCCATCCGTTCACCTTTTCTGCGTCACACAAAGACAAGGGGGTTGGAACCAAAGATCTCAAATTTGGACTTATCAGATAGAAGCACAGATTTCCACTGGTCTAATGTCCATTCCTTGTGTTCTTTAGCCCAAACAAGTCTCTTCTGCTTGTGGCCTGTCCTTAGCAGTGGTTTCCTAGCAGCTATTCTACCATGAAGGCCTGCTGCACAAAGTCTCCTCTTAACAGTTGTTGTAGAGATGTGTCTGCTGCTAGAACTCTGTGTGGCATTGACCTGGTCTCTAATCTAAGCTGCTGTTAACCTGCGATTTCTGAGGCTGGTGACTCAGATAAAATTATCCTCAGAAGCAGAAGTGACTCTTGGTCTTCCTTTCCAGGGGCGGTCCTCATGTGAGCCAGTTTCTTTGCAGTGCTTGATGGTTTTTGCCACTGCACTTGGGGACACTTTCAAAGTTTTCACAATTTTTCAAACTGACTGACCTTCGTTTCTTAAAGTAATGATGGCCACTCATTTTTCTTTACTTAGCTGTTTTTTTCTTGCCATAATACACATTCTAACAGTCTATTCAGTAGGACTATCAGCTGTGTATCCACCAGACTTCTGCACAACACAACTGATGGTCCCAACCCCATTTATAAGGCAAGAAATCCCACTTATTAAACCTGACAGGGCACACCTGTGAAGTGAAATCCATTCCCGGTGACTACCTCTTGAAGCTCATCAAGAGAATGCCAAGAGTGTGCAAAGCAGTCATCAAAGCAAAAGGTGGCTACTTTGAAGAACCTAGAATATAAGATATAATTTCAGTTGTTTCACACTTTTTTGTTAAGTATATAATTACACATGTATTAATTTATAGTTTTGATGCCTTCAGTGTGATTGTACAATTTTCATAGTCATGAAAATACAGAAAAATCTTTAAATGAGAAGGTGTGTCCAAACTTTTGGTCTGTACTGTATATATATATATTTTTTTTTTGGGGGGAGGGGGCACAATTCTTACATGACACCAAGAAGAGCCCAACAAGCATGAAGACTAGAGATGAATGGATTGTTTGAAATTCAAACTCGAGAGGTTCAGTAAAATTTCCAAATATTTGATTCAAATCCTAAGATAAAAACTTAGTGAACAAATAACCTGCAGTAAATAAAGAGCAACCGTGCATGAAAATAATCAAAGGTACTTGGTAAATATAATTTTGATAAAAAATAATTAAAAACCATACCACCACTACCAGGTGACCCTATTTGAGACGGTCCTAACCTCTAGTATTAAAAGTTTACATTATGTCATATTTACATTTACTTCATTTGATAATATGGTAAGGTTTTAATATTAGAGAAAGCACAAAAACCGAGCTTGGTTTAAGTTGGTTTGCATGCAGCACACAAACACATGTTCACTTTGGTCATATAGCATACAAAACCTAAAAGAAACAAAATAAACATGAACAATACTCTAAGTAAATAAGTGGAAAACAAGAGCGCATTTAAACAACACAAGGTTCTTAGTAATACTGTTTTTGCTCAAAAATAACATAAAAGCCATCCCACCGTCAACAAGGTGACCCTGACCAATCCTACGCTGTCTAATATTAAAAACCTTACCATGTATCAAAGTTGACCTCAGTGTGTGAATAAGGTCAGACAAAAGGACCGGTTTCTGAACTGTAGACACCAGCCTATGGAAAGCTTTTAAATGTAATTTCCTGCTCAAGGGAGGGAGGCCACATCCCGACTTGCACAGAATGCAAAAATACAAAAATAAACAATAATTGAGCTTGGTTTAAGTTGGTACACATGCAGCACATAAATGCATGTTCACATTGGCCATAAACCATACAAAACCACAAGAAGCCTGCTGTAGATAAATAAGTGCTTTCTACTTATTTACTAACAGCAGAGTTTATGTTTTAGTACTAGAGGTTAGGACCTTCCCAAATAGGGTTACCTTGATGTGGTGGGATGGTTTTTACATTTTTACTATCAAAATTATTTTAACTAAGTACCCTAAGTTATTTTCATGCACTATTGGTATTTATTTCTTTAGTGCTGCAGGGTATTTGCTCATTTTGTTTTTATCTTTGGTTTTGTCTTTTTAGTGGCCAGTATGAACATGAGCATACATGTTGCATGCATACCAACTTATATTGCAGTTCATTTCTTCAGATTTTTTTTCAATTATTTGATTCACAACAAATTTGTTCTTGATGGATCTCTAGTAGTGATGAGCGAGTATGCTCATTGCTCGGGTTTTCCCAAGCACGCTCTGGTGATCTCCGAGTATTTGTTAGTGCTTGGAGATTTAGATTTTGTTGATGCAGCTGCATGATTTACAGCTGCTAGCCAGCCTGAGGGGTTGCCTGGTTGCTAGGGAATCCCCATATATAATCAAGCTGTCTAACAGTCGCAAATAATGCAGCTACGGAGACAGAAACTAAATCTCTGAACACTCACAAATACTCGGAGACCACCTGAGTGTGCTCGGGAAAACCCGAGCAATGAGTATACTCACTCATCACTAATCTCTAGTATTATAATTTGTACGATATAAAGAAAACGGAGAGATAGAGAAATAGAATTGCACAGGCTCTTCTGCTACTTCTTTAGCTCTCTCTCCCTATTAGTTGAAACATTGTATTGTACTCTCTTCATATTGCAGTTGTTCTTCATTTGACTGACTGAAGTTTCTTAAAATATTTACTCTCACTTCTATTCTTTTCAGAATCAGATAAGTAAAAAAAAGCTGTTTATTTGACAGGTAATATTCTATTAAAAAAATAGCTACAGCAAAATAAACAAAAGCGACAATATCAATATTTATCCACATTATCAAGAGAAAATATATTAGAATATTGTAAAATTTAAATTTGCATTTTCTGTAGCATTGTCTATGAACGGCATAGGATCTATGTGTCGCACAGTGGCGTCTTGCACATTGCCTTACTTAGCTGAATATGTATATTAATTAGAAACTGGGGAAATGTTTCCTAAGAAATGTACCGTTTTCCTTTACACTTGACTGACTCTTTCTCGCCATATTCTATCAAACCTCATCAATTATTTTTTTTTTTAGCAGTCTAAACAACAAGCAGTGTTTACCCAACATTTCTTACCGGTTACTCGGCTCGATCTTACAGCTCATTAAAAGCCTCTCCATTTATCTGTGCTATGTTACAGTCCTTAACTTTGGCACCATACAAAACAAGAAAGCCAATTTTACTTTTCCCTGTGGTGTTAATTGGTAGCACATGCTGCCTGCTTCTTCATTAATTATGTCAATGTGTATGAAAGTTCCATATTCATGGTGGAGAATTAACAAGGTTTCAAAATGGGACTGACAAAAAGCCAGCATCCTTCTTACTTAAGACACAACTAATGAAAGTGTCTTACAATAGCAATACTGTAATTATTCCATGGTGGCTCGGTCCTTATGTTATTTGGAAATCATTGTCACCTTTATTGCTATCATCTTAATGTAAATACAATATGCAATTGAATATTCTATAGAGTGAGACATCAAGTCACTCATCTACTTTTTTTTGCTAAGCACACAGGAGAAGCTCATGCCCCCACATAGAGAAGATCTGAACAGCTGATATCCGCAGAGTTCACTGATCTTTTCATTGCTAGAACAGTTTACATTTCCTTTATATAATGCAGGGAAATACTTATGCCACCATTCAGCTCTCACTTTTTAAATTACTAGTATATTGCATATCAACTACACACGAAGAGCAAAATCTGGTAAAACAGTGACACCTAGCTTTTTTACTCTGCCAACTTTCAATTGAAACAAGCATGAAATATATGAAACGGCACTCTCTGTATAGAGCTACATTATTCCTAAAAATCTCCTCTGGACTTTTTTTTGAGTTTCGCTGTGTTACAGTATGAAACCATGACAAATATATACACAAGAAGGTTGCACTCTATCGCGCTAAAGTCAATGTGAGTTATATGAAATATGAATAGCAATATGGCTTTAGAATATTAGGAAAAAATAAATGAGATGCCTTGCACAAAGTTTGGCCAAATAATGTTTGCCCATCAACCAACGTCAAGGTGGTCTCAAGCAAGTGATGAGTCCCTATCCAGCGTGAATACCTCTCTTAAGCTGATGTCTGAATCCCTGGGTGAAAGTGGACACCTCTCTCAGCAATGCCTGCATTTATGGGTAGATAGGAACCTGCAGCAATTAAAATCACCACATGGTGAAGGACAGAGTGCTCGGTCAGTAAGCAGAGACAATGAAAACTTACTGGCACATCCAAACTAGTCTGAATAGGTGCATACCAGGAGCAACTACCTCCATATACAATATACAAAAAAAGTTGCACTCAATCGTGCTAAAGCATGTCAATGTGAGATAAATTAAATAGCAATAGCACTACGGCTTTAGAATGTTAGGAAAAATAGATGTATATTGTTTGGAGGGGGGTCTTTATGTGGTGCTCGTACATAGCCTAGAGCTACTACTGCGGAGGCGGAGGAAGAATTTTTTTTTCTTCTCCAGTAAGATGGCGTCGCCTGTGCGCAGTGGCAGCTATTGGATCACAGCTATATACACCGATAGCTGCTACAGGACAGGCGCGGTGGGTGCCATTTTCAAATTGATCTTTTTTTTTGTATCTGAATAACATGAAGAACAGGTATTATTGGCACATGAAACATAAAATTATGCGGCAGAGCAGGTGCCACGGCTGGCACCTGCCTGCTGATGGTGTATTTTTTTTTTAGTATGTACAGATATTTATTATGCAAATTAGGGGGGCGTGACCTGTCAGCAGTCTTTATAATGAATACTTAATCAGAGCACCACATGAAGACCCCCACAGGCCACCCCGGAGCACGAGCATATCATTAACTAAAAACTGAAAATAAAGATTAAAGAACAACCACAAAATGGATTTCATTAACCAAGGTATCATTGTAATGAGTATAACGGTACTGACATGACACTATACTGTATGTAGGTTACTGTGCACAATTCTGCTGCAAGGTTCCCTTTCAGTGCTGTTTACCTTGTATTTGGAGTAAAAACTACTGATTAATTAGATTCTTTCAGCAATGGATGAGATCATAAGACAGAAAGAAA
This sequence comes from Ranitomeya imitator, assembly GCF_032444005.1. NCBI lineage: Eukaryota > Metazoa > Chordata > Amphibia > Anura > Dendrobatidae > Ranitomeya > Ranitomeya imitator. The sequence continues at coordinate 160,451,802 of NC_091288.1, read as the reverse complement.
AATCATTTAGTTTTCATCACTAAAAATGAAGACTATATTATCATTTATAGTTCATCCATATGTCTGTTTTTGATATCTTCTTGCCATCCATATGACATCCATTGTTTAACATCTGTTTTTATCCTGTTCATAACATATGGCACAAACTTACATTTTAATGTATGTTATTTACCTGCCTTTATTGTGAGATTGCATGCCGAGCCCACATCTTTTGCTACACATGATGGCTGATCGAATCGTCCATTATGTGCCTCTAACAGATCCACCAGCTGCTGTTAACCTCTAAAATTTCGCTGTCAGACTCTGTGTTCAATACTTTTTTTCTGTGCAATTTCTCATTATTACACATAATGTAAGGAAATCTACCGTTTGATTTCTTTGCCTGTGTGGACTGGATGGGTTGGTACAGACATCTGCTGAGAATTTCATGCCAATAGCACCTGTTGAAATATATTTAATTAGAATGTTGGCATAAAAATTTCATCTTTTAGATTTTAAAAATTAAAACCCCTACATGGTTAGTACCTAGTAGCACCCCAGTTTGCAAGTATCACAGCTTGTAAATGATTTTTGCAGCCAGTCAAGAATCTTTCAATTCTTATTTGAGGGATTTTCTTCCATTCTTCCTTGGAAAATTCTTCCAGTTCTGTGAGATTACTAGGTTGTCTTGTATGCACTGCTCCCTTGAGGTCTAGTCACTAATTTTCAATGATGTTCAAACCAGGGGACTGTGAGGGACATTGTAAAACCTTCAGCTTGCACCTTTTGAGGTAGTCCATTGTGGACTTTGATGTGGGTTTAGACCAAAATATCATCCAAATATACAATCATGAATCTATCCAGGTAGTCTCGGAAGATGTCATGCATAAAGGACTGAAACACAGATGGAGCATTAGAAAGCCCAAATGGCATAACCAGGTACTCAAAATGGCCCTCGGGCGTATTAAATGCTGTTTTCCATTCATCGCCCTGTTTAATTCGCACAAGATTATACGCCCCTCGAAGATCTATCTTGGTGAACCAACTAGCCCCCTTAATCCGAGCAAACAAATCAGACAGCAGCGGCAAAGGGTACTGAAATTTGACTGTGATCTTATTAAGAAGGCGGTAATTAATACAAGGTCTCAAAGAGCCATCCTTCTTGGCCACAAAAAAGAACCCTGCTCCCAACGGTGATGACGACGGGCGAATATGACCTTTCTCCAAGGATTCCTTTATATAACTCCGCATAGCGGCGTGCTCTGGCACAGATAAATTAAACAGTCGGCCCTTAGGAAACTTACTACCAGGAATCAAATTAATATCACAATCACAATCCCTATGAGGAGGTAAGGCACCGGATTTGGGCTCTTCAAATACATCCCGGTAATCTGACAAAAACTCAGGGACTTCAGAAGGAGTGGAAGGCGAAATTGACAGCAATGGAACATCACCATGTACCCCCTGACAACCCCAGCTTGACACAGACATAGATTTCCAATCCAATACTGGATTATGGACCTGTAGCCATGGCAACCCCAAAACGACCACATCATGCAGATTATGCAACACCAGAAAGCGGATATCCTCCTGATGTGCAGGAGCCATGCACATGGTCAATTGAGTCCAGTATTGAGGCTTATTCTTGGCCAAAGGCGTAGCATCAATTCCTCTCAATGGAGTAGGATACTGCAAGGGCTCCAAGAAAAAACCACAGCGCCTGGCAAACTTCAAGTCCATCAAATTCAGGGCAGCGCCTGAATCCACAAATGCCATAACAGAATAGGACGACAGAGAGCAAATCAGAGTAACGGAAAATAGAAATTTAGACTGTACCGTACCAATGGTGGCAGACCTAGCGAACCGCTTAGTGCGCTTAGGACAATCGGAGATAGCATGAGTGGAATCACCAGAGTAAAAACACAGCCCATTCCGACGTCTGTGTTCTTGCCGTTCAGCTCTGGTCAAAGTCCTATCACATTGCATAGGCTCAGGCCTATGCTCAGAGAATACCGCCAAATGGTGCACAGCTTTGCGCTCACGCAAGCGCCGATCGATCTGAATGGCCAAGGACATAGACTCATTCAGACCAGCAGGCGTGGGAAATCCCACCATGACATCCTTAAGGGTTTCAGAAAGACCCTTTCTGAAAATTGCCGCCAGGACACACTCATTCCACTGAGTAAGCACAGACCACTTTCTAAACTTCTGACAGTACACCTCCGCTTCATCCTGACCCTGACACAAAGCCAGCAAGATTTTGTCTGCCTGATCCACTGAATTTGGTTCATCATAAAGCAATCCAAGTGCCAGAAAAAACGCATTAACATCACGCAATGCAGGATCTCCTGGCGCAAGGGAAAATGCCCAGTCTTGAGGGTCACCACGCAACAAAGAAATAATGATTTTTACTTGTTGAACGGGGTCACCAGAGGAGCGGGGTTTCAAAGCGAGAAACAGTTTACAATTATTTTTGAAAATCAGGAATTTAGATCTATCCCCAGAAAACAAATCAGGAATAGGAATTCTAGGCTCTAACATCGGATTCTGAACCACAAAATCTTGAATGTTTTGTACCCTTGCCGTGAGATGATCAACACAAGAGGACAGACCCTGAATGTCCATATCTACACCTGTGTTCTGAACCACCCAGAGGTTAAGGGGAAAAGAAAGACAAAAAACACTGCAGAGAAAAAAAAATGGTCTCAGAACTTCTCTTATCCCTCTATTGAGATGCATTAATACTTTGGGCCAGCTGTACTGTTATGACCTGGTGGTAAGGACAATAATGGACCTGGTGGTTAACCCTTGTCAGGCTGCATAATTTTACAACCTTAACAGGCTGCATAGGTACAATTGTACCTTCACATATACCTCCACTGTGGGAAGACTTTACTTGGTTTCAGAAACTAAAGTTCATTCAGCTACAAATGTTATGCTGATATCTATTGTTCAGTGTTGTTACTGGTCACTTATGTTGCTGTCAATTAAGTTAATTCAAACTGGGAGTGGCTTCTACAGCTGTACTGTTATGGACCTGGTGGTTAAGAGCACCCGGAACGACCTGATGGTTAAACTCACACAGGACAAGCTCTGGGAAGTGGGAACTCTGCTGACCGCAACCCCTAATCCTATCACACAACTAGAAATAGCCGTGGAGCGTACCTAACATGACCTAGACGCCTCTTCACAGCCTAAGAGCTAACTAGCCCTAAAGATAGAAAATAAAGCCTAATTTGCCTCAGAGAAATTCCCCAAAGGAAAAGCCAGCCCCCCACATATATTGACTGTGAGTTAAGATGAAAGTCACAAACACAGAGATGAAACAGGTTTCAGCAAAGGGAGGCCAGACTTACTAAACAGACTGAGGATAGAAAAGGTATCTTTGCGGTCAGCACAAAAAACTACAAAAAAACCACGCAGATTGTGCAAAAAGACCTCCGCACCGACTCACGGTGCGGAGGTGCCACTCTGCATCCCAGAGCTTCCAGCTAGCAAGACAAAATAATGATAGCCAACTGGACAAGGAAACAATGAACAAATAATTAACTAGCAGGGACTTAGCTTCTGCTAGAGTAGACAGGTCACCAGAAAGATCCAAGAGCGAACTGAACCAGTACAAGAACATTGACAGCTGGCATGGAGTAACGATCTGAGTGGAGTTAAATAGAACAGCCAGCCAAAGAATAATCTACGTCACCTGTGGAAGGAACCTCAGAAGCAGCAGCTCCACTCACAGCCACCAGAGGGAGTCCATGGGCAGAACTCGCCGAAGTACCATTCATGACCACAGGAGGGAGTTTGAAAACAGAATTCACAACAGATCATTATTCATTTGTAGAAGCCATCCTCTTTTCATCTTTTATACAGATGGTGTTATGTTTGCATCAAGATGTTGTTGAAATTTTATTGAATCCATTCTTCCCTCTAGCAATGAAATGTTCTGTTAGGTGTCGAGTTTCCTCCGCTGCACAGGGGGAATCTCGAACCATGTCCACTGCAGTCTCCCATTCTCCTCCAGCCGCAGTGGAAACTGCTCAGCAGAAACGTTGATCAAAGCATCTGGCTCAAGCTGATACTGAGTGCTAGGGTACTGCTAGCTTTCCAAGCTCTGTCTTTGTAGCCAGCACGATTCAGTGGTGAGCAGGCGTTTCAGGTACTAAGTCCTGCTTTTCCCACACTGAGCATGCCCACGGGGCGACCTCCCATTGGAGGTTAGGGGTCACATGCTCAGGTGCTGTTGCGGCTCCTATGGACCATCAGGAAGGTCCTGGAGCGCTACTGCTATAAAAGGTTTGCATGGCTGCTCTGCCATGCGCTAATGTAAACCTGGACAATGTGTGTGTGTAGATGAATTACTGTCGATGGATGAAATCTCCTTAATCATTCCCATTCCTCGTGTTGTTGACTGCTCACGAATGGTGGAAGGTATCTAGCGCCCAACAGTGCTATCTGCACACTAAGCACACGTTGCAGTGCCCATCTCTACGGCACCGTGTGCCATCAGTGCACTCTCCTGACAACCGTCAGTATAGGGGGAATTCCCGCTTGGTCTGTGCATCTGACTCGGGGCATCCTCAGGCACGGGCTCAAAAGCCACCAAGGGTCAGAGTCAGTTCAATCACCAGATTAGTGGGGGTGATTCTTAGGGATCCCACTAGTGTCTTGCAACTGCACCTTGTGACTGCTAGCAAGAGGCAGCATATTGTGCGACTCTGTGAAGCAACAGAGCTCGCTACAATTTCACATGGGGTGAAGTCTAACCCACGTGTGAGCTAAGTGTACATCCGCCATTTCACAGCAGCCGGCAACATCTCTGCACGGTGGACCCCGGGCTGCGAATGTACCTCGTATCAATCTCTATTATTTTGTGCGTTCCGCTAGCCCTAACATGTTTCTTCTGCCATTGGCTTTAACATAAACTCAAAGCTTGATTGATCCACCGCCAGACTTAATAGTTGGTGAGGTTTTTTTCCTGAAATTCTGTGCCCTTTTTACTCCACACAACTTTGATCATTGTTGTCAAAAACTTCTATTTTAACCTCATCCGTCCACAGAACTTGCTTCCAAAATGCATCAGGCTTGTTTAGATGTTCTTTTGCATACTTCCAAGTCCTAATTTTGTGGAAAGGACACAGGAGAGGTTTTCCTATGATGACTTTTCCATGAAGGCCACATTTTTGCATGTGTTTTGAACAGTAGCACAATGTACAGTACCACAACTTCTCAACCACACTGATCAATGTCCCCTATACAGTCTTTGACATGTTTTCTTACAGCTGCTGTATGTTGAAACCCCAACATTTTCATGTTAGGTCAGGACTTTAAGCTTCAACTAGGACTGGGATTTGAATGTGCAGGGATGTCTCAGACCAAGTCTCGACTGAAGTCACGGCCTTGAGTTCCCGTCACAGAGTTAGTGGTGGCTGGAAGTCCCAAACTACTGTGAGAGACTCTTGATATTAGAACAACATAGCAATACAAGAGTCGACGATGACCAGACATACTGAGTTTTTCTTAACCTTTTTTTCTGGCCCTCTATGGTTCCGAAGCATGGTAGATTGTCAGCTGCCATCTTACTAAATTCAGCATTATAGAATTTAAAAAAATCTGCATTCTGAATAATATTGATCTTTGTAAAATTTGAGTAGAATTCAACTCTATTTTAAAGAATTTGTCCAATGCCAATAGCTTGTGTGATAAAGCAGCAATGAAGAATGGTTGCCATCTTTTTACCCATAGCTACATACAGTATGTGGAGGTGACCTTGTCATTAATAAAACTGTGTATTTATTAAGGAGTTTGAAAGGGGAAACATGCAGTCCTCTGAATTTGGAGATTAACCCCTTCATGAAGGGCCCATTTTAATTTTTTTAGTTTCTGTTTTTTTCTGCCCACATAGACATACAGTATAAGATTTTTTTTTTTTGCGGGATGAGTTTTACTTTTGAATGAAATCATTCATTTTACCACAAAGTGTACTTAACAACTGGAATTCCAAGTTCGGTGAAATTGTGAAAAAAACACAACACTGATATTGTTTCTTGGAAATTGTTTTACAGTGTACATTTTGTGGCAACAATGACCTGATTTTCTCTTCATCAATATGATTATCGTGATACCAAATATGTCCAGTTTTTTGTTTTTTTTTATTGGCAGAAAAAAAAAATGTGACGTTTGCGAAAACAATTTTTGGATTTGTGTGGCCATTTTCAGAGACCCATAACATTTTTATTTTTTGTATGTTGGAGCTGCATGATGGCTTATTTTTTGCGGGGGTGATAATTCATTTTTATTAGTACAATTTTGGAATACATATAACTTTTTGATCACTTGTTATAGCATTTATTGTGGAATTGTGCCGACCCCCCCAAAATCTGAAAGTGGCGATGCCACATGTGTATATTTTTTAATTTTTTCAATATCTTTATTTTCAATGCTGGGCAGAGGGGAAAATTTTATTTTTATTTATTTTTTCATATTTTTTTAAACTTTTTGTCACTCTTCTTGTTAGCCCCTTTAAGCTTGAGATGCGATTTTCCGATCGCTTGTGCTATATGCAGCGATGCAACAGGCAGAGTTTTATAGGAGTTCCAAAAATGACAAGCACAAGGGTCATCAGCTGACCACCGGCCATCATGACTACCTATTGACAACCCGTGATCATGTCATGGGCACACAGATGGGAGGAGATAAGAAGTGCTGGTACTTCAGTGAGTGTTAAATGCCTCGGTCATAGATTGACAGTGGCATTTAGCAGGTTAACAATTGCGGGCAAAACTCCTCTCCACATACAATTCTTAGCAGCAGATCTTGACAGTAGTACACAGCCATCGCCTGCTGAGTATGTGGCAGGCTTGCTGCGTGAGCCTGTTTCATAGACCGGGGTCACACTAGCTTTGAATAAGGACGAGTGCTATGTGAAAAAATATCCCATAGCACTCGGACCATTGATAATCTATGGGGTGGCTCCCATCACCGTTTTTTTCTCAGACGTAGTCTCCTTGTGAGAGAAATCACAGCACGCAGGCATATATATATTGGCTGAGTCTTGCCAATGCAAGTCTATGGGTGCGAGAAAAAAAAATCTGACACCACACAGACCATCAGTGTAGCTTGCGAAAAAATATGCAAGCATTTTCCAGGTGACAGAAAATTGCCTCATTCATTATCAGGAAGCTTTAGCATGCAAATTTCCCTGGTAACCTCTTCAAAAAGCCTGGAGCATGCCTCCACGGAGACCAGCATCATGGCCAGGCAAAATAAATGCGGAGATGTTGATAGTTCTGGTACAGGAGAGGCCATAAATATGGGATCAATGTGAGGCACATTTTACGGACCGCCCTTGAAAGGATGCAGCTTGAAGGCAAATATGCAGCCAGATGTTCCACAATTATGAGGAAAGTCCACGTGAGGTGCAGCAGAAAATTAGTAAGTACAATAAAAAAAGCCTAAAAAATTAAGTAATAATGAAGCAATAACTTCATCATATGTGATGTTGTTTGTAATATCCTGCCTGTTTCACACTTTACACTGGTCAAGTAGCATTCTACCTTACACTGTAACCTACTGTACATTTCGCAATGCAAACACTGTGATAAAAATTAAAAACATTTATTATGCTACTTTGCAGTGTCTGATGTCACTAGAAGGTGGCGCAGCTGCCGTGATCAGTAAAGCCATGAGCACCAGCAGTGTTTCAGAAGTGGTGCAGAGGGCACTAAAAATATTAATATTTTTTCCTAATTTAGCTTTGCGCTAAAAAGCAGAACTGACTCCAACCTTACTGAAAAGGAAACAGCATCTGACTCCGAGGTCAACTTGGACCTTCTTGTTAAAGCTAAAGAAGTGGCTGGACCTCATCAACAGGGAGCAGCATCAGCAAACCAACCACCACCACCAGCACGGCCTTCTGTAGGACAGGAGACCAATCAAGAAGATGAGGAACGTGGACATAGTAGTCCTACACAACCCCTGGATACTTCCCCCCAGGCTGCAGCCATCCCACGCCGTGGTCGGCAACGGAGGGTGCTTCCCATTACCAAGTTAACACTGGGGTTTTAAACTAACTATCACGCACTGTGAATGATGACGGTGAGGAGGCATTTTCCCGGAGTCTTGCATGTTATCTGTGCACAATTCCCCGTGAGATGAGGCTGCGAGCCAGAGGTGCTATGCAAATTTTGATAGATGCATGCACCAAACCTAATAATCCTGCTCCGGTGTTTTTGTACCTAGAAAGATGGCAGATGTCCAGCGAAAACCACCTACAAATGCCTCGAATCCAGGATGAGCAGCCAATAGCAGTCACAGACCAACCTCCCACAAGGATGCCATCCCCAAAGCCACATCAAGCCCCATAGCAACACCGCCCACACATTTGAATGTTCCTAATCCAGCTGCACCTGCCCAATATGGCCACTTGAACATACCCACTGTAGGAGAGTGGTCACAACATGGGTATGCTAGACATGGCCATTCTGAGGGGTATACACAAATGGCCCACGCCAATCCACATGATTATGTAAAGTGCCCAGTACCATTTTCCAAAACAAAGCCCTTTCTTGGTCCATAATCCAGCCTCATCCAACACTCAGTGTCACAATCTGGTTGTGCAGCAAACTAGCCAAGCCACTCATGCTGTCCTCCCACCATCACCTCCACCTACATACCATAATTTGTAAAACAAAGTCTCATCATGACTAAACTGTTTTTTTTTAAAGTTGTTGTTGGCCCTTTAATAGTGGCCAAATATGCCATATTATTTCAATTTTTTTGTGTGAAACAAAACTGTTTTGAGTAAAAAAAAGTTAATTTAATGTGTGTGGTGTTAGGGTTGGCGGAATGCACCGAGTATATATATGAATTTAAATAGGTGCGTTCGCAACCTGCGGTCCATCATGCAGGAGGTCCTCCAGTGTTTCGGGAATCTCCCTGGTGGCCAATGCGTCCTTTACATGGTCAGCCAGTCCCTTCCAGTACATAGGAATAAGGACTTCATCCGGCCACTCCAGCTCTGATGACAAAGTCCGGAAGTGGACGGCAAATTGGCTGACCATGGACGAACCCTGTGTTAATGCCAGCAGTTCAAGCGCTGTATCGTGGGTAACACGAGGTCCCAAAAAGACCTGTCTTAGAGAGTCCAGGAAGCAAGGAGCACTCTGTACCACAGGATCAACAAGCTCCCACAGCAGCATTTCCCACTCCAACACCCTGCCCGAAAGAAGGGATATGAAAAATCCCACTTTAGCCCGTTCTGTAGGAAAATGTGCAGCCAGAAGCTCTAGATGTATGGTGCACTGGTTCACGAATCCCCGACAGAGCTTACTGTCACCAGCAAACTTGTCTGGAAGTGGGAAACGGGATAAGGTCAGAGCAGGGGTGGCACAGGACAAACTGGCTGCAGCTACGCTGGCAGCCTGTACAGCAACTGCGGTGACATCCACAGCCGAGTTTGTGCGCTCAAGAGCCACCAACCTACCCTCCAGCTGCTGGATGTACCGCTGTAGACGCTGATCGTCCGCCATTTACTAGCCAGACCCTGGGCTAGTATTATGTTAGGGTTGGCGGAGCGCACCGAGTATATATGTGTTATAATAGGTGAGATCGCAACCTGGGGTCCACCGTGCAGGAGAGAACCTGCTGCTAGCAATTGGCGGAACTATATGGCGGTATAAGCAAACTCTGTTACTTTACAGAATCGCTAAGATAGGAAAACGCTGTGCCCTGTTAACCTCACAGGGGATCACAGCTGCCTAACAGAGCAGAAAGCAAACAGTGGTCATGCAGTCAGCATAGCACACGAACAACTCCTCTCCTGTAGAGCTGGAATTCTAGTGGCTATACGCCAGCCCTGAATTCACACACACAAAACTCCTCACCGGAGGTGCCAGTATTCTAGGGTCTTATTTCAGCCAACCCTGACCACATGCAGACATGACTACAAAGTAGCAAAGCTCATGACATACGCATACTAGCGCATGGCCGTGCGGCCATACAAACCTTTTATAGCTGCAGCAAACAAGGACCTTCCTGGTGGTCCAATGGGAGCTGCTACAGGACCTGAGCTGTTGTGAGTTCTGTTTTTGGGCTCCCTCTGGTGGTTACTGATGGTACTGGGTGACTTGTGTTCTCTGCGGTCTCTGGTGTCCACCTGTTCCATCAGGTTATGGGAGTTTCCTATTTAACCTGGCTTTTTTGTCATTTCCTCGCCGGCTATCAATGTAATCAGCGTGTCTTTTTACCTCTGCTCCCTGCGTCTGTTATCTTCAGGACAAGCTAAGTTTTGATTTTCCTGTTCCACGTTTTGCTTTATTTTTGTCTTAGTCCAGCTTGCAGATATGTGATTCTTTGCTGCTGGTTGCTCTAGTGGGCTGAAATTACTCCTCATGTTCCATGAGTTGGCACATGAGTTCAAGTAATTTCAGGATGGTTTTTTGAAGGGTTTTTCGCTGACCGCGCAGTTCACTTTTGTATCCTCTGCTATCTAGCTTTAGCGGGCCTCATTTTTGCTGATTCTATTTTCATAACTACGTATGTGCTTTCCTCTCATTTCACCGTTATTACATGTGAGGGGCTGCTATTTCTGTGGGGTGTTTCTCTGGAGGCAAGTGAGGTCTGTGTTTCTTCTAATAGGGGAAGTTAATCCTTCGGCTGGCGCGAGACGTCTAGGAATCATTGTAGGCACGTTCCCCGGCTACTGCTAGTTGTGTGTTTAGGTTCAGGATCGCGGTCAGCTCAGGTTCCATCACCCTAGAGCTTGTTTTGTTTTTGTGCTTGTCCTTTTGTGTTCCCCTGCCATTGGGATCATGACAGTATAGCCGGCCAGAAAAAATTGGTCATCGTTTTGGCTGAAGTAGGAGGAAAAGTAGTCTGAGGAAGTTTTTTTTTTTTTTTTTTTTCCCTCCTCAGTGTTTGCTGCCTAGCCTTAATTGCAGCTTGGCTGCTTCTTTCCTCCTCTTAATCCTTGAATGGCTCTGACCTCAGCTGTTTATCATGGACGTCCAGAGTTTGGCTTCCAGCCTGAATAATCTTGCTGCTAAGGTTCAAAATATACAAGATTTTGTTGTACATACGCCTATGTCTGAACCTAGAATTCCTATCCCAGAGTTTTTTTCTGGAGATAGATCTAGTTTTCTGAATTTTAGGAACAATTGCAAGTTGTTTCTTTCCTTGAAATCTCGCTCCTCTGGAGACCCTGCTCAGCAGGCCAAGATTGTTATATCTTTCCTGCGGGGTGACCCTCAGAATTGGGCATTTGCATTGGCACCAGGGGATCCTGCGTTGCTCAATGTGGATGCGTTTTTTCTGGCATTGGGTTTGCTCTATGAGGAACCTAACCTAGAGATTCAGGTTGAAAAAGCTTTATTGGCTCTCTCTCAGGGGCAAGATGAAGCAGAAATATATTGTCAGAAATTTCGGAAATGGTCGGTGCTTACTCAGTGGAATGAGTGCGCTCTGGCTGCAAAATTCAGAGATGGCCTTTCTGAGGCCATTAAAGATGTTATGGTGGGGTTCCCGGCGCCTACAGGTCTGAATGAGTCCATGACTATGGCTATTCAGATTGATCGGCGTTTACGGGAGCGCAAACCTGTGCACCATTTGGCGGTGTCTTCTGAACTGGCACCTGAGATAATGCAATGTGATAGAATTCAGTCCAGAAGTGAACGGCAAAATTATAGGTGGAAAAATGAATTGTGTTTTTATTGTGGTGATTCAGCTCATGTTATATCAGCATGCTCTAAACGCACAAAAAAGGTTGATAAGTCTGTTGCCATTGGTACTTTACAGTCTAAGTTCATTCTGTCTGTGACTCTGATTTGTTCATTATCATCCATTTCCGTCGATGCCTATGTGGATTCAGGCGCTGCCCTGAGTCTTATGGATTGGTCATTTGCCAATCGCTGTGCGTTTAGTCTGGAACCTCTGGAAGTTCCTATTCCTTTGAAAGGAATTGACTCTACACCTTTTGCTATGAATAAACCTCAGTACTGGACACAAGTGACCATGTGTATGACTCCCGTTCATCAGGAGGTGATTCGCTTCCTGGTACTGTATAATTTACATGATGTCTTAGTGCTTGGTCTGCCATGGTTACAAACTCATAACCCAGTCCTGGACTGGAAAACAATGTCTGTGTTAAGCTGGGGATGTCAGGGGGTTCATGATTATGCATCTCCGATTTCTATCGCTTCATCTACTCCTTCTGAGGTTCCGGTACTTTTGTCTGATTATCGGGAGGTTTTTGAGGAGCCTAAGCTCAGTTCGCTTCCTCCTCACAGGGATTGCGATTGTGCTATAGATTTGATTCCTGGCAGTAAATTACCTAAAGGTCGTTTGTTCAATCTGTCAGTGCCAGAGCATACTGCTATGCGGAATTATGTTAAGGAGTCCTTGGAAAAGGGACATATCCGTCCATCTTCGTCCCCTTTGGGAGCAGGTTTTTTTTTCGTGGCCAAAAAAGATGGTTCCTTGAGGCCTTGCATAGATTATCGTCTTTTGAATAAGATTACAGTCAAATATCAGTATCCTTTGCCATTGTTGACTGATTTGTTCGCTCGCATTAAGGGGGCTAAATGGTTCACTAAGATTGATGTTCGGGGTGCGTATAATCTTGTGCGGATAAGGCAGGGTGATGAGTGGAAAACCGCATTTAATATGCCTGAGGGCCATTTCGAGTATTTGGTGATGCCTTTTGGACTTTCTAATGCTCCTTCTGTCTTCCAGTCTTTTATGCATGATATTTTCCGTGAATATCTGGATAAATTTATTATCGTGTATTTGGATGATGTTTTGGTTTTTTCTGATGACTGGGAGTCTCATGTTCAGCAGGTCAGGAAGGTGTTTCAGGTCCTGCGGGCCAATTCTTTGTTTGTAAAGGGTTCTAAATGTCTCTTTGGAGTCCAGAAGATTTCTTTTTTGGGGTATATTTTTTCCCCTTCTACTATTGAGATGGATCCCGTCAAGGTTCAGGCTATTTGTGACTGGACGCAGCCTACATCTCTTAAGAGTCTACAGAAGTTCTTGGGCTTTGCTAATTTTTATCGTCGCTTCATAACTATTTTTTCTAGTGTTGTTAAGCCTTTGACGGATTTGACTAAGAAGGGTGCTGATGTTACTGATTGGTCTCCTGCGGCTGTGGAGGCCTTTCAGGAACTTAAGCGCCGGTTTTCTTCTGCTCCTGTGTTGCGTCAGCCAGATACGTCGCTTCCTTTTCAGGTTGAGGTTGATGCTTCCGAGATCGAAGCGGGGGCGGTTTTGTCACAGAGAAGCTCCGATGGCTCAGTGATGAAGCCATGTGCGTTCTTTTCTAGAAAATTTTCGCCCGCTGAACGGAATTATGATGTTGGTAATCGGGAGCTTTTGGCCATGAAGTGGGCATTTGAGGAGTGGCGTCATTGGCTTGAGGGTGCTAGACATTGTGTGCTGGTCTTGACTGATCACAAAAATCTGATGTACCTTGAGTCTGCCAAGCGTCTGAATCCTAGACAGGCTCGTTGGTCACTGTTTTTCTCCCGTTTCAATTTTGTGGTTTCATACCTGCCAGGTTCAAAGAATGTGAAGGCGGATGCTCTTTCTAGGAGTTTTGTGCCTGACTCCCCTGGAAATTCTGAGCCCACTGGTATCCTTAGGGATGGGGTGATTTTATCGGCTGTCTCCCCAGACTTGCGACGTGCTTTGCAGGAGTTTCAGGTGGATAAACCTGATCGTTGTCCGCCGGAAAGACTGTTTGTTCCGGATAATTGGACCAGTAGAGTCATCTCCGAGGTCCATTCTTCTGTGTTGGCAGGTCATCCTGGAATATTTGGTACTAGAGACTTGGTGGCCAGGTCTTTTTGGTGGCCTTCCTTGTCGAGGGATGTGCGTTCTTTCGTGCAGTCTTGTGGAGTTTGCGCTCGGGCTAAGCCTTGCTGTTCTCGGGCCAGTGGATTGTTGTCACCTTTGCCTATCCCGAAGAGGCCTTGGACGCACATTTCCATGGACTTTATTTCGGATCTCCCTGTCTCTCAAAAAATGTCCGTCATCTGGGTTGTGTGTGACCACTTTTCTAAGATGGTTCATCTGGTACCCTTGCCTAAGTTACCTTCCTCCTCTGAGTTGGTCCCTCTGTTTTTTCAAAACGTGGTCCGTTTGCATGGCATTCCGGAGAACATCGTTTCTGACAGGGGATCCCAGTTTGTGTATAGATTTTGGCGGACGTTCTGTGCTAAGATGGGCATTGATTTGTCCTTTTCGTCTGCATTCCATCCCCAGACGAATGGCCAGACGGAACGAACTAATCAGACTTTAGAAACTTATTTAAGGTGTTTTGTTTCTGCTGATCAAGATGACTGGGTTTCCTTTTTGCCGCTTACCGAGTTTGCCCTTAATAATCGGGCTAGTTCTGCTACCTTGGTTTCTCCTTTCTTTTGTAATTCGGGGTTTCATCCTCGTTTTTCCTCTGGTCAGGTGGAGCCTTCTGATTGTCCTGGAGTGGACATGGTGGTGGATAGGTTGCATCAGATTTGGAGTCATGTGGTGGACAATTTGAAGTTGTCCCAGGAGAGGGCTCAGCAGTTTGCTAATCGCCGTCGCCGCGTGGGTCCTCGACTTCTTGTTGGGGACTTGGTGTGGTTGTCTTCTCGTTTTGTTCCTATGAAGGTCTCTTCTCCTAAGTTCAAGCCTCGGTTCATCGGTCCCTATAGGATCTTGGAAATTCTTAACCCTGTGTCGTTTCGATTGGATCTCCCGACATCGTTTGCTATTCATAATGTGTTCCATCGGTCGTTGTTGCGGAAGTATGAGGTACCTGTTGTTCCTTCGCTTGAGCCTCCTGCTCTGGTGCTGGTGGAGGGTGAATTGGAGTATGTTGTGGAGAAAATCTTGGATTCTCGTGTTTCCAGACGGAAACTCCAGTATTTGGTCAAGTGGAAGGGTTATGGTCAGGAGGATAATTCTTGGGTGATTGCCTCTGATGTTCATGCTGCCGATGTGGTCCGTGCTTTTCATAGGGCTCATCCTGGTCGCCCTGGTGGTTCTCGTGAGGGTTCGGTGACCCCTCCTCAAGGGGGGGTACTGTTGTGAGTTCTGTTTTTGGGCTCCCTCTGGTGGTTACTGATGGTACTGGGTGACTTGTGTTCTCTGCGGTCTCTGGTGTCCACCTGTTCCATCAGGTTATGGGAGTTTCCTATTTAACCTGGCTTTTTTGTCATTTCCTCGCCGGCTATCAATGTAATCAGCGTGTCTTTTTACCTCTGCTCCCTGCGTCTGTTATCTTCAGGACAAGCTAAGTTTTGATTTTCCTGTTCCACGTTTTGCTTTATTTTTGTCTTAGTCCAGCTTGCAGATATGTGATTCTTTGCTGCTGGTTGCTCTAGTGGGCTGAAATTACTCCTCATGTTCCATGAGTTGGCACATGAGTTCAAGTAATTTCAGGATGGTTTTTTGAAGGGTTTTTCGCTGACCGCGCAGTTCACTTTTGTATCCTCTGCTATCTAGCTTTAGCGGGCCTCATTTTTGCTGATTCTATTTTCATAACTACGTATGTGCTTTCCTCTCATTTCACCGTTATTACATGTGGGGGGCTGCTATTTCTGTGGGGTGTTTCTCTGGAGGCAAGTGAGGTCTGTGTTTCTTCTAATAGGGGAAGTTAATCCTTCGACTGGCGCGAGACGTCTAGGAATCATTGTAGGCACGTTCCCCGGCTACTGCTAGTTGTGTGTTTAGGTTCAGGATCGCGGTCAGCTCAGGTTCCATCACCCTAGAGCTTGTTTTGTTTTTGTGCTTGTCCTTTTGTGTTCCCCTGCCATTGGGATCATGACAGTATAGCCGGCCAGAAAAAATTGGTCATCGTTTTGGCTGAAGTAGGAGGAAAAGTAGTCTGAGGAAGTTTTTTTTTTTTTTTTTTTCCCTCCTCAGTGTTTGCTGCCTAGCCTTAATTGCAGCTTGGCTGCTTCTTTCCTCCTCTTAATCCTTGAATGGCTCTGACCTCAGCTGTTTATCATGGACGTCCAGAGTTTGGCTTCCAGCCTGAATAATCTTGCTGCTAAGGTTCAAAATATACAAGATTTTGTTGTACATACGCCTATGTCTGAACCTAGAATTCCTATCCCAGAGTTTTTTTCTGGAGATAGATCTAGTTTTCTGAATTTTAGGAACAATTGCAAGTTGTTTCTTTCCTTGAAATCTCGCTCCTCTGGAGACCCTGCTCAGCAGGCCAAGATTGTTATATCTTTCCTGCGGGGTGACCCTCAGAATTGGGCATTTGCATTGGCACCAGGGGATCCTGCGTTGCTCAATGTGGATGCGTTTTTTCTGGCATTGGGTTTGCTCTATGAGGAACCTAACCTAGAGATTCAGGTTGAAAAAGCTTTATTGGCTCTCTCTCAGGGGCAAGATGAAGCAGAAATATATTGTCAGAAATTTCGGAAATGGTCGGTGCTTACTCAGTGGAATGAGTGCGCTCTGGCTGCAAAATTCAGAGATGGCCTTTCTGAGGCCATTAAAGATGTTATGGTGGGGTTCCCGGCGCCTACAGGTCTGAATGAGTCCATGACTATGGCTATTCAGATTGATCGGCGTTTACGGGAGCGCAAACCTGTGCACCATTTGGCGGTGTCTTCTGAACTGGCACCTGAGATAATGCAATGTGATAGAATTCAGTCCAGAAGTGAACGGCAAAATTATAGGTGGAAAAATGAATTGTGTTTTTATTGTGGTGATTCAGCTCATGTTATATCAGCATGCTCTAAACGCACAAAAAAGGTTGATAAGTCTGTTGCCATTGGTACTTTACAGTCTAAGTTCATTCTGTCTGTGACTCTGATTTGTTCATTATCATCCATTTCCGTCGATGCCTATGTGGATTCAGGCGCTGCCCTGAGTCTTATGGATTGGTCATTTGCCAATCGCTGTGCGTTTAGTCTGGAACCTCTGGAAGTTCCTATTCCTTTGAAAGGAATTGACTCTACACCTTTTGCTATGAATAAACCTCAGTACTGGACACAAGTGACCATGCGTATGACTCCCGTTCATCAGGAGGTGATTCGCTTCCTGTTACTGTATAATTTACATGATGTCTTAGTGCTTGGTCTGCCATGGTTACAAACTCATAACCCAGTCCTGGACTGGAAAACAATGTCTGTGTTAAGCTGGGGATGTCAGGGGGTTCATGATTATGCATCTCCGATTTCTATCGCTTCATCTACTCCTTCTGAGGTTCCGGTATTTTTGTCTGATTATCGGGAGGTTTTTGAGGAGCCTAAGCTCAGTTCGCTTCCTCCTCACAGGGATTGCGATTGTGCTATAGATTTGATTCCTGGCAGTAAATTACCTAAAGGTCGTTTGTTCAATCTGTCAGTGCCAGAGCATACTGCTATGCGGAATTATGTTAAGGAGTCCTTGGAAAAGGGACATATCCGTCCATCTTCGTCCCCTTTGGGAGCAGGTTTTTTTTTCGTGGCCAAAAAAGATGGTTCCTTGAGGCCTTGCATAGATTATCGTCTTTTGAATAAGATTACAGTCAAATATCAGTATCCTTTGCCATTGTTGACTGATTTGTTCGCTCGCATTAAGGGGGCTAAATGGTTCACTAAGATTGATCTTCGGGGTGCGTATAATCTTGTGCGGATAAGGCAGGGTGATGAGTGGAAAACCGCATTTAATACGCCTGAGGGCCATTTCGAGTATTTGGTGATGCCTTTTGGACTTTCTAATGCTCCTTCTGTCTTCCAGTCTTTTATGCATGATATTTTCCGTGAATATCTGGATACATTTATTATCGTGTATTTGGATGATGTTTTGGTTTTTTCTGATGACTGGGAGTCTCATGTTCAGCAGGTCAGGAAGGTGTTTCAGGTCCTGCGGGCCAATTCTTTGTTTGTAAAGGGTTCTAAATGTCTCTTTGGAGTCCAGAAGATTTCTTTTTTGGGGTATATTTTTTCCCCTTCTACTATTGAGATGGATCCCGTCAAGGTTCAGGCTATTTGTGACTGGACGCAGCCTACATCTCTTAAGAGTCTACAGAAGTTCTTGGGCTTTGCTAATTTTTATCGTCGCTTCATAACTATTTTTTCTAGTGTTGTTAAGCCTTTGACGGATTTGACTAAGAAGGGTGCTGATGTTACTGATTGGTCTCCTGCGGCTGTGGAGGCCTTTCAGGAACTTAAGCGCCGGTTTTCTTCTGCTCCTGTGTTGCGTCAGCCAGATACGTCGCTTCCTTTTCAGGTTGAGGTTGATGCTTCCGAGATCGAAGCGGGGGCGGTTTTGTCACAGAGAAGCTCCGATGGCTCAGTGATGAAGCCATGTGCGTTCTTTTCTAGAAAATTTTCGCCCGCTGAACGGAATTATGATGTTGGTAATCGGGAGCTTTTGGCCATGAAGTGGGCATTTGAGGAGTGGCGTCATTGGCTTGAGGGTGCTAGACATTGTGTGCTGGTCTTGACTGATCACAAAAATCTGATGTACCTTGAGTCTGCCAAGCGTCTGAATCCTAGACAGGCTCGTTGGTCACTGTTTTTCTCCCGTTTCAATTTTGTGGTTTCATACCTGCCAGGTTCAAAGAATGTGAAGGCGGATGCTCTTTCTAGGAGTTTTGTGCCTGACTCCCCTGGAAATTCTGAGCCCACTGGTATCCTTAGGGATGGGGTGATTTTATCGGCTGTCTCCCCAGACTTGCGACGTGCTTTGCAGGAGTTTCAGGTGGATAAACCTGATCGTTGTCCGCCGGAAAGACTGTTTGTTCCGGATAATTGGACCAGTAGAGTCATCTCCGAGGTCCATTCTTCTGTGTTGGCAGGTCATCCTGGAATATTTGGTACTAGAGACTTGGTGGCCAGGTCTTTTTGGTGGCCTTCCTTGTCGAGGGATGTGCGTTCTTTCGTGCAGTCTTGTGGAGTTTGCGCTCGGGCTAAGCCTTGCTGTTCTCGGGCCAGTGGATTGTTGTCACCTTTGCCTATCCCGAAAAGGCCTTGGACGCACATTTCCATGGACTTTATTTCGGATCTCCCTGTCTCTCAAAAAATGTCCGTCATCTGGGTTGTGTGTGACCACTTTTCTAAGATGGTTCATCTGGTACCCTTGCCTAAGTTACCTTCCTCCTCTGAGTTGGTCCCTCTGTTTTTTCAAAACGTGGTCCGTTTGCATGGCATTCCAGAGAACATCGTTTCTGACAGGGGATCCCAGTTTGTGTATAGATTTTGGCGGACGTTCTGTGCTAAGATGGGCATTGATTTGTCCTTTTCGTCTGCATTCCATCCCCAGACGAATGGCCAGACGGAACGAACTAATCAGACTTTAGAAACTTATTTAAGGTGTTTTGTTTCTGCTGATCAAGATGACTGGGTTTCCTTTTTGCCGCTTGCCGAGTTTGCCCTTAATAATCGGGCTAGTTCTGCTACCTTGGTTTCTCCTTTCTTTTGTAATTCGGGGTTTCATCCTCGTTTTTCCTCTGGTCAGGTGGAGCCTTCTGATTGTCCTGGAGTGGACATGGTGGTGGATAGGTTGCATCAGATTTGGAGTCATGTGGTGGACAATTTGAAGTTGTCCCAGGAGAGGGCTCAGCAGTTTGCTAATCGCCGTCGCCGCGTGGGTCCTCGACTTCTTGTTGGGGACTTGGTGTGGTTGTCTTCTCGTTTTGTTCCTATGAAGGTCTCTTCTCCTAAGTTCAAGCCTCGGTTCATCGGTCCCTATAGGATCTTGGAAATTCTTAACCCTGTGTCGTTTCGATTGGATCTCCCGACATCGTTTGCTATTCATAATGTGTTCCATCGGTCGTTGTTGCGGAAGTATGAGGTACCTGTTGTTCCTTCGCTTGAGCCTCCTGCTCTGGTGCTGGTGGAGGGTGAATTGGAGTATGTTGTGGAGAAAATCTTGGATTCTCGTGTTTCCAGACGGAAACTCCAGTATTTGGTCAAGTGGAAGGGTTATGGTCAGGAGGATAATTCTTGGGTGATTGCCTCTGATGTTCATGCTGCCGATTTGGTCCGTGCTTTTCATAGGGCTCATCCTGGTCGCCCTGGTGGTTCTCGTGAGGGTTCGGTGACCCCTCCTCAAGGGGGGGGTACTGTTGTGAGTTCTGTTTTTGGGCTCCCTCTGGTGGTTACTGATGGTACTGGGTGACTTGTGTTCTCTGCGGTCTCTGGTGTCCACCTGTTCCATCAGGTTATGGGAGTTTCCTATTTAACCTGGCTTTTTTGTCATTTCCTCGCCGGCTATCAATGTAATCAGCGTGTCTTTTTACCTCTGCTCCCTGCGTCTGTTATCTTCAGGACAAGCTAAGTTTTGATTTTCCTGTTCCACGTTTTGCTTTATTTTTGTCTTAGTCCAGCTTGCAGATATGTGATTCTTTGCTGCTGGTTGCTCTAGTGGGCTGAAATTACTCCTCATGTTCCATGAGTTGGCACATGAGTTCAAGTAATTTCAGGATGGTTTTTTGAAGGGTTTTTCGCTGACCGCGCAGTTCACTTTTGTATCCTCTGCTATCTAGCTTTAGCGGGCCTCATTTTTGCTGATTCTATTTTCATAACTACGTATGTGCTTTCCTCTCATTTCACCGTTATTACATGTGGGGGGCTGCTATTTCTGTGGGGTGTTTCTCTGGAGGCAAGTGAGGTCTGTGTTTCTTCTAATAGGGGAAGTTAATCCTTCGGCTGGCGCGAGACGTCTAGGAATCATCGTAGGCACGTTCCCCGGCTACTGCTAGTTGTGTGTTTAGGTTCAGGATCGCGGTCAGCTCAGGTTCCATCACCCTAGAGCTTGTTTTGTTTTTGTGCTTGTCCTTTTGTGATCCCCTGCCATTGGGATCATGACACTGAGCATGTGACTTCTGACCTCCAATGAGAGGTCTTCCCTTGGGCATGCTCAGAAGGGAAAAAGCAGGACTTAGTCCCAGAGACGTCTGTTCGCCGAAGACCAGTACTGGCTACAATGGCTGAGCTTGGAAGAGCAGCAGTAACCAAGTGCAGAGTATCAGCCTGAGCCAGACGCTGGGACTGACGACTCCAATGAGGCTGGAGGAGAATGGGAGACCGGAGCGGAGGTGGTTCGAGATTCCCCCTGTGCAGTTGTGGGAACTCGACACCTAACATGTGGTTTCTGCTTTAACTATATAAATATATAGATGATGTGTTTATTTTCACAATTAGAACATCATTAGGCCAAAACATCACACACTTCAAAACATTAACATACGTTTATTTTACAAAAAAAAATCATAACATAGACACTGCATTGTCTTGCCATGGAGTGTATCCATCTGGTGAAACAAAATAATTAGTAAACACAACCCGCACTTTAAGTCCTGAGGGCTGATGACGTGGATGATGTACATGTGTAGTAGCCATGCCATTATTTCATGACATTATTTCAATCCGCACCATCATTTGCTGCATAGTCATGGATTCTGGTGAAGTATCACACAGGCTTTAGTAACCACATTCACATTTCCTGCACTAAATTGAATAGCTGACTGCACGACCCATCATTTGGACTCCACTAATAGTCGTGTGTGGGATAGGTGAAAATTAAATATTCTGCACTGTGGTCCAGGGCTCTACGTGGATAGGGCCTCATGATGTTGTGGTTCAATTGAAAGACCTCATCAGCAACCATCACATAAGGCACTGCTTCCATAGTAGACACTGGTAGCTGACGTGGTGGTGGGAGGTCCAAGTCATTACTAGTGTTGAGCATTCCGATACCGCAAGTATCGGGTATCGGCCGATACTTGCGGTATCGGAATTCCGATACCGAGATCCGATACTTTTGTGATATCGGGTATCGGTATCGGATCAATAGGGATGTGTAAAATAAAGAATTAAAATAAAAAATATTGATATGCTCACCTCTCCGGCGGCCCCTGGACATCATGCTGCTAACCGGGAGGCTTCTTTGTTTAAAATGCGCGCCTTTAGGACCTGGGAATGACGTCCCGGGTTCTGATTGGTCGCGTGCCGCCCATGTGACCGGCACGCGACCAATCAGAAGCCGTGACGTCATTCGCAGGTCCTCAATTCCTAGAATTAGGAGTTTTTGTGAATGAGAATGACGTCGCGGCTTCCGATTGGTCGCGTGCCGCCCATGTTACCGGCACGCGACCAATCAGAAGCCGCAACGTCATTCTCATTCACAAAAACTCCTAATTCTAGGAATTGAGGACCTGCGAATGACGTCACGGCTTCTGATTGGTCGCGTGCCGGTCACATGGGCGGCACGCGACCAATCAGAACCCGGGACGTCATTCCCAGGTCCTAAAGGCACGCATTTTAAACAAAGAAGCCTCCCGGTTAGCAGCATGATGTCCAGGGGCCGCCGGAGAGGTGAGCATATCAATATTTTTTATTTTAATTCTTTATTTTACACATCCCTATGGATCCCAGGGCCTGAAGGAGAGTTTCCTCTCCTTCAGACCCTGGGAACCATGAGAATACCTTCCGATACTTGATGTCCCATTGACTTGTATTGGTATCGGATATCGGTATCGGTGATATCCGATATTTTTAGGGTATCGGCCGATACTATCCGATACCGATACTTTCAAGTATCGGACGGTATCGCTCAACACTAGTCATTACTGCACAGCCGCTGACTGTTATGATCTGGTGGCTTTGGAGCAGCATGTGATGTACTTTGGAAAAGGTGGTACCTGTACTGACCGCAAACCCTGAACTTAGCAGCGCAACTAGAAATAGCCGTGGGATGTACCTAACACTCCCTAGACACCTTGACACAGCCTAAGGACTAACTTCCCCTAAAGATAGAAATGGGAAAACTATCTTGACTCAGAGAAAATCCCCAAAGGATAGACAGCCCCCCACAAATATTGACTGTGAGAGGAGAGGGAAATGACAAACGCAGACTGAAATCAGGATAAGCAAAGGAGGCCTTACTAGCTAAAAAGAAAGAATAGGACAGAGAACTATGCGGTCAGTATTAAAACACTAGAAAATATCCACCACAGAAAATACAAAACTCCACATCTGACTAAAGACATGGAGGGTATATCTGCATCTCCAGAGATACCGCTTGGCTGCAAAAAATCCTTACACAGACAAGCTGGACAAGACAAAACATGAAAAATGCACTGAATTATAAGGCCCACAGCATGTGGACAGCAAAAACAAAGCCAGGACTTATCTTTGTTGAAAAGCACAGCAAACAGGAGAGACCAGAAAGGGATGTGAATCCTCCAAAAACAATGGACAACCGGCACTGACTAAAGGATCAAGCAGGACTAAATAGCTGAGTCCAAATTGCAAAAAGTGAACACACCTGATAAATGCTGCGATCCAAAGACAGCAGCACTACCACTCATAACCACCGGAGGGAGCCCAAGAGCAGAATTCACAACAGCTGACCCATTATGGAAAAATGTAAAACTCTGGAGTCTCCAGTTCTTCCATAGGCCCAAATATCCACAATTATAGACCTGTATGCGATGTCGACCATGGCCAACAACACTACAGAAAAAAATTGTTTGTAATTGTAATATTGGGACCCTGAGTTTGGTGTCTTACAAACACGGATGTGCTTCACATTCTGTGATCCAATGCAGTTTGGAAACTGGCACGTTTCCTCTAAGGCTATTGGCAACCAGTCTTGTTTTTTGGGCTCAGGCATCACCGATTGATGCAGTCAGGACCATATTTCTGAGAACGTAGAACGGACATTACCTGAGACGGTGGATTTCCCAATTAAAAACTCAAGCTGAAGTGCCGCATAGGAGAGCCTAGTAGACAGGAATCTTAAAAAAGGGGAAAAAATTTGAAAAGGACATATCCATGCATCATCTTAACAGTTTAGGAGATCATAAAAGTTATGGATATTGCAAACTAAGCCCTGTCTCAACAAGTGACAACACTATTTAATGCCTAGGGCACATATATAATTTACAAACAGCAAGGAATGTCAAAGTCAAAATTTAATTAAGCCATAACTTCAAAAAAGGAAACAAACAATTTAAACAAAAAGGGAAGTGTTTATAGTAAATAAAAAAAGGAAAAATTTAGGAACTTAGAGGATGAGTGTATACCATCATGTAAGTAAAAGGCACAACTCTATGGAAATACACTTGGGCATCTTGGTGTCCATGAAGGTGACCCCAGGGTGCACAGTCTCTATAAGAATGTCAAATGTTGGCACGCTCATCTGTCAATGCCGGTAGAACCTGTGAGGAGGATGACTGCATAGTGAAGCATACAGATGGTGAAAATGTCCTTTAGTCAGCCGTCGCCTCAGAAGCGGATGTACACAAATTTGTCTCCGCCTCCTCGGATCCACAATGACTGGGTTAGGCCCCCTAAAACGTTGGGACAAAACCCAGTGTAAAAGAACCCACTCAGTTGTGTTGAAAGTAAGCCTGTCTGACATGTCTGACACAAAGCAGCAATATCAAATTACCAGCACGTGCTCTAATGCAAAGATTGGAGGAGGGAAATTGTTGTGGAGCCAATAAATAGGGTCCTTGATTAGGTTTTGATTCATTTCAGGCCATTTATCCATTTGATGTCCATTTTGCAAGTCAGCGAGAAAGTTCAAGCCATACACATGTCATACAGATGCCATATGGATTCATAGATGCGAGGAAATCGCATCATCGTACTGCAAATGGATTACACACGGATGACCATAGGGAGAACACTCGTGCGACTCTCGGGCAAGAGACACGCACTGATTTTTTTATGCATTAAGTGTGACCACGGCCATACACTCATTTCCGACTTGTGCTGTATATATACGGCGCAAGTCGTGAAGGGGTTAAAATATTAGTAAAAAGTAGGAATTAGTCTTACCAGTAATATAGTTTCCAGGAGTCCATCCTGACAGCACCACCAGGAGGTTGTCCTTCATATCCTTGATAGGGACAGGGAGCACAGAAGAGGTTAAATAGCCCCTCCCCACCGCCATTCTTCAGTGTCTTTTCCAAGTACCACACCAGGATGGATTCAACGATATTTTATTAAATTTCCATTACAAATGTTTATATCACATCAGATAGGAAATATACGGGAGGGAATATAAGGGGTGCTGTCAGGATAGACTCCTGGAAACTACATTACTCGTAGGACTAATTCCTACTTTCCCAGGACGTCCTTCCTGACAGCACCACCAGGAGAAGTACCAAATAACTCCTATAAGGGCAGGATTACTGCTTGGAGGACTTTCCTCCCAAAGGCCATCTGTTGGTTTGGCAGAACGTCCAGTTTGTAATGTCTATAGAAGGTATCTATTCTGAACCAAGTTGCTGCCCTGCAAATCTGATCCATGGAAGCCCCTGCACTCTCTGCCCAAGAAGCCAAGACTGCTCTCAGTGAATGAGCTTTAAGGCCTTCCGGCGGAATCTTCCCTGCCGAAGTATAGGCTGTGGAAATGGCCAATGTTATCCACCTAGCTAAGGTGGCTTTTGATGTCTTTCTTCCTTTATTTTTCCCTGCTATCTGGACAAAGAAATTTGAATCTAGTCTCCAGTAGGACTGTTCTTTTAACATCCAAAAAATGGAGAGAACGTTCTTTTTCATTCTTATAGTCCTGAAGGTGGACAATATTATTTCCTGGCTCCTATGAAAGTCAGTTACTAATTTTGGAAGGAAGGCAGGATTTAGTTTGAGAATAATACAGTCATCCTGTATCTTTAGATATGGGTCCTTTATAGAAAGGGCCTAAATCTCCCCTATGCATCTGGCTGTGGTTATTTCCACCAGAAACACTGTTTTAAGTGTTACCGATCTGAGATCTGCCTGCTCTAGGGGTTCGTAAGGATTTTCCCATAAGCTATTCCGAACTAAATTTAGGTCCCAAGGAGGGATGGAGTACTAGGCTTTAGACCTTTGTCAAAGCCTGCCTGAAGAAAATCTAAGATTAGAGGAATATCAGGTCCCTGTTTAAGGGAAATTGGGCCTGTACAGAATGAGCAGAATTTTTTCAGACTTTAAGATATATAGCTGAAGTGACTGGCTTCCTACTCTTTTGTTAGGTAGATATGTCCGCTTCTGAGAGGCCTCTTGATTTTAGCATTTCCTTCTCAGGATCCAGGCTGAAAGCTGTAGGAACTCTAGATTGTGTTGAACAAGGGGGCCCTATGTTAGGAGATTTTGCTGTAGTGGTAGAATGATTGGATCTTCCACCGCCATCTGCTTTAGTACTGGAAACCAGCTTCTCCTGGGCCAATACAGCACTATTAGAATAACTGTCGTCAGACTTTCCTGAATTATTTGTAGAACTCTTGGAATTAAGGACAGTGGAGGGAAGGCATAAGCCAGTTCCATATCCCAATTCTGGGCTAAGGCGTCCACTGCTGCCGGGTTGTCTCCAGGATTTAGTGAAAAGAAGCGTCTTGTTTAGGTGTTTATCCTTGAAGAGAATAAGTCTATCTCTGGAAAGCCCCAGGTGTCGGCAAGATGTAGAAAGACTTCTTTATTTAAGGCCCACTCTGTGGGTAGGATTTTCTTCCTGCTGAGAAAATCTGCTACCTTGTATCTTTCACTCTTCAAATGTACCGCCGTTAGGGATCTTACATTGAGCTCTGCCCAAGAGAATATTATGTTTGTTAGGTCTTGAAGATGACGGTGTCTTGGACCTCCCTGATGTAGGATGAAAGAGACCGTAGTTGAGTTGTCGGAGAATATTCTGACGTGAAGGTCTTTGAGTTGTTGCTGAGACCTGCTCAGTGCTTCCCAGACTGCTCTGAGTTCTCTGAAGTTTGAGGAGCTGTTGCGTATCCATGAGGGCCATGTTCCCTGAAGATAACGACCATTCATGTGTGCTCCCCAGCCGCTGAGACTTGCGTCCGTCATTATATTTATGCATGGAGACACTCACCAAGGTTTTCCCTGCTGCAGATTTGAGATGTTGATCCACCAGGTCAGGGAGCGTCTTCCTTCTATGGTTAAGGATTTCTTGCCGTCCAATGACGCCTGTTTTCCATCCCAACTGGCAAGTATGTCTCACTGTAATGCTATTGAGTGGAAATGGCTCCACTGGACACACAGAATACATGAGGTCATCAGACCCTGTAGTCTCATGGCTTTCCTGATGGTAGTGTATTGCTTTTTTTCCAATGTCTGAGCTTTTCATGAGACAGCTAGTTGTTTGTGAGCTGGAAGAAATGAATTCTCTTTTCCTGAGTCCAGAAGGACTCCTAAGAAGGTTTTCTTCCTTTCTGCTTCTAGACTTGACTTTTTTTTAGATTTATTACCCATCCTAGGGTCTCCAGATGCAACATAGTGTCTTTTAGACACTGTCCCATCTGCTGACGTAAGTCTGCCACTAGGGTTGAGCGAAACGGATCGGACAAATTCAAAAATCGCTGACTTTCGTCAAAGTCGGGTTTCATGAAACCTGACCCGATCCTAGTGTGGGATCGGCCATGAGGTCGGTGATCTTCACGCCAAAGTCGCGTTTCGTATGACGATTTCAGCACCATTTTTCAGCCAATGAAGGAGGACGCAGAGTGTGGGCAGCGTGATGACATAGGTTTCGGTCCCCACCATCTTCGAGAAGGGCATGGCAGTGATTGGCTTGCTTTCTGCGGCATCACAGGGGCTATAAAGGGGCGTGCATGCCGACCGCCATCTTACTTCTGCCGATCGTAGCATAGGGAGAGGTTGACTTGCCACAGCTGCATCAGAAGAAGGGATATAGTTAGGGAGGGAAGATTAAGCCCCGAAACTGGTTGTGCTGTAGCGATTTCCATTGTCCAACACAACCATGTGTTTGCAGGGACAGTGGAGGTTATATTTTTGTGCATCAGCTCTGTAGCTTGTTAGGCTGCCTTATAAGGCTCCCTGATAGCTGCATTGCTGTTTGCATACCGCTGTGCAAACCAACTGCTTTTTTAAAAGCAAAAATCCTGTTGCTTCTTTCTGCACAGTTATCTTGTTTATTTGGCCACACTTTTGTGTGCAGCCGTCCTTTTTATTGCTGCCATACTTTTCCTGAGATCATTGTAGGGAGAATGAAATTGTACTACAGTCCTTGTATTTTTTCATATATCTTCCAGCCACTTTCTGCCACTTAGATTGCATTGTTATGTACACTGGGCCTGAGTTTTGGGTCAGTCTCCCCCCAAAAAAGGGGAGATTCAAATTCTCACAAAGTGGATCTACTGCAGTCCTGTTAGTTTGGTGTATGTCAGCCAGCCAGCCACTTTCTGCCACTTAGATTGCGTTGTTATATACACTGGGCCTGAGTTTTGGGTCAGTCTACCCCCAAAAAGGAGTTTCATATTCTCACAAAGTGGATCTACTGCAGTCCTGTTAGTTTGGTGTATGTCAGCCAGCCACTTTCTGGCACTTAGATTGCGTTGTTTTATACACAGGGCCTGAGTTTTGGGTCACTCTCCTCCCAAAATAGGGAGTTTCAAATTCTCACAAAGTGGATCTACTGCAGTCCTCTTAGTTTGGTGTATGTCAGCCAACCACTTTCTGCCACTTAGATTGCAATGTTATATACAATGGGCCTAAGTTGTGGTTCAGTCTCCCAAAAAAAAGGGAGATTCAAATTCTCATAAAGTGGATATACTTCTGTCCTGTAAGTTTGTCGTATATCAGCCAGCCACTTTCTGCCACTTAGATAGCGTTGTTATATACACTGGGCCTAAGTTGTGGTTCAGTCTCCCCAAAAAAGAGGGAGATTCTAATTCTCACAAAGTGGATATACTTCTGTCCTGTTAGTTTGTCGTATACCAGCCAGCCACTTTCTGCCACTTACATTGTGTTGTTTTTTGCGCAGGGCCTGATTTTTTGTTCAGTCTCCCAAAAAAAAGGGAGATTCAAATTCTCACAAAGTGGATATACTTCTGTCCTGCTAGTATGTCGTATATCAGCCAGCCACTTTCTGCCACTTAGATAGCGTTGTTATATACAGTACACTGGGCCTAAATTGTGGTTCAGTTTCACCAAAAAAAGGGGAGATTTAAATTCTCACAAAGTGGATATACTTGAAGGTAGCACAGAGTGCAATGCCTGAAAAGATATTCCATAGTAGGAAGAGTGCAGTGTGGGAAATTTTTAACCAAGATCCGAATGATCAGTCAAAAGTTATCTGTAAGAAATGCTCAAAGACCTTTAGCAGAGGGAAGAATCTTCAAAATTTAAATACAATGTGCATGCTTAGACATTTAACCAGCAGGCACTTGCAAGCCTGGACTAACTACCAAACGTCCCATAC
This sequence comes from Ranitomeya imitator, assembly GCF_032444005.1. Taxonomy (NCBI): domain Eukaryota; kingdom Metazoa; phylum Chordata; class Amphibia; order Anura; family Dendrobatidae; genus Ranitomeya; species Ranitomeya imitator. Next base: position 160,422,681 of record NC_091288.1, on the reverse strand, counting down.
TGTTGGTGCACCTGCCCAGAATGAAGGTAGTCAGCAACGCTACATTGCTTCCCTCACTGTAAGTCCACCGGTTAGGACACCACCAGCAGCAAATGTGGAGGTATCGTCGCAAGGCCAAAGCAGTCAGGGAATCACAAGGTTATTGGTAGGAAACACTGTATGTAGACCAACATCAAGAATACCATCACCAACCCCGTCTCAATCCGCCATGTCCACCACCACCACCCCCGCTAGTTTCACCATATGCACCTCTCCAGTCCAGCTAACCCTACAAGAGACTCTTATTAGGAAAAGATAGTACTCATCCTCTCATCCGTGTACACAGGGTTTGAACGCCCACATTGCTAGACTAATCTCATTAGAGATGATGCCCTACCGGTTGGTTGAAAGCAAAGCTTTCAAAGCCCTGATGGCCCAAGCAGTACCACGCTATGACCTACCATGTCAACACTTCTTTGTGAGAAATGCCATCCTAGCCCTCCACCAGCATGTCAAAGACGGCATTGCCCATGCACTCAGGCAATCAGTCAGTAGAAAGGTGCACCTCACAACAGATGCATGGACCAGTAGGCATGGCCAGGGACGTTACGTGTCCATCACGGCACACTGGGTTAATGTGGTGGATGCAGTGTCCACAGGGGACAGCCATAGTGGGACAGTTCCGCCTAGCCCACGGTCTAGGAAACAGTTGGCTGTAGGCGTTCGCCACCCCTCCTCCTCCAGAAGGGAAAGCTCGTCCACAGAGCGCAGTCGCAAGACCACTCCATCCGTAGCTGCCAGTGTTGCACACAAGGTGTCCCATTATTGAACAGCTAGTGGTAAACGTCAGCAGGCTGTGTTGGCAATGAAGTGTTTGGGCGACAACAGACACACCACAGAAGTACTGGCCGAGTACTTGCAGCAAGAATCTCAGTCATTGCTGGGCAGTGTACATCTTGAGGCAGGCAAGGTAGTCAGTGATAACGGAAGGAATTTTATGGCTGCCATAGCCCTTTCAGAACTTAAACACATACCTTGCCTGGCTCACACCTTGAACCTGGTGGTGCAGTGCTTCCTCAAAAATTATCTGGAGTTACCAGCCCTGCTCCTGAAGGTGCGAAGACTTTGCTTGCACATCCACCAGTCGCCCGTACATTCAAGCCGTATGCTCAACCATCAGCAATTGCTGAATCTTCCCCAGCACTGCCTAATAATCGACATTGCAACAAGGTGGCGTGCTGTGATTAATTTGTGGGAGGATACACATACACGGGCAGGCAGTTGGATGGCAGACATGGAGTTGTCTGGTGTGCAGTGGTCGAAGCTCCAAGACCTCTGTCAAGTCTTTCAGTGTTTTGAGGAATGCACATGGCTGGTAAGTGCAGACGACGCCATCATAAGTATGAGCATCCCACTAATGCATCTGCAGATGCAAAGTTTGACGCACATTAAGGAGCTGGCGTCTGCAGCCGAGGAGGAGGGAAGCCTTGATGACAGTGAGCCATTGTCTGCACAGGGAACTCTCCTGGACGAGGTGGCGGATGAATAGGAGGAGGAGGAGGATGATGTGGATGAATATTTATGGGAGGAGGTTCCTTCTCAGAGGGCAATAGAAACTGGTGGCGTTGCAAGGTCAGGTACAGGGTTTTTGCGGGACACAAGTGATGTTGATTTGCAAGAAAGTGCTCCTCAAGCCAGCACAAGTAGTGAATTGACACCTGGAACATTGGCCCACATGGCTGAGTATGCCTTGTGTTTCCTAAAAAGGGACCCCCGCATTATCAAAATGATGACCGATGACGATTACTGGTTGGCCTGCCTCCTGGATCCTCGATATAAAGGAAAGTTACAAAATATCATGCCACATGAGAACCTTGAGCAAATATTGGCCACCAAACAAGCAACTCTTGTAGACCATTTGGTTCAGCGGCGGCGGTGATGGTTCTCACACGAGCCGTAGGGGGCAACATGGCAGAGGTGTTAGAGGTGCACAAATCTAAAGTGGCGTTTTATAGAGGGGTTTTATGACCAGATTGTGAAGTGATTTCGCAATGACCGCTGACACGACAGGTACTGCTGCATCCATTCAAAGTGACAGGAGACAGCATTTGTCCAGTATGGTTACCAACTACTTTTCCTTCTTTATCGATGTTCTCCCTCTCAGGTCATTCCTCTTTGATTACTGGGCATCTAAAATAGACACCTGGCCTGAATTGGCAGAATATACATTACAGGTGCTCACTTGCCCTGCTTCTAGTGTGCTATCAGAAAGAGTCTTCAGTGCTGCTGGTTCACTACTGACCAAAAAAAGGACACGTCTGGCTACCCAGAATGTTGATGATCTAACCTTCATTAAAATGAACCAATCATGGATTTCAAATTATTTTGCTCCACCTTCTCCTGCTGACACGTAGCTTGCCTGAAAAATGTTTTGCTTTTGGCCTCCTCTTACTGACTTCTCCAATTCTGCCATTTGCAGCTGCTGAATGTCCACCATAGGCCATTTTTATACCTCCCTAAATGGGCTGACTTCCCCCACAGGGCCGTGGTCACCACCTGGCGCAAGCACCCGTGCGAGTGCCGTTTGCCTGGACAGGTGCGTGCACCCACTCTTGGGCAACGGCACTGGCACAGGTACCCTCATAGTACAATGAACTGTCTCTGACGGTGGTGGTGCACAACCAACGTCAGACACACCATCGTAATATGAGAGTCCCTGTGCCAGTACCGCCGCCCACGAGAGTGTTCCCCCCAGCTTGAACAGTGCTCTACCACTTGCAATACTTACCTCTCCCTGCTCCACCACTGTGTAGTCTGTGCTGTTAAATCCTTCAATGGCACTGGCAATACAAATTTGTTGAAATGATAGATGATAGTTAAAATATACAGGGGCCCTTGCCTCCATTAAGACCAGTGAATACTTTACGCCTACTACCACTGTCTGCTACTCAGCAGAGGAGCCCACCCCAGTACCTAGCTATGCCGCCTGTTTAGTCCTGTTACCAATTTTAAACTGCTTATAGCCTACTTTTGCATTTTGGGCCTACTACCTGTGTCTGCGCCACTCATTACAATTGTCCTCCACTGAACAAAGCTATGTCGCCTGTTTAGTCCTCTTACAATTTTTGAACTGCATTTAGCCTACTTTTTTATTTTGGGCCTACTACCTGTGTCTGCGCCACTCATTACAATTGTCCTCCACTGAACAACCCAACCCACACTGAAACGGTTGATTCCGGATCATCCTCTCTTAACAGCAAGAAGAGGCAGGAATCTAAAGGATATTTTGACAAGGAGCCACTATGTGGCAACACCAGCTACCCCCTTTGGGTCAGGCAAACAAAAATGGGGTTTCTTCCCATGTGGCTCATGTGCAGCTTGTCGCAATTTTGTAAGGGCAACTTCTTTCTCATCAGCGAGTGGGGACAAGGAATATCGTATCACCAATTACATCACGTGTAATACCTCCTATGTGGTGTACTATGCCGTCTGTGCCTGTAATTTAATTTATGTGGGTCTCACGTCTCGCGAGCTCAGGTTAAGGACACGTGAGCACATGCGGGACATTGTTGCTGCCAAACATGCGGCTAATATTGCTGAATTAAAAACGGTCCCTCGGCACTTCAGACTGTGCCATGACTCTGACCCCATCTCCTTTAATGTCCGTGGAATAGACAAGGTCCATTGTGGCATTAGAGGTGGTGATCGAAAACGTATTTTGGCGCAGCTGGAGTGCCGATGGATAGTAACCTTGGGCACAATGTCCCCGCACGGGCTCAATGAACAGCTGTTCTTTGCCCAGTTCCTTTAGGTTTTGGCTGCATTTCCTTCATGGCTGTTCTATTTGGATTCTTCAATATATCATATTCATATTTTTCATATGTCTTAATTGGGTTATATCTTAGTTTCACGTCACTATTGTTTTCTCCCCCTATTTTGGGCTTTGTATTTTAATTACTAATTTTTTCCTTTTTCTGTTATTTTAAATTTATATAGTGATAATAGGGTCATAACATCATCATATGTTTCTCCTGTCAATTATGGATGGATATGGACGGATGTCTCCACCTTGAAACAACATGATGTGTAGAACATGTGGGAGCATGTGCATGGATTGGCACAATTTAGAATGGACCATCAAGAAGGCAACTTATGCTCTATGACTGCTCTTTTTGTGTATTCTTTATTTCTCCTTCTGTTCCGGCCGATTTTCCATAAAAATCTCCCTTTTGTTTTCCCTCTCCCTCTTCCCACTATATTTTTATGTTAATTTTGTTTAATGTATTTCATACCGCAGGATTTATGCTCACCACAATGTCCTCTGCTACAGCCCATACTTGGTCCAGTACTTAAAATGGCCACCGCGCTGTGCGCCTGCGCGGTACGTCTCCCTGCCTTGTCTGCATCGCTGAAGGCATCCTTAGGACCCGGCGTGAGTCTTTGACGTCACAGGAAATGTTTTCCTTGACCCGCGCCGTGGCCCGGATGGCCGGATGTGACGCTTTGACATTGTGGAGGGTACTGCGCATTTGCCGCATTTGGCACGGCGTTTTTGACTAATTGGGATACCAATTCTGTAGCATAAATATACCGGACATTGTTGGGTGCCATGTACGGCCCCCCGAGGAAGCTAACTACGTGAAACGCGCGTCGGGGCAATATATCCTGCCTGCCGAGGTCTCGCCTTCCTTACATGCGTAAGCAATTGCGGTGTCTGGGCTATTAAGCATGGGTACTTCTGCCATAATATGAATGGCTATTATTGGTCTGGGCTCTCCCCACAAGTGAAATGAATAGTGAGATGTCTACTTTACAAACTTACACCTGCTTGTAGCACCAACAATTATGGAGGCACTTTGTCTGGCGGTTTTTTGTATTTTATTTTTCGTGTTCTCTCCCCTACTCTCTCGTTATGTGTTTTGTATTTTGGCTTTTAGCCGGTATTTATTGTGAATTGAGCTCTGCATAAATAAAAATTGTCTTTTATACCGCAAATGCATGATTTTGGCTCTGTTTCTTAGATATATATCTGTATTCATGAGAGTATACTCCTAGTCTTCTATAGGTTTACTGTTTAGTCCTGTTACCAATTTTGAACTGCTTTTTGCCTACTTTTGTATTTTGGGCCTACTACCTGTGTCTGTGCCACTCATTACAATTGTCCTCCACTGATCAAAGCTATGCCGCCTGTTTAGTCCTGTTACCAATTTTAAACTGCTTATAGCCTACTTTTGCATTTTGGGCCTACTACCTGTGTCTGCGCCACTCATTACAATTGTCCTCCACTGAACAAAGCTATGTCGCCTGTTTAGTCCTGTTACCATTTTTGAACTGCATTTAGCCTACTTTTTTTATTTTGGGCCTACTACCTGTGTCTGCGCCACTCATTGCAATTGTCCTCCACTGAACAACCCAACCCACACTGAAACGGTTGATTCCGGATCATCCTCTCTTAACAGCAAGAAGGGGCAGGAATCTAAAGGATATTTTTACAAGGAGCCACAATGTGGCAACACCAGCTACCCCCTTTGGGTCAGGCAAACAAAAATGGGGTTTCTTCCCATGTGGCTCATGTGCAGCTTGTCGCAATTTTGTAAGGGCAACTTCTTTCTCATCAGCGAGTGGGGACAAGGAATATCGTATCACCAATTACATCACGTGTAATACCTCCTATGTGGTGTACTATGCCGTCTGTGCCTGTAATTTAATTTATGTGGGTCTCACGTCTCGCGAGCTCAGGGTAAGGACACGTGAGCACATGCGGGACATTGTTGCTGCCAAACATGCGGCTAATATTGCTGAATTAAAAACGGTCCCTCGGCACTTCAGACTGTGCCATGACTCTGACCCCATCTCCTTTAATGTCCGTGGAATAGACAAGGTCCATTGTGGCATTAGAGGTGGTGATCGAAAACGTATTTTGGCGCAGCTGGAGTGCCGATGGATAGTAACCTTGGGCACAATGTCCCCACACGGGCTCAATGAACAGCTGTTCTTTGCCCAGTTCCTTTAGGTTTTGGCTGCATTTCCTTCTTGGCTGTTCTATTTGGATTCTTCAATATATCATATTCATATTTTTCATATGTCTTAATTGGGTTATATCTTAGTTTCACGTCACTATTGTTTTCTCCCCCTATTTTGGGCTTTGTATTTTAATTACTAATTTTTTCCTTTTTCTGTTATTTTAAATTTATATAGTGATAATAGGGTCATAACATCATCATATGTTTCTCCTGTAAATTATGGATGGATATGGACGGATGTCTCTACCTTGAAACAACATGATGTGTAGAACATGTGGGAGCATGTGCATGGATTGGCACAATTTAGAATGGACCATCAAGAAGGCAACTTATGCTCTATGACTGCTCTTTTTGTGTATTCTTTATTTCTCCTTCTGTTCCGGCCGATTTTCCATAAAAATCTCCCTTTTGTTTTCCCTCTCCCTCTTCCCACTATATTTTTATGTTAATTTTGTTTAATGTATTTCATACCGCAGGATTTATGCTCACCACAATGTCCTCTGCTACAGCCCATACTTGGTCCAGTACTTAAAATGGCCACCGCGCTGTGCGCCTGCGCGGTACGTCTCCCTGCCTTGTCTGCATCGCCGAAGGCATCCTTAGGACCCGGCGTGGGTCTTTGACGTCACAGGAAATGTTTTCCTTGACCCGCGCCGTGGCCCGGATGGCCGGATGTGACGCTTTGACATTGTGGAGGGTACTGCGCATTTGCCGCATTTGGCACGGCGTTTTTGACTAATTGGGATACCAATTCTGTAGCATAAATATACCGGACATTGTTGGGTGCCATGTACGGCCCCCCGAGGAAGCTAACTACGTGAAACGCGCGTCGGGGCAATATATCCTGCCTGCCGAGGTCTCGCCTTCCTTACATGCGTAAGCAATTGCGGTGTCTGGGCTATTAAGCATGGGTACTTCTGCCATAATATGAATGGCTATTATTGGTCTGGGCTCTCCCCACAAGTGAAATGAATAGTGAGATGTCTACTTTACAAACTTACACCTGCTTGTAGCACCAACAATTATGGAGGCACTTTGTCTGGCGGCCACTCATTACAATTGTCCTCCACTTAACAAAGCTATGCCGCCTGTTTAGTCCTGTTACCAATTTTAAACTGAATTTAGCCTACTTTTTTTATTTTGGGCCTACTACCTGTGTCTGCGCCACTCATTACAATTGTCCTCCACTTAACAAAGCTATGCCGCCTTTTTAGTCCTGTTACCAATTTTGAACTGCTTTTAGCCTACTTTTTTATTCTGGGCCTATATCTGTGTTTCCTTCTCATCCTGCCCATTGCCCAGCCACTGCTAGATGAATCTGCTGGTACATTGACCCAGACCACCACATTCCCCTTACACTCTACACAGCCAGAATCTGACCCTGCTGAAAGTCAGGTTCCCCTTCCCGCATACTATACCACCTTACACGGTGACAAAGAGGAAGGTGCAGATGAAAGTGCAGGTTCCTTCATCACGTAAGGGGGGCATACACGTTGGCACTGGCACATGGCCCCTCATAGTACGCAAAAGTGTCTCTGGCAGTGGGAAGTGCCACCCACCGTCAAACACACTGCCTTACTATGAGGGGCCCCATGCCAGTGCCAACTAGTGGGCCCTCCTGCTTGCTCAGGATCACAGCACTTGCAAAGTTGAAATACTTACCTCTCCCTGCTCCATCGCCGTGACGTATTCCGCGTTTCCTGGGCCCACGAAAATCTTGAGCCAGCCCTACCCCCCACAACTTTAGCCAAATGACCCCCTGTTTTCAATGCCTAACTATTATTTTAAAGTAAATTAAGATTGACAAGCTTAAGAAGTAAGAATTGATGTTTTGGGCATTAAAATGGGCACTGTAGGTGTTTTCCTGTCCTCCACTCACTGCCGACTTTGAATCCCCATTGACTTGCATTGGGTTTCGTGTTTCGGTCAGCCCCTGACTTTTCGCAATAATCGGCCGATTTCACCCGACCCGACTTTTGACAAAGTTGGGTTTCGCAAAACCCGATTCGATCCTAAAAAAGTAAAAGTCTCTTAACCCTATCTGCACCAATAACAAGCCGTCCAAATATGGCACTATAATGACTTTTTTTGTCCGTGGAAAGGCCATCGCCTCTGCCATGAGTTTTGTAAAGATTCTCGGAGCTGATCATAGTCCAAATGGCAGACACTGGAACTGGAAATGAAGAATTTTCCCTTGGTCTTTTTTAGTGAACCTGAGGTATTTTTGGTGTATGGGATGAATGGGCACATGATAATATGCGCTTTTTAGATCTATTGTGCACCTTACCGAATCTTTCTTTATTAATGGTATGACAGATCTGATGGTCTCCATTTTGAATTGCTTGTAAAGAACCCACTGTTTCAGTGGTTTTAAGTTTATTATGGTCCAGTATTCGCCTCCTGGCTTTTTTGTTGAAAAGAGACTGGAATAGTGGCCATGGAATTGTTACGACAAGGGTACAGGCACTATGGCTTCTTTCTGTTTGAGTTCTCGTATGTCTTCTAAAAGTCTATAATGGACCTCTGGAGATTGGCTGCGGGTCAGACAATATCTTCTGGGGGGTATTTGAGTAAATTTTATTTTGTATCCCTGAGAGACTGTTTGAAGTATCCAACTGTTTTGGGTAATACCCTGCCATCCTTTCCTGAACCATTGAAGTCTTCCTCCAATGCGCTTGACGTCATTGTTTACCTGACCCAGTCCCTTGTTCACAAAAGGAGCCTCTACCCCTGCCTCCTTTAGGGTAGCTCCACCTTCCGGTTTTACCCTTGCCACTATAATCCTGCCTTGGATTGAACCGGATTTACGAAACACTGGCATTTTCTTTTGTTTCTGTTCTGGGAAGCCCTTCTTCTTATCGGACACTTTGTCCAGTAAATCATACAATACCGGGCCAAATACGTGGAGACCAGAAAATGGGATTGAACACAGTTTATTTTTGGATTGAGTGTCTCCAGACTATGATCTTAACCATACCGCATGCCTTGCGGCAATAGACAATGCATTGCAAAGCGGACTGACTCCGCCGAGGCATCTGCCATAAAATCAGTTGCCATCTTAAGCAGTGGTAAGGATTTTAATATTTCTTCTCGAGGAGTTTTATTTTTTATTTGGGTTTCCAATTCTTCAACCCATATACACATTGACCTTGCTACTGAGGTCGCAGCTACATTGGCCTTTATAATTGCTGCTGAGGCTTCCCATGATTTTTTAAGGAGATCCTCCTCTCTCCTATCCATGGGATCTTTAAGGCCTGAGGAATCCTCGAATAGGATGGCTGTTTTTTTCGACACTCTGGCTACTGTTATGTCAATCTTCGGAACTGTTTCCCACGTTTTAGTATCCTCTGGATTAAAGGGAAGTCGAAATTTAAAGTCTTTTGGAACTATAAGTTTCTTCCCCACATCCTCCCATTCCTCTAATATCATTGCTGATACGTGATTATTCATGGGGAAGACCCTATCTTTCTGAGCCTTTAGTCCTCCGAACATTTCATCCTAGACTGTCATTGGCTCTTTGGCTTCTTCCCCTTTCATGGTATTTCGGACCGCCTGTAATAGAGTGTCTGTGTCTTCAGAGAAAAATAGAAACCTCCGATCACTGGAGAGTACAGAGGAAGATTCGCCTTCTACTGAATCTAGATCAGAGTAGACCGATACCTCTCCCTCCTCAGAGCTCAAATCCATGTACCATCTGGGTCTTTTAGGCGTGGGGACCTGGGCTGGTTCAGTAGTGGCTATAGTGGCGTGCACTTCCTCTCTAATCATGGTGCGTATATTGTCCAATAAGAATGATTGCTCCTGTTTGAGCAGCTTGGCAATGCATGATTCGAACAGCTTTTTATCTTATGCATCTGGAAGTCTTGTGGCACATGATGGGCACTTATTAGATCTTCTTTTGACCGCTGTTGTGGATCGCTTAGACGTTTCCTTATCCTAAAAAAATACGGAAAGGAAGGTTCTATAGCTAATGTATATAGCCTGCCTTGGAAGATGCAATCGTAGCTCACTCATGTGGTCCAAGGGAGATTTGGACTGGACGTCAGGACAGCTAGCACTCTCCATTTTACTGGGTCAGTGTGTGCTGTCAGCTGTCTGTCTTTAAATAGTCAGTCTTACCCACCTTCAAGACATCTCAATCGTCCTCCTTCCGATCAGCTGCTGCTTGTTTGGATCCTGCTGTCGCTTCTGACAGCGCATGCGCTCCGTGGAACGCCCCCTGGATCTTGGATCTTTGCTCAGAAGCCGCGCCCCCTCCTGAAGTGCCTGCCGGCCCATTCAGTGCCGCCCACTGGAAGTCGTCACCACGCTACTTCCGGTGTCATGGTGCCGTACTGGAGGGAGACACCGACACGGCGAGAGGCTGTTTCTTAGCCATCTGCAGTGGTGCCGCACCGCCGGAATCAGCATCGCGGACGCCCGCCGTGAGGGCGCCGTGCAGCAGCTGCAGCCCAGGGTCCACGGAGGGAATGTGACTGAACACGGGAGCATCTGCTCTCCCGAATGCTGAGGGACCTCTCGCGGTATCAGCGGTATTAAGGGCATACCATCTCGCAGGCTGCTCCAACCCAGCTGGAGGAGCTGGAGCCCAGGTAAACCGAATCTTCGCACATCTGTGCTCCTCTTCCTGCATCTGTCCCTGATAGGGACAGGGAAAACACTGAAGGGTGGAGGTGGGGAAGGGCTATTTAACCTCTTCTGTGTTTCCTGTCCCTATCAAGGATATGAAGGACAATCTCCTGGTGGTGCTGTCAGGAGGGACGTCCTGGAAAAAACAAATGCAGATAGTACTTACCACTCTGATCCAGAACCATCTGTAATCTGCTGCACGTTTCTGTGTTTTGGCTGCAGTGGTGACTTCATTTCGATAATGGACATCACTATTGCAGTTAATCACTGAACTTGGCTACTCTTGCCATCTATATCAGAAGAACCAATGTAACTACATGGTTAAAACACCAAACAGAAAAAAACTATAGAAATTAACTGGGATACCAACTGGTGTGCATACAACATGTAAGTGCATGTTTACAATGCCCATTTTTTTAATAAAAATGATGTTAACTAAGTATCCGATATTATTTTCATGCACTATTGCTGTTTTTTTAAGTTACTGCAGGGTATTTACTTATTATGTTTCTGTCTTCATTTTTTGTATGGCTAAAACACCAGTTCTCTGCAAGATGCAGAAAATCCTGTTGTGAATGGGTATTTTAACCGTATACAGAATTTTCAAGTATGGTCTTTTTAGTGATGTGTAGTTACACTTGTTTGGGCATTTTCCAGCACACGATTCATGACAGCATGCATCCAATACATTTTTGTGCGGCAGTACAACTTAGACACATTTGATTAGGCAGGAGAGCTATATGGCAACACATCACTATAACATTGTGCTCACACAGCAATTATGCCTGTTAAACAATTGCCTCTATACAGCATTCTGCCAGCACAGTAGTCTTTCTAAGGCAGGTTGACCTTACATCAAAGTGCTAAGCGGTAGAATGGTTCCATCTTAGGAGAAATGTCAAAATATTAATTACATATTATATAGGAAACAAATGAGATAGACATTAAGGCAGACTATTATTCCTCCCTAATAAATGACTTACTAGTAATTAAAAGCATTATATGAATATAATGTTCCTGCTTTTAGATGTACATTACAAGGGAATGTAATGTAAAGCTAACCCCATATAAAAAGTTGTAAACTCAAAGACACTGAGAAAAATAATCTGTTTTAAAAAAATAAAAATATCCCTTCTCACTTAGCACAAAACATGCGTCATCATTTTTTGATCCAAAGAATATATACGTAAATGATGCCATGAGAAACAGTAGACTATAACAGATAATAGCAGACACAAAAGAGCACAGTGAGGCCAAAAATACTCTGTTGTAAAAAATAATCACAGTAAGAAGCAAGTGCTAGTCAAAAGATGGAAAAAACAGGGTATTTAGTTGATACGTTTTTTTCCAAAAAAATGTATACTAAGCTGCTTCACCAATCGTCAAGGTATACCCATATAGAGCAGTCCTAACTAATGTATATAATCCCTATCTGATGTATTTAAAAACCTGATCATCTGTATAGTACCTGTATAAGCAGGGTTCAGAGAGGGAATATCAATGTGGACATGCTGGATGGAACAGCATTCGTGTAAATGATCCATAAGGAGTGGTGGACTCCCCAGTCTTGTAGAAACATGTCCACATGGATATTCCCTTGCTTATTACTTAGATTTTTTTTTACAACAGAGTATTTTTGGCCTCACTGTGCTCTTTTGTGCCTTCAAGTTTCCTGGTGGCGTGTGAACATGTTCCGACACACTTGTTCAATGTGCAAGTAGCCTATATGTTTCTGGTTCTATAACAGATAATAGGTTGATGTTTTAGTGACACATTCTGCCTTCATACAACATTGTCAGATTTTGTATCTTTAAGAACTGTACAATGCTTATCCATTATCTAGGGAACCCAGTGGACGTACTGTATATGGACTTTTCAAAAGCTTTTGATACGGTGCCACACAAAAGTTTGATACAAAAAATGAGAATAATTGGGATAGGGAAAATATGTGTAAGTGGGTTAAGAGCTGGCTCAGGGATAGGAAACAAAGGGTGGGTATTAATGGAGCACACTCAGACTTGGTTGCGATTAGCAGTGGGGTACCACAGGGGTCAGTATTGGGCCCTCTTCGTTTTAGCATTTTTATTAATGATTTTGTAGGGGACATACAGAGCAGAATTTTAATATTTGCAGATGACACTAAACTCTGCAGGGTAATCAATACAGAGGAGGACAATTTTATATTACAGGATGATTTATGTAAAATAGAAGCTTGGGCTGATAAATGGCAGATGAGCTTTAATTGGGATAAATGTAAGGTCATGCACTTGGGTAGAAGTAATAAGATGTATAACTATGTGCTTAATTCTAAAACTCTGGGCAAAACCATCAATCAAAAAAGACCTGGGAGTATGGGTGGATGACAAACTCACATTTAGTGGCCAGTGTCAGGCAGCTGCTACAAAGGCAAATAAAATAATGGGATGCATTCTCATGAGGAGAACATAATTTTACCTCTATACAAGTCACTAGTTCGACCACACTTAGAATACTGTGTACAGTTCTAGTCTCCGGTGCATAAAAAAGACATAGCTGAACTAGAGCGGGTGCAGAGAAGAGTGACCAAGGTTATTAGAGGACTGGGGGGTCTGCAATACCAAGATAGGTTATTACACTTGGGGCTATTTAGTTTGGAAAAACGAAGGCTAAGGGATGATCTTATTTTAATGTATAAATATATGAGGGAACAGTAAAAAAGACCTTTCTGATGATCTTTTTAATCATAGACCTGAGACAGGGACAAGGGGGCATCCTTTATGTCTGGAGGAAAGAAGGTTTAAGCACAATAACAGACACAGATTCTTTTCTGTAAGAGCAGTGAGACTATGGAACTCTCTGCTGTATGATGTTGTAATGAGTGATTCATTACTTAAATTTTAGAGGGGACTGGATGCCTTTCTGGAAAAGTATAATGTTACAGGGTATATACACTAGATTCCTTGATAGAGCGTTGATCCAGGGAACTAGTCTGATTGCCATATGTGGAGTCGGGAAGGACTTTTTTTCCCCAATGTGGAGCTTACTCTTTGCCACATGGGTTTTTTGCCTTCCTCTGGATCAACATGTTAGGACATGTTAGGTTTGGCTATGGGTTGAACTAGATGGACTTAAAGTCTTCCTTCAACCTTAATAACTATGTGGGATCTGCATTGCCTCTGTTGAGCATCTGTTCTTTTCATCTGTTTTTAAATACTGACTTTCGGTTGGCTTCAACCTACAGAGAGCCGAGCAAATTTACTAAAATTAAAATTTGGTACTTTCGCTTTAATATTTCAGTGAAATTTTGATTCACATTGAATTTGCCATTTAAATACCCTTATACAGAGCCAAGATCTCCAATTTCTAAGCACAATAGATGGAAGGTTAAAAAATGTATGTAAATTTAAAAATACCTCTCTTTAGCTATCCTCTGTCCCACTGTGGCAGCCACACAATGCCATGACGTTGTTCCTTAACCCCCTTCATGCCGCAGCCTTTTGTTGTTTTGGCGTTTCTGTTTTTCGCTCCCATTCTTCCTGGAGCCATAACTTTTTATTTTTCCATCAATATGGCTATGTGAGGTCTTATTTTTTGCAGGATGAGTTATACTTTTGAACGACATCATCAGTTTTACCATGTTGTGTACTCGAAAAAGGGAAAAAAAATTCAAGTGCGGTGAAATTGCAAAAAAAAGTGCAATTCCACACCAGTTTTTTGAATTTTTTTTTCCATGTTCAACAAATGCTAAAATTTACCTGCTTTATGATTCTCCAGGTAATTATGAGTTTGTAGGTGCCAAACATGTACAGGTTGGTTTCTATTTAAATGGTGAAAAAAAATCCAAAGTTTGTTAAAAGAAAATTGTGTCATTTTCCGAGACCCGTAGCTTATTTTTTTGTGCGCCAAGCTGACATTTTTAATGATACTATTTTGGTACAGATACGTTCTTTTGATCACCCTTCATTGCATTTTAATGTAATGTTGCAACGACCAAAAAAACTTTATTCTGGCGTTTTAACTTTTTTTTTTGCTATGCTGTTTACCAATCAGATTAATTCCTTTCATAGCTTGATAGATTGGGCGATTCTGAATGTGGCGATACTAAATATGTGTTTTTTTTATAATTATTTTATTTTGAATGGGGCACATGGAGGGGTGATTCGAACTTTCATATTTTTTTAAAATTTTACTTTTTGCATGCTTCATAGTCTCCATGGGAGACTAGAAGCTGCCATAACCCAATCGCCTCTGCTACACACAGGCGATGATCAGATCAGAAATGCTCACTTGCTATGAGCGCCGCCCGGTGATCGGCCCTCATAGCAAGTGAGCATTTCTTATTCTGATTCATTATATCTGGCAATGAAAACCATAGAGGCTTCCGGCGTGAATACACTGAATGCCGCTGTCAGCAATTGATAGCGGCATTTACTGGATTAACAGCCGCGGGTGGATCGTGATTCCACCAGTGGCTGCTAGGGGCACATGTCAGCTGTTCAAAACAGTTGACATGTGCCGCAAAAGATGTGGGTTCAGCGACGGAGCCAACATCCAAAGGAGGAACACGACATGCCTAGTACTAGTATGGTGCATGTCATGAAGGGGTTAACAATAATATACGGTAAGTGGGATGCACTAGATTATAAACAATATGTGCAAAAATACTAGAGTGTTGCATCATGTATGGGAAACAATGTATCAATGGGAGAGAAAGACCAATATATATATAAGACGCGCACTCCTGATTAATCAATAACAATACAAAAAGGGTGATATAAAACCATTTAACGCACACAGAAAGTGCAGTGCACCCACACCCCTGAAAATACATATGATAAGTAAACCACAGTAATAGCATACGATATATTATGCGATGAGCATTCAAATCCCTTAAGGAGAACTAGTGTGAGTGTCATAAAAGAGAAATATGACCAACCAATATACCACAATAATAAGACAATAGGTCATATAACAATCAACAAATGTTCTTCAGGCAATGCTAGTAAATAAGAGTCTCAATACATATCTGCAAAATCCCATAAGGAAGACTGGAATAAGTGTCATATTAGGAAAGTATGACTAATATACACACAAATGAACATGTGATGTGGGGATAATTAATATGTCCAGTTTGTATGAGACTCATGTCCACAACGTTAGATAATTATGCTTATATATAAAGCTGTCAACATCACACAACCATGGACATCCCCAAGGAAGAATCAAATACAAAAAATATGCTTAGCATATTGGTTGATGTCAACTCCATATGATGAAGTGGTAAAAAGAACAGCTAGAGAAAAGAGTACAGAAGCCAAATAGAAAGAACAGAGGGTAACTTCAAAGTATTAAGTCTCTGTTAGAATACCTGATCATAGGGCAGCCAAGTAATAATAATCTTTATTTTTATATAGCGCTAACATATTCTGCAGCGCTTTACAGGTTGCACACATTATCATAACTGTCCCCGTTGGGGCTCACAATCTAGATTCCCTATCAGTATGTCTTTGGAATGTGGGAGGAAACCGGAGTACCCGGAGGAAACCCACACAAATATGGAGAGAACATATAAACTCTTTGTAGATGTTGTCCTTAGTGGGGTTTGAACCCAGGACTCCAGCGCTGCAAGGCTGCTGTGCTAACCACTGCGCCACCGTGCTACCCACACAAGTACCTGACAAGTCAGAAGGGATATCCACACATGTAAACATGCAGCATGGGCATGAGAGAAAAAAACATGATGGAGAGTAGCAGGGGTGTGTGGAAGGATCCCAGTTGTTGTGAAACCTGAGCTTGGTAAGGGCACTCAAGTGGCCCTGTGTCATACATTTAGGAGAACTCTCACTCCTTCTTTCAGGAGGTCCCTCCCTCATGGCAAATAGTTAGCCAATTAGTGGAACACACATTCCCCATTCCATTACAATGCCATTTCAAACATGCCCTTTTGAATTTTGGGCATTGCCCGCCACCACCACCACACCACCATGTCCACCGCCATGACATTATGTGGTCCTCACTGACAATTAGCAGAGTGCAAGCAGGTGCTGTGAAACCTGAGTTTGATAAGGGCACTCAAGTGATTCTGTATCATACATTTGGGAGAGCTCTCATTCTTACTTTGGAGAGGTCCCTGCCTTATGGCAACTAGTTAGCCAGTGAGTGGAATACTTATTCCCTATCCCTTTACAATGCCATTTCAAACATGCTCATTTGAATATTGGGCATCACATGCCACCACCATCATGTCCACCACCATGTCACTATGCGGCACTCGCTGACAATTAGCAGAGTGCCAGCAGTTGCAATGAAACCTGAGTTTGGTAAGGGCCATCCGGTGACTCTGTACAATACATTTGGGACATCTCTCACTCCTACTTTTGGGAGGTCCCTCCCTCCTGGGATTAGTTAGCCAGAATGTGAAATACATATTCCCCATCCCTTTACAATGCCAAAATTTTCAGAGGACTACCAGGTGCTGTAAAACCTGCATTTTGTAAGGTCCACAATTCATTTTTGCCACCAGATCCCAATGGATTCATTGTCATAGTGGATGAAGCTGCTGTAAGTTGAATATAATACAGGAGTTGTGGTACTGTAGCTGTATGATAATTATCAGCAAATTGGATTCTACCAGACACCAAAAGCATTAGAATTAAATTTGGAATACAGTGTAGGCAAGCGAGGGCCTGTATTGTGGTCAGTTTCTCACGCTAGAAACCCATGTCAGGAACATATACAAGCCTCATTTTACTTGGAAGCAGCTTCCTCAAGGGAAAGAGACAGGAACACCATTGGCCAATCCGAGCAAGCCTGCGCACTTCTTCTGGAAACTACCCAACCAGGCAGAATGTTTCTTCTGCATGGTTTTGAGCAACAATGGAGTAATTACAGGATATGTCCCAAAGAGTGTAGAGGTCTGTGGAGTGTATTACTCAGGTGACAGGCAGTGCTACAGAGCTCAGGTAAAAGTCTTAGCATGGAAATGACCATTTTCCAATATGTGTAAGACTGTGGCCTGAATAGGTCTGTGGAGCTTATAAAGCCAGTCTCTTAGAGGTGCTTAAAATATACAGAAACTGGACAATACCTCACCACCATTTTTTTTGTAAAGAACCAAATTTAGAAAATGTAAGGAAGCAACAGTTTAATGAAGAGACACAATTCTCATTTAGGAGCCCGGAAAAGTCAACAATGGTCTTTGTCCAGCACCGGACAATGCAAATTGCTACTGAATATGTATTCCCTATCTAACTAACAATTTGTGCAAAGACAAATATGCTGACAAGGGACAAGTGAACGCTGCTCTGGGACAATGAACTGGACGTGGTTGCTGACTGTTGTGTCTGTGCAACTGCAGGTTGTGGACAGAAGGCCTCTATGCCCCTTTCCTGGACAGCATAGTGGGAATGACAACACAGGGGAAGGGACAGTGTTTTCAACATCAGACTCATATTTTGTACAGAGGCGTACTGCCCACCTACTGGGGAGCAGTATATGGTGTATGCTAGCAGAAGTATTATGTTGAATTTCCCTTTAGAAAGCAAAATATATGAAGAGCATGTTTCATTACTCATGACAAAAATCCCCACCGCTGCCACCAATATGTGACGATTCACACCGTGACCGTCACCCCCCACATCACGGATCGGGGTGATTTTAGGCCAACAGACGGCTATCACATGTGCAGGGGGTTTATCTTAGTTATCCCTCCACTCCACAATGTGATGAAAAACACACACAAGGCTATTGATCTCTTAGTTTAGAGCAGGGGCTTATTTTAGGTATCCCACTGCTCTTCAATATACCATGAACTGCAGGGATTTATGTATATCCCACTTACAGTTCCACTTGAAAGTTGCAGCTCTCTGGCGCCCCCCTTACTCTCAGGTCAGACTAGGTACTGCACCTGGGGTAATTAGTCGCCAGAAAGGCTGCCTGCTATGTACTGGCTATTGGGCACCCTGCAGCGAGGCGATTTAATACTCCCACTCAGGCAGGAAAAATAATTATCAATGCCACAGTCGCTACAATGACTCCCAACTACCCAGCACCTCGACCCTCTTCAATCTGGTTTCCGCTCTTTACACTCTACTGAAACTGCCCTCGCTAAAGTCTCTAGTGACCTACTAACAGCTAAATCTAATGGTCACTACTCCATGCTAATTCTCTTGGATCTCTCCGCAGCATTCGACACTGTGGATCACCAGCTCCTCCTCACTATGCTCCACTCCATCGGCCTCAAGGACACCGTTCTCTCCTGGTTCTCCTCCTATCTCTCTAACCACTCCTTCACTGTATCTTTTGCTGGTTTCTCCTCCTCTCACCTTCCCCTTACTGTTGGGGTTCCTCAAGGATCAGTCCTAGGCCCCCTCCTTTTCTCTTTGTATACTGCCCCTATTGGACAAACAATTAGTAGATTTGGTTTCCAGTACCATCTCTATGCTGATGACACCCAATTATACACTTCTTCTCCTGTTATCACGCCGACCTTTTTAGTAAACACCAGTAATTGTCTTAACGCTGTCTCTAACATCATGTCCTCCCTCTATCTGAAACCGAACCTGTCAAAAACTGATCGCCCCGTGTTTTCTCTCTCTATTAACCTACCTTTGCCTGACATTGCCATCTCCGTGTGTGGTTCCACCATTACTCCAAAGCAACATGCCCGCTGCCTTGGGGTCATACTTGATTCCGAGCTTTCATTCACCCCCCACATCCGATCACTGGCTCGCTCTTCTTATCTGCATCTCAAAAACATTTCTAGAATTCGCCCTTTTCTTACTTTCGACTCTGCAAAAACTCTTACTGTTTCACTTATTCATTCTCGTCTAGACTACTGTAACTCTCTACTAATTGGCCTCCCTCTTACCAAACTCTCCCCTCTCCAATCTGTCCTGAATGCTGCAGCCAGGATCATATTCCTCACCAACCGTTACACTGATGCCTCTACCTTGTGCCAGTCATTACACTGGTTACCCATCCACTCAAGAATCCAGTACAAAACTACTACCCTCATCCACAAAGCACTCCATGGCTCAGCACCACCCTACATCTCCTCTCTGCTCTCAGTATACCACCCTATCCGTGCTCTCTGCTCCACTAATGACCTCAGGTTAGCATCCTCAATAATTAGAACCTCCCATTCCCGTCTCCAAGACTTTACACGTGTTGCGCCGATTCTTTGGAATGCACTACCTGGGTTAATACGATTAATCCCCAATCCCCACAGTTTTAAGCGTGCCCTAAAAACTCATTTGTTCAGATTGGCCTACCACCTCAACGCATTAACCTAACTATCCCTGTGTGGCCCATTCAAAAAAACAAAAGCAAAAAAACAAAAACATAATCAGGTTCCTCGCAACATGTTCTCATACACTTTATGCAGTATTAGCCCTCTGTGTCTGTACTGCTACATACTTAGGCAGTTAACTGTTTCATGCAGCTTTACATGAACACCTGAGCCTTACACTATGGCCGGTCTGACTAACTAAAGCAATTGTTCCCATCCACCTCTCGTGTCTCCCCTTTTCCTCATAGTTTAAGCTTGCGAGCAGGGCCCTCATTCCTCCTGGTATCTGTTTTGAACTGTGATTTCTGTTATGCTGTAATGTCTATTGTCTGTACAAGTCCCCTCTATAATTTGTAAAGCGCTGCTGAATATGTTGGCGCTATAAAAATAAAATAATAATTATTATTATTATATTAAATGCTATATAAATAATTAGGATGCTGTAATCTACCAGAGCATCATTCACAATTTCTGTTAAATTTCACTTGTTTGACGATTATACTTTATTAACATCCCTATTGAAAAGATATTGTTGGCTTTATTTTTATTTTTTTTAAGATAAAAAGAAAAGTCCAAGAAAATATATAATGTGTGCTTTCTTTCAAGATTTTTTTTGCGCATAGTGAAAGAAAATGCAGTAAGACTGACGGAGCTATCTGGAATTCTCTTACTAATCAGCTAGTGACTGTATAAAGACAGATGGGGTCATTTCAGTCCCTAGTATCAGCTTAGTTAGCGCATACCAGCATATCTGCATGGTATTTTCATAAGGCTCCTGAAATCAACTGGACATAGAAAAAAGATTAAGATGAGCCACACAGGGATGATCTGGCTCAGAAAACTCATAAAATCCTGTGAACTGTCAATGAACCAGTACAATACTAAAATAAATTAACTACTACCACCAGTGAAAGTAGAGGTAATTGTACGAAGCATGGCTAGTTGTAATTATACTAGTGACTATATACATTTAACTGCACTAATAAATGTTATCACATGTTGCAATGTTTTTGTCAGCAAAATACACGTCTGTAATTACAATTATAATTTGGCAACAATATCGCACTCACTGCTTGGGCCAAATATCATTCAATATGTTCTAGTTCCTCTCCTCATTGAAGAGTTGAATTGCAAGTAAAGCATTCTAAAATAAAATTTAATATTTCATACTTTGTCATTTTGTGGAAACTACTATTTATCAAAGAACTTTTCTGAATTTGTGCTTTAAAGAAGAATTGACTATATTTTCCCTAACATTAATTATATTTAATGCTGTTTGATTTTTTTTTATCCAATGCCAATAGAATTCCCTTACAGTAGTTTATAAATGGTTCACTTGGAAATGGAAAACATTATTTCTCACTTGAAGCATAATTAAATTAATTAAGTGATCAATAAAATGCATTACTTGAAATATAATGTCTTTATAATTTATATTATAATGATAATAACTGCTTTAGAAAAATGATGATGTCAACACGTCCATAATTTGTGCATCAAAACAAAAGCCTGTTGTCCTGTGTAGAATACGTAGTTAGGCCTTAAACTGATTGTGCTTTACATTTTGACACTTCCTTTTGATTTTCAAATTTATATCTTAAAGTTTTATATTTACTTTTTAACAGAAATCAGGTATCATTAATATTAACACTATTTTATGTAACATGCATATCAATCTGATTCTCTGCAAATCGTGAACGTTACTAACCAAATTCATTTAGCTTGTATTTAATGAGCTTTAACCCCTCCACGACTTATAATTTATAGCTATGTCATAGGCCGTGTTCATCCCTTTGATGCGGGCTCGAGCACTAAAGGTACCTTCACATTTAGCGACGCTGCAGCGATCCAGACAACGATCCCGATCGCTGCAGCGTCGCTGTTTGGTCGCTGGAGAGCTGTCACACAGACAGCTCTCCAGCGACCAACGATGCCGGTAACCAGGGTAAACATCGGGTTACTAAGTGCAGGGCCACGCTTAGTAACCCGATGTTTACCCTGGTTACCAGCGTAAAAGTAAAAAAAACCAAACACTTCATACTTACCTTCCGCTGTCTGTCCCCCGGCGTTCTGCTTCTCTGCACTGTGTAAGCACAGCGGCTGGAAAGCAGAGCGGTGACGTCACTGCTGTGCTCTACTTTCCGGCTGGCCGGCGCTGACAGTGCAGAGAAGCACAGCGGGGGACAGACAGCGGAAGGTAAGTATGTAGTGTTATTTTTTTTTTACTTTTACGCTGGTAACCAGGGTAAACATCGGGTTACTAAGTGCGGCCCTGCGCTTAGTAACCCGATGTTTACCCTGGTTACCAGTGAAGACATCGCTGAATCGGCATCACACACGCCGATTCAGTGATGTCTGCAGGAGGTCCAGCGACGAAATAAAGTGCTGGCCTTCTAGCTCCGACCAACGATGTCACAGCAGGATCCTGATCGCTGCTGCGTGTCAAACTGAACGATATCGCTAGCCAGGATGCTGCAACGTCACGGATCGCTAGCAATATCGTTCAGTATGAAGGTACCTTAAGCCTGCATCTTTCTCAATACATGACAGCTGATTTGATCAGCCGTACAGATGGGCGAACATTAACAGTAAATTTTGGGGTCCGTACCGAACACTTAATGTTTGAGCATGGACCCTGAACACGGACTTCTCCAGGAATTCAGTGTTACTGTTTGGGTTTGGGGCTCCAAACATCAGGTGTTTCCCATGCTGTCATCTGCATGACAGTGCTAAAAATACTGGCAGCTCTTGCTGGCAATAAGATTAGATCAGAGGCCTGTGGTTCCCATGCAGTAAGATGACATCAAGAGACAACAGCTTTAACCTCCAGTCACAGGTGTCAGCTGACAAGAGAGTACTACTCTCAATGAGCCTACGCCTGTTATTGCCGATAACAGAAAGAGAAGGTGCAGCTTATGAGAGTATTCATCAATCAGCACCTGTGCTATCAATAAATAAATATTAAAAAATGACACGGGGTCTCTACTATTTTTGATAACCAGTGCAGGCAACACTGACAGCTGCGTGCTGCAACAATCAGCTGTCAGCTTCACAATGTCTGGTTTTCAAGAATAGAGGGGTCACAACCTGATTTTTTTTTTAGTAATTTAAATAAATAATTAAAAAAATAGTGTGTAGTCCCTCTATTTTTGGAAATCAGCAAAGCTAAAGTAGACAGTTGGGGTTTGGCTTTTTAAGGCTGGCAACGACCATGGATATTGGCCATAGAATGTAAGTCCACAAGGACAGGGTCCTCTCCCCTCTGTACCAGTCTGTCACTGTAAATTTGTTTACTGTAAACGATATCTATAACTCTGTATGTAACCCCTTTCTCATGTACAGCACCATGGAATTAATGGAGCTATATAAATAAATAATAATATTGGCCCAAACCAGCATAAAAATAGCAGCCCACAGCCGCCCTATAAAAGGTGCAACTCCTTAGATATGTCAATTCTGTCACTTTTCAAAGCTCTTACCACTTGTCCTAGCGTGGTGGCAAGTGGAATAATATTTGTGGGGTTGATGTCAGTTGTTTTATGGCCGCAGACATCAAGACCACAGGTTATTAATGGATAGGCATCGATAAGTTTGGAAATAATCACACAGCATGAATAAAATCCTTTATTTGTAATAAAAATCTATACCATGTTTTACACATTTATTTAAAAATAAAAAACAAAGTTATACTTACCTTACGCCTATTCTAGTGAAGCCCTTGTTCCCTATAAAAGAAAGAAAATAATAAGCAACTATTATACTCACCTTACACCCATTTAATTGCAGTCCATGTCCCCTGTATGAAAAAAAATAATAAACAACCATACACCTCATCTGTTCAAAGTGAAGATAAGCCATTCTGCCACACTGTATTCTATCTTTGTGATAACTGGTTTACAACCTGAGCTGCGCCATTTTCTGTTTTATACAGGGAGCAAGGGCTTCAATGGAATAGGCATAAGGTGAGTATAACCTTTTTTGAGCCCTTAACAGCCGTAAATGGAATTGTGATCCACCCGCAGATGTTAACATGTTTAATGTTGCTGTCAATCTCTGACAGTGGCATTTAACTCACAAACCCGGATGTGCATCTCAAACCTCGTCCATCGGTGCCTCTGTAACATGATCGCCGGGTGCCAATGGGTTTCATGCTGTGGCTGACATTCATAGGAGATGATGATTTTTGCTACACGTAGCAGGGCTGAAGCTCCCTGCTATGTGTAGCACACTTAATCGGATGATTGCAGCTTCAAGTAAAGAAAATAAGAAATACACATATTTGGTATCGCTGCATTCAGAAATGCCTAATCTATCAAAGAATAAGCTAAATTAATCAGATCAGTAAATGGCACAATGAGAAAAAAATGTAAACCCGAGAGTTACGTTTTTTTGGTTGCGGCAACTATGCAATAAAACGCAATGACAGGCAATCAAAACATTGTTTCTACCCCAAAATGGTATCAATAAAAAGTCAGCTCAGCATGCAGAAAAGAGCAATCACCCAGCTCCAGAACCCAAAAAACTTAGATGATACAGGTTGTGTAAAGTTTTTACACAAACTTTGGATTTTTTTTCTCCACTAAATAAAAATGAACCCATACGAGTTTGGTATCTTCCAAACGTTTATGACCCAGAGAATCATAATGGCCGGTAACTTTAAGTATTTGGTCAATATGGTAAAAAAAACATTATGGAATTTCACTATTTATGCAATTTCACCACACAATTTTTTCCTCGTTTTCTAGTACACTGTATGGTAAAATCAATGGTGTTGTTCAAAAGTACAATTCAATTGCAAAGAAAAAAACCCTCCCATGGCTATATTGATGAAATGAAAAGTTATGGCTATGGGAAGAAAGGGAGCAAAAAAAATGAGAGCACAAAAAAGGAAAACACCAAAGTCCTGAATAGGCCAATTATAATTTGTCTTTTTTAGGTATTTAAAGGGGTTGTCTGGGTTTCATGTTTATTTCCACTTAGACATTCAGATGAAGAAACTAACAAATAAAACAATGCTTACCCTACCGAGTTCCAGCACTAGCTCTTCGCCACCTCCCTAGATTTGTATTAAAAGCTACAGCAGTGATAGCACAATTACGGAGCAAGTGACAGCTGCAGTGAATCACTGGTGTCAGATGGTTGAATGACTTGTAGATAAAATTCTAAAGTGCTTCTTACCATTTTCTCCTCTATAGAAGGAGGTTTTAACACAAGTTTTAAAATGGTGAGAAGCTTTCAGGGAAAGGTAGAGGTGAGAGAACATGGAAAAGAGGATCTTGAGGCTGATTGACACAAATAGAAGGAAAGATAAAAAAGGTTGACAAGATGATATTCCAATTATATAGTATTAGCTGCTGATGATCAAATTGATGCAAATCAAACAAATATGAATTTTAAATTCAATCAATTTGCAATTTGATTTGCATGAATTGTCAAAAAATGCCTGCAGCCTTTTTATACATTGTAAAGGATTGAAACATTCACAGAAGACTGACAGGAGTTCAGGCACGATCACATATATTCTCCATAATGTCTTGCAGCTACAGTATTACATCACATGGTAAACTGTGGTCTGTCACGATGGACTATCATATGGTGATTTTAGGATACTGAATACTTCAGAGCTCACAACTCAGCATTAGAGATAGGAAGGAAAAGCCTTAAAACATTGGACAAATACTCCAGACATTAATGTGCTGTAAGGCTAGAATCACACTTGCGTTGTGCAGTCCGTTCAACATATCCGTTAAATGGACTGCACTAACGCAAGTGCCAACTTTGGCACTGCGCTAGCGCAGATGGAGCATCTGCTAACTCCATCTGCGCTAACAGTACGCTACTAGTGACGGACCCGAAAAAACGCTGCAGCCCGCGTCTTGGGTCCGTCACTCAATGACGGCGCATTGCTAGCGCAGGCCTATTGTGGGCGTGCGCTAGCGATGCATTCGCCATTGCCAGTAATGGCGGCGTTAACGGACTACGTTACACCGCGTTATACCATGGTGTAACGTAGTCCGTTAAATGGGTTCACACAACGCAGTGTGAACCCAGCCTAACTGCAGTACTGAAGAAGAGGTAGTGGTAATGTTGGAATAATACTGAGATTTAATTTATTGGGGGAGAGAGATAGAAGAGGTGACTGCAGCATTGAAAGACTAAGTGTGATTGAACAGTGATATTTTGAAAGTAGCATTTCTCCTGCTGCATACACATAATATATATATATATATATGTACTCCCTCTCCTTCAATTCATTATGAGACCTTCAGAATAATTTCCTGCAGCTCCTTTTCTTTCTATTGTTGCCTGCAGCAGATTTGCAGGAACGCTACCTGACCATTGATGTGCTAATGATGAAATACACTATGATGAGGGCAATCTAGGCTTCGGCCTTGAGGTGTAGTCCAGACTGCCCTCATTATAGTCGAACCCTGCATAGCTGGCATGGGCCTTTCTCTTTGACCTCGTGCAGCTGAATTTTTTGCACCAGCGTTAAGTTTGCTCCTGCTTTGTAGACTGCTTCTGATAAAAGTAAAATAAGTACCCATGGAAATAGGTTCTGCTGAAAGCTGCTGACAGAAAAACGTGTCCTGTGTGGCAAACGTGTAAACTGGATACTGTCATGCTAAACAGCTAGTGGACAGACATGGGGGGGGAAAAAGCTATGCAATACATGCAATAATAAATATATCAATAAGAATTGCATGTATAAAATCATACTCAGAAACTCCATTGAAAATTCCTTAAAAATCATGGTAATTCAAATTTACACACTGGTATTTATGATCAATACCTCTATAAATAGAAGAAACAACAATTTGTGATGTTTCTGCTGACACAGCAAATGTAGTGTTTGGGCTATAGATTTTACATATAGAGAATAAATAATTTCTTTCTATTAAATAAGTGTCAGTTTAGACGGCTACAAATAGCTACCACCGCTGAACTACCATTTCAGCTAACAACCATGCGTGTGAAACATAAAAAAGGGTTATGCTACCTAACTAAAATTAAGAAAGGACATTCTCATCAAGTGCTTAGCTGACAACAAAATTTCTATAAACTATATCTAGATAGCTGACCATGACTGCCTCTTTTCTAAATAATACAGTTGGTTATATACTAGATCAAATCTGAAATACATAACTGTATACATTCTCAATGTACATTTAGAGGAAAAAATGTATTGCATGACTAATGCTTTTATAGAAAGCCAAACTCTGTTTTTATGACAACTCTTGTAAATTTAATTGTTAGACAAAAGGTTAAGGAGTTTGAAAACATTGTGGAGATGTAAAATTTATAATTTTGGGGCATGCCATGGAACCGGATTCCATTTTGTCCATTCAGTGAATGTTTTACATAATTTTAAACCCTAATACCAACCCCGTTAATATTTATGATGTTTTTCCTTTTTTTTTACCATTTGTTTTTGGCTTTTTTATTTCTTTTCAATAGCTTTGCTCTTTTTAATCACATTTAGATGCTTAACCATGACATTGCTATCTTAAAAAGCCCATGATTCCAGTGTCATTTTCGAAAGCAGTAATACATTTCCTTTCTTTTCAAAATCACAACGTATAAAATAATCTAATAATCAAATTTCCATAATTCTTTATAACTTTAAAGAGATTGTTAAATATTTTGATAAAAGTCTGCCATCATTCTAGGTGGCTGCAGACTTTGGAATTCTTAAGGTGTATGAATTTCACAGTCAGGATTTTCCATTATTGCCGGAGAGACCAGGCCGTAAATATTCAATTTGTCTATTTCTGACCACTATCTGACTAGAATTGCTTGGCCTCACTCAATTCTCATGAATTTAATGTGATTGAGCATTTCTGTAACCATATGTATGCAATTCACATACTTGTGGTCTCATGAGTCATGAGAGGTCTGCTCCCAACGGCAATGTCGGAAAATCCTGACAGCATACATTGTACACACTGTAAGGATTCAAAAGTTTGAAGTCACATAGATGACTGCAGATTTTTATTAAAGGACCAGAAAAAGTATTTAATATTTCCAACACTACTTCATCATACACCCTACCAGTGTAGCAGAAGATAGCTGTACTTATCAAGAAGTCACTATTAGAGACTCAATACCTAACCAAGAGTCAGTCATAAAGGCTTCATTTTTGCATGATGAACTAGGCTCCTTTGGAAAGAAAAGAAACATTGAAATTCTGCCAGTGTTTTAAAACTATTTTACTATAAATAACATTTTACTTTTATTCTGGGTATCCGTGCAAAAACGGCATGATCAAACAAGTATATTTGTTATTTTGTTTAACTACTTTTTCACATAAACCGCTTACTGACTGAGCCAATTTTAACTTTAATGATCAGGCCAAATTTTTTAAATCTGACCATTGTCATTTTATGTGGTAATAACTCTGGAATGCTTCAACTGATCCCACTAATTCTTAGATTATTTTTAGACATATTGTCCTTCATGACAGTGGTAAAATTTGTTAGATATGAATTACATTTACTTGTGAAAATATTGGAAATTTGGCAAAATATTGAAAATGTTGCAATTTTCAAACTTGTAATTCTTATTTCCTTAAACCTGAGAGCTATGTCACACAAAATAGTTAATAAATGACATTTCCAAGATGTCTGCTTTAAATCTGAAGACATTTTGAAACATTTATTATTTGCTAGGAAGTTCGAAGGGATAAAATTTGATCAGCAATTCATTTTTCAAACAGAATTGACAAAACCATTTTTTTAGGCACCACATCATAATTGAAGTGACTTTGGGGGGCCAATATTACAGAAAATGCTAGAAGTTACACCATTCTAAAAACTGCCCCCCCTTCAATGTCTTCAAAATCACATTTAAGAGGTTTAGTAACTCTTCAAGTGCTTCACAGGAGCTACAGCAATGTGGAAGGAAAAAATGAACATTTTACTTTTTACTTTTTTTTCATAAAAATTTTACTTTAGCCCCACATTTTGTATTTTCACAAAGGTATCAGGAGAAAATGGTCCTCAAGATTTGTTGAGCGATTTCTTCTGAGTACTCTGATACCCTATATGTGGGGTAAAACTACTGTTTGGGTGCATGGATGGGCTTGGAAGGGAAGGAGCACCTTTGACTTTTTGAATGCAAAAATGGCATGAATTGAGAGCAGATGCCATGTCATGTTTGAACAGCTCCTGATGTGCCTAAACAGTGTAAATCCCCCACAAGTTACCCTATTTTGGAATTTAGATCCCTCAAGGTATGCATCTAGATGTGTGGTGAGCACCTTGAATCCCCTACGTGCTTCACAGAGGTTTGTAACTAAAAGCCGTAAAAATAAAAAAATCTAATTTTTCTCACAAAAAAACTACTTTTAACCCCATTTTTTATTTTCACAAGACTAATAAGAGAAAATGAACCCCAAAAAATAAAAAAGCAAAGCAGGGCTCAGGCAGGAAAGGAACACTGTTTGACTTTTTGAACTAAAAAATGGCTGAAATTGAGAGTGGGCACCATGTCACATTTGGAAAATTCCTGATGTGCCTAAACAATAGAAACCTCAAACAAGTGATCCCATTTTGGAAACTACACCCTCATGGATTTTATCCAGGAATATATTGAGCATTTTGAACCCACAAGTACTACAGAAATTGATAACATTAGGTCATCATATTGAAAGTGTTCATTAATTCAAGGAAAATGTTGTTTTAGTTCCAAATTTGCAATTTTCACAATGGATAATAGGTGGAAATAGACCCCATAATTTTCTCCCGAATGCGAAGATACCCCATATGTGATCAAAAACTTCTGTTTGGGTACATGGCTGGGCTAGAAAAAGAAAGAGTTCTAGTTGTCTGGAATAGATTGTGAATGCCATGTTGCATTTGGAGAGCTTCTGACATGTGAAAACAGCAGAAACCGCCCACAAGTGATCCCAAGAAATGCATCTAAGGGTGTACTGAGCATTTTTAACCTATAGATAAATCACAAAACTGTTTAACATTTATATGTGAGAACAAAAAAATTATTTTTTTACACTAAAATACAGTTTTACCACTAAATTTCTAATTTACACGAGGGGTAATGGGAGAAACGGGACCTCTCAATTTGTTATGCAATTTCTCTAATGGCAGTACATATGTGGTTGTACACTAATGTTTGAGCACACAACAGGTATTGGATGTGGAGGAATGCAGATTTTGTTTGAAAAGATTGTGGGCTCCATTAGTTGAGCTCCAGAGGTGCCAAAAAAGCAGAAGCCCCACCAGGTGACCCCATATTGTAAACTTAGTATCGTGAATATTTTGCATCTTATGTGCTTCACAGAACTGTATAACACTGAGATGTGGAAATATGACATTTTAGTTTTAAGAATGCAATTTTTATATTTTCTACAAATTTGTCAGGTACACAATGGTTAATAGGTGAAACTGGACCCTATAATTTATTGAGCAATTTCTCCCAAATGCAGTGATGGCCAATATGTCATCAGATATTACTGTTAGGGTATGTGCACACGATCAGAAATTGGTAGCGCTTTGCCTTCAGTGTGTGTCTGCTGCATCCAAAGCACTTCCGGCTATTGAATCGTGCTGATTCACCCTGTCCAATACAGAATATATTTTGAATATAGGTTCCTTGGGACACATTATAAAGTAATACGGTGACCTTTTGCCTTACCTGGGAGTTTTCGGTCAGTGACATAATCATTACAGCTATACATCATATATGTATTCCATAAAATTATTAATACACTTATCCTTTGCATTATTTTTTACTTTTGTTTGGTTAGGCTCTATACACGGTCACGGACCCACTATAGTACTCGCAAGTACACAGTGGTTATTCCCACCATAGCAACGGTAAGTCTCCTCACTCCTACCACTTACCTGAGCCACCATACCCTGTACTCTTCATATAGCCACATTACCTAGCCCTGTAGCCTATCCTATATTCCATTCTATTCCACCATATTGGGATTTAAACAGCACCTAGCAGTCAGATGTACTTCTTGATGATCAGTCTCTCTTTTCTCCATTTATTCTTCCTTTGCTTCTGAGCACGGAGATCACGCCAGATTGGCTGTTGTTGCTATTATGATTTTGTATTTATGTTACTTGTGTCTTTGAATGATTTTGCACCAATGACATTGTCATGTATGTATATTCTCATTTAATTATGCACTCTTTGATCATGTATCGCAGTTCCTGATGAAGGTCCGGTGAGGACCGAAACGTTGTTTATTTTTGCTGGACTGCATTAAAAATCTTCAAATTAAACAAAAGTTGAGTGCCAAGTTATATATTTATATTATTCACGGGTTGGGCTCCCACTTGTGCACCAGTTTTCAGCTGTGCAACGCTATATTCACAATATCGCTTACTGTGGTTTAAGCATGGTGGGACACAGAAGGATGGGGTCAAATGGATTTGTGTGAACATAATTCACTCTTTTTTTTATTTGAGGGGGCAGGAGCCATGTCGCTTTTCCAGAATTTTTGTTCTACCAGTAACATGGGAACCCCCTATAGTTCAAATGACAGATGACACATCTGAATGGGAGCTGGTTTTGTTAGTGATAAATTAGGATTGTTGTTGGTAACATTTTGCGTTACATAATATATTTGATTGCTGCCAGAATAAGACTGGAATTACATTCTTGTGCTCTACTCTGAGCATTTAATTCTGTGTTTCGGTGTAAATCCCACAAAAAAGCGATTCAAAAGAAATCACCAATGGAATTATAATAAGGCAGATAGAGACACTTTAATAATTTTATTTATATAGCGCCAACATATTCCGCAGCGCTTTACAAATTATAGAGGGGACTTGTACAGACAATAGACATTACAGCATAACAGAAATACAGTTCAAAACAGATACCAGGAGGAGTGAGGGCCCTGCTCGCAAGCTTACAAACTATGAGGAAAAGGGGAGACACGAGAGGTGGATGGTAACAATTGCTTTAGTTATTCGGACCAGCTATAGTGTAAGGCTCAGGTGTTCATGTAAAGCTGCATGAACCAGTTACCTGCCTAAGTATGTAGCAGTACAGACACAGAGGGCTAATACTGCATAAAGTGTATGAGAACATGATGCGAGGAACCTTTTTTTTTTTTTTTTTTATTATAAATAGGCCACACAGGGATCGTTAGGTTAATGCATTGAGGCGGTAGGCCAGTCTGAACAAATGAGTTTTTAGGGCACGCTTAAAACTGTGGGGATTGGGGATTAATCGTATTAACCTAGGTAGTGCATTCCAAAGAATCGGCGCAGCACGTGTAAAGTCTTGGAGACGGGAGTGGGAGGTTCTGATTATTGAGGATGCTAACCTGAGGTCATTAGCGGAGCGGAGGGCACGGGTAGGGTGGTAGACTGATACCAGGGAGGAGATGTAGGGTGGTGCTGAGCCATGGAGTGCTTTGTGGATGAGGGTAGTAGTTTTGTACTGGATTCTGGAGTGGATGGGTAGCCAGTGTAATGACTGGCACAGGGTAGAGGCATCGGTGTAACGGTTGGTGAGGAATATGATCCTGGCAGCAGCATTCAGGACAGATTGGAGCGGGGAGAGTTTTGCAAGAGGGAGACCGATTAGTAGAGAGTTACAATAGTCCAGACGAGAATGAATAAGTGAAACAGTCAGAGTTTTTGCAGAGTCGAAATTAAGAAAAGGGCGAATTCTAGAAATGTTTTTGAGATGCAGGTAAGAAGAGCGAGCCAGTGATCGGGTGTAGGGGGTGAATGAAAGGTCAGAATCAAGGATGACCCCAAGGCAGCGGGCATGTTGCTTTGGAGTAATGGTGGAACCGCACACGGAGATGGCAATGTCAGGCAAAGGTAGGTTAGTAGAGGGAGAGAACACGAGGAGTTCAGTTTTTGACAGGTTTAGTTTCAGATAGAGGGAGGACATGATGTTAGAGACAGCGGTAAGACAATCACTGGTGTTTTCTAAAAAGGTCGGTGTGATATCGGGAGCAGAAGTGTATAATTGGGTGTCGTCAGCATAGAGATGGTACTGGAAACCAAATCTACTGATTGTTTGTCCAATAGGGGCAGTATACAACGAGAAGAGTAGGGGGCCTAGGACTGATCCTTGAGGAACCCCAACAGTAAGGGGAAGGTGAGAGGAGGAGGAACCAGCAAAACATACAGTGAAGGATCGGTCAGAGAGATAGGAGGAGAACCAGGAGAGAACGGTGTCCTTGAGGCCGATGGAGCGGAGCATAGTGAGGAGGAGCTGATGATC
Organism: Ranitomeya imitator; assembly: GCF_032444005.1. Taxonomy (NCBI): domain Eukaryota; kingdom Metazoa; phylum Chordata; class Amphibia; order Anura; family Dendrobatidae; genus Ranitomeya; species Ranitomeya imitator. The sequence goes on along the minus strand of NC_091288.1, from coordinate 160,389,564 downwards.
CACAGTGTCGAATGCTGCAGAGAGATCCAAGAGAATTAGCATGGAGTAGTGACCATTAGATTTAGCTGTTAGTAGGTCATTAGAGACTTTAATGAGGGCAGTTTCAGTAGAGTGTAAAGAGCGGAAGCCAGATTGAAGAGGGTCGAGAAGAGAGTTATCTGAGAGATAGCGGGTAAGACGGGAGTGGACCAGGCGTTCGAGGAGTTTAGAGATGAAGGGAAGATTAGAGACAGGTCTATAATTAGCGGCACAGTTTTGATCGAGGGATGGTTTTTTAAGTAATGGATGTATGATGGCATGCTTAAATGAGGAGGGAAAAATACCGGAAGTGAGGGAAAGGTTGAATATTTTTGTTAGGTGAGAGGTGATAGCCGGGGAAAGGGACTGGAGGAGATGTGACGGAATGGGGTCACTGGTGCAAGTGGTCGGGCGAGAAGATGCAAGGAGCCTGCTTACTTCTTCTTCTGTAACTGCTTCAAAGTCAGAGAGTGAACTAGATACAGTGGGGGAGGGAGGACAGTGCATGGTATGAAGAGATTGGGAGATGATTTCCTGTCGAATGTGGTCAATTTTTTCTTTGAAGTAATTGGCCAGATCGTCAGCACGGAGATCCGTGGTTGGGGCCTGCTCTCTTGGGTTGAGTAGGGACTGGAACGTGTCAAAGAGACGTTTAGGGTTATTGGACAGGGAGGTGATGAGGGTGTTGAAGTAGGTTTGTTTGGAGAGGTGAAGGGCAGAATTGTATGTCTTTAGCATGAACTTATAATGGATAAAATCTTCGGGTAGATTAGATTTTCTCCACAGACGTTCTGCGCACCTGGAGCACCGCTGCAGGAAACGTGTTTGCAGCGTGTGCCACGGTTGTTGCCGTCTGTGCCGAGTTGTTTTATGTATAGGAGGAGCAGCTTCATCCAGAGCACTTTGCAGGGATTCATTGTAATGCTTCAATGCAGAATCAGGACATGACTTTGGACTTCGATTACCATCCCTTCCTGTGGTATCTACTCTTTTTGGCATGCACAGATCTGTGGTCGTACACACTTGTGCCCTAAAAAGATGCCTAAAATGATGGACACCACTGGAACACAGACCATTCCAAAGTGACTCCATCTGCCTCATAAATGAGTGGTTCTGTCTGGAGTTTTGTCTGGAACCCCGACTTAATTGCTCAGCGGAAAGCTCAGGATAAGGGAGGTAAAATGAACAAATAGACAGCGGTACATTTTTTTTTTTTTAATTCTTGTGCTGTTTACCATAACGTGCAAGTGATAAGGCAGATTTATTCTTTGGGTTGGTGTATGAACAGAGATACCAGATTTATATCTTTTTTAATATTTTTCTGCTATCACACAGTAAAAATGCTTTTCCATAAAAAGTAGTTTTTTTGTCACCATATTCTGAGAGCTGTAACCATTTTATATTATGGCAAACAGAGCTGTGTGATGGCTTATTTTTTGCAGGACACGTTGCATACTTTTTGGTACCATTTTGGGGCACATAATCTTTTTTTATCACTTTTTATTCAGACTTTTCAATCACAGAATAAACAAAAAAGAGCAATTCAGTTGTTTTTATTTTTTATTTTTTTTTACAGTTTCAACCATGCAGTAAAAGTGATAAGACCAATTTCTTCATCGAGTCTGTACGATTACAGCGATACCAGATTTATATACTAAAAACATTTTTCAAAAATGAATTTGTTTATGCATTGTCATATTCTGAGAGCTGTAACTTTTATATTTTTTGTGACCAATAAGCCATATTAGGGCTTGTATTTTGCATGAAAGTTTGGCATTTGTATGTATATCATTTGTTTTTTGTACAACTTTTTGTTCACTTTTTATTCACTTTTTTGTGGGTCTGAATGATGAAAAAGCAAAATTTTGACTTTTTTAAAATTATTTTTGTTACGGCATTCACCATATGGAATAAATAATGTTCCAGTTTAGTATATCATGTCATTCTGGAAACAGTGATACCAATTATGTGGTCTTATTTTTGTTCATTTTTTTTCATCACAAATGCTGCATTTTGAGTTGCAAAACGGCTTTTATTGATTTGTGTGTGCATTATTTTGTGTTTAATTTCACTTTTTTACACATTTTATTTCACTTTTTTCACTTTGATACTTAGTCCCACTATGGTACATGTATAAATTTTATTTTAATCACTTGTCTCATATACTGCAGTACTCATGTATGGCAGTGCATGAGTCTGTCAATGTCTCACAGACCCAGGGTATAGCTGGATCTCACAAGCCACAATACCTTGGGGTCAATACATGACCTCAGGGTAACATGGTAACCATCTGCACCTGCGATTCTTATCATGGGGGTCTAATGGTTACAAAGGAGGTCTTGTGACCCCGTTATAATCAATTAAATACTGATCTTGCAAATGACAGTGGCATTTGAAATATTAATCAGAACTGATCACCTTGAAAACCAGCTGAGGATGATACCGCATGTTGTTAGCTGTCATGTACAGCCAACAAGAGCTGGAATTTCAACCGCAGGACGGCACTATACTCTTATTTCTCAGAGCCATTAAAAAGCAGCGCTGAGGAATAAGGCCCCTTAACAGCCACCATTAAAAGGTGCATCGGCCATCGTTAAGGGGAACATTTCAGAAAATAGTTTTATAGTGAGGCATTCCAATGGCTTTCAACATTGTTTATTTTCCTAACACAGCCATTATTTTTGCAGAATGACTAATATTTGTTAAAAAAAATACATTAAAAGTACATTAAATTGATTAATTGTATTATCAATGTATTCTTTATTAAAGGAGTTTGTAGTATTTTGGCTGAAATTGCAATCATTAAATAAGCACTCACATTAAAATGTTACTTTCCTCTTAATATATTGCAGCCATCATAACATATGGCACTGTGTACTTAACAATTGCTCATTTTGCCTTTCTACTCAGTTAATTATTTTCTTTTGATGTTGGTCTATAACATTATGTGATTAAAAACTGACTATCTGTATTTTTTTAGTATCAAAATAGGAATAGGAAGGGTTTTTTTCACTGCAAAAGACCCTGGCAGGGATAAGGGCTGAGAAGCTGGGTCAGGAGTTGAAGAGGGGAATGATTCATGCAGTGAAAAGAGATTTCCTGTTTCTAAAGAGAGCAGAGAAAAAAAATTACCGTATATACTCGAGTATAATCTGACCCGAGTATAAGCCGAGACCCCCTAACTTTGCAAAAGAAAACTGGGAAAACTTATTGACTCGAGTATAAGCCTAGGGTGGGAAATGCAGCAACTACTGGTAAATTTCAAAAATAAAAATAGACATCAATAATTGATTGAGACATCAGTAGGTTAAGTGTTTTTGTGGCACCCCAGGAGTTTGGGTACCACAGTAGTGCTGCCTTCCTCTCGGGGAGGGTAGTGCTATGCCTGGAGACAAGATGACTTTTGGCAGGTTTTCACACTCACAACACCTTCCAAATCCAGGCCAGGAGGGGAGCTCAAAACCCTGTTTTAGGGCAGCTTCCCTGGATAAAGATCCTGGTTTGGAGGAGGAGTTGGTTCAGTTTGTACAGACAGCCTGTAAGCGAGGACTGACAGGAAAGGAGCAGAGGAGAGATTCAGGGCTCAAGGAGGCTGAGAATAGGCCTCCGAAGAGTCAGTGTGCAGAAATCGGGTACCAGGAGCCCGAGGCTAGAGTGGAACTACAGGACAATCAGCAGAACTGGAGGGCATAAGATCATACAGACATTGCCCAAATTACGCCTATGACACAGCAGCATCCTGGAGCCTGGAATCACCGTGTAGAGACCCCAGAAAGTACTGCTCAAGCTGTCTGCCATCCAGGTACCTGTCCCAGGACAGGAGAAAGAACTGAAAGAATTAGGACCTTGTTTGGAACACTTCAGGCAGCAAGGTACTTTAGCAAGCGCAGAGTAGAAGGCTCCTAACCTGACTTACCAAGGGGATTTCGCTTGTTTCCGGGCTGCCTGGACTCCTATGTACCTGTTGCCGGTGCCTTGGACTGTTGCTTGCTAACTACAGTAAACCAGGTAAAGACTTACAACTTGTGTCCTTTACTCATTTACTGGCAACCGTCATCACCACCATTCACCTTAGGACCCCTGGAGACCCCACTTCACCTGTGGGAAGTGTACTATCAGTGCTGCAATAACATCCCCCCAGAGGACCCCTTTAGCGCTGCGTCGGTCCCACTATTGACCGAACACCACAAGTGGTGTCACAACAAACTTATAAACACTTTTCCCTTAAAAGACTTGCCCCTTTAATTGGCGCCCAGGGCCACGGTCCGGGTCGCAGCCACCGTGACTTCCACTTTAAGACTGGACTCGGTACCGAGTACCCCGCTGCCCTGGTGGGTGACTCATTTTTGAATATCCATATTGAATCAGGAGCCCCATATAATGCTCCATAAAGTTCATGATGGGCCCCATTAGATGCTTCATATTTAAATATGCCCCATATAATGCTAACCAACCACACAACTGAAACTATGAATTACAATGGAGACCAGACAGAGTATAATTAATCATATGCCTTTATTAAGTAAAAAGTGGCAAAAATATATATAAACAATAAAAAATATATAATAATAAAAAACAATGTGCACGTATTAGGACAGAGATTAATAATAATAAATTGTATAAAGGTTTATATCTCTCTCAATCAAGACAGGCAGACTCAATTATACTACACATATTCCTCAAGTAAAAAAAAAACTGTGCCAAAATTGGACAAAAACCAATACTATATCAAAATCTATTGTTCCATATATAATGGTTATATTAAAATGTCTAGTGCAAAAAAATGGGATAAAATATGTGCTTAATAATAAGATTATTCCAAAAATATCAATGCTCAATTAAGTGCTAAGTGCAAAAGGTGAAAATAATAAGAATTATGAGGAATAAAATATGAAAGTAATATACCTTTAAGGGTCGCCACGTCCCGTTACCGTGCACCCCGATGCGCATTTTTTAAAGAATTTCCTTCATCAGGGGAATGCTACACAATAGGTTAATGATGGCCCCATAAGATGCTCCATAGAATATTATGCTCCATATAATGCTACACAAAGGTTGATGGCCCCATAAGATGCTCCATAGAATATTATGCCCCATATATTGCTACACAAAGGTTGATGGTCCCATAAGATGCCCAATAGAATATTATGCCCCATATAATGCTGCAAAAAGATTGATGGCCCCATAAGATGCTCCATAGAATATTATGCCCCATATAATGCTGCATAAAGGCTGATGGCCCCATAAGATGCTCCATAGAATATTATGCCCCATATAATGCTGCACAAAGATTGATGGCCCCATAAGATGCTCAATAGACTATTATGGCCCATATAATGCTGCACAAATGTTGATGGCCCTATAAGAAGCTCCAGAGAATATTATTCCCCATATAATGCTGCACAAATGTTGATGGCCCCTTAAGATGCTCCATAGAATAATATGCCCCATATGCTGCTGCGATTAAAAAAAAATTATCGCTGGGTGTATGGTGCCGGTGTCCAGAGCAGGTGAGGACATTGGCGCGCTATGGGGGCCAGGTGCCGGATGTGTCACAGGCTCAGGCCCCCGGCACTTGCGATATTCAGCTGTGCCGTTCCACAACCGCACGCCGCTGTGTCTTCTGGGTCTCTGCAGTGACTGTTCAAGTAGAGGGCGCACACTAAACATGTCATCGCGACCTCTGACCTGAACGTCACAGCCAGAGGACGCGGAAGACAGATCCCAGTGGTGGAACGGCGAAAGGTGAATATTGCATGGCTCACCCTCCCCTGTCATACTCACCCTCCTGGAGCGGTCCCTGCTTCTCCAATGGTCTCTGGCACCGGCAGCTAGTTCCTGTGTTCAGCGGTCACATGGTACTGCTCATTAAAGTAATGAATATGCGCTCCACTCCTATAGGAGTGGAGTCGTGTATATATTAATTACTGTAATGAGCGGTATCACGTGACCGATGAACACAAGAAGAGCTGCGGGTGCCAGAGACCATCGGAGAATCAGGGAAGTGCATAGACCGTGCCGGGAGCAGGTGAGTATGATGTTACAGCCGTCACTCCTGCTGCTCCCCCTCCGACCCCCTGGGGCAATGACTTCAGTTTAAGCCAAGAGGCGCTCTTTTAGCCTAAAAAAATGGGCTGAAAATCTCGGCTTATACTCGAGTATATACAGTAACTGAATAGAAATTCAAAATGAGCAATTGTAAGTACACGGTGCCATATAACATGATGATTGTAGTATATTAAGGGAATAAAAACTTTGATGTGAGTTTGATTTTAAAACCCCTTGATTATGAGGGATGAGGAAGGATTCACCGATGGGTGCCCCTTTATCCATATTAACTATATAGGAGTGACGATCACTATTGACATGTAAAGTGTCTGTACAGCAGTGCAAGACTTTTGGGTGTGTAGTGTGACCTCTAATGTGGCAGTAACAGCAGATATAATGAGTCTGATCCCCACCACCTGACAATAGAGTATTTTTTCAGCGCTATTATTATTTAGAGGAGACATTTACAACCTACAGTATGTGATAAAAGAGCAGTTTCCAAGTGGTTAAAAATCCCCAGTGTCTTTTTTTTTATTGGTTAGTTGTATATTAAACACACAAGAATTGTCAGAAAGTATGCTCCCAATAATAAACCTGCCCCTATTCAAATTCTGTGTGTGGGTTAATTGAAAACTTCAGATGTTCAAGATTTTATGATGTGAAGACCTTAAGTTCTCTTTTAATGCAACCCTCAATAGATCTTCTCCATTAACAGACAAATGATCATCAAAATTGAAAGGTGAAATATGTCAAGCTATGTGCTAATTAACCATAACAGATTGCTGGAGGGAATATGATGACCTTGTTAGAGGACACACATACTTATCCCCAGTTCATCACCAACATACAAAGATTTATTGGATCATTGCCTCCACTCCACACAGTTAATCCTGTCCCTATTATGTATCTGACATGCCATGTGCTTGGTCACATCACAACCTCATAGTAGTAGAATTCATCTACCCAGCAAGGTTCCTGTATACATGGTGACTCATTAAACCTCTACTAACCAACCTAATCATTACACAACACATTGCACATGTCCCACACGACTACATAAGAAATCAGTAAATTCAGTAATTCACAAATTAGCAGTGAAAAGGTCTATTTTTTTCTAGACTCAAAAAAGGACATAATAAACTATAATCTGATTTGTAGTATAAAATTTGTAAGTTATATTTAGAAGATTAGAGACAGTCCAATTGATATTTAGAAAGGTTGTCTGAATATCCTTTTTTCAAGATCACAACACTCCCATGCATTCTGGTTTCCTGCTTATCAGAGGGGCGGTGTGCTCCTGATGATTGACAGGTCAGGCCAGATTTCCACTGCAGCTTTGGAGAAGAGTAGTGACCCTAAAACTGATCCGATTCAGTGATCAACTCAGTTTCAGAGCAACGAATGAAAGCTGTATAGCAAACATGTTCTCCTGGGATAGGACATTGGCAACCTCTTAAATAAACTGCAGAGGTGGCCGGTAGCCTAGACCACAAACAGTAAACAATAGAATTACAAATATCCCTGTTCTTGAAAAAAAAAGATTTTTCATAGGAAAATTGCAAAGTTGCAATTGCAATTTGCCCATTTAATAAGATATGACAACCTCTTTAACAAATGCTAATAATTCAGTCAATTCAGAAAAGAGCAGCTGTGAATTCGGAGCTTCCAGGGCCAAGTACCCCACCTTTGGCACACACAGAGAGGAGTTAAAGACAAACTTAGGCGGTACATTGAGATACAAGACCAGGTGACCGTTGAGTCCCAACCTGGCTTCTCTGGACATCTCCTTGGAGCCAAGTCACCAGTGGGTTCCTTTTCTGGCTTTCCTAAACCTATCCATGGGGCTCACGTGTCCAGTGGGTCCAAATCTTGACAACCCCAAACGTATCCATGGTCCAGTGATGGTAAATGGAGCAGATCTGTATTCTTTCAGCCGAGGCCATGTTACTCTAAGCTGACATCCTGTAGAATGTCAAATCTGTGTCCCTCATGATGGAGCCATGATGTCTCTACTGCTGTAGTGTAAAGAGTCTTTGGTTCTTTGAAATTCTGGCTCTCTTGGCTGTCTGGATTTCCATAAGTGTTTTGTTAGAGGGGCGTCTCTTCTTTTTATAGTTAGCAACAGTTCTTCAAACGAACATCCCGTGATCAAGAGGGCGTCTCTTCTTTTTATAGTTAGCAACAGTTCTTCAAACGAGCATCCAGTGATCAAGAGGAATATATAATGAGGTTGACTGGCATTGTTTGACTGTTTAATCATTTTGCATAGTTTTTTACTCCTGTGTTTTGAAAGTCAACAAGCTAGTTGGCCTGGACAATGTGTAATTAACATATCAGCAAACATCATTGTTCAATGTCCCTATTTTACTGTCTTGCAAATAATTTTAAATCATTTAAAATATATATTTATATTTCATTGTCACTAATTTGATCAAATTATTTGATTTCCCATTTTACTTTATTATGCAGGTTCCCCTTCACATTGGCACTGGATCCCTTTCACCTGGCCACTTCCTCCCAATTCTTATTTTAAATTTTTCCACTTTTTCACCTTTTTTCCTTCAAGCTCCTTGCTTCACATCTTTTACTCATTGGGTTCCCATTTAACTTTGCCCTGCATTTATTTTTTCTTCCCCACAACTATCTTTTCCCCCTTCCCTTCCTCCCGGACCCGCCTTCTTTATTCCCTCGGGCATCCGCCTTGGTATTAAAACTCTGCAGTTATGTTTATAACTATGGTGGCGCATTCACCCTATTCAGCACTTTTCTCCTGAGCATGTCATCTTCTCAACTCCAGCCAGTTCCATCCCTGTCCGCTCTCCTGGCGTCCTCGCGCATGCGCTGGGTCATTCTCCCCTGACTTCCGGGAGAGCTCCCCATGTGACCACAGTGCGTTCCACTGCGTGTCACCCGAGTGCTGCCCCGTAAGTCCCTTTAGCAGGGAGGATGTTTTTACGGCTTCATGTGCAATCATAGGCACCCGGACAGTTGACACTCCCACACTCCACCTGCCCCACTTATTTTCCAGCACTCAGGTATGTATACCTCTCACACCTTAATTCCCCCATGCCCACTTGGTAGAAGCATTCACTGCGAAACGGCGCTCGTCGGGTGTGGGGTAGGACTCAGCACTCTTTTCTGACCGCACCACCTAGCAGTAACTGCACACCCTCAGCAGGTAACATTTCCATACCTTAGCATTTTGTGTATACATGTTTGCTGCAAAGAAATTTTGATTTAGGAGAATGTCAATTAGGCTACATATGAATTTTTACTAGTCCCCATACCCCCTCCCCCCCCCCCCGCGGCTGTTGATATAGTCTGGCCTTACACATTCTTCTAACAGGGAAGTATTATTGTGGATGCATAAGGTTTTTGTTATAATTTTTCCTTCATTTTTTGGGGGGTCATTTGTCACTCCACAGCCCTTTGCTTACCATATACAGTGGGGCAAAAAAGTATTTAGTCAGTCAGCAATAGTGCAAGTTCCACCACTTAAAAAGATGAGAGGCGTCTGTAATTTACATCATAGGTAGACCTCAACTATGGGAGACAAACTGAGAAAAAAAATCCAGAAAATCACATTATCTGTTTTTTTAACATTTTATTTGCATATTATGGTGGAAAATAAGTATTTGGTCAGAAACAAACAATCAAGATTTCTGGCTCTCACAGACCTGTAACTTCTTCTTTAAGAGTCTCCTCTTTCCTCCACTCATTACCTGTAGTAATGGCACCTGTTTAAACTTGTTATCAGTATAAAAAGACACCTGTGCACACCCTCAAACAGTCTGACTCCAAACTCCACTATGGTGAAGACCAATGAGCTGTCAAAGGACACCAGAAACAAAATTGTAGCCCTGCACCAGGCTGGGAAGACTGAATCTGCAATAGCCAACCAGCTTGGAGTGAAGAAATCAACAGTGGGAGCAATAATTAGAAAATGGAAGACATACAAGACCACTGATAATCTCCCTCGATCTGGGGCTCCACGCAAAATCCCACCCCGTGGGGTCAGAATGATCACAAGAACGGTGAGCAAAAATCCCAGAACCACGCGGGGGGACCTAGTGAATGAACTGCAGAGAGCTGGGACCAATGTAACAAGGCCTACCATAAGTAACACACTAGGCCACCATGGACTCAGATCCTGCAGTGCCAGACGTGTCCCACTGCTTAAGCCAGTACATGTCCGGGCCCGTCTGAAGTTTGCTAGAGAGCATTTGGATGATCCAGAGGAGTTTTGGGAGAATGTCCTATGGTCTGATGAAACCAAACTGGAACTGTTTGGTAGAAACACAACTTGTCGTGTTTGGAGGAAAAAGAATACTGAGTTGCATCCATCAAACACCATACCTACTGTAAAGCATCACAAATCGCTAACCAACACCAATACCACATATTGGGGAGGAAAATGATTATCTTGTATCTATTGATTAGTCAATTATACTACCACCCCATGTGGAGACCTTATATCAAGGACACATCCATATACATAGAAACTAATTCCCATAGGGAAAAATGATGTACTAGTCCATAAAATTACCATAAATCTTTATTTAGTACATTAAAATACAAAAAGAGAAACATGAACCAGGTGCGTGTCAGTTGACAATAAGAAAACAAAAATTACACCAAGGGCCCCACCCCACCGGTACCCCACCCTAAGGTGCTAAACTATTACACCTTTTACCAGAGTAATCATATAATAAACAATATTCCCATATCTATTATAAATCGTAGTTATGGTCCGCTGTACACAGTCCCTCTAGGAGAACCTGTATACATTATTATTGCACCTCCTAGTACCGGCCCAAAGTATCTATCTCATCTAAGCCGGCGCAAAGCGCCCGGTCACATTAGAATCCCCGGGGAGAATCTCCCTTCAGGGAATAGGGTCCGGTATCAGACATCAGGGGTGCCAACCCAACAGGCCTCTTTGCCAGGAGAAATAGCTCTGATACTTACATAATTGCAAGGTGCACAGCAGGTGGGGAACCAGGGGGGTGAGTGCCCGCCCCAACGCGCGTTTCGGTCCCGTCCTTCGTCAGGGGGCACTCACCTCCCCGGGTCCCGTGCCTTAAATAACCCCACACATCCTATCGCTGCCCATTCCTGCGCCGCAGCGCTATACCGGATGTACGTCCCTGCCGGAAATGACGCGCGCGTCTCCATAGTCACCGCGACGCCACAGAGCATCGGCGTCACACAGCACCGCGCATGCGCAGCACCGCGTAGAGACACCGAGTGCCCCGGGGAGCCAACGGAGACCATGGGACCGCGCGTCAAGCAGAGAAGTATAACAAATCACTGACCACCAATAACTTTATGGACCCCTACCCTCATACTCGGCCCAGTTCATAATAATTATAACGCATGATCTACCACCCCACATAGTACCACATACACCACAACATCATCCATAGTAAATATAAAACAGTAGAAAATAATAATAATAAACATATATTTGTGTTGTCCAGACTGTTTTTCTTGCCACTTGATAGATGTAGGTGTTTTTTAGAGAAGGCAGGTACTGAACGTCCATCCATTACTAAGACCTTAACGGAACAGCGTATTAGAATATATCCAGGGAAACTACACAGAACCGGAAAAACAAAATAAAATTAGTAATTATACTTAAAACTACATTAAAAACAATTGTTGTCAAAATTGAAAACCTCCATTGGTAAGACGTCAGACACACCATCAGAGAAATGGGGCATAGCTCAGATTTTCGTTGAGTCCACCTGGATATAGTGTTCCCAACGTCCATATCCATCTTGATTCTACTTGGGCCAGTTTTTTCGAAATATCTCCTCCACGAATACCCAGCTCCACCATGTCAATTCCTCTAACTTTTAAAAGGCTCCCATCACAACCATGATATTCTTTAAAATGGCGCGGTATTGTTTTTAGGGCGGACGTGTCCTCACAGGCCGCAGCTGCGGCGATACCCAGCACGTGCTCTCTCACCCGCACTTTCAAATGCCTTGTTGTTAAACCAACATAAATCTTCGTGCAGGGGCACGTTGCATAGTATATAACATTTTTGCTCACGCAGGTGATCTTTTTTTTAATGTGATATACTCGAGAATTACCTGCGTCCGCAAAAGTACTGCATCTCTCTATGTTGGGACACGCCACACACCGCCCACAGGGGGCACATCCGCCCCTCACAGGTACCGCATCCAAAAATGTTCTTGGTCTGCTATCCACATAGTGGCTACGGACCAAGATATCCCGGAGATTCCGTGATCTCCTGGCAGTGATGGCAGCCTTTTCTGGCAGAAATCTAGCCAAAATTGGATCAGCTCTCAATATATGCCATGATTTTTCAAAAATTCTTCTGAGCATGGGGAACTGGGAATGGTAGTTGGTCACGAACCGAACAATATCCTTACTGTCTCCTTTACAATTTTTATACAGAAGATCATCCCTAGAGGAGTGCCTAGCCCTATTAAACGCACGTTTTATCATCCTCCCACTGTATCCCCTGTCCCTCAATCTGACCTTTAGGTCCTCCGCTTGAGTGAGAAAATCTTGTTGACTTGAACATAATCTGCGCAACCGTAAGAACTGACCAGTTGGTACGGAGCGTATAACATGATTCGGATGTAAAGCATGGTGGTGGAAACATCATGCTTTGGGGCTGTTTCTCTGCAAAGGGGCCAGGACGACTGATCCGGGTACATGAAAGAATGAATGGGGCCATGTATCATGAGATTTTGAGTGCAAACCTCCTTCCATCAGCAAGGGCATTGAAGATGAAACGTGGCTGGGTCTTTCAACATGACAATGATCCAAAGCAAACCGTCAGGGCAACGAAGGAGTGGCTTCGTAAGAAGCATTTCAAGGTCCTGGAGTGGCCTAGCCAGTCTCCAGATCTCAACCCTATAGAAAACCTTTGGAGGGAGTTGAAAGTCCGTGTTGCCAAGCGAAAAGCCAAAAACATCACTGCTCTAGAGGAGATCTCCATGGAGGAATGGGCCAACATACCAACAACAGTGTGTGGCAACCTTGTGAAGACTTACAGAAAATGTTTGACCTCTGTCATTGCCAACAAAGGATATATTACAAAGTGTTGAGATGAAATTTTGTTTCTGACCAAATACTTATTTTCCACCATAATATGCAAATAAAATGTTAAAAAAACAGACAATGTGATTTTCTGGATTTTTTTTTCTCAGTTTGTCTCCCATAGTTGAGGTCTACCTATGACGTAAATTACAGACGCCTCTCATCTTTTTAAGTGGTGGAACTTGCACTATTGCTGACTGACTAAATACTTTTTTGCCCCACTGTATTTCATGACACTCATCACGTTTCTCCCAATTTTCTTCGCTTCGGTGCAGGTTTCTGTTTCTATATGCTGTCTTCTCCCTCGTTTTTTCTTGGAGGTTATTCCCTATTCCCCTGCCTTACATTCTTTCATGGTTTTTACATTGTTACAAATAAAAGATATACATTTTATTCACTTTTCTTTGTCTTTGGTCACTTCCTGCTGTTATGGTTCATTACATATCAGTGTGGTATATAATTAGTGCATTGAAGTTCGTTTTGGCCTAGTTTATTTAGGACTATGAGAATTAAAATACAGTAAGTTGTAGAAGCTGACATAAGAGGCAAGCATTAGCTATTTATCCATTTACAAATATTAATTTAGCCTACAAGAAGAGTCAACATTTCAGATTCTTGACCAACAAGAAAGAAGCACATAAATTAAAAAGTCAACATGTAGATAACAGTCAATGACTCCTGGCTTACTGAAAATAGACATCTGGTTAATTATGATAAAATCCTGTGTTGTCACAGTGCATTAAAAAGTAAAAATGAGTGAATTGATCAATAACAAATTAAATTTGTTATTCAACTTTTGGTAAATAAAAAACTTTTGGGATTTGATTTTCATGAGTCCAGCAACATAATGACCAAATGTTTTCTTAATGGGATGGTAAAGGGTTAAAATAATAGATAACATTATACATACCTGTCGATAACCATTATCAATCCTTACTCCCCCTCTGCAGTTACTGTAGCTCTCTGTTAGGTGTCGATTTCTTGCCTCTGCACAGGGGGAATCTCGAGCCATCTCCGCTGCAGTCTCCCATTCTTCTCCAGGAGCGGTGGAGTCTGCTCAGCTGAGATGTCAGTCCCAGCATCTAGCTCAGGCTGATACTGGACGACTGGTTACTACTGCCCTTCCAGGCTCTGTCCTTGTAGCCAACAATGTTCAGCGGCAAGCAGGTCTTTCTGGGACTAAGTCCTGCTTTTCCATTACTGAGCATTCCCACGGGATGACCTCTGTTGTGAATTCTGTTATCGAACTCCCTCCTGTGGTCATGAATGGTACTTCGGCGAGTTCTGTCCATGGACTCCCTCTGGTGGCTGTGAGTGGAGCTGCTGGTTCTGAGGTTCCTTCCACAGGTGACCTAGTTTAGTCTTAGGCTGGCTGCTCTATTTAACTCCACTCTGATCGTTACTCCATGCCAGCTGTCAATGTTCTTGTACTGGTTCAGTTCGCTCTTGGATCTTTCTGGTGACCTGTCTACTCCAGCAGAAGCTAAGTCCCTGCTAGTTAATTATTTGTTCATTATTTTCCTTGTCCAGCTTGCTATCATGATTTTGCCTTGCTAGCTGGAAGCTCTGGGATGCAGAGTGGTACCTCCGCACCGTGAGTCGGTGCGGAGGTCTTTTTGCACACTCTGCGTGGTCTTTTTGTAGTTTTTTGTGCTGACCGCAAAGATACCTTTCTTATCCTCAGTCTGTTTAGTAAGTCTGGCCTCCCTTTGCTGAAACCTGTTTTATTTCTGTGTTTGTGACTTTCATCTTTTCTCACAGTCAATATATGTGGGGGGCTGCCTTTTCCTTTGGGGAATTTCTCTGAGGCAAGGTAGGCTTTATTTTCTATCTCTAGGGCTATTTAGCTCTTAGGCTGTGAAGAGGCGTCTAGGTAGAGTTCGGTACGCTCCATGGCTATTTCTAGTTGTGTGATAGGATTAGGGATTGCGGTCAGCAGGGCTCCCACTTCCCAGAGCTTGTCCTGTGTGAGTTTAACCATCAGGTCGTTCTGGGTGCTCCTAACCACCAGGTCCATAACAGACCTCCCATTGGAGGTCGGGGGTCACATGATCAGGTCCTGTTGCAGCTCTTATTGGTCCACCTGGAAGGTCTTGTAGCACTGCCGCTATAAAAGGTTTGCATGGCCACTTGGCAATGCGCTAATGTACTCTTGAAATCGTGTGTGTGTTGATGAGTGAAAGTCGTTCATTAATCATCCGCTCCCTTGTGTATGACTGCTCGAGTAAGGTGGATGTCTGCTATTTAGCGCCTGGCTGAACTATTAGCAATAAACACACAAAACAGTGTCTAATTGCTGTGACCGCCAGTGCGGCGCCGTGCACTATTAGAGCGCTTTCCTATTCCAATTCTGGGTGGTTAGTGGCATCTGCCAGAGCGGCACTGCATGCACTCTTGTGCATTTAAGTTATTTTTGCAGTTACTCTGACACCCCAGTTGCGGTGTTGAGCACAAGAGGTCTAGATGAACTCTAATCCTGTGTCTTGAGATTGAGTTCTGAGACTCTTTGCTTGCGCTCTTGGTGTGGTACCGCGGCCCCGTGACACACAGGGTTCGCTTCCTTCACACAGGGTGAAGTTAATCCGTGAGTGTATCCACAATGTACCGCCATATAGTCCATCATTACTTAGCAGCAGGTTCCATCTCTGCACGGTGGACCTTGGGCTGCGAGCGCACCTTACTCTATCTTTCTAATTATTTGGTGCGTTCCGCTAGCCCTAACACTCTCCAGTGTGCAAAGAGAGCACAGTAACCATTTTTTTTCAAGACAATTGAAACATTTTCCACTCAGACAAATTTTAAAAGAACTGAATCAGGTCTGCAAGGTGAAAAGGATGGCCCAGGTACTGAACAACACTGTACAAGGTATGTTATTCTGTAATATGTTACAGCTGCAGGGAATTAGAGGGAGCCTGTGGGGCAATGAAAAATAGCATTACCCCGCTGTCTTATTCCTCATCAATGTGCTAAATGGTGTTAGGCAAGTTTTGTTTTTTGCAAAATATGAATCAAATCTTAAAATGTTCAGATTTGCGTGAATCCACAAATTTCAGGAAATTTGACTAGAAACCAATCCATGTGTGAATCAATTTACTTACTTCTACTCATCACTTTTAAAAGAAAATTAAATAAATAAAAACTTAACAGTGCTATAAAATCCTTGTATACAGTATGATGTAGAGGAGTTTTTTTTTAACCCAGCTATTTTTTGTTATAAATGTTTTTCTGTGCTGCTGTTCATTTGGCAAATTAACTATTGGCACGTGACCATTTTGTGTTGCCAGCATAAGACTGGACCAATCAATTGTTATAATTACAATTCATAACAATTTTTCTTAATTTCATTACAATTATTTATTTATACAATTATTACAATTAAGTAGAAGGCACACTGCTATTGTACTTTTGTTGCATTTTAGGTTGTTGTATAGTTTACACAGATGTTGCATAATATAATTATTGCTTTTCAGTGTTACTATTGCAATTGACATCTATGCTTGTTGCAAAGTGAATATTTTTTTTAATTATTATTAGATGTAACGTGTCACTTCTGACCCTTTAGAAGGTATGAATAGGAAAATTATGAAGTGAGATTATACGGTCTCTGTATACAATGGTTTGAGTATAGTTGGAAGTTGAGACAGTAGGTAAGACAAACACATATTATTAAAAAGCATAAACAGTCAACACAAATTGCATCATTTATCATATTGTTGATCACCAATATACATTACGGTTATCCTGACAATAATAGATTTAAATTGTACTAGAGCAATGAAGAAAGAGTGGAGGGTGTAGAGGGAATAGTCATGGTCATTAATG
Source organism: Ranitomeya imitator (assembly GCF_032444005.1). Lineage (NCBI taxonomy): Eukaryota > Metazoa > Chordata > Amphibia > Anura > Dendrobatidae > Ranitomeya > Ranitomeya imitator. The sequence continues at coordinate 160,372,599 of NC_091288.1, read as the reverse complement.
GACAAAACAATTTATCATTACAATTATAAGTGAATTGTGTAACACATACATAATATAAATGTGAATACTGCTATATTTATATACAACAAGGTCATACATTACCAGAGGAAGCCACTGCTAATACGATACCACACCTCAGCTGGAAGTCAATGCCTCAGTTGGACCCAAACAGTTGGGTTACAAAAGGTCTGTGCAAATGTAATACTGCAATTAAAGATCTAACATTTTCTCTGTTTTAGACACCTGATACCTTTTTTTAAGTAAGAGTTATCATTGTTATTTTTTTTTACTTGTTTCTGTTTCATTAAATGAAAATATTCACTCGTTTAGGTTCACATAGGTGTATGGATGAATACAGTAAATAAGTGATTCATCTCTGCACAAGGAAAACAAAAACAGTTACAAACTCTCAGCATTTTATTCCAAAATATGTAAGCCTTTTTTGGAATAGGATAGAAAAAAAGCAATCACTACGAAGCTTCATGCACCTAAGGTCTATTATTAGAAATGAGCTAACGGTTTCTGCCATTTCCGGTGCTAAAATCCAAACACAAACTTCCCAGGAAGTCGAATGCAGTGTTCAAAGTTCAGGGTGAAATACAGGAGGAAAGAGGAGAGAGGGAGAAAGAGAGAGAGAAATTTTCCAGAACAAAAGTTTGGGTCCTTATTGTTTTCAATGGGATTCGGTTTATGGTTATATTATATGTTATTATTATATTTTATGGTGAAATATTACAATCCAGCCATGGGTGATGCTGCAATATCATCGGCCATGGCTGGAAACACTGATGTGCCCCCCTACCCCACCGATCGCCCCCCAAGCCACCGATCAATCCTGCACACTGCCCCGCTCCCCTCCATCCTGTGCTCCGCTCCCCTCGTGCTCTTGTCCGCTCCCCCCGTGCTCCAATCCCACCCCCCGTGCTCCAATCCAACCCCCCTGCACTCCGATCCACCCCCCCGTGCTCGGATCCACCCCCCGTGCTCCAATCCACCCCCCCATGCTCTGATCCACCCCCCATTCTCCGATCCACCCCCGTGCTCGGATCCACCCCCCCATGCTCCGATCCACCCCCCCGTGCTCCCCCCACCCCATCATACTTACCGATCCTCCCGGGGTCCGTCCGTCTTCTCCATGGGCGCCGCCATCTTCCAAAATGGCGGGCGCATGCGCAGTGCTCAAAATAAAAAAAATAGTAAATGACCCCCCCCTTTGTCACCCCCATAGGTAGGGACAATAATAAAATAAAGAAAAATTTTTTTTCCACTAAGGTTGGGGTTAGATCTAGGGTTAGGGTTAGGGTTAAGGTTTCGATATGTGCACATGTATTCTGGTCCTCTGCGGATTTTTCCGCAGCAGATTTGATAAATCCGCAGTGCTAAACCGCTGCGGATTTATGGCGCATTTCACTGCGGTTTTACAACTGCGGTTTTCTATTGGAGCAGTTGTAAAACGGCTGCGGAATCCGCAGAAAGAAGTGACATGCTGCGGAATGTAAACCGCTGCGTTTCCATGCAGTTTTTCTGCAGCATGTGTACAGCGATTTTTGTTTCCCATAGGTTTACATTGAACTGTAAACTCATGGGAAACTGCTGCAGATCCGCAGCGTTTTCCGCAGCGTGTGCACATACCTTTAGAATTAGGCTATGTGCACACGGTGCGGATTTGGCTGCGGATCCGCAGCGGATTGGCCGCTGCGGATTTGCAGCAGTGTTCCATCACGTTTACAGTACCATGTAAACCTATGGAAAACCAAATCCGCTGTGCCCATAGTGCAGAAAATACCGCGCGGAAACGCTGCGCTGTATTTTCCGCAGCATGTTAATTCTTTGTGCGGATTCCGCAGCGTTTTACACCTGTTCCTCAATAGGAATCCGCAGGTGAAATCCGCACAAAAAACACTGGAAATCCGCGGTAAATCCGCAGCTAAAACACAGTGCCTTTTACACGCGGATTTTTCAAAAATGGTGCGGAAAAATCTCACACGAATCCGCAACGTGGGCACATAGCCTTAGGGTTAGGGTTGGAATTAGGGTTGTGGTTAGGGTTGTGATTAGGGTTATGGCTACAGTTGGGATTAGGGTTAGGGGTGTGTTGGGGTTAGTGTTGGAGGTAGAATTGAGGGGTTTCCACTGTTTAGGCACATCAGGGGTCTCCAAACGCAACATGACGCCACCATTGATTCCAGCCAATCTTGTATTCAAAAAGTCAAATGGTGCTCCCTCACCTCCGAGCGCCGACGTGTGCCCAAACAGTGGTTTACCCCCACATATGGGGTATTAGTGTACTCAGGACAAACTGCGCAACAATAACTGGGGTCCAATTACTCCTGTTACCCTTGTGAAAATAAAAAATTGCTTGCTAAAACATCATTTTTGAGGAAAGAAAAATGATTTTTTATTTTCACGGCTCTGCATTGTAAACGTCTGTGAAGCACTTGGGGGTTCAAAGTGCTCACCACACATCTAGATTAGTTCCTTTGGGGGTCTAGTTTCCAAAATGGGGTCATTTGTGGGGGATCTCCAATGTTTAGGCACGCAGGGGCTCTCCAAACGTGACATGGTGTCCGCTAATGATTGGAGCTATTTTTCCATTTAAAAAGCCAAATGGCGTGCCTTCCCTTCCGAGCCCTACCGTGCGCCCAAACAGTGGTTTACCCCCACATACGGGGTATCAGCGTACTCAGGACAAACTGGACAACAACGTTTGGGGTCCAATTTCTCCTATTACGCTTTGCAAAATAGGAAATTCTAGGCTAAAAGATCATTTTTGAGGAAAGAATAATTATTTTTTATTTTCATGGCTCTGCGTTATAAACTTCTGTGAAGCACCTGGGGGGTTTAAAGTGCTCAATATGCATCTAGATAAGTTCCTTGGGGGGTCTAGTTTCCAAAATGGGGTCATTTGTGGGGGAGCTCCAATGTTTAGGCACACAGGGGCTCTCCAAATGCGACATGGTGTCCGCTAACAATTGGAGCTAATTTTCCATTCAAAATGTCAAATGGCGCTCCTTCCCTTCCGAGCCTTACCATGTGCCCAAACAGTGGTTTACCCCTACATGTGAGGTATCGGTGTACTCAGGAGAAATTGCCCAACAAATTTTAGGATCCATTTCATCCTGTTGCCCATGTGAAAATGAAAAAATTGAGGCTAAAATATTTTTTTTGTGAAAAAAAGGACTTTTTTATTTTTACCGATCAATTTGTGAAGCACCTGGGGGTTTAAAGTGCTCACTATACATCTAGATAAGTTACTTGGGGCGTCTAGTTTCCAAAATGCGGTCACTTGTGGGGGAGGTCCAATTTTTAGGCACACGGGGGCTCTCCAAACGTGACATGGTGTCCGCTAAAGAGTGGAGCCAATTTTTCATTCAAAAAGTCAAATGGCGCTCCTTCCCTGCCGTGCGCCCAAGCAGTGGTTTACCCCCACATATGAGGTATCAGCGTACTCAGGACAAATTGGACTACAACTTTCGTGGTTCAATTTCTCCTTTTACCATTGGGAAAATAAAAAAATTGTTGCTAAAAGATAATTTTTGTGACTAAAAAGTTAAATGTTCATTTTTTCCTTCCATGTTGCTTCTGCTGCTGTGAAGCACCTGAAGGGTTAATAAACTTCTTGAATGTGGTTTTGAGCAACTTGAGGGGTGCAGTTTTTAGAATGGTGTCACTTTTGGGTATTTTCACCCATATAGACCTCTCAAACTGACTTCAAATGTGAGGTGGTCCCTAAAAAAAATGGTTTTGTAAATTTCGTTGTAAAAATGAGAAATCGCTGGTCAAATTTTAACCCTTATAACTTCCTAGCAAAAAAAAATTTTGTTTCCAAAAAAATTGTGCTGATGTAAAGTAGACATGTGGGAAATGTTATTTATTAACTATTTTATGTCACATAACTCTCTGGTTTAAGAGAATAAAAATTCAAAATGTGAAAATTGCGAAATTTTCAAAATTTTTGCCAAATTTCCATTTTTTCACAAATAAACACAGAATTTATTGACCTAAATTTACCACTAACATGAAGCCCATTATGTCTCGAAAAAATAATCTCAGAACCGCTCAGATCCGTTGAAGCGTTCCCGAGTTATTACCTCACAAAGGGACACTGGTCAAAATTGCAAAAAACGGCCAGGTCATTAAGGTCAAAATAGGCTGGGTCATGAAGGGGTTAATTCGAATTCGCCAACTTTGATGAATTTTCCACCAAAATTGGATTTACAGAGAATAAATTTGAATGAAATTCATTACATGAAAACTTGCAAGTACTCAGAAAATATATACGGGCAGAGGAAAGAGAGCCAACAATGCTAGCTACAAAAGCTTAAACTTTACAGGAGAGAGAGAGACATGACTCTGTTGGTCTTAACCCTTATCCGGCTGAATAGGTACAATTGTAACTATTCCGTTTTAAAATTGCAATAACTTTTTTTTGAAAAGACGTAGAGGGCTGAAATTTCGTGACATCTCTACATTTTTGGTCCAGAATATATTGGCCAAATTTCAATAAAATATCTCCACCCGCTTCCGAGATAAGGGGTCGAGATCTTTTTGCATCCATAACAAGCTGCATAGGTACAAATGTACCTCATATATTTTGAATGAAGATAATGCAAGGGAAAAAGCATAAATTTTTTTTTAATGATAATGCTATTTAACTATTATAAACAAGTAAAAAACTGTTCATTTACATTATAAAAGAAAATGTAAGAAACTTTTTTTTATTGATTTTCTTTGCAAGTAATGCATGTTGGCTTTGCTACAGAGTGTTCATCGCAAATGGGTTTCACACAAACCACACAAGACTTTCTAGTCTTGCGTTGTTTTCGCCTCAGGTCTCTGCAGACATAGCAACTACCAACAAAAGGGGAGGGTCCACGACTACCATGAGGTATTTTGGGGCCAGCTGCTGGCTGCGATGCTACCACAATGCATCGTCCAAGCACCATTTCTACTGCACCTCGAAGAAAATGGTTTCTCATTATCATTTTGTTTGTACTACGATCTTCAATTGCAATCATACACAGCTGATTTGCGAGATCTTTCAGGAACTTTCTTCGTTGATCCTTTGCCCTGAAGCTTGGATTGTGTTCTCTGTAGATGATGTAGGATGCTAACCCACTGACATCAATCATATTGTAGAAAAATGCCAAAGTCCAACGTGATGTTCGTCGTTTCACAGTGTACTCTCCCAACATTTTATCCATAACATCAACGCCACCTTTTGTTATGTTGTAGTATTTTATTATCTCTGGCTTGGCTGCTAGTGTCTCTTCAACTTCTCCCGTCATGTGCATAGATGATAGAAGCACGACTGATTTGTTCTTCTTTGGTACATATGAACAGACTGTTGCATCATGATTGTAGGCAAAATTTGTCGAGTATACAGGCCTTTCTTTGGCAGGCTGCATGTTGTTAGGTAGGAACCTTTTGTTTTTTCTCACTGTACCAACTAGTGTCATGTTCCAGGAGTTCAATACCTTAGCTAGTTCCATGGTTGTAAAGAAGTTATCGGTGGTGACATTTCTTCCAGAGCCTTTATACGAGCTCACTAGGTCCAATACTGTTCGTTCTCCAATGTTTACTTGTCGAGGACCATCAGTTGGTTTCCCAGTGTAGAGCTGACCTTGTAAAGGGTAGGCATTTGATGAGTCACAAGCCCAGAAAATCTTTATGCCATATTTAGCTGGTTTTGAAGGTATATACTGGGTAAATTTAGTATGACCTCTAAATGGAAATAATTGCTCGTCGACGGTGATACAATGATATGGATTGTAGGCTCTCTCCAGATTACTGTTCAGCATTGTCCAGATGTCCCGTATTGGTGCAGCTTTATCTGTTTGCACACGTTCTGCACGTGTATTTTCGTTGTCAAACCTGATAAATCTGAGTATCATCTTGAAGCGGTCACGAGACATGGCTGCACGTATAAGAGGCAGAGCAGCAACATTCCACATTTCCTCCAGATTCTCTTTGTTGGCTCTGTGCACACCAGCAGCAATCAGTATGCCCAAAAATGCATGAAGTTCAGTTTCAGTAAATTGCTTGAATGTTTTTTGTGGTGGCCGTTTGGAAGAATCAGGAAAACGTTGTACCAGTTCGTTGTTGTAAGCATCACAAACTCTCTTGGCCTTTCGATTCGTTTCCCGTAATATGATGTCACACATCTCGGGAGTCATGATGGACTTGAATAGCTCTTTTGCTGTATATAGGTTGCTGATTGCTGCAGGGCCACCTCTTTGTCGTAGGACATTACGAGATTTTGTTTGTGCATTTGGCAGTGGATTACTGCACCATTGAGTTTCATCCTTAGCAGTCCAAATGTCGCCTGCACTTTGAGGCACAGAATCATCCTCAACACTTTCGTCTGATTCGTATTCATTTTCATGCTCTATGACCATTTCTTGTTCAATGTCTGAATCTTCTTCAGTAACATCCACTTGTGGTACATAGTTTTCATCATCAGATGGAACATATGGTTCATCCTCATGCTCAGAATCAGATTCTTCTAGCATTCGCATTATTTCGTCAGACGTAAATCTGTAAATATGAAAAAATGTAAAATAAATAATTTTCCGAAATACTACATTATTGGCTTTTCACAAAATTATACTAACCTGCAAACACGTTTTCTTGGATTATGGCGGAAACTAGATCCAGCATTACTATCACTCATGATGACTTGCTAGATGAATTTTGGCTTCGTATTTTGTGCTGAATATAAATAAAACATCGTAAAACAATATGTAGATACTAATTATTATCCATTTTTCGTATAAAAATTATACCTATAGTGATAAGTTTCATACAAAATATATGTAAGCCAAGTCCAGGCTGAAAGACAATTTGACTGTTCTGTCCCCACATAATGAGAATAAAGGTATAACTGGCTGTTAGATGCTGTGAGACTTTCCTACCTTCGTTTCCAAGAAATTGAAGACTTCACAAGCCTAGAAATGTGTGCTCACAGCAATGAGATGAACAGCAAAATGGCTAATGAGAGGAGGGAGGCAGGAAGACAAGTAGAAGCCACTCCCAGTTTGAATTAACTTAATTGACAGCAACATAAGTGACCAGTAACAACACTGAACAATAGATATCAGCATAACATTTGTAGCTGAATGAACTTTAGTTTCTGAAACCAAGTAAAGTCTTCCCACAGTGGAGGTATATGTGAAGGTACAATTGTACCTATGCAGCCTGTTAAGGTTGTAAAATTATGCAGCCTGACAAGGGTTAATGATCTTAAGAGTTTACACTCTACAGAAGAAAGTGAAAAAGATCACTGCTCACAAATTACTGATGATAAATGTTTACACTCTGAAGGATAGAGATATTTACCCTGTGACTCTAGAGACGGAAAACGAATCTGCCAAACAAACTTTGCTCCACTGCGAACCGCTGACCTATGATGGTCCAGTTACTGACACTCACTGAGCAGAACATGAAAATTCATAAGATGTTAGAGCTGCATGATATTATGGGGAAGGCAGCATGGCAACGCAAATGACATTAGCCTGTTCTCTGATGATTTAGCAGTGTGGGAAACATTGCTGTGTAAGTTTTTTTCTTGCAAACTGTGAATCAAATCTCAAAATCTCCCAAATCACATTACTATGTGAATTTTTGGGAATTTAGCTCGAACTTGATACTCCTCAGATCGATCCACTCATTTCTAAACACAAACTACATTCATAAACTTTCATGTCTTTAAAAAAAATTCAGTCAAAAAATTATCTCTTCTTGGAAATGATTGAATCAATTTGATGCAAATCAATCAAAAATTAACAATATATGATATAATTGATGCAAATCTCCTTAAATTGGCCTTCATCGTTTTACTCATAGTAATAAATAGAAGCTCTAGGAAACCTTACACTGTTAGCCACATCCTTTCAGCTCAATTTCACTACTTGCATGTGCTCGCACTACTACTAAATGTGCTGTGAATTGAATTTATTTTTTAAAATTGCTTTATTTTCTGAACCTAATGAATTTAAATTTCAAAAGATTTGATTATCTCTACCTCTTAGTAACTTGTGATCAGACAGATTGTTTTTTGTAGAACACTGACTCACAGTGAAGGTATGTCTTTCAAAGATAACATCATCAAGCTGTGACTAAAGGTACCTTCACACTAAACGATATCGCTAGCGATCCGTGACGTTGCAGCGTCCTCGCTAGCGATATCGTTTAGTTTGACACACAGAAGCGATCAGAATCCTGCTGTGATGTCGTTGGTCGGGGCTAGAGGGCCAGAACTTTCTTTGGTCGCTGGATCTCCCGCTGACATCGCTGAATCGGCGTGTGTGACACCGATTCAGCGATGTCTTCGCTGGTAACCAGGGTAAACATCGGGTTACTAAGCGCAGGGCCGCGCTTAGTAACCCGATGTTTACCCTGGATACCATCCTAAAAGTTAAAAAAACAAACGCTTCATAATTACCTACCGCTGTCTGTCCCCGGCGCTGTGCTTTCCTGCACTCACTGTGAGCACAGCGGCCGGAAAGCAGAGCGGTGACGTCACCGCTCTGCTTTCCGGCTGCCCGGCGCTCACAGCCAGAGCAGAGAAGCACAGCGCCGGGGACAGACAGTGGTAGGTAAGTATGAAGCGTTTGTTTTTTTAACTTTTACGATGGTATCCAGGGTAAACATCGGGTTACTAAGCGCGGCCCTGCGCTTAGTAACCCGATGTTTACCCTGGTTACCGGCATCGTTGGTCGCTGGAGAGCGGTCTGTGTGACAGCTCTCCAGCGACCAAACAGCGACGCTGCAGCGATCCGGATCGTTGTCTGGATCGCTGCAGCGTCGTTTAGTGTGAAGGTACCTTTAGTGAGGTGCCATATATTTCTTAATGTTTGTATTTAGGTCTATAGGCGAATAAAGTAAGATTTATAATTGGACTGAAAAGTGGATTAAAGACCCCATTCAGAGAGGTGTGGTGAATTACTGTTACTCTGACTGGTCTCATGTGGTAAGTGGTGCACCTCAAAGTTTAGTGCTGGGTCCAAAATTATTTAACTTATTTATCAATTCTATGGCATTAATAGTGAAATTTTAATTTTAACATATGACACCAAGCTTTGAAGTATAGAGCAGTCTATCTAAAATGTTAGTAAGTTACACTCTGACAAACCAAGTATTTGGGAATCCACTAGGCAGAGGAGGTTTAAATGGAAAAATTTAAGGCCATGCTACTGGGCAGTACTATAATGTAGGCACCATATAGTCTAGCAAATTGGATGTGATTGCAGGACCTGTAATGTGAGGGAATAGAACTTTGGTGACTAGCCCTTTCTAATTTGAATATAATGAGCAAAACTATGAAAAATATTTAGAATTGAGAGTCCTCAGTAGTTGATACCTTTTAATGGCTAACTGAAAAGATGGTAACAAATTGCAAGCTTTCGAGACTACTCCGGTCTCTTCATCAGGTGGCGATGAGAGTTCATTCTTGTTCTCAGTTTCTGCCCTGTCTCCCCTACATACAGACCCCCAATTGGACATTTAGTTGTCTCGAAAGCTTGCAATTTAATACCATCTTTTCAGGTAGCCATTAAAAGGTATCAACCACTGAGGACTCTCAATTCTAAATATTTTTCTATCTACTGGCTAACCTGGTACCAAGATATATATCTTTCCTGTATCAAAACTATGAAAACATTTTTACTACATGTAATAGGAGCGTTTTAGAACAGCAAGCATTTGATTACAACATGGGCATAGAGCTCCGATGGATAATAATGGCAGGTTCTTTTTAAAATATTTCTGTTCTCACACGGATGTAATAAAGAGAACTTGTCAGCATAATTTTGTAATGTTAAGACATGGCTGCAATGGTGCTATGGGGAATAAAACTAGAAGAGTCACTTATAAAGAAGGATCTGGATGTATTTGTTGATCAAAGAATAAATAACAGCAATCAATGTCAATCAGTGGCATCTAAAGCCAGCAGGACATCATTTATTTAGAGTGCTATTTAAGAGAACCTGTCTGCATGACTGTAATGGTGCTGTTATACTGATTAAATTGATACCCATGGTAGAGAAATCCATGTTGTTGTTCTTCTTTTATCTTCATTTGAAATGTTGTGCTAAATAGATTTCTGTGCACAGGTCTTATCATCCCTGTCTTCGATTTCCCAGCCCCCCTGCTTGCCTTTGGTCTAAACCAGATCATCAACAATTGCTGCTTGCTATCTAGCCATAATCCAATTTACTAAATTTGACATATGTTAAAATTATCAGTAAATAATGGCAAACAAAAACAAAGTTTATTTTAAAGCTACATCACATGATTACTAAAAAATGTATTTCCTTGGGAACTGGTCATTTGATTCATGCATTCCATACAACTGGCTACATGAATCAGAGTCTGAGTATGCCATGTTATGCTCTGCTATTTGGAAAGCCAACCAGGAACTATGGCCAGATTCATTAAGATTGGTGTTTTGTACTCCAGTCTTAATTATGGGCTTGCAAGAATAAGATGTGCCAAATTCTTTATTTGGCTCACATCACTTAATGGATTTGGTGCCTATATCAGTGGAGTGCATCTACCTCACCAGAAATGTTTCTTTAGCTAGGCAATGTAGTAATATTTCTGGCATTAAAAATGACAGCATTTTTCCTGAAATTGAAAAGTGGGCATAGGCACGCCTCGTTCCACCTTGAATTCCATTAAAATTTTGCAAAGATGCTTCAAACTGGGGTGAAACCATCAAAAGTCGTGAAAGTTTTGAGCAACTGTGAGCAAAAATGTAGTGACTTTTCAAAATGATTTAAGACAGTTTTCTGGCAGTAACACTTTGATGAATTGCCCCTTTCTTGACTCTGCTGAATAGTCTGAGGCATAGACAAGTGTTTGGCTGAGGAATTGTATGTTTATCATAGTAGGCAGAGTTTAGGGTTTCCAGATACTTTAAGCTGTTTCATCATTTGAGACTTTTCAAAAAGTCACAAAATCGGTGGCACATATATTCCAGTTCTCTTCTAGAGCATTTTATCATTTTATGTATGGAAGATATTTTGTTGCAATTTTTGTACCAATTTGTAAAACATGTAATTTATTTTAGCTATACAGTTATGAATCATGTGCACCTTTTTGAACAATTTGGCACTAAAGATGCCAGAGCACAAATATAAAAAGCGAGTTAAGAAAATTGTAGATGATGAATCGGAACTATAGCCTCTGGTCGACTTTTCAAAGTATGCTTTCATTGAAACTCTGAATCATTCTGCTTGTGATTTAGATAGCATGAATCCGATGACATGTGTTAGGGCTAGTGGAACGCACCAAATAGTAAAGAGATTGATGCGAGGTGCGTTCGCAGCCCGGGATCCACCGTGCAGAGATGGTACCTGCTGCTATGTAATGGCGGATGGACACTTAGCTCACAAGTGGGTTAGACTTCACCCCGTTTTAAATGGTAGCGAGCTCTGTTGCTTCATAGAGTCGCACAATACCCTGCACCCTGATAGCACTCACAAGGTGCAGCTACAAGACACAAGTGGGATCCCTAAGAATCACCCCAACTAATCTGGTGATAGAACTGGCTCTGACCCTCGGTGGCTTTAGACGAGAAGGGAGATGATCTCCTGATGAGATGGAGACATGGTTAATGAAAAGAGGATAGTCTGATGTGTGATCTGTGAAGGTAGTGCCGACCCATTCACGACTCTTGCTGTCACTGGTTTGGCTAGCATAACCAGGGGAATTGCGTGCCGTTGAGTGAAGGAAGAAGACATGAAATCTCCCTCTGCCCCAGAATCCACACAAAGCTCAACAGCAAAAGTGGAAGGGCCAAAAGTAATTGTCCGCTTGAAGGACAGTTTGGAGGGGAACGCCGCTGTGTCTAGTGAACTCCCTCCTATAGTTACTAGACGCGGTCGTTTCCCTGCCACTGCGGACAGTTTTTGGAATAATGCCCTGACTGCTGTCAGACACTACAGAGCATGGGTGTTCAAGCAGCCGGGACTTAGGACCTGCACGAGAAACCTCCATGGCCTCATAGGGCTCGGACGCCTGGACAGTTGACTCCAGAGGTTTGACGAAGGTAGGCGCCAATCAATACCTCTGTCTACACTTTGCTCGCTCCAAATTTCGCTCGTTAAAACGGAGGTCTATGCGAGTGGATATAGTTATTAGCTCCTCCAATGTAGCGGGAATCTCTAAGGTGACCAAGGCGTCCTTAACATGGTCAGCCAATCCTTTCCAAAACACTGGAATCAGGACTTTATCCGACCACTCCAGCTCTGATGCTAAAGTCCGGAAGTGGACGGCAAAATGGCTGACTGAACCCTCTGTTAATGCCAACAGTTGAAGCGCCGAATCATGAGTGACACGAGGTCCCATAAAGACTTGTTTCAGAGTGTCCAGGAACCTTGGAGCACTCTGCACCACATGATTGTTATGCACCCACAGCGGCATTGCCCACTTCAATGCCCTGCCCGACAGAAGGGATAAAATTAATCCCACTTTAGCCTGTTCCGTCGGAAAATGTGCAGCTAGGAACTCAAGATGTATAGTGCACTGGCTCACGAATCCTCGACACAGCTTACTGTCTCTAGCAAACTTGTCTGGTAACGGGAGATGAGATAATGTTGGACCAGGGGTGGTAGTGGACAAACTGGCTGCAGCCACGCTAGCAGCCTGAACAGCGACTGCGGAAACATCCACAGCCGAGGTTGTGCGCTCAAGAGCCACCAACCTACCCTCCAGCTGCTGGATGTACCAATGTAATCGCTGTTCGTCTGCCATTACTAGCCAGTCCCTGGCACTAGTATAATGTTAGGGCTAGCGGAACGCACCAAATAATAAAGAGATTGATACGAGGTGCGTTCGCATCCCGGGGTGCACCGTGCAAAGATGGTACCTGCTGCTATGTAATGGCGGATGAACACTTAGCTCACACATGAGTTAGACTTCCCACCGTGTGAAATGTTAGCGAGCTCTGTTGCTTCACAGAGTCGCACAACACGCTGCACCCTGTTAGCAGTCACAAGGTACAGCTACAAGACACTAGTGGGATCCCTAAGAATCACCCCCACTAATCTGGTGATTGAACTGGCTCTGACCCTTGGTGGCTTTTGAGCCAGCGCCTGAGGACGCCCCGAGTCAGATGCACAGTTCAAGCGGGAATTCCCACCCTATACTGACAGTTGTCAGGAGAGCGCACTGATGGCGCACGGTGCTGTTGTGACAGGCACTGCAACATGTGCTTAGTGTGCAGATAACCCTGTCAGACGCTAGATAGCTTCCATCATTTGCGAGCAGTCAACAACACGAGGAATGATTAAGGAGCTTTCATCCATCAACCGCCATTCATCTACATACACACATTGTCAAACTTTTTTGTTTTTGAATTTCCACAAAAATTTAAAATAGCCAATAAATTTCATTCAACTTCACAATTGTGTTCCACTTGCTGTTGATTCTTCAACAAAAAATTACATTTGGTATCTTTATGCTTGAAGCATGATATGTGGGAAAAGGTTGTAAATTTCCAGGGAGCCAAATACTTTCGCAAGGCACTGTAGATTTGTATATATATTAAAATTAAATTTAAGTTTACTGATAAACAGGAAAAAATATATTTTTGATGCTAATGTATTAATTAATTAAATTTCAATGTATTAGCAATCTTTCCAATTCTATTTAAAAAGTACTACATTTTTATGATATGGAAGTATGAAAAACATGCTATTTATTTTGCATTGAATTCAACAGATTTCCCATACTATTTTGATACACAATTACAGTATATTCCAGCAGTAGTGAGCCATCTGGCATGCACCTGTTCATGCCTGGAAGGGGTCGAGGAATGTGAAATGGGAAATGGCATTGGCATAAAAAACAGTAGTTGGAAATTAGCTAAAAAAAAAAAAGAAATTTCAGAAGAGGCAAATAAAGCATAATGCTTCACACAATAGACACACAATTGTTCATTAATATTCAAACTTATGTAATATAATTGTAGACAATTAGAACAGAAGAATAATGTTGAGGTGTTGCTGTGATATTGCAATTACTGTACATTGAGAGCACATTTTTAATATCTATGAAGGATTATAGCATAGTGAGTTCATCAAATTTGCTTATGTTATAGAACACTGTGTTATATGGAGCTTGTACTGCCATTGTCTTTAATTTCCTTTAGCCAAGAAATATTCAAACGTTTCTCTTTGGAATTATAATAGGTCAAACTTACTTATAATTTACATTTTAATATTATCCAAAGTAGAGGTTCAACAACACCTTGGGAAAAAAATCCTAATCAGAATTATAATTCTCATGCTTTTCATAAAACATTTACGGGTATATTAACCATAAAAAAGAAAAATCTCTGTTAATAAAGCTTAAATTAATAATTCAATGATATATACTTAACTCTTTAGAAGATCCAGCAACCAGTTGACTGAATGCCATGGCCATAATGGACACAGTATAGCGATAAGCATTAGGAGATGTACAATCACCATTCTAGCATTAAGTAATGAACTAGTAATAACTTTACTAGTAATAGAAGTTCCTACCAGTATGAGACTATGTGTTCGATATATGTTTTAAAGAGACAATAGACTTAAACTTCACATTGAACATCCATTCATTTTACGCTGAATATAAAAAGTTTTGGTATCAACTGTATTGAATCTGTGACAAACTTTAAGTTTCATGTGAAGTTTACGTCAATGTATACTATACATTTAAATATCAGCAGATATAAGAATAAAACAGTGGAACAACAACAGTTTTATTACATAAGATGTCTCATGATAAGACTGCAGCTTTATCAATCACAATAATGGTTGCACTTCACTGTAACAGACTTAAGTTATGAACATCTTCTGGTAGCAGAAACAGACCATAAACCCAAACTTCTCTCACACTCATAAACCATAAAGGTCGGAAATAAAAACAAAGTAAAGGATTTTGGATAAATAAATTCTTTGTCTTCTCTGGGTTTTCCCTGATTCCCTGATCAAAAGACTTGCTGTCTCACCTCACTGTTAAACAGCAGCAATAGGCAATTACTACAATTTTGTTAACTAATTTTTAAAGTCATGGGTAGTGTTGAGCGATACCGTCCGATACTTGAAAGTATCGGTATCGGATAGTATCGGCCGATACCTGAAAAGTATCGGATATCGCCGATACCGATATCCGATACCAATACAAGTCAATGGGACACCAAGTATCAGAAGGTATCCTGATGGATCCCACGGTCTGAAGGAGAGGAAACTCTCCTTCAGGCCCTGGGATCCATATTAATGTGTAAAATAAAGAATTAAAATAAAAAATATTGTTATATTCACCTCTCCGGCGGCCCCTGGAACATCACCGCGAGGAACCGGCGTCCGGCAGCCTTCTTTGTTCAAAATGAGCGCCTTTAGGACCTGCGGAATGACGTCGCGGCTTCTGATTGGTCGCGTGCCGCCCATGTGACCGCCACGCGACCAATCAGAAGCCGCGACGTCATTCCACAGGTCCTAAAGGCGCTCATTCTAGGAATTTATCTGAGGAATGACGTCGCGGCTTCTGATTGGTCGCGTGGCGGTCACATGGGCGGCACGCGACCAATCAGAAGCCGCGACGTCATTCCGCAGGTCCTAAAGGCGCTCATTTTGAACAAAGAAGCCTGCCGGACGCCGGTGACTCGCGGTGATGTTCCAGGGGCCGCCGGAGAGGTGAATATAACAATATTTTTTATTTTAATTCTTTATTTTACACCTCCGATTCCGATACCCGATACCACAAAAATATCGGATCTCGGTATCGGAATTCCGATACCGCAAGTATCGGCCGATACCTGATATTGCGGTATCGGAATGCTCAACACTAGTCATGGGATATTGTACTTGTCTCATCTTACTGCAGATATAAGCAATGCAATATGGGAGTTTGTTTCACACATTCAGCTCTGCCAAAAATTAAGAGACCACTGCAAAATGTTCCGTTTGACTGACTTTTCTCTTTATATGTATATTTTTGAGTAAGATGTACATTTTTCATTTATTCTATAAACTACTGATAACATGTCTCCGAATTAACAAAGCAATACATTTTGTATTTCTTTTTCTGAAAAGGAGAAGTGGTCAAAATTGAAAGAAAACCCAAGTAATGGAAAGAAAACAAGTTCATAATCATTTAGAAACAACAATACTAATGTTTTAACTCAGGGATAGTTCAGAAATCAATATTTTGTGGAATAACCATGATTTTTAATCACAGCTTTCATGCGTCTTGGCATGCTTTCCACCAGTCTTTCACACTGATCCTGGCACATGTGAAGAGCAGAACAAAAATGATTACCTCAATGAACAAAAATAAAAAAAAAGAATTTGTGATAAATATTCACCTGTCCATTCAAGGACATTTTAGCTATAGTATGGAATCCTGTTTTTCTTGTCTGTGGAATTGCCTTTGTACTGTTTGTTGTGAAACTGCCGCCCACGAAACTGTTTTCTTTTCTTTTCTTTCTTTCCTGTTTTGTCTCTTTGTTTAAACATGCAAAACTTGTATAACCACTAAACCTACTGAAACAACTATATAAAGAAGGGGTAGCACCTTGAAGGCAGGCGTGCTTCAGAGACTTCCCAGTGATACACTATACAAGACGTGTCTTGTGTATTATTTCTGGTGATTCCCCACTTCCAAAGGCTGCTCCGACTGAGTGTGATCCCGACATTTCCTGGCGCCTGAACGGGGACCCGAGGTCTGTGTATTCCTTCAAGAACACCGGCAGAATACGAACGAAAAGAGAATCTGGGATAACGGACGGCAGATGAACAAAAACCTGGCCAGGTAAGAGACACTGTTAGATCTCTTATATCTGCCCTGCACTGTCCGTAAGATTTTCTGTGTCGTGTTCTTTAGCGGGTAGTTCTAGTAGAGGAGGATACCTATAGCTCGGGTTCTTGAACTATTTAGGAATTGATCACCTCACGGAGTATGGCATTGAATGAGAGTGAATGTGAATAGAAGGTGTGTGGAAGTTGGGAATAGCCCTATAAGCCGCCCAGGGGGTTGAAACAGAAGAAGTGACTGTCCCACTGGGCAACGTGGTTGCGTCCTTTCGGGGAGACCTCCGCGCCTATGTTCAATCTCTGATCCTGTCTTTGACAAAAACCTGGTGACGGATAAGTGTATGATAGTATGAGCCCAGGACAGATAAATTAGCCTGGGACAAGAATACGTTGTATGTGATAGTATAAGCCCAGGACAGATAAATTAGCCTGGGACAAGATACGTTGTATGTTCTTTTTCTTTTTCTGTCTGGTTGCATTTGTGTTGTTTGCTATAGGTGTAGGAATCAGGATTTTCTTACATCAACACAGTTTAAACATCCTAGCTCCTTAGGAAGAAGGTAACGAGGTATTCTCATACCCAAACGCCACCCAGGGCAAGAAAAAAGACATCCTAGCTCCTTAGGAAGAAGGTAACGAGGTATTCTCATACCCAAACGCCACCTAGGGCAAGAAAGCTCAGGATAAGAAAATGGGGAATAAGCAAACAAAGTCGGAACCAGAAGAATTAGATATCTATACTATCATAAAGGAGAGAAGTGGTGAAGATGCCACTAAGGGGCTGAAAAAGATTTTTAGTAAGTTTGGAGTTACTAGGGCAGAAGCTTTTAGTAGAAAATTATGGGAAGGAATTCAGGAAAGGAAAAAAGGCATAATCAGAGACAAGAAATGGATAGATCAGATCCAAGCATTGATTGATGTCTCTAGGGTAGCAGAAAATGAGGGATGGACATATAATCAACAGAGTAAAAAGTGGTGTATTAGACCCACAGGCTGTGGAGAAAAACAAAATGTGGAATCTAAAAATACCCCACCCCCATACCTTAACCCACATGCCCCATCTTTTCTCCAAACACCACCTCAAAGTTTAGCCGGACCAGGAGGATGGGTATGTCCGCACTGTGGACAACAAAATCCAGACTGGAGAAATGATTGCCTAGCCTGTGGTACACCTAGACATGGCGCTGTACTTGCCCCTGTTAGGGTAGTACCAAGACCCTTTAGGGAACCTGGTGCTGACGGAGTAATGGGAACTAGATATCACCAAACTCGACAATATTTCCCTTGGTCCCCCGCTGAAGGCATGTCTCTCTTGCATAACGCACCAGATCCCACCCAGTGTCCAGTTAGATTTGCACAATATATACAGCAAATTATGCAGACTCACGCTGGAGTTTGGGCAGATGGAGAAGAATTATGTAGAATGAAAATGACTCCTGGACTCTTCCAGGAGCTATTAGCAAATCTACAGGTACATAGGCCCCAAGCAGGAGATGGTGCCTTACAAACGATAGAATCAGGTACACAATTTGTAGATCACTTAATGGTTTTCATGAGGGAGAGACAGAGGCAGAGAGGAACAACGGGAGTGGTGGCTCAGAAATCTGGACAATCAGTAGACGAATATTATCTAAGTGTAGAAAATAATTTCAGAGATGAAGGCATGGATCTAACCGCTCCAGGAATGATGAGGTTAGTTACAAAAACCTTTATAGATGGATTGTCTCCAAAAGTGAAGGAAAAGCTTAAGGCCGCAACCCCTGATTGGAGAACCTTGGAAGACCCACACCTGGCTAGACAGAAAGCTGTAGGGATAGAAATGGACTTAAGAGAAAATTCTAAGCCAGTAAGAATTGCACAGGCTAATACTGGCTCTGCTAATCAAAAGTTTACTTGTCATTACTGTAAGAAGCCAGGACATTTCCAAAGGGAATGTAGGAAGAGAAAAGTAGATATAGATTCAGGAACCTTTGTACCCAAAAATAGGATAAATAACCCAGTGCCTGATCAAACAGACAGCTCAGAATGACTGAAAGTTATGCAGGTCTCTCTTCTTCTAGAAGACCAATAATACAAGTTGAAGTTGAGGGTAAAAATGTACCTTTTCTGATAGATACGGGAGCAACATCCTCCATTTTAAATCAGGACTTTTTACCATATCCTGACAATATATCCTCAAAGGTTACATATGCAGAAGGGTATGATGGTAAAATTCAGGCGTTGCCCTTTACAAAACCTTTAAATGTGAGCTTTGGCCCTAAAACTTTTGTATCCAAATTTTTATTTGCTAA
Organism: Ranitomeya imitator; assembly: GCF_032444005.1. Classification (NCBI taxonomy): domain Eukaryota; kingdom Metazoa; phylum Chordata; class Amphibia; order Anura; family Dendrobatidae; genus Ranitomeya; species Ranitomeya imitator. The sequence continues at coordinate 160,353,506 of NC_091288.1, read as the reverse complement.
AGGTGAACCTACCTGCTTGTTGGGTACTGATGTCTTAAGTAAAATGCATGCAAACATCCATTTTAGAGAAGATGGCACAGTTATGCTGACCATCCCTGAAGATGCAGAAACTCTGGAACCATATGTTAGAATACAGGCAATGGAGGATTTTCCCGAAATTTACACTCAACAAGCAAAAATTGACTTGTCTCGGGTTCCTGACAGCCTATGGGCAAAAGGAGACACTGATGTAGGATTTTTATCAGTAGCTCCTATACTGTTAGAAACTGCCCCGGGAACCATATTACCTCAGCTTAGGCAATACCCCATCAGCGCCCAGCAAGAACAGGCGATTTCTCAACAAATTCAGGATTATGTGTTACAAGGTGTTTTGGTAGAAATCAGGTCACCTGCCAATACACCCTTATATCCTGTTAAAAAGAAAGTGTCCTCCAAAGAAACTATGGTGAAATATCGCATGGTGCACGACTTACGGGAAATCAATAAGGTTTTGGCACCGGTCACCCCTGTGGTACCGAATCCTCATACCTTACTGTCTCAAATTCCCAGCACTGCTGCATATTTTACGGTAATTGACTTATCAAACGCATTTTTTTCTGTGCCACTACATAAGAACTGTTGGCATTTGTTTGCCTTTACATTCAAGGGTAAACAATTAGCATGGACAAGATTGCCACAAGGTATGGTACACTCACCAACTTTGTACTCTGAAGCAATGCAGACCGTGCTAAAAAAATTTCATCCCAGAACCAGGAGTAGTCATTCTACAGTATGTAGATGACTTACTTATTTGTTGCCCTGATGAGCAGACGGCAGTTACCTCAACTGTTAATTTCTTAATTTTCCTAGCGCAAGAAGGCTGTAAAGTAAATAGACAGAAACTCCAGGCTTGTCAACAAACAGTCGTGTTTTTAGGTCACTGCATATCACAGGGCATCAGACACCTCACACCTCAACGTACGGAAGCCATACGTAACATGCTTGAACCCAGGAATCACAAACAGCTGCGTGCTTTCCTAGGTATTGTTTCACACTGTAGACAGTGGATCATACATGCAAGTGTGACGCCCAGGAGACCGGGATACCCAGCACCGGACCAATGGAGTCTGTCTCTTGAGGGGGATGTCACGGGTGGCTTGACCCGGTGCTGTGGCCTCAGGCAATGCACAGTGTAAGGGGTATCATGAGGGGACAGGCACTTACTTGATCAGCAGCAGGTTCTCCCAGTGGTGACGATCCCGATCCTGGATAGATGGCTATTGTCCAAATGAAAAACTGAGGCACTGAAACGTTTAACCAGTTTACTTTAACATAAAAGGATTTACAACCAGTCCTGTCACCGGAGTCTGTATGGGAACTCTGAGTTACTTTGACCCTGCCGGGGTCTTCGCCTCTTATTGTGCGCAATTTCTGTGTGGCCCTGCTGCTGTATGTGAACTGGCTGCCGGCCCAATCTGTCCCCTCCGGGTCCTGGTTCGACGGGCAACCCGAGTCCTTTTATCGGTTTACCCCCTCTGGGAGTACCGCTGAACTCTGTGTCTGTTGCTGCGTCCGGCCCTAGTGAAGCTGATATCACCTCACGTTTTTCCGGTTGCTGTATTATATATAATGAATACAGCCACGGATCCGGTATCCGTCTTTGCACCTGTTCTGGGTAGTGATTAATGCTACCCGGTTCTCACAATGTCCTTTTTCTCTATCCCTCTTCTCCTCAGGCCGGTGATTTAGGCCTGGTAACAGTCACAGGGCTGTTAGAGATTCAATTGTATGACCTCTCACTATCAGCTCCTTGGCCCAACTGCCATTTCTTCTCTCAGACCAGAATGGATCAAGGGGAGTCTCTGGAGCTCCCCCTTCTGGCCGGAGGTGGTAGTGCAGTCTTGCTATTTTAGTATTTGTACTTTCTGTCAGTAACTATTTTTGTGGCAAATACCCCTAGGGGTGCCACATTAGTCAACTCATGCAGCCTTTATATGACTGTATTGCCAACACACCATATTCACTCAGTGAAGAGGCTAAACAGTCATTTTCCTCTTTGAAAACAGCACTGGTATCAGCTCCGGCTTTGGGACTCCCAGACTACACTAAACCTTTTCAATTGATGGCAGCTGAGATATCCTCACATGCTACAGGGGTGCTCACACAAAAACATGGAAACAAACAGAGACCTGTGGCATACATATCAGCTCATCTGGACCCTGTAGCTAGAGCCGCACCTTCTTGTGTAAGAGTAGTAGCCGCAATTTCACTGTTATTAGATAAAGCTTCTGAGATTGTTCTTGATCACCCACTTCTAGTTCAGACCACTCATGATGTACATGGCATTCTTAACCAGGTCCAACCTAAACATATTTCAATGGCCAGACACCTCCGTCTCCAATGTTCCCTACTACTGCCGCCCAACATTTCCTTTGCCAGGATTCAGACTCTTAATCTCGCGTCTTTGCTCCCTTTAGAGTCTGAGGGGGGTACCATACCTGAGGAAACTGCACTCTCCAACTCCTTTGAAACTGCACTCTCCAACTCCTTTGACCCATCAAAGTCAATGCATGATTGTGTACAATTAATGGAACAAGAGACTCAGGGCTTATGTAATGTACGTGACAAGCCACTCTGTAATGCTACATTTGAACTTTTCATAGATGGCAGTAGATATGCAGATATGAATGGACAATTTCATACAGGTTATGCGGTAGTAACTCAGCATGAAGTGCTGAAAGCAGAACCTCTCCCTGCTAATCAGTCTGCACAAGAAGCAGAACTTACGGCATTAGTTGAAGCTCTAAAAATAGCCAAAGATCAGACAGCAAACATATACACTGATTCTAGATATGCACATGGCATTATTTTCGATTTTGGCGTAATATGGAGAGCCAGAGGTTATATGACTGCTTCAGGCCAACCTGTTAAACATGCCTCCCTCATTAGACAGATTCTGGAGGCAGCACAAGAAACTAAAGAAATAGCGGTGATAAAGGTAGCTGCACATGTGAGACTCGACACCGAGGAAGCCAGGGGTAACGATAAAGCCGATAAGGCAGCAAAACAGGCAGCACGTAAACCCTTACATCATGCCCACACACTAGATAGCTCTGAAGATGATGAGGAAAGATTGAAGGAAGCTCAGAAACAGGTAGACGACGAAGAACGAGGGCAGTGGCAGAAAAAAGGGGCAGAAGATCAGCAAGGATTATGGAAAAAAGGAACTTTGTTGTGTTTACCCAGAGCCTGGTACCCCGCAGTGGCAAGTGACCTCCACCTACCCACACATGTGTCGGCAAATGGTATGACGCTCAAGGTAAAAGAAAGGTGGTTGGCTCCAGGCTTTGGTAATTTTGCTCGGAACATGTGTGCTGCATGCGCTATATGCCTGGCACACAATCCAGGTCAGGCCATTAAAACCCCAACCAAGCATCATGTAAGACCACTGTATCCCTTTCAAAGACTCCAGATCGACTACATCCAACTTCCTAGGTACAATGGATACGAATATGTGCTTGTGTGTGTGGACATGTTCTCAGGGTGGCCAGAGGCTTATCCAGTTCGTAAAGCCTCAGCAAAAACTACTGCCATTAAAATAGCACATGAACTGATACCCCGTTACGGCATGCCTGAGGTGATCGAGTCAGATAGGGGTACCCATTTTACTGGGGAAATATTCCAGAATGTTATGAAAATGTTGGGAGTAGAAAACCAGTTTCACACTCCATATCATCCACAGAGTTCAGGTAAAGTGGAAAGATTAAATGGGACAATAAAATTAAAAATCCAGAAGGCCATGGCAGAAACAGGAAAGCCTTGGACCGAGTGTCTACCACTTGCCCTGTATTCCATCCGAAACACCCCAAGGGGGAAGGCTAAGCTGTCACCACATGAGATTCTTTTTGGTAGAGCAGCAAATTTGGGTTGTTATTTTCCACAACAACTGATGTTGAATACTGAGACTTTAACTGCTTATGTACAAGAATTACAAAAACGTTTAACTAAAGTGCATTCGCAAGTTTTTGCTTCCCTTCCAGATCCAGAAAATCTCGAAGGAGGCCACAAGTTGGAACCTGGTGATCAAGTCTACGTGAAAAGACACACCAGAAAGACTCTGGAACCGAGATTTGACGGACCTTTCCAAGTCCTGTTAACAACTCCAACAGCAGTCAAGCTTGAAGGAAAGGCATCATGGATACATGCAAGCCATTGCAAAAAAGCAGTATAAGACTCATGATATTGATGTTAATAATGTTAACCTCAACGGAGGCATGGGAAAGACTGAATTCTCTAGCCCCTTTGAACAATAGATTCGTACAACATCATAGAAAATTAGTGCATGACTTGTTAAATAATACGCAACCCCTGGCAGATTGTTGGATCTGTACCCATTCACCAGTATCAGCCACAAGTATACTTTTTCTAGCAGTTCCCGTGTCAGCTGAAGAAATATTCGCTTGGCCTAATTGTTCAGACAACCTGGCCAACAACCAACCTGGCAATACTAGACTATGGAATACTACAATCGCCATACCAATTGTGGGATGGGTAGAATTTCCTTGGTGGCAGGGCAATCTTACAGGAAAAATAGACAACTTACAATATTTAGTATTCAAGGGAGGAAAATGGGTACCTAGGAATAAGACTGGATTAACTGATTTAGGACAGGTCCCCACTGAAAATCTACAGCTCAGTTTCAGTACAACCACCCCTTCCTCTGATGCTTTCAAACCTACAGTATTGGAAAGATACATACATAATAGAAAATGGGAACATTCTGAGTTGTTCCCCCAAGGTGATGCAAACAGTTGTACAAGTAAGCCGGGGAACCTGGTTTGTAATGAATCCAATGAGTATGTCAACGGAATGCATGTATGTGGGAATCCCGCAGCCGGGTACTGTAGCCCCTTGGGACAAAAACCCTCTTGGTGTATGCTTCAGAATGTATCTAGTTTTGTGGATTTGGCTCACAGATTGGTATTGCAGCACTCAGCTTTGTGGGATCTGCCTGAGGGTACATTTTGGATATGCGGAGAAGGAGCATATAAATGGCTTCCCGTAGGTATAAAGGGTACTTGTACATTAGGACGCCTAACCCCGGCTACTTTCATAATTTCAAATAAACAAGTGAATATGCAAGCCGTGCCCAAGCACACACTGTATAAAAGAGCTGCAGATAACTCACCACGTTCCTCGGGGAGGCCGCATATAGTACAAATGGGAATTCCCAACAAAATTGCTAGTACCATTTTTATTTATCCTATGTTAACACAAATGTGGGATAAATTAGTTAGAGCCACGGATTATCTAGATGATCAGATTTGGGATATATTGGACATATTAAATACTAGTATAGCTGTACAGAATCAGCTTATAATAGTCACTAACCAACATACCCTGGTATTGGATTACCTAACTGCCTCACAAGGGGGTATGTGTCAAATCATCGGACCCACCTGCTGTCATTATATAGACCCGAATAGTACTATGAGTATGAGATTTAAATTAAAAGACGTACAACGACTCAGGGATCAGTATGACAAAGACAATGACCAAAATAAGGATAGCTGGTGGTCAGATACCTTTTCTTTTCTTAGCCCGGCCAATTGGTTCAGAGGGATCGGTGGGTGGGTTACCGGGATTATGCAAAGCCTAATACATACAGTTATGGTTATTGTAATTATATATGTATTATTCAAGGTTGTACTCAAGGGTATCTCGGTATGCACAAATAAATTTTGTGTAATGGATGCGAGAATATAAAGTTTTTTTTTGTAATATCACAAAAAGAATGACTAAAATGATCGACAAGGTTTTGAATGGAATATGTCAAAGGGGGGATTGTGAAGAGCAGAACAAAAAGGATTACCTCAATGAACAAAAATAAAAAAAAAGAATTTGTGATAAATATTGACCTGTCCATTCAAGGAAATTTTAGCTATAGTATGAAATCCTGTTTTTCTTGTCTGTGGAATTGCCTTTGTACTGTTTGTTGTGAAACTGCCGCCCACGAAACAGTTTTCTTTTCTTTTCTTTCTTTCCTGTTTTGTCTCTTTGTTTAAACATGCAAAACTTGTATAACCACTAAACCTACTGAAACAACTATATAAAGAAGGGGTAGCACCTTGAAGGCAGGCGTGCTTCAGAGACTTCCCAGTGATACACTATACAAGACGTGTCTTGTGTATTATTTCTGGTGATTCCCCACTTCCAAAGGCTGCTCCGACTGAGTGTGATCCCGACACACACAAATTTAAGGCGTTCTTCTTTGTTTGATGGCTTGTGACTCTCCATCATCCTTTTGATTACATTCCAGAGGTTTTCAATGGGGTTCAGGTCTGGAGATTGGGCTGCCTATGACAGGGTTTTGATGTGGTGGTCTCTTAATTCTTGCCAGAGCTGTATTTACACATGCAGCTTCCCATCACTTCATGCGGTAGGCAATGGTAGAAATACCAAAAATTCATAAGAAAATAGATCACCATGGTTCGTCACTGAAACGTGCACACTCAGAAACCATACTTTGATAATAATTTTTCCATATTTCGCAGCCTCTCAAACCTTCTACACTGGAGCCTCGAAGACAGAAAAAAGAAGATAATGCTTTTGCCTTGTTACCAAACCAAGACAATGCCTAGGCCTCCCCATTTGTTGAGGTACTTGACTATAAATGTCAAGGCAGACCAAAATTTACTAAAACATCAATTCAGAATAAGCAGCTTACATGATATTGTGCAGCTGTGAGGGCAGGGAGCCAGCTGTTAGACATATTCAGAGTACACACAGAGAAGATTAACATGTTCTATTACCATGTTTGCCTTCTTGATTTTTGCATACACAAGCTCCATCAGAATTTGTCCATACATTTTAGGAAACACTAACAGTGCTCCCTTCTCCAGACCCAGAGGTCATGTCATTACTGGATGAAAGGTGGGGCAGGAGTTGCTGAGCCCTATGAGGCCTAGTCAGCTCTCTTACAAAGGAAAAAAGCTACATTTCCCCTGGAACTGAGGATAAATATAAAAGCCCTAGTAACACAGGAAACTTGAAACAAAAATTGTATAAGAAAATTAAAATGCCCCTCAACAATATTTTAAAACATTGTAGGGGGACAGTTTTTTGAAATAAAGGAAGAAACATATGAAAAAGCAATAGTAAAAAAGAAATAATGCATAATTAAATAAACCAAAACAATATTGCCAGTCTGCAGCTTGGTCTGCATGCTGCTTAGACCTAATAAATGTCCTTAATGGTAGTTCTTTTTGCACCACACCGCAGGTATTGTGCTTCTTTGGATCAACTTCCCGCGGAGTTACCAGCAAATTCAAACACAAATAATTTCCAAGGCACCAGAGATTTGATTCTATTCCCTTAATCATCCAAAAAACATAACACATGCTTTTATGATGCATTTTGATGAGTAAATGAATAGAATAATCTCACTGGTGCCTTGGAAATGATTTATCTCTAATTTAGCCCTAATAAATGGATCTAATCCAAACACTGCTACTTTCTGCAGTTGTTGGTCAGAATATGAGTATTGGGACCTATGTAAGCATTTTGGATGTAGAAACAATTTGCCAAACAAAAACATTGAGTTGCATTTTGTAGTTTTTCCACACCGACATTCTATCTTCATAAACTCCATGTAAACATATACTAACATACGGTAGTATATGGAATTATCGCAGGACAGTCAAGCATTATATTAATATCATACAGGTGAAATATTGTATTGAATTTATTAAAGGTATCAGGCTACTAAACATATTTTTATAATTGTATCCTCTATTGTTTCTCTTATTTAATTTTTTTCTATTTCTTATCTGAACAATTAATTTTCATATATGCTTACATAATGTTATTTTTTTATTATAAAAAAACATACCATAAAGGATTATGACCTATTTAAAATATGATATGCTCGACATATGATATATTAAGTAAAAATATTTATTTTATTTAGAAATTTTACATAGCTAAATTTATATTATCTGATCATTAGCTTCTGAACTCAGAAACATTTTCTGTGTTTTGGAACTTATTATGAGACTCTATCATGCCAAGCATTTAAAGCTAGATAACCTTAATCTAGTCTTATCACTTGCAAACAAAAGCAAAGGATCCAATAGGCTCCCATGTAATCCATCTCTGTCAACTGCATTAAGGAAATTACCTGTCAAAAACATCATGGCCAGGATTCTGTGATTAAACACAAACTTAGAAAATGCTCAAGGGTACAATGAAAACAGCTACAAAAAGTGCTTTCAATTGAGTTTTTCTTCCATTATTTTGTGTCCACAAGCAATTGAGAAATGTTTAGAATAATGTGATTTAGCAACCAAATGTTGAGTAGCCATAGGACACATATATAGATTGCATTTCAACATATTACACAAAATGTATTTCTAATTCTGAGGCTCTCCGCTATATATATATATATATATATATATATATATATATATATATATATATATATATATATATATATATATATATATATATATATATATATATATATATATATATGTACTATTACTATTTTCTTATTTTATATTCTCATTTTGCAATTTTCTTATGTTTTGTCTGTGAAATGGCAACAGTATGAACATGCTCTTAAGCACATATGCCACCAACTTATGCTCCCACTTATTTGTTTGGTTTTGCTGTAGTTGAAAAAAAAGCAAAGCCACAATGAGAGAAATTAGAATTCAAAAATTAACACAGCAAATAAAGGGGCATCAGCATTTACATGCCCAGATCTCAGAACTACTGCACTATCAGGATGCAACAACCCATGTAATAAAGACGGCAGTAACGCAGGTGCTAAATACTGATGAGACAACCGCTCACAACCTACCAAGTCATGGAGGAGGTAATTGCTTAGTATTCAAATTGCACACAAAAAAGGCTTGTGTCAGGAGCTGGTCACCTACAGGTAATGCAGTGTCTGGCTTTCAGCCTGTTAGGGACACCCATACTATTAAATTAGGCGGGCTGCCCAGCACTATGTAAGTGCACTCCATTAGGACAGACACCATGATTTACAAGGCCAACGTCAATGGGCCTGGCTGCACCCTGAAAATAAATAAAGTGCAAAAAATATGTATAATACGAGGTATTTGTCAATATTTTGGCAAATATATACAGGCTCTCAACACATGTCAATGGTCCTCACATTTTTTAGTACTTACACTAAAATAAAAGCAAAGCCACAATAAGAGGAATTGGAATTACACCAAAAAAATTCAAAAATTACCGCGGCAAAAAGGGCAACAGTATTTACCTGCCCAGGTCCCAGAACTAATGCAGCAAACCCTTATAGTAAAGATGGCGGCAACACAGGTGCAAAATACTGATGAGACAACCACTCACAACCTACCAGTTCATTGAGGGGGTTGATTGCTTAGTATTAAAATTGCACATAATTTAATAGTATGGCTGTCACTAAAAGGCTGTAAACCAGACACTGCTCATTACCTGTGTGTCACCAGGACCCCATACAAACATTTTGTGTGTGCATTTTTAATAATAAGCAATCACCCCCTCCTTGAACTGGTTGGTTGTGAGTGGTTGTCTCATAAGTGTTTTGTACTTGTGTTGCCGCCATCTTTACTATATGGGTTTGCTGCATTCTGATTAGTTCTGACACCTGGGCAGGTGAATACTGAAGCTTATTTATGCTGTGTTAGTTTTTGCTGTAGATGCTTGCACTTTATACAAACAGTGGCATGGCCTCCTTTTAAGCAAGGTATTTCATCTGTGTAGCTTCAGTCCGGCCCCTGTCCTGCTCTGTCCTTATCTATATTGAGGTTAGCTGACACAAGGTAAGGTTTCAATACTAGAGATAGGATAGGACTTTACCGATGTGTACAAAATGTCATGGTGGGATGTTTTTTTTTTAATCAAAATATTTTTAACCAAGTACTCTGTGTTGGTTACAGGTAGTGATGAGTGAGCATGCTCACCACTAATCGGTACTCATCCGAGTATCACGGTACTCGGTTTACTCGGTGAGCACTGAGTATTTCCGGGATTATTCGACGGGAGCTCGGGTCCCAGCCTTTAAATTTTGGAGTGTTTTAGAGCGCCAATGAACATGCAGGGATTGTCTGCCATGTACTGTAATACTGCAGCCATCTTTGTTGTGGTATTATAGTGATTGGCTGGCCGCATAGCGTCATCAGGTCTATAAGAGACCTGGCACTACACTGCTCGGTGCATTCTGCTCCGGACTCAGCTAGTATAGGGAGAGCTGCTGCTGAGATAGGGTCAGAATTGTTCTTTTATTAGTTAGTGTGGATCTACTAGTGTTCAATCCACAAATCCTGATAAACCAACAGTCCTTTTAAGGGCTAATTCTGGGGTATATAGATTGCAGTGCTAGGTGGGCACACGAGTCTATGTGTGCATATCTACCTCAGTGCAAGGCATGCAGGCACAGTATGTGAGTATAGAGATCTCACTGCATACATCAAAAGGCTCCATTACTGTCTGCTGCTGCGTATTTTATATATACCTAGCTGCATTTATCCGTGGCTAGGATTTTTTCTTTTTGCACCTAATACCTGCTAATTTTATTACAAAGCAATCCATAGCCCCTTTTTTCTACATTTATTTGCTTGGTCACACTGCAGACTGCCTCCAGGATATCTACTATATAAAGCTGAATGTGTGTGTGTATGTGTGTATGTATGTATGTCCGGGATTGGCTTCTGCACCGTCGCAGCTACAGTCACACGTCTGGACCCTGAGAGCATCACAGGCTATGTTGTGAGGTGAAATTTTAACCCCGCGCGTTCCAATTCACCAAACAATTTTGCCCCTATCTACATAATGGGGAAAAGTGAAAGGAAAAGTGTTGGAGGCAAATTGACAGCTGCCAGATGTGAACAAGGGGGACTTAAAGAGTGAGAGCGATGGCACCAAAGAGTATATACCGTACAGTTGCTAAGGTGGGGCCCCGACATGGGATACTCACCACACATGGGGATATGAACACACACACAAAATGCGCCACACACTACCACGTGCTTGAACACATATTACCCTCAGCACACATTTCACCACACATACATCAACCTCGCCACATAAAAGTCGAAACACAAAAGTCGCCGCTCAAAACTCGCCACGCGCAAAATTCGCTACATGCAAAAACTAGGCTTACGCAAAGTCGCCACAAGTGCAAAACTCACCTGATGGAAAACTCGCCACACGCAAAACTTGCACACGCGGAAAAATTGCCACATGCACAAAAGTTGCAACACATGCAAAAGTTGCCTCACACAAAACTTGCACATACTCAAAAGGCACCACACATAAAACTCGCCACGCGCAAAACTCGCCATGCGCAAAACTTGCTGCACACAACTTGCTACACTAACCTGTCACATGCAACTCGACACACAAAAAGTTGCTACACGCATGTTGCACACAAAACTCATCTCACAAAAGTCGCTACATGCATGTCGCCACACGCAACTCAACACACACAACTTGACAAACGAATCTCGCCCTAAAACACACACAAGTCTGGTATTATCCTTCAAAAATAAAAATCTGGTTAATACAAGAGCAACAAATGTACCATATAGGAAATACGGCAGCTGTCAGTCACATGACCTGTCTATTATGTGTATGTGTGAGCTAATATATACTGCTAGGGGGAGGGCTTCCTGTTGGCTGGGGATTTATCAGGCAGCCAATTTAGCTTACAAATACTGAGGTAAAAATACTGAGCAAATAACGTGTGAACAAGGTCTAATACAGGAGGAGATGACACACAGGTATGTACTACATATAGGGGAGATGACACACAGATATATACTATATACAGGAGAGATGACACACAGGTATATACTATATAGAGGAGGAGATGACATACAGGTACATACTATATACAGGAGGAGATGACATACAGGTATATACTATATACAGGAGGAGATGACACACAGGTATATACTATATACAGGAGCAGATAATTAAATCCCATAATGAACACTTGTTCCTCTATACTGGGTCATCTCCATATGGAGAAACTCCATATATAGGGACCATAAATTTTACATAGGACACTCCACTATCAAGATACCATAAACCCGAAGGAAAACAGAGTACAAATTCCCAAATTGAAATAAAGGTAAAAAACCAATTTTATTTAACATATATAAATTTAGTATAATACAAAGTATAACTACATTTATAAAAACATGCTCAGCAAAAGAAAGATTTGGCACCAGACCTGTGTGACAACACACACCTGCTCACTATCAAAAAATACAATGCTCAGTGCTTGTCAGTATGACTTTTGGGATCTAGAGTCCCCCCAGGAAACGGGGAAGGTGGGGATAAACCACCTCCTTACTCCCACTTTCTATAGTGTCATATAACCTAATAGTCAGTCATATAAATCTGTCATCCTAGGTACGATTCCTTACCCATGTGGCAGATGTAGCGCGATCACACAGAGCAGACCCCAAAGATTGTAGTGCAATTTCTCATGAGTACATTGATACCCATATGTGGTCAAAAACTACTTTTGAGGTACAGTGCCAAGGTTAGAAGCGAAGAAGCACCGTATTAGAATTCAGATTTTGCGGGACTGGTTTGAGAGTCCATGTCACATTGTCACATGTCCCTGGGGTGCCAGAACAATAGTACCCCCATAAGTGACCCAGTTTTACAAGCTATACTTCTAAATGAATTCATCTAGGGGTGCAGTGGTCATACTGACATCACAGGTGCATCACAGAATTTTATACCATTGTGCAGTGAAGAAAAAACATTTACATTTTTACCACAAAAAAATTGATTTAGCCCAAGATTTTACATTTTCTCAAGGGGAAATTTATAAAATGGCACCAAAATTTGTCCCACAATTTCTGTTGAATGTAGTCATGCCCCATATGTGGCTGTACAGTGCTGCTTAATTCATTTTTACTCCATGATTGTTTTCCAAAAACAAGAAGCAGTGAATGATGCTGAGTGAAAATTGAAAACTGACATTGTAGTGCCCAGTAGTTGGTAGTGACTAGTACATTGTAGTGCCTAGTAGGTTATAGTGACAAGTATGTTGTAGTGACCAGTACATTGGAATGACCAGTACATTGCAGTTACCAACTCGTGCATCTGGAGACATGCATCTGTAAATTAGGAGGGCTGTCATCACTACAGAAATGCTAAATATGTGGACACAAAATGTGGTTGAGGCACACTGAGGATGAAAAGGGAGGGAGGAATTTGAATTTGGGAGTGCAGAGTTTGCTGAAGTTTTTTTGGGGGTGAGGAGCCATTATGCTTTGCCTTTATACTACCAGTAACGTGGAAGCCCCTATTATTTTCAATAACAGATGATAGACCTAAGTGGGATCTTGCTTTTTTTGTGGGTTGATATGAAGTTTTTTAGGTAACAATTAACATAACGTTTGGGATCACATTTATACTGCGCTCTGAGCTGAGCATGTACTTTGGAGTTACCATCTAAATCTCTGAGTGACGTGATTCAGATGAAACCCCAGAGGGATCCTATTCACTATAAAGAGGGAGCAGAGTTAATCTGAACTCCATCTGGCCTCAGTTCAGCAGTGTCTTTTTTTCAGTAGTGCCCAAAACTGCAGCTAACCGCTCTTTCATGCTCCCCTGAAAAGATGGTCCATAACAAGATCTAATGTTGAAAATAATAAAAAAATTAAAAATCATTATATACTCACCTTCCGGATCCAGCCCAGGCCTTTCCCACTCCTCGTGACGCTCCGGTGACCGGTCCATGCATTGCGGTCTCACGAGATGATGACAAAGTGGTCTCGCGAGACCGCACATCAACATCTCACGAGACCGCAATGCACTCTGGGGAGCGACGGGCACAGTCCGGCCACTCCCTACTTCCCTGCAGTCAGTGCCCCCTCTATAATCCCCCCAGTCAGCGCCCGCCACCCACATAGCGTTGTAGCAGTCTGTTAAACCGACTGCGTTACACCACGGCATAACGCAGTGTAACGCAGTCTGTTAACGCTGCTATTTACCCTATGTGACGAACTTTTACTACTGATGCTGCCTATGCAGCATCAATAGTAAAAAGATATAATGTTAAAAATTATAATAAAAAAAAATAAAAAATCGTGATATTCTCACCTTCCGTCACCTCCGCAGCAGCTCTTCCTGCAACTCGCGATGTTCCGGTCCCATCGCTTCGCTGATTGGTCGTGACCAGCCGGCGCGACCAATCAGCGACATTGCCACGGGATTTAAATCCCGCTTCGCTGATTGCTCGCGCCCAGCCAGCGTGACCAATCATCCACATTGCTGCGGGATTTCAATCCTGCTTCGCTGATTTTTTCGCGCCCAGCCAGCGCGACCAATCAGCGACATTGCCACAAGATTTAAATCCTGCTTCACTAATTGCTCGTGCCCAGCCGGCGCGACCAATCAGTGACATTGGCGCGGGATTTAAATCCCGCTTCGCTGATTACTACGTGGGCTGTGCTATATACTACGTGGCTGTGCTATATAATATGTGGCTGTGCTATATACTATATGGGCTGTGTTATATACTATGCAGCTGTGCTATATACTACGTGGCTGTGCTATATACTATGTGGTTGGGCAATATACTACATGGGCTGTGCTATTTACTATGTGGGCTGTGCTATATATTATGTGGCTGGGCAATATACTACGTGGCTGTGTTATATACTACGTGGGCTGTGTTACACGCTACTTGGCTGTGCTATATTTCTCTGCTGTATCTGTGCATCATGAATCATGGCATGTGTTAAAGAGGGGGGCTCACTGAGACTCTTTCACCCGGGTTGCTCAAAAACCTGGAGCCGGCCCTCGCTTCGCTAATTGGTCACGCCCGGCCGGCCGAATCCTGCATATAAATTGTTCTGAAAACTTCATAAATAAACTACATACATATTCTAGCCACCTTCTTGTTTAGTATAAGGGGTGGGGAATTTAGCCAAGAATAGAAGTAAAAATAAAGTGCCAGTGCCTAAACATACAGTAACATCACACCTTTGTTTGATGCATCATATCTAGGAACTAGAGCTACATAAATGAGTTGGAGTATCTCCATGGTGAAAACCCAGTCCACTACAAAGTAGGTTTAAAGTAAGCTCAAGGATGCAAAATCCAAAGGGAGGGTGATCATTTATGGTTTTTGCCCATATTCCCCACATGAAGGAGAAGGTCACCAGCCCCAATGCGTGTTTTGCGTGGCCTTGTTCGGGGGTGGGGGGCGAAAACATAAATGCACAGTTATTAATTAAGCTCTGACCACAAGTGGGCAGTGCATAATTCACAGACACGAGCTGATGCTTTCTTTGCTCAGGCGAGAGATTTCGCCCGCCTATGTAAATGACTCAGAAGGTGAATTACAGCAGGAGGATGGCTGCCAGGAGGAGGGATGGAGAAGGCAGAAATCATGCCCATCGGATCAGACTAACAGGAATATTATGCAATGCTGAAGAACTTTAAAAGGTTTTTTTTGGGGGGGAGTATGCAGAGGGAGTCAGTAAGTTATATAACAATTATTGGACTGCAACACAGGCGCTGCTTAAGGTCATAATTTTAGTTTACACAGGACAAAACTGGTGGTGACAGGTTCCCTTTTAATATGTTGTGTGTTAAGTTTTAAAAGTTATCTGTTTATCCATTATAATTTTTATTCAGTTTATTTGGGGGAAAAGAAGCTCTGTAACATTATTAAAAAGGTTTATTGTCTCCAAATTTAGCATTTTAACCTGTCCGCGCCTGCGTCTGATCTATATTGCAGAGATAGCCACTTGTAAAGCTTAGATTATAATTTATGACAGCAGGCAACAATTTACAGAAGAAGAAAAGAACCTCCCCTCAATAGCTTAGAACAAACTTTCTTCCTTGTCAGACATGTCATGGCAGAGAGCCCTGATCTAAACGATCTAGCTGCAAAGCTATGAGTGATTACAAATTAACAGAAGTAGAGCAGAGATGAGTGTGGTTACTAACACTACAGCTTTCATCTCACAGTAATCACTGGGGGAAGATGGGGTACATCAGAGCTCACAACACTGGGAGAGAAGAGCTGCTGCTGCAGAGTTGTTTGTATTGAGGCAAATCTCAACTCTACTGTAATGCTTCTCACCCCTTCCCCCTATATTTTGTCTGAATGCAGAGACATATACACCCCCCAGAAAAAAAAATTACAATGACCATTTGGGCTTTTCAGAAATTATAGCTTAAAATTTCAAATCTAATATTTCTGAAACAGAGATGAAAATGTGAAAAATAAAGACATTTTATTTAGCTCTGCAGCTACAGTTTCATGAATTGGCTAGTTTAACATGCTAGAACTAGTGAAAGATCCTCTTTAAGGGCAGGTGTCTAAAGAAATGCTGAAAACATCGGGTTTCAATTAATGGTACTTATTAAAGTAAGATGGAAAAAGAGTAAACAGAGGCCATTATAGCGGTCACTATGGGGCCCTGTATGTTGATAACATAGTTATTAATGACCTTGAAGACAATTTACAAAGTAAATTAGAGCTAATGCTAAGCTTTATATCGTCATTGATACAGAAGAGAACAGTTTAATAATACAGAGGGATTTTGTGGCACTTGGAAGCTATGGAAAAGAAAAGTCAAGTTAAGTTTAATGAAGATAAATGTAAGGTTATGCACATAGGCTGAGAAATATTTCAGTTTTTATACATCACACAGCAAATGGTAAAATACTAGACAAAACAGGAATGAAAAATTGGATTATAAGTATATGCCAAATAACCTTTACCAATTTGTGCCAAGCAATTACTTTTAACATAAAAAAATCACTCATGCAAAACTGCTTACAGTTTTATAGTGGTTAAGTTACATTTAAAATACTAAAAAATCATTAACGAAAAATAATGATTCTAAATATCAAAAGTGTTTTGTATTATGTGAATGAAAGATACACATTCAGAGAAAGTCAGAATATAGAAATGGCACATTACCAAAGGCAGCAATCAAGCAAGCCTAGGACTGTATTGGGGGGGCTCCACTGTTTTCCCTTCCTGACTCATCTGTCTGTACTGATCTTTTTAACCCAGATTATTTTAGATAGTCTCATGGGTACTAAATGAAGTCGAATGGTGCATATATAACTGCCATAAAATTGACCTGATAAACTGTGACTAACATTCTGAGGTCTCTTAGGACTGTATTCAACTCATTTCAGAATCTGTAACACAAACACAACAACGATGACAAAAATGAACTCACCATTGAAGCAGATGGTAACCCATTAATGACCAATAGCACCTGTAACCCCTTTCTGACCTCGGACGGGATAGTACGTCCGAGGTCAGATCCCCTGTTTTGATGCGGGCTCCGACGGTGAGCCCGCATCAAAGCCGGGACATGTCAGCTGTTTTAAATTAAAAATCAAATATACACATATTTGGTATCCCTGAGTTCATTATCTATCAATAAAAAAAAGATTTACTTGATCGCTAAACAGCGTAGCGAGAAAAAAATTAGAAACACCAGAATTGCGTTTTTTTGATCGCTCAAACATTGCATTAAAATGCAATAACAGGAGATCAAAAGATTGTATCTGCACCACAATGGTATCATTATTTTTTTTATTATTATTATACATTTTTATAGCGCCATTTATTCCATGGCGCTTTACATGTGAATACGAGGCAAATATAGACAAATACATTAAACATGAGCAGATAACAGGCACACGGGTACATAAGGAGGGAGGACCCTGCCCGCGAGGGCTCACAGTCTGCAGGGGATGGGTGATGAAACACTAGGAGAGGGTAGGGCAGGTTGCGCGGCGGTATCATTAAAAATGTCAACTCGGCGCACAAAAAATAAGCCCTCACCCGACCACAGATCACGAAAAATGGAGACGCTACGGGTATCAGAAAATGGCGCAATTTTTTTTTTTTTTAGCAAAGTTTTGAATTTTTTTTGACCACTTAGATAAAAAATAACCCAGACATGTTTGGTGTCTATGAACTCATAATGACCTGGAGAATCAAAATGGCAGGTCAGTTTTAGCATTTAGTGAACTTAGCAAAAAGGCCAAGCAAAAACAAGTGTGGGATTGCATTTTCTTTGCAATTTCACCGCACTTGGAATTTTTTTCCCTTTTTTCTAGTACATGACATGCTAAAACCAATGATGTTGTTCAAAAGTGCAGCTCGTCCCACAAAAAGCCCTCACATGGCCATATTGGCGGAAAAATAAAAAAGTTATTGCTTTGGGAAGGAGGACAGTGAAAAACAAAAATGAAAAAAATGAAAATACTCCGGGTCATTAAGGGGTTAGTAACATAATTTACTTACTTCTGTTTTATTTTTCTTTTATAAAAAAAAGCAAGATCTATCTCTCTTCATAATTTTTGATTAAACAGATATTTTGTGCAGAACACTGACTCAAACTGACAGTGTCGCTGTTAGGCCGGGGACACACACACGTATAAAAATACGGTCCGTTTTACACAGACGAGAATTGCACAAATGTTTACAAAACAGTGATTCATGTGCAGTGCGAGGATGCGATTTCCACGCATCAAATTATCCGTTTGACATCCGTGTGACATCCGTATGGCATCCGTATGGCGAGATTTTCTCGCAGGCTTGCAAAATGGACATATAACGGTTTTTTACCTGAAAATAATTTAAATCATCACCAAGAACAATATTTAATGGCCCTAGAACAGGTGGCAGCCACCATCTATGCAGTAGAGTCCCTGCTTGTGTTGGTGGATTTTTTCTTGCTGAGCAACATGTTTGATCTACTGACTTTTAAGGCCGGAGTCACACTAGCGAGTTTTACGGACGTATAAGAGGCGCAAAAATTACGGATTGCACACGGTACAATGATTCTCTATGCCCCAGCTCCTATCTGCCGTATTTTACGGATCCGTATTATACGGTCTTGTGTTATGAATTCTGTTGTCAAGCTCCCTCCTGTGGTCATGAATGGTACTTTGGCTGGTTCTGTCCATGGGCTTCCTCTGTTGGTTGTGAGTGGGGCGGCGGCTTCTGAGTTTCCTTCCACAGGTGACGAGGTTAATTCGTTAGCTGGCTGCTCTATTTAACTCCACTTAGATCATTGCTCCATGCCACCTGTCAATGTTCCAGTATTGGTCTAGTTCACTCCTGGATCGTTCTTGTGACCTATCTTCCCAACAGAAGCTAAGTTCCTGCTTGTTTTTCTTTAGTTTGCTATTTTTCTGTCCAGCTTGCTATTTTGATTTTTGTCTTGCTTGCTGGAAGCTCTGGGACGCAGAGGGAGCGCCTCCGCACCGTGAGTCGGTGCGGAGCGTCTTTTGCGCCCTCTGCGTGGTCTTTTTGTAGTTTTTTGTGCTGACCGCAAAGTTACCTTTCCTATCCTCTGTCTGTTCAGTAAGTCGGGCCTCACTTTGCTAAATCTATTTCATCTCTGTGTTTGTATTTTCATCTTTACTCACAGTCATTATATGTGGGGGGCTGCCTTTTCATTTGGGGAATTTCTCTGAGGCAAGGTAGGCTTATTTTTCTATCTTCAGGGCTAGCTAGTTCCTTAGGCTGTGTCGAGTTGCATAGGGAGCGTTAGGAGCAATCCACGGCTATTTCTAGTGTGTGTGATAGGATTAGGGATTGCGGTCAGCAGAGTTCCCCCGTCTCAGAGCTCATCCTATATTATTTGTAACTATCAGGTCATTCCGTGTGCTCTTAACCACCAGGTCCATTATTGTCCTTACCACCAGGTCATAACAGTACAGGTGGCCCAAAGTATTTATGCATCTCAATAGAGGGATAAGAGAAGTTCTGAGACCATTTTTTTTTCTTTGCAGCGTGTTTTGTCTCTCTTTTCCCCTTTACCTCTGGGTGGTTCAGGATACAGGTGTAGATATGGACATTCAAGGTCTGTCCTCTTGTATGAATAATCTCACTGCAAGGGTACAAAACATTCAAGATTTTGTGGTTCAGAATCCGATGTTAGAGCCTAGGATTCCAATTCCTGATTTGTTTTTTGGGGATAGATCTAAGTTTCTGAATTTCAAAAATAATTGTAAATTGTTTCTTGCTTTGAAACCTCGCTCCTCAGGTGACCCTGTTCAACAAGTGAAAATCATTATTTCTTTGTTACGTGACGACCCTCAAGACTGGGCATCAGGAGATCCGGCATTGTGTGATGTTGATGCGTTTTTTCTGGCGCTCGGATTGCTTTATGATGAACCAAATTCAGTGGATCAGGCAGAGAAGATCTTGCTGGCTCTGTGTCAGGGTCAGGATGAGGTAGACATATATTGTCAGAAGTTTAGGAAGTGGTCTGTACTCACTCAGTGGAATGAATGTGCCCTGGCAGCAATTTTCAGAAAGGGTCTCTCTGAAGCCCTTAAGGATGTCATGGTGGGATTTCCCATGCCTGCTGGTCTGAATGAGTCTATGTCTTTGGCCATTCAGATCGATCGACGCTTGCGTGAGCGTAAAGCTGTGCACCATTTGGCGGTATTATCTGAGCATAGACCTGAGCCTATGCAATGTGATAGGACTTTGACCAGAGCTGAACGGCAAGAACACAGACGTCGGAATGGGCTGTGTTTTTACTGTGGTGATTCCACTCATGCTATCTCCGATTGTCCTAAGCGCACTAAGCGTTTCGCTAGGTCTGCCACCATTGGTACGGTACAGTCGAAATTTCTTTTGTCCGTTACTCTGATTTGCTCTTTGTCATCCTATTCTGTTATGACATTTGTGGATTCAGGCGCTGCCCTGAATTTGATGGACTTGGAGTTTGCTAGGCGCTGTGGTTTTTTCTTGGAGCCCTTGCAGTATCCTATTCCATTGAGAGGAATTGATGCTACGCCTTTGGCCAAGAATAAGCCTCAGTACTGGACCCAATTGACCATGTGCATGGCTCCTGCACATCAGGAGGATATTCGCTTTTTGGTGTTGCATAATCTGCATGATGTGGTCGTTTTGGGGTTGCCATGGCTACAGGTCCATAATCCAGTATTAGATTGGAAATCAATGTCTGTGTCCAGCTGGGGTTGTCAGGGGGTACATGGTGATGTTCCATTTTTGTCTATTTCGTCATCCACCCCTTCTGAAGTCCCGGAGTTTTTGTCGGATTACCGGGATGTATTTGATGAGCCCAAATCCAGTGCCCTACCTCCTCATAGGGATTGCGATTGTGCTATCGATTTGATTCCTGGTAGTTAATTTCCTAAGGGCCGACTGTTCAATTTTTCTGTGCCAGAGCACGCCGCTATACGGAGTTATGTAAAGGAATCCTTGGAGAAGGGTCATATTCGCCCGTCGTCGTCACCATTGGGACCAGGGTTCTTTTTTGTGGCCAAGAAGGATGGTTCTTTGAGACCTTGTATTGATTACCGCCTTCTTAATAAGATCACAGTCAAATTTCAGTATCCTTTGCCGCTGCTGTCTGATTTCTTTGCTCGGATTAAGGGGGCTTGTTGGTTCACCTAGATAGATCTTCGTGGTGCGTATAATCTTGTGCGTATTAAACAGGGCGATGAATGGAAAACAGCATTTAATACGCCCGAGGGCCATTTTTAGTACCTGGTTATGCCATTCTGGCTTTCCAATGCTCCATCAGTATTTCAGTCCTTTATGCATGACATCTTCCGAAAGTACCTGGATAAATTCCTGATTGTATACTTGGATGATATTTTGGTCTTTTCGGATGATTGGGAGTCTCACGTGAAGCAGGTCAGAATGGTGTTCCAGGTCCTTCGTGCTAATTCTTTGTTTGTGAAGGGGTCAAAGTGTCTCTTTGGAGTTCAGAAGGTTTCATTTTTGGGTTTAATTTTTTCCCCTTATACTATCGAGATGGACCCTGTTAAAGTCCAGGCCATTTATGATTGGACTCAGCCGACATCTGTGAAGAGTCTGCAAAAGTTCCTGGGCTTTGCTAATTTTTATCGTCACTTCATCGCTAATTTTTCTAGTGTTGCTAAACCGTTGATTGATTTGACCAAGAAGGGTGCTGATGTGGTCAATTGGTCTTCTGCGGCTGTAGAGGCTTTTCAGGAGTTAAAGCGTTGTTTTTCTTCTGCCCCTGTGTTGTGCCAGCCAGATGTTTCGCTCCCGTTTCAGGTCGAGGTTGATGCTTCTGAGATTGGAGCAGGGGCTGTTTTGTCGCAAAGAAGTTCTGATGGCTCGGTGATGAAACCATGTGCCTTCTTTTCTAGAAAGTTTTCGCCTGCTGAGCGCAATTATGATGTTGGCAATCGAGAGTTGTTGGCCATGAAGTGGGCATTCGAGGAGTGGCGTCATTGGCTTGAAGGAGCCAAGCATCGCGTGGTGGTCTTGACGGATCACAAGAATTTGACTTATCTCGAGTCTGCCAAACGATTGAATCCTAGACAGGCTCGTTGGTCGCTATTTTTCTCCCGCTTTGATTTTGTGGTTTTGTACCTTCCAGGCTCTAAGAATGTGAAGGCTGATGCCTTGTCAAGGAGTTTTGTGCCCGACTCTCCGGGTGTTCCTGAGCCGGCGGGTATTCTCAAAGAGGGGGTAATTTTGTCTGCCATCTCCCCTGATTTGCGGCGGGTGCTGCAAAAATTTCAGGCTGATAGACCTGACCGTTGCCCAGCGGAGAAACTTTTTGTCCCTGATAAATGGACTAGTAGAGTTATCTACAATAACAGGAGATCAAAAGATTGTATCTGCACCACAATGGTATCATTAAAAATGTCAGCTTGGCGCACAAAAAATAAGCCCTCACCCGACCTCAGATCACGAAAAATGGAGACGCTAAGGGTATCAGAAAATGGTGCAATTTTTTTTTTTTTAGCAAAGTTTGGAATTTTTTTTTCACCACTTAGATAAAAAATAACCCAGACATGTTTGGTGTCTATGAACTCATAATGACCTGGAGAATCAAAATGGCAGGTCAGTTTTAGCATTTAGTGAACTTAGCAAAAAGGCCAAGCAAAAACAAGTGTGGGATTGCACTTGGAATTTTTTTCCCTTTTTTCTAGTACATGACATGCTAAAACCAATGATGTTGTTCAAAAGTGCAGCTCGTCCCACAAAAAGCCCTCACATGGCCATATTGGCGGCAAAATAAAAAAGTTATTGCTTTGGGAAGGAGGACAGTGAAAAACAAAAATGAAAAAAAATGAAAATACCCTGGGTCATTAAGGGGTTAGTAACATAATTTACTTACTTCTGTTTTATTTTTCTTTTATAAAAAAAAGCAAGATCTATCTCTCTTCATAATTTTTGATTAAACAGATATTTTGTGCAGAACACTGACTCAAACTGACAGTGTCGCTGTTAGGCCGGGGACACACACACGTATAAAAATACGGTCCGTTTTGCACAGACGAGAATTGCACAAATGTTTACAAAACAGTGATTCATGTGCAGTGCGAGGATGCGATTTCCACGCATCAAATTATCCGTTTGACATCTGTGTGACATCCGTATGGCATCCGTATGGCGAGATTTTCTCGCAGGCTTGCAAAATGGACATATAACGGTTTTTTACCTGAAAATAATTTAAATCATCACCAAGAACAATATTTAATGGCCCTAAAACAGGTGGCAGCCACCATCTATGCAGTAGAGTCCCTGCTTGTGTTGGTGGATTTTTTCTTGCTGAGCAACATGTCTGATCTACTGACTTTTAAGGCCGAGGTCACACTAGCGAGTTTTACGGACGTATAAGAGGCGCAAAAATTACGGATTGCACACGGTACAATGATTCTCTATGCCCCAGCTCCTATCTGCTGTATTTTACGGATCCGTATTATACGGTCTTGTGTTATGAATTCTGTTGTCAAGCTCCCTCCTGTGGTCATGAATGGTACTTTGGCTGGTTCTGTCCATGGGCTTCCTCTGTTGGTTGTGAGTGGGGCGGCGGCTTCTGAGTTTCCTTCCACAGGTGACGAGGTTAATTCGTTAGCTGGCTGCTCTATTTCACTCCACTTAGATCATTGCTCCATGCCACCTGTCAATGTTCCAGTATTGGTCTAGTTCACTCCTGGATCGTTCTTGTGACCTATCTTCCCAAAAGAAGCTAAGTTCCTGCTTGTTTTTCTTTAGTTTGCTATTTTTCTGTCCAGCTTGCTATTTTGATTTTTGTCTTGCTTGCTGGAAGCTCTGGGACGCAGAGGGAGCGCCTCCGCACCGTGAGTCGGTGCGGAGGGTCTTTTGCGCCCTCTGCGTGGTCTTTTTGTAGTTTTTTTGTGCTGACCGCAAAGTTACCTTTCCTATCCTCTGTCTGTTCAGTAAGTCAGGCCTCACTTTGCTAAATCTATTTCATCTCTGTGTTTGTATTTATTTTCATCTTTACTCACAGTCATTTTATGTGGGGGGCTGCCTTTTCGTTTGGGGAATTTCTCTGAGGCAAGGTAGGCTTATTTTTCTATCTTCAGGGCTAGCTAGTTCCTTAGGCTGTGTCGAGTTGCATAGGGAGCGTTAGGAGCAATCCACGGCTATTTCTAGTGTGTGTGATAGGATTAGGGATTGCGGTCAGCAGAGTTCCCCCGTCTCAGAGCTCGTCCTATATTATTTGTAACTATCAGGTCATTCCGTGTGCTCTTAACCACCAGGTCCATTATTGTCCTTACCACCAGGTCATAACAGTACAGGTGGCCCAAAGTATTTATGCATCTCAATAGAGGGATAAGAGAAGTTCTGAGACCATTTTTTTTTCTTTGCAGTGTGTTTTGTCTCTCTTTTCCCCTTTACCTCTGGGTGGTTCAGGATACAGGTGTAGATATGGACATTCAAGGTCTGTCCTCTTGTATGAATAATCTCACTGCAAGGGTACAAAACATTCAAGATTTTGTGGTTCAGAATCCGATGTTAGAGCCTAGGATTCCAATTCCTGATTTGTTTTTTGGGGATAGATCTAAGTTTCTGAATTTCAAAAATAATTGTAAATTGTTTCTTGCTTTGAAACCTCGATCCTCAGGTGACCCTGTTCAACAAGTGAAAATCATTATTTCTTTGTTAGGTGACGACCCTCAAGATTGGGCATCAGGAGATCCGGCATTGCGTGATGTTGATGCGTTTTTTCTGGCGCTCGGATTGCTTTATGATGAACCAAATTCAGTGGATCAGGCAGAGAAAATCTTGCTGGATCTGTGTCAGGGTCAGGATGAGGTAGAGATATATTGTCAGAAGTTTAGGAAGTGGTCTGTACTCACTCAGTGGAATGAATGTGCCCTGGCAGCAATTTTCAGAAAGGGTCTCTCTGAAGCCCTTAAGGATGTCATGGTGGGATTTCCCATGCCTGCTGGTCTGAATGAGTCTATGTCTTTGGCCATTCAGATCGATCGACGCTTGCGTGAGCGTAAAGCTGTGCACCATTTGGCGGTATTATCTGAGCATAGACCTGAGCCTATGCAATGTGATAGGACTTTGACCAGAGCTGAACGGCAAGAACACAGACGTCGGAATGGGCTGTGTTTTTACTGTGGTGATTCCACTCATGCTATCTCCGATTGTCTTAAGCGCACTAAGCGTTTCGCTAGGTCTGCCACCATTGGTACGGTACAGTCGAAATTTCTTTTGTCCGTTACTCTGATTTGCTCTTTGTCATCCTATTCTGTTATGACATTTGTGGATTCAGGCGCTGCCCTGAATTTGATGGACTTGGAGTTTGCTAGGCGCTGTGGTTTTTTCTTGGAGCCCTTGCAGTATCCTATTCCATTGAGAGGAATTGATGCTACGCCTTTGGCCAAGAATAAGCCTCAGTACTGGACCCAATTGACCATGTGCATGGCTCCTGCACATCAGGAGGATATTCGCTTTTTGGTGTTGCATAATCTGCATGATGTGGTCGTTTTGGGGTTGCCATGGCTACAGGTCCATAATCCAGTATTGGATTGGTAATCAATGTCTGTGTCCAGCTGGGGTTGTCAGGGGGTACATGGTGATGTT
This sequence comes from Ranitomeya imitator, assembly GCF_032444005.1. NCBI lineage: Eukaryota > Metazoa > Chordata > Amphibia > Anura > Dendrobatidae > Ranitomeya > Ranitomeya imitator. The sequence continues at coordinate 160,327,642 of NC_091288.1, read as the reverse complement.
CCATTTTTGTCTATTACGTCATCCACCCCTTCTGAAGTCCCGGAGTTTTTGTCGGATTACCGGGATGTATTTGATGAGCCCAAATCCAGTGCCCTACCTCCTCATAGGGATTGCGATTGTGCTATCGATTTGATTCCTGGTAGTTAATTTCCTAAGGGCCGACTGTTCAATTTATCTGTGCCAGAGCACGCCGCTATACGGAGTTATGTAAAGGAATCCTTGGAGAAGGGTCATATTCGCCCGTCGTCGTCACCATTGGGAGCAGGGTTCTTTTTTGTGGCCAAGAAGGATGGTTCTTTGAGACCTTGTATTGATTACCGCCTTCTTAATAAGATCACAGTCAAATTTCAGTATCCTTTGCCGCTGCTGTCTGATTTGTTTGCTCGGATTAAGGGGGCTTGTTGGTTCACCAAGATAGATCTTCGTGGTGCGTATAATCTTGTGCGTATTAAACAGGGCGATGAATGGAAAACAGCATTTAATACGCCCGAGGGCCATTTTGAGTACCTGGTTATGCCATTTGGGCTTTCCAATGCTCCATCAGTATTTCAGTCCTTTATGCATGACATCTTCCGAAAGTACCTGGATAAATTCCTGATTGTATACTTGGATGATATTTTGGTCTTTTCGGATGATTGGGAGTCTCACGTGAAGCAGGTCAGAATGGTGTTCCAGGTCCTTCATGCTAATTCTTTGTTTGTGAAGGGGTCAAAGTGTCTCTTTGGAGTTCAGAAGGTTTCATTTTTGGGTTTCATTTTTTCCCCTTCTACTATCGAGATGGACCCTGTTAAAGTCCAGGCCATTTATGATTGGACTCAGCCGACATCTTTGAAGAGTCTGCAAAAGTTCCTGGGCTTTGCTAATTTTTATCGTCACTTCATCGCTAATTTTTCTAGTGTTGCTAAACCGTTGACTGATTTGACCAAGAAGGGTGCTGATGTGGTCAATTGGTCTTCTGCGGCTGTAGAGGCTTTTCAGGAGTTAAAGCGTTGTTTTTCTTCTGCCCCTGTGTTGTGCCAGCCAGATGTTTCGCTCCCGTTTCAGGTCGAGGTTGATGCTTCTGAGATTGGAGCAGGGGCTGTTTTGTCGCAAAGAAGTTCTGATGGCTCGGTGATGAAACCATGTGCCTTCTTTTCTAGAAAGTTTTCGCCTGCTGAGCGCAATTATGATGTTGGCAATCGAGAGTTGTTGGCCATGAAGTGGGCATTCGAGGAGTGGCGTCATTGGCTTGAAGGAGCCAAGCATCGCGTGGTGGTCTTGACGGATCACAAGAATTTGACTTATCTCGAGTCTGCCAAACGATTGAATCCTAGACAGGCTCGTTGGTCGCTATTTTTCTCCCGCTTTGATTTTGTGGTTTCGTACCTTCCAGGCTCTAAGAATGTGAAGGCTGATGCCCTGTCAAGGAGTTTTGTGCCCGACTCTCCGGGTGTTCCTGAGCCGGCGGGTATTCTCAAAGAGGGGGTAATTTTGTCTGCCATCTCCCCTGATTTGCGGCGGGTGCTGCAAAAATTTCAGGCTGATAGACCTGACCGTTGCCCAGCGGAGAAACTGTTTGTCCCTGATAAATGGACTAGTAGAGTTATCTCTGAGGTTCATTGTTCGGTGTTGGCTGGTCATCCTGGAATCTTTTGTATCAGAGATTTGGTGGCTAGATCCTTTTGGTGGCCGTCTTTGTCGCGGGATGTGCGTTCTTTTGTGCAGTCCTGTGGGACTTGTGCTCGGGCTAAGCCCTGCTGTTCTCATGCCAGTGGGTTGCTTTTGCCCTTGCCGGTCCCGAAGAGACCCTGGACGCATATCTCTATGGATTTTATTTCGGATCTCCCTGTCTCTCAAAAGATGTCGGTCATTTGGGTGGTTTGTGATCGCTTTTCTAAGATGGTCCGTTTGGTACCCTTGTCTAAATTGCCTTCCTCCTCTGATTTGGTGCCATTGTTTTTCCAGCATGTGGTTCGTTTACATGGCATTCCGGAGAACATCGTTTCGGACATAGGTTCCCAGTTTGTTTCGAGGTTTTGGCGAGCCTTTTGTGCTAGGATGGGCATTGATTTGTCTTTTTCCTCGGCTTTCCACCCTCAGACAAATGGCCAAACCTAACGAGCTAATCAAACTTTGGAAACATATCTGAGATGCTTTGTTTCTGCTGATCAGGATGATTTGGTGTCCTTTTTGCCTTTGGCTGAGTTCGCCCTTAATAATCGGGCCAGCTCGGCTACTTTGGTTTCACCGTTTTTCTGCAATTCGGGTTTCCATCCTCGTTTCTCTTCAGGGCAGGTTGAGTCTTCGGACTGTCCTGGTGTAGATACTGTGGTGGATAGGTTGCAGCAGATTTGGACTCATGTGGTGGACAATTTAACATTGTCCCAGGAGAAGGCTCAACGTTTTGCTAACCGCCGGCGCTGTGTGGGTCCCCGACTTCGTGTTGGGGATTTGGTTTGGTTGTTGTCTCGTTATGTTCCTATGAAGGTTTCCTCTCCTAAGTTTAAGCCTCGTTTCATTGGTCCGTATAAGATTAATGAGGTTCTTAATCCTGTGTCGTTTCATTTGACCCTTCCAGCTTCTTTTGCCATCTATAATGTATTCCATAGGCCGTTGTTGCGGAGATACGTGGCGCCTGTGGTTCCATCCGTTGATCCTCCTGCCCCGGTGTTGGTTGAGGGGGAGTTGGAGTATGTGGTGGAGAAGATTTTGGATTCTCGTATTTCGAGACGGAAACTCCAGTACCTGGTCAAGTGGAAGGGTTATGGTCAGGAAGATAATTCCTGGGTCTTTGCCTCCGATGTTCATGCTGCCAATCTGGTTCGTGCCTTTCATTTGGCTCGTCCTGGTCGGCCTGGGGGCTCTGGTGAGGGTTCGGTGACCCCTCCTCAAGGGGGGGTACTGTTGTGAATTCTGTTGTCAAGCTCCCTCCTGTGGTCATGAATGGTACTTCGGCTGGTTCTGTCCATGGGCTTCCTCTGTTGGTTGTGAGTGGGGCAGCGGCTTCTGAGTTTCCTTCCACAGGTGACGAGGTTAATTCGTTAGCTGGCTGCTCTATTTAACTCCACTTAGATCATTGCTCCATGCCACCTGTCAATGTTCCAGTATTGGTCTAGTTTAGGGTTGAGCGAAACGGGTCGAACATTTTCAAAAGTCGCCGACTTTTGACGAAGTCGAGTTTCATGAAACCCGATCCGACCCCTGTGCGTGGTCGGCCATGCGGTACGCGACTTTCGCGCCAAAGTCGCGTTTCAATGACGCGAAAAGCGCCATTTCTCAGCCAATGAAGGTAAACGCAGAGTGTGGGCAGCGTGATGACATAGGTCCTGGTCCCCACCATCTTAGAGAAGGGCATTGCAGTGATTGGCTAGCTGTCTGCGGCGTCACAGGGGCTATAAAGGGGAGTTCCCGCCGACCGCCATGTTACTGCTGCTGATCTGAGCTTAGGGAGAGGTTGCTGCCGCTTCGTCAGAAGCAGGGATAGCGTTAGGCAGGGTCCATTAACCACAAAACCGCTTGTGCTGTAGCGATTTCCACTGCCCAACACCACCTTCGGTGTGCAGGGACAGTGGAAGCTCCTTTTTTTTTTTTTTTCCTCAGCGCTGTAGCTCATTGGGCTGCCCTAGAAGGCTCCCTGATAGCTGCATTGCTGTGTGTACGCCGCTGTGCAAACCAACTGCTTTTTTCAAAGCACAAATCCTCTTGTTCCTTCCTTTCTGAACAGCTATCTTGTTTGTTTGTCCACACTTTTTATTTAATTTGTGCATCAGTCCACTCCTTATTGCTGCCTGCCATACCTGGCTGAGATTACTGCAGGGAGATAGTAATTGAAGGACAGTTCCTTTTTTTTTTTTTTGTGGGAGATTAAGATTGACATTTCTGCTAGAGTGCCATCTCTGTCTGTGTCATCTCTCACTCAGTGGGCCATAGAAAGCCTATTTATTTTTTTGCTTGATTTGGGTTCCAAAATCTACCAGAAAAAATCACAACATCAATCAGTGGGAGAAAAATATTGGCCTCAGGGCTTGTGTGCCACTCCTTACTCCTGTGTGTGCCATCTCTCACTCAGTGGGCCATAGAAAGCCTATTAATTTTTTTGCTTGATTTGGGTTCTAAATTCTACCTGAAAAAATCAATAAATCAATCAGTGGGAGATTAATATTGGCCTTTGGGCTTGTGTGCCAGTCCTAAGCGTGCCATCTCTCTCTCTCTCAGATAGTGGGCCATATAAAGCCTATTTTTTTATTATTTTATTGGGTTTATAAATTTTCCCTGGAAAAAAAAAAAAGTGGGAGATTAATATTGGCCTCTGGGCTTGTGTGCCAGTCCTGAGCGTGCCATCTCTCTCACAAATAGTGGGCCATAGAAAGCCTATTTATTTTTTTGGTTGATTTGGGTTCATAATTCTACCTGAAAAAATCAATCAATCAATCAGTGGGAGATTAATATTGGGCTTTGGGCTTGTGTGCCAGTTCTAAGCGTGCCATCTCTCTCTCTCAGATAGTGGGCCATAGAAAGCCTATTTATTATTTTTTTTTTATTGGGTTTATACATTTTCCCTGGAAAAAAGAAAAATGGGAGATTAATATTGGCCTCTGGGCTTGTGTGCCAGTCCTGAGCGTGCCATCTCTCTCACAAATAGTGGGCCATAGAAAGCCTATTAATTTTTTTGCTTGATTTGGGTTCCAAAATCTACCTGAAAAAAATCACTAAATCAATCAGTGGGAGATTAATATTGGCCTCTGGGCTTGTGTGCCACTCCTGACTCCTGTGTGGGTCATCTGTCACTCAGTGGGCCCTAGAAAGCCTATTTTTTGTTTTATTTGTTTTCTAAATTCTCCCTGAAACAATCATTTTATTTTCTTTGGTTTCTAAATTATTCCTGAAAAAAATCATTTTTTTGGTATTTTTTTTTCTCTCAAGTCTCCCTGAAAAAAAAAAAAAAAATCTGTGGGAGATTCATATTGCCCCTTCTGCTTGTGTGCCAGTCTTGACTCCTGGGTGTGCCATCTCTCTCTCTCTCCCCAATTGTGGGCCATAGAAAGCCTATTAATTTTTTTGCTTGATTTGGGTTCCAAAATCTACCAAAAAAAATCACTAAATCAATCAGTGGGAGATTAATATTGGCCTCTGGGCTTGTGTGCCACTCCTGACTCCTGTGTGCGTCATCTGTCACTCAGTGGGCCCTAGAAAGCCTATTTTTTGTTTTATTTGTTTTCTAAATTCTCCCTGAAACAATCATTTTATTTTCTTTGGTTTCTAAATTATTCCTGAAAAAAAATCATTTTTTTGGTATTTTTTTTTCTCTCAAGTCTCCCTGAAAAAAAAAAAAAAAAAAAATCTGTGGGAGATTCATATTGCCCCTTCTGCTTGTGTGCCAGTCTTGACTCCTGGGTGTGCCATCTCTCTCTCTCTCCCCAATTGTGGGCCATAGAAAGCCTATTAATTTTTTTGCTTGATTTGGGTTCCAAAATCTACCAAAAAAAATCACTAAATCAATCAGTGGGAGATTAATATTGGCCTCTGGGCTTGTGTGCCACTCCTGACTCCAGTGTGCGTCATCTGTCACTCAGTGGGCCCTAGAAAGCCTATTTTTTGTTTTATTTGTTTTCTAAATTCTCCCTGAAACAATCATTTTATTTTCTTTGGTTTCTAAATTATTCCTGAAAAAAATCATTTTTTTGGTATTTTTTTTTCTCTCAAGTCTCCATGAAAAAAAAAAATAAAAATCTGTGGGAGATTCATATTGCCCCTTCTGCTTGTGTGCCAGTCTTGACTCCTGGGTGTGCCATCTCTCTCTCTCTCCCCAATTGTGGGCCATAGAAAGCCTATTAATTTTTTTGCTTGATTTGGGTTCCAAAATCTACCAAAAAAAATCACTAAATCAATCAGTGGGAGATTAATATTGGCCTCTGGGCTTGTGTGCCACTCCTGACTCCTGTGTGCGTCATCTGTCACTCAGTGGGCCCTAGAAAGCCTATTTTTTGTTTTATTTGTTTTCTAAATTCTCCCTGAAACAATCATTTTATTTTCTTTGGTTTCTAAATTATTCCTGAAAAAAATCATTTTTTTGGTATTTTTTTTTCTCTCAAGTCTCCCTGAAAAAAAAAAAAAAAAAAATCTGTGGGAGATTCATATTGCCCCTTCTGCTTGTGTGCCAGTCTTGACTCCTGGGTGTGCCATCTCTCTCTCTCTCCCCAATTGTGGGCCATAGAAAGCCTATTAATTTTTTTGCTTGATTTGGGTTCCAAAATCTACCAAAAAAAATCACTAAATCAATCAGTGGGAGATTAATATTGGCCTCTGGGCTTGTGTGCCACTCCTGACTCCTGTGTGCGTTATCTGTCACTCAGTGGGCCCTAGAAAGCCTATTTTTTGTTTTATTTGTTTTCTAAATTCTCCCTCAAACAATCATTTTATTTTCTTTGGTTTCTAAATTATTCCTGAAAAAAATCATTTTTTTGGTATTTTTTTTTCTCTCAAGTCTCCCTGAAAAAAAAAAAAAAAAAAAATCTGTGGGAGATTCATATTGCCCCTTCTGCTTGTGTGCCAGTCTTGACTCCTGGGTGTGCCATCTCTCTCTCTCTCCCCAATTGTGGGCCATAGAAAGCCTATTAATTTTTGTGCTTGATTTGGGTTCCAAAATCTACCAAAAAAATCACTAAATCAATCAGTGGGAGATTAATATTGGCCTCTGGGCTTGTGTGCCACTCCTGACTCCTGTGTGCATCATCTGTCACTCAGTGGGCCCTAGAAAGCCTATTTTTTGTTTTATTTGTTTTCTAAATTCTCCCTGAAACAATCATTTTATTTTCTTTGGTTTCTAAATTATTCCTGAAAAAAATCATTTTTTTGGTATTTTTTTTCTCTCAAGTCTCCCTGAAAAAAAAAAAAAAAAAAAAATCTGTGGGAGATTCATATTGCCCCTTCTGCTTGTGTGCCAGTCTTGACTCCTGGGTGTGCCATCTCTCTCTCTCTCCCCAATTGTGGGCCATAGAAAGCCTATTAATTTTTTTGCTTGATTTGGGTTCCAAAATCTACCAAAAAAAATCACTAAATCAATCAGTGGGAGATTAATATTGGCCTCTGGGCTTGTGTGCCACTCCTGACTCCTGTGTGCGTCATCTGTCACTCAGTGGGCCCTAGAAAGCCTATTTTTTGTTTTATTTGTTTTCTAAATTCTCCCTGAAACAATCATTTTATTTTCTTTGGTTTCTAAATTATTCCTGAAAAAAATCATTTTTTTGGTATTTTTTTTTCTCTCAAGTCTCCCTGAAAAAAAAAAAAAAAAAAAATCTGTGGGAGATTCATATTGCCCCTTCTGCTTGTGTGCCAGTCTTGACTCCTGGGTGTGCCATCTCTCTCTCTCTCCCCAATTGTGGGCCATAGAAAGCCTATTAATTTTTTTGCTTGATTTGGGTTCCAAAATCTACCAAAAAAAATCACTAAATCAATCAGTGGGAGATTAATATTGGCCTCTGGGCTTGTGTGCCACTCCTGACTCCTGTGTGCGTCATCTGTCACTCAGTGGGCCCTAGAAAGCCTATTTTTTGTTTTATTTGTTTTCTAAATTCTCCCTGAAACAATCATTTTATTTTCTTTGGTTTCTAAATTATTCCTGAAAAAAATCATTTTTTTGGTATTTTTTTTTCTCTCAAGTCTCCCTGAAAAAAAAAAAAAAAAATCTGTGGGAGATTCATATTGCCCCTTCTGCTTGTGTGCCAGTCTTGACTCCTGGGTGTGCCATCTCTCTCTCTCTCCCCAATTGTGGGCCATAGAAAGCCTATTAATTTTTTTGCTTGATTTGGGTTCCAAAATCTACCAAAAAAAATCACTAAATCAATCAGTGGGAGATTAATATTGGCCTCTGGGCTTGTGTGCCACTCCTGACTCCTGTGTGCGTCATCTGTCACTCAGTGGGCCCTAGAAAGCCTATTTTTTGTTTTATTTGTTTTCTAAATTCTCCCTGAAACAATCATTTTATTTTCTTTGGTTTCTAAATTATTCCTGAAAAAAATCATTTTTTTGGTATTTTTTTTTCTCTCAAGTCTCCCTGAAAAAAAAAAAAAAAAAAATCTGTGGGAGATTCATATTGCCCCTTCTGCTTGTGTGCCAGTCTTGAATCCTGGGTGTGCCATCTCTCTCTCTCTCCCCAATTGTGGGCCATAGAAAGCCTATTAATTTTTTTGCTTGATTTGGGTTCCAAAATCTACCAAAAAAAATCACTAAATCAATCAGTGGGAGATTAATATTGGCCTCTGGGCTTGTGTGCCACTCCTGACTCCTGTGTGCGTCATCTGTCACTCAGTGGGCCCTAGAAAGCCTATTTTTTGTTTTATTTGTTTTCTAAATTCTCCCTGAAACAATCATTTTATTTTCTTTGGTTTCTAAATTATTCCTGAAAAAAATCATTTTTTTGGTATTTTTTTTTCTCTCAAGTCTCCCTGATAAAAAAAAAAATCTGTGGGAGATTCATATTGCCCCTTCTGCTTGTGTGCCAGTCTTGACTCCTGGGTGTGCCATCTCTCTATCTCTCCCCAATTGTGGGCCATAGAAAGCCTATTAATTTTTTTGCTTGATTTGGGTTCCAAAATCTACCAAAAAAAATAACTAAATCAATCGGTGGGAGATTAATATTGGCCTCTGGGCTTGTGTGCCACTCCTGACTCCTGTGTGCGTCCTCTCTCACTCAGTGGGCCCTACAAAGCCTTTTTTTTTTCCTAAATTCTCCCTGAAACAATCATTTCATTTTATTTGCTTTATAAATTCTTCTGTAAAAAATAATTTTTTTTAAATTTTTTTTTTTTCTGAAGTCTCCCTTTTAAAAAAAACAAACACAAATCAGTGGGAGATAAATATTTACATTTGCGCTTCAGTGACAGTCCTGCGTGTGTGCCATCTCATTTGTTGCCAACAACAACAGAGTGTGTAACATTGTGGCTAATTTTCGTTGTGGTCTCACCCACCTGTAAAGGGGTAGCTAAATCATACTGAAGTTATAGCTCACCGTGTAAGTTGTGTGACAGCAACAAATACCGTTCGTTTGTTAACGTTTTTAAAACAATGAGGAAGTCTGGTGGAAGAGGTCGTGGCCGGGGGCGTTCATTGTCAGCTGGTAATGAGGGTAGTGGTAGTGGTGGAGCATCAGCTGGTCGTGGGAAAAAAAATATTGCACCTAAGTCTGGAGCTGTGGAGCCATGTTCGTCGTCTGGCTACACAAGGCCTCGAACGCTCCCTTTTCTGGGAGTAGGAAAACCGCTTTTAAAGCCGGAGCAGCAAGAGCAAGTTTTGGCTTATCTTGCTGACTCAGCCTCTAGCTCTTTTGCCTCCTCTCGTGAAACTGGTAAATGTCAAAGCAGCGCGTCGTTAGTGGATGTTCACGGTCAGGGACAAGTCGCTTCCTTGTCCTCTTCAGCAAAAACAACAACAGAGAAGAATGCAGCAGGCGACACAACGGGTTACTCCATGGAGCTCTTTACACATACCGTCCCTGGCTTAGAAAGTGAAGCAGTTAACAGTCCATGCCCATTACAAGTTGAATCTGACATGGAGTGCACTGATGCACAGCCACAGCCAGACTACTATCCTGGTCCTTTGACTCAGACCACAACATTGCCCTCGCAGGGTGCTGATCAAGAATCAGACCCTGATGAGACTATGTTGCCCCATCACGAACGCTATACCACCGACCGACACGGTGACACAGACGAAGTTGCACACGAGCTACAAGAAGAGGTAATAGATGACCCAGTTCTTGACCCCGATTGGCAGCCATTGGGGGAACAGGGTGCAGGCGGCAGCAGTTCTGAAGCGGAGGAGGAGGGGCCGCAGCAGGCATCAACATCGCAACAGGTTCCATCTGCCGGGCCCGTATCTTGCCCAAAACGTGTGGCAAAGCTAAAACCTGTTGGAGGACAGCGTGGCCATCCGGTTAAAGCTCAGTCTGCAATGCCTGAAAAGGTATCCGATGCTAGAAAGAGTGCAGTCTGGCATTTTTTTAAACAACATCCAATTGATCAGCGCAAAGTCATCTGTCAAAAATGTTCAACTACCTTAAGCAGAGGACAGAATCTGAAAAGTCTCAATACAAGTTGCATGCATAGACATTTAACCACCATGCATTTGCAAGCCTGGACTAACTACCAAACGTCCCTTAAGGTTGTAGCACCCTCGGCCAATGAAGCTAGTCAGCAACGCAACATCCCTTCCGGCAGTGTAGGGCCACCATTTTCCGCACCACCTGCAGTATCTGTGCAGGTTTCTTTGCCAGGCCAAAGCCGTCAGGGTCAGGGAATCACCAGTTTCGTAGTAGGAAACACTGCATCTAGGGCACCGGTGGCAACAATACCATCTCCCACCGTCTCTCAGTCTGCCATGTCCACCGGCACCCCCGCTAGTTCCACGATCTCCAGCTCTCCAGTCCAGCTCACCCTACATGAGACTATGGTTAGAAAAAGGAAGTACTTAGCCTCGCATCCGCGTACACAGGGTTTGAACGCACACATAGCTAGACTAATCTCGTTAGAGATGATGCCCTACCGGTTAGTTGAAAGCGAAGCTTTCAAAGCCCTGATGAACTACGCTGTACCACGCTACGAGCTACCCAGTCGACACTTTTTTTCCAGAAAAGTCATCCCAGCCCTCCACCAGCATGTTAAAGAGCGCATCGTCCATGCACTCAGGCAATCTGTGAGCACAAAGGTGCACCTGACAACAGATGCATGGACCAGTAGGCAGGGACGTTACGTGTCCATCACGGCACACTGGTTAAATGTGGTGGATGCAGGGTCCACAGGGGACAGCAAGTTTGGGACAGTTCTGCCTAGCCCACGGTCTAGGAAACAATTGGCTGTAGCCGTTCGCACCCCCTCCTCCTCCTCTTCGTCCTCCTGCAGAAGCGAGAGCTCGTCCACAGACCGCAGTCGCACAACCACTCCATCCGCAGCTGCCACTGTTGCACACCAGGTCTCCCATTATGGGGCAGCTACTGGCAAATGTCAGCAGGCTGTATTGGCTATGAAGTGTTTGGGCGACAACAGACACACCGCGGAAGTTCTGTCCGAGTTCTTGCAGAAAGAAACGCAGTCGTGGCTGGGCACTGTAGATCTTGAGGCAGGCAAGGTAGTGAGTGATAACGGAAGGAATTTCATGGCTGCCATCTCCCTTTCCCAACTGAAACACATTCCTTGCCTGGCTCACACCTTAAACCTGGTGGTGCAGTGCTTCCTGAAAAGTTATCCGGGGTTATCCGACCTGCTCCTCAAAGTGCGTGGACTTTGCTCACATATCCGCCGTTCGCCCGTACACTCCAGCCGTATGCAGACCTATCAGCGTTCTTTGAACCTTCCCCAGCATCGCCTAATCATAGACGTTGCAACAAGGTGGAACTCAACACTGCACATGCTTCAGAGACTGTGTGAACAGAGGCGGGCTGTTATGTTTTTGTGGGAGGATACACATACACGGGCAGGCAGTAGGATGGCAGACATGGAGTTGTCAGGTGTGCAGTGGTCGAAGATTCAAGACATGTGTCAAGTCCTTCAGTGTTTTGAGGAATGCACACGGCTGGTTAGTGCAGACAACGCCATAATAAGCATGAGCATCCCCCTAATGCGTCTGCTGATGCAAAGTTTGACGCACATAAAGGATCAGGCGTCTGCAGCTGAGGAAGAGGAAAGCCTTGATGACAGTCAGCCATTGTCTGGCCAGGGCAGTGTACAGGACGAGGTAGCGGGCGAAGAGGAGGAGGAGGACGAGGAGGATGATGGGGATGATTATATTTTTAATGAGGAAGCTTTTCCGGGGCCACTGGAAATTGGTGGCGCGGCAAGGCCGGGTTCTGGTTTTTTGAGGGACACAAGTGACGTGGATTTGCCTGAAACTGCCCCTCAACCAAGCACAACCGCAGATTTGAGAACTGGAACTTTGGCCCACATAGCGGATTATGCCTTACGTATCCTCAAAAGGGACACACGCATAACTAAAATGATGAATGATGACGATTACTGGTTGGCCTGCCTCCTTGATCCTCGCTATAAAGGCAAATTGCAAAATATAATGCCACATGAGAACTTGGGACTAATATTAGCAACCAAACAATCAACTCTTGTTGACCGTTTGCTTCTGGCATTCCCTGCACACAGCGCCCGTGATCGTTCTCACACGAGCTGCAGGGGCCAGCAGACCAGAGGAGTTAGAGGGGCAGAAATCAGAAGTGGCGTTGGCCAGAGGGGTTTTCTGACCAGGTTGTGGAGTGATTTTGCTATGACCGCAGACAGGACAGGTACTGCAGCATCAATTCAAAGTGACAGGAGACAACATTTGTCCAGTATGGTTACAAACTATTTTTCATCCCTTATCGATGTTCTCCCTCAACCGTCATTCCCATTTGATTACTGGGCATCAAAATTAGACACCTGGCCAGAATTGGCAGAATATGCATTGCAGGAGCTTGCTTGCCCGGCAGCTAGTGTCCTATCAGAAAGAGTATTCAGTGCTGCAGGTTCAATACTAACAGAAAAAAGGACTCGTCTGGCTACCCAAAATGTAGATGATCTAACCTTCATTAAAATGAACCACAACTGGATTTCGAAATCTTTTGCCCCACCTTGCCCGGCTGACACCTAGCTTTCCTATGAAAAGGTCTTGCCTGTGGACTATTCTGAATGCCTTTTCCAATCTCGTAATTTTCAGCACCTGATTGTCCAGCATACGACATGTTTACACCTCACTAAATGGCCAAACTCCCCACACGGGGCCGTGGTATCGACACTTGGCGACAGCACCCGTGAGAGTGCAGTTTGTCTGAAGAGGTGGGTGAGCCCGCTTTTGGTCGACGGCACTGCCACTGGGTCCCTCCTAGTACAATAAAGTGTCTCTGGCGGTGGTGGTGCGCACCCAACGTCAGACACACCGTTGTAATATGAAGGGCCCTGGGCCTGTACCGCCGGCCACAAGACAGTTTCCCCCCACCCCAGCTCAAACAGTGCTCTACCACTTGCAAAATTATCTCACAGCTCCACCAATGTTTAGTCTATGCGCTGACATCCTTCAATGCCTGCCACTGACAATACCATTGTATTGACATTTTTGTTATGTTAGGCCTTCGATGCCTGTCTGTGGTCACTCCTTCCACTAGGCCTCCACTGACCACACCACTGCTGCCCGTGTACCCCTGGAACCAATTTAAAATTGCCTACAGCCATGTGTTATTATTTTAGGCCTTCGATGCCTGTCTGCGGTCACTCCTTCCACTAGGCCTCCACTGACCACACCACTGCTGCCCGTGTACCCCTGGAACCAATTTAAAATTGCCTACAGCCATGTGTTATTATTTTAGGCCTTCGATGCCTGTCTGCGGTCACTCCTTCCACTAGGCCTCCACTGACCACACCACTGCTGTCCGTGTACCCCTGGAACCAATTTAAAATTGCCTACAGCCATGTGTTATAATTTTAGGCCTTCGATGCCTGTCTGCGGTCCATTCTTTCAACTACTACTACACTGACCAGGGCACTGCTGCCCGTGTACCCCTGGAACCAATTTAAAATTGCCTACAGCCATGTGTTATTATTTTAGGCCTTCGATGCCTGTCTGCGGTCACTCCTTCCACTAGGCCTCCACTGACCACACCACTGCTGTCCGTGTACCCCTGGAACCAATTTAAAATTGCCTACAGCCATGTGTTATTATTTTAGGCCTTCGATGCCTGTCTGCGGTCACTCCTTCCACTAGGCCTCCACTGACCACACCACTGCTGCCCGTGTACCCCTGGAACCAATTTAAAATTGCCTACAGCCAGCCCAATTTTTTTATTTTAGGCCTTCGATGCCTGTCTGCGGTCCATTCTTTCAACTACTACTACACTGACCAGGTCACTGCTGCCCGTGTACCCCTGGAACCAATTTAAAATTGCCTACAGCCATGTGTTATTATTTTAGGCCTTCGATGCCTGTCTGCGGTCACTCCTTCCACTAGGCCTCCACTGACCACACCACTGCTGCCCGTGTACCCCTGGAACCAATTTAAAATTGCCTACAGCCAGCCCAATTTTTTTATTTTAGGCCTTCGATGCCTGTCTGCGGTTCATTCTTTCAACTACTACTACACTGACCAGGTCACTGCTGCCCGTGTACCCCTGGAACCAATTTAAAATTGCCTACAGCCATGTGTTATTATTTTAAGCCTTCGATGCCTGTCTGCGGTCACTCCTTCCACTAGGCCTCCACTGACCACACCACTGCTGCCCGTGTACCCCTGGAACCAATTTAAAATTGCCTACAGCCATGTGTTATTATTTTAGGCCTTCGATGCCTGTCTGCGGTCCATTCTTTCAACTACTACTACACTGACCAGGTCACTGCTGCCCGTGTACCCCTGGAACCAATTTAAAATTGCCTACAGCCATGTGTTATTATTTTAGGCCTTCGATGCCTGTCTGCGGTCACTCCTTCCACTAGGCCTCCACTGACCACACCACTGCTGTCCGTGTACCCCTGGAACCAATTCAAAATTGCCTACAGCCATGTGTTATTATTTTAGGCCTTCGATGCCTGTCTGCGGTCACTCCTTCCACTAGGCCTCCACTGACCACACCACTGCTGCCCGTGTACCCCTGGAACCAATTTAAAATTGCCTACAGCCAGCCCAATTTTTTTATTTTAGGCCTTCGATGCCTGTCTGCGGTCCATTCTTTCAACTACTACTACACTGACCAGGTCACTGCTGCCCGTGTACCCCTGGAACCAATTTAAAATTGCCTACAGCCATGTGTTATTATTTTAGGCCTTCGATGCCTGTCTGCGGTCACTCCTTCCACTAGGCCTCCACTGACCACACCACTGCTGCCCGTGTACCCCTGGAACCAATTTAAAATTGCCTAGAGCCAGCCCAATTTTTTTATTTTAGGCCTTCGATGCCTGTCTGCGGTCCATTCTTTCAACTACTACTACACTGCCCGTGTACCCCTGGAACCAACATCAGAAAATATAAATATAAGTATTTTGCTTACAAAAAAGAAAATACTGGAGAGATATCAAATGCAGACATTTTAACATTAAAAACAAACACACAACTAAAATCTGGTACAGTACTAAAAATGGCCACCAGCTACAATTACTTTCTCCTGCAAGTAGTTAACTGAAAGGTTTTTTAAATTGAAAACACACATATGGCATCCACCGAGTGTTGTCCTGTCGCGTCTTCTTTATATTATTGCCGAGAAGATGCAAAACAATGAAAATAATAAAATCATTAATTACCAAAATAATAGAGAAAGTCAACACCACATTGCAAATAAACATTCATTCCAAATAAAGAAGCAGGGCGCGTCCGAGGGTGAGTATATACCTAATAAGAATATAATCACCCTCGGACGCGCAATGCTTATTTCCAACAGCCTTCCTTCCTAAGAATCAGCCCTTCCGTGGTGTAGAGAGACGTTGTGTTACACTCCAAGGTGTTCCCCAGGTTGCCTTTCCTGAGCTTCGATCTTCCGGCTCTCGTTTAGTAGTTGTTGGAAACTACGCTGCATTAGGCCTTCAAATTGGGTATGGGGTGTAGAGAGATGGTGTGTTCCACTCCAAGGTGTTCCCCAGGTTGCCTTTCCTGAGCTTCGATCTTCCGGCTCTCGTTTAGTAGTTCTTGGAAACTACACTGCATTAGGCCTTCAAATTGGGTATGGGGTGTAGAGAGAGGGTGTGTTACACTCCAAGGTGTTCCCCAGGTTGCCTTTCCTGAGCTTCGATCTTCATGCTCTCGTTTAGTAGTTGTCGGAAACTACGCTGCATTAGGCCTACAAATTGGGTATGGGGTGTAGAGAGAGGGTTTGTTACACTCCAAGGTGTTCCCCAGGTTGCCTTTCCTGAGCTTCGATCTTCCGGCTCTCGTTTAGTAGTTCTTGGAAACTACACTGCATTAGGCCTTCAAATTGGGTATGGGGTGTAGAGAGAGGGTGTGTTACACTCCAAGGTGTTCCCCAGGTTGCCTTTCCTGAGCTTCGATCTTCATGCTCTCGTTTAGTAGTTCTTGGAAACTACACTGCATTAGGCCTTCAAATTGGGTATGGGGTGTAGAGAGAGGGTGTGTTACACTCCAAGGTGTTCCCCAGGTTGCCTTTCCTGAGCTTCGATCTTCCGGCTCTCGTTTAGTAGTTCTTGGAAACTACACTGCATTAGGCCTTCAAATTGGGTATGGGGTGTAGAGAGAGGGTGTGTTACACTCCAAGGTGTTCCCCAGGTTGCCTTTCCTGAGCTTCGATCTTCATGCTCTCATTTAGTAGTTGTCGGAAACTACGCTGCATTAGGCCTACAAATTGGGTATGGGGTGTAGAGAGAGGGTTTGTTACACTCCAAGGTGTTCCCCAGGTTGCCTTTCCTGAGCTTCGATCTTCCGGCTCTCGTTTAGTAGTTCTTGGAAACTACACTGCATTAGGCCTTCAAATTGGGTATGGGGTGTAGAGAGAGGGTGTGTTACACTCCAAGGTGTTCCCCAGGTTGCCTTTCCTGAGCTTCGATCTTCCGGCTCTCGTTTAGTAGTTCTTGGAAACTACACTGCATTAGGCCTTCAAATTGGGTATGGGGTGTAGAGAGAGGGTGTGTTACACTCCAAGGTGTTCCCCAGGTTGCCTTTCCTGAGCTTCGATATTCCGGCTCTCGTTTAGTAGTTGTTGGAAACTACACTGCATTAGGCCTTCAAATTTGGTATGGGGGAAACATTGGCGCATCTGCGGTCCCTCCTTCCTCTAGGCCTCCACTGACCTGTCTACTGCTGCCCGTGTTCCCCTGGAACCAATTTTAAATTGCCTACAGGCAGCCCAATTTATTATGTTAGGGCTTCGAAGCCTGTCTGCGGTCCCTCCTTCCACTAGGCCTCCACTGACCTGTCTACTGCTGCCCGTGTACCCCTTGAACCAACATCATAAAATAAAAAAAAAAGTATTTTGCTTATAAAAAAGAAAATACTGGTGAGATATCAAATGCAGACATTTTAACATTAAAAACAAACACACAACTAAAATCTGGTACAGTACTAAAAATGGCCACCAGCTACAATTACTTTCTCCTGCAAGTAGTTAACTGAAAGGTTTTTTAAATTGAAAACACACATATGGCATCCACCGAGTGTTGTCCTGTCGCGTCTTCTTTATATTATTGCCGAGAAGATGCAAAACAATGAAAATAATAAAATCATTAATTACCAAAATAATAGAGAAAGTCAACACCACATTGCAAATAAACATTCATTCCAAATAAAGAAGCAGGGTGCGTCCGAGGATGAGTATATACCTAATAAGAATATAATCACCCTCGGACGCGCAATGCTTATTTCCAACAGCCTTCCTTCCTAAGAATCAGCCCTTCCGTGGTGTAGAGAGACGTTGTGTTACACTCCAAGGTGTTCCCCAGGTTGCCTTTCCTGAGCTTCGATCTTCCGGCTCTCGTTTAGTAGTTGTTGGAAACTACGCTGCATTAGGCCTTCAAATTGGGTATGGGGTGTAGAGAGATGGTGTGTTCCACTCCAAGGTGTTCCCCAGGTTGCCTTTCCTGAGCTTCGATCTTCCGGCTCTCGTTTAGTAGTTCTTGGAAACTACACTGCATTAGGCCTTCAAATTGGGTATGGGGTGTAGAGAGAGGGTGTGTTACACTCCAAGGTGTTCCCCAGGTTGCCTTTCCTGAGCTTCGATCTTCATGCTCTCATTTAGTAGTTGTCGGAAACTACGCTGCATTAGGCCTACAAATTGGGTATGGGGTGTAGAGAGAGGGTTTGTTACACTCCAAGGTGTTCCCCAGGTTGCCTTTCCTGAGCTTCGATCTTCCGGCTCTCGTTTAGTAGTTCTTGGAAACTACACTGCATTAGGCCTTCAAATTGGGTATGGGGTGTAGAGAGAGGGTGTGTTACACTCCAAGGTGTTCCCCAGGTTGCCTTTCCTGAGCTTCGATCTTCCGGCTCTCGTTTAGTAGTTCTTGGAAACTACACTGCATTAGGCCTTCAAATTGGGTATGGGGTGTAGAGAGAGGGTGTGTTACACTCCAAGGTGTTCCCCAGGTTGCCTTTCCTGAGCTTCGATATTCCGGCTCTCGTTTAGTAGTTGTTGGAAACTACACTGCATTAGGCCTACAAATTTGGTATGGGGGAAACATTGGCGCATCTGCGGTCCCTCCTTCCTCTAGGCCTCCACTGACCTGTCTACTGCTGCCCGTGTTCCCCTGGAACCAATTTTAAATTGCCTACAGGCAGCCCAATTTATTATGTTAGGGCTTCGAAGCCTGTCTGCGGTCCCTCCTTCCACTAGGCCTCCACTGACCTGTCTACTGCTGCCCGTGTACCCCTTGAACCAACATCATAAAATAAAAAAAAAAGTATTTTGCTTATAAAAAAGAAAATACTGGTGAGATATCAAATGCAGACATTTTAACATTAAAAACAAACACACAACTAAAATCTGGTACAGTACTAAAAATGGCCACCAGCTACAATTACTTTCTCCTGCAAGTAGTTAACTGAAAGGTTTTTTAAATTGAAAACACACATATGGCATCCACCGAGTGTTGTCCTGTCGCGTCTTCTTTATATTATTGCCGAGAAGATGCAAAACAATGAAAATAATAAAATCATTAATTACCAAAATAATAGAGAAAGTCAACACCACATTGCAAATAAACATTCATTCCAAATAAAGAAGCAGGGCGCGTCCGAGGATGAGTATATACCTAATAAGAATATAATCACCCTCGGACGCGCAATGCTTATTTCCAACAGCCTTCCTTCCTAAGAATCAGCCCTTCCGTGGTGTAGAGAGACGTTGTGTTACACTCCAAGGTGTTCCCCAGGTTGCCTTTCCTGAGCTTCGATCTTCCGGCTCTCGTTTAGTAGTTGTTGGAAACTACGCTGCATTAGGCCTTCAAATTGGGTATGGGGTATAGAGAGATGGTGTGTTCCACTCCAAGGTGTTCCCCAGGTTGCCTTTCCTGAGCTTCGATCTTCCGGCTCTCGTTTAGTAGTTCTTGGAAACTACACTGCATTAGGCCTTCAAATTGGGTATGGGGTGTAGAGAGAGGGTGTGTTACACTCCAAGGTGTTCCCCAGGTTGCTTTCCTGAGCTTCGATCTTCATGCTCTCGTTTAGTAGTTGTCGGAAACTACGCTGCATTAGGCCTACAAATTGGGTATGGGGTGTAGAGAGAGGGTTTGTTACACTCCAAGGTGTTCCCCAGGTTGCCTTTCCTGAGCTTCGATCTTCCGGCTCTCGTTTAGTAGTTGTTGGAAACTACACTGCATTAGGCCTTCAAATTGGGTATGGGGTGTAGCGAGAGGGTGTGTTACACTCCAAGGTGTTCCCCAGGTTGCCTTTCCTGAGCTTCGGTCTTCCGGCTCTCGTTTAGTAGTTCTTGGAAACTACACTGCATTAGGCCTTCAAATTGGGTATGGGGTGTAGAGAGAGGGTGTGTTACACTCCAAGGTGTTCCCCAGGTTGCCTTTCCTGAGCTTCGATCTTCCGGCTCTCGTTTAGTAGTTCTTGGAAACTACACTGCATTAGGCCTACAAATTGGGTATGGGGTGGAGAGAGATGGTGTGTTACACTCCAAGGTGTTCCCCAGGTTTCCTTGCCATTGCTTCGGTCTTCCGACTCTCGTTTAGTAGTTGTAGAAAAGTACACTGCATTAGGCCTACAAAATGGGTATGGGGTGGAGAGAGATGGTGTGTTACACTCCAAGGTGTTCCCCAGGTTGCCTTTCCTGAGCTTCTATCTTCAGGCTCTCATTAAATTGTGGTTAAATGGAACAACTGCATTTGGCGTACTAGTTGGTTTGGGGCCTACTATCGGTGTCTGCCACTCCTTGCTGTTCTCCTGGTTTCCTGTCCTGAAATTCCATTTTCAGGCTCTCGTTAAGTAGTTGTTAATGTTAGACTGCATTTGGCCTACTAGTTGGGTTGGGGCCTACTATCGGTGTCTGCCACTCCTTGCTGTTCTCCTCCACTGAACAAAGCTGTGCCGCCTGTTTACTACGGTTGCCAATTTTGAACTGCATTTCGACTACTTACTGATTTGGCCCTACTCTCTGTGTCATCCTCTCATTCCAGTTGTCCTCCACTGCAATGCCCCCTGGTTATTCCTGTGTTACCAATTTTGAACTGCATTTAGCCCACTTTATTCTTTGGGCCTATATCTGTGTTTCCACTTCATCGTGCCCATTGCCCAGCCAGTGATAGATGAGTCTGCTGGTACATTGACCCATAACGCAACATTCCCCGTGCATGCTACACAACAACATTGTGACCCTGCTGAAAGTCAGGTTGCTCTTCCCGCATACCATACCACCTTACACGGGGACAAAGAGGAAGGTGCAGATGAAAGTGCAGGTTCCTTCATCAGGTGGGGGGAGGAATACTAGTTGGCGACGTCACTGGCACAGGGCCTCTCATAGTACGCAAAAGTGTTGCTGCCGGTGGGAGGCGCCCCCGCCGTGCAAACACACCGCTGTACTTTGAGGGGCCCTGTGCCAGTGCCAATGCGAACAAGTGGGCCCCCCCTGCTTGCTCAGGATCACAGCACTTGCAAAGTTGAAATACTTACCTCTCCCTGCTCCACTGCCGTGACGTGGTCCAGATTTCCTGGGCCCACTAATTACTTGATCCAGCCCTACCCCACACAACTTTAGCCAAATGACCCCCAATTTCAAATGCCTTCCAATTATTATAAGGTAAATTACGCTTGACAAGCTTCATTAAGAAGAATGGATGGTTTTGACATTAAAATGGGCACTCTAGGTGTTTTCCTGGCCCCCACTCACTGCCGACTATGCTGCCCCATTGACTTGCATTGGGTTTCGTGTTTCGGTCGATCCCGACTTTACGTCATAATCGGCCGATTTCACTCGACCCGACTTTTGAGATAGTCGGGTTTCGCGAAACCTGGCTCGACTCTAAAAAGGTCAAGGTCGCTCAACTCTAGTCTAGTTCACTCCTGGATCGTTCTTGTGACCTATCTTCCCAACAGAAGCTAAGTTCCTGCTTGTTTTTCTTTAGTTTGCTATTTTTCTGTCCAGCTTGCTATTTTGATTTTTGTCTTTCTTGCTGGAAGCTCTGGGACGCAGTGGGAGCGCCTCCGTACTGTGAGTCGGTGCGGAGGGTCTTTTGCGCCCTCTGCGTGGTCTTTTTGTAGTTTTTTGTGCTGACCGCAAAGTTACCTTTCCTATCCTCTGTCTGTTCAGTAAGTCGGGCCTCACTTTGCTAAATCTATTTCATCTCTGTGTTTGTATTTTCATCTTTACTCACAGTCATTATATCTGGGGGGCTGCCTTTTCCTTTGGGGAATTTCTCTGAGGCAAGGTAGGCTTATTTTTCTATCTTCAGGGCTAGCTAGTTCCTTAGGCTGTGTCGAGTTGCATAGGGAGCGTTAGGAGCAATACACGGCTATTTCTAGTGTGTGTGATAGGATTAGGGATTGCGGTCAGCAGAGTTCCCACGTCTCAGAGCTCGTCCTATATTATTTGTAACTATCAGGTCATTCCTTGTGCTCTTAACCACCAGGTCCATTATTGTCCTTACCACCAGGTCATAACAGTCTTGTACGGTGGTAGAAAATCACAGCATGCTGCGTTTGTCAGCGTATTGCGCAAAAAATCTGCCAATGAATGTCAATAGGGGCGAGAAAAATATGGATTACACACGGACCAACAGTGTGACTTGCGAGAAATATGCCAGACATCTCCAGGTGCAAGGAAATGTGCCAAGCCCTCAATCAGGAAACTCAGACATGCTAATTAGCTGAAAAAGCCAGACAGAGATCCCGGAAGTCTGGCGCTCGCCTCCACGGAGTTCCAAGCAGCATGACAAACATCATAAATGTTGATATGCTCCTGGTCCTGGTCCAGGAAAGGCCCGAAATTTGGGACCCACGGGATACCAATTATGCCAACAGGGCTTGGAAAGAGGCTGCTTGGAGGAGCATTTGTGGGATTCTTTTCCCAGAATATGACCAGCGGCCACGTGAGGTCCAGAATCAAATGAGTAAGTACACTCATGTTTATCAATTAATTAATATGTGAAAATGCATTACCTACATGATTTCCTACCTAATGTATTTTACATTAAAATTCTTGTCATTTATTTATCTAGCACCATTAATTACATGGTGCTGGACATGAGAAAGGGGTTACATTCCGATTTTTGAATTTACAATTACATACTGCTACAGAGAAATCGATGTGAATACTTTTCTTCACAATGATGACAGAAGTATTCTAGGTGTGATAACTTTATTAACTAACCAGAAAAGAATAGGTTTGCAAGCTTTCAGAGCACAGTGTCTTCTTCTTCAGGCAAGATGACAAATCGATTAATAAGAAACAAGCACAACATTTAAAGAATACTACAGTAGGAAATTTGTTAGGGGGTGGGAAGTGTGATGAGTCTTTAGATAAGCCAAGGTAACAAAATTAGGCATTTTCGTACAAATGGAGAGACAGTGGGAATAATGTTCTAAGTTATCTGGAGTCTGTCTAGTGGAGGTGTGAATTGTTTTCATGTAGTGACTCATAAATCCAGGTGTTAAATTGAGTCCTAGTGTCAACGAATTAAACGTATTCATTAGTTTGTCTTCACAAATTTTGTGACAGAGGGAAGAGGACCCTATCCTTATGTCCAGAAATTCTTGTTCTTTTGCATTACATCATATTGTGCTGTTTGTGTTGACAATATTTATATTGATGATTTTTTTTTGTGGAAATGCAGGTTACAAGGCCACATTAAAATCTGAAAAATCACTGTCGCCTTGTGTTATCACTGTGCACAATGACCTTATCCATTATTTTTTTATGTTTCATTGCAGTGGAAGATGTTATGAGATGATGGTGCAGCATACGCGACCAGTATAGGAGAGAAAGACAGCAGAGGGCCAAGAGTGGGTCCGCAGCGCCTGCCAAAAAAAGCGGAAATATATATATTATATTGTAATGTTAGTGCTATATAAAAAAAAAAGATTATTATTATTATTATTACTAGAGTTGAGCGACTTTTACTTTTTTAGGATCGAATCGGGTTTCGCAAAATCGGCCGATTATTGCGAAAAGTCGGGGGTCGGCCGAAACACGAAGCCCAATGCAAGTCAATGGGGAATCAAAGTCGGCAGTAAGTGGAGGACAGGAAAACACCTACAGTGCCCATTTTAATGCCAAAAACATCAATTCGTATTTCTTAAGCTTGTCAATCTTAATTTACTTTATAATAATAGTTAGGCATTGAAAACCAGGGCACATTTGGCTTAAGTTGTGGGGGGTAGGGCTGGCTCAAGATTTTCGTGGGCCCAGGAAACGCGGAATACGTCACGGCAGTGGAGCAGGGAGAGGTAAGTAATTCAACTTTGCAAGTGCTGTGATCCTGAGCAAGCAGGGGGGCCCACTAGTTGGCACTGGCACAGGTCACCTCATAGTACGGCGGTGTGTTTGACGGTGGGCGGTGCCTCCCACTGCCAGAGACACTTTTGCGTACTATGAAGGACCCTTTGCCAGTGCCAACGAGTATGTCCCCCCACCTGATGAAGGAACCTGCACTTTCATCTGCACCTTCCTCTTTGTCCCCGTGTAAGGTGGTATAGTATGCGGGAAGGGGAACCTGACTTTCAGCAGGGTCAGATTCTGGCTGTGTAGAGTGCAAGGGGAATGTAGTGGTCTGGGTCAATGTACCAGCAGTCTCATCTAGCAGTGGCTGGCTAATGAGCAGGATGAGGAGTAAACACAGATATAGGCCCAAATAAGAAAGTAGGCTAAATGCAGTTCAAAATTGCTAACAGGAGTACACAGGCTGCATAGCTTTGTTCAGTGGAGGAGGACAACTGTTATGAGAGGCTCAAACAGTTACTAGGCCCAAGTAAGTAAGTAGGCTAAATGCAGTTCAAAATTGGTAGGATGAGTACACAGGAGGCATAGCTTTTTTGAGCGGAGGAGGACAACTGTTATGAGAGGCTCACACAGACTTAGTAGGTCTAAAATAAAAAAGTAGGCTAAATGCAGTTCACAATTGGTAACAGGAGCACACGCGCGGCATTGCTTTGTTCAGTGGAGGACAACTTTAATAAGTGACTCAGACAGACTTAGTAGGCCTAAAATAAAAAAGTAGGCTAAATGCAGTTCACAATTGGTAACAGGAGTACACAGGCGGCATTGCTTTGTTCAGTGGAGGACAACTGTAATAAGTGGCTCAGACAGACTTAGTAGGCCTAAAATAAAAAAGTAGGCTAAATGCAGTTCAGAATTGGTAAGAGGAGTACACTGGCGGCATAGCTTTTTTCAGCGGAGGAGGACAACTGTTATGAGAGGTTCACACAATTACTAGGCCCAAGTAAGTAAGTAGGCTAAATGCAGTTCAGAATTGTTAAGAGGATTACACTGACGGCATAGCTTTTTTCAGCGGAGGAGG
The DNA here is from genome assembly GCF_032444005.1 of Ranitomeya imitator. Classification (NCBI taxonomy): domain Eukaryota; kingdom Metazoa; phylum Chordata; class Amphibia; order Anura; family Dendrobatidae; genus Ranitomeya; species Ranitomeya imitator. The sequence goes on along the minus strand of NC_091288.1, from coordinate 160,303,247 downwards.
ACAACTGTTATGAGAGGCTCACACAGCTACTAGGCCCAAGTAAGTATGTAGGCTAAATGCAGTTCAAAATTGGTAACAGGAGAACACAGGCCAGTGGAGTCCTTCTCCACTGTTTCTCCCTGCCATGTCCTGCTATTTTATTGTGAAGCCATAAATCAATAAAGAACGGACCTTTTTGTACGGTCGGTGAGTGCTCTTCTTTTCCTTCATGCTTGTCACCATTTGAGACAGTTTTCTTCTGAATGAACACCCGTAGTCCGGAGTGGCTGAAATACGCTTCCTAGTCAACGGGAGGTTAAACAGGTGTAACAGGCTGATTGTGCGCACTTCTATTTTCTACATTGCTAAAATAAAAAAGTAGGCTAAATGCAGTTTAAAATTGGTAACAGGAGTACACAGGCGGCATTGCTTTGTTCAGTAGAGGACAACTGTAATAATTGGCTGACACAGTTAGTAGGCCAAAATAATAAAGTGGGCTAAATGTCAGCCAAAAAAAGTTCATAAATAAACTGGTGGCATAGCTAGGTACAGGGTTGGGCTCCTCTGCTGAGTAGCAGACACTGGTAGTTGGCACAAATAATTAACTGGCCTACATGGAGGCCAGGGCCCCTGTATATTTTTACTATAATCTATCATTTCGACAAATTTGTATTGGCAGTGCCATTGAAGGATTTAACAGCACAGACTACACAGTGGTGGAGCAGGGAGAGGTATGTTTTGCAAGTGGTAGAGCAGTGTTCGAGCTGGGGGAAAACACTCTCTTGAGGGCGGCGGTACTGGCACAGGGCCCCTCATATTACGACGGTGTCTCTGACGTTGGTTGTGCACCACCACTATCAGAGACACTTCATTGTACTATGAGGGACCCTGTGCCAGTGCCGTCGCCCAAGAGTTGGCACATGAACCTGTCCAGGCAAACGGCACTCGCACGGGTGCTTGCACCAAGTGGTGACCACGATCCTGTGGGGGGAATCAGCCCATTTAGGGAGGTTTAAAAATGGCATATGGTGGACATTCAGCAGCTGCAAATGGAGGAATTGGAGCAGTCAGTAAGAGGAGGCCAAAAGCAAGACATTTTTAAGGCAAGCTACGTGTCAGCAGGGGAAGGTGGGGCAAAATAATTTGAAATCCATGATTGGTTCATTTTAATGAAGGTTAGATCATCAACATTTCGGGTAGCCAGACTTGTCTTTTTTTTGGTCAGTATAAAACCAGCAGCACTCAAGACTCTTTCTGATAACACACTAGCAGCTGGGCAAGCGAGCTCCTGTAATGCATATTCTGCCAATTCAGGCCAGGTGTTTATTTTAGATGCCCAGTAATCAAAGGGGAATGACCTGTGAGGGAGAACATCGATAAGGGAAGAAAAATAGTTGTTAACCATACTGGAAAAATGCTGTCTCCTGTCACTTTGAATTGATGCAGCAGTACCTGTCGTGTCAGCAGGCATTGCGAAATCACTCCACAACCTGGTCATAAATCCCCTCTGTCCAAAGCCACTTCGGATTTGTGCACCTCTAACACCTCTGTCATGTTGCCCCCTACAGCTCGTGTGAGAACCATCACCGCCTCTGTGTGCTGGGAATGCCTGAACCAAATGGTCTATAAGAGTTGCTTGTTTGGTAGCCAATATTTGCTCCAGGTTCTCATGTGCCATGATATTTTGTAATTTTCCTTTATATCGTGGATCCAGGAGGCAGGCTAACCAGCTATCATCATCTGTCATCATTTTGATAATGCGGGGTCCCTTTGTAGGATACGCAAGGCATATTCTGCCATGTAGGCCAATGTTCCAGGTGTCATTTTACTGCTTGTGCTTGGTTGAGGAGCACTTTCTTGCAAATCAACTTCATTTGTGGCCCGCAAAAACCCTGTACCTTGCAACACCACCACTTTCTATTGCCCCCTGAGAAGCATCCTCCTCCCATAAATATTCATCCCCATCATCCTCCTCCTCCTCTTCAACCACCTCCTCGTCCAGGAGAATTCCCTGACCAGACAATGGCTGATTGTCATCAAGGCTTCCCTCCTCTTCAGCTGCAGATGCCTGCTCCTTGATGTGCATCAAACTTTGCATCAGCAGACACATTAGTGGGATTCTCATGCTTATGATGGCATTGTCTGCACTTACCAGCTGTGTGCATTCCACAAAACACTGAAGGACTTGACAGAGGTCTTGTAGCTTAGACCACTGCACACCAGACAACTCCATGTCTGCCATCCAACTGCCTGCCCGTGTATGTGTATCCTCCCACAACTAAATGATAGCATGCCTCTGTTCGCACAGCCTCTGAAGCATGTGCAGTGTGGAGTTCCTCCTTGTTGCAACATCGATTATTAGGCGGTGCTGGGGAAGATTCAGCGATCGCTGATGATTCTGCATACGGCTGGAGTGTACGGGCGACCGGCGGATGTGCGAGCAAAGTCTTCGCACCTTCAGGAGCAGGGTTGGTAACTCCGGATAATTTTTCAGGAAGCACTGCACCACCTGGTTCAAGGTGTGAGCCAGGCAAAGAATGTGTTTCAGTTCTGAAAGGGCTATAGCAGCCATAAAATTCCTTCCGTTATCACTGACTACCTTGCCTGCCTCAAGATGTACACTGCCCAGCCATGACTGAGTTTCTTGCTGCAAGTACTCGGCCAGTACTTCCGCGGTGTGTCTGCTGTCGCCCAAACACTTCATTTGTAGCACAGCCTGCTGACGCTTACCACTAGCTGTTCCATAATGGGACACCACGTGTGCAACACTGGCAGCTGCAGATGGAGTGGTCATGCCACTGCGCTCTGTGGATGAGCTTTCAGTTCTGGAGGAGGAGGAGGAGGGGTACCGAACGCCTACAGCCAACTGTTTCCTAGACCGTGGGCTAGGCAGATTTGTCCCACTATGGCTGTCCCCTGTGGACCCTGCATCCACCAAATTAACCCAGTGCGCCGTGATGGACACGTAACGTCCCTGGCCATGCCTACTGGTCCAAGCATCTGTTGTGAGGTGCACATTTCTACTGACTGATTGCCTCAGTGCATGGACAATGCGGTCTTTGACATGCTGGTGGAGGGCTGGGATGGCTTTTCTCGCAAAGAAGTGTCGACTGGGTAGGTCATAGCATGGTACTGCGTAGGCCATCAGGGCTTTGAAAGCTTCGCTTTCAACCAAACGGTAGGGCATCATCTCTAACGAGATTAGTCTAGCAATGTGGGCATTCAAACCCTGTGTACGTGGATGACAGGATGAGTACTTTCTTTTCCTAACGAGAGTCTCTTGTAGGGTGAGCTGGACTGGAAAGCTGCATATGGTGAAACTAGCGGGGGTGGTGGTGGACATGGCAGATTGAGAGAGGGCTGGTGATGGTATTCTTGATGTTGGCCTACCAACAGTGTTTCCTACCAAGAACCTTGTGATTTCCTGAATGTTTTGGCCTTGCGATGATACCTCCACATTTGCTGCTGGTGGTGTCCTAATCGGTAGGCTTACTGTGAGGTAAGCAATGTAGCGTTGCTGACTACCTTCATTCTGAGCAGGTGCACCAACGGTACTATACATTTGGTAGTTAGTCCAGGATTGCAAGTGCATGCTGGTTAAATGTCTACGCATGCACGTTGTATTTAAACTTTGGAGATTCTTCCCTCTGCTAATGGTCTTTGAGCACTTCTTACAGATAACTTTGCACTGATCATTTGGATCTTGGTTAACAACTTCCCACACTGCACTCTTCCTACTATGGATTACCTTTTCAAGCATTGCATGCTGTGCTACTTTCACCGGATGGCCATGGTGTCCTAAAACTGTTTTTGGATTTGACAAACATTTTTGGCCAGACACGGGCCTGCCAGATGAAAGCTGTTGCGATGTAGATGGCTGCTGCAGATCATCCTCCTCCGCTTCTGAGCTACTGGCAGCGGACCCTCTTCCCCCAATGGCTGCCAATCTGGGTCAACAACTGGGTCATCTATCACCTCCTCCAATGTCATGTGCACCTTCCTCTGTGTCACCGTGTAAAGTGCTATAGTATTCGTGACGGGGTACCATAGTTTCATCAGGGTCAGATTCTGGCTCAGTACACTGCGAGGGCAATGTAGTGATCTGAGTCAATGGAACAGCATAATAATCTAGCTGTGGCTGTGCACTCCATGTCTGATTCATCTTGTAATGGGCTTTTAGCAATTTCCAATCACTGTTGTTGTTTCCCTCTTTAACAACGTCCCTCAGGCACGTTATGTGTAAAGAGCTCCATGGAGTAAACTGTAGTTCGTATGCTGCATCCTTCACTTTTGGTTGGGGTGAAGGACACAAGGAAGTGACTTGTTCCTGACCGGGAGCATCCACTGACGACTCGCTGCTTTTAGATTTCGAACCTTCTGAAGAGGAGGCGAAAGAGCTTGAGGCTGAGTCAGCAAGGAAAGCCAAAACTTTTTCCTGCTGCTCCGGCTTTAAAACCTGTTTTCCCACTCCCAGATAAGGGAGCCTTCAAGGCCTTGTGTAGCCAGACGATGACGCTGGCTCAACACCTCGAGCCTGTGGTGCTATTTTGCTTTTCCCACTACCACCAGATGCTCCACCACCACCAGCACCACCATCAGTACCAGCTGGCAACGCCCGCCCACGGCCTCTTCCACCAGACTTCCTCATTTTTGGAAAAATCTAACCAAAATAACAACCGTTATATGGTTCTGTGAAACAAGGTAGATGGTGTATATAAACTTGTGGAGAATTTTAATCTCCCTTTTTTTTGGGGGGGGAGACTGCAACAAAGCTCAGGCATAGTGTATTACACTACACAATGTAAGTGGCAGAACGTGGCTGGAAGATGTACGACAAACTAACAGAACTGACGTAGATCCACTTAGTGCCAATTTAAATCTCCCTTTTATTTTGGGGGAGACTGCAATAAAACTCAGGCCCAGTGTATTACACTACACAATGTAAGTGGCAGAACGTGGCTGGAAGATGTACGACAAACTAACAGAACTGTGACGTAGATCCACTTAGTGCCAATTTAAATCTCCTTTTTATTTGAGGGAGACTGCAACAAAACTCAGGCCCAGTGTATTACTCTACACAATGTAAGTGGCAGAACATGGCTGGAAGATATATAAAAAAATACAAGGGCTGTAGTACAATTTCAATCTCCCTATAATGATCTCAGGAAAAGTATGGCAGCAATAAAAAGGACTGCTGTACACAAAAGTGTGGACAAAGAAACAAGAGAACTGTGCAGAAAGGAGCAACAGGATTTTTGCTTTTAAAAAAGCAGTTGGTTTGCACAGCGGCGTACAAACAGCAATGCAGCTATTAGGGAGTCTTATAGGGCAGCCTAATAAGCTACAGAGCTGATGCACAAAAAAAATAAACTCCACTGTCCCTGCAAAGAAAAGATGATGTTGGACAGTGGAAATCGCTACAGCACAAGCAGTTTCAGGGTTAATCTTCCCTCCTTAACTATATCCCTTCTTCTGATGAAGCTGCAGCAACCTCTCCCTATGCTAAGATCGGCAGAAGATGGTGGTCGGCTTGCACGCCCCTTTATAGCCCCTGTGATGCCGCAGAAAGCAAGCCAATCACTGTAATGCCCTTCTCTAAGATGGTGGGGACTGATACCTATGTCATCACGCTGCCCACACTCTGCGTCCTCCTTCATTGGATGAGAAATGGCGCTGAAAGCGTCATACGAAACGAGACTTTGGCGTGAAGATCGCCGACCTCATGGCCGATCCCACACTAGGATCGGGTCGGGTTTCACGAAACTCGACTTTGCCGAAAGTCGGCGATTTTTGAATTTGTCCGATCCGTTTCGCTCAACCCTAGTCTTTAGCAACATGACTAGACATCAGGTTTCAGGAGATTTCTAAGAGGGTTAACTGCGAGAGGAGATCTGTACGCATGGCTCCAACCTTTCAAAGACCGTTCATTCAGCAATCCTCAGCTCTGGCACCCTCTCCTGACTCCATGCAGGTGGACAAGGTGAGGATGACCAAGCATTGTTAGGAGGTCCGCTGGTCCGAAGGAAGGTGCTTCTGCTGTGGCAGTCCTGAGCCTGCAATCTGCTCCTGCCCAGGGAGACCGGGAAACATCTGCGCCTAGGGTTTATTGGAGAGGTCATCCTGGACATCTCTTTTGTTGAGTTGGCCTTCCTCGACTCCGATTCCCCAGGTAACATCATTCCACAGGCCATGGTGGAACAATATCAGATTTTGATCCAACATCTTCCCAATCCATTGGTGGTTTCTTCTGTGGATGGAATACCACTTTCCAAAACCATCCTAACAATGACCAAGCCTGTAGAACTTTCGAGTAGGAATGCTCCACTCAGAGAAGGTTAATCTCTATGTGCTGTATTTCATCATGGGTTTTTCTAGGTTCTGGGAGGATACCAAGTCCACATTAATGTAGTCCTTTGAATGGATGAAAAGACACGCAGACAAAAGATGCCTGGATCCGCCTCTGCTTCGTCTTGGAGACAAGGTCTGGCAGTCATCTAAGTACGTCCGTCTCAAATATCCTCCTCCAGTAGCCTACAAGTTAAAACTCTTCATGTATGCCGAATTCTTTTAATGTGTCTCTCCTCAAACCTGTTGTCCTCAGTTTTTTTTCCAAAGATCCTGATGCCACTCCTGCTCCAGTCAGCAATGAAGGCGTTTTGAGGTAAAGAACTTCTGAACACCAAAAAGGTAAGAGGATAAAACTTTTATCATGTGGATTGAAAGGGGTTCGGTCCTGATAAGAGTTCCTGGGAGCCCAGGTAGAAAATAGGCGCTCCTCTCCTCCTGGGGAAATTTCTTGAGGACTTGAAAAAGAAGGGGTATAAATGGGGGGATACTGTAGCACCGTCATCCCTGCATTTTGCTTCCCTCCCCAGCTGACTCACTCACAGTCATAGACCTGCCCTCCCTCCTTCTTCTCCTGCTGCTGCCTGGGATCTACGCACAGCTCGCAGATCCCCTGGCACTGTGCTTAGGGCACGTGCGCATGGTCTCGCCCTCTTAAAGGGACAGTGCGTGCAGTCCTAATGTGTCCCCAACCAAAGACTGTGAGGCACTTATTATTATTTAAGGTACTTCTGCCAGATGGGAAGCTCCTGTACAATTTTGCTAGTCTATTTCTTTAACACGCTTGATAGTTCTTAGGTCCCAGTGCTTATAACTCAGTTTATCTGTCCTGTACATTAGCTGTGCCTGTCTGCCTGCATATCAGCCTTATTAGCCTGCCTGTATATCAGCCGTGCCCACCTGCCTGCCATTATATCAGCCGTACTTGCCTGTATATCGGCCAAGCCTGCCCACCTGTCTTTCAGTTGTGCCAGCCAGTACCTACCTGTGTGTCTGTCGTGCCCTTCTCCACATCAGCCGTGACAGCCTTTAATTGCCAAGTCTACCATTCATGGCTGTTCCTGCCTCCTGTCCCTTAGAGGTCAGCTGCCATCCACCCAAGGTCAGTCCTGGTACAGCACCTGGTCTTGCCTCTCTCGTCCCTACTTGCCATGCATCTGAGATTGAACTTGGTGAGGCACCTAGTCACGCTCCTCCAGGCTCCAGGCTTGGAGCAACCAAGTTGTGATTCAATGTCCACTACTGTCTTGCAAGTTTCTCTATAAGGCTGAAGTCATTCTAGCAATTTTAAAATCAGTCCGATTTTGATGCAGGAGAGTCGAATGAGTGTAATGCAAGTGTCATGCGAACATCATGCATTTTTTATGCAAGTACAATCCGATTATTCACACACAGCATAAAATTTACATCCAAATGCAGTGTGATTGCTATCCAATTGCAATGCAATTTTGACATTAGCTTAGAAATTCTCTAAGTCATTTACACATCATTTTCAGAAAATATTCTTCAAAACACACACACACATATATATATATATATATATATATATATATATATATATATATATATATATATATTATAACGCTGGGAGCGTCACTCTGTCTGAAGCCTTTATAGACTGAGCAGGCACAAGCGCCGGCGCAGTCTGGGCCTCACAGACTGGGCCTCACAGAGTGACGCTCCCGGGAGATCGCGGTATGCGTTCACACTGAGGGTGAGTATCGGCCATGTTCACCTGTCCTGCGTTCCACCGCTGCGCGCCGCCATCTTCCCGGTCTTCGGCCTGTGACCTTCAGTTCAGAGGGCGCGATGACGCGCTTAATGCGCGCCGGCAACGCCCTCTGACTGAACAGTCACAGCCAGGAGACCGGGAAGATAGCGGCGCCCAGGGGTGGAACGGGACAGACAGGTGAGTATAGTAAGTGCTGGGGGGCCTGAGCTGGCGGCGATACCGGCACCTGACCCCCACAGCGCACCGGTGTCCCCGCCTGCTCAGGCCCCCGGATGGGTGCAGCACATAACAGGATGGGGACGCTGGATGGAGACACAGGATGGTTGCAGCACATACCAGGATTGGGACGCAGGATGGTTGCATCACATACCAGGATGGGGACGCAGGATGGTTGCAGCACATACCAGGATGTGGACGCTGGATGGAGACGCAGGATGGTTGCAGCACATACCAGGATGGGGACGCAGGAAGGTTGCAGCACATACCAGGATGGGGACGCTGGATGGAGACGCAGGATGGTTGCAGCACATACCAGGATGGGGACGCAGGATGGGGACGCAGGATGGTTGCAGCACATACCAGGATGGGGACGCAGGATGGGGACGTAGGATGGTTGCAGCACATACCAGGATGGGGACGCAGGATGGGGATGCAGGATGGTTGCAGCACATACCAGGATGGGGACGCAGGATGGTTGCAGCACATACCAGGATGGGGACGCAGGATGGTTGCAGCACATACCAGGATGGGGACGCAGGATGGTTGCAGCACATACCAGGATGGGGACGCTGGATGGAGACGCAGGATTGTTGCAGCACATACCAGGATGGGGACGCAGGATGGGGACGCAGGATAGTTGCAGCACAAACCAGGATGGGGACGCAGGATGGTTGCAGCACATACCAGGATGGGGACGCAGGATGGGGACGCAGGATAGTTGCAGCACAAACCAGGATGGGGACGCAGGATGGTTGCAGCACATACCAGGATGGGGACGCTGGATGGAGACGCAGGATGGTTGCAGCACATACCAGGATGGGGACGCAGGATGGGGACGCAGGATGGTTGTAGCACATACCAGGATGGGGATGCAGGATGGTTGTAGCACATACCAGGATGGAGACGCAGGATGATTGTAGCACATACCAGGATGGGGACGCAGGATGGGTGCAGCACATACCAGGATGGGGACGCAGGATGGGTGCAGCACATGACAGGATGGGGACGCAGGATGGGTGCAGCACATACCAGGATGGGGACGCAGGATGGGGACGCAGGATGGGTGCAGCACATACCAGGATGGGGATGCAGGATGGATGCAGCACATGACAGGATGGGGAAGCAGGATGGGTGCAGCACATGACAGGATGGGGACGCAGGATGGGTGCAGCACATACCAGGGTGGGGACGCAGGATGGGTGCAGCACATGACAGGATGGGGACGCAGGATGGGTGCAGCACATACCAGGATGGGGACGCAGGATGGGTGCAGCACATGACAGGATGGGGACGCAGGGTGTGTGCAGCACATGACAGGATGGGGACGCAGGATGGGTGCAGCACATGACAGGATGGGGACGCAGGATGGTGCAGCACATGACAGGATGGGGATGCAGGACGGGTGCAGCACTTACCAGGATGGGGACACAGGATGGGTGCAGCGCATGACAGGATGGGGGCGCATGATTAGTGCAGCACATACCAGGATGGGGACGCAGGATGGGTGCAGCACATGACAGGATGGGGACGCAGGATGGGTGCAGCACATGACAGGATGGGGACGCAGCATGGGTGCAGCACATACCAGGATGGGGACGCAGGATAGGGACGCAGGATGGGTGCAGCACATACCAGGATGGGGACGCAGGATGGGTGCAGCACATGATAGGATGGAGACGCAGGATGGGTGCAGCACATGACAGGATGGGGACGCAGGATGGGTGCAGCACATACCAGGATGGGGATGCAGGATGGGTGCAGCACATGACAGGATGGGGACGCAGGATGGGTGCAGCACATACCAGGATGGGGACGCAGGATGGGTGCAGCACATGACAGGATGGGGACGCAGGATGGGTGCAGCACATGACAGGATGGGGACGCAGGATGGGTGCAGCACATGACAGGATGGGGACGCAGGATGGGTGCAGCACATGACAGGATGTGGACGCTGGATGGAGACGCAGGATGGTTGCAGCACATACCAGGATGGAGACGCAGGATGGTTGCAGCACATACCAGGATGGGGACGCAGGATGGTTGCAGCACATACCAGGATGGGGACGCGGGATGGGGACACAGGATGGTTGCAGCACATACCAGGATGGGGACGCAGGGTGGGGATGCAGGATGGTTGCAGCACATACCAGGATGGGGACGCAGGATGGTTGCAGCACATACCAGGATGGGGACGCAGGATGGGGACGCAGGATTGTTGCAGCACATACCAGGATGGGGACGCAGCATGGGTGCAGCACATGACAGGATGGGGACGCAGGATGGGTGCAGCACATACCAGGATGGGGACGCAGGATGGGGACGCAGGATGGGTGCAGCACATACCATGATGGGGATGCAGGATGGGTGCAGCACATGACAGGATGGGGACGCAGGATGGGTGCAGCACATGACAGGATGGGGACGCAGGATGGGTGCAGCACATACCAGGGTGGGGACGCAGGATGGGTGCAGCACATGACAGGATGGGGACGCAGGATGGGTGCAGCACATACCAGGATGGGGACGCAGGATGGGTGCAGCACATGACAGGATGGGGACGCAGGGTGTGTGCAGCACATGACAGGATGGGGACGCAGGATGGGTGCAGCACATGACAGGATGGGGACGCAGGATGGGTGCAGCACATGACAGGATGGGGATGCAGGATGGGTGCAGCACATGACAGGATGGGGATGCAGGATGGGTGCATCACATACCACGATGGGGACGCAGGATGGGTGCAGCGCATGACAGGATGGGGGCGCATGATTGGTGCAGCACATACCAGGATGGGGACGCAGGATGGGTGCAGCATATGACAGGATGGGGATGCAGGATGGGTGCAGCACATGACAGGATGGGGACGCAGGATGGGTGCAGCACATACCAGGATGGGGACGCAGGATAGGGACGCAGGATGGGTGCAGCACATGACAGGATGGGGACGCAGGATGGGTGCAGCACATGACAGGATGGGGACACAGGATGGGTGCAGCACATGACAGGATGGAGACGCAGGATGGGTGCAGCACATGACAGGATGGGGACGCAGGATGGGTGCAGCACATACCAGGATGGGGATGCAGGATGGGTGCAGCACATGACAGGATGGGGACGCAGGATGGGTGCAGCACATACCAGGATGGGGACGCAGGATGGTTGCAGCACATGACAGGATGGGGACGCAGGATGGGTGCAGCACATGACAGGATGGGGACGCAGGATGGGTGCAGCACATGACAGGATGGGGACGCAGGATGGGTGCAGCACATGACAGGATGGGGACGCAGGATGGGTGCAGCACATGACAGGATGGGGACGCAGGATGGGTGCAGCACATGACAGGATGGGGCACAGGATGGGTGCAGCACATGACAGGATGGGGACGCAGGATGGGTGCAGCACATGACAGGATGGAGATGCAGGATGGGGACGCAGGATGTGTGCAGCACATACCAGGATGGGGACGCAGGATGTGTGCAGCACATGACAGGATGGGGACGCAGGATGGGTGCAGCACATACCAGGATGGGGACGCAGGATGGGTGTAGCACATGACAGGATGGGGACGCAGGATGGGTGCAGCACATGACAGGATGGGGACGCAGGATGGGGGCAGCACATGACAGGATGGGGACGCAGGATGGGGGCAGCACATGACAGGATGGGGACGCAGGATGGGTGCAGCACATGACAGGATGGGGACGCAGGATGGGTGCAGCACATGACAGGATGGGGACGCAGGATGGGTGCAGCACATACCAGGGTGGGGACGCAGGATGGGTGCAGCACATGACAGGATGGAGATGATGGATGGGGACGCAGGATGGGTGCAGCACATACCAGGATGGGGACGCAGGATGTGTGCAGCACATGACAGGATGGGGACGCAGGATGGGTGCAGCACATACCAGGATGGGGACGCAGGATGGGTGTAGCACATGACAGGATGGGGACGCAGGATGGGTGCAGCACATGACAGGATGGGGACGCAGGATGGGGGCAGCACATGACAGGATGGGGACGCAGGATGGGTGCAGCACATGACAGGATGGGGACGCAGGATGGGTGCAGCACATGACAGGATGGGGACGCAGGATGGGTGCAGCACATGACAGGATGGGGACGCAGGATGGGTGCAGCACATACCAGGGAGGGGACGCAGGATGGGTGCAGCACATGACAGGATGGTGACGCAGGATGGGTGCAGCACATGACAGGATGGGGACGCAGGATGGGTGCAGCAAATACCAGGGTGGGGACGCAGGATGGGTGCAGCTCATGACAGGATGGGGACGCAGGATGGGTGCAGCACATACCAGGATGGGGACGCAGGATGGGTGCAGCACATGACAGGATGGGGACGCAGGGTGTGTGCAGCACATGACAGGATGGGGACGCAGGATGGGTGCAGCACATGACAGGATGGGGACGCAGGATGGGTGCAGCACATGACAGGATGGGGATGCAGGATGGGTGCAGCACATACCAGGATGGGGATGCAGGATGGGTGCAGCACATACCAGGATGGGGACGCAGGATGGGTGCAGCACATACCAGGATGGGGACGCAGGATGGGTGCAGCACATGACAGGATGGAGACGCAGGATGGGTGCAGCACATGACAGGATGGGGACGCAGGATGGGTGCAGCACATACCAGGATGGGGATGCAGGATGGGTGCAGCACATGACAGGATGGGGACGCAAGATGGGTGCAGCACATACCAGGATGGGGACGCAGGATGGTTGCAGCACATGACAGGATGGGGACGCAGGATGGGTGCAGCACATGACAGGATGGGGACGCAGGATGGGTGCAGCACATGACAGGATGGGGACACAGGATGGGTGCAGCACATGACAGGATGGGGACGCAGGATGGGTGCAGCACATGACAGGATGGGGACGCAGGATGGGTGCAGCACATGACAGGATGGGGCACAGGATGGGTGCAGCACATGACAGGATGGGGACGCAGGATGGGTGCAGCACATGACAGGATGGAGATGCAGGATGGGGACGCAGGATGGGTGCAGCACCTACCAGGATGGGGACGCAGGATGTGTGCAGCACATGACAGGATGGGGACGCAGGATGGGTGCAGCACATACCAGGATGGGGACGCAGGATGGGTGTAGCACATGACAGGATGGGGACGCAGGATGGGTGCAGCACATGACAGGATGGGGACGCAGGATGGGTGCAGCACATGACAGGATGGGGACGCAGGATAGGTGCAGCACATGACAGGATGGGGGTGCAGGATGGGTGCAGCACATGACAGGATGGGGACGCAGGATGGGTGCAGAACATACCAGGATGGGGACGCAGGATGGGTGCAGCACATGACAGGATGGGGACGCAGGATGGGTGCAGCACATGACAGGATGGGGACGCAGGATGGGTGCAGCACATGACAGGATGGGGACGCATGATGGGTGCAGCACATACCAGGGTGGGGACGCAGGATGGGTGCAGCACATGACAGGATGGGGACGCAGGATGGGTGCAGCACATGACAGGATGGGGACGCAGGATGGGTGCAGCACATGACAGGATGGGGACGCAGGATGGGTGCAGCAAATACCAGGGTGGGGACGCAGGATGGGTGCAGCACATGACAGGATGGGGACGCAGGATGGGTGCAGCACATACCAGGATGGGGACGCAGGATGGGTGCAGCACATGACAGGATGGGGACGCAGGGTGTGTGCAGCACATGACAGGATGGGGACGCAGGATGGGTGCAGCACATGACAGGATGGGGACGCAGGATGGGTGCAGCACATGACAGGATGGGGATGCAGGATGGGTGCAGCACATGACAGGATGGGGACGCAGGATGGGTGCAGCGCATGACAGGATGGGGGCGCATGATTGGTGCAGCACATACCAGGATGGGGACGCAGGATGGGTGCAGCACATGACAGGATGGGGACGCAGGATGGGTGCAGCACATGACAGGATGGGGACGCAGGATGGGTGCAGCACATACCAGGATGGGGACGCAGGATAGGGACGCAGGATGGGTGCAGCACATACCAGGATGGGGACGCAGGATGGGTGCAGCACATGACAGGATGGAGACGCAGGATGGGTGCAGCACATACCAGGATGGGGACGCAGGATGGGTGCAGCACATACCAGGATGGGGATGCAGGATGGGTGCAGCACATGACAGGATGGGGACGCAGGATGGGTGCAGCACATACCAGGATTGGGACGCAGGATGGGTGCAGCACATGACAGGATGGGGACGCAGGATGGGTGCAGCACATGACAGGATGGGGACGCAGGATGGGTGCAGCACATGACAGGATGGGGATGCAGGATGGGTGCAGCACATGACAGGATGGGGACGCAGGATGGGTGCAGCACATGACAGGATGGGGACGCAGGATGGGTGCAGCACATGACAGGATGTGGCACAGGATGGGTGCAGCACATGACAGGATGGGGACGCAGGATGGGTGCAGCACATGACAGGATGGAGATGCAGGATGGGGACGCTGTTCTGTCTGCTAATGAAAGGTGTAATGAAGGCAATCCAGAGACACAGTGTGCCTAGCGATCAGAGCGCACACAGTGATCTGACAAATACCCAAAAATAAAAGAACGAGCTCTGAGACGTGGAAACTCTGTAGACTGCACACCTGATCCTATCCTAAACACAACTAAAAGTGGCTGTGGATTGCGCCTAACCACTACCTATGCAACTCGGCACAGCCTAAGAAACTAGCTAGCCTGAAGATAGAAAAATAGGCCTGACTTGCCCCCAGAGAAATACCCCAAAGGAAAAGGCAGCCCCCCACATATAATGACTGTGAGTAAGATGAAAAGACAAAACGTAGGGATGAAATAGATTCAGCAAAGTGGGGCCCGATCTTCTTAGACAGAGCGAGGACAGTAAAGCGAACTTTGCAGTCTACAAAAAACCCTAAAGCAAAACCCACGCAAAGGGGCAAAAAAGACCCACCGTGCCGGACTAACGGCACGGCGGTACACCCTTTGCGTCTCAGAGCTTCCAGCAAAACAAAAGACAAGCTGGACAGAAAAAAGGCAACAAAATAGCAAAAAAGCACTTAGCTATACAGAGCAGCAGGTCACAGGAACAATCAGGAGAAGCTCAGATCCAACACTGGAACATTGACTAGGAGCAAGGATAGCAGCATCAGGTGGAGTTAAGTAACGAAGCAGCTAATGAGCTCACCAGAACACCTGAGGAAGGAAGCTCAGAAGCTGCAGTACCACTTGTGACCACAGGAGTGAATTCAGCCACAGAATTCACAACAGGACGCAGGATGGGTGCAGCACATACCAGGATGGGGACGCAGGATGTGTGCAGCACATGACAGGATGGGGACGCAGGATGGGTGCAGCACATGACAGGATGGGGACGCAGGATGGGTGCAGCACATGACAGGATGGGGACGCAGGATGGGTGCAGCACATACCAGGATGTGGACGCTGGATGGAGACGCAGGATGGTTGCAGCACATACCAGGATGGGGACGCATGATGGTTGCAGCATATACCAGGATGGGGACGCTGGATGGAGAAGCAGGATGGTTGCAGCACATACCAGGATGGGGACGCAGGATGGGGACGCAGGATGGTTGCAGCACATACCAGGATGGGGACGCAGGATGGGGATGCAGGATGGTTGCAGCACATACCATGATGGGGACGCAGGATGGTTGCAGCACATACCAGGATGGGGACGCAGGATGGGGACGCAGGATGGTTGCAGCACATACCAGGATGGGGACGCAGGATGGTTGCAGCACATACCAGGATGGGGACGCTGGATGGAGACGCAGGATTGTTGCAGCACATATCAGGATGGGGACGCAGGATGGGAACGAAGGATGGTTGCAGCACATACCAAGATGGGGACTCAGGATGGGGACGCAGGATAGTTGCAGCACATACCTGGATGGGGACGCAGGATGGGGACGCAGGATGGTTGCAGCACATACCAGGATGGGGACGCTGGATGGAGACGCAGGATGGTTGCAGCACATACCAGGATGGGGACGCAGGATGGTTGTAGCACATACCAGGATGGGGATGCAGGATGGTTGTAGCACATACCAGGATGGAGACGCAGGATGATTGTAGCACATACCAGGATGGGGACGCAGGATGGGGACGCAGGATGGGGACGCAGGATGGGTGCAGCACATACCAGGATGGGGACGCAGGATGGGTGCAGCACATGACAGGATGGGGACGCAGGATGGGTGCAGCACATACCAGGATGGGGACGCAGGATGGGGACGCAGGATGGGTGCAGCACATACCAGGATGGGGATGCAGGATGGGTGCAGCACATGACAGGATGGGGACGCAGGATGGGTGCAGCACATGACAGGATGGGGACGCAGGATGGGTGCAGCACATACCAGGGTGGGGACGCAGGATGGGTGCAGCACATGACAGGATGGGGACGCAGGATGGGTGCAGCACATACCAGGATGGGGACGCAGGATGGGTGCAGCACATGACAGGATGGGGACGCAGGGTGTGTGCAGCACATGACAGGATGGGGAGGCAGGATGGGTGCAGCACATGACAGGATGGGGATGCAGGATGGGTGCAGCACATACCAGGATGGGGACGCAGGATGGGTGCAGCGCATGACAGGATGGGGGCGCATGATTGGTGCAGCACATACCAGGATGGGGACGCAGGATGGGTGCAGCACATGACAGGATGGGGACGCAGGATGGGTGCAGCACATGACAGGATGGGGACGCATGATGGGTGCAGCACATACCAGGATGGGGACGCAGAATGGGTGCAGCACATACCAGGATGGGGACGCAGGATGGGTGCAGCACATGACAGGATGGAGACGCAGGATGGGTGCAGCACATGAGAGGATGGGGACGCAGGATGGGTGCAGCACATACCAGGATGGGGATGCAGGATGGGTGCAGCACATGACTGGATGGGGACGCAGGATGGGTGCAGCACATACCAGGATGGGGACGCAGGATGGGTGCAGCACATGACAGGATGGGGACGCAGGATGGGTGCAGCACATGACAGGATGGGGACGCAGGATGGGTGCAGCACATGACAGGATGGGGACGCAGGATGGGTGCAGCACATGACAGGATGGGGACGCAGGATGTGTGCAGCACATGACAGGATGGGGACGCAGGATGGGTGCAGCACATGACAGGATGGGGACGCAGGATAGGTGCAGCACATGACAGGATGGGGGCGCAGGATGGGTGCAGCACATGACAGGATGGGGACGCAGGATGGGGACGCAGGATGGGTGCAGCACATACCATGATGGGGATGCAGGATGGGTGCAGCACATGACAGGATGGGGGCGCAGGATGGGTGCAGCACATGACAGGATGGGGACGCAGGATGGGTGCAGCACATACCAGGGTGGGGACGCAGGATGGGTGCAGCACATGACAGGATGGGGACGCAGGATGGGTGCAGCACATACCAGGATGGGGACGCAGGATGGGTGCAGCACATGACAGGATGGGGACGCAGGGTGTGTGCAGCACATGACAGGATGGGGACGCAGGATGGGTGCAGCACATGACAGGATGGGGACGCAGGATGGTGCAGCACATGACAGGATGGGGATGCAGGACGGGTGCAGCACATACCAGGATGGGGACACAGGATGGGTGCAGCGCATGACAGGATGGGGGCGCATGATTGGTGCAGCACATACCAGGATGGGGACGCAGGATGGGTGCAGCACATGACATGATGGGGACGCAGGATGGGTGCAGCACATGACAGGATGGGGACGCAGGATGGGTGCAGCACATACCAGGATGGGGACTCAGGATAGGGACGCAGGATGGGTGCAGCACATACCAGGATGGGGACGCAGGATGGGTGCAGCACATGATAGGATGGAGACGCAGGATGGGTGCAGCACATGACAGGATGGGGACGCAGGATGGGTGCAGCACATACCAGGATGGGGATGCAGGATGGGTGCAGCACATGACAGGATGGGGACGCAGGATGGGTGCAGCACATACCAGGATGGGGACGCAGGATGGGTGCAGCACATGACAGGATGGGGACGCAGGATGGGTGCAGCACATGACAGGATGGGGACGCGGGATGGGTACAGCACATGACAGGATGGGGACGCAGGATGGGTGCAGCACATACCAGGATGTGGACGCTGGATGGAGACGCAGGATGGTTGCAGCACATACCAGGATGGGGACGCAGGATGGTTGCAGCACATACCAGGATGGGGACGCAGGATGGGGACGCAGGATGGTTGCAGCACATACCAGGATGGGGACGCGGGATGGGGACACAGGATGGTTGCAGCACATACCAGGATGGGGACGCAGGATGGGGATGCAGGATGGTTGCAGCACATACCAGGATGGGGACGCAGGATGGTTGCAGCACATACCAGGATGGGGACGCAGGATGGGGACGCAGGATTGTTGCAGCACATACCAGGATGGGGACGCAGGATGGGTGCAGCACATGACAGGATGGGGACGCAGGATGGGTGCAGCACATACCAGGATGGGGACGCAGGATGGGGATGCAGGATGGGTGTAGCACATACCAGGATGGGGATGCAGGATGGGTGCAGCACATGACAGGATGGGGACGCAGGATGGGTGCAGCACATGACAGGATGGGGACGCAGGATGGGTGCAGCACATACCAGGGTGGGGACGCAGGATGGGTGCAGCACATGACAGGATGGGGACGCAGGATGGGTGCAGCACATACCAGGATGGGGACGCAGGATGGGTGCAGCACATGACAGGATGGGGACGCAGGGTGTGTGCAGCACATGACAGGATGGGGACGCAGGATGGGTGCAGCACATGACAGGATGGGGACGCAGGATGGGTGCAGCACATGACAGGATGGGGACGCAGGATGGGTGCAGCACATGACAGGATGGGGATGCAGGATGGGTGCAGCACATACCAGGATGGGGACGCAGGATAGGTGAAGCGCATGACAAGATGGGGGCGCATGATTGGTGCAGCACATACCAGCATGGGGACGCAGGATGGGTGCAGCACATGACAGGATGGGGACGCAGGATGGGTGCAGCACATGACAGGATGGGGACGCAGGATGGGTGCAGCACATACCAGGATGGGGACGCAGGATAGGGACGCAGGATGGGTGCAGCACATACCAGGATGGGGACGCAGGATGGGTGCAGCACATGACAGGATGGAGACGCAGGATGGGTGCAGCACATGACAGGATGGGGACGCAGGATGGGTGCAGAACATACCAGGATGGGGATGCAGGATGGGTGCAGCACATGACAGGATGGGGACGCAGGATGGGTGCAGCACATACCAGGATGGGGACGCAGGATGGTTGCAGCACATGACAGGATGGGGACGCAGGATGGGTGCAGCACATGACAGGATGGGGACGCAGGATGGGTGCAGCACATGACAGGATGGGGACGCAGGATGGGTGCAGCACATGACAGGATGGGGACGCAGGATGGGTGCAGCACATGACAGGATGGGGACGCAGGATGGGTGCAGCACATGACAGGATGGGGCACAGGATGGGTGCAGCACATGACAGGATGGGGACGCAGGATGGGTGCAGCACATGACAGGATGGAGATGCAGGATGGGGACGCAGGATGGGTGCAGCACATACCAGGATGGGGACGCAGGATGTGTGCAGCACATGACAGGATGGGGACGCAGGATGGGTGCAGCACATACCAGGATGGGGACGCAGGATGGGTGTAGCACATGACAGGATGGGGACGCAGGATGGGTGCAGCACATGACAGGATGGGGACGCAGGATGGGTGCAGCACATGACAGGATGGGGACGCAGGATAGGTGCAGCACATGACAGGATGGGGGTGCAGGATGGGTTCAGCACATGACAGGATGGGGACGCAGGATGGGTGCAGCACATACCAGGATGGGGACGCAGGATGGGTGCAGCACATGACAGGATGGGGATGCAGGATGGGTGCAGCACATGACAGGATGGGGACGCAGGATGGGTGCAGCACATGACAGGATGGGGACGCAGGATGGGTGCAGCACATACCAGGGTGGGGACGCAGGATGGGTGCAGCACATGACAGGATGGGGACGCAGGATGGGTGCAGCACATGACAGGATGGGGACGCAGGATGGGTGCAGCACATGACAGGATTGGGACGCAGGATGGGTGCAGCAAATACCAGGGTGGGGACGCAGGATGGGTGCAGCACATGACAGGATGGGGATGCAGGATGGGTGCAGCACATACCAGGATGGGGACGCAGGATGGGTGCAGCACATGACAGGATGGGGACGCAGGATGGGTGCAGCACATGACAGGATGGGGATGCAGGATGGGTGCAGCACATGACAGGATGGGGATGCAGGATGGGTGCAGCACATACCAGGATGGGGACGCAGGATGGGTGCAGCGCATGACAGGATGGGGGCGCATGATTGGTGCAGCACATACCAGGATGGGGACGCAGGATGGGTGCAGCACATGACAGGATGGGGACGCAGGATGGGTGCAGCACATGACAGGATGGGGACGCAGGATGGGTGCAGCACATACCAGGATGGGGACGCAGGATAGGGACGCAGGATGGGTGCAGCACATACCAGGATGGGGACGCAGGATGGGTGCAGCACATGACAGGATGGAGACGCAGGATGGGTGCAGCACATGACTGGATGGGGACGCAGGATGGGTGCAGCACATACCAGGATGGGGATGCAGGATGGGTGCAGCACATGACAGGATGGGAACGCAGGATGGGTGCAGCACATGACAGGATGGGGACGCAGGATGGGTGCAGCACATGACAGGATGGGGACGCAGGATGGGTGCAGCACATGACAGGATGGGGACGCAGGATGGGTGCAGCACATGACAGGATGGGGACGCAGGATGGGTGCAGCACATGACAGGATGGGGACGCAGGATGGGTGCAGCACATGACAGGATGGGGATGCAGGATGGGTGCAGCACATGACAGGATGGGGATGCAGGATGGGTGCAGCACATACCAGGATGGGGACGCAGGATGGGTGCAGCGCATGACAGGATGGGGGCGCATGATTGGTGCAGCACATACCAGGATGGGGACGCAGGATGGGTGCAGCACATGACAGGATGGGGACGCAGGATGGGTGCAGCACATGACAGGATGGGGACGCAGGATGGGTGCAGCACATACCAGGATGGGGACGCAGGATAGGGACGCAGGATGGGTGCAGCACATACCAGGATGGGGACGCAGGATGGGTGCAGCACATGACAGGATGGAGACGCAGGATGGGTGCAGCACATGACTGGATGGGGACGCAGGATGGGTGCAGCACATACCAGGATGGGGATGCAGGATGAGTGCAGCACATGACAGGATGGGAACGCAGGATGGGTGCAGCACATACCACGATGGGGACGCAGGATGGGTGCAGCACATGACAGGATGGGGACGCAGGATGGGTGCAGCACATGACAGGATGGGGACGCAGGATGGGTGCAGCACATGACAGGATGGGGACGCAGGATGGGTGCACCACATGACAGGATGGGGATGCAGGATGGGTGCAGCACATGACAGGATGGGGACGCAGGATGGGTGCAGCACATGACAGGATGGGGCACAGGATGGGTGCAGCACATGACAGGATGGGGACGCAGGATGGGTGCAGCACATGACAGGATGGAGATGCAGGATGGGGACGCAGGATGGGTGCAGTGTTGTGAATTCTGTGGCTGAGTTCACTTCTGTGGTCACAAGTGGTATTGCAGTCTCTGGGCTTCCTCCCTCAGGTGTTTTGGTGAGCTCGTTGGCTGCCTTGCTATTTAGCTCCGCCTGAGTCTGTCTTCCTTGCTCCTTGTCAATGTTCCAGTGTTGGATCTGAGCTACTGCATCTTTCCTTGGGCCTGCTGCTCTGCTAGATAAGTGCTTCTAGTTTGTTTTCTGTTTTTTTCTGTCCAGCTTGCTATTGTCTTTTGCTGGAAGCTCTGAGAAGCAGAGGGGTGCACCGCCGTGCTGTTAGTTCGGCACGGTGGGTCTTTTTGCCCCTTTGCGTGGTTTTCGTTTTAGGGTTTTTTGTAGACTGCATAGTTCTCTTTGCTATCCTCGCTCTGTCTAGAATATCGGGCCTCACTTTGCTGAATCTATTTCATTCCTACGTTTGTCTTTTCATCTTGCTAACAGTCATTATATGTGGGGGGCTGCCTATTCCTTTGGGGTATTTCTCTGAGGTAAGTCAGGCTTGTATTTCTATCTTCAGGCTAGTCAGCTCCTCAGGCAGTGCCGAGTTGCATAGGTAGTTGTTAGGCGCAATCCACTGCTGCTTACAGTTGTGTGAGGATAGATCAGGTACTGCAGTCTACAGAGATTCCACGTCTCAGAGCTCGTCCTATTGTTTTTGGTTATTGCCTGATCTCTGTATGTGCGCTGATTACTGCACGCTGTGTTGCCTGATTGCCAGCCATAACAGTACAAGGAGCCACACCAATGATTCCCAATAGAGGGAAAAAAGAAATCCTGACATCATTTTTTTTTCTTAGCTCTGTCTTCAGTCTTTTTTTTCCCCTAGACATTAGAGTGCTTCAGGACACAGCTGTGGACATGGATATTCAGGCTCTGTGCTCCTCAATGGATAATCTCGTTGTAAATGTACAAAAGATTCAAGATACTATTGATCAGAAATCGATGCTAGAACCAAGAATTCCGATTCCTGATTTGTTTTTTGGTGACAGAACTAAGTTCCTGAGCTTCAGAAATAATTGTAAGCTATTTTTGGCCTTGAAACCTCATTCTTCTGGTAATCCTATTCAACAGGTTTTGATTATTATTTCTTTTTTGCGCGGCGACCCACAGGACTGGGCGTTTTCTCTTGCACCAGGAGATTCTGCATTGAGTAATGTTGATGCATTTTTCCTGGCGCTCGGATTGCTTTACGATGAGCCTAATTCAGTCGATCAGGCTGAGAAAAATCTGCTGGCTTTATGCCAGGGTCAGGATGATGTAGAAGTATATTGTCAGAAATTTAGGAAATGGTCAGTACTCACTCTGTGGAATGAATCTGCACTAGCGGCTTTGTTCAGAAAGGGTCTCTCTGAAGCTCTTAAGGATGTAATGGTGGGATTTCCTATGCCTGCTGGTTTGAATGAGTCTATGTCCTTGGCCATTCAGATCGGTCGTCGCTTGCGCGAGCGTAAATCTGTGCACCATCTGGCGGTACTGCCTGAGAGTAAACCTGAGCCTATGCAGTGCGACAGGACTATGACTAAAGTAGAACGGCAAGAACACAGACGTCTGAACAGACTGTGTTTCTATTGTGGTGATTCTACTCATGCTATTTCTAATTGTCCTAAACGCACTAGGCGGTTCGATAGCTCTGCCGTTATTGGTACTGTACAGTCCAAATTCCTTTTGTCCATTACCTTAATGTGCTCTTTGTCATCGTATTCTGTCATGGCGTTTGTGGATTCAGGCGCTGCCCTGAATCTGATGGATTTGGATTATGCTAAACGTTGTGGATTTTTCTTGGAGCCTTTGCGGTGTCCTATTCCGTTGAGAGGAATTGATGCTACACCTTTGGCCAAGAATAAGCCTCAGTACTGGGCCCAGCTGACCATGTGCATGGCTCCTGCACATCAGGAAGTTATTCGCTTTCTGGTACTGCATAATTTGCATGATGTGGTCGTGTTGGGGTTGCCATGGCTACAAACCCATAATCCAGTATTGGATTGGAACTCTATGTCGGTAACCAGCTGGGGTTGTCAGGGAGTACATGGTGATGTTCCATTTTTGTCTATTTCGTCATCCATTCCTTCTGACATCCCAGAGTTCTTGTCGGACTTTCAGGATGTATTTGAAGAGTCCAAGTCTGATGCCCTACCTCCGCATAGGAATTGTGATTGTGCTATCGATTTGATTCCTGGTAGTAAATTCCCTAAGGGTCGTTTATTTAATTTGTCCGTACCTGAACACACCGCTATGCGCAGTTATGTGAAGGAGTCCCTGGAGAAGGGACATATTCGCCCATCGTCGTCACCATTGGGAGCAGGGTTCTTTTTTGTAGCCAAGAAGGATGGTTCGCTAAGACCGTGTATTGATTACCGCCTTCTTAATAAGATCACTGTTAAGTTTCAGTATCCCTTGCCATTGATTTCTGACTTGTTTGCTCGGATTAAGGGGGCTAGTTGGTTTACTAAGATTGATCTTCGTGGTGCGTATAATCTGGTGAGAATCAGGCAGGGAGATGAATGGAAAACGGCATTTAATACGCCCGAGGGTCATTTTGAGTATCTGGTGATGCCGTTCGGACTTGCCAATGCTCCATCTGTTTTTCAGTCTTTTATGCATGACATTTTCCGTGAGTATCTGGATAAATTCTTGATTGTTTACTTGGATGACATTTTGATCTTCTCAGATGATTGGGAGTCTCATGTGAAGCAAGTCAGAATGGTTTTCCAGGTACTGCGTGCTAATTCCTTGTTCGTGAAGGGATCAAAGTGTCTCTTCGGTGTGCAGGAAGTTTCATTTTTGGGGTTCATCTTTTCCCCTTCTACTATCGAGATGGATCCGGTTAAGGTTCAGGCCATCCAGGATTGGACTCAGCCGACATCTCTAAAAAGTCTGCAGAAATTCCTGGGCTTTGCTAATTTTTATCGTCGCTTCATCTGTAATTTTTCTAGCATTGCCAGACCATTGACCGATTTGACCAAGAAGGGTGCTGATTTGGTTAATTGGTCTTCTGCTGCCGTGGAAGCTTTTCAGGAGTTGAAGCGTCGTTTTTGCTGTGCCCCTGTGTTGTGTCAACCTGATGTTTCTCTTCCGTTCCAGGTCGAGGTTGATGCTTCTGAGATTGGTGCAGGGGCGGTTTTGTCACAGAGAGGTTCTGGTTGCTCAGTGTTCAAACCATGTGCTTTCTTTTCCAGGAAATTTTCTGCTGCTGAGCGTGATTATGATGTGGGCAACCGAGAGTTGCTGGCCATGAAGTGGGCATTCGAGGAGTGGCGTCATTGGCTTTAGGGTGCTAAGCATCGCGTGGTGGTATTGACTGATCATAAGAACTTGACTTATCTCGAGTCTGCCAAGCGCTTGAATCCTAGACAGGCCCGTTGGTCGTTATTTTTTGCTCGTTTTGATTTTGTGATTTCATACCTTCCGGGCTCTAAAAATGTGAAGGCGGATGCTCTGTCTAGGAGTTTTGTGCCCGACTCTCCGGGGTTATCTGAGCCGGCGAGTATCCTCAAGGAAGGAGTCATTGTGTCTGCCATCTCCCCTGATTTGCGGAGAGTGTTGCAGAAATTTCAGGCTAATAAACCTGATCGTTGTCCGGCCGAGAAACTGTTCGTCCCTGATAGGTGGACTAGTAAAGTTATCTCTGAACTTCATTGTTCGGTGCTGGCCGGTCATCCAGGAATCTTTGGTACCAGGGAGTTGGTTGCTAGATCCTTCTGGTGGCCATCTCTGTCACGGGATGTGCGTGCTTTTGTGCAGTCCTGTGGAATTTGTGCTAGGGCTAAGCCCTGCTGTTCACGTGCCAGTGGGTTGCTTTTGCCCTTGCCGGTCCCGAAGAGGCCTTGGACACATATTTCGATGGATTTCATTTCTGACCTTCCCGTTTCTCAAAAAATGTCGGTCATTTGGGTGGTCTGTGATCGCTTTTCTAAAATGGTCCATCTGGTGCCTTAGGTTAAATTGCCTTCCTCCTCTGATTTGGTGCCTTTGTTCTTCCAGCATGTGGTTCGTTTACATGGCATTCCTGAGAATATTGTTTCTGACTAGGGTTGAGCGAAACGGGTCGAACATTTTCAAAAGTCGCCGACTTTTGGCTAAGTCGGGGTTTCATGAAACCCGATCCGACCCCTGTGCGGGGTCGGCCATGCGGTACGCGACTTTCGCGCCAAAGTCGCGTTTCAATGACGCGAAAAGCGCCATTTCTCAGCCAATGAAGGTAAACGCAGAGTGTGGGCAGCGTGATGACATAGGTCCTGGTCCCCACCATCTTAGAGAAGGGCATTGCAGTGATTGGCTTGCTGTCTGCGACGTCACAGGGGCTATAAAGAGGCGTTCCCGCCGACCGCCATCTTACTGCTGCTGATCTGAGCTTAGGGAGAGGTTGCTGCCGCTTTGTCAGAAGCAGGGATAGCGTTAGGCAGGGTCCATTAACCACAAAACCGCTTGTGCTGCAGCGATTTGCACTGTCCAACACCACCCTCGGTGTGCAGGGACAGTGGAAGTTTTTTTTTTTTTTTTTTTCCCCTCAGCGCTGTAGCTCATTGGGCTGCCCTAGAAGGCTCCCTGATAGCTGCATTGCTGTGTGTACGCCGCTGTGCAAACCAACTGCTTTTTTCAAAGCACAAATCCTCTTGTTCCTTCCTTTCTGCACAGTTATCTTTTTTGTTTGTCCACACTTTTTATTTCATTTGTGCATCAGTCCACTCCTTATTGCTGCCTGCCATACATGGCTGAGATTACTGCAGGCAGGGAGATAGTAGCTGCCTGCCATACCTGGCTGAGATTACTGCAGGCAGGGAGATAGTAATTGTAGGACATTCCCTGTTTTTTTTTTTTGTTTTTTTTTTGGTGGGAGATTAAGATTGGCAATTTGGCATTTCTGCTAGAGTGCCATCCCTGTGTGTGCCATCTCTCTCACATAGTGGGCCATAGAAAGCCTTTTCATTTTTCTGTATTTTTTTTTGTGGGGTGTATAAATTCTCCCTGATAAAAATACAGTGGGAGATTAATATTGGCCTTTGGGCTTGTGTGCCAGTCCTGAGTGTGCCATCTCTCTCACAAATAGTGGGCCATAGAAAGCCTATTTTATTTTTTTTGGGGTTTTATAAATTCTCCCTGAAAAAAAGGGAGATTAATATTGGCCTCTGGGCTTGTGTGCCAGTCCTGAGCGTGCCATCTGTGCCAGCCCTGAGCGTGCCATCTCTCTCACAAATAGTGGGCCATAGAAAGCCTATTTATTTTTTTTTTTGGTTTTATAAATTCTCCCTGAAAAAAAGGGAGATTAATATTGGCCTCTGGGCTTGTGTGCCAGTCCTGAGCGTGCCATCTGTGCCAGCCCTGAGCGTGCCATCTCTCTCACAAATAGTGGGCCATAGAAAGCCTATTTAATTTTTTTTTTTGTTTTATAAATTTTCCCTGAAAAAAGGGAGATTAATATTGGCCTCTGGGCTTGTGTGCCAGTCCTGAGCGTGCCATCTGTGCCAGCCCTGAGCGTGCCATCTCTCTCACAAATAGTGGGCCATAGAAAGCCTATTTAATTTTTTTTTTTGTTTTATAAATTTTCCCTGAAAAAAGGGAGATTAATATTGGCCTCTGGGCTTGTGTGCCAGTTGTGAGCGTGCCATCTGTGCCAGTCCTGAGCGTGCCATCTCTCTCACAAATAGTGGGCCATAGAAAGCCTATTTAAATTTTTTTTTGGTTTTATAAATTCTCCCAGAAAAAAAGGGAGATTAATATTGGCCTCTGGGCTTCTGTGCCAGTCCTGAGCGTGCCATCTGTGCCAGTCCTGAGCGTCCCATCTCTCTCACAAATAGTGGGCCATAGAAAGCCTATTTTATTTTTTTTGGGGGTTTTATAAATTCTCCCTGAAAAAAAGGGAGATTAATATTGGCCTCTGGGCTTGTGTGCCAGTCCTGAGCGTGCCATCTGTGCCAGCCCTGAGCGTGCCATCTCTCTCACAAATAGTGGGCCATAGAAAGCCTATTTATTTTTTTTTTTTGTTTTATAAATTTTCCCTGAAAAAAGGGAGATTAATATTGGCCTCTGGGCTTGTGTGCCAGTTGTGAGCGTGCCATCTGTGCCAGTCCTGAGCGTGCCATCTCTCTCACAAATAGTGGGCCATAGAAAGCCTATTTAAATTTTTTTTTGGTTTTATAAATTCTCCCAGAAAAAAAGGGAGATTAATATTGGCCTCTGGGCTTCTGTGCCAGTCCTGAGCGTGCCATCTGTGCCAGTCCTGAGCGTCCCATCTCTCTCACAAATAGTGGGCCATAGAAAGCCTATTTTATTTTTTTGGGGGGTTTTATAAATTCTCCCTGAAAAAAAGGGAGATTAATATTGGCCTCTGGGCTTGTGTGCCAGTCCTGAGCGTGCCATCTGTGCCAGCCCTGAGCGTGCCATCTCTCTCACAAATAGTGGGCCATAGAAAGCCTATTTATTTTTTTTTTTTGTTTTATAAATTTTCCCTGAAAAAAAGGAGATTAATATTGGCCTCTGGGCTTGTGTGCCAGTTGTGAGCGTGCCATCTGTGCCAGTCCTGAGCGTGCCATCTCTCTCACAAATAGTGGGCCATAGAAAGCCTATTTAAATTTTTTTTTGGTTTTATAAATTCTACCAGAAAAAAAGGGAGATTAATATTGGCCTCTGGGCTTCTGTGCCAGTCCTGAGCGTGCCATCTGTGCCAGTCCTGAGCGTCCCATCTCTCTCACAAATAGTGGGCCATAGAAAGCCTATTTTTTTTTTTTTTTGGGTTTTAGAAATTCTCCCTGGAAAAAAAAAGGGAGATTAATATTGCCCTTTGGGCTTGTGTGCCAGTACTAAGCGTTCCATCTCTCTCTCTCTCTCTCTCAGTCAGTGGGCCATAGAACGCCTATTTTTGGTTTTATTTGTTTTCTAAATTCTCCCTGAAAAAATCATTTTATTTTATTTGGTTTCTAAATTCTTCCTGATAAAATCACATTTTTTTTATTATTTTTTTTTCTAAAGTCTCCCTGAAAAAAAAAAAAAAAAACAGTGGGAGATTAATATTGGCCTTTCTGCTTGTGTGCCAGTCTTGACTCCTGGGTGCGTCATCTCTCAGTCAGTGGGCCATAGAACGCCTATTTTTGGTTTTATTTGTTTTCTAAATTCTCCCTGAAAAAATCATTTTATTTTATTTGGTTTCTAAATTCTTCCTGATAAAATCACATTTTTTTTATTATTTTTTTTTCTAAAGTCTCCCTGAAAAAAAAAAAAAAAAACAGTGGGAGATTAATATTGGCCTTTCTGCTTGTGTGCCAGTCTTGACTCCTGGGTGCGTCATCTCTCAGTCAGTGGGCCATAGAACGCCTATTTTTGGTTTTATTTGTTTTATAAATTCTCCCAGAAAAAATCATTTTATTTTATTTGGTTTCTAAATTCTTCCTGATAAAATCATATTTTTTTTATTATTTTTTTTTCTAAAGTCTCCCTGAAAAAAAAAAAAAAAAAACAACCAAAAAAAACAGTGGGAGATTAATATTGGCCTTTCTGCTTGTGTGCCAGTCTTGACTCCTGGGTGTGCCATCTCTCTCTCTCTCTCTCTCTCTCTCTCTCTCTCTCTCTCTCTCTCTCTCCAATTGTGGTCCATAGAAAGCCTATATTTTTTTTCCTTGATTTGGGTTCTAAAATCTACCAGAGAAAATAACTACATCAATCATTGGTAGAAAAATATTGGCCTCTGGGTTTGTGTGCCACTCCTGACTCCTGTGTGCGTCATCTCTCAGTCAGTGGGCCATAGAACGCCTATTTTTGTTTTTATTTGTTTTATAAATTCTCCCTGAAAAAATCATTTTATTTTATTTGGTTTCTAAATTCTTCCTGATAAAATCATATTTTTTTTATTATTTTTTTTTCTAAAGTCTCCCTGAA
This sequence comes from Ranitomeya imitator, assembly GCF_032444005.1. Classification (NCBI taxonomy): domain Eukaryota; kingdom Metazoa; phylum Chordata; class Amphibia; order Anura; family Dendrobatidae; genus Ranitomeya; species Ranitomeya imitator. Next base: position 160,273,345 of record NC_091288.1, on the reverse strand, counting down.
AAAAAAAACAAAAAAAAAAAAACAAAAAAAACAGTGGGAGATTAATATTGGCCTTTCTGCTTGTGTGCCAGTCTTGACTCCTGGGTGTGCCATCTCTCTCTCTCTCTCTCTCTCTCTCCAATTGTGGTCCATAGAAAGCCTACATTTTTTTTCCTTGATTTGGGTTCCAAAATCTACCAGAGAAAATAACTCCATCAATCATTGGTAGAAAAATATTGGCCTCTGGGCTTGTGTGCCACTCCTGATTCCTGTGTGCGTCATCTCTCACTCAGTGGCCCATAGAAAGCATATAGTTTGTTACATTTGTTTTCTAAATTCTCCCTGCAAAAATCTTTTTTTTTTTTTTGGGGGGGTTTCTAAAGTGTTCCTGAAAAAAATAAAAATAAAAAAAAAATAATAGTGTGACATTAATATTAACATTTGTGCTTCAGTGACAGTCCTGCGTGTGGGGCATCTCTCTAATTTGCAGCCACCAAAAAAAGAGTGTGTAACATTGGGCCTGATTTTCGCTGTGGTCTCACCAACCTGTAAAGGGGTAGCTAAATCATACTGAAGTTATAGCTCACCGTGTAAGTTGTGTGACTGCAACAAATAACGTTAGTTTGGTTACGTTTTTAAAACAATGAGGAAGTCTAGTGGAAGAGGTCGTGGCCGGGGGCGTTCATTGTCAGCTGGTAATGAGGGTAGTGGTAGTGGTGGAGCATCAGGTGGTCGTGGGGGAAAAAATATTGCACCTAAGTCTGGAGCTGTGGAGCCAGGTTCGTCGTCCGGCTACACAAGGCCTCGAACGCTCCCTTTTCTGGGATTAGGAAAACCGCTTTTAAAGCCGGAGCAGCAAGAGCAAGTTTTGGCTTATCTTGCTGACTCAGCCTCTAGCTCTTTTGCCTCATCTCGTGAAACTGGTAAAAGTAAAAGCAGCGCGTCGTTAGTGGATGTTCACGGTCAGGGACAAGTCACTTCCTTGTCCTCTTCAGCAAAAACAACAACAGAGAAGAATGCAGCAGGCGACACAACGGGTTACTCCATGGAGCTCTTTACACATACCGTCCCTGGCTTAGAAAGTGAAGCAGTTAACAGTCCATGCCCATTACAAATTGAATCTGACATGGAGTGCACTGACGCACAGCCACAGCCAGACTACTATGCTGGTCCTTTGACTCAGACCACAACATTGCCCTCGCAGGGTGCTGATCAAGAATCAGACCCTGATGAGACTATGTTGCCCCATCACGAACGCTATACCACCGAACGACACGGTGACACAGACGAAGTTGCGCAGGAGGTACAAGAAGAGTTATTAGATGACCCAGTTCTTGACCCCGATTGGCAGCCATTGGGGGAACAGGGTGCAGGCGGCAGCAGTTCTGAAGCAGAGGAGGAGGAGGGGCCGCAGCAGGCATCAACATCGCCACAGGTTCCATCTGCCGGGCCCGTATCTTGCCCAAAACGCGTGGCAAAGCCAAAACCTGGTGGAGGACAGCGTGGCCATCCGGTTAAAGCTCAGTCTGCAATGCCTGAAAAGGTATCCGATGCTAGAAAGAGTGCAGTCTGGCATTTTTTTAAACAACATCCAATTGATCAGCGCAAAGTCATCTGTCAAAAATGTTCTACTTCCTTAAGCAGAGGTCAGAATCTGAAAAGTCTCAATACTAGTTGCATGCATAGACATTTAACCACCATGCATTTGAAAGCTTGGACTAACTACCAAACGTCCCTTAAGGTTGTTGCACCCTCGGCCAATGAAGCTAGTCATCAACGCAACATCCCTTCCGGCAGTGTAGGACCACCATTTAGCGCACCACCTGCTGTATCTGTGCAGGTATCTTTGCCAGGCCAAAGCAGTCAGGGTCAGGGAATCACCAGTTTCGTAGTAGGAAACACTGCATCTAGGGCACCGGCGGCAACAATACCATCTCCCACCGTCTCTCAGTCTGCCATGTCCACCGGCACCCCCGCTAGTTCCACGATCTCCAGCTCTCCAGTCCAGCTCACCCTACATGAGACTATGGTTAGAAAAAGGAAATACTTAGCCTCGCATCCGCGTACACAGGGTTTGAACGCCCACATAGCTAGACTAATCTCGTTAGAGATGATGCCCTACCGGTTAGTTGAAAGCGAAGCTTTCAAAGACCTGATGGACTACGCTGTACCACGCTACGAGCTACCCAGTCGACACTTTTTTTCCAGAAAAGCCATCCCAGCCCTCCACCAGCATGTTAAAGAGCGCATCGTCCATGCACTCAGGCAATCTGTGAGCACAAAGGTGCACCTGACAACAGATGCATGGACCAGTAGGCATGGCCAGGGACGTTACGTGTCCATCACGGCACACTGGGTAAATGTGGTGGATTCAGGGTCCACAGGGGACAGCAAGTTTGGGACAGTTCTGCCTAGCCCACGGTCTAGTAAACAGTTGTCTGTAGCCGTTCGCACCCCCTCCTCCTCCTCCTCCTCGTCCTCCTGCAGAAGCAAGAGCTCGTCCACAGACCGCAGTCGCACAAACACTCCATCCGCACCTGCCACTGTTGCACACCAGGTCTCCCATTATGGGGCAGCTACTGGCATACGTCAGCAGGCTGTATTGGCTATGAAGTGTTTGGGCGACAATAGACACACCGCGGAAGTTCTGTCCGAGTTCTTGCAGCAAGAAACGCAGTCGTGGCTGGGCACTGTAGATCTTGAGGCAGGCAAGGTAGTGAGTGATAACGGAAGGAATTTCATGGCTGCCATCTCCCTTTCCCAACTGAAACACATTCCTTGCCTGGCTCACACCTTAAACCTGGTGGTGCAGTGCTTCCTGAAAAGTTATCCGGGGTTATCCGACCTGCTCCTCAAAGTGCGTGGACTTTGCGCACATATCCGCCGTTCGCCTGTACACTCCAGCCGTATGCAGACCTATCAGCGTTCTTTGAACCTTCCCCAGCATCGCCTAATCATAGACGTTGCAACAAGGTGGAACTCAACACTGCACATGCTTCAGAGACTGTGCGAACAGAGGCGGGCTGTTATGTTTTTGTGGGAGGATACACATACACGGGCAGGCAGTAGGATGGCAGACATGGAGTTGTCAGGTGTGCAGTGGTCGAAGATTCAAGACATGTGTCAAGTCCTTCAGTGTTTTGAGGAATGCACACGGCTGGTTAGTGCAGACAACACCATAATAAGCATGAGCATCCCCCTAATGCGTCTGCTGATGCAAAGTTTGACGCACATAAAGGATCAGGCGTCTGCACCAGAGGAAGAGGAAAGCCTTGATGACAGTCAGCGATTGTCTGGTCAGGGCAGTGTACATGACGAGGTACCGGGCGAAGAGGAGGTGGAGGATGAGGAGGATGATGGGGATGAGTATATTTTTAATGAGGAAGCTTTCCCGGGGGCACGGGAAATTGGTGGCGTGGCAAGGCCGGGTTCTGGTTTTTTGAGGGACACAAGTGACGTAGATTTGCCTGCAACTGCCCCTCAACCAAGCACAACCGCAGATTTGACAACGGGAACTTTGGCCCACATGGCGGATTATGCCTTGCGTATCCTCAAAAGGGACACACGCATTACAAAAATGATGAACGATGACGATTACTGGTTGGCCTGCCTCCTTGATCCTCGCTATAAAGGCAAATTGCAAAATATTATGCCACATGAGAACTTGGAACTAATATTAGCAACAAAACAATCAACTCTTGTTGACCGTTTGCTTCTGGCATTCCCTGCACACAGCGCCCGTGATCGTTCTCACACGAGCTCCAGGGGCCAGCAGACCAGAGGTGTTAGAGGGGCAGAAATCAGAAGTGGCGTTGGCCAGAGGGGTTTTCTGACCAGGTTGTGGAGTGATTTTTCTATGACCGCAGACAGGACAGGTACTGCAGCATCAATTCAAAGTGACAGGAGACAACATTTGTCCAGTATGGTTACAAACTATTTTTCATCCCTTATCGACGTTCTCCCTCAACCGTCATTCCCATTTGATTACTGGGCATCCAAATTAGACACCTGGCCAGAATTGGCAGAATATGCATTGCAGGAGCTTGCTTGCCCGGCAGCTAGTGTCCTATCAGAAAGAGTATTCAGTGCTGCAGGTTCAATACTAACAGAAAAAAGGACTCGTCTGGCTACCCAAAATGTAGATGATCTAACCTTCATTAAAATGAACCACAACTGGATTTCAAAATCTTTTGCCCCACCCTGCCCGGCTGACACCTAGCTTTCCTATGAAAAGGTCTTGCCTGTGGACTATTCTGAATGACTTTTCCAATCTCGTAATTTTCTTCACCTGATTGTCCAGCATACGACATGTTTCCACCTCACGAAATGGCCAAACTCCCCACACGGGGCCGTGCTATCGCCACTTTGCGCTTGGACCCTTGAGAGTGCTGTTTGTCTGAAGAGGTGGGTGTGGCCGCTTTTGGTCGACGGCACTGCCACTGGGTCCCTCATAGTACAATAAAGTGTCTCTGGCGGTGGTGGTGCGCACCCAACGTCAGACACACCGTTGTAATATGAGGGGCCCTGTGCCTGTAACGCCGGCCACAAGACAGTTCCCCCCCCCAGCTCAAACAGTGCTCTACCACTAGCAAAATTATCTCTCACAGCTTCACCAATGTGTAGTCTAGGCGCTGACATCCTTCAATGCCTGGCACTGACAATACCATTGTTTTGACATTTTTGTTATGTTAGGCCTTCGAAGCCTGTCTGCGGTCCCTTCTTTCTACAACTACTACACTGACCAGGCCACTGCTGGCCGTGTTACCCTGGAACCAATTTAAAAGTGCCTACAGTCAGCCCAATTTTGTTATGTTAGGCCTTGGAAGCCTGTCTGCGGTCACTCCTTCCACTAGGCCTCCACTGACCACACCACTGCTGTCCGTGTACCCCTGGAACCAATTTAAAATTGCCTACAGCCATGTGTTATTATTTTAGGCCTTCGATGCCTGTCTGCGGTCACTCCTTCCACTAGGCCTCCACTGACCACACCACTACTGTCCGTGTACCCCTGGAACCAATTTAAAATTGCCTACAGCCATGTGTTTTTATTTTAGGCCTTCGATGCCTGTCTGCGGTCCATTCTTTCAACTACTACTACACTGACCAGGGCACTGCTGGCCGTGTTACCCTGGAACCAATTTAAAAGTGCCTACAGTCAGCCCAATTTTGTTATGTTAGGCCTTGGAAGCCTGTCTGCGGTCACTCCTTCCACTAGGCCTCCACTGACCACACCACTGCTGTCCGTGTACCCCTGGAACCAATTTAAAATTGCCTACAGCCATGTGTTATTATTTTAGGCCTTCGATGCCTGTCTGCGGTCACTCCTTCCACTAGGCCTCCACTGACCACACCACTGCTGTCCGTGTACCCCTGGAACCAATTTAAAATTGCCTACAGCCATGTGTTTTTATTTTAGGCCTTCGATGCCTGTCTGCGGTCCATTCTTTCAACTACTACTACACTGACCAGGGCACTGCTGGCCGTGTTACCCTGGAACCAATTTAAAAGTGCCTACAGTCAGCCCAATTTTGTTATGTTAGGCCTTCGAAGACTGTCTGCCGTCACTCCTTCCACTAGACTTCCACTGACCATACACTGCTGCCCATGTACCCCTGGAACCAATTTAAAGTGCCTACAGCCAGCCCAATTTTGTTATGTTAGGCCTTCGAAGCCTGTCTGCGGTCACTCCTTCCACTAGACTTCCACTGACCAGACCACTGCTGCCCGTGTACCCCTGGAACCAATTTAAAAGTGCCTACAGCCAGCCCAAGTTTGTTATGTTAGGCCTTGGAAGCCTGTCTGCGGTCACTCCTTCCACTAGACTTCCACTGACCAGACCACTGCTGCCCGTGTACCCCTGGAACCAATTTAAAAGTGCCTACAGCCAGCCCAAGTTTGTTATGTTAGGCCTTCGAAGCCTGTCTGCGGTCCATTCTTTCAACTACTACTACACTGACCAGGTCACTGCTGCCCGTGTACCCCTGGAACCAATTTAAAAGTGCCTACAGCCAGCCCAAGTTTGTTATGTTAGGCCTTGGAAGCCTGTCTGCGGTCACTCCTTCCACTAGACTTCCACTGACCAGACCACTGCTGCCCGTGTACCCCTGGAACCAATTTAAAAGTGCCTACAGCCAGCCCAAGTTTGTTATGTTAGGCCTTGGAAGCCTGTCTGCGGTCACTCCTTCCACTAGGCCTCCACTGACCACACCACTGCTGTCCGTGTACCCCTGGAACCAATTTAAAATTGCCTACAGCCATGTGTTATTATTTTAGGCCTTCGATGCCTGTCTGCGGTCACTCCTTCCACTAGGCCTCCACTGACCACACCACTGCTGTCCGTGTACCCCTGGAACCAATTTAAAATTGCCTACAGCCATGTGTTTTTATTTTAGGCCTTCGATGCCTGTCTGCGGTCACTCCTTCCACTAGGCCTCCACTGACCACACCACTGCTGTCCGTGTACCCCTGGAACCAATTTAAAATTGCCTACAGCCATGTGTTATTATTTTAGGCCTTCGATGCCTGTCTGCGGTCACTCCTTCCACTAGGCCTCCACTGAGCACACCACTGCTGTCCGTGTACCCCTGGAACCAATTTAAAATTGCCTACAGCCAGCCCAATTTTTTTATTTTAGGCCTTCGATGCCTGTCTGCGGTCCATTCTTTCAACTACTACTACACTGACCAGGTCACTGCTGCCCGTGTACCCCTGGAACCAATTTAAAATTGCCTACAGCCATGTGTTATTATTTTAGGCCTTCGATGCCTGTCTGCGGTCACTCCTTCCACTAGGCCTCCACTGACCACACCACTGCTGTCCGTGTACCCCTGGAACCAATTTAAAATTGCCTACAGCCATGTGTTATTATTTTAGGCCTTCGATGCCTGTCTGCGGTCACTCCTTCCACTAGGCCTCCACTGACCACACCACTGCTGCCCGTGTACCCCTGGAACCAATTTAAAATTGCCTACAGCCAGCCCAATTTTGTTATTTTAGGCCTTCGATGCCTGTCTGCGGTCCATTCTTTCAACTACTACTACACTGACCAGGTCACTGCTGCCCGTGTACCCCTGGAACCAATTTAAAATTGCCTACAGCCATGTGTTATTATTTTAGGCCTTCGATGCCTGTCTGCGGTCACTCCTTCCACTAGGCCTCCACTGACCACACCACTGCTGTCCGTGTACCCCTGGAACCAATTTAAAATTGCCTACAGCCATGTGTTTTTATTTTAGGCCTTCGATGCCTGTCTGCGGTCCATTCTTTCAACTACTACTACACTGACCAGGGCACTGCTGGCCGTGTACCCCTGGAACCAACATCAGAAAATATAAAAATAAGTATTTTGCTTATAAAAAAGAAAATACTGGTGAGATATCAAATGCAGACATTTTAACATTAAAAACAAACACACAACTAAAATCTGGTACAGTACTAAAAATGGCCACCAGCTACAATTACTTTCTCCTGCAAGTAGTTAACTGAAAGTTTTTTTAAATTGAAAACACACATATGGCATCCACCGAGTGTTGTCCTGTCGCGTCTTCTTTATATTATTGCCGAGAAGATGCAAAATAATGAAAATAATAAAATCATTAATTACCAAAATAATAGAGAAAGTCAACACCACATTGCAAATAAACATTCATTCCAAATAAAGAAGCAGGGCGCGTCCGAGGGTGAGTATATACCTAATAAGAATCTAATCACCCTCGGACGCGCAATGCTTATTTCCAACAGCCTTCCTTCCTAAGAATCAGCCCTTCCGTCGTGTAGAGAGACGTTGTGTTACACTCCAAGGTGTTCCCCAGGTTGCCTTTCCTGAGCTTCGATCTTCCGGCTCTCGTTTAGTAGTTCTTGGAAACTACACTGCATTAGGCCTTCAAATTGGGTATGGGGTGTAGAGAGAGGGTGTGTTACACTCCAAGGTGTTCCCCAGGTTGCCTTTCCTGAGCTTCGATATTCCGGCTCTCGTTTAGTAGTTGTTGGAAACTACACTGCATTAGGCCTTCAAATTGGGTATGGGGTGTAGAGAGAGGGTGTGTTACACTCCAAGGTGTTCCCCAGGTTGCCTTTCCTGAGCTTCGAAATTCCGGCTCTCGTTTAGTAGTTGTTGGAAACTACACTGCATTAGGCCTACAAATTTGGTATGGGGGAAACATTGGCGCATCTGCGGTCCCTCCTTCCTCTAGGCCTCCACTGACCTGTCTACTGCTGCCCGTGTTCCCCTGGAACCAATTTTAAATTGCCTACAGGCAGCCCAATTTATTATGTTAGGGCTTCGAAGCCTGTCTGCGGTCCCTCCTTCCACTAGGCCTCCACTGACCTGTCTACTGCTGCCCGTGTACCCCTTGAACCAACATCATAAAATAAAAAAAAAAGGATTTTGCTTATAAAAAAGAAAATACTGGTGAGATATCAAATGCAGACATTTTGACATTAAAAACAAACAAACAGCTAAAATCTGGTACAGTACTAAAAATGGCCACCAGCTACAATTACTTTCTCCTGCAAGTAGTTAACTGAAAGGTTTTTTAAATTGAAAACACACATATGGCATCCACCGAGTGTTGTCCTGTCGCGTCTTCTTTATATTATTGCCGAGAAGATGCAAAATAATGAAAATAATAAAATCATTAATTACCAAAATAATAGAGAAAGTCAACACCACATTGCAAATAAACATTCATTCCAAATAAAGAAGCAGGGCGCGTCCGAGGGTGAGTATATACCTAATAAGAATCTAATCACCCTCGGACGCGCAATGCTTATTTCCAACAGCCTTCCTTCCTAAGAATCATCCCTTCCGTGGTGTAGAGAGACGTTGTGTTACACTCCAAGGTGTTCCCCAGGTTGCCTTTCCTGAGCTTCGATCTACCGGCTCTCGTTTAGTAGTTGTTGGATACTACGCTGCATTAGGCCTTCAAATTGGGTATGGGGTGTAGAGAGATGGTGTGTTCCACTCCAAGGTGTTCCCCAGGTTGCCTTTCCTGAGCTTCGATCTTCCGGCTCTCGTTTAGTAGTTCTTGGAAACTACACTGCATTAGGCCTTCAAATTGGGTATGGGGTGTAGAGAGAGGGTGTGTTACACTCCAAGGTGTTCCCCAGGTTGCCTTTCCTGAGCTTCGATATTCCGGCTCTCGTTTAGTAGTTATCGGAAACTACGCTGCATTAGGCCTACAAATTGGGTATGGGGTGTAGAGAGAGGGTGTGTTACACTCCAAGGTGTTCCCCAGGTTGCCTTTCCTGAGCTTCGATATTCCGGCTCTCGTTTAGTAGTTGTCGGAAACTACGCTGCATTAGGCCTACAAATTGGGTATGGGGTGTAGAGAGAGGGTTTGTTACACTCCAAGGTGTTCCCCAGGTTGCCTTTCCTGAGCTTCGATCTTCCGGCTCTCGTTTAGTAGTTGTTGGAAACTACGCTGCATTAGGCCTTCAAATTGGGTATGGGGTGTAGCGAGAGGGTGTGTTACACTCCAAGGTGTTCCCCAGGTTGCCTTTCCTGAGCTTCGATCTTCCGGCTCTCGTTTAGTAGTTCTTGGAAACTACACTGCATTAGACCTTCAAATTGGGTATGGGGTGTAGAGAGAGGGTGTGTTACACTCTAAGGTGTTCCCCAGGTTTCCTTGCCATTGCTTCGGTCTTCCGACTCTCGTTTAGTAGTTGTAGAAAAGTACACTGCATTAGGCCATACAAAATGGGTATGGGGTGGAGAGAGATGGTGTGTTACACTCCAAGGTGTTCCCCAGGTTGCCTTTCCTGAGCTTCTATCTTCAGGCTCTCATTAAATTGTGGTTAAATGGAACAACTGCATTTGGCGTACTAGTTGGTTTGGGGCCTACTATCGGTGTCTGCCACTCCTTGCTGTTCTCCTCCACTGAACAAAGCTGTGCCGCCTGTTTACTACGGTTGCCAATTTTGAACTGCATTTCGACTACTTACTGATTTGGCCCTACTCTCTGTGTCAGCCTCTCATTCCAGTTGTCCTCCACTGCAATGCCCCCTGGTTATTCCTGTGTTACCAATTTTGAACTGCATTTAGCCCACTTTCTTCTTTGGGCCTATATCTGTGTTTCCACTTCATCGTGCCCATTGCCCAGCCAGTGATAGATGAGTCTGCTGGTACATTGACCCATAACGCAACATTCCCCGTGCACGCTACACAACAACATTGTGACCCTGCTGAAAGTCAGGTTGCTCTTCCCGCATACCATACCACCTTACACGGGGACAAAGAGGAAGGTGCAGATGAAAGTGCAGGTTCCTTCATCAGGTGGGGGGAGGAATACTAGTTGGCGACGTCACTGGCACAGGGCCTCTCATAGTACGCAAAAGTGTTGCTGCCGGTGGGAGGCGCCCCCGCCGTGCAAACACACCGCTGTACTTTGAGGGGCCCTGTGCCAGTGCCAATGCCAACGAGTGGGCCCCCCCTGCTTGCTCAGGTTCACAGCACTTGCAAAGTTGAAATACTTACCTCTCCCTGCTCCACTGCCGTGACGTGGTCCAGATTTCCTGGGCCCACTAATTACTTGAACCAGCCCTACCCCCCACAACTTTAGCCAAATGACCCCCAATTTCAAATGCCTTCCAATTATTATAAGGTAAATTACGCTTGACAAGCTTCATTAAGAAGAATGGATGGTTTTGACATTAAAATGGGCACTCTAGGTGTTTTCCTGGCCCCCACTCACTGCCGACTATGCTGCCCCATTGACTTGCATTGGGTTTCGTGTTTCGGTCGATCCCGACTTTACGTCATAATCGGCCGATTTCACTCGACCCGACTTTGGACATAGTCGGGTTTCGCAAAACCCGGCTCGACTCTAAAAAGGTCAAGGTCGCTCAACTCTATTTCTGACAGAGGTTCCCAATTTGTCTCGAGGTTCTGGCGAGCCTTTTGTGGTAGGATGGGCATTGACCTATCTTTCTCCTCGGCCTTCCATCCTCAGACTAATGGCCAGACCGAACGAACCAATCAGACCTTGGAAACATATCTGAGATGTTTTGTTTCCGCTGACCAGGATGATTGGGTGTCATTTTTGCCGTTGGCTGAGTTCGCCCTTAATAATCGGGCCAGCTCGGCTACCTTGGTCTCTCCATTTTTCTGCAATTCTGGGTTCCATCCTCGTTTCTCTTCAGGACAGGTTGAGTCTTCGGACTGTCCTGGTGTGGATTCTGTGGTGGACAGGTTGCAGCAGATCTGGACTCAGGTAGTGGACAATTTGACCTTGTCCCAGGAGAAGGCTCAGCTTTTCGCTAATCGCAGACGCCGTGTGGGACCCCGACTTCGTGTTGGGGATTTGGTTTGGTTATCTTCTCGTCATATTCCTATGAAGGTTTCCTCTCCTAAATTTAAACCTCGTTTTATTGGTCCGTATAGGATTTCTGAGATTCTCAATCCGGTGTCTTTTCGTCTGACCCTCCCAGACTCCTTTTCCATACATAATGTATTCCATAGGTCGTTGTTGAGGAGATACGTGGCACCTATGGTTCCATCTGTGGAGCCTCCTGCCCCTGTTTTGGTGGAGGGGGAATTGGAGTATATTGTGGAGAAGATTTTGGATTCTCGTGTCTCTAGACGGAAACTCCAGTATCTGGTCAAATGGAAGGGTTATGCTCAGGAAGATAATTCCTGGGTTTTTGCCTCTGATGTCCATGCCCCAGATCTTGTTCGTGCCTTTCATGTGGCTCATCCTGGTCGGCCTGGGGGTTCTGGTGAGGGTTCGGTGACCCCTCCTCAAGGGGGGGGTACTGTTGTGAATTCTGTGGCTGAGTTCACTTCTGTGGTCACAAGTGGTATTGCAGTCTCTGGGCTTCCTCCCTCAGGTGTTTTGGTGAGCTCGTTGGCTGCCTTGCTATTTAGCTCCACCTGAGTCTGTCTTCCTTGCTCCTTGTCAATGTTCCAGTGTTGGATCTGAGCTACTGCATCTTTCCTTGGGCCTGCTGCTCTGCTAGATAAGTGCTTCTAGTTTGTTTTCTGTTTTTTTCTGTCCAGCTTGCTATTGTCTTTTGCTGGAAGCTCTGAGAAGCAGAGGGGTGCACCGCCGTGCTGTTAGTTCGGCACGGTGGGTCTTTTTGCCCCTTTGCGTGGTTTTCGTTTTAGGGTTTTTTGTAGACTGCATAGTTCTCTTTGCTATCCTCGCTCTGTCTAGAATATCGGGCCTCACTTTGCTGAATCTATTTCATTCCTACGTTTGTCTTTTCATCTTGCTAACAGTCATTATATGTGGGGGGCTGCCTATTCCTTTGGGGTATTTCTCTGAGGTAAGTCAGGCTTGTATTTCTATCTTCAGGCTAGTCAGCTCCTCAGGCAGTGCCGAGTTGCATAGGTAGTTGTTAGGCGCAATCCACTGCTGCTTACAGTTGTGTGAGGATAGACAGGGTACTGCAGTCTACAGAGATTCCACGTCTCAGAGCTCGTCCTATTGTTTTTGGTTATTGCCTGATCTCTGTATGTGCGCTGATTACTGCACGCTGTGTTGCCTGATTGCCAGCCTTAACAGTGCAGCACATACCAGGATGGGGACGCAGGATGTGTGCAGCACATGACAGAATGGGGACGCAGGATGGGTGCAGCACATACCAGGATGGAGACGCAGGATGGGTGCAGCACATGACAGGATGGGGACGCAGGATGGGTGCAGCACATGACAGGATGGGGACGCAGGATAGGTACAGCACATGACAGGATGGGGGCGCAGGATGGGTGCAGCACATACCAGGATGGGGACGCAGGATGGGTGCAGCACATACCAGGATGGGGACGCAGGATGGGTGCAGCACATGACAGGATGGGGACGCAGGATGGGTGCAGCACATGACAGGATTAGGACGCAGGATGCGTGCAGCACATGACAGGATGGGGACGCAGGATGGGTGCAGCACATACCAGGATGTGGACGCTGGATGGAGACGCAGGATGGTTGCAACACATACCAGGATGGGGACGCAGGATGGGGACGCAGGATGGTTGCAGCACATACCAGGATGGGGACGCTGGATGGAGACGCAGGATGGTTGCAGCACATACCAGGATGGGGACGCAGGATGGGGACGCAGGATGGTTGCAGCACATACCAGGATGGGGACGCAGGATGGGGACGCACGATGGTTGCAGCACATACCAGGATGGGGACGCAGGATGGTTGCAGCACATACCAGGATGGGGACGCTGGATGGAGACGCAGGATTGTTGCAGCACATATCAGGATGGGGACGCAGGATGGGAACGAAGGATGGTTGCAGCACATACCAGGATGGGGACTCAGGATGGGGACGCAGGATAGTTGCAGCACATACCTGGATGGGGACGCAGGATGGGGACGCAGGATGGTTGCAGCACATACCAGGATGGGGACGCTGGATGGAGACGCAGGATGGTTGCAGCACATACCAGGATGGGGACGCAGGATGGTTGTAGCACATACCAGGATGGGGATGCAGGATGGTTGTAGCACATACCAGGATGGAGACGCAGGATGATTGTAGCACATACCAGGATTGGGACGCAGGATGGGGACGCAGGATGGGGACGCAGGATGGGTGCAGCACATACCAGGATGGGGACGCAGGATGGGTGCAGCACATGACAGGATGGGGACGCAGGATGGGTGCAGCACATACCAGGATGGGGACGCAGGATGGGGACGCAGGATGGGTGCAGCACATGACAGGATGGGGACGCAGGATGGGTGCAGCACATGACAGGATGGGGATGCAGGATGGGTGCAGCACATACCAGGGCGGGGACGCAGGATGGGTGCAGCACATGACAGGATGGGGACGCAGGATGGGTGCAGCACATACCAGGATGGGGACGCAGGACGGGTGCAGCACATGACAGGATGGGGACGCAGGGTGTGTGCAGCACATGACAGGATGGGGAGGCAGGATGGGTGCAGCACATGACAGGATGGGGATGCAGGATGGGTGCAGCACATACCAGGATGGGGACGCAGGATGGGTGCAGCGCATGACAGGATGGGGGCGCATGATTGGTGCAGCACATACCAGGATGGGGACGCAGGATGGGTGCAGCACATGACAGGATGGGGACGCATGATGGGTGCAGCACATGACAGGATGGGGACGCATGATGGGTGCAGCACATACCAGGATGGGGACGCAGGATGGGTGCAGCACATACCAGGATGGGGACGCAGGATGGATGCAGCACATGACAGGATGGAGACGCAGGATGGGTGCAGCACATGAGAGGATGGGGACGCAGGATGGGTGCAGCACATACCAGGATGGGGATGCAGGATGGGTGCAGCACATGACTGGTTGGGGACGCAGGATGGGTGCAGCACATACCAGGATGGGGACGCAGGATGGGTGCAGCACATGACAGGATGGGGACGCAGGATGGGTGCAGCACATGACAGGATGGGGACGCAGGATGGGTGCAGCACATGACAGGATGGGGACGCAGGATGGGTGCAGCACATGACAGGATGGGGACGCAGGATGGGTGCAGCACATGACAGGATGGGGACGCAGGATGGGTGCAGCACATGACAGGATGGAGATGCAGGATGGGGACGCAGGATGGGTGCAGCACATACCAGGATGGGGACGCAGGATGTGTGCAGCACATGACAGGATGGGGACGCAGGATGGGTGCAGCACATGCCAGGATGGGGACGCAGGATGGGTGTAGCACATGACAGGATGGGGACGCAGGATGGGTGCAGCACATGACAGGATGGGGACGCAGGATGGGTGCAGCACATGACAGGATGGGGACGCAGGATAGGTGCAGCACATGACAGGATGGGGGCGCAGGATGGGTGCAGCACATGACAGGATGGGGACGCAGGATGGGGACGCAGGATGGGTGCAGCACATACCATGATGGGGATGCAGGATGGGTGCAGCACATGACAGGATGGGGGCGCAGGATGGGTGCAGCACATGACAGGATGGGGACGCAGGATGGGTGCAGCACATACCAGGGTGGGGACGCAGGATGGGTGCAGCACATGACAGGATGGGGACGCAGGATGGGTGCAGCACATACCAGGATGGGGACGCAGGATGGGTGCAGCACATGACAGGATGGGGACGCAGGGTGTGTGCAGCACATGACAGGATGGGGACGCAGGATGGGTGCAGCACATACCAGGGTGGGGACGCAGGATGGGTGCAGCACATGACAGGATGGGGACGCAGGATGGGTGCAGCACATACCAGGATGGGGACGCAGGATGGGTGCAGCACATGACAGGATGGGGACGCAGGGTGTGTGCAGCACATGACAGGATGGGGACGCAGGATGGGTGCAGCACATACCAGGATGGGGACGCAGGATGGGTGCAGCACATGACAGGATGGGGACGCAGGATGGGTGCAGCACATGACAGGATGGGGACGCAGGATGGGTGCAGCACATGACAGGATGGGGACGCAGGATGGGTGCAGCACATGACAGGATGGGGACGCAGGATGGGTGCAGCACATGACAGGATGGGGATGCAGGATGGGTGCAGCTCATGACAGGATGGGGCACAGGATGGGTGCAGCACATGATAGGATGGGGACGCAGGATGGGTGCAGCACATGACAGGATGGAGATGCAGGATGGGGACGCAGGATGGGTGCAGCACATACCAGGATGGGGACGCAGGATGTGTGCAGCACATGACAGGATGGGGACGCAGGATGGGTGCAGCACATACCAGGATGGGGACGCAGGATGGGTGTAGCACATGACAGGATGGGGACGCAGGATGGGTGCAGCACATGACAGGATGGGGACGCAGGATGGGTGCAGCACATGACAGGATGGGGACGCAGGATAGGTGCAGCACATGACAGGATGGGGGCGCAGGATGGGTGCAGCACATGACAGGATGGGGACGCAGGATGGGGACGCAGGATGGGTGCAGCACATACCATGATGGGGATGCAGGATGGGTGCAGCACATGACAGGATGGGGGCGCAGGATGGGTGCAGCACATGACAGGATGGGGACGCAGGATGGGTGCAGCACATACCAGGGTGGGGACCCAGGATGGGTGCAGCACATGACAGGATGGGGACGCAGGATGGGTGCAGCACATACCAGGATGGGGACGCAGGATGGGTGCAGCACATGACAGGATGGGGACGCAGGGTGTGTGCAGCACATGACAGGATGGGGACGCAGGATGGGTGCAGCACATGACAGGATGGGGACGCAGGATGGTGCAGCACATGACAGCATGGGGATGCAGGACGGGTGCAGCACATAGCAGGATGGGGACACAGGATGGGTGCAGCGCATGACAGGATGGGGGCGCATGATTGGTGCAGCACATACCAGGATGGGGACGCAGGATGAGTGCAGCACATGACAGGATGGGGACGCAGGATGGGTGCAGCACATGACAGGATGGGGACGCAGGATGGGTGCAGCACATACCAGGATGGGGACGCAGGATAGGGACGCAGGATGGGTGCAGCACATACCAGGATGGGGACGCAGGATGGGTGCAGCACATGACAGGATGGGGACGCAGGATGGGTGCAGCACATACCAGGATGGGGATGCAGGATGGGTGCAGCACATGACAGGATGGGGACGCAGGATGGGTGCAGCACATACCAGGATGGGGATGCAGGATGGGTGCAGCACATGACAGGATGGGGACGCAGGATGGGTGCAGCACATGACAGGATGGGGACGCAGGATGGGTACAGCACATGACAGGATGGGGACGCAGGATGGGTGCAGCACATACCAGGATGTGGACGCTGGATGGAGACGCAGGATGGTTGCAGCACATACCAGGATGGAGACGCAGGATGGTTGCAGCACATACCAGGATGGGGACGCAGGATGGGGACGCAGGATGGTTGCAGCACATACCAGGATGGGGACGCGGGATGGGGACACAGGATGGTTGCAGCACATACCAGGATGGGGACGCAGGATGGGGATGCAGGATGGTTGCAGCACATACCAGGATGGGGACGCAGGATGGTTGCAGCACATACCAGGATGGGGACGCAGGATGGGGACGCAGGATTGTTGCAGCACATACCAGGATGGGGACGCAGGATGGGTGCAGCACATGACAGGATGGGGACGCAGGATGGGTGCAGCACATACCAGGAAGGGGACGCAGGATGGGGACGCAGGATGGGTGCAGCACATACCAGGATGGGGATGCAGGATGGGTGCAGCACATGACAGGATGGGGACGCAGGATGGGTGCAGCACATGACAGGATGGAGACGCAGGATGGGTGCAGCACATACCAGGATGGGGACGCAGGATGGGTGCAGCACATGACAGGATGGGGACGCAGGATGGGTGCAGCACATACCAGGATGGGGACGCAGGATGGGGACGCAGGATGGGTGCAGCACATACCAGGATGGGGACGCAGGATGGGTGCAGCACATACCAGGATGGGGACGCAGGATAGGGACGCAGGATGGGTGCAGCACATACCACGATGGGGACGCAGGATGGGTGCAGCACATACCAGGATGGGGATGCAGGATGGGTGCAGCACATGACAGGATGGGGACGCAGGATGGGTGCAGCACATACCAGGATGGGGACGCAGGATGGGTGCAGCACATGACAGGATGGGGACGCAGGATGGGTGCAGCACATGACAGGATGGGGACGCAGGATGGGTACAGCACATGACAGGATGGGGACGCAGGATGGGTGCAGCACATACCAGGATGTGGACGCTGGATGGAGACGCAGGATGGTTGCAGCACATACCAGGATGGAGACGCAGGATGGTTGCAGCACATACCAGGATGGGGACGCAGGATGGGGACGCAGGATGGTTGCAGCACATACCAGGATGGGGACGCGGGATGGGGACACAGGATGGTTGCAGCACATACCAGGATGGGGACGCAGGATGGGGATGCAGGATGGTTGCAGCACATACCAGGATGGGGACGCAGGATGGTTGCAGCACATACCAGGATGGGGACGCAGGATGGGTGCAGCACATGACAGGATGGGGACGCAGGATGGGTGCAGCACATACCAGGATGGGGACGCAGGATGGGGACGCAGGATGGGTGCAGCACATACCAGGATGGGGATGCAGGATGGGTGCAGCACATGACAGGATGGGGACGCAGGATGGGTGCAGCACATGACAGGATGGGGACGCAGGATGGGTGCAGCACATACCAGGATGGGGACGCAGGATGGGGACGCAGGATGGGTGCAGCACATACCAGGATGGGGATGCAGGATGGGTGCAGCACATGACAGGATGGGGACGCAGGATGGGTGCAGCACATGACAGGATGGGGACGCAGGATGGGTGCAGCACATGACAGGATGGGGACGCAGGATGGGTGCAGCACATACCAGGGTGGGGACGCAGGATGGGTGCAGCACATGACAGGATGGGGACGCAGGATGGGTGCAGCACATACCAGGATGGGGACGCAGGATGGGTGCAGCACATGACAGGATGGGGACGCAGGGTGTGTGCAGCACATGACAGGATGGGGACGCAGGATGGGTGCAGCACATGACAGGATGGGGACGCAGGATGGGTGCAGCACATGACAGGATGGGGACGCAGGATGGGTGCAGCACATGACAGGATGGGGATGCAGGATGGGTGCAGCACATACCAGGATGGGGACGCAGGATGGGTGCAGCGCATGACAGGATGGGGGCGCATGATTGGTGCAGCACATACCAGGATGGGGACGCAGGATGGGTGCAGCACATGACAGGATGGGGACGCAGGATGGGTGCAGCACATGACAGGATGGGGACGCAGGATGGGTGCAGCACATACCAGGATGGGGACGCAGGATAGGGACGCAGGATGGGTGCAGCACATACCAGGATGGGGACGCAGGATGGGTGCAGCACATGACAGGATGGAGACGCAGGATGGGTGCAGCACATGACAGGATGGGGACGCAGGATGGGTGCAGAACATACCAGGATGGGGATGCAGGATGGGTGCAGCACATGACAGGATGGGGACGCAGGATGGGTGCAGCACATACCAGGATGGGGACGCAGGATGGTTGCAGCACATGACAGGATGGGGACGCAGGATGGGTGCAGCACATGACAGGATGGGGACGCTGGATGGGTGCAGCACATGACAGGATGGGGACGCAGGATGGGTGCAGCACATGACAGGATGGGGACGCAGGATGGGTGCAGCACATGACAGGATGGGGACGCAGGATGGGTGCAGCACTTGACAGGATGGGGCACAGGATGGGTGCAGCACATGACAGGATGGGGACGCAGGATGGGTGCAGCACATGACAGGATGGAGATGCAGGATGGGGACGCAGGATGGGTGCAGCACATACCAGGATGGGGACGCAGGATGTGTGCAGCACATGACAGGATGGGGACGCAGGATGGGTGCAGCACATACCAGGATGGGGATGCAGGATGGGTGCAGCACATGACAGGATGGGGACGCAGGATGGGTGCAGCACATGACAGGATGGGGACGCAGGATGGGTGCAGCACATACCAGGGTGGGGACGCAGGATGGGTGCAGCACATGACAGGATGGGGACGCAGGATGGGTGCAGCACATACCAGGATGGGGACGCAGGATGGGTGCAGCACATGACAGGATGGGGACGCAGGGTGTGTGCAGCACATGACAGGATGGGGACGCAGGATGGGTGCAGCACATGACAGGATGGGGACGCAGGATGGGTGCAGCACATGACAGGATGGGGACGCAGGATGGGTGCAGCACATGACAGGATGGGGATGCAGGATGGGTGCAGCACATACCAGGATGGGGACGCAGGATGGGTGCAGCGCATGACAGGATGGGGGCGCATGATTGGTGCAGCACATACCAGGATGGGGACGCAGGATGGGTGCAGCACATGACAGGATGGGGACGCAGGATGGGTGCAGCACATGACAGGATGGGGACGCAGGATGGGTGCAGCACATACCAGGATGGGGACGCAGGATAGGGACGCAGGATGGGTGCAGCACATACCAGGATGGGGACGCAGGATGGGTGCAGCACATGACAGGATGGAGACGCAGGATGGGTGCAGCACATGACAGGATGGGGACGCAGGATGGGTGCAGAACATACCAGGATGGGGATGCAGGATGGGTGCAGCACATGACAGGATGGGGACGCAGGATGGGTGCAGCACATACCAGGATGGGGACGCAGGATGGTTGCAGCACATGACAGGATGGGGACGCAGGATGGGTGCAGCACATGACAGGATGGGGACGCAGGATGGGTGCAGCACATGACAGGATGGGGAAGCAGGATGGGTTCAGCACATGACAGGATGGGGACGCAGGATGGGTGCAGCACATGACAGGATGGGGACGCAGGATGGGTGCAGCACATGACAGGATGGGGCACAGGATGGGTGCAGCACATGACAGGATGGGGACGCAGGATGGGTGCAGCACATGACAGGATGGAGATGCAGGATGGGGACGCAGGATGGGTGCAGCACATACCAGGATGGGGACGCAGGATGTGTGCAGCACATGACAGGATGGGGACGCAGGATGGGTGCAGCACATACCAGGATGGGGACGCAGGATGGGTGTAGCACATGACAGGATGGGGACGCAGGATGGGTGCAGCACATGACAGGATGGGGACGCAGGATGGGTGCAGCACATGACAGGATGGGGACGCAGGATAGGTGCAGCACATGACAGGATGGGGGTGCAGGATGGGTGCAGCACATGACAGGATGGGGACGCAGGATGGGTGCAGCACATACCAGGATGGGGACGCAGGATGGGTGCAGCACATGACAGGATGGGGACGCAGGATGGGTGCAGCACATGACAGGATGGGGACGCAGGATGGGTGCAGCACATGACAGGATGGGGACGCAGGATGGAAGCAGCACATACCAGGGTGGAGACGCAGGATGGGTGCAGCACATGACAGGATGGGGACGCAGGATGGGTGCAGCACATGACAGGATGGGGACGCAGGATGGGTGCAGCACATGACAGGATGGGGACGCAGGATGGGTGCAGCAAATACCAGGGTGGGGACGCAGGATGAGTGCAGCACATGACAGGATGGGGACGCAGGATGGGTGCAGCACATACCAGGATGGGGACGCAGGATGGGTGCAGCACATGACAGGATGGGGACGCAGGGTGTGTGCAGCACATGACAGGATGGGGACGCAGGATGGGTGCAGCACATGACAGGATGGGGACGCAGGATGGGTGCAGCACATGACAGGATGGGGATGCAGGATGGGTGCAGCACATGACAGGATGGGGATGCAGGATGGGTGCAGCACATACCAGGATGGGGATGCAGGATGGGTGCAGCGCATGACAGGATGGGGGCGCATGATGGGTGCAGCGCATGACAGGATGGGGGCGCATGATTGGTGCAGCACATACCAGGATGGGGACGCAGGATGGGTGCAGCACATGACAGGATGGGGACGCAGGATGGGTGCAGCACATGACAGGATGGGGACGCAGGATGGGTGCAGCACATACCAGGATGGGGACGCAGGATAGGGACGCAGGATGGGTGCAGCACATACCAGGATGGGGACGCAGGATGGGTGCAGCACATGACAGGATGGAGACGCAGGATGGGTGCAGCACATGACTGGATGGGGACGCAGGATGGGTGCAGCACATACCAGGATGGGGATGCAGGATGGGTGCAGCACATGACAGGATGGGAACGCAGGATGGGTGCAGCACATACCAGGATGGGGACGCAGGATGGGTGCAGCACATGACAGGATGGGGACGCAGGATGGGTGCAGCACATGACAGGATGGGGACGCAGGATGGGTGCAGCACATGACAGGATGGGGACGCAGGATGGGTGCAGCACATGACAGGATGGGGACGCAGGATGGGTGCAGCACATGACAGGATGGGGATGCAGGATGGGTGCAGCACATGACAGGATGGGGCACAGGATGGGTGCAGCACATGACAGGATGGGGACGCAGGATGGGTGCAGCACATGACAGGATGGAGATGCAGGATGGGGACGCAGGATGGGTGCAGCACATACCAGGATGGGGACGCAGGATGTGTGCAGCACATGACAGGATGGGGACGCAGGATGGGTGCAGCACATACCAGGATGGAGACGCAGGATGGGTGCAGCACATGACAGGATGGGGACGCAGGATGGGTGCAGCACATGACAGGATGGGGACGCAGGATGGGTGCAGCACATGACAGGATGGGGACGCAGGATAGGTGCAGCACATGACAGGATGGGGGCGCAGGATGGGTGCAGCACATGACAGGATGGGGACGCAGGATGGGTGCAGCACATACCAGGATGGGGACGCAGGATGGGTGCAGCACATGACAGGATGGGGACGCAGGATGGGTGCAGCACATGACAGGATTAGGACGCAGGATGCGTGCAGCACATGACAGGATGGGGACGCAGGATGGGTGCAGCACATACCAGGATGTGGACGCTGGATGGAGACGCAGGATGGTTGCAGCACATACCAGGATGGGGACGCATGATGGTTGCAGCATATACCAGAATGGGGACGCTGGATGGAGACGCAGGATGGTTGCAGCACATACCAGGATGGGGACGCAGGATGGGGACGCAGGATGGTTGCAGCACATACCAGGATGGGGACGCAGGATGGGGACGTAGGATGGTTGCAGCACATACCAGGATGGGGATGCAGGATGGGGATGCAGGATGGTTGCAGCACATACCAGGATGGGGACGCAGGATGGTTGCAGCACATACCAGGTTGGGGACGCAGGATGGGGACGCAGGATGGTTGCAGCACATACCAGGATGGGGACGCAGGATGTTTGCAGCACATACCAGGATGGGGACGCTGGATGGAGACGCAGGATTGTTGCAGCACATATCAGGATGGGGACGCAGGATGGGAACGCAGGATGGTTGCAGCACATACCAGGATGGGGACTCAGGATGGGGACGCAGGATAGTTGCAGCACATACCTGGATGGGGACGCAGGATGGAGACGCAGGATGGTTGCAGCACATACCAGGATGGGGACGCTGGATGGAGACGCAGGATGGTTGCAGCACATACCAGGATGGGGACGCAGGATGGGGACGCAGGATGGTTGTAGCACATACCAGGATGGGGATGCAGGATGGTTGTAGCACATACCAGGATGGAGACGCAGGATGATTGTAGCACATACCAGGATGGGGACGCAGGATGGGGACGCAGGATGGGGACGCAGGATGGGTGCAGCACATACCAGGATGGGGACGCAGGATGGGTGCAGCACATGACAGGATGGGGACGCAGGATGGGTGCAGCACATACCAGGATGGGGACGCAGGATGGGTGTAGCACATGACAGGATGGGGACGCAGGATGGGTGCAGCACATGACAGGATGGGGACGCAGGATGGGTGCAGCACATGACAGGATGGGGACGCAGGATGGGTGCAGCACATGACAGGATGGGGATGCAGGATGGGTGCAGCACATGACAGGATGGGGACGCAGGATGGGTGCAGCACATGACAGGATGGGGGCGCAGGATGGGTGCAGCACATGACAGGATGGGGACGCAGGATGGGGACGCAGGATGGGTGCAGCACATACCAGGATGGGGATGCAGGATGGGTGCAGCACATGACAGGATGGGGGCGCAGGATGGGTGCAGCACATGACAGGATGGGGATGCAGGATGGGTGCAGCACTTGACAGGATGGGGCGCAGGATGGGTGCAGCACATGACAGGATGGGGGTGCAGGATGGGTGCAGCACATGACAAGATGGGGACGCAGGATGGGTGCAGCACATGACAGGATGGGGATGCAGGATGGGTGCAGCACATGACAGGATGGGGACGCAGGATGGAGCAGCACATGACAGGATGGGGACGCAGGATGGGTGCAGCACATGACAGGATGGGGACGCAGGATGGGTGCAGCACATGACAGGATGGGGACACAGGATGGAGCAGCACATACCAGGATGGAGACCATATACCAATATAAATGCTCACCACCCGGGCGTAGAACGGGTTCCATAGCTAGTATATATATATATATATATATATATATATATATATATATATATATATACACAGTGTGTACGGAAAGTATTCAGAATTCTTTAAATGTTTCACTCTTTGCTTCATTGCAGCGATTTGGTAAATTCAAAAAAGTAATTTTTTTTCTCATTAATGTACACACTGCACCCCATCTTGAATGAAAAAAAACAGAAGTGTAGTTATTTTTGCAAATTTATTAGAAAGAAAAATTGCAAATAAATTTAAGATTTTTTTCATTTTCTTTCTTTTCAATTTTATTTGCAGAAAAATCTTAAATTTAATGCCATATATCATTTTTATGCTAACAAATTGCATTATTAATCACTGTTGTATAGATATGCAACAAATTTATGTTTGCATTTTAAATATAACTGCAGCATTCAGTGCGCCAGGTGTGTTTGATGCCAATTTTTTCAATGTCCAGCCCACCCTATATATGCGAGTAATACTATGTGGTTAGTTTTGGCTATGTACCTGAGGAAGTGAACAGGACGTCCACGAAACGCGTAGTTTTATAGCCCTGAATAAAGTATGCAACTCTTCTGAACTCTGTGATTCCCTTGCCTGATTTTGGAGGATCATGGAATTGTCGGCATCTTGAATATCCTACCCAGAATTAATTGAAAGAAAGTCACAGACGCTTTTAATAATCTGAATTAAACCATATTTACGACCTCACCCATTCCCCCATGCCCTCGTCATCTGCAAAAGAGGTAAAAAAACAAACCACAGTATTCCGCAGAGATGCTTTTAATCCATTTGTCCTACAACGTGTCCAGCTCTGCTATATCTAGATGGTAGGCTGCATGATGCAACCGTGCAGCTTGTCATCCAGCAGACTCACTGAGCACCATGTGATCAGTGGCTGCCTGTGAACTGCTATTCTTTATCTAAGGTCACCACAAGCGTGAGAAAGTTCTAAGTCCTACATAGGTGAAGTTCGTTCATTGGCTGTGAACTTGCAGGACCTGTTAAATGGCACCACAAGCAGGAGCACTTTCTCACACTCACGGTGCCCTCACACAGGGAATAGCAGTTCACACAGAGACACTGAGCACACAGTGAATTCTATTGCGGGATGCTTTCCGATTTCCAATTGCAATCGCAGCATGCTGCAGCTTTTTTCCAGTCCAAATATGATCCGATCCGAGCTGAAAAAAACGCAGATGAGCACACAATTACAAGGTCGTAAATATGATTTAATTAAGAATATTACAGGAGTCTGTGTCATTCTTTCAATTAAAGGACTTTTTTCTGTGAGTCTGTTTTCTTACAATGTGACTATGGGGTTAGTAACGAGAGCGTTTTATTGATGCCTCTCCATTACTATCCTTGAGGCTTGATGTCACCAGACAATACAAAGGTGACATCAACCCCCCCAACTATCACCCTACTTGCCACCGCTACAGGGCAAGAAGGAAGAGCAAGGCTAAGTGCCATAATTGGCACATCTAAGAGATCAGCCTATTCTGGGGCAGCTGAGAGTTGATGTTTTTAGCCTGGGGGGGCCAGAATTCATGCCCCCTTCCTAGGCTATGAATATCAGCCCGCAGCTGTCTACATAGCCTTTGCTGGTTATTAATTATAGGGGGACCGTACGTCACATATTTTAGAGTCCCCAATTTTAATAGCCAGTAAAGGCTAATTATACAGCTGTGAGCTTATATCAATAGCCTATGAAGCTCCATGGGTATTACCCCCTGCTCAGGCTATAAACATCTACCCCCAGATGTTGGCTTTCCCTCCGCTGGCTACGAAAATTGGGCGGGAACCCACACAATTTGTTTTCCAAAAAAATAATCTTTTATTAATTAAATACATGCACAGTAATTTGCACACCCACTGCACTTTTTGTATTTGTCACTGACATCTATATATCTACCTATTCCATTTGTATTTCCTGCATGTAATCCATCTCTTCTATCCTGTCGGCCCCTGCAGTGATTTTACAGAAGATGGCAGGTTAATTGTCAGCTTTTCTTCTATCTCTATATCTATGTAATATACAGTTCTGGCAAAAATTAAGAGACCACCACATCAAAGCCCTGTCATGTGAACCCCAATCTCCAGACCTTAAACCCATTGAAAACCTCTGGAATGTAATCAAGAAGATGATGGATAGTCACAAGCCATCAAACAAAGAAGAACTGCCTAAATAATTGTGCCAGAAGCAATGTGAAAGACTGGTGGAAAGCATGCCAAGACGCATGAAAGCTGTGATGGTTGTTCCACAAAATATTGATTTCTAGATTCTTCTTGAGATAAAACATTAGTATTTTTCTTTCTAAATGATTATGAACTGGTTTTCTTTGCATTATTTGAGGTCTGAAAGCACTGTTTTGTTTTGTTTTAATTTTGACCATTTTTTTTGTCAGAAAAAAATACAATATTTATTGCTTGGAAATTCGCAGAGATGTTGTCAGTAGTTTACAGACTAAAAGAACAATTTACATTTTACTCAAAAATATACCTATAAAGAGAAAAATCAGACAAACAGGACATTTTGCAGTGGTCTCCTAATTTTTGCCAGAGCTGTATATATAGGTATGCTATGTGTATAAATCTTTTCTTTCTATTCTATTCTAACCTGTCAGTGTGATTTTACTGTATGCAGCACATGAATTGCCGGCTTTTCAAAGGATATCGGTGCGTAAAAATCAGACAACCCTCGCATGGTCTCAGTTATGTGCAATTTTTTTCTCTCACCCATAGCCTTGCATTGGTGAGTCTCGGCCCAGTCTCTGTGACAATTGCAGCATGCTGCGATTTTACACGCTTGCTGAATACGCCCGAGAAAATAAACAGTGATGCCCCATAGACTAGCACTAGTCTGAGTGCTATGCGATGTTTTCTCGCATAGAACTCATCCATATTCTATGGCAGTGTGACCCCGGCCTAAAGGACCTTTCACATATTTGTTTGTTTGGTGTGTGTCATGTGCACTATCCATGATTTTTACTGATGGATCATTTACCCATTACAATGGAAGTGTTTTTTTTACATTTCCTTTCTTTTGTAGACTGTCCATAAAAAAAAGAGATGCCTTATTTTGATTTATGTTTTGGACCAAACTTGCAAATGCAGTTAATTGGTCACATGAAAAAAGTAGCTCATGTGTGTCATTTATGCGCTGTCTGTAATTTACTGTTTAATGGGTAGGAGAAGCTATGAATTTTGCTCTCTTCAAACAAGAAAAATGAATGTTTTAACAATTGTAAAGCCTGACATAGAGTAAAAACGAATTTAGTAGACTAAAAAAAAAAAAAAAATGATTCACTTGTCATATTCAAGAAAAAAAATGACATTTGAAACTGGCCTAAGACTTTAGTTTTGATTTACCATAACTATTAGAAAAAAGCGAAAACACAGAATATATGGTTTGTACAAATATATACAGCTCTGGCAAAAATTAAGAGACCACCACAAAGAAAAATGAGAGAAACAGAACTTTTTGCAGTGGTCTCTTAATTTTTGCCACTGCTATATATATATATATATATATATATATGGATATACTAGCTGTACAACCTGGCTTCTCCCGGGTTAATAACTACTGTTAGCAAAATAGAATGTGTTAACAAAAATTTATTATGCACACACAAAAACCACAAAACAAATGGATAGAAAAGTAATTATTAAAAGTCAAAAACTAAGCTAATAGAAGCATTTAACAACATATATTTCATCTTGTTTTCATGTCTGCAAGCCTCGCGTCCCTCTCCTCAGAAAGTTCATTGGCCCTTGAGGAAGCAGCTCTTGTTCTCTTGTCTGCAAGCCTTGTTTCCTGTTGTGAGTTCTGTTTTTGGGCTCCCTCTGGTGGTTACTGGTGGTACTGGGTGACTTGTGTTCTCTGCGGTCTCTGGTGTCCACCTGTTCCATCAGGATATGGGAGTTTCCTATTTAGCCTGGCTTTCTTGTCATTTCCTCGCCGGCTATCAATGTAATCAGTGTGTCTTTTTACCTCTGCTACCCGCTTCTGTAATCTTCAGGACTAGCTAAGTTTTGATTTTCCTGTTCCACGTTTTGCTTTATTTTTGTCTTGTCCAGCTTGCAGATATGTGATTTCTTGTTGCTGGTTGCTCTTGTGGGCTGAAATTACTCCTCATGTTCCATGAGTTGGCACATGAGTTCAAGTAATTTCAGGATGGTTTTTTGAAGGGTTTTTCGCTGACCGCGCAGTTCACTTTTGTATCCTCTGCTATCTAGCTTTAGCGGGCCTCATTTTGCTGAATCTGTTTTCATAACTACGTATGTGCTTTCCTCTCATTTCACCGTTATTACATGTGGGGGGCTGCTATTTCTGCGGGGTGTTTCTCTGGAGGAAAGAGAGGTCTGTGTTTCTTCTAATAGGGGAAGTTAGTTCTTCGGCTGGCGCGAGACGTCTAGAATCATCGTAGGCACGTTCCCCGGCTACAGCTAGTTGTGTGTTAGGTTCAGTATCGCGGTCAGCTCAGGTTCCATCACCCTAGAGCTTGTTCTGCTTTTGTGCTTGTCCTTTTGTGATCCCCTGCCATTGGGATCATGACAGTATAGCCGGCCCGAAAGTGGTAATCGTATTGGCTGAAGTAGGAGGAAAAGTAGTCTGAGGAAGTTTTTTTTTTTTTTTTTTCCTCTCCCAGAGGTTGCTGCCTAGCCTTAATTGCAGCCTGGCTGTTAGGAGTCAAGTTTCCTCTGCTGCACAGGGGGAATCTCTATCCGTCTCCGCTGCGGTCTCCCATTCTCCTCCAGCCACAGTGGAGCCTGCTCAGCAGGGACGTCGATCCCAGCGTCTCGCTCAGTCTGACTCTGTGAGAAGAGTTACTGCTGCTTCTCAAGCTTCTGCCTGTAAAGCCTATACTGGTCAGCAGCGAGTGGACTTCTCTGGGACTAAGTCCTTGTCTGCGCACACTGAGCATGCCCAGGGCAAGATCTCCCATTGGAGATCGAGGGTCATGTGCTCAGACTCTGCAGCGCATTCTATTGGTCCTCTTGGCAGGTCTTGGAAGGGCAAAGTTTCTGTGGCCGCTTCCTGTCCTGCAACTATATAAACTGCGCATGACCGCACGGCCATGCGCTAGTGTACAATTTAATACGTGTGTTTGTTGTGAGTGCAAGTCGTTCTTTAAATACCCCTACCCTATTGTATGATTGTTCGCGCATGGAGTATGGCTGCTATCTAGCGCCCGACTTATCACTCAACGTGTCACACACGTGTCAGCGTCTACTGCTGTGACCGCCAGTGCGGTGCCACGCGCCAGTGTGCGCTTCCTGACCCACGTTTGGGTGCTTAGTGGTGCCTGCCAGCACGGCACAGTTCGCACTTCGGTGCCTTAATTATATTATTCCTTTCACACCCAGTAGCGGTGTAGTGCCAGCAAGGGTCTAATCGGACTACAATCCCTGTTGGGGTTTAGTTCGCTGACCACTTGCTCGCGCTCTATGTGCGATACCGCGGTCCTGTGACGCAACAGGATCGCTTTCTTCACGCTGGGTGAGGTTTAACCCACGCGTGTATACTTTTGAATACCGCCATATTGTCTGTCATTTCCTAGCAGCAGGTTTCACCTGCACGGTGGACCCCGGACTGCGAACGCATCTATATCATCTCTCTTGGTGCGTTCCGCCAGTCCTAACATTACACTAGCGCCAGGGTCTGGCTAGTGATGACAGACAAACAGCAATCTCTGCGGCATATCCAGCAGCTGGAGGGTAGGTTGGCGGCTCTCGAGAGCGCAACCTCAGCTGTGGATGTTACTGCAGTAGCTGTACAGGCTGCCAGCGTGGCTGCAGCTACTATGTCCATTGCCACCCCTGTTCCGACATTATCTCGCCTCCCGCTGCCAGAAAAATTTTCTGGTGATAGCAAGTTTTGTAGGGGATTTGTGAGTCAGTGCTCTATTCACCTCGAGCTCCTGGCTACACGTTTTCCCACAGAGCGGGCTAAGGTGGGATTTATTCTGTCTCTATTGTCGGACAGGGCGTTGGAATGGGCTACTCCGCTGTGGGAGCGTGGCGATCATGTGGTGCAGAGTGCTCCGCTGTTTCTGAGTGCTCTGAAACAGGTCTTTTTAGGACCTCAAGTCACCCATGATACTGCGCTCCAATTGCTGGCATTAACTCAGGGTGAGTCCTTGGTCAGTCATTTTGCCGTCGAATTCCGCACCTTAGCATCTGAGCTGGATTGGTCGGATAAAGCTCTTATCCCCATATTTTGGAGGGGCTTGGCTGACCACGTAAAGGACGCTCTGGCCACTAGGGAGATTCCTGCCACACTGGAGGAGTTAATAACTGTCTCCACTCGAATTGACCTCCGTTTTAACGAGCGGAGGTTAGAGCGAGCCCAGTGTAGGCAGAGGTTTCGGCTGGCTCCTACTTTCGCCAAACCTCTGGAATTTCCGGTCCTGGTTCCTGAGTCACATGAGGCCAGGGAAGTGTCACAAGCAGGATCTAAGTCCCGGACCGCTTGTGCACTCAGGGTCTGTCATGTTTGCCAGCAGTCAGGACATCTAGCCACCAGATGTCCTCAGCGGTTGAGGAAACGTCAGCGTCTAGTGGTAGTAGGTGGAGGTACACTAGACACGGCGACGTTTGCCTCTAAGTTGTCCTTTAAGGGGACAATTACTATTGGCTCATTCTCCCACTCGGTAGAGCTCTGCGTGGATTCTGGGGCGGAGGGCAATTTTATGTCTTCTGCCTTTGCCCAACGTCACGCAATACCCCTGGTTATGCTTGCTCAACCAGTAATGGTGCGAGTGGTGAATGGGTCGACATTGCCCTCACAGATAACACACCAGACCATCCCTTTTACTCTGTCCATGTCGCCATCTCATCAGGAGATAATTTCTCTGCTCGTCATTACGGAAGGAATTGATGAGGTCCTGTTGGGAATACCTTGGCTACGGTACCACTCTCCTCATATAGAGTGGTCCTCAGGCAGAATTCTGGGTTGGGGTGAATCTTGTGGGGGTAGGTGTCAGAGGGAGTGCGTTCAGGTTGCTACTACTGAGGTACCCACAGATCTATCCTCTCTCCCCAAGCAGTATTGGTCTTATGCAGACGTGTTCTCCAAAAAGGCGGCGGAGGTCCTTCCGCCTCATCGCCCCTATGACTGTCCTATTGATCTCTTGCCTGGTGCTGAGCCTCCCCGGGGTCGAGTTTATCCGCTATCTCTCCCGGAGACGGAGGCAATGTCACAGTACATCCAGGAAAATCTGGCAAGAGGATTCATTAGGAAGTCAGTGTCACCTGCTGGGGCAGGGTTCTTCTTCGTGCAGAAGAAGAATGGGGAATTGCGCCCATGCATAGACTACAGGGGTCTTAACGCCATCACCGTTAAGAATAAGTATCCTTTGCCCTTGATATCTGAGTTATTCGATAGACTTCGGGGAGCAAGGGTATTTACTAAATTAGATTTGCGGGGTGCTTACAACCTGATTCGCATCCGTGAGGGGGACGAATGGAAGACGGCCTTTAACACCAGGGATGGGCACTATGAATATCTGGTGATGCCCTTCGGGCTCTGTAATGCCCCAGCCGTTTTCCAAGACTTTGTGAACGATATCTTCCGGGACATGCTTTCCACCTCGGTCGTAGTCTATCTGGATGATATTCTTATCTACTCTCCAGATATTGACTCCCACCGGAGAGATGTTTGCAAAGTCTTCGACCTCCTACGGGTAAACTTCCTCTATGCCAAATTGGAGAAGTGTATGTTTGAGCAGGAGTCTTTACCTTTCCTGGGCTACATCATCTCGGCCCAGGGATTGGCTATGGATCCTGCCAAACTACAGGCAGTGATGGACTGGCAGGAACCCCATTCTCTGAAAGCGGTGCAGCGCTTTATGGGGATCATAAATTACTATCGTCAGTTCATCCCCCACTTCTCAACCCTGGTAGCTCCCTTGGTATCCCTCACCAAGAAGGGAGCGAATCCTAAATCGTGGTCCGAAGAGGTCTCCAAGGCCTTCACTTCTATTAAGTCCCACTTTGCTAGCGCTCCCATCTTACATCGTCCCGATGTGGATAAGCCATTCCTAATGGAGGTGGATGCCTCTTCCGTTGGTGCAGGAGCAGTCCTCTATCAAAAGGATGCTCAAGGTCGGAAGCATCCATGCTTCTTCTTCTCAAAAACCTTCTCACCAGCGGAGAGAAATTACTCCATCGGGGATAGGGAGTTGCTGGCAATGAAGTTGGCCTTTTCGGAATGGAGACATCTCTTGGAGGGTGCTCGGTTCCCATTCCAAGTCTTCACGGACCACAAGAATTTGGTCTATTTACAGACAGCCAAGCGGCTGAATTCTCGTCAGGCCAGATGGTCCTTGTTTTTCTCCCGGTTCCACTTCACTCTACATTATCTCGCCGGGGAGAAGAACATTCGTGCTGACGCTCTCTCTCGCTCCCTGGTGTCAACTGTGGAGGAGGAGGACGAGCCTCGGCTCATTGTCCCTTCAGAGAGTCTGAGAACCGTAGCTCCAGTTTCGCTTGAGTCTGTGCCTCCGGGCAAGACTTTTGTCCCCATCAATTTGCGTCCGGAGGTTCTCTCGTGGGCTCATTCGTCCAGAGTGGGTGGACACTTTGGGGCAAAGAGGACATCTGAGTTGTTGGCGAGAATGTATTGGTGGCCACATATGGTTCGTGACGTTGGAGACTACGTTCGGGCATGTGTCTCTTGTGCCAAAAATAAGTCTCTCCGTCAACGGCCAGCTGGGTTGTTATACCCTCTGCCGGTGGCAGACAGGCCCTGGGAGATGGTCGGGATGGACTTTGTGGTGGGTTTGCCCAAGTCACGTGGCTGTACTGTCATTTGGGTTATCACCGACCATTTTTCTAAAATGGTGCTTTTGGTGCCGCTTACCCAGCTACCTTCTGCACGGGCCTTGGCAGCATTGTTTGTTAAACACATCTTCCGTCTTCACGGTATGCCAGACAAAATTGTCAGTGACCGGGGTCCCCAGTTTGCGTCTCGGTTCTGGAGAGAGCTTTGTCGCCTTCTCAGTATCGAGTTGAATCTCTCTTCGGCATATCATCCCGAGACGAATGGGTTGGTGGAGAGAGCCAACCAGACCTTGGTCACATATCTGCGACATTTTGTCTCTGCTAAACAAGATGACTGGGCATCTTTGCTACCGTGGGCGGAGTTTGCTCTTAACAATGCTGTAGCTGACTCCACTGGACAGACCCCATTCCTCCTTAACTATGGTCAGCATCCGCGGGTACCTGTGCCCATGCCCGTGTCTTCCGCCGATTCCAGGGTGGCAGACTGGGCTGTGGAGGCACGGGACATTTGGGATCGCACTCAGGATGCCATTCGGGCTTCCAAGGAGAGAATGAGGTCCTCCGCCGATGTTCATTGGCGCCCCGCTCCGACCTTTGCTCCTGGCGACTTGGTGTGGCTCTCCGCCCGTAACATCAGGCTGCGAGTTGAGTCCACTAAGTTTGCGCCTCGCTACTTGGGTCCCTTCAAGGTTCTCGAACAGGTTAATCCTGTGGTCTACCGCCTGGCTCTTCCTCCACGCTTGGGTATCACCGACACCTTTCATGTGTCCCTCTTGAAACCCGTATACATGTCCCGGTTTTCCGAGTCATCTGCCGGGACATCGGGTTCATCTACGGACGATTACGAGGTGAACGCTATTTTGGGGTGTAAGGTGGTACGCGGCAAAAAGTTCTATCTGGTGGATTGGAAGGGTTATGGTCCAGAGAACAGGTCATGGGAGCCTGCTGAAAACATTCGGGCCCCACAGCTCATTGCTGCCTTCGAACGTAGCGAGGCCCAAGGGGGGGGCCATAGGAGGGGGTGTAATGTTAGGAGTCGAGTTTCCTCTGCTGCACAGGGGGAATCTCGATCCGTCTCCGCTGCGGTCTCCCATTCTCCTCCAGCCGCAGTGGAGCCTGCTCAGCAGGGACGTCGATCCCAGCGTCTCGCTCAGTCTGACTCTGTGAGAAGAGTTACTGCTGCTTCTCCAGCTTCTGCCTGTAAAGCCTATACTGGTCAGCAGCGAGTGGAATTCTCTGGGACTAAGTCCTTGTCTGCGCACACTGAGCATGCCCAGGGCAAGATCTCCCGTTGGAGATCGAGGGTCATGTGCTCAGACTCTGCAGCGCATTCTATTGGTCCTCTTGGCAGGTCTTGGAAGGGCAAAGTTTCTGTGGCCGCTTCCTGTCCTGCAACTATATAAACTGCGCATGACCGCACGGCCATGCGCTAGTGTACAATTTAATACGTGTGTTTGTTGTGAGTGCAAGTCGTTCTTTAAATACCCCTACCCTATTGTATGATTGTTCGCGTATGGAGTATGGCTGCTATCTAGCGCCCGACTTATCACTCAACGTGTCACACACGTGTCAGCGTCTACTGCTGTGAACGCCAGTGCGGTGCCACGCGCCAGTGTGCGCTTCCTGACCCACGTTTGGGTGCTTAGTGGTGCCTGCCAGCACGGCACAGTTCGCACTTCGGTGCCTTAATTATATTATTCCTTTCACACCCAGTAGCGGTGTAGTGCCAGCAAGGGTCTAATCGGACTACAATCCCTGTTGGGGTTTAGTTCGCTGACCACTTGCTCGCGCTCTATGTGCAGTACCGCGGTCCTGTGACGCAACAGGATCGCTTTCTTCACGCTGGGTGAGGTTTAACCCACGCGTGTATACTTTTGAATACCGCCATATTGTCTGTCATTTCCTAGCAGCAGGTTTCACCTGCACGGTGGACCCCGGACTGCGAACGCATCTATATCATCTCTCTTGGTGCGTTCCGCCAGTCCTAACACTGGCTGCTTCTATCCTCCTCTTAATCCTTGAATGGCTCTGACCTCAGCTGTTTATCATGGACATCCAGAGTTTGGCTTCCAGCCTGAATAATCTTGCTGCTAAGGTTCAAAATATACAAGATTTTGTTGTACATGCTCCTATGTCTGAACCTAGAATTCCTATCCCAAAGTTTTTTTCTGGAGATAGATCTAGTTTTCTGAATTTTAGGAACAATTGCAAGTTGTTTCTTTCATTGAAATCTCGTTCCTCTGGAGACCCTGCTCAGCAGGTCAAGATTATTATATCTTTCCTGCGGGGTGACCCTCAGAATTGGGCATTTGCATTGGCACCAGGGGATCCTACGTTGCTTAATGTGGATGCGTTTTTTCTGGCATTGGGTTTGCTCTATGAGGAACCTAACCAAGAGATTCAGGCTGAAAAAGCTTTATTGGCTCTCTCTCAGGGGCAAGATGAAGCAGAAATATATTGTCAGAAATTTCGGAAATGGTCGGTGCTTACTCAGTGGAATGAGCGCGCTCTGGCTGCAAAATTCAGAGATGGCCTTTCTGAGGCCATTAAAGATGTTATGGTGGGGTTCCCGGCGCCTACAGATCTGAATGAGTCCATGACTATGGCTATTCAGATTGATCGGCGTTTACGGGAGCGCAAACCTGTGCACCATATGGCGGTGTCTCCTGAACAGACACCTGAGACAATGCAATGTGATAGAATTCAGTCCAGAAGTGAACGGCAAAACTATAGGCGGAAAAATGGGTTGTGTTTTTATTGTGGTGATTCAGCTCATGTTATATCAGCATGCTCTAAACGCACAAAAAAGGTTGATAAGTCTGCTGCCATTGGTACTTTACAGTCTAAGTTCATTCTGTCTGTGACTCTGATTTGTTCTTTATCATCCATTTCCGTCGATGCTTATGTGGATTCAGGCGCTGCCCTGAGTCTTATGGATTGGTCATTTGCCAATCGCTGTGGGTTTAGTCTGGAGTCTCTGGAAGTTCCTATTCCTTTGAAAGGAATTGACTCTACACCTTTGGCTATGAATAAACCTCAGTACTGGACACAAGTGACCATGCGTATGACTCCCGTTCATCAGGAGGTGATTCGCTTCCTGGTACTGTATAATTTACATGATGTCTTAGTGCTTGGTCTGCCATGGTTACAAACTCATAACCCAGTCCTGGACTGGAAAACAATGTCTGTGTTAAGCTGGGGATGTCAGGGGGTTCATGATGATGCACCTCCGATGACTATCGCTTCATTTACTCCTTCTGAGGTTCCTGTATTTTTGTCTGATTATCGGGATGTTTTTGAGGAGCCTATGCTCAGTTCGCTTCCTCCTCACAGGGATTGCGATTGTGCTATAGATTTGATTCCTGGCAGTAAGTTTCCTAAAGGTCGTTTGTTCAATCTGTCAGTGCCAGAGCATGCTGCTATGCGGAATTATGTTAAGGAGTCCTTGGAAAAGGGACATATCCGTCCATCTTTGTCTCCTTTGGGAGCAGGTTTTTTTTTCGTGGCCAAGAAAGATGGTTCCTTGAGGCCTTGTATAGATTATCGTCTTTTGAATAAGATTACAGTCAAATATCAGTATCCTTTGCCATTGTTGTTGTGAGTGCTGTTTTTGGGCTCCCTCTGGTGGTTACTGATGGTACTGGGTGATTTGTGTTCTGCTGTCTCTGGTGTCCACCTGTTCTATTAGGATTTGGGAGTTTCCTATTTAATCGGGCTTTCTTGTCATTTCCCCGCCGGCTATCAAGGTTATCAGAGTGTTTTGTTACCTCAGCTTCTGGCTTCAGTAATCTTCAGGACAAGCTAAGTTTTTGATTTTCTTGTTCCACGTTTTGCTTTATTTTTGTCTTGTCCAGCTTGCATATAATTGTTTCTTTGCTGCTGGTTGCTCTAGTGGGCTGTAATTGCCCCTCATGTTCCATGAGTTGGAACATGAGTTCAAGTAATTGCAGGATGGTTTTTTGAAAAGGTTTTTTGCTGACCGCGCAGTTTACTTTTGTATCCTCTGCTATCTAGTTTTAGCGGGCCTCATTTTGCTGAATCTGTTTTCATACTGTGTATGTTGTTATGGCTGGCAATCAGGCAACACAGCGTGCAGTAATCAGCGCACATACAGAGATCTGGCAATAACCCAAAACAATAGGACGAGCTCTGAGACGTGGAATCTCTGTAGACTGCAGTACCTGATCTATCCTCACACAACTGGAAGCAGCAGTGGATTGCGCCTATCAACTACCTATGCAACTCGGCACTGCCTGAGGAGCTGACTAGCCTGAAGATAGAAATACAAGCCTGACTTACCTCAGAGAAATACCCCAAAGGAATAGGCAGCCCCCACATATAATGACTGTTAGCAAGATGAAAAGACAAACGTAGGAATGAAATAGATTCAGCAAAGTGAGGCCCGATATTCTAGACAGAGCGAGGATAGCAAAGAGAACTATGCAGTCTACAAAAAACCCTAAAACGAAAACCACGCAAAGGGGCAAAAAGACCCACCGTGCCGAACTAACAGCACGGCGGTGCACCCCTTTGCTTCTCAGAGCTTCCAGCAAAAGATAATAACAAGCTGGACAGAAAAAACAGAAAACAAACTAGAAGCACTTATCTAGCAGAGCAGCAGGCCCAAGGAAAGATGCAGTAGCTCAGATCCAACACTGGAACATTGACAAGGAGCAAGGAAGACAGACTCAGGTGGAGCTAAATAGCAAGGCAGCCAACGAGCTCACCAAAACACCTGAGGGAGGAAGCCCAGAGACTGCAATACCACTTGTGACCACAGAAGTGAACTCAGCCACAGAATTCACAACAGTACCCCCCCCTTGAGGAGGGGTCACCGAACCCTCACCAGAACCCCCAGGCCGACCAGGATGAGCCACATGAAAGGCACGAACAAGATCTGGGGCATGGACATCAGAGGCAAAAACCCAGGAATTATCTTCCTGAGCATAACCCTTCCATTTGACCAGATACTGGAGTTTCCGTCTAGAGACACGAGAATCCAAAATCTTCTCCACAATATACTCCAATTCCCCCTCCACCAAAACAGGGGCAGGAGGCTCCACAGATGGAACCATAGGTGCCACGTATCTCCTCAACAACGACCTATGGAATACATTATGTATGGAAAAGGAGTCTGGGAGGGTCAGACGAAAAGACACCGGATTGAGAATCTCAGAAATCTTATACGGACCAATAAAACGAGGTTTAAATTTAGGAGAGGAAACCTTCATAGGTATATGACGAGAAGATAACCAAACCAGATCCCCAACACGAAGTCGGGGTCCCACACGGCGTCTGCGATTAGCGAAAAGCTGAGCCTTCTCCTGGGACAAGGTCAAATTGTCCACTACCTGAGTCCAGATCTGCTGCAACCTGTCCACCACATAATCCACACCAGGACAGTCCGAAGACTCAACCTGTCCTGAAGAGAAACGAGGATGGAACCCAGAATTGCAGAAAAATGGAGAGACCAAGGTAGCCGAGCTGGCCCGATTATTAAGGGCGAACTCAGCCAACGGC
Source organism: Ranitomeya imitator (assembly GCF_032444005.1). Classification (NCBI taxonomy): domain Eukaryota; kingdom Metazoa; phylum Chordata; class Amphibia; order Anura; family Dendrobatidae; genus Ranitomeya; species Ranitomeya imitator. Next base: position 160,235,069 of record NC_091288.1, on the reverse strand, counting down.
AAAAATGACACCCAATCATCCTGGTCAGCGGAAACAAAACATCTCAGATATATTTCCAAGGTCTGATTGGTTCGTTCGGTCTGGCCATTAGTCTGAGGATGGAAGGCCGAGGAAAAAGATAGGTCAATGCCCATCCTACCACAAAAGGCTCGCCAGAACCTCGAGACAAACTGGGAACCTCTGTCAGAAACAATATTCTCAGGAATGCCATGTAAACGAACCACATGCTGGAAGAACAAAGGCACCAAATCAGAGGAGGAAGGCAATTTAACCAAGGGCACCAGATGGACCATTTTAGAAAAGCGATCACAGACCACCCAAATGACAGACATCTTTTGAGAAACGGGAAGGTCAGAAATGAAATCCATCGAAATATGTGTCCAAGGCCTCTTCGGGACCGGCAAGGGCAAAAGCAACCCACTGGCACGTGAACAGCAGGGCTTAGCCCTAGCACAAATTCCACAGGACTGCACAAAAGCACGCACATCCCGTGACAGAGATGGCCACCAGAAGGATCTAGCAACCAACTCCCTGGTACCAAAGATTCCTGGATGACCGGCCAGCACCGAACAATGAAGTTCAGAGATAACTTTACTAGTCCACCTATCAGGGACGAACAGTTTCTCGGCCGGACAACGATCAGGTTTATTAGCCTGAAATTTCTGCAACACTCTCCGCAAATCAGGGGAGATGGCAGACACAATGACTCCTTCCTTGAGGATACTCGCCGGCTCAGATAACCCCGGAGAGTCGGGCACAAAACTCCTAGACAGAGCATCCGCCTTCACATTTTTAGAGCCCGGAAGGTATGAAATCACAAAATCAAAACGAGCAAAAAATAACGACCAACGGGCCTGTCTAGGATTCAAGCGCTTGGCAGACTCAAGATAAGTAAGGTTCTTATGATCAGTCAAAACCACCACGCGATGCTTAGCACCCTCAAGCCAATGACGCCACTCCTCGAATGCCCACTTCATGACCAGCAACTCTCGGTTGCCCACATCATAATTACGCTCAGCAGCAGAAAATTTCCTGGAAAAGAAAGCACATGGTTTGAACACTGAGCAACCAGAACCTCTCTGTGACAAAACCGCCCCTGCACCAATCTCAGAAGCATCAACCTCGACCTGGAACGGAAGAGAAACATCAGGTTGACACAACACAGGGGCACAGCAAAAACGACGCTTCAACTCCTGAAAAGCTTCCACGGCAGCAGAAGACCAATTAACCAAATCAGCACCCTTCTTGGTCAAATCGGTCAATGGTCTGGCAATGCTAGAAAAATTACAGATGAAGCGACGATAAAAATTAGCAAAGCCCAGGAATTTCTGCAAACTTTTTAGAGATGTCGGCTGAGTCCAATCCTGGATGGCCTGAACCTTAACCGGATCCATCTCGATAGTAGAAGGGGAAAAGATGAACCCCAAAAATGAAACTTTCTGCACACCGAAGAGACACTTTGATCCCTTCACGAACAAGGAATTAGCACGCAGTACCTGGAAAACCATTCTGACTTGCTTCACATGAGACTCCCAATCATCTGAGAAGATCAAAATGTCATCCAAGTAAACAATCAAGAATTTATCCAGATACTCACGGAAAATGTCATGCATAAAAGACTGAAAAACAGATGTAGCATTGGCAAGTCCGAACGGCATCACCAGATACTCAAAATGACCCTCGGGCGTATTAAATGCCGTTTTCCATTCATCTCCCTGCCTGATTCTCACCAGATTATACGCACCACGAAGATCAATCTTAGTAAACCAACTAGCCCCCTTAATCCGAGCAAACAAGTCAGAAATCAATGGCAAGGGATACTGAAACTTAATAGTGATCTTATTAAGAAGGCGGTAATCAATACACGGTCTTAGCGAACCATCCTTCTTGGCTACAAAAAAGAACCCTGCTCCCAATGGTGACGACGATGGGCGAATATGTCCCTTCTCCAGGGACTCCTTCACATAACTGCGCATAGCGGTGTGTTCAGGTACGGACAAATTAAATAAACGACCCTTAGGGAATTTACTACCAGGAATCAAATCGATAGCACAATCACAATTCCTATGCGGAGGAAGGGCATCAGACTTGGACTCTTCAAATACATCCTGAAAGTCCGACAAGAACTCTGGGATGTCAGAAGGAATGGATGACGAAATAGACAAAAATGGAACATCACCATGTACTCCCTGACAACCCCAGCTGGTTACCGACATAGAGTTCCAATCCAATACTGGATTATGGGTTTGTAGCCATGGCAACCCCAACACGACCACATCATGCAAATTATGCAGTACCAAAAAGCGAATAACTTCCTGATGTGCAGGAGCCATGCACATGGTCAGCTGGGCCCAGTACTGAGGCTTATTCTTGGCCAGAGGTGTAGCATCAATTCCTCTCAACGGAATAGGACACCGCAAAGGCTCCAAGAAAAATCCACAACGTTTAGCATAATCCAAATCCATCAGATTCAGGGCAGCGCCTGAATCCACAAACGCCATGACAGAATATGATGACAAAGAGCACATTAAGGTAATGGACAAAAGGAATTTGGACTGTACAGTACCAATAACGGCAGAGCTATCGAACCGCCTAGTGCGTTTAGGACAATTAGAAATAGCATGAGTAGAATCACCACAATAGAAACACAGTCTGTTCAGACGTCTGTGTTCGTGCCGTTCTACTTTAGTCATAGTCCTGTCGCACTGCATAGGCTCAGGCTTACTCTCAGACAATACCGCCAGATGGTGCACAGATTTACGCTCGCGCAAGCGACGACCGATCTGAATGGCCAAGGACATAGACTCATTCAAACCAGCAGGCATAGGAAATCCCACCATTACATCCTTAAGAGCTTCAGAGAGACCCTTTCTGAACAAAGCCGCTAGTGCAGATTCATTCCACAGAGTGAGTACTGACCATTTTCTAAATTTCTGACAATATACTTCTACATCATCCTGACCCTGGCATAAAGCCAGCAGATTTTTCTCAGCTTGATCCACTGAATTAGGCTCATCGTAAAGCAATCCCAGCGCCTGGAAAAATGCATCAACATTACTCAATGCAGAATCTCCTGGTGCAAGAGAAAACGCCCAGTCCTGTGGGTCGCCGCGCAAAAAAGAAATAATAATCAAAACCTGTTGAATAGGATTACCAGAAGAATGAGGTTTCAAGGCCAAAAATAGCTTACAATTATTTCTGAAGCTCAGGAACTTAGTTCTGTCACCAAAAAACAAATCAGGAATCGGAATTCTTGGTTCTAGCATCGATTTCTGATCAATAGTATCTTGAATCTTTTGTACATTTACAACGAGATTATCCATTGAGGAGCACAGAGCCTGAATATCCATGTCCACAGCTGTGTCCTGAAGCACTCTAATGTCTAGGGGAAAAAAAAGACTGAAGACAGAGCTAAGAAAAAAAAATGATGTCAGGATTTCTTTTTTCCCTCTATTGGGAATCATTGGTGTGGCTCCTTGTACTGTTATGGCTGGCAATCAGGCAACACAGCGTGCAGTAATCAGCGCACATACAGAGATCTGGCAATAACCCAAAACAATAGGACGAGCTCTGAGACGTGGAATCTCTGTAGACTGCAGTACCTGATCTATCCTCACACAACTGGAAGCAGCAGTGGATTGCGCCTATCAACTACCTATGCAACTCGGCACTGCCTGAGGAGCTGACTAGCCTGAAGATAGAAATACAAGCCTGACTTACCTCAGAGAAATACCCCAAAGGAATAGGCAGCCCCCACATATAATGACTGTTAGCAAGATGAAAAGACAAACGTAGGAATGAAATAGATTCAGCAAAGTGAGGCCCGATATTCTAGACAGAGCGAGGATAGCAAAGAGAACTATGCAGTCTACAAAAAACCCTAAAACGAAAACCACGCAAAGGGGCAAAAAGACCCACCGTGCCGAACTAACAGCACGGCGGTGCACCCCTTTGCTTCTCAGAGCTTCCAGCAAAAGATAATAACAAGCTGGACAGAAAAAACAGAAAACAAACTAGAAGCACTTATCTAGCAGAGCAGCAGGCCCAAGGAAAGATGCAGTAGCTCAGATCCAACACTGGAACATTGACAAGGAGCAAGGAAGACAGACTCAGGTGGAGCTAAATAGCAAGGCAGCCAACGAGCTCACCAAAACACCTGAGGGAGGAAGCCCAGAGACTGCAATACCACTTGTGACCACAGAAGTGAACTCAGCCACAGAATTCACAACAGTATGTGCCTTCTTCTCATTTCACCGTCATTATATGTGGGGGGCTGCTATTTCTGTGGGGTATTTCTCTGGAGGCAAGAGAGGTCTGTGTTTCTTCTGATAGGGGAAGTTAGATCTTCGGCTGGTGCGAGACGTCTAGGATCAACGTAGGCACGTTCCCCGGCTATTGTTATTTGTGTGTTCAGGCTTAGGGTCGCGGTCAGCTCAGGTTCCATCACCCTAGAGCTCGTTGGTGCTTGTCCTTTCGTGATTCCCTGCCATTGGAATCATGACTGTATAGCCGGCCAAAATGTTTGGGCTGAAGTAAGAGGAAAAGTAGTCTGAGGAAGTTTTTTTTTTTTTTTCTCTCCTCTGAGGTTGCTGCCTAGCCTTAATTGCAGCCTGGCTGATTTTTTTTTTTTTTTTTCCTCCTCTTAATCCTTGAATGGCTCTGACCTTAGCTGTTTATCATGGATGTCCAGAGTTTAGCTTCCAGCTTGAATAATCTTGCTGCTAAGGTTCAAAATATACAAGATTTTGTTGTACATGCTCCTATGTCTGAACCTAGAATTCCTATTCCAGAGTTCTTTGCTGGAGATAGATCTAGTTTTCTGAATTTTAGGAACAATTGCAAGCTGTTCCTTTCTTTGAAATCTCGCTCTTCTGGAGACCCTGCTCAGCAGGTTAAGATTATTATATCTTTCCTGCGGGGTGACCCTCAAAATTGGGCATTTGCATTGGCACCAGGGGATCCTGCGTTGCTTAATGTGGATGCGTTTTTTCTGGCATTGGGTTTGCTCTATGAGGAACCTAACCAGGAGATTCAGGCTGAAAAAGCTTTATTAGCTCTCTCTCAGGGGCAAGATGAAGCAGAAATATATTGTCAAAAATTTCGGAAATGGTCAGTGCTTACTCAGTGGAATGAGTGTGCCCTGGCTGCAAAGTTCAGAGATGGCCTTTTTGAGGCCATTAAAGATGTTATGGTGGGGTTCCCTGCGCCTACGGGTCTGAATGAGTCTATGACTATGGCTATTCAGATTGATCGGCGTTTACGGGAGCGCAAACCTGTGCACCATTTGGCGGTGTCTTCTGAACAGGCACTTGAGACAATGCAATGTGATAGAGTTCAGTCTAGAAGTGAACGGCAAAACTATAGGCGGAAAAATGGGTTGTGCTTTTAATGTGGTGATTCAGCTCATGTTATATCAGCATGCTCTAAACGCACAAAAAAGGTTGATAAGTCTGTTGCCATTAGTACGTTACAGTCTAAGTTCATTCTGTCTGTGACTCTGATTTGCTCATTATCATCCATTTCCGTCGATGCCTATGTAGATTCAGGCGCTGCCCTGAGTCTTATGGATTGGTCATTTGCCAAGCGATGTGGGTTTAGTCTTGAGCCTCTGGAAGTCCCTATTCCTTTGAAGGGAATTGACTCTACACCTTTAGCTATGAATAAACCTCAGTACTGGACACAAGTGACCATGCGTATGACTCCCGTTCATCAGGAGGTGATTCGCTTCCTGGTATTGTATAATTTACATGATGTTCTAGTACTTGGTCTGCCATGGTTACAAACTCATAATCCAGTCCTTGACTGGAAAACAATGTCTGTGTTAAGCTGGGGATGTCAGGGGGTTCATGATGATGCACCTCCGATTTCTATCGCTTCATCTACTCCTTCTGAGGTTCCTGTATTTTTGTCTGATTATCGGGATGTTTTTGAGGAGCCTAAGCTCAGTTCGCTTCCTCCTCACAGGGATTGCGATTGTGCTATAGATTTAATTCCTGGTAGTAAATTTCCTAAAGGTCGTTTGTTCAATCTGTCAGTGCCAGAGCATACTGCTATGCGGGATTATGTTAAGGAGTCCTTGGAAAAGGGACATATCCGTCCATCTTCGTCTCCTTTGGGAGCAGGTTTTTTTTTCGTGGCCAAAAAAGATGGGTCCTTGAGGCCTTTTATAGATTATCGTCTTTTGAATAAGATTACCGTAAAATATCAGTATCCTTTGCCTTTGTTGACTGATTTGTTTGCTCGCATTAAGGGGGCTAAATGGTTCACTAAGATTGATCTTCGGGGTGCGTATAATCTTATACGAATAAAGCAAGGTGATGAGTGGAAAACCGCATTTAATACGCCTGAGGGCCATTTTGAGTATTTGGTAATGCCTTTAGGACTTTCTAATGCTCCTTCAGTCTTTCAGTCCTTTATGCACGATATTTTCCGTGAATATCTGGATAAATTTATGATTGTGTATTTGGATGATATTTTGTTTTTTTCTGATGACTGGGAGTCTCATGTTCAGCAGGTCAGGAAGGTGTTTCAGGTCCTGCGGGCTAATTCCTTGTTTGTAAAGGGCTCAAAGTGTCTCTTTGGAGTCCAGAAGATTTCTTTCTTGGGGTATATTTTTTCCCCTTCTACTATTAAGATGGATCCCGTCAAGGTTCGGGCTATTTGTGACTGGACGCAGCCTGCATCTCTTAAGAGTCTGCAGAAGTTCTTGGGCTTTGCTAATTTCTATCGTCGTTTTATAACTAATTTTTCTAGTGTTGTTAAGCCTTTGACGGATTTGACTAAGAAGGGTGCTGATGTTGCTGATTGGTCTCCTGCGGCTGTGGAGGCCTGTCAGGAACTTAAACGCCGGTTTTCTTCTGCTCCTGTGTTGCGTCAGCCTGATGTTTCGCTTCCTTTCCAAGTTGAGGTTGATGCTTCCGAGATTGGAGCGGGGGCGGTTTTGTCACAGAGAAGCTCCGATTGCTCGGTGATGAAGCCATGTGCGTTCTTTTCTAGAAAATTTTCACCCGCTGAGCGGAATTATGATGTGGGTAATCGGGAACTTTTGGCCATGAAGTGGGCATTTGAGGAGTGGCGTCATTGGCTGGAGGGTGCTAGACATCGTGTGGTGGTCTTGACTGATCACAAAAATCTGATTTACCTTGAGTCTGCCAGGCGTCTGAATCCTAGACAGGCTCGTTGGTCACTGTTTTTCTCTCGTTTCAATTTTGTGGTTTCATACCTGCCAGGTTCAAAGAATGTGAAGGCAGATGCTCTTTCTAGGAGTTTTGTGCCTGACTCCCCTGGAAATTCTGAGCCCACTGGTATTGTTAGGGATGGGGTGATTTTGTCGGCCGTCTTCCCAGACTTGCGACGTGCTTTGCAGGAGTTTCAGGCGGGTAAACCTGATCATTGTCCGCCTGAGAGACTGTTTGTTCCGAATAATTGGACCAGTAGAGTCATCTCCGAGGTCCATTCTTCTGCGTTGGCAGGTCATCCTGGAATATTTGGTACTAGAGACTTGGTGGCCAGGTCTTTTTGGTGGCCTTCCTTGTCGAGGGATGTGCGTTCTTTTGTGCAGTCTTGTGAAGTTTGCGCTCGGGCTAAGCCTTGCTGTTCTCGGGCCAGTGGATTGTTGTCACCTTTGCCTATCCCAAAGAGGCCTTGGACGCACATTTCCATGGACTTTATTTCGGATCTTCCTGTCTCTCAAAAAATGTCCGTCATCTGGGTTGTGTGTGACCGCTTTTCTAAGATGGTTCATCTTGTACCCTTGCCTAAGTTACCTTCCTCCTCTGAGTTGGTCCCTCTGTTTTTTCAGAACGTGGTTCGTTTGCATGGGATTCCGGAGAACATCGTTTCTGACAGGGGATCCCAGTTTGTGTCTAGATTTTGGCGGACGTTCTGTGCTAAAATGGGCATTGATTTGTCCTTTTCGTCTGCATTCCATCCCCAGACGAATGGCCAGACTGAACGAACTAATCAGACCTTAGAAACTTATTTAAGGTGTTTTGTTTCTGCTGATCAAGATGACTGGGTTACATTTTTGCCGCTTGCCGAATTTGCCCTTAATAATCAGGCTAGTTCTGCTACCTTGGTTTCTCCTTTCTTTTGTAATTCGGGGTTTCATCCTCGTTTTTCCTCTGGTCAGGTGGAGCCTTCTGATTGTCCTGGAGTGGACATGGTGGTGGATAGGTTGCATCGGATTTGGAGTCATGTGGTGGACAATTTGAAGTTGTCCCAGGAGAGAGCTCAGCATTTTGCTAATCGCCGTCACCGCGTGGGTCCTCGTCTTCGTGTTGGGGACTTGGTGTGGTTGTCTTCTCGTTTTGTTCCTATGAAGGTCTCTTCTCCTAAGTTCAAGCCTCGGTTCATCGGTCCCTATAGGATCTTGGAAATTCTTAACCCTGTGTCGTTTCGTTTGGATCTCCCGACATCGTTTGCTATTCATAATGTGTTCCATCGGTCGTTGTTGCGGAAGTATTAGGTACCTGTTGTTCCTTCGCTTGAGCCTCCTGCTCCGGTGCTGGTGGAGGGAGAATTGGAGTATGTTGTGGAGAAGATCTTGGATTCTCGTGTTTCCAGACGGAAGCTCCAGTATTTGGTCAAGTGGAAGGGTTATGGTCAGGAGGATAATTCTTGGGTGGTTGCCTCTGATGTTCATGCTGCCGATTTGGTCCGTGCATTTCATAGGGCTCATCCTGGTCGCCCTGGTGGTTCTCGTGAGGGTTCGGTGACCCTCCTCAAGGGGGGGGTACTGTTGTGAGTTCTGTTTTTGGGCTCCCTCTGGTGGTTACTGGTGGTACTGGGTGACTTGTGTTCTCTGCGGTCTCTGGTGTCCACCTGTTCCATCAGGATATGGGAGTTTCCTATTTAGCCTGGCTTTCTTGTCATTTCCTCGCCGGCTATCAATGTAATCAGTGTGTCTTTTTACCTCTGCTACCCGCTTCTGTAATCTTCAGGACAAGCTAAGTTTTGATTTTCCTGTTCCACGTTTTGCTTTATTTTTGTCTTGTCCAGCTTGCAGATATGTGATTTCTTGTTGCTGCTTGCTCTTGTGGGCTGAAATTACTCCTCATGTTCCATGAGTTGGCACATGAGTTCAAGTAATTTCAGGATGGTTTTTTGAAGGGTTTTTCGCTGACCGCGCAGTTCACTTTTGTATCCTCTGCTATCTAGCTTTAGCGGGCCTCATTTTGCTGAATCTGTTTTCATAACTACGTATATGCTTTCCTCTCATTTCACCGTTATTACATGTGGGGGGCTGCTATTTCTGCGGGGTGTTTCTCTGAAGGCAAGAGAGGTCTGTGTTTCTTCTAATAGGGGAAGTTAGTTCTTCGGCTGGCGCGAGACGTCTAGAATCATCGTAGGCACGTTCTCCGGCTACAGCTAGTTGTGTGTTAGGTTCAGTATCGCGGTCAGCTCAGTTTCCATCACCCTAGAGCTTGTTCTGCTTTTGTGCTTGTCCTTTTGTGATCCCCTGCCATTGGGATCATGACAGTTTCCCTCTGCTCAGAAAGATCATTGGCTCTTGAGGAAGCAGCTGCTGTTCTCATGTGTCAGCCTTGTTTCTCGGTCTTCACATTTTTCATTGGCCTGTAATGCAGCTTTTCTTTTCGCATCAGCTGACATTCGTGCCATGGAATTCCTTTTCTTATGAGGCATTGCTGTGGTAAAAATAGTCTGTAACTGGCAGTTTCTATATCCTCTCACATCACATAGAGGTAATGTGACTGACATCAGCCTTTCCACCAACACACCCTAACTGATATGCTATTACCTCACACAAGCTTTGTTATACTGAGAATGTCCTTTGTTGCCTATATTATCCAATCAGAGCTCAGATTAATTAACTGTTGCAAAATAGAAGCTGAGCTGTGATTGGTTGCTATTGGCAGCCTGATAAATCCCCAGCCAACAGGAAGCCCTCCCCCCTGGCAGTATATATTAGCTCACACATACACATAATAGACAGGTCATGTGACTGACAGCTGCCGTATTTCCCATATGGATCATTTGCTGCTCTTGTAGTTTGTCTGCTTATTAATCAGATTTTTATTTTTGAAGGTTAATACCAGACTTGAGTGTGTCAAGTTGTGTGCGTTGAGTTGCATGTGACGACATGCATGCAGCGACTTTTGTGAGATGAGTTTTGTGTGGCGATATGCGTGTAGCAACTTTTTGTGTGTCGATTTGCATGTGACAGTTTAGTGTAGAAAGTTGTGTGCGAGTTTTGCGCATAGCGAGTTATATGTGTGGTGTTTGAGTATGTGCAAGTTTTGTGTGAGGCAACTTTTGCATGTGTTGCAACTTTTGGCCATGTGGCAATTTTTCTGCGTGTGCAAGTTTTGCCTGTGGCGAGTTTTCCATGAGGTGAGTTTTGCACGTGTGGCGAGTTTTGCGTGAGCCTAGTTTTGCATGTGGCGAGTTTTGCATGTGGCGAATTTTGTGCGTGGTGAGTTTTGAGTGGTGACTTTTGTGTTTCGACTTTTATGTGGCGAGGTTAGTGTATGTGTGGTGAAATGTGTGCTAAGGGTGGTATATGTGTTCAAGCACTTGGTAGTGTGTGGCGCATTTTGTGTGTGGTGAGTATCCCATGTCGGGGCCCTACATTAGCAACTGTAGGGTATATACTCTTTCGCGCCATCGCTCTCATTCTTTAAGTCCCCCTGTTCACATCTGGCAGCTGTCAATTTGCCTCCAACGCTTTTCCTTTCACTTTTTCCCCATTATGTAGATGGGGCAAAATTGTTTTGTGGATTGGGATGTGCGGGGTTAAAATTTTGCCTCACAAAATAGCCTTATGACGCCTTATGACACAATATGATGCTTTCGGGGTCCAAATGTGTGACTGTGGAAAATTTTGTGGCTGTAGCTGCGACGGTGCAGATGCCAATCCAGGACACACACACATACTATACATATATACATACATACACACACACACACACATTCAGCTTTATATATTAGTTGTATTTATATATATATATACATTTTTTTTTTAATTTATATATATATATAATAATAATAATAATAATAATAATTATATATATATATATATATATATATATATATATATATACAGTATATATTAACATAACAGTTTGGTTTAAGCAATGTAGGAAAATGTGTCAATAAACAGAGAATGGAAAAGTTAAATGTCACATATGTAATAAATCAATTTTATTAATTGTATAAATGTCAGGCTTAATATCAGACCTTCAAAACTCAATCTTAATTTAATTTCAATCCAATTATCTTGAATAATAATACATAACGCTATAATATAGATATTAAACATCCATAATTGTTATTTTGATCTTTTGATATTGTGCAAGAAAAACTAATAAATATATACAAGAGGGGGGATCTGACCAACTAAGGCTACTTTCACACTAGCGTCGGATTCGGCCCGTCGCATTGCATCGGGCCGAGATTCCGACGCTAGCGTTTGTTGTGCCGCACAACGGGTGCAGCGGATGCATTTCTCCAGCGCATCCGCTGCCCAATTGTGAGGTGCGGGGAGGTGGGGGCAGAGTTCCGGCCGCGCATGAGCGGTCGGAAAAAGCGGTCCGTTGGCTGCAAAAAACGTTACATTTAACGTTTTTTGCTCCCGGCGGTCCGCCACAACACGGCGCAACCGTCGCAAGACAGTTGCGACGTGTGTTAATACTTCGCAATGCGTCGGTAATGTAACTCTATGGGGCAAAAACGCATCCTGCAAACAAATTTGCAGGATGCGTTTTTCCCCTAAACGACGCATTGCAACGTATTAAAAAAAAATGCCAGTGTGAAAGTAGCCTAATAGAGGCCAAATCTTGATGGATGGACTACAAAATAGTTTACAAAATAGCAGAAATGACTTGTGTTAATAGAACGAACATACATAGGCTGTAACTAGACATCAACTGTTAATTTTAAAGAAAAAAAAAGAAAAAGAAAAAAACTTGTGTTGGCTTCCGCATAATTTTAATAACCAGCAGAGGGAAAGCTGAGGGCTGATGTTAATATTCTCGGAAGGAACCAATAGCGTAAAGGTTTTTTTCACACTGTTACACAGATGACAGGGTGGGAAACACCCCAGGAAGCTGGTAAAACTCAAAACAAAACATCAGCAAATCCAAAGCAAATCTGCTGCGGATTGGACTGACTCAATTGAAGTCAATGGGTGAAAAACGCTGCAGAAACGCACAAAGAATTGACATGCTGCAGAAAAAAAAGTACTGTAAATACATAAGGAAATTTACTCATCATGTGCACAACACTTCAGGATCGTCATTGAATTAGCTTGCTTAAGGATTACATAGCATTTTTGGCCCATTTCCGCACAGAAAACAGAAAACACACAGTGAAATCACATAAAAACCGCACTGTGTGCACATAACCTTACCATTTTGACAGTATGCTGTGAGTTATTTGGAAGACTCATTTCCGCCCAAGCTTTAAAGGGAACCTGTCACCTGAATTTGGCAGGACCGGTTTTGGGTCATATGGGTGGATTTTTCGGGTGTTTGATTCACCCTTTCCTTACCCGCTGGCTGCATGCTGGCCAAAATATTGGATTGAAGTTCATTCTCTGTCCTCCGTAGTACACGCCTGCGCAAGGCAACCAGCGGGTAAGGAAAGGGTGAATCAAACACCCAAAAACTCCACCCATATGACCCAAAACCTGTCCCGCCAAATTCAGGTGACAGGTTCCCTTTAACTTCCTGGCTGATGTCTTGAGATGTTGCTTCAGTAGCACCACATAATTTTCTTTTCTCCCCACAACATAATTCTGCCACCCCCTCCAAGTTTCTCCCTTTTTCTTCCAAAAGTAACGATGGTCATTTTGCCCAAACAGTTTTATTTTATTTTCATGAAACTACAGGAAAAGTCTCCAAAAATTAAGGTCTTTTCTTCCTGTGTGCATTTTCAAACATTAATCTGGCTTGCTTTTGTTTCTTTTGGTGTAATGGCTTCTTCCTGGCAGAGTGGCCTTTCAGAACATGTTGATGCAGTACTTGTTTCACTGTGTTTATTGACACAATCTTACGAGCTTTCGGCATCATCTTCACAAGGTCTTTTGCGTTTCTTCTTGGGTTAATATGCACATATTGGTTCAAGTGGTGATTATTCTAAGTGGTATGTGTGGAGAAAACCAGGCACTGCTCATCACCTGAACAACACAATCTCAACAGTGAAACATGGTGGTGGCAGCATCATGCTATGGGGATGTTTTTTAGCTACAGGGACAGGATAACTGGTTGTTATTGAAGGAAACTTGAATGTGGCCAAGTACAGAGATATCCTGGAGGAAAATCTCTTTCAGAGTGTTCTGGACCTCAGACTTGGATAAAGGTTAACCTTCCAACAAGACAATGACTCTAAGCACACAGCTATAAAATAGCAAAGGATTGGCTTCAGAACAACTCTGTGACCATTCGTGACTGGCCCTGGCAGAGCCCTGACCTAATTCCAATTGAGCATCTCTGGAGAGACCTGAAAATGGCTGTCCACCAATGTTCACCATCCAACCTGATGGATCTGGAGAGGATCTGCTAGGAAGAATGGCAGAGGATCCCCAAATCCAGGTGTGAAAAACTTGGTGCATCATTCCCAAGAAGACTCATGGCTGTATTAGCTCAAAAGGTTGCTTTCACTCAATACTGAGCAAAGGGTCTCAGTACTTATGGCCATATGATATTTTTCAGTTTTTCTTCTTTAATAAGTTTGCAAAAATTACTACATTTCTGCTTTTTTCGGTCAAGATGGGGTGCAGAGTGAAGATTAATGAGAAAAAAAATCACCTTTCTGTAATTTAGCAAATGGCTGCAATGAAAGAAAGAGTGAAAAATTTAAAGAGGTCTGAATACTTTCTCTACCCACTATATATTCCCTTAAAGCATGCACGCTTCCCTGACCAGCATTCCAATGGCCTTTCAGACAGTAAGCAAAAAGGGACACAGCACAAAAAGATGTAAAAAAAGGACTTTAATGCCCTGTGGTGTGGCAACGTTTCAGATAAAACAAATCCTTTCTCAATACATACTGTGACAGGTTCACTGGCACAGTGTATGAGGGGAGATATGTGTCACTGTGCTTAATGGCGTCAGTGATGTGAAACCAGGATATTTTTCCTCCAGAGCACTACTTGTTGAGAGGGCTAAATTAAAGTTGCATACATGGGTTGGTTTTATGTGGGCACCCATAGAGTGGGTGGGAGGGTGCTCACCATATCTCCACCTGCAGAGCCAACATCGGCAGCTGTACTGACAGGACCTGGGATGATATCCCAGTCAGGTGATCATAACATGGAATGGCTTAAATAGCTTGACTTGAGAGTCAGTGTGTGTTGTCATATTTGGAGAGAGCAAGTCTCCAAACGGCAGCTCTCACATCTGGTGATCTGAGCAGGCAAAACTTTCAGACAAGTGGACTTTGTTGTATTGTATCTTTTTTGTTTTACCGCTATGCCAGAAAGGCTCTGTTTATTTTGCTGAACCCTGCTATGGTTTCTGCTGTTCCATAATAAACTAGCAGTTTTTTTTAACACAATAAATGTTCCTGTTTCTACCTTGAAAAGCAGCTGAGTGTATCAATCTCTCACATGTGGTGTTTTGAATGCGGGCAGCATACTAGGAACATGCATAGAGTCTGTCAACAACTGCATGTCCTGGGTAAAATCCGTCATCCAGCATGAGACATCTGTCAGCATGGAGGAGCTTGTGAAGTTTCTCGTCCAGGCACAACAGCAGCACCAGCTCATCAGTCAACAGCAGCAAACTGCACAACAGGAGATGAATAAGTTGCTAGCACAGCAGCTTCAATAGCAGCATAAAAAGCAGTAGGAGGGGCTAACATGACAAATGGAGCTCTTCGCAGAGGCGGTTCGTGTGAGGCCGTTGGTCTCCTCCTCATGCCCAAGTGATAATTTGCATGTCCGGAAAATGGTAAGATGAGCCATGCAGAGCATGACCCTGGGGATGATGTGGAAACCTTGCTGACTGTTTTCGAGAGGGTGGCTGAATGGGAGACACTTCCGCCAGCGCAGGGGTCGGAGGTGTTGCCACTATATCTGTCAGGAGAACATCAAAAGGCATATTATGACTTAATTCTTCAGGATGCCAAAGAATGCATCAAATTAAAAACTGAAATCTTGGCACGAGACAAGTAGCTGCCCGTTGTCATATGTCCCCTGAACCCATGGACTGCAACCTAAGCAGGCACTGCTCCTATTATGCCTATCCTGCCTGTAGTGTGGACTGTCAATTCAGCGAAGGTCCACAGTTGTGCACCGTGTTCATCAATGGGGTAATGTTTTTTGGACTTTTGGACTATGGCAGTCTTCTGACCATATAATAATATAATAATATAGGGCACGGCACTCTTGGCTTCTAGGAGGTGCACAAGTTGGGTTTCCAACCCGTCAAATCAATGCAATAAATACTTCGCACTCAGGAGATGATAGAAAGTGAACAATTCGTTTATTGGGTGCATCCACAGTTTAAACGTTTTCGGTCTATTAAACAGACCTTCATCAGAAAATAGGTGCTGGATTACTACAGGCCGAGAATACTGCCCGTAACTGGAAGCCACGAGTAGAGTGGGCCCACAGGGGTGCCACTTATAGGGCAAGTCCAGGAGAACTGGGCGCCTAGGAGAGACTGGAGCTGCAGGAGTGGAGCGCTATAAGGAGGCGAGACACTCGCAAGGGAAGTAGCGCTGAGGACTCCAGAGAGACAGGCACCGGACCGCTGTGGTAGCGTCACTCCTGTGGAATGCTACCACAGCGGTCCGGTGCCTGTCTCTCTGGAGTCCTCAGCGCTACTTCCCTTGCGAGTGTCTCGCCTCCTTATAGCGCTCCACTCCTGCAGCTCCAGTCTCTCCTAGGCGCCCAGTTCTCCTGGACTTGCCCTATAAGTGGCACCCCTGTGGGCCCACTCTACTCGTGGCTTCCAGTTACGGGCAGTATTCTCGGCCTGTAGTAATCCAGCACCTATTTTCTGATGAAGGTCTGTTTAATAGACCGAAAACGTTTAAACTGTGGATGCACCCAATAAACGAATTGTTCACTTTCTATCATCTCCTGAGTGCCAAGTATTTATTGCATAGTCTTCTGACCATAATCAGTGCTACACTGCCCCACCAGTTAATCCCTAACAAGTTTGCGGGCGTCCACTGCATATACGAAGACACCAAAGACTACCCTGTAGCCAGAGTAACCATGGAAACAGTCTGTTTAAATAAGTATCATGAGGTTGGGGTCGTAAAAGACTTAATTCATATTGTCAAACTGGGGTGGGATTTTTCACTATTTTGAAACTTGTGGCAAAAGGGGAATGTAAAGTGTGTTCCAGACAAAAGCCAGGTCCCTATGGGAGAAGCTCTGTGAAAAGTAGAAATTGAGGAGTTTCTCCTATGTGTCCTCACTGGAGAGGAAGATGAGATGGTGACAGAGGATCCCATCTTCTCTGAGCTAGAAGAACCTGAAAAGAACTTTGGGACTGCTCAGCTTAGAGATTTGACATTGAAGAGGCACTTGATAATGTTACCCTATGTAATGGGGTTGCTCAAAAGCCGGGGGCTGACAACAGGTTCCCTTACTTTGCAGTCAATAGCGATTTTTTTGTATCAGGTGATCAAACTGAGGGGAGGTGAGACAGTGGAGCAGCTGAGCATTCTGTGTCCCTACCAACAGAGGGTTTTAGACATGGCCCATTAGCATGTTTTGGGGGCACATCTGGGGGTAGAGAAAATGCAAGAAATAGTAATGCGGAGGTTCTATTGGCTAGAATGTTAATGAGAGATTCTAAAATATTGTAGGTCCTGCCCCATCTGTCAGATAGAGGTCCCCTTTGAGAGGATTGCCATGGACTTTGTAAGTCCCCTAGTTAAATCTGCATGCCACCAACAATACATCCTAGTTGTCATGGACAACACGACTCAGTGCCCAAAAACGGTGCCACTGAGGAACTCTTTGGCTAAGAGTGTTGTCTGGGAGCGTATCCATAACTTTGCTAGGACCAGCTTGCCTAAGAAGATTTTGTCAGACAAGGGTCTTCCCTTTATGAGCAAAGTGATGAGAGAGCTGTGTGGAGTCCTCCAGATTGCTCAGCTGCGAACCTCAGCTTACCATTCGCAGACTGATGGTCTGGTGAAGCGCTTCAATAAGACCTTGAAGGCCATGCTCAAAAGGGTCATTGAGAAGGACAGTCGAGACTGGGACTATATGCTTCCATTTCTGCTCTTTTCCATCAGAGAAGTTCCACAAGCCTCCACTGGCACTCAGGGTGATAGAGGAGTCAAAAAGTGGATGGTCGAGTCCCTTCGCCTTCGTGCTGAAGCCCAACGATGAGTGGTGGTTTGTAACAACTACCGCAGGCTCAATGAGATGTCCAGTTTTGATGCATATCCGATGCCCTGCATGGACGAACTCACTGAGTAACTGAGGCCTTTAAGATATTTCACAACCCTTGACTTGACTAAGGGGTACTGGCAGATCCCCAAGTCAAAGAGCGCCAAGGAGAAGATGGCCTTCTCGACACCGAATGGGTGTTTTCAGTACACCAGAAAGCCTTTTGATCTGCAGGAGGTCTCAGTTACCTTCCAGAGTTTGATTGAATCTTGGTTCCACACAAGAAATATGTTGCAGCCTACCTTGATGATGTCAACTTCAGCCCTGCCAAAGTTACAGGCGATCCTGGATGCATTGAGAAAACCTGGATTCATTGTAAATTCGAAGAATTGTGCCATAGGGAAGGAAGAGGCCAGGTACTTAGGCTACATCGTCAGGAGAGGTGAAATGCAACCACAATTAAATAAAATCGAGGAAATTCAGATTCGAGGGAGTTACTTGGAATTGTGGGTATTGAAACTATTACTTTTATTCTTAATCTGGTAAATCAATACTGGAATAGTACATGAAAATTGCATTAAGCCTTTATCTTTCCTTATTCTGTGTGCTCCGAGACCTTATCCCTACCCAGTATAAAAAAAATGAAAATAAATTACAACATGCACTCAGCTTCACTGAAAAATATTTAGCTGCTATTATTTTTTACATTAACAGAAGAATGTTGGGCACTGGCACTCTGCCAGTTTGTTTTTTTGTGCTGTAAAGTGAGCTACACCTTATATAAGGCTCAATACCTCACCTTACTGTCAGGTAGTGTTTTCATCGCCTTCTATAATTCCTTAGCATTTCATTCATTTGACAAGACACCATGACCCTATACCCAACAGCAAAAGTGCTCTGTATTGCATCCACATCCATCTCTTAGTTCTTCTAAGTATAATCACATCCAAACTGTTTTACAGCTTGTAAGCATGGGCGGCAAAAGCTATATGGCAGATGACATCATCATTTGCATTATGCAACAAATCTCACGCCAAGTGGCTTCCGTTTAAATGAATCTGTGCATTTTTGTAAGATATTCTTGTTATATTGGTCACATCTTAAATTTATTTGTGATAAAATTCTAAAAGAAATACAACCACTTGAGAAAGTTGAAGATTAAGGCAAGGAACATTTCTTTCAACTATTCTTACATCGCAAACCCAATATATAGAGAGGTTCAATGACCTGTAGAGTTGGTTTGACTGTGAATTGATTGATCTGTGAAATATTACAGTTGCGCACCTAAATGACAGCTTTTTTTCTAATTCTCACAAATGGCAAATGAGGAAGACAGTTTAATACTCTGCTGTCCTATTTTTGCCATCAAAGACAAATCCTGAAAATAAAGCTTGTGGATGGCCAAGACAACATTTTTTCTAAATACAAAAGAAAAATCTTCACATTCCACATACGTAATCACAAATGTTTATCTCACAAAGTGTACGTTTTTAAACATTCTTAAAAAAAAAATAAGTCTGTTAATGCAATGTGTTGTTAAGTAGGCTGAGTTAACAATGTCCAATGATATTGTCAACTCAGAGAGTTCAGAGTGTTATACACTTATTTTCCAGGAAATAAAAGCCTGTGCAGTTTTGAGATTCAAGGCAAATTATTTTGCTGCAAATCAAATTTTTTTAAAAAGTTAAGATTCCAGAGAACTGCTCATCTCTCCAAAAAAAGAATATTTTTTGGATAATTTGTTAAAGCTGTAGCTGTTCATTTAACAAAACAACAAACCTATTGTCAATCAATGGACAGGGATAATTGGAAGATTTGAAGTACTTGTGATTCTCTGTAAAACACATTTTTTGAACAATTTGACAAAGCTAGTACATTTTAATTTCAAAATATTCTCTTATATCTAGTATCTATTTGGAAAATTCAAACAAAATAGATATTTTACATACATTTTTGTCAATGTCCTACTTACTTTTATGGGAGTTGCAGAAATGTATGTGCTTGTCTTCAAAAGAACCCCATTCATATGCATGAAACTGATTTTTCAGTTATAGAAATGTATGCAACAAAACTCCTGCTTCAAACTGTGCTGCCACAGTTATTTTACATCTGTGTTTCTCCAGCTAATGATGGATGCTGAATTAGGGCTCATACTCAGTTGCGCGAGACTTGGATGAGTCTCGCATGGCAATACCCGGCACTGCACCCAGCACAGAGGAGGGGAGCGTGCAGCTGCATGTACTCCTATGCGGCTGCATGCTCCGATCTGAGTGCCAGCAGCAGCGCCGGGTATTGCCATGCGAGACTTATCTGAGTCTCACGCAACTGAGTATGAGCCTCTAGGCTGAGGGCCACTGAGGACAAGTGTTAGTTTCAGCAGGTGAGGTGAATCCTATAAGCCTTAAGTCCGAGTGTACACACAGAGCTTGGGCATTGATACAAGAAGCTGGAAGGCACATTGGAAGGAGGGACTTGACACACACAGGTAATTCAGGAGCAGCAGGATGAATGTATTGGAAACCAGCAAAGATAAATTCAAGTTGAAAGCACAGGTAATGGAGTAAACTAAACATTGTACACTAAAGTTTCACGGCCAAGACATAGCTGTTTGTCTAAATGGGCCATAAATAGGTCAACGGGGATGATGTAATTGATCCATTCCAGCAACCTGCAAAATCCAATGTGGAGTACAGCAGAGGCTAGCAGACTCAGGGGAAGGAAAGAAAGCCCAGGATTAGAGATGGGCGAACCCACAGATCTACCGGTGTGACGAGTTTGGTCAAACATCTTAAGAAAAGTTTGGTTCAGGTACCAGAACGGTACCCAAACCTGGACTCCATGCAGATTAATGGGGGGCCCGAACATCCATTGTTTGCCTTGCTGTCATCTGCATGACAGCACAGCAAATATTTGCGCTGATCAGAGAGCTACGGTACCCAGGCTGTCAGATTACAGCATGAGCCAGCAGCTGTTACCGACATTTAATAGGTTACTTCCGATCACAGGCTGATAACAGCAAGAAGAGCAGGCGCTGCTGATCAGAAGTATTCACCAGCTGGTTCCTGTGCTATAAATAATATATATTTCTTTTAAATTATGTGAAGTCTCTTGTATTTTGCATAACGAGTGCAGACAAAACAGACAGCTGCGGCCTGCAACCCTCATCTGTCAGCTTGGGGCAGCACGGTGGCGCAGTGGTTAGCACAGCAGCCTTGCAGCGCTGGAGTCGTGGGTTCAAACCCCACCAAGGACAACATCTGCAAAGAGTTTGTATGTTCTCTCCGTGTTTGCGTGGGTTTCCTCCTGGTTCTCCGGTTTCCTCCCACATTCCAAAGACATACTGATAGGGAATTTAGATTGTGAGCCCCAATGGGGACAGTGATGATAATGTGTGCAAAAATGTAAAGCGCTGTGGACTATGTTAGCGCTATATAAAAAAATAATGGCTGTTTTTTTAGAACACACTGTCAGGTTGGCGCTGTTATACTGATTAAAACGACACTGTGGTTGATTAAATCCATCTTGTGGTTGTTGTTTAATCTGTATTTTCAGTTTTCAATTAATGATATTCTCTTGCTTTGGGGCAGGCAAGTGGACTGGGCTATATGTGGTGATCTGTTTACATATTCATCTGTGTTGGCTTTTGACAGGTCACTGATCATTCAGTCACCTGCCCCCTATTTTATATAATGCATATACTATTGTGGTGTTTAAAAAAAAATTCAATGTCATCAAAATGGCGCCGATTGTGGCACCTGCACTGTAGCATGATACTACCACGTTCTGATAGATGCTACTGTGGAAACGCCGCCATTTTGCTGGAGAAAATTTTTTATTTGCTCTATCAAAATGGCATCGGAGCCACCAGCGAAATAGCATCTATCACCAATACTACTAAAATCGTTACTCTCCTGTCTTTACTACAACTTTCCAATCAATTCTCCACATCACCTCTCCAACATTCTGCACTGGGGTTTACAGCAATGAGTAGGCTTCTCATCATGGCATATGTTGTGGTGCTTGTTGCCTCAATTTGTGTAGCCTAATGCCTTGCTATCACTTTGGGCTACATAGATTATTCCATATTGCTATAATGTGTAATGATGACGTCAGTGGCCTATTCAGCACTGGAGACCATAGTACAGGATGAACAAGGAGGAAGAGAATGTCATGTGTGGTGGACCAGTAAAAGAAATACTGAGGTTGTGTCAGTGGAATAAGTGAGCAATGAGGAGAATATTATTTTTTTTTACCTTTGTCACCCTATACTTGTTATGCTCTAAGATCTGGAGATACCCAAGTGCTAATAACAAACATTTGATTACATGTAAAAGGAAGTGAGAAAAAGAGACATTTTTTAAATATCAGTTAAAAATTCAAAATAATAACATTGTAACTCTCATTACTGTTATTTTTACTATTAGGAATTATTTTATTAAAAAACTATATATTCAATAACATCATCTACCTAACAGTTGAAATATTCTAGAAAGTAGACACTTCTCTCTTGAAGTACAGTATAAACTTGACAGATTTAAGTCCATAAGCAAAGCCATAGGGGAAATGTAGCTTTATACTTCTCTGAATATGTGGTGTATTTTTTCATATTTCATTATGTGGACCTCAAATGACTGTTGTCTAGCTTTAAAGCTCTCTTGAATGAATGCTTATAATATAGTCAGCACTATGGTCATAATAAAAAGCTTGTTTAGTTCCTAGTTGCACAGTATGAATGATGGAAAAGTAGAGTATGATCAGCTGGAGTGGCCCAGAGGCTCTTATTACAACAACAAAAAAATCTTAGACAGATGTTATTGTCACACATGAAGCACAATTTGGTGTTATTTACTAGCTAAAAATATGGCTTTCCATCTTGAGCATTATGATTGATAAAGTAACTATGCCAAGTTGTGAATTCAAGCCATCATTCCCAAGTTCAAATTACAATAACAAAAATATACAGTATACAGTCCGCTGTTTCAAAATGTGCTTTCAAACTAAGCTTGAGGAAAAAAATAAGAGAAATATACAATGATTTTCCCTTTTATATGACTCTCAGGAGTTGAATGTCTCATTTACCATTTCCAAGGTATGTGGATACATGTTTATTGCATCAGGATAAAAAAAATGAATTGATTGATTTTAACACATTTGCAACAATATTTTTTTGTTCATGGTCTCATTGTAAAAAAAGGTAGTATTACTGTATTTTACACATAATGAATAAAAGTAATTTGCCAAAATATTATTGTGCTAATAGGTGCTCACATTGATGTTATATTTTCAAATATATTTTTATTAATCACTTTAAAAAAAACAGTGTTTAAAAACATTAAAGGACTAAATCATTATAACATACGAGGTTTAAAAGATGAACTTGTGAGGTCTTCTAATCTTGGTGTGGCCACAGCCTGAATCTTATTCTCTGGTCTCGATGTGACCAGTCCTGTGTTCATTGTCCCCTGGTTCTAGTGTGGCCAATCCTGAATCCTCATTCCCTGCTCCCGTTGCCTGAAACTCTTCAGCTGGTCCAGGAGTGGCTAGTGCTGAACCTAGTCCCCTGGTCCCGGTGTGGCCACAGGCAGTGCATGAACTTCATCCGCTGGTCATGGAGCAGCCAGTGTCTGAACCCTGTCCCCTTGTCCCGGAGCAGCCAATGCCTGAATATTGAAGTAAGTAGGAAAACACAGCACTTCTGGAAATTCTGGTGGTGCACAAGTAAGATAGTCAAATCCATCAACTGCAATATAGAAATATTTGGAACTCATATAGGTTTTTCCAAGAACTTATTTATTGAATGTAGAAATTCCAGAAAAATAAGGGACGTTTCGGTCAATACATGACCTTAATCAGTCATCTTGATAGAGGAGACCTGTGTTGAAGTGTACTGTGTGAGGGTCTGCGGTGTCCGCAAACTCCTGGCGCCAGCTTTCTGAAGTGGTGATCCTGTCTCTTGTGACAGTTTCTAGACAAGCCATGTTTTACTTCCTTGTTAGCAAAGATGTGCTACATCAAAGTTGTATATGCTTGCCGATAAGGTAGACAGTATGTGTTTATCATATCTGGCAACAGAAATGTAATATTTACAAAAAATATTAATAATAATAACCTGGCATTACTTAGTTGCATATAGTTACATAGTTACATAGGTTGAAAAATACCTAAGACCCTCAAATTCAACCTTTCTCCACTAAATTAACTATAACCTACAATGTTATGTGTAGTGTTGAGCCACCACCCTAGTGTTCGGGTTCGGTTCGTCGAACAGGGACGTGTTCGATGAATGTTCGTCGAACATTCGACGAACACCGTCGAACCCCATTGAAATAAATGGCAGGCAAACAGAAACACATACAAACACGTAGAAAACATATAGAAAACACCTTAAAAGGTGTCCAAAAGCGGACAAACTGCTCAGAATCCATCATTTATCATATCTAAGGGGCAGGTCAGTAAATGACAACATCGACGCGGAACCAAGTACAGTACTATGTACTGTACCTCCTTTGACGGGGCAATCAGGCGGGTCAAGAAGTTGGTAAGGGGCACCCTAATGGCCAAAACTGACATTGAGGGGGCATTCCGGTTACTACCTGTGCCTCCGAATAGTGTCCTCCCACTGTGAAGGAGCATACTACATAGATCGCTGTTTGCCCATGGGGTGCTCCATATCCTGCTCACTATTTGAGGCGTTTAGTGGCTTCTTCGAATGTGTTGTCATGGACGTTTGTAAGGTGACAAACATTATCCATTACCTCGACGACTTCTTATGCCTGGGCCCAAAATATTCACCACAGTGTGAACACACGTGGTAGTCCACCTGTGAGAAGGAGAGAGCTGGAAGGAGAGTGGACACCCCAGAGCCAAAGGGTTAGATTGAGAAAGAAAGAAGGCAGTGTAGCTTGCTTCATGGGTGGGGTACTCTGATGAGTAGCACAAATTTCTACTAGGCCCAAAAGTATTTCCTGGGCCAGATGCCGTTAAAAAATAGTACTTAGGTAAACAGGCGGTGTAGCTTGTTTCATGGGTGAAGAGCGCTGCTGAGTAGTACCAGATTCTACTAGGCCCAAAAGGATTTCCTGGGCTAGATGCCGTTAAAAAATAGTACCTAGGTAAACAGGCGGTATAGCTTGCTTCATGGGTGGGGTACTCTGCTGAGTAACACAAAATGCTATTAGGTACAAAACGATTTCCTGGGCTAGATGCAGTTAAAAATAGTACTTAGGTAAACAGATGGTGTAGCTTGCTTCATGGGTGGGGTAAGCTGCTGAGTAGCACTAAATTCTACTAGGCCCAAAAGGATTTCCTGGGTTAGATGCCGTTAAAAAATAGTACTTAGGTAAACAGGCGTGTAGCTTGCTTCATGGGTGGGGTACTCTGCTGAGTAGCACAAAATGCTATTAGGTACAAAATGATTTCCTGGGCTAGATGCAGTTAAAAATTAGTAATTAGATCAACAGGCGGTGTTGACTGCTTCATGGGTGGGGTACTCTGCTAAGTAGCACAAAATGCTATTTGATACAAAACAATTTCCTGGGCTAGATGCAGTTAAAAATAGTACTTAGGTAAACAGTTGGTGTAGCTTGCTTCATGGGTGGGGTAAGCTGCTGAGTAGCACTAAATTCTACTAGGCCCAAAAGGATTTCCTGGGCTAGATGCCGTTACAAAATAGTAGTTAGGTAAGCAGGTGGTGTAGCTTGCTTCATGGGTGAAGTACGTTGCTGAGTAGCACCAAATTCTACTAGGCCCAAAAGGATTTCCTGGGCTAGATACCGTTACAAAATAGTAGTTAGGTAAACAGGCGGTGTAGCTTGCTTCATGGGTGAGGTACTCTGCTGAGTAGCACTAAATCCTACTAGGCCCAAAAGGATTTCCTGGGTTAGATGCCGTTACAAAATAGTAGTTAGGTAAATAGGCGGTGTAGCTTGCTTCATGGGTGGGGTACGCTGCTGAGTAGCACTAAATTCTACTAGGCCCAAAAGGATTTCCTGGGCCAGATGCCATTAAAAATAGTACTTAGGTAAACAGGCGGTGGGTGGCTGGGCTTCTCTGCTGACTAGCAGACACTGAAGCTTTGGAGCAGACCTCTGAATCCCAGGCCATAGTATGAGTAAACAACTCTGCAGACAACCCCACCCACCTGGAATTGACGATGGCAATGTCATGTAAAACTCAGCAAGGGGACTAAATAAAGAGTCTCCATTTTTTCCAAAAATTCGGCCACAGACACCACTTAAGTGGCATCAATTTCGCCAGAGTTTTTAAAAACGGTTGGTGAGGTGATTTTCAAAAATCATCAAGCTTTTAGTCTCCCCAAGATGACACAGGGGTAGAAAAGTCCTTGCGGATCAAGGATTTGATCATCTTGATGAACGTTAGTCTGTCTACATTGTCACTGGACAGCTATGTGCGTTCTCTGTCAGCACACCACCAGCAGCGCTGAACACACTTTCAGAGAGAACGTTGGCTGCGGGGCACGACAAGATCTCCAAGGCGTGAGTGGCAAGCTCAGGCTATTTTTCCAGATTAGAAGCCCAAAATGAGCAAGTGTCCAGTTCCACAGTCATGGCATCGATGTTAACTTGGAGATACTCTTGTACCATCCTCTCTAGATGTTGGCTGTGTGTCAGACTTCTTGTCTCCTGTGGCCTTGCAAAGGATGGTCTAAAAAAATCTTGAAACAATTGGAAAAAATTGCTGTTACCACCAGATACGATGTTACTGTTACGGTTTGAGTGATGACTCGATAGTCCCATGGTTGGCATGTTAGAACTCATAGATTCACTATGTGCACCACTGGTGTTTTGAGGAAAAGCAGATGTTCTGTAACAGTCTCAGCTGATACTCCTGCATGCGTGAATCCCTTTCTATGGCAGGAATTATTTCACCAAATTTGCTTTTGTACCGGGGATCTAAGCGTGTGGCAACCCAGTAGTCAGCGCTACTTCAGATTCTGACAAACTGAGGGTCATGTTGCAGGTAGTGCAGCAAGAAGGCACTCATGTGTCTTGCGTATCCAGTAGGACCAAGTCCTTATTGTCTTGGTGGTAGCGAGGTGAGAATCATGCTTCCTTCATCTGCCCTCTCCCCCAACCTTGCACAACAGAAATTTGATCAAGGTCTCCCTCATCAGATGAGTGTTCCATGCCCAGCGCCAGTTCGTCCTCCACTTATTCCTCGCCTCCTTCCTCAAAAGTTTGGCTGCTACCATGCGTCCTCGGTAATCCCTCTCCCTCAGCCTCCAATGCCAGACACCTTGGTGCTGCCAACCTTCTTGACCTTGGAGATATTATCCCTTCTGCATCCGACTCCTCCTGTTCCTCCTCCTCCTTCTCTTGTTCCACCACCTGACTCCGAACACTGTGTAAGGTGTGCTCCAGCATGTAAATCACTGGAATGGTCATGCTGATAATGGCATCGTCACCACTAAACATCTTTGTTGCTATTTCAAAAATGTGCAGAAGGGTGCATAGGTCCCTGATCTGAGAGCACTTCTGCAGCGTGATTTGCCCCACCACTTGATCTCGTTGGCCCAGGCTGTACATCATAACTTACTGCACCAGGGCTTGTCGGTGCTGCCACAGTCGCTGTAACATGTGCAGAGTTGAATTCCACTGTGTGGACACATCGCATTTCAGCCGGTGAACTGGCAGGTCCAACGACTTCTGTAAAGATGCAAGTCGTCGAGCTGCGGGAACAGCTGAAGTGAGCACACAGCGACCGTGCCCTCTGCAGAAGCCCATCTAGTCCGGGATAGTTGTATAAAAATTGCTGGACAACCAGGTTCAAAACGTGAGCCATACAAGGCACGTGTGGGACATTGCCCCGGTGAAGGGCCACACCCAGGTTTGCAGTATTGTCGCAAACAGCCTTTCCTGGCTGCAGGTTGAGTGGAGACAACCATTGATGGAACTCGCTCTCCAGAGCTGACCACAACTCCTCTGCTGTGTGACTCACATTTCCCAGACATTTCAATGTAAATACTGCCTGATGCCGTTGAGCCCTGGTGACAGCATAGTGAGGAGGTGTGCAGGATTCCTTCTGCGCAGTTACAACGTGGGTGGCATTACCAGACAGGCTTTGGGTGCAGGTGGAGGACCGAGAGGAGGTTGAGGAGGCAGAAGCAGTGGAGGAACTTCTAGATACAGAGGATCGACGAGCAACTCATGGGGACGGCAAGACTTGGACAGCAGCCCCTTCTCCTGATGTTGCCGTAGTTACCCAGTGCCCAGTCACAGACATGTACTGCTCTTGTCCATGTCTACTCATCCAAGTGTCTGTGGTGAAATGCACCCTGTCACACTCAGAGTTTCTAAAGGAAGCGTTGATGTTGTGTGCGACATGCTGGTGTAGCGCAGGCACAGCTTTCTTTGAGAAGTATTGGCAACTGGGCATCTGGTACTGGGGCACTGTGACGGACATAAGGTCTCAAAAATCCTCTGTGTCCACTAGGCAGAAAGGCAGCATTTCTGTAGCCAACAGCTTGCAGATGGAAAAATTCAACCTCTTAGCTTTGTCATGGCTAGGAGGAAATGGTCTTTTATTTGTGCACATCTGAGGGACTGAGGGCTGGCTGCCGTGCTTAGACGGAGTTCAGTAGGGTGTTCCCGGCAAACTGCTGGTCTGCGAGGAAGGTGCAGGCGGAGATGTTATGTTGCCTTGATCAAAATGTGCTGTCGATGTCGGAGAGCGCTCAACAACAGCAGATATTTCCACTTGCAAATGTCCTGACGACCTGCCAATCACACTGGCTGTTGCGGGTAAAAAGGTGTAAGGTCTGCGTCCAAAACCATGTGCGACTGCTGTCCCCACAGTCAAAGAGGATGAAGAGGATGAAGATGTTGTACTTGATGGGCCAGACGGTGGTTGTCCCGGCCCACAAGGCCGCATTGTAGCACAGTGAGATTCCCACTGCAACTTATGCCTCATATCCATGTGATGGTTCATGCATGAAGTACTCAAGCTAACAATTTTTTGTCCTCTACTGAGATTTTTTTGACAAATCTTACAGAAACCATGAGTTGGGTCATCGTTTGCAATGTCAAAAAATGCCCAGGCTATGCAAGGCTTAGAGCTCGTGCACCCTGAAGAGCCACCATGACTAGGGTTGAGCGACTTTTGTTTTTATAGGATCGGGTCGGATTTCACGAAGCCCGACTTTTTCAAAAGTCGGGTCGAGTGAAATCGGCCGATCCTATAGAAAAGTCGGGGTCGGGGTCGGCCGAAACACGAAACCCAATGCAGTGCATTGGGTTTCTAATGGTTCCCAGGGTCTGAAGGAGAGGAAACTCTCCTTCAGGCCCTGCGATCCATATTATTGTGTAAAATAAAGAATACAAATAAAAAATATTGCTATACTCACCCTCGGACGCGCCCTGGCTGTAACCGGGAGCCTTCCTTCCTTGTGATTGGTCACGTGAGTGGTCCCATGGGCGTCACGCGACCAATCACAAGCCGCGACGTCATTGAAAGGTCCTTCAAGCGCTGATTCTTAGGAAGGAAGGCTGCGGGTTAGAACCAGGGCGCGTCCGAGGGTGAGTATATTCCTAATAGGTATACCTATATACCTAGGTATAGGTATATTTTACACTTAAATCTGAATTCCGATACCGATTCCCGATATCTTAAACATATCGGGAATCGGTATCGGAATTCCGATTCCAGATTCAGAAGATCGCCGACCTCATCGCCGACCCCACACAGGGGTCGGGTTTCATGAAACCCGACTTTGCCAAAAGTCGGCAACTTCTGAATCTGGCCGACCCGTTTCGCTCAACCCTAACCACGACTTCTGGTCTGAGGCACAGTTGGGGTTCATGATGCAGTTGTTGATGTGCTTCTATTACTCCGTCTCTGTCCAGAAATGCGCAACGTTACCTCATCATCAGACTCGTCACTAGCATCCTCCTCCACCTCTTTTGCTGACCTCATGGACTGGTGGACTGGGGGTTGACAGTAAGTGGGGTCTACAACCTCGTCTTCACCATCCTGTGTGTTCTCACACCCATCATCCTCAGAGCCAACCTCTTCCTGCCCTGACCGAAAACTCAAGTTTTCGTTCCAATCAGGTATCTCAGTCTCATCATCATCTTCCTCATTGTCTCCACCAACAGGAGTTACAGTTTGGGAACGAGGGTCTACATTATGCTCAGAACCTTCTTCATATGGGCCTGGATCTGACTCACAAAGATTCTGGGCATCAGTGCAGATCATTTCCTCATCTGGATTCACAGAAGCTCTGGAGCAGACCTCTGATTCCCAGGCTATAGTATGCGTAAACAGCTTTTCAGACTCAACCATGTGTGTTACCCCTTGCTCAGACGGGCGGCTAGAGACTTGGTTGGGAGCTGTGAGGAAGCAAGTGCGATTGGGGTGACAACTCTGAGGACTGGAGTAGTTGTGATGTTGACGTTGACATGGAGGATAGTCTACTTGAATGAGCACTTGATATCCGTTCAAGCACCTGCTGTTTTTGTGCCTCATCTGGAATTTTTGGCGACGCTTGTAGCGATGGTCGTAAGAAACGGATCATATCAGATTGTCCACGAAAATAAGTAGTCATCTTACTTTGGCTGTAAGATGGTCTTTCTTCTGCAGATGTTATTGTTGCTTTACCACCTACCCCACGGACACAACCTTTTTTTCCTGTTCCAACATGCTTATTCCCCTTTTAACCAGCAGCAGGCCTTTTGCCACTCATTTTAGTGCTTAACTAATTGGCAACTCTGTATCTGTAGTTGTTGGCACAACAACTGATGGATGAAAACCGAGCAGAACTGAGTGGCCAAACTGTGGTACTGGGCCCATAACTATTACCTGGGTTAGGTGCAGTAAAAATTTAGATACACAGGCAGTGTAGTTAGTTTCACAGGCATGCTACTCTGCTGACGTGCAGATTCTGCTCCTAGGCCCAAAAATATTAACTGGATTAGATGCAGTAAACATAGAGATACACAGGCGGTGTATTTAGTTTCACAGGAGGGCTACTCTGCTGACGTGTAGACACTGCTCCTAGGCCCAAAACTATTAACTGGATTAGATGCAGTAAAAATTTAGATCCACGGGCGGTGTAGTTAGTTTCACAGGCGGGCTACTCAGCTGACGTGCAGACACTGCTCCTAGGCCCAAAAGTATTAACTGGATTAGATGCAGTAAAAATAGAGATACACAGGCGGTGTATTTAGTTTCACAGGCAGGCTACTCTGCTGACATGCAGACACAGCTCCTAGGCCCAAAAGTATTAACTGGATTAGATGTAGTAAAAATAAAGATACACAGGCTGTGTAGTTAGTTTCACAGGAGGGCTACTTTGCTGACGTGCAGACACTGCTCCAAGGCCTGAAACTATTAACTGGATTAGATGCAGTAAAAATTGAGATACACAGGTGGTATAGTTAGTTTCACAGGCGGGCTACTCTGCTGACGTGCAGACACTGCTCCTAGGCCCAAAACTATTAACTGGATTAGATGCAGTAAAAATTGAGATACACAGGCGGTGTAGTTAGTTTCACAGGCGGGCTCCTCTGCTGACGTGCAGACACTGCTCCTAGGCCCAAAAGTATTAACTGGATTAGATGCAGTGAAAATAGAGATACACAGGCGGCGTATTCAGTTTCACAGGCAGGCTACTCTGCTGACGTGCAGACACTGCTCCTAGGCACAAAACTATGAACTGGATTAGATGTAGTAAAAATAAAGATACACAGGCTGTGTAGTTAGTTTCACAGGAGGGCTACTTTGCTGACGTGCAGACACTGCTCCAAGGCCTGAAACTATTAACTGGATTAGATGCAGTAAAAATTGAGATACACAGGTGGTATAGTTAGTTTCACAGGCGGGCTACTCTGCTGACGTGCAGACACTGCTCCTAGGCCCAAAACTATTAACTGGATTAGATGCAGTAAAAATTGAGATACACAGGCGGTGTAGTTAGTTTCACAGGCGGGCTCCTCTGCTGACGTGCAGACGCTGCTCCTAGGCCCAAAAGTATTAACTAGATTAGATGCAGTAAAAATAGAGATACACAGGGGGTGTATTTAGTTTCACAGGCAGGCTACTCTGCTGACGTGCAGACATTGCTCCTAGGTACAAAACTATTAACTGGATTAGATGCAGTAAAAATTGAGATACACAGGCGGTATAGTTATTTTCACAGGCGGGCTACTCTGCTGACGTGCAGACACTGCTCCTAGACTCAAAACTATTAACTGGGTTAGATGCAGTAAAAATTGAGATACACAGGCGGTATAGATAGTTTCACAAGCGGGCTACTCTGCTGACGTGCAGACACTGCTCCTAGGCCCAAAAGTATTAACTGGATTAGATGCAGTAAAAATTGAGATGCACAGGTGGTGTAGTTAGTTTCACAGGCGGGCTACTATGCTGACGCGCAGACACTGCTCCTAGGCTCAAAACTATTAACTGGATTAGATGCAGTAAAAATTGAGATACACAGGCGGTATAGTTAGTTTCACAGGCGGGCTACTCTGCTGACGTGCAGACACTGCTCCTAGGCCCAAAAATATTAACTGGATTAGATGCAGTAAAAATAGAGATACTCAGACGGTATAGTTAGTTTCACAGGCGGGCTACTCTGCTGACGTGCAGACACTGCTCCTAGGCCCAAAAGTATTAACTGGGTTAGATGCAGTAAAAATAGAGATACATAGGCGGTGTATTTAGTTTCACAGGCAGGCTACTCTGCTGACATGCAGACACTGCTCCTAGGCCCAAAACTGTTAACTGGATTAGATGCAGTAAAAATTGAGATACAGACAGGCGGTATAGTTAGTTTCACAGGTGGGCTATTCTGCTGACATGCAGACACTGCTCCAAGGCCCGAAACTATTAACTGGATTAGATGCAGTAAAAATTGAGATACACAGGTTTTGTAGTTCGTTTCACAGGCGGGCCACTCTGCTGACGTGCAGACACAGCTCCTAGGCACAAAACTATTAACTGGATTAGATGCAGTAAAAATTGAGATACACAGGCGGTATAGTTAGTTTCACATTCGGGCTACTCTGCTGACGTTCAGACACTTCTCCTAGGCCCAAAACTATTAACAGGGTTAAGGCCCCTTCACATTAAGCGACGCTGCAGCGATACCGACAATGATCCGGATCGCTGCAGCGTCGCTGTTTGGTCGCTGGAGAGCTGTCACACAGACAGCTCTCCAGCGACCAACGATCCCGAAGTCCCCGGGTAACCAGGGTAAACATCGGGTTACTAAGCGCAGGGCCGCGCTTAGTAACCCGATGTTTACCCTGGTTACCAGCGTAAAAGTAAAAAAAACAAACCACTACATACTTACCTACCGCTGTCTGTCCCCGGCGCTCAGCTTCTCTGCACTCCTCCTGTACTGGCTGTGAGCACAGCGGCCGGAAAGCAGAGCGGTGACGTCACCGCTCTGCTTTCCGGCTGACCGACGCTCACAGCCAGTGCAGGAGGAGTGCAGAGAAGCACAGCGCCGGGGACAGACAGCGGTAGGTAAGTATGTAGTGTTTTGTTTTTTTTACTTTTACGCTGGTAACCAGGGTAAACATCGGGTTACTAAGCGCGGCCCTGCGCTTAGTTACCCGATGTTTACCCTGGTTATCAGTGAAGACATCGCTGGATCGGTGTCACACTCGCCGATCCAGCGATGTCCACGGGAGATCCAGCGACGAAATAAAGTTCTGGACTTTGTTCAGCGACCAACGATCTCCCAGCAGGGGCCTGATCGTTGGTCGCTGTCACACATAACGATTTCCTTAACGATATCGTTGCTACGTCACAAAAAGCAACGATATCGTTAACGATATCATTATGTGTGAAGGTACCTTTAGATGCAGTAAAAATTGAGATACACAGGTGGTGTAGCTAGCTTCACAGGCGGGCTACTCAGATGACTATCAGACAATGCTACTAGCCCAAAAGGATTGGCTGAGCTAGATTACACCAAATGCTGTGACAAACACTTGCACAGCACTGGCACAGACCTGCCTGGCAAACAGTGCTATGAACTTCTGTAACCTACCATGAAAATTTGCTCCAAAAAAACACTATAGCGCCCACAGCAGCAGCGGTGCCGTCTAACACTAAGCTGCAGCAGTGAGGAAATGGTGGCGACGGGGCAAATGGCTGGTTCTTATAGGGCAAGGACATGTGAGATACACAGCCAATGACACATGCCCTTCCTTGTGTGCATCACATGCACATTGCTGTGTGTGTGCACTGCTGATAGGCTGAGAGACTGCACCGCCCCCCTGTAAATACGGGAAAGAAAAAAAAATGGAGATCGGCATTATTTCTGCACAGATCTATCCCCGCCCCCCCCCCCGCCCACTATACACGGAAACAGTCTATTAACAATGATAAACAGTTTTAATGTGCAAATCAAGTTACGCTTTTGGTAAACGAACAGTTATCGAACAGGAACTTGAACAGCCAAATTTTAAGCAAATTGTTTGAGTTCGTTGAACGACTCGAACACCGCCCAAAACAGCTCGAATTTGAAATTGGCGAACAGTTCGACTCGAACGCCGGTCATCTCTAGTTATGTGTACTGAGGAAATCATCCAGAACATTTTTAAAAGCTGTTACAGTTTATGCCATTACTACATTTTGTGGTCGGGCATTCCACAGTTTTACTGCTCTACTGTAAAGAACCCTTTTGTATTCAGCTACTGGAATCGCCTTTCTTCCACACGTAATGAGTGCCCCCTGGTCCTTAGTACGGTCTTTGGAAGCAATAAGTCATGTGCCAGTCGTTTATATTGACCACACATATTTATACATGTAAATGAGATCTCCTCAGAGGCATTTTTTTTCTAAGCTGAACAAGCCCAACTCATCAAATTAGAGGTCTCCCATCTCTTGTAATAATTTAGTTGCTGCCTTTAAACTGACTCTAATTTCTAAATGTCCTTTTTAAAATGTGGAGCCAAAAACTGGATCCCATATACTAGATGTGGTGTCACAAATGATTTAAAAAGGGGTAATAATGCGTTGGGATTACAGGATTTTCTCTCTCTATTTATACACTCTAAAATCTTGTTTGCTTTTTCAGCTGCTGCATGACATTGAGTACTTCTGCTCAACTTATTTGTAGCCAGAATACCCAAGTCCTCCTTTTCTGTAGTCCCGAGTGTACTTCCATTTAAAGTGCAGTGGCATGTAAAAGTTTGGCCACGTCGGGTCAAATTTACTGTTATTCTGCACAATATGCAAAAGAAAGGTCCCAGCAGCATGAGACCACCTTGTCGTTGGTTGCTGTGCATGCATGAATTGACCAAATTATGTGCTAAGCATCTCAATTTTTTCTTATTATCCAGAGCAGTATAGCTATTCATATTTCATATATTCCATGTCTACATGCTTTTAGCATGACAGAGTGCAACTTCTTTTGTATATTATATATGGAGGTGACTGCTCCTAGTATGCACCTGTTCACATTAGCCTGGATGTGCCAGTCAGTCTTTTGTTATTTGTTATTCTGCACAGATAAGCAATTTAAAGATTAAATAATCTCTAAAAATCCAATGACATGTTTCCTTTGTATTTTAGTTTAAAAAAATATATTGTTTTTCATCTTTTACATTTTAAAATTTACAAAAAGGAAACCATGCATGGTTAGTAAGCTACATGGCAGCACTCCTTTTTGAAAGTATCACAGCTTGTCTATGCTTTTTATCGCCATGTAAGAGTCTTTCAATTCTTGTTTGAGGGATTTTCATCCATTCTTCCTTGGAAACTTCTTCCAGTTCTATGAGATTCCTGGGTCGTCTTGCATGCACTGGTATTTTGAGGCCTAGCCACAGATTTTCAATGATGTTCAGATCAGGGGAATGTGAGGGCCATTGTACAACCTTCAGCTTGTGCCATTTGAGGTGGTCTATTGTTGTTTTTACCTTGTGTTTAGGATAATTATCATTTGTAGAAGCTGTTAGGACTGGCGGAACGCACCAAGACAGATGGTATAGATGCGTTCGCAGTCCGGGGTCCACCGTGCAGGTGAAAACCTGCTGCTAGCAATTAGCAGACTATATGGCGGTACACTAAAGTATACACGCGTGGGTTAACCTCACCCAGCGTGAAAGAAGCAATCCTGTTAAGGCACAGGACCGCGGTACCGCACCTAAAGCGCGAGCAAGTAGTCAGCGAACTCAACCCCAACTAGGATTGAAGTCCGATTAGACCCTTGCTGGCACAACACCGCAACTGGGTGTGTAAGGAAACTGAAGAGCAATATTAAGGCACAAGAGTGCATGCAGTGCCGCACTGACGAGCGCCACTAACCACCCAGGCTTGGGTAAGGAAAGCACAGAGGAAGTGCACGGCGCCGTACTGGCGGTCACAGCAACTGGACGCTATAATGTGTGACTAGTGCTGTAGGATAAGTCGGGCGCTAGGTAGCAGCCATACACCTTCCGCGAACAGTCATTCAATAGGGTAGGGGTATCCAAGGACGACTTGCACTCACAACATACACACATTAGCGATTGAAAGACAATACTAGCGCATGGCTGTGCGGTCATGCGCAGTTTATATAGCAGCACAGGAAGTGGCCACAGCACCTTTGCCCTTCCAAGACCTGCCAAGAGGACCAATGGAATGTGCTGCAGAGCCTGAGCACATGACCCTCGCTCTCCAACGGGAGCTCTTACCCTGGGCATGCTCAGTACGTGCAGACAAGGACTTAGTCCCAGAGAAGTCCGCTCGCTGCTGACCAGCACTGACTTTAATGGCAGAGACTGGAGAAGCAGCAGTAACTCTCAGAACAGAGTGAGAATGAGCAAGACGCTGGGACCGACGTCTTTGCTGAGCAGACTCCACTGCGGCTGGACAAGAATGGGAGACCGCAGCGGAGGTGGCTCGAGATTCCCCCTGTGCAGAAGCGGGAACTCGACCCCTAACATTCCCCCCCTTCTAGGGCCCCCCTTCCTTGGGCCTCGCTACATTCGAAGGCAGCAATGAGCTGCGGAGCCCGAATGTGCTCAGCAGGCTCCCAGGACCTATCCTCAGGGCCGTAACCCTTCCAGTCCACCCAAAAAAATTTTTTGCCACGTACCACCTTGCACCCCAAGATAGCGTTCACCTCGAAATCGTCCGTAGACGAACCCGATGTCCCGGCAGATGACTCAGAAAACCGGGACATGTATACGGGCTTAAGGAGGGACACATGAAAGGTGTCGGTGATACCAAGGCGTGGAGGAAGGGCCAGACGGTAGACCACAGGATTAACCTGTTCGAGGACCTTGAAGGGACCCAAGTAGCGAGGAGCAAATTTAGTGGACTCAACTCGCAGCCTGATGTTACGGGCGGAGAGCCACACCAAGTCGCCAGGAGCAAAGGTCGGAGCGGGGCGCCGATGAGCATCGGCGGAGGACCTCAATCTCTCCTTAAAGGCCCGAATGGCATCCTGAGTGCGGTCCCAAATATCCCGTGCCTCCACAGCCCAGTCTGCCACCCTGGAGTCTGCGGAAGACACGGGCATAGGCACAGGTACCCGTGGATGCTGACCATAGTTGAGGAGGAATGGGGTTTGTCCAGTGGAGTCGGCTACGGCATTGTTCAGCGCAAACTCTGCCCATGATAGCAAGGATGCCCAGTCATCCTGCCTGGCTGAAACAAAATGTCGCAGGTATGTGACCAAGGTCTGGTTGGCCCTCTCTACCAACCCATTCGTCTCGGGATGATAAGCGGAAGAGAGATTCAACTCAATACTGAGAAGATGACATAGCTCTCTCCAGAACCGAGACGCAAACTGGGGACCCCGGTCACTGACAATTTTGTCAGGCATACCATGTAGGCGGAAGATGTGCTTAATGAACAACGCAGCCAAGGCCCGTGCAGAAGGTAACCGTGGTAGCGGCACCAAATGCACCATTTTCGAGAAATGATCGGTGATGACCCAAATAATGGTACAGCCGCGAGATTTGGGTAAACCCACGACAAAGTCCATCCCGACCATCTCCCAGGGCCTATCTGCCACCGGCAAGGGATAGAGCAACCCAGCTGGCCTTTGACGCGGAGATTTACTTTTGGCGCAGGAGGCACATGCCAGAATATAATCCCTGACATCCCGGACCATATGCGGCCACCAGTACGTCCTCGCCAGTAGCTCAGATGTCCTCTTTGTCCCAAAGTGTCCACCCACTCTGGACGAATGAGCCCAAGAGAGAACCTCCGGTCGCAAATTAATGGGCACAAAAGTCTTGCCCGGAGGCACAGACTCAAGCGAAACCGGCGCTACGGTTCTCAGGCTCTCAGAAGGAACAATGAGCCGAGGCTCCTCTTCCTCCTCTTCAGTTGACATAAGGGAGCGAGAAAGAACATCAGCACGAATATTCTTCTCCCCGGCGAGAAAATGAAGAGAAAAGTGGAACCGGGAAAAGAACAAGGACCATCTGGCTTGGCGAGAATTTAGCCGCTGGGCTGTTTGTAAGTAGACCAAATTTTTGTGGTCAGTGTAAACCTGGAAGGGAAACCGCGCACCTTCCAGAAGATGTCTCCACTCTGAAAAGGCCAACTTCATTGCTAGCAGCTCCCTATCCCCGATGGAGTAGTTTCTCTCCGCTGGCGAGAAGGTCTTAGAGAAGAAGAAGCATGGATGCTTCCGACCTTGAGCATCCTTCTGATAGAGGACTGCTCCAGCACCAACGGATGAAGCATCCACCTCCATTAGGAATGGCTTATCCACATCGGGACGATGTAAGATGGGAGCGGTAGCAAAGTGGGACTTAATAGAAGTGAAGGCCTTGGAGACCTCTTCCGACCACAATTTAGGATTCGCTCCCTTCTTGGTGAGGGCTACCAAGGGAGCTACCAGAGTTGAGAAGTGGGGAATGAACTGGCGGTAATAGTTAATGAACCCCATAAAGCGCTGCACCGCTTTAAGAGAATGGGGCTCTTGCCAGTCCATCACAGCCTGTAGTTTGGCAGGATCCATTGCCAATCCCTGGGCAGAGATGATATAGCCCAGGAACGGCAAAGACTCCTGCTCAAACATACACTTCTCCAACTTAGCGTAAAGAGAGTTTGCCCGTAGGAGGTCGAAGACTCTGCCAACATCTCTCCGGTGGGAGTCAATATCTGGAGAAAAGATGAGAATATCATCCAGATAGACTACAACTGAGGTGGAAAGCATATCCCGGAAGATGTCATTGACAATGTCTTGAAAAACGGCTGGGGCATTACAGAGCCCGAAGGGCATCACCAGATACTCATAGTGCCCATCTCTGGTGTTAAACGCCGTTTTCCATTCGTCCCCCTCACGGATGCGAATCAGGTTGTAAGCACCCCGCAGATCTAATTTAGTAAACACTCTAGCTCCCCGAAGCCTATTGAAGAGCTCGGATATCAAGGGCAAAGGATACTTGTTCTTAACGGTGATAGCGTTAAGACCCCTGTAGTCTATGCATGGACGTAGTTCCCCATTCTTCTTCTGCACAAAGAAGAACCCTGCCCCAGCAGGTGACACTGACTTCCTGATAAACCCTCTTGCCAGATTCTCTTGAATGTACTGAGACATGGCCTCCGTCTCCGGGAGAGATAATGGATAAACTCGACCCCGGGGAGGCTCCGCACCAGGCAAGAGATCGATAGGACAGTCATAGGGGCGATGGGGCGGAAGGGTCTCCGCCGCCTTTTTGGAGAACACGTCTGCGTAAGACCAATATTGCTTGGGAAGAGATGATAGATCTGCGGGTACCTCAGTAGTAGCAACCTGAACGCACTCTCGGTGACACCTACCCCCACATGATTCACCCCATCCCAGAATTCTGCCTGAGGACCACTCGATGTGAGGAGAGTGGTACTGTAGCCAAGGTATCCCCAACAGGACCTCATCAATACCCTCAGGAATGATGAGCAGAGAAATAATCTCCTGATGGGATGGCGACATGGACAGAGTAACAGGGATGGTCTGATGTGTTATCTGTGCGGGGAGTGTCGACCCATTCACCACTCGTACCGTTACTGGTTGAGATAGCATAACCAGGGGTATTGCGTGACGTTGGGCGAAGGCAGAAGACATAAAATTGCCCTCCGCCCCAGAATCCACGCAGAGGTCTACCGAGTGGGAGGATGAGCCAAAGGTAATTGTCCCCTTAAAGGACAATTTGGAGGCAAACGTCGCAGTGTCTAGTGCACCTCCACCTACTACCACTAGACGCTGACGTTTCCTCGACCGCTGATGACATCTAATGGCAAGATGTCCTGACTGTTGGCATACATGGCAACCCTGGAGTGCACGAGCGGTCTGGGACTTAGCTCCCGCTCGTGACACCACCTTAGGTTCCTGGACCTCAGGAGCCTGAACTGGAGATTCCAAAGGTTTGGCGAAGGTGGGAGCCAGCCGAAACCTCTGCCTACACTGGGCTCGCTCTAACCTCCGCTCGTGAAAACGGAGGTCGATGCGAGTAGATACTGTTATTAACTCTTCCAGTGTGGCGGGAATCTCCCTAGTGGCCAGAGCATCCTTAACGTGGTCAGCCAGCCCCCTCCAAAATATAGGGATAAGGGCTTTATCCGACCACTCCAGCTCAGATGCTAGAGTGCGGAAATGGACGGCAAAAAGGCTGACCAAGGACGAGCCCTGAGTCAGTGCCAACAGTTGGAGCGCTGTGTCATGGGTGACACGAGGTCCTAGAAAGACCTGTTTCAGAGTGCTCAGGAATAACGGAGCACTCTGCACCACATGATCGCCACGCTCATACAGCGGCGTAGCCCACTGCAACGCCCTGTCCGACAATAAGGAAATTATAAAGCCCACCTTAGCCCGCTCTGTAGGGAAACGAGAGGCCAGAAGCTCGAGATGTATTGAGCACTGACTCACGAAACCCCTACAGGACTTACTGTCACCAGAAAATTTCTCTGGTAGCGGGAGGCGAGATAGCGTCGGTACAGGGACGGCAGTGGACAAGGTAGCTGCAGCCACACTTGCAGCCTGAACAGCGACAGCAGTAACATCCACAGCTGAGGTTGAACGCTCAAGAGCCGCCAACCTTCCCTCCAGCTGCTGGATGTACCGCTGTAAACGCTGGTCGTCCGCCATTTTACTAGCCAGACCCTGGCACTAGTATTCTGTTAGGACTGGCGGAACGCACCAAGACAGATGGTATAGATGCGTTCGCAGTCCGGGGTCCACCGTGCAGGTGAAAATCTGCTGCTAGCAATTAGCAGACTATATGGCGGTACACTAAAGTATACACGCGTGGGTTAACCTCACCCAGCGTGAAAGAAGCAATCCTGTTAAGGCACAGGACCGCGGTACCGCACCTAAAGCGCGAGCAAGTAGTCAGCGAACTCAACCCCAACTAGGATTGAAGTCCGATTAGACCCTTGCTGGCACAACACCGCAACTGGGTGTGTAAGGAAACTGAAGAGCAATATTAAGGCACAAGAGTGCATGCAGTGCCGCACTGACAAACGCCACTAACCACCCAGGCTTGGGTAAGGAAAGCACAGAGGAAGTGCACGGCGCCGTACTGGCGGTCACAGCAACTGGACGCTATAATGTGTGACTAGTGCTGTAGGATAAGTCGGGCGCTAGGTAGCAGCCATACACCTTCCGCGAACAGTCATTCAATAGGGTAGGGGTATCCAAGGACGACTTGCACTCACAACATACACACATTAGCGATTGAAAGACAATACTAGCGCATGGCTGTGCGGTCATGCGCAGTTTATATAGCAGCAGCACAGGAAGTGGCCACAGCACCTTTGCCCTTCCAAGACCTGCCAAGAGGACCAATGGAATGTGCTGCAGAGCCTGAGCACATGACCCTCGATCTCCAACGGGAGCTCTTACCCTGGGCATGCTCAGTACGTGCAGACAAGGACTTAGTCCCAGAGAAGTCCGCTCGCTGCTGACCAGCACTGACTTTAATGACAGAGACTGGAGAAGCAGCAGTAACTCTCAGAACAGAGTGAGAATGAGCAAGACGCTGGGACCGACGTCTTTGCTGAGCAGACTCCACTGCGGCTGGACAAGAACGGGAGACCGCAGCGGAGGTGGCTCGAGATTCCCCCTGTGCAGAAGCGGGAACTCGACCCCTAACAGAAGCCATCCTCTTTTCAACTTCAGCATTTTTGCAAATGGTCTTATGTTTGCACCAAAAATTTATTGAAATTTAATTGTATAGTTGCAATACTATACTGTCAAGCTCAGTTATTAATCTCATACATAGTTTGATGTTATCAGCATTCTTCCTTCTACCAGTAAAATGTTCCCTGTGGCTTTGGCTGCAACAAAACTTTAAAGTATGATTGATCCTCCACCGTGCTTAATGGTTGGCAAGAAGTTCCTTTCCTGAAATTCTGTGTCCTTTTATCTCCACATATACCTTTGATTATTGTGGCCAAAGAATTCTATTTTAAACTCATTCGTCCACAGGACTTTTTCCAAAATGCATCAGGCTTGTTTAGATGCTCTTTTGCATACTTCTGAAGCTGAATTTTATAGTAAGGATGCAGGAGAGGTTTTTTCAGATGACTCTTCCATGAAGGTCATACTGTATTTGTGCATGTATCTCTGATCAGTAGAACAATGTACCACAATTCCAGAGTCTGCTAAATCTTTCTGGAGGTATTTTGCAGTTAAGTGGTGATTCTGATTTGCCTTCCTTACTTGCAGCTCTAAATGAAATTTTGTTTGGTCTTCTATATTGACCTTCACTGTTCCTGTTAACTGCCATTTCTTAATTACATTTTGAACTGTGGAAATGGCAGCTTGAAAACGCTTTGCTATCTTCTCATAGCCATTTCCTGCTTTGTGGGCCTGTATCATTTTAATTTTCAGAGTGCTATGCAGCTGCTTAGAAGAACCCATGGCTCCTGTTTTATGGCACAAGGTTAGAGGAGGCTGGAATTTTTGTGAAAGAGTGACAACACACCACAGCATCGTATCTGCAAATTAAGATGTTTGTTTGGCTTTTATCATATAAGTGATATGGTAAATCTTATTGAAGGGTAGAAAATGACTTTTGGGATTCCTACTTCCAATAGTTTTCACTAGAGTTCAGATCATCTTGCCCTCTCAAAAGAACCAACTTGCATATTTAATTTTTCAGAGGAGTATTGCAAAGGTTATGTATTCTCACATGTCTGGCATGTCTGGCATGTCGGGCAAGGCATATGACTCTCCACAAGGAGAATTCTTACCACTTAGATTCCACTATAAAGCCTCTCATCAAGTCAAATCATATCTCATACTTTGAATTGACGAGGAACAATACCCTGAAATATTGTGTCTTCAAACTGATATTCTGGGTTGGCTTTTATCCTAGGCCACTGTTGTGAATTCTGTGGCAGAGCTCCCTCCTGTGGTCACAAGTGGTACTTCGGCTGATTCTCTCTGTGAGCTTCTGTTGGTGGAGGGAAGTGGTACTGCGGCTTCTGAGTTTCCTCCCTCAGGTGATCTGGTGATGTTGTTAGGTGCTTCTCTACTTAACTCCACCTAATGCTTTGATCCTGGCTTCCTGTCAATGTTCCAGTGTTGGACTTGCTTTTCCCTGGATCATTCCTGTGGCCTGCTGCTCTGCATAGCTAAGTTCTTCTTTGCTATTTGTTTGCTATTTTTTCTGTCCAGCTTGTCTAATTTGTTGCTGGAAGCTCTGGGACGCAAAGGGTGTA
Organism: Ranitomeya imitator; assembly: GCF_032444005.1. Lineage (NCBI taxonomy): Eukaryota > Metazoa > Chordata > Amphibia > Anura > Dendrobatidae > Ranitomeya > Ranitomeya imitator. The sequence continues at coordinate 160,192,135 of NC_091288.1, read as the reverse complement.
CCTCCGTGCCGTTAGTTCGGTACGGAGGGTCTTTTTGCCCCCTTTGCGTGGTGTTCTTTAGGGTTTTGTGTAGACCGCAAAGTTACCTTTTCTATCCTCGATCTGTTAAGAAAGTCGGGCCTCACTTTGCTGAATCTATTTCATCTCTACGTTTGTCTTTTCATCTTAACTCACAGTCATTATATGTGGGGGGCTGCCTTTTCCTTTGGGGTATTTCTCTGAGGCAAGGTAGGCTTATTTTCTATCTTCAGGCTAGTTAGTTTCTCAGGCTGTGCCGAGTTGCATAGGCAGAGTTAGGCGCAATCCACGGCTGCCTCTAGTGTTGTTTGGAGAGGATTAGGGATTGCGGTCTGCAGAGTTCCCACGTCTCAGAGCTCGTTCTATGATTTTGGGTTATTGTCAGATCACTGTATGTGCTCTGACCGCTATGTCCATTGTAGTACTGAATTGCCTTTCATAACAGTACAGGAAGCCAAAAGTACTAATGATTCTCAATAGAGTGAAAAAAGAAGTTCTGAGACCATTTTTTTTTCTTTGCACTGTGTTTTGCCTTTTTTTTCCCCTAGACATTTTGGTGGTTCAGTACACAGGTGTAGCGATGGACATTAGAAGTCTGTCTTCATTTGTGGATCAGCTCTCGGCAAGAGTACAAAAGATTCAAGACACTATTGATCAGAAAGCTATGTTGGAACCAAGAATTCCTATTCCTGATTTGTTTTTTGGAGATAGAACTAAGTTTCTGAGTTTCAAAAATAATTGTAAATTATTTCTGGCCTTGAAACCTCGCTCCTCTGGTGATCCAGTTCAACAGGTTTTGATTGTTATTTCTTTTTTGCGCGGCGACCCTCAGGACTGGGCATTTTCTCTTGCGTCAGGAGATCCTGCATTAAGTAATATCGATGCATTTTTCCTGGCGCTCGGATTGCTGTACGATGAACCTAATTCAGTGGATCAGGCAGAGAAAAATTTGCTGGCTCTTTGTCAGGGTCAGGATGAGATAGAGGTATATTGTCAGAAATTTAGAAAGTGGTCCGTGCTCACTCAATGGAAAGAATCTGCGCTGGCAGCTATGTTCAGAAAGGGTCTCTCTGAAGCCCTTAAGGATGTCATGGTGGGATTTCCTATGCCTGCTGGTTTGAATGAGTCTATGTCTTTGGCCATTCGGATCGGTCGACGCTTGCGTGAGCGTGGATCTGTGCACCATTTGGCGGTATTACCTGAGCTTAAACCTGAGCCTATGCGGTGCGATAGGACTTTGACCAGAGTTAAACGGCAAGAACACAGACGTCTGAATGGGCTGTGTTTCTACTGTGGTGATTCCACTCATGCTATCTCTGATTGTCCTAAGCGCACTAAGCGGTTCGCTAGGTCTGCCACCATTGGTACGGTACAGTCAAAATTTCTTCTGTCCGTTACCTTGATCTGCTCTTTGTCATCGTATTCTGTCATGGCATTTGTGGATTCAGGCGCTGCCCTGAATTTGATGGACTTGGAGTATGCTAAGCGTTGTGGGTTTCTCTTAGAGCCCTTGCAGTGTCCTATTCCATTGAGAGGAATTGATGCCACGCCTTTGGCCAAGAATAAGCCTCAATACTGGACCCAGCTGACCATGTGCATGGCTCCTGCACATCAGGAGGTTATTCGCTTTCTGGTGTTGCATAATCTGCATGATGTGGTCGTGTTGGGGTTGCCATGGCTACAAGCCCATAATCCAGTATTAGATTGGAAATCCATGTCGGTGTCCAGCTGGGGTTGTCAGGGGGTACATGGTGATGTTCCATTTCTGTCAATTTCGTCATCCACCCCTTCTGAGGTTCCAGAGTTCTTGTCTGATTACCGGGATGTATTTGATGAGCCCAAGTCCGATTCCCTACCTCCGCATAGGGATTGTGATTGTGCTATCAATTTGATTCCTGGTAGTAAATTCCCAAAAGGTCGACTGTTTAATTTATCCATGCCTGAGCACGCCGCTATGCGCAGTTATGTGAAGGAATCCCTGGAGAAGGGGCATATTCGCCCGTCATCGTCACCATTAGGAGCAGGGTTCTTTTTTGTAGCCAAGAAGGATGGTTCGCTGAGACCTTGTATAGATTACCGCCTTCTAAATAAGATCACGGTTAAATTTCAGTACCTCTTGCCATTGTTATCTGATTTGTTTGCTCGGATTAAGGGGGCTAGTTGGTTCACCAAGATAGATCTTCGTGGTGCGTATAATCTGGTGCGAATCAGGCGAGGAGATGAATAGAAAACTGCATTTAATACGCCCGAGGGTCATTTTGAGTATCTAGTGATGCCATTCGGACTTGCCAATGCTCCATCAGTGTTTCAGTCCTTTATGCATGACATCTTCCGAGAGTACCTGGATAAATTCCTGATTGTGTACTTGGATGACATTTTGATCTTCTCGGATGATTGGGAGTCTCATGTGAAGCAGGTCAGAACAGTTTTTCAGGTCCTGCGTGCTAATTCTTTGTTTGTGAAGGGATCAAAGTGTCTCTTTGGTGTGCAGAAGGTTTCATTTTTGGGGTTCATCTTTTCCCCTTCTACTATCGAGATGGATCCTGTTAAGGTCCAAGCCATCCATGATTGGACTCAGCCGACATCTCTGAAAAGTCTGCAAAAGTTCCTGGGCTTTGCTAATTTTTATCGTCGCTTCATCTGCAATTTTTCTAGTATTGCCAAACCATTGACCGATTTGACCAAGAAGGGTGCTGATTTGGTCAATTGGTCTTCTGCTGCTGTGGAAGCTTTTCAAGACTTGAAGCGTCGTTTTTCTTCTGCCCCTGTGTTGTGTCAACCAGATGTTTCTCTTCCGTTCCAGGTCGAGGTTGATGCTTCTCAGATTGGAGCAGGGGCTGTTTTGTCGCAGAGAGGTTCTGATTGCTCAGTGATGAAACCATGCGCTTATTTTTTTTTCCAGGAAGTTTTCGCCTGCTGAGCGAAATTATGATGTGGGCAACCGAGAGTTGCTGGCCATGAAGTGGGCATTCGAGGAGTGGCGTCATTGGCTTGAAGGAGATAAGCTTCGCGTGGTGGTATTGACTGATCATAAGAACTTGACTTATCTTGAGTCTGCTAAGCGGTTGAATCCTAGACAGGCTCGTTGGTCGCTGTTTTTTGCCCGTTTTGACTTTGTGATTTCGTATCTTCCGGGCTCTAAAAATGTGAAGGCGGATGCTCTGTCTAGGAGTTTTGTGCCCGACTCTCCGGGTTTGTCTGAGCCGGCGGGTATCCTCAAGGAAGGAGTAATTGTGTTTGCCATCTCCCCTGATTTGCGGCGGGTGCTGCAAAAATTTCAGGCTAATAAACCTGATCGTTGTCCAGCGGAGAGACTGTTTGTCCCTGATAGGTGGACCAATAAAGTTATCTCTGAGGTTCATTGTTCGGTGTTGGCTGGTCATCCTGGAATCTTTAGTACCAGAGAGTTGGTGGCTAGATCCTTTTGGTGGCCGTCTTTGTCACGGGATGTGCGTGTTTTTGTGCAGTCCTGTGGGATTTGTGCTCGGGCTAAGCCCTGCTGTTCTCGTGCCAGTGGGTTGCTTTTGCCCTTGCCGGTCCTGAAGAGGCCTTGGACACATATCTCTATGGATTTTATTTCTGATCTTCCCGTTTCTCAAAAGATGTCAGTCATTTGGGTGGTCTGTGATCGCTTTTCTAAGATGGTCCATCTGGTACCCTTGGCTAAATTGCCTTCCTCCTCTGATTTGGTGCCATTGTTCTTCCAGCATGTGGTTCGTTTATATGGCATTCCAGAGAATATCATTTCTGACAGAGGTTCCCAGTTTGTTTCGAGGTTTTGGCGAGCCTTTTGTGGTAGGATGGGCATTGACTTGTCTTTTTCCTCGGCTTTCCATCCTCAGACTAATGGCCAGACCGAACGAACCAATCAGACCTTGGAAACATATCTGAGATGCTTTGTTTCTGCCGATCAGGATGACTGGGTGTCCTTTTTGCCTTTGGCTGAGTTCACCCTCAATAATCGGGCCAGCTCGGCTACCTTGGTTTCGCCATTTTTCTGTAATTCTGGGTTCCATCCTCGTTTCTCTTCAGGACAGGTTGAGTCTTCGGACTGTCCTGGTGTGGATACTGTGGTGGACAGGTTGCAGCAGATTTGGACTCATGTAGTGGACAATTTGACCTTGTCCCAGGAGAAGGCTCAACGTTTCGCTAATCGCAGACGCCGTGTGGGTCCCCGACTTCGTGTTGGGGATCTGGTTTGGTTATCTTCTCGTCATATTCCTATGAAGGTTTCCTCTCCTAAGTTTAATCATGGAATCAAGTTCCTAACCGCGGTGAGGAAGTGTCTGAGAATGCTCTTTTTATATCGGGAAATCGACAAATCACATAGGGATAGTAATGCTATGCATGGAGAAGGGTGAATCTGAATGATAGACATCTTGTTATAAAGCTCAAAGACAGCCAACCAAAGGGCTTTTATGGGAGGGCAATCCCACCAAATGTGCATATAAGAGCCAGTCTCCTTTAAGCATCTCCAACAAGTGTCAGGAGTAGTGGGGAACACGGCATGTACCATAGAGGGACATCTATACCATCTTGCCAAGATCTTGTAGCTCCTCTCCTGTGACACCGCGTATAATGACGATCTAAGCGTGAAGAGAAGAATTTTTTCTCTATCCTCAGGCAGTAAGGGCCTTCCCAGATCACCTTCCCATTTCGAGAAGAATGCTGGTGATCCCTGCAGTGGAGCCCTTCCCTCTTGGAAGATTTTATATAGCAGCGAGACAGTATGATCTGGAGGGCTTGTTGAAGTGCAAAACGTCTCAAAGGGGGTTAGCGGTCTGCCAATATTGGTTTGTTTAGAGATTGCATAAATGAAACTTTTGAGTTGTTCATAAAAAAACCAATCAGCAAAGGGTGCTTCCTCCTCTGGAAATAGTTCCTGGAGGGATTTCATCCTGTTCTCTTTTAGATAGTCATGGAGAATGGGTTTGGAATCTTTTCTCTTGTTTAAATACATCTCTCTTTTTAGCCCCGCAGGGAAGGCAGGGTTGTCGTAGATTGGGATCAAAGGTCCTGGGAGAGTTGTGATCTTGAGGTCTGAGTTTCTATTTTTAATGAGAAGTGATATGTTTCGTGTAAGGAAGGGCAGACAGGCGCCCGCTCCCGATCCACCCCCGGACCAGAGAATAATCTGAGAGTCACAGCCATTCAGATCATTCTCTAGCTTTACCCATTTTTTACTATTTATGTTGTGGTAGAGGTCTAGTATACATGTTCCTAATGAAGCGTAACTATAGATCGCAAGATCTGGGAGGCCTAGACCGCCTGTCAGTTTTGATCTGCTTAATAACGTGTAGGAAATGCGTGCCCGATTATGAGACCATATGAACCGGGTGATTATTTGTTTAAGGCGAGAAAAGAAGGAAGCTGGCAAGTATAGAGGTATTGTTTGGAAAAGGTATAAAAGGCGCGGTAAGAGGTCCATTTTTACTGCGTTGATCCTGCCTAGCCAAGACAACTGGAGCCTATGCCATTTTTCTAAATCTAGATTAACCTTTTGTAGGGCCGTTGTAAAATTGGTCTCAAACAATTTGGATATCTGGCTGGTTATTTTAACGCCTAAGTAAGTGATGGAGTCAAAGCGCCATTTAAATGGAAAAGTGGTCTTTAGTTGTTCGACCAAGGGAAGTTGTAATGAGATGTTTAAGATTTCGGATTTGTGGGAGTTCATTTTAAAATTACTTAGGAGGCCGAATTTGTGCAGTTCCGAGATAATGTTTGGTAAGCTCGTGGATGGGGACGTGATGTATAGCAGAATATCGTCTGCAAAGAGTGCTATCTTATGTTCTTCGGAACGCAATTTTATCCCTTTGATTGAGGGGTTATTTCTCAATGCCACAGCCAAATGCTCCATTGTTAGTATATATAAGAGGGGAGAGAGTGGGCACCCCTGCCTTGTACCATTCCCGACCGGAAACACGTCTGAAAGTTTGCCGTTGACCTTGACCTGGGCACTAGGAGAGGTATATAGAGCAGAAATTCTGTGCATCATATTTTCTTTTAAGCCAATTTCTTCCAGGGTTTGAAAGATAAATTCCCAGTGAACCCGGTCAAAAGCTTTTTCAGCGTCAATCGACATGATACACAGGGGGTCCCCCTCCCTGCCCGCTCTGTCAAGTAGAGAAATAGTTCTGATTGTGTTGTCTCTCGCCTCTCGCCCTGGAACGAAGCCTACCTGGTCCTGGTTTATTAGTTTAGGTAAGAGGGGGCATAATCTATTTGCTAACATTTTAGCGTATATTTTAATATCAACGTTTATCAAAGAAATCGGCCGATAATTATTACATGTAGAAAGATCTTTACCAGGTTTGGGAAGCACTGTAATGTGGGCGGCGAGTGATTGAGCAGGGAAAGAACCTCCCGAAGAGACAAAATTGCAGGCCTCCAGAAACAGTGGGCACAGTGGTGTAGTAAATGATTTATAGAAGCCTGCTGAGAACCCATCCGGGCCCGGGCTTTTTCCTTGTTTTAGGGCACTAATGGTTTCGGAAACCTCTTCTGTAGAGAATTCCCTTTCGAGGTCGGCTAGGTCGCCTTCAGGCAATATGGGCAATTTGTGTTCCTGCAAGTATGATTTAATTTTATTATGAAGAAATTGTGGAGGTGCATCTTTATAATGTCCTGTTATATTGTACAGAGATTCGTAATATCTGCTAAAGTTGGAAAGGATATCTTTAGTGTTGAACACTTTATTCCCTTCTTTGTTTTTGATAAAGGGAATGTAGGTATTAGGGCAGTGTTTGTTAAGGGCTCTGGCTAAAAGCTTACCACTTTTATTGCCGAGTTGGTAAAAGCGGCTTCTGAGTCTCTCCCTGAGACACTTGGACTTTTGATCTATGATAGTCAATAATTTCTGCCTAACTGAAGTAAGCCGAGCAAATGTACTGGCGTCGAGATCTCGTTTATGCTGATTTTCTAATTGGTGGATTTGATCTGTTAGGGTAATCATTTCCGCCGCTCTCTCTTTTTTCAACCGGGCGCCGTGGGAAATGAGAACGCCCCTCACTACACATTTCAAAGCCTCCCATCTCATAGTGGGAGACGTGGTGTCCCCACCATGGTCGGCCACGAAATTCGCGATTGTCTGTTCAATCTCGGATTTACATAGTGGATCTAAGAGCAGATTTTCATTCAAACGCCAGGAGAATCCCGATCCCAAGGCGGAATGAAGTGAAAGAGATAAGTAAATAGGTGCATGATCCGACCACAGTATCGACCCCACGTCCGCCTCTATCTGTAAGTCCAGTAACCTATGTGAAATAAAGAAGTAATCTATTCTGCTATATGTGTTATGGATTTTCGAGAAGAAGCTATAATCCCTGACTGTAGGATTTAGAACTCTCCAGACATCTACTAGTCTCAGGCTGCGTAATTGGGATCTAATTTTGTTGATAGAAGATGAAGAATAGGAGGACCTACCTGAAGAGACGTCCACCGCAGGGTCCATTGGAATGTTAAAGTCGCCTCCAAGTATCACAGGAGAGGAGCCAGCAAACTCCCCAAGACGCCTCTTGCATTCAGCTCCAAAAGTTTGTTGCCCTTGGTTTGGAAAATAAACATTGGCTATTACAAGTTTATACGTTGCCCATGAGATGAGTAGGAAGATATATCTGCCATTTTTGTCAATTAAAGAATCTAGAATTTCAGGCATGAAGGATTTGTGGAAAGCTATTGAAACACCTTTTGATTTGGAATACGGGTTAGAGCTGTGATACCATTTGGGATAATTTTTCGTGACACAATGCGGCATCACTCCAGTTTTGAAGTGAGTCTCCTGGAGCAGTAGCACAGAGACCCGTTGTTTATGACTATCGAACAGGATCCGCCTCCTTTTCTCTGGAATATTTAGCCCCTTTACGTTAAAGGAGCAGAGTTTTATTTTATCCATAATCTAAAATTTTGACAGTTTCTCGCGACATCGTGCGCCCCACCCGCCGGGACACGGGATAGCCAGGAGTGGTAGGGGAAAAACAATGGGAAAGAGGGAAGAAAGACAGGATAGGAAAAAGGTAGAAATATGTGAAGAACATAGGAAAAGGTGCGTTGAGATTGACGCACCGATTCTGGTTTCGCATCAGTATGGCGGAGGCGACCAGAAGGGAAGAGATAGTTCCCCTCCCACCCCCGAACCGTGCACCTCAAATGGAAAAAGGAAGCCGAGGAGAACACCGACCCCCCACCTCCCCATGAACTTGATAGGTCCTACGATCAAGAATCTACATGCATATGATATTCAAGCAAAACAGAATAATAGTGATATTAATAGCATATCTAATAAGGTCAAGATGTCTCGCTTATTGACAGAGAGTAGTAAAACATTAATAACATTCGGGACACCATAGATTTAAAAGTTCAGAACTTGAGCCAGACCCCATGGCAGGCCGCCAGTATGTCCTCCTATCCGGCCAGGGGGATCGGCCTATTAACAATATACTAACATAGAACCTATCTAACTGCAGCAGAACATCTGGACATAACACAATAATTGCCAGGAACTTATTGAAACAAGTAAAAAGAAAAATGTAGAAAACAAAAAGAAGAGAGAAGGACTTCATGTAGGATCAGAGGGGACCTCATTAGGGAGCCTTTTCTTGGACTGAGGAACCTTGAGCCACCTTGGGGGAGCATCCGGAAGTGTTGGGGTTGAAGGCCATTCTGGGAGATCTATTAACGGCAGTTCAAATGTTCCTAGGAAGTTGGCCAGGTCTCCAATTCGGCGGAAGTATGCGCTTTTCCCGTTTTTGAATGCTGTTAGTTGAAATGGGAACCCCCATCTATAAGGGATATCTCTTTCCTTAAGAACTGCTAACAGGGGTTTTAGGGCTTTGCGCAAAAACAAGGTACGCCTGGATAAGTCTGATAGAAGTAGAATTGGTTGGCCTTCATATTGGAGAGGTCCCTTTTTCCTAGAGGCCATCATGATGGATTCCTTGGTTCTGAAGAAATGCACCCTACAAATGACGTCTCTAGGACGTAAATCAGAGGTGGGTTTGGGACCAAGAGATCTATGGATCCTATCAAATTCAATGGTACTGTCTTCACAATCACCCAGGATGTCTAGAAATATTTTTTGGACTGTGCGATCTAAGTCCTGAGGACTAACGGACTCTGGGAGGCCCCGTATGCGAATATTGTTACGCCTGTTGCGATTTTCCAGATCCTCAAGGCCAGAAAGTTGACTCAATTTTTGTGTTGTATGTCTGTGTGAGCCACACTAAGCATGGAGAACAGACAGAGAAGAAGAAAATTGTCTGAGTACTTGAGAACCAAAATTGTTAAACAATAGAAAAAATCTCAAGATTTTAAGTCCATCTTCAGAAATCTTGACGTTGCTTTGACAACGGTGCACAACATCCCACCAAGGACAACATCTTCAAGAAGTTTGTATGTCCTCCTTGTGTTTGCTTGAGTTTCCTCTGGGTACTCTGATTTCCTCCCACATTTCAAAGACTTACTGATAGGGAATTTAGATTGTGATCCCCATTGAGGAAAGCGATGAAAATATATGTAAAGCATTGCAGAATATGATAGCGCTATATAAGCAAATAATAATCTATATATACAGTTAGGTCCATATATATTTGGACAGAGACAACATTTTTCGCATTTTGGTTATAGACATTACCACAATGAATTTTAAACAAAACAATTCAGATGCAGTTGAAGTTCAGACTTTCAGCTTTCATTTGAGGGTATCCACATTAAATTTGGATGAAGGGTTTAGGAGTTTCAGCTCCTTAACATGTGCCACCCTGTTTTTAAATGGACCAAAAGTAATTGGACAATTGACTCCAAGGCTATTTCATGTACAGGTGTGGGCAATCCCCTCGTTATGTCATTTTCAATTAAGCAGATAAATGGCTTAGAGTTGATTTGAGGTGTGGTGTTTGCATTTGGAAGGTTTTGCTGTGAAGTAAACATGCGGTCAAAGGAGCTCTCCATGCAGGTGAAACAAGCCATCCTTAAGCTGCAAAAACAGAAAAACATCATCTGAGAAATTACTACAATATTAGGAGTGGCAAAATCTACAGTTTGGTACATCCTGAGAAAGAAAGAAAGCATTGGTGAACTCATCAATGCAAAAAGACCTGGGCGCCCACAGAAGACAACAGTGGTGGATGATCGCAGAATAATCTCCGTGGTGAAGAGAAACCCCTTCACATCAGCCAACCAAGTGAACAACACTCTCCAAGAGGTCGGCGTATCAATATCCAAATCTACCATAAAGAGAAGACTGCATGAAAGTAAATACAGAGGGTTCACTGCACGGTGCAAGCCACTCATAAGCATCAAGAATAAAAAGGTTAGACTGGACTTTGATAAAAAAACATCTAAAAAAGCCAGCACAGTTCTGGAAGAACATTCTTTGTACAGATGAAACCAAGATCAACCTCTACCAGAATGATCGAAAGAGAAAAGTATGGTGAAGGCGTGGTACAGCTCATGATCCAAAGCATACCACATCATCTGTAAAACATGGCGGAGGCAGTGTGATGGCTTGGGCATGCATGGCTGCCAGTGGCACTGGGTCACTAGTGTTTATTGATGATGTGACACAGGACAGAAGCAGCCGAATGAATTCTAAGGTATTCAGAGCCATACTGTGTCCTCAGATCCAGCCAAATGCAGCAAACTGATTGGTCGTCGTTTCATACTACAGATGGACAATAACCCAAAACATAAAGCCAAAGCAACCTAGGAGTTTATTAAAGCAAAGAAGTGGAATATTCTTGAATGGCCAAGTCAGTCACCTGATCTCAACCCAATTGAGCAGCATTTCACTTGTTAAAGACTAAACTTCAGACAGAAAGGCCCACAAACAAACAGCAACTGAAAACCACCGCAGTGAAGGCCTGGCAGAGCATCAAAAAGGAGGAAACACAGCATCTGGTGATGTCCATGAGTTCAAGACTTCAGGCAGTCATTGCCAACAAAGGGTTTTCAACCAAGTACCAAGTACTTCCCAGAGCCATAACTTTTTTATTTTTCCGTCAATTTGGCCATATGAGGGCTTATTTTTTGCGGGACAAGTTGTACTTTTGAACGACATCATTGGTTTTAGCATGTCGTGTACTAGAAAACGGGAAAAAAATTCCAAGTGCGGTGAAATTGCAAAAAAAGTGCAATCCTACATTGGTTTTTTGTTTGGCTTTTTTGCTAGGTTCACTAAATGCTAAAAATGACCTGCCATTATGATTCTCCAGGTCAGTACGAGTTCATAGACACCTAACATGACTAGGTTATTTTTTATCTAAGTGTTGAAAAAAAATTCCAAACTTTGCTAAAAAAAAGAAAGAAAAAAAATGCGCCATTTTCCGATACTCGTAGCGTCTCCATTTTTCATGATCTGGGGTCGGTTGAGGGCTTATTTTTTGCGTGCCGAGATGACGTTTTTAATGATAGCATTTTGGTGCAGATACATTCTTTTGATCGCCCGTTATTGCATTTTAATGCAATGTCGCGGCGACCAAAAAAACGTAATTCTGGCGTTTCGAATTTTTTTCCCGCTACGCTGTTTAGCGATCAGGTTAATACTTTTTTTTAATTGATAGATCGGGCGATTCTGAGCGCGGTGATACCAAATATGCGTAGATTTTATATTTTTTTTATTGATTTATTTTGATTGGGGCGAAAGGGGGGTGATTTAAACTTTTATGTTTTTTTATTTTTTTCACATTTTTTTAAACTTTTTTTCTTAACTTTTGCCATGCTTCAATAGCCTCCATGGGAGGCTAGAAGCTGGCATAGCACGATCGGCTCTGCTACATAGCAGCGATCTGCTGATCGCTGCTATGTAGCAGAAATGGAGGTGTGCTGTGAGCGCCGACCACAGGGTGGTGCTCACAGCCACCGCTCATCAGTAACCATAGAGGTCTCTAGGACCTCTATGGTTACCATCCAGATGCATCGCCGACCCCCGATCATGTGACGGGGGTCGGCGATGACGTCATTTCCGGCCGCCCGGCCGGAAGCGGTAGTTAAATGCCGCTGTCTGCATTTGACAGCGGCATTTAACTAGTTAATAGGTGCGGGCAGATCGCGATTCTGCCCGCACCTATTGCGGGCACATGTCAGCTGTTCAAAACAGCTGACATGTCCCGGCTTTGATGCGGGCTCACCGCGGAGCCCTGCATCAAAGCAGGGGAGCCGGCATCGGACGGTATAGTACGTCCGATGCCGGTAAGGGGTTAAAATTATTGAATCTGTCCAATTACTTTTGGTCCCTTTAAAACAGGGTGGCACATGTTAAGGAGCTGAAACTCCTAAACCCTTCATCCAATTTTAATGTGGATACCCTAAAATGAAAGCTGAAAGTCTGAACTTTGACTGCATCTGAAATGTTTTGTTTAAAATTCATTGTGGTAATGTCTATAACCAAAATTCGAAAAATGTTGTCTCTGTCCAAATACATATGGACCTAACTGTATATAATTGTCTAAGGGTTTTTTCCGTCTGTCTGTCTGTCTGTCTGTCCTGGCGGCCTCGACCAATCAGAGACGGGCACAGCATCGACGTAGAAATCCCGCGCCTCTGATTGGTCGAGGCTGCCAGGCCTCGACCAATCAGCGATGGGCACAGTGACGATGATGTCATAATGGTTGCCATGGCGACGATGATGTCATAAAGGTTGCCTCGACCAATCAGCTACAGGCACAGTCTGCCGCGAATTCTGGAATCATCATTGTCCATATATTACGGGGACATGCATATTCTAGAATACCCGATGCGATAGAATCGGGCCACAATCTAGTAATAACATAATCAAGAAGTTTAAAACCCATGGCACTGTAGCTAATCTCCCTGTATGTAAAAAATTGAGGAAAGGTTGCAAAGCTCAATAGTCTGAATCATGGATAAGCAGCCCCAATCAAGTTTCAAAGAAATTCAAACTGTCCTGCAAGATCAGGGTACGCAAAGGGTCTTTATTTCAAGGGAATTAAATTTTATGGCTGGAAACCCAGAAGGACCCTACTGCTAATAAAGAGACATAAAAAAGCTTGACTGCACTTTGCCTATATGTAGGGGAATAATCCAAAATCCTAATGGAAAAACATCTTGTGGACAGAGGAGACCAAGATAGAGCTTTTTGGTAAAGCATTCTAATATTCATTCTATTGTTTACAGAAAATGGATTGAGGCCTACAAAGAAAAAAACACAGTATCCACAGTCAAATATGGTGGCAGTTCAAATAATTTTTGGGGTTGTTTTGCTACCTCTGGCACTGGGTGTCTGGACTGTGTGCAAGGTATCATTATTTCTGAAGATTATCAGAGGATTTTGGGTTACAATGTAGTGCCCTGTATGAGAAAGCTGTGTTTTCCTCCTAGGCCAATTGTCTTCCAGCAGAACCATAAACCCAAACATACTTCAAGAATCACCCAGAAATGGATGGAAACAAAATGCTGGAGTTCTGAAGTGGCAGCAATGAGTCTGGATCTAATTCCCATTGAAAACCTGTGGAGAAATCTTAAAATTGCTGTTCAGAAAAGGCACCCTTCAAATATGACAGACCTGGAGCATTTTGCAACAGAAGAGTGGTCCAAAATTACAGTGGAGAGGAGTAAGAAGTTTGTTGATAGTTATATGAAGCGTTTGATTGCAGTTATTTATTACAAAGGGTGTGCAACATGATATTAAGCTGAGGGTGTCAACAATTTTGTCCAGCCCTTTTAGAGATAATGCATGAAATTATGTCTAATTTGCCTTTTTTGAGTTTTTCTATTACACACAAAGGAAATAAACATGTGTTTAACAAAACATCTGTAATTGCAATAATTTTCTGGGAGAAATACTTAATTCCCTGGAACAATTTTAGGTGTGCCAACACTCTGTGTAGATTGTAAACTCTCACGAGCTGTGTCATCTTATTTCGCTTTAATTATTGTATTGTTAACGTTGTTACTTATTATGACTGTTGTGTTTGAAACTGTTAAACTGTAAAGCGCTGCAGAATATGTTGACGCTATATAAATAAAGATTATTATTATTATTATTATGACTGTATGTGCCGCAACAATTCTGTAACTTATTTTCAGTGAATGTGCATACATAGTGACACAATTTTTGGAGGTTAAGAACTTAACAGAATGAGAATGTCGAAAATATTCCCAAAAATTGAAAACCCCAAAAGTGTATTTTTTAAAAGTATTTTATTAGCACTATTAATCAAGCTTACAGGCCACATAAATCTTCTGTAAATTGCCCCAAGTTCTTTTTCATGTTCATAGCATCCACTGTAGCATTCTGGAAAATGTATTTTTGTTGATAGCATAATATCATAAAGATATGTGAAGCTTGATACAGTTCTTTTACTTTTTGCATATAGCAACAGTGGCGTAACTACCGCGGTCGCAGCGGTCGCCAGTGCGACCGGGCCCGGCAGGTCAGGGGCCCGGGCCCGGCAGGCAGACTCGGACTGGCAGTGCCTCCCCCCGCTCCTGGGCCCCCCCCGCCGCCGCCGCTGCCGCTGCCTTGAATACTCACCCTGCTCCAGCGATGGTCTCGGCGTCTGCACTGCAGCTCGTTCCTGCTTGAGCGGTCACGTGACACCGCTCATTAAGATCATGAATATGCGCATATTCATGATCTTAATGAACGGTGTCACATGACCGCTCAAGCAGGAAGAAGGTGCTGCGCCGGCGCCGCCGCCTGGAGTCGGGACAGAGCGCGAGGGATGTCGGCACGGCTGTGCAGTGGGAAGACAGGTGAGTATGAGGGCCGGGGGGACGGGGGATGAAGGAGGACATAAGCCGGCGCGCCGAGCAGGAGCGGAGAGATAAGCCTGCATACAGGGGGGAATATAAGCCATGCAGGGCGGAATATAAGCCATGCAGGGGGAGATATGAGCCATGCAGGGGGGAATATAAGCCATGCAGGGGGGGATATGAGCCATGCAGGGGGGAATATGAGCCATGCAGGGGGGAATATGAGCCATGCAGGGGGGAATATGAGCCATGCAGGGGGGAATATGAGCCATGCAGGGGGGAATATAAGCCATGCAGGGGGGAATATAAACCATGCATACAGGGGGGGGGGAATATGAGCCATGCATACAGGGGGGAATATAAGCCATGCATACAGGGGCGGAATATGAGCCATGCATACAGGGGGGGAATATGAGCCATGCATACATGGGGGGGGAATATGAGCCATGCATACAGGGGGGAATATAAGCCATGCATACAGGGGGGAATATAAGCCATGCATACAGGGGCGGAATATGAGCCATGCATACAGGGGGGGAGATATGAGTCATGCATGCAGGAGGGGTAATATGAGCTATGTATATGGGATAGGAGGGAGATGAGCCATGCATACAGGAGGGGGGTCATTATACAGTATTGAGCATCATGTGTGGCTGTTATACAGTATGGAGCATCATTTGTGGTCATTATACAGTATTGAGCATGATGTGGGATCATTATACAGTATGGAGGACTGTGTGGCCGTTATACACTATGGAGCACTATGTGTGGGTGGTCATTATACAGTATGGAGCACTGTCTGGCCATTATACAGTATGGAGCAATGTGTGGCCATTATACACTATGGAGCATCATGTGTGGCCATTATACACTATGGAGCATCATGTGTGGCCATTATACAGTATGCAGCATCATGTGTGGCCATTATACAGTATGCAGCATCATGTGTGGTGGCCGTTATACAGTATTGAGCATCATGTGTGGCCATTATTCTATGGGGGTTACATTGAGTTGTATGGCAGGGCTGCAGGGGGGGGCCCCATTTGGAAGTTCGCACCGGGGCCCCTAACTTTGTAGTTACGCCACTGTATAGCAACCAAGTATACTGTCAGCTGTTGCAATATTTTTATGCAGTTTTATTACCTTTAGTATTTGTTGTTGCATGGTCTTTTTTTGAGCAAAGGGAGCGAATCTGCTTTAACCAAAAATCTGCAAACAATAAATCGATGAGCTGCTCAGTCCACCTTCATTGTTGTTATAACATGTGATGTTATGGCGACAGAGAAATCCTAGCTCATTTATACCAGAAATTATGGATCTCCTTCAGCACATCACCTACTCATTTGGCAAATTTAATTGGGCCTGCAATCAGAGCTAGCCTCAAGTTGTCCTCCCTCTCATTGTCCTCATGCTCATCATTCTGTCAGACATATTGCACTCTCAAGTAGAATCTATTTGGTGTAATCATTAGAGATGAGCGAAAATGTTTGTAAAATGATCGCCAAATATAAATTTGGAACGAATATGGCACATTCGGACTTGTGATCGGTAACACAAGCATTTTTCTTAAATTTGGAAAAAGTCGGTAAAAATTAGTAAATGTGCTGGAAAATAATTGATAATTGTTCACTCTCCCGACCATGATGTTTTTATGAGCATTCAATAAAGTCAAACTTCAGATCGGTGAGTGCCCTCCTTCCTTTCTTATGCAAATAATTGAAAATAATATATTGAGATATATACATATATCTTGAATATAAAGAAGGAAGAAAAGCCAGCAATTCAGCAGCCATGTAAAGTAAAATCACATTGGGACCCGACAGGATAGAAGACGTGGATTACACATAGTATATACACATAGAATAGATAGAGATATACAGATGTCAGTGACACATACAATTAGCACAGTGTGTGTGCAGGATTCTGTACATATATTACATTATTAATATAGATTATTTTTCTGAAAAAAAAATGGCTAGGGCTCCCACATAATTTTCATAACCAGCAGAGGGAAAGCTGGATGGGGGCAGATTTTTACAGCCTGAAAAGTGGGTAATACCCATGGAGCTTCCCAGGCTATTAATATCAGCTCACAGCTGTATACTTAGCCTTTATTGGCTATTGAAATGGGGGACCCCCAAAAAATGACGTAGGGTCCCTCTATAAATAATAAGCAGCAAAGACTATGCAGACAGCTGCGGGCTGATGTTAATAGCCTAGTAATGGGCCATGGATACTGGTCCCCTGGCAAAAAAACATCAGCTCTCAGCCGCCCAAGAAAAAGCGCATCTTTAATCTTTCGCTTACCCTTGCTCTTCCCACTTGACCTGCAATGGTGACAAATGGAATGATAGTTTGTGGGGTTGATGTCACCTTTGTATTGTCAGGTGACATCAAGCCCCGAGGTTAGTAATGGAGAGGCGTCTATAAGATGCCCCCATTACTAACCCCGTAGTCATATTGAATAAAACAGACACCCAGAAAAAGTCCTTTAACTGAAAGAATGACACAGATTACTTTAATTAGTATTAATTAACACATACTTACGACATCACCCATTCCACCGACACCTTTGTCTCCTGCAAGAGAATTGAAATAAAAAAAACAATATTCCTCACCTTTCCACTGAGAAGATAATTATCCATTTGTCCCAGGACAGGTCTAGCAATGCCAAGTATAGATGGCAAGCTGCAAGGTTGCATAATGTGACCATACAGCCTGTCATCTAGCAGAGACACTGAGGAGCATCTGTTAGTGCTGCCCAGTGTCTTGCGTTGAACTGGTAGGACCTCTCTGATGCCACTGAGAGCGTCAGAAAGTTCTCAGACTCCCGGTTCCTTCAGAAAGGCCCTGGGAGTTCATAGCCAAAGAACTCATTTCACCTATCTGACGTTAGCTCAAGCCCCGTTAGATTTTTCCCACCGCACTCGCGTTAACGTCAAATCGGTACTGGTGTCTGTGTGTGTAATACATGTGGCACACGTGTGACCACCGTGTGCTGCCTGTGTGCAGCATTAGTACCACACGGCAGGCAACAGGGAAGCAGCGGTACAGTAAAGGCTGTTCCCTGGCACCGGGTGCTGAAGATGACTCATCATTCTTTCCTGCTCTGCCGGTGATCACCACGAGCAGGGGAGAATGATGAGAATTGTATTCAAGTAAAAACAATGACAGCAGTTGATGGCTTTTGGGACTATTACTCCCATCAGCCTACACCTGCTGTCGCTAATAACAGTGACAGCAGGAGCTGACTCCTGCACTATAAATAAATAAAATAAAAAATGACATGGGTGCCCTGTATTTTTGATAACCAGCAAAGCAAAACTCGCAGCTGGGAGCTGCAACCCTCAGCTGTCAACATCAGCAAGGCAGGTTATCAAGAATAGAGTGGTCACCATGCCATATTTTTGCTGCGGCACAGGTGGATGATTATCTTCTCAGGGGAAAGGTGAGTAATGTTGTTGTTTTTTATTTTAATTCTCTTACAGAAGACAATGGCATCTGTGGAATGGGCGATGTTGTAAGTATGGTTTAATTAAGATTTGGTACCTCTATACAAGTCACTAGTTCGACCACACTTAGAATACTGTGCACAGTTCTGGTCTCCGGTGTATATGAAAGACATAGCTGAACTAGAGTGGGTGCAGAGAAGAGCGACCAAGGTTATTAGAGGACTGGGGGGTATGCAATACCAAGATAGGTTATTACACTTGGGGCTATTTAGTTTGGAAAAACGAAGACTAAGGGGTGCTCTTATTTTAATGTATAAATATATGAGGGGACAGTACAATGACCTTTCTGATGATCTTTTTAATCATAGACCTGAGACAGGGACAAGGGGGCATCCTCCACGTCTGGAGGAAAGAAGGTTTAGGCATAATAACAGACGCGGGTTCTTTAATGTAAGAGCAGTGAGACTATGGAACTCTCTGCCGTATGATGTTGTAATGAGTGATTCATTACTTAAATTTAAGAGGGGATTGGATACATTTCTTGAAAAGTATAATGTTGCAGGGTGTATATACTAGATTCCTTGATAGGGCGTTGATCCAGGGAACTAGTCTGATTGCCGTATGTGGAGTCGGGAAGGAATTTTTTTCCCCAAAGTGGAGCTTACTATTTGCCACATGGTTTTTTTTTGCCTTCCTCTGGATCAACATGTTAGGGCATGTTAGGTTAGGCTATGGGTTGAACTAGATGGACTTCCTTCCTTCAACCTTAATAACTATGTTACTATGTTACTAAGATTTGGTACGCCTCTTTATTACTAACCTCGGGGCTTGATGTCACCTGACAAAGCAAAGGCAAAGTGAGAAGAGCAAGGCTAAGTGCCAAAATTGGCACATCTTATAGTTATAGTTGCGCCTTTTCTGGGGTGGCTGAGAGCTGATGTTTTTAGCATGAGGGGCCAATATCCATGGCCCCTGCTTAGGCTATTAACATCATCCCGCAACTGTCTGCATAGCCTTTGCTGGTTATTAATTATAGGTAGACACTACATCACTTTTGTGGGGTCCCCCATTTTAATATCCAGTAAATGCTAAATATACAGCTGTCAGCTGATTTTAATATCCTGGGAAGCTCTATGGGAATTACCCCCTTCCCATGCTATAAACATTTGTCCCCAGCTGTCAGCTTTCCCTCTGTTGGTTAAGAAAATTATGCGAGAGGCCATGAATTTTTTTTTCAGAAATGTAATCTTTTAATAATTCAATACATTATGAATGCAAAACACCCCAAACAAGCTGATTTAGAGCACAAAGGGTCAAAGAGTTTTTATACCAAATATATATAATTTTTTTAAAATATTTAAACAATATTATAGAATAAAAACATTACAGAGCAACAGGTACTAAGCAGGCACACAAAAGGTGCACAAATTATAAAGTACTGTCACAGTCTACTTGTGTAGCTATCAATCAATGTTGCTGCAATGGTGCCCTTCTCAAACATGGAATAGGCTCCAACAACATCCACTTCAATTCCTGTTTATGAGAAATTATCCTTATATAAGGGAGTTGGTATGAGGCCAATAGAGAGGGTGAGAGACCAACAAAGTATAAAGTTCTTGGCATTCAAAATCAAGATCACAAAATAAGGGGCATATAGCGCTCAAGTACTTACAAATAACCCCAATGGATAGATCCCCCGGCCTGCTGCCCCTATGCGTGTTTCGCCGCAATATCGTCAACATCGTCAAGAGGTGAAACACCACTTCCATGCTTGAGTAGGGCACCATTTCGGCAACATTGATTGCTAGCTACACAAGTAGATTGTGAAAGTACTTCAGAATTTGTGGACCCCTTTGTGTGCCTGCTTATTATATATTGCTCTTTAATGTTTTTATTCTATATTATTATTTAATTATTACAGTAATAAAATTTATATATATTTGGTCTAAAAATGCTTCGACCCTTTGTGCTCTAACTCAGCTTGTTTGAGGTGTTTTTCATTCATATTGTGTTTTGAGCAATGTGACCCCTTACTAATCCTATCTTTCAAGAAAATTTTAGTGTTTAACATAATTCAATACATGTACAGTAAGCTGCACACACTGTACTAATTGTATTTCACACTAAAATCTCCGGTACCATTTTTTTCCGGTACTATAAATATCAGGAAGTGTGAAGCCAGCCTTAAGAAGTAAATCAGATGCTAGGTGATAAAAATCGGATTGTACTCGCATGAAACATGCATGAAACTTGCTTTACACTCGTCCGACTTTGCAGGAATAAAATTGGACTTATTTTAAAATCACTAGTGTGAGTCCAGCTTTAGGGTATATGTGCACATTTAGTATTTGCTTGCAAACATTTCTGCAAGGTTTCTGCATCTCTTGGCAGCAAAAACGCTACAGCAAAAAAACGCGTTTTGCGGTGATTTTTGCCGAGTTTTTTGCTGCTGTTTTGTATGCATTTTTGTACAGCAATGAATGCTTTGTTGAGCTAAATAAAGATATTTAAAAAAGTTTTGGGATGTAACTTCTTGGTTTACCATCTTTTTTTCATTCTGATGCAGTAGCATCAGGGTTAAGGGATTATGGCTTGGTGTCAGCAGCTGTAATTGACACCAAGTCCTAGATATAGTAATGTCAAGGCGTCAGCTAGAAACATTCATTCAACAGGTAAGTAAACACACACACGTGCACAAGCACACACACACACACACACATGGACACGCACAGACACTGTAACCAGGCTATCTAGGAGCATTAACAGAATTAACTTACATAAGCTGTAACCAAACAGCAACTGTTAATTTTTACAAAAAATGTTAAAAAAGATTGCTTGGGCTCCCACGTAATTTTCATAACCAGCAGAGGAAAAGCCGATGGCTGAGGGTGGGGAAGGAGCCAATGACCATAAAGGTTTGCAGGCAATTAATGTCATCTCACAGCTGTTTGCTTAGCCTTTACTGACTAGTTTACAAGCAAATCCGAGAAAAAAATTAAAATAGGGTCCCCCTATAAAATCTAACTAGCAAAGACTACCCAGACAGCTGTGGCTGATATAAGTAGCCTAGGAAGGGGCCATGGATATTGGCCCCTTCTGAAACTAACAACATCAGCTCTCAGCCACCCCAGAAAAGGCGCATCTCTAAGATGCACCAATTCTGGCACTTAGCCTCGCTCTTCCCACTTGCCCTGCAATGGTGGCAAGTGGGGTAATGGTTGAGGGGGTTGATGTCACTTTTGTATTATCAGGTGACTTCAAGCCCACAAGTTAGTAATGGAGAAGCATTTATAAGACGTCACCATTACTAACTCCATAGTGATATCATAAAAAACACACCGACAATAAAGTCCTTTATTTTAAATGATGACACAGACTCCTTTAATGAATCAAAATTAAAACATATTCACCCAGTGCCTAATTCACTGAAGCCAACATCTCTTGCAAGAAAAATAAAATAATAAACCACAATATTCCTCAGCTGTTGGCCGAGAAGTTAATGATTCATAATGCCCCATGACATATTGGATGGTTTTGAGAGCAGTCACTGATGTGACTGTTCTCAAAAGCAGTCAGCTACACACTGACATAGGAGGCAATCGGTCCTGCAGTGTAAAGCACTGAGCTTCTGTGAGAGAGGTCAAACAAGTTCACCAGCTGATGAGCTCCTGTGATCTCACTTACGGCACTGCCGCTGTGTAAGAAAGTTCACTGGCATTCATCATCAACTCCTGTTACTTCTCTCACAGCAGCTCAGCGCTTTATACTGTGGGAGCAATTACCTACTGTCAGTGTATCGCTGGTGGCCTGTTAGAGTTAGTGTTGAGCATTCCGATACCGCAAGTATCGGGTATCGGCCGATATTTGCGGTATCGGAATTCCGATACCGAATTCCGATACTTCCCGCGTATCGGATACCGGAATCGGAAGTTCCCAGAATTCAAACTGAACGCAGCAGCCAATGAGGAATGATTGGAAGTGTGGGCACATCCTGTTTAGCATGGTGGGCATGTAAGTACTGGCAAGGCTTGGATTGGCTGCTGAAATGATGTCACTCTGCACTATAAAAAACGCTGCCGCCATTTTGCGCTCACTCTGCTGTGATTTCAGTTAGGGACAGGACGCTGTGTTCTAACTGAGGGCCAGTCGAGCTAGCTAATTGCTTTATTTTCCTTTCCAAAGGCTAATTTAGCAAAACGCTGTGTGTTCTTCACTGTTCACCTTGCTCTTGCCTTGCAGCGCTGTTTTAACAGCGTTCTGCAAGGTCTCTGTGTGTGTGTGTGTGTGTGTGTGTGCAGCTCACTCTGTAGTCTGTGTGCAGCCATATATCCGGTTGTATTCAGCTCAGGGGGGGTTCACACTGCCTCACACAGTTGTCCTTTTTTGCTCTTAGTGCAGCCTGCTGCACATTTTTTCTCAAATTTCCTATTAGTGTTTTTCCACCAGTCTCCAGCTCTATTGTGGAAAAACACTACATAGGATAACCTAGAGGGGGGTTTTTGGGCCTTGCAGCGCCGTTTACGGCTGTCTGCACGGTCTCCGTGTGAGCCCAGCTCGCCCTGTAGTCTGTGTGCAGCCATAGCCGGTTGGATTCAGCTCAGGGTTCGTTACTGGCTCATACCTTGAGAAAAGTTTTACTTTTTTTCAAATAGTGCAGCCTGTTTAAAATTTGAAAAAAAAAAATTCCTATTAGTGTCTTTCCACTCGTATCCAGCTAAATAGTGGAAAAACACTATATAGGATAACCTAGAGGAGGATTTTTTGGCCTTGCAGCGCCGTTTACGGCTGTCTGCACGGTCTCCGTGTGAGCCCAGCTCGCCCTGTAGTCTGTGTGCAGCCATAGCCGGTTGGATTCAGCTCAGGGTTCGTTACTGGCTCATACCTAGAGAAAAATTTTACTTTTTTTCAAATAGTGCAGCCTGTTTAAAATTTGAAAAACAAAAATTCCTATTAGTGTCTTTCCACTCGTATCCAGCTAAATAGTGGAAAAACACTATATAGGATAACCTAGAGGAAGGTTTTTTGGCCTTGCAGCGCCGTTTACGGCTGTCTGCACGGTCTCTGTGTGAGCGCAGCTCGCCCTGTAGTCTGTGTGCAGCCATAGCCGGTTGGATTCAGCTCAGGGTGCGTTACTGCCTCATACCTTGAAAAACAATTTCCTTTTTTTCAAATAGTGCAGCCAGTTTAAAATTTGAAAAAAAAAATTCCTATTAGTGTCTTTCCACTCGTATCCAGCTAAATAGTGGAAAAACACTATATAGGATAACCGAGAGGAGGGTTTTTTGGCCTTGCAGCGCCGTTTACGGCTGTCTACACGGTCTCCGTGTGATTTAAACTAGCTCTGTAGCCCGATCTGCACCAAAAAAAAAGTTAAGTTCACCAAACACAACTTAACACTTGTGTAGGCCACATTTGAAAAATAATAAAGTTTAGTCCACAATTTACAACATTAGTGTTTCTTACACCTGTTAGGAGGAGCATTTCAGGAATAAGCACACTAAGGCCTTAGTACTTTTCTGCTTATCTTTATCTGTCAACCAAGATGAAGAGGGCAGGGAGTAAGGCACGTGGGCGTGGGCGCGGAGCAGGGAGAGGAGCAGGGAGAGGACGTGGTGATTCTGTGCCTGCTGCGGGCGCCGGTGACTCGTCGTCACTCAGTTTCAGCAGGGAACAGTCCTTCATGCGCAGCTTTGTCGGAGAGCGCCATGCACCGCTGCTACGTGAAGACCAAATTGAAGCCGTTGTCGGGTGGATGGCAGCTAACGCCTCGGCATCGACTTCAGTTAGTGCCACATCCTCTCAGGCACAGAGCACTGGAGAGCAGCCATCTGTCTCTTCACCACCTGCCAAATTGGCCAGGCAGTCAGAGAGCCCAGGACAGGAGCCGTCTCTACTTCTGTTCTCTGAATCTCTTGGCTTGGAAACAAGGGGCCAGCCAAGCAGCATTGGAGAAATGGAAGAAGAGGCAGTGTGCAGTGATGCCCAAAAGCTTTATCTCTCTGACTCTGAAGAGGCAGGTGGGCCAGTGCCTCCGGTGACCACAGCGCAGTACGCATCTGATGATGAAACTCAGGTGCCGCTTTCTGATGCGTACTGTGCTGCCGAGACTACCCAGGAGGAGCAGTTGGTGGCAGAGGGTAGTGGAGATGATGAGGTCCTTGACCCATCGTGGCGTGAGGAACAGGAAGGTGGTGGGAGCAGCTCTGAGGAAGAGCTTCCCCTTACGGGCCAAAGAGGGAGAGGGAGGGGGAAGACTGCGGAGCCTGTAGCCTCCACTTTGGCACCCGTTAGGAGCCTGTCTCTTTCCAAAGCCAAAAAGGGCGCTCCCAAGACTTGCAGTGCCTGGTCCTTTTTTGACACAGTTGCAGATGACATTTGTTTTGTCAAATGCAAGCTGTGTCATCAGAAAGTAAAAAGAGGTAAAAGTGTCAGCAACCTCAATACCACAAATATGTGGAAACATGTGCGGAACAGGCACGCGGTGGAGTTACAGAAACACAGTGAAGACGTAGGCCAACCAACAGCGGCAGCTACCACCTCTTCATCTCGTGTTGCCTCTTCCTCCACTGTTGTCCAGAGACCTAGTGTAATTCCACCCACAGCACCACCTTCCCAGTCATCCTCACACTCCCAGTCTACTCTACAGCCATCGGTAGTCCAGGCATGGGAGAAAAGGCGGGCATTCTCGGCCAACCACCCCCGAGCACAGGCTCTGAATGCAGGCATTGCCAAACTGTTGTCCCTGGAAATGCTCTCGTTCAGGCTTGTGGAGACTGACAGCTTCCGTGACTTGATGGCATTGGCAGTCCCACAGTACAAGGTGCCCAGCCGCTTTTACTTCAGCAGGCAGGCTGTCCCTGCCCTGCACAGGCATGTTGAGGCAAACATAAAACATGCGCTACTGAACGCCGTCAGTAGCAAGGTCCACCTCACCACCGATGCGTGGACCAGTCAGCATGGACAGGGGCGATATGTTTCCCTCACTGCCCATTGGGTTAATGTTGTTGAGCCAGGTACAGATCGTGCGAGTGGCGCAGGACGTGTCCTGCCCACTCCAAGGATTGCAGGAATCCAGTCTGTACGCATCGACTCCTCCTCTTACACCAGTTCCTCTGATTCCTCTCTGTAGGATCCGTCACAGTCCACCTCCACATGGACCCGTGAACGTTTACCTATGACCGACATGAGCACAGCCGTGGCCAAACGTTAGCAGGCCGTCTTGAAACTAGTTTCATTGGGGCATCGAAGCCACACAGCGCAGGAGCTCTGGAATGCCATCAAGCAGGAGAGCGATGTGTGGTTACTGCCAGCGAATCTCCAGCCAGGCATGGTAGTGTGTGACAATGGCCGAAATCTGGTGGCAGCTTTGGCCCTTGGCAACCTCACTCACATCCCATGTCTGGCACATGTGCTCAATTTGGTTGTGCAGAGTTTTCTGAGGGACTATCCGGATCTTGATGCCCTGCTGCACAAGGTCCACCTAGAGTGTGCTCACTTGCGGCGTTCCAGCTTGGCTAGATCCCGCATTGCTGCTCTGCAGCGCCGATTCCGCCTTCCGGAACACCGCATCATATGTGACCTACCTACCCGGTGGAATTCCACGTTACATATGTTGGAGCGGTTGTGTGAGCAGCAGCAAGCAGTTATGGAGTACCAGCTGCATCAGGCGCAAAGAAGTCGCAGTCAGCGCCGATCAGACTTCACAACCACAGAGTGGGCCACTATGAAGGACGTCTGCCAGGTTTTGCGTCCTTTTGATTATTCCACGCGGATGGCAAGTGCAGATGATGCACTAGTCAGCATGACTGTCCCCCTTATCTGCCTGCTTCAGCAAACTTTGCAAGGGTTAAGGGATGATGTGGTGGAAGAGGTGGAGGATGAGGAGTCACCTTTTCCATCAGCTTCTGGAGAGTCAGCGCCACATGGTTCCTCACAAAGGGGTACGCAGGGGCCAATTTGTGAGGAGGATGAGGAGGAGTCAATGGAGGAGGAAGAGCTCTGTCCAGAGGAGGGAGCGACACAATTGTCCAGTGGTCAGTGTGTACAGCGAGGGTGGGGTGATGACGAGCGGGCAGAGATCATGTCTCAAGCAGGGGACAGCGTTTCTGGGCCAGTTGGCACTCTGCAGCACATGGTGGATTTCATGCTGCAGTGCCTGAGAAACGACCGCCGCATCGACCACATTCTCAACATGCCTGATTATTGGGTGTTCACCCTCCTCGATCCTCGCTACCGGGACAACGTCCAAAACCTCATCCCTGCGTTGACCCGGGAGCGTAAATTGCGGGAGTACCACGACACACTGGTGAATTCCATCATCTTCTCCTGTCCAACTGAGAGGAGTGCTGCTAGTGCTTTACAAAGCAGCTCAGTGCGTCGAGGCAGTGGGGGAGGCTCTGCCCAAAGAGGGAGCAGAAGCAGTGCCTCTGCCCAAGGCAAGCCCAGTATGGCACAACTCTGGCACACTTTTGTGTGCCCGCCCCAAATGTCTACACCATCACCGGCGGCTCCAGTCAGCAGGAGGCAACGGTTCCGTCAGATGGTGACAGACTACATGGCTTGCCCTCTTACTGTACTCCCAGACGGCTCTTCCCCGTTCAAGTTTTGGGTCTCTAAGCTGGATACATGGCCAGAGCTAAGCCAGTATGCATTGGAGGTGCTGGCTTGCCCTGCGGCTAGTGTCTTATCGGAACGTGTCTTTAGTGCCGCAGGTGGTGTACTAACAGACCGTCGCATGCGACTATCCTCCGATAACGTTGACCGGCTTACTTTCCTGAAAATGAACCAGGCCTGGATCTCGCAGGAATTTGCCACTCCTCTGCCTGATTAAGTAATTGGGTGTCATCCAGGTCTCCTGCTGTGTTCATCTTTCTACCACCTGAACTGCTATTCCTGGGCTCCAACACCGCCAGTTGCGGCTCAGAAGTGCAGGCTGCACAGTAAAAACATACGACCCAGTGTTATTGGGTTTCAGTAACGTCAGCTGATCCCCAGCTGTGTAGCCGGCAATGTGTCCTGCGACTGCCACGCTGGCACAACAACCTAAATGTAAGGGAACCTGTCCCCCCCCCCCCCCGTCGTTTGTTACTGAAAGAGCCATCTTGTGCAGCAGTAATGCAGCACAAGGAAAAGGTAGCTCTTTATTTTTAGCTCTTTGCACACGCAGAACTTAACACTTATAAAATGTGTTCACTGATACCGTTACACCGTCCCGGAGCTGGGACTTTCCTTCGTAATGTGACGCAGCACAGCCGTCATTCCTACCTCCTTGGTGCCATGCGCTGCCTCCTCAGCGTTGTTTTAAGCTGTCACGGAGCCTGCGCTGTTCTGTTATCCCTTGGGCATGCCCTATTTGCGCTGCCTGTCTTCTGACATAATTTGGTGTCAGGCTGGCTGCGCCTGTGCGGCCGCGCTGCCCGAGATCCCGCCTCGCAGTGTCTTCTGATTGAGTCACACTGCGGGCCTGGGATCCATGGGCATGCGCAGTGCATATCTTCCCCTCGGGCTCTCGCTCATTTCCCTCCGCCTTCTTTAGACTGTGCGCCGTCAGCTGATCCCTAGCATGCCACGGCCGTGACACCGCACAGTCTGAAGAAGAGGGAAGGAGGGGAGTGAGAGTCGAGGTTATGCACTGTGCATGCCCATGGTTCCAAGGCCCGCAGTGGGATTACGTTAGACGAGACTGCGAGGTGGGATCTGGAGCAGCGTGGACGCACAGGCACTGACAGCCTGACACCAAATTATGTCAGAAGACAGGCAGCGCTAATTGGGCATGGCCAAGGGCTAACAGAACAGCGCAGGCTCCGTGACAGCTTAAAACAACGCTGAGGAGGCAGCGCACGGCATCAAGGGGATAGGAATGACAGCTGTGCTGTGTCCCATTACGAAGGAAATTCGCACCTCCGGAACGGTTTAACGGTATAAAGGGACACATTTTTAGTGTTTACTTCGGTGTTTGCAAGGAGCATAATTAAAAGAGCAACCTTTTCCTTTTGCATCCTTAGTGCTGCACAAGATGGCTCTTTCAGCTACAAACGTCTTGGGGGGGGTTAAAGGTTTCCTTTCAACTTGCTCCAATCAGGCTTCGGCCTACACTCTGTTCCTCTGCTCCTCCTGCTGTCCCTGGGCTCTAACACTGCCAGTTGGTGCCTGGAAGTGCTGTGTGCACAGTCAACAGTCGCTCCTCTGTTATTGGGGTTCAGTAACGTCAGCTGATCCCCAGCTGTGTGTGCGGCAATACCTCCAATCTGCTCCTCCTGCTGTCCCTGGGCTCTAACACCGCCAGTTGGTGCCTGGAAGTGCTGTGTGCACAGTCAACAGTCGCTCCTCTGTTATTGGGGTTCAGTAACGTCAGCTGATCCCCAGCTGTGTATCCGGCAACGTGTCATGCGACCGCCACGCTGGCACAACTAAAATGTAAGGGGACCTGTCCCCCCCCCTAGGCGTTTGTTACTGAAAGAGCCACCATGTGCAGCACTAATACTGCACAAGGGAAAGGTCGCTCTTGAAATTATGCTCCTTGCAAACGCTGAACTACACACTCATGTAATGTGTCCCCTCACACCGTCCAACCGTCCCGGAAGTGGGACTTTCCTTTGTAATGTGACGCAGCACAGCCGTCATTGCTACCCCCTTGGCACCGTGCGCTGCCTCCTTAGCGTTGTTTGATTCCGTCATGGACCCTGCGCTGTTATGTTATCCCTTGGCCATGCACAGTTTGCGCTGCCCGTCCTCTGACATCATTTGTTGTCGTCCTGGCTGCGCCTGTGCGTCCACGCTGCCCGAAATCACACCTCGCAGTGTCGTCTAATGTGATCCCACAGTGGGCCTGGTATCCATGGCCATGCGCAGTGCATATACTAGCCTCTCACTCCCCTTCTTCACGCTTCTTCAGACTAGGCGGCGTCAGCTGATCCCTAATAGCATGCCACGGCCGTGACGCCGCACAGTCTGAAGAAGCAGGAAGGAGGTGAGTGAGAGGCGATGATATGCACTGTGCATGCCCATGGATCCCTGGCCCGCAGTGGGACTACATTAGATGACACTGCAAGGTTGGATCTCGGGAAGCTTGGACGCACAGGCACTGCCAGCCTGACACCTACATGATGTCAGAAGACGGGCACCGCTAACTGTGCATGGCCAAGGGATAACATTACAGCGCGGGCTCCGTGACAGAACCAAACAACGTTGAGGAGGTGGCGCCCGGCACCAAGGGGGTTGGAATGACGGCTGTGCTGTGTCACATTACAAAGGAAAGTCCCACTTCTGGGATGGTTTGACGGTGTGAGGGGACACATTATATGAGTGTGTACTTCAGCGTTTGCAAGGAGCATAATTTTCGGAGCCACCATTTTCCATGTGCAGTATTACTGCTGTACAAGATGGCTCTTTCAGCAACAAATGCCTGGGGGGGGGGGGTTAAGGTTCCCTTTCAACTTGCTCCACTGCAGGCTTCGGCCTACACTCTGCTCCTCTTTGATTCCCTGGGTTTCAACACTGTCAGTTGCCACCTGGAAGTGTTGTCTACACAGAAAAAACACTAGGTGATGTGTCAGTGGGGTTCAGCACCGCCAGCTGTTCTCCTGCTGTGTAGTCGGCAACGTGTCCAGCACAAGCCACGCTGGCACAAGAGAACAAAAGCTGCCACCAGTGCAGGCTTCGGCCTACACTCTGCTCCTCTCCTCCTCCTGCTGACCCTGGGCTCAAACACCACTAGTTTTTGCCCGGAAGTGCTAGCTGCACAGAGAAAAACACCAGCCAATGTGTTAGTGGGGTTCAGCAACGCCAGCTGTTCCCCTGCTGTGTAGCCGGCAACGTGACCTGCAAACGCCACGCAGGCACATGAACTGAAATTAAAGGGAACCTGGCCCCACCCCCCCAGGTGTTTCTATGTATAACAGCCACCTAGTACAGCAGTACTGCTGCATTTGTACAAGGTGGCTGACTTTTTCTCCTTGCCCACGTGGAACTCAACACGTACAAAATGTGTCTCATTGAGACCATTCCACTGTCCCTGAGGTGTGACTTTCCTTTCTAATGATACGCAGCACCCCCCTTGGTAGCGTTTCCCGTCTTTTGTCATCATGGTTAGCTGGCTGCGCCTGTGCATCCGCCCTGCTAGAAACAACGCCCCTCGTTGTCATATTTATTTAGTCAGCGAGGGTGTGATTGATGGGCATGTGCAGTGCATATGTTTGCCTGTGTTCACTCATCTCCTTCCGCCTTCTTCAGACTGGGTGTCCTCATGGCCGCGGCAGGCGATAAGGGATCAGATGAGGCCGCCCAGTCTGAAGCAGGTGTAAGGACATGTGTGAGTGTCAAACATATTTACTGAACAAGGCCACGAATCCCAGCCACGCAGTGTGATTTTTTGAAAACACACTGTGGGTCTGGGATTCATGTCCATCGCTAACCGTAACGGCCGACATTAAATGAGGTCAGAAGACAGGAAGCGCTCACAGCGCATGGCCAAGGGATCCCAATAGCGCAGACTCCTGTACAGCAAATAACAACGCTCAGGAATCTGCGCACAGCAGCTAGGTGTAAATTTTGACACCTGTGCTGCATCTCCTTAAAAAGACTAGTAGTCACGCCTCCACTACTGTTTGACAGTATAATGGGCTAAATAGTGTACGTGTTTTATTCAGCGTGTGCAAGGAGCAAAATTAAATAGAGCAACCTTTGACTTGTGCATCATTATTGCTGTTCAAGGTGTGGCTCTTGTACCTTGCAACACCTGAGGGGGGGGGTTAAAGGTAACCTTTGAAATTGGTTCAACTAGGCTTCGGCCTACACTCTGCTCCTCTCCTCCTCCTGCTGACCCTGGGCTCAAACAACGCCAGTTTCTGCCCGGACATGCTAGCTGCACAGAGAAAAACACCAGCCAATGTGTTAGTGGGGTTCAGCACCGCCAGCTGTTCCCCTGCTGTGTAGTCGGCATCGTGTCCAGCACAAGCCACGCTGGCACAACTGACCAAAAGCTGCCACCAGTGCAGGCTTCGGCCTACACTTTGCTCCTCTCCTCCTCCTGCTGACCCTGGGCTCAAACAACGCCAGTTTCTGCCCGGACATGCTAGCTGCACAGAGAAAAACACACGCCATTGTGTTAGTGGGGTTCAGCACCGCCAGCTGTTCCCCTGCTGTGTAGCTGGCAAAGTGTCCTGCAAACGCAACGCAGACACAAAGCTGCCTCCAGTGCAGGCTTCGGCCTACACTCTGCTCCCCCTGCTTACCCTTAGCTCCAACACCGATAGTTGGGGCTCTAGGAAGACAATCTTTAATAGGCAACGCATCTGGGTTCCAGCACCGCCAGCTGGTTCTCGGCAGTGTTCTTGTCACAGGTACTCCCTCGTGCCAAGCCTGGTTTCAGCACCGTCAGCTGTTTCCGGGTTGTGTCAAGCTCACTGAGACGCCTATGCTTGCCCCGTCGTGGTGCGGTCGGGTTAGCCAACTCCAGGGTGCCTCCAGTTTAGGAGCTTCCTATGTGGGCTGCGTGAACTGGTAGTCAAGGCTGGTTCTGTAATGCCAGTAGGCCCAGCTCCCCCTGTAGGACTGTTGGGGTTCGGTAACTGTGGCTGCCTCGCGGCCTAGCTGTTCTCTCCTCTCCTGTGGGCCTTGGGGTCCACCACCTGGTTCCAGCACCGTCAGCTGGTTCCAGGCCGAGCCTTTGGCTTAGGTGCCTCCTCCTGGGTATCCGAGTTCCGCCAACGTCAGGCGGTCCTTGGTAGTGCTTTTAAGCGCAGGCACCTACAGCTTAGTAACCGGGTTCCAGCACCGCCAGCTGGTCCTCGGTCGTGCCATTGGCTCTTGCACACTGGGGCAACGCATCTGAGTTCCAGCACCGCCAGCTGGTTCTCGGCAGTGTTCTTGTCACAGGTACTCCCTCATGCCAAGCCTGGTTTCAGCACCGTCAGCTGTTTCCGGGTTGTGTCAAGCTCACTGAGACGCCTATGCTTGCCCCGTCGTGGTGCGGTCGGGTTAGCCAACTCCAGGGTGCCTCCAGTTTAGGAGCTTCCTATGTGGGCTGCGTGAACTGGTAGTCAAGGCTGGTTCTGTAGTGCCAGTAGGCCCAGCTCCCCCTGTAGGACTGTTGGGGTTCGGTAACTGCGGCTGCCTCGCGGCCAAGCTGTTCTCTCCTCTCCTGTGGGCCTTGGGGTCCACCACCTGGTTCCAGCACCGTCAGCTGGTTCCGGGCCGAGCCTTTGGCTTAGGTGCCTCCTCCTGGGTATCCGAGTTCCGCCAAAGTCAGGCGGTCCTTGGTAGTGCTTTTAAGCGCGGGCACCTACAGCTTAGTAACCGGGTTCCAGCACCGCCAGCTGGTCCTCGGTCGTGCCATTGGCTCTTGCACACTGGGGCAACGCATCTGGGTTCCAGCACCGCCAGCTGGTTCTCGGCAGTGTTCTTGTCACA
The DNA here is from genome assembly GCF_032444005.1 of Ranitomeya imitator. Lineage (NCBI taxonomy): Eukaryota > Metazoa > Chordata > Amphibia > Anura > Dendrobatidae > Ranitomeya > Ranitomeya imitator. Next base: position 160,159,547 of record NC_091288.1, on the reverse strand, counting down.
GGTACTCCCTCGTGCCAAGCCTGGTTTCAGCACCGTCAGCTGTTTCCGGGTTGTGTCAAGCTCACTGAGACTCCTATGCTTGCCCCGTCGTGGTGCGGTCGGGTTAGCCAACTCCAGGGTGCCTCCAGTTTAGGAGCTTCCTATGTGGGCTGCGTGAACTGGTAGTCAAGGCTGGTTCTGTAGTGCCAGTAGGCCCAGCTCCCCCTGTAGGACTGTTGGGGTTCGGTAACTGCGGCTGCCTCGCGGCCTAGCTGTTCTCTCCTCTCCTGTGGGCCTTGGGGTCCACCACCTGGTTCCAGCACCGTCAGCTGGTTCCGGGCCGAGCCTTTGGCTTAGGTGCCTCCTCCTGGGTATCCGAGTTCCGCCAACGTCAGGCGGTCCTTGGTAGTGCTTTTAAGCGCGGGCACCTACAGCTTAGTAACCGGGTTCCAGCACCGCCAGCTGGTCCTCGGTCGTGCCATTGGCTCTTGCACACTGGGGCAACGCATCTGGGTTCCAGCACCGCCAGCTGGTTCTCGGCAGTGTTCTTGTCACAGGTACTCCCTCGTGCCAAGCCTGGTTTCAGCACCGTCAGCTGTTTCCGGGTTGTGTCAAGCTCACTGAGACGCCTATGCTTGCCCCGTCGTGGTGCGGTCGGGTTAGCCAACTCCAGGGTGCCTCCAGTTTAGGAGCTTCCTATGTGGGCTGCGTGAACTGGTAGTCAAGGCTGGTTCTGTAGTGCCAGTAGGCCCAGCTCCCCCTGTAGGACTGTTGGGGTTCGGTAACTGCGGCTGCCTCGCGGCCTAGCTGTTCTCTCCTCTCCTGTGGGCCTTGGGGTCCACCACCTGGTTCCAGCACCGTCAGCTGGTTCCGGGCCGAGCCTTTGGCTTAGGTGCCTCCTCCTGGGTATCCGAGTTCCGCCAACGTCAGGCGGTCCTTGGTAGTGCTTTTAAGCGCGGGCACCTACAGCTTAGTAACCGGGTTCCAGCACCGCCAGCTGGTCCTCGGTCGTGCCATTGGCTCTTGCACACTGGGGCAACGCATCTGGGTTCCAGCACCGCCAGCTGGTTCTCGGCAGTGTTTTTGTCACAGGTACTCCCTCGTGCCAAACCTGGTTTCAGCACCGTCAGCTGTTTCCGGGGTGTGTCAAACTCGCTGAGATGCCTATGTTTGCCCCGTCGTGTTGCAGTCGGGTTAGCCAACTCCAGGGTGCCTCCAGTTTAGGAGCTTCCTATGTGGGCTGCGTGAACTGGTAGTCAAGGCTGGTTCTGTAGTGCCAGTAGGCCCAGCTCCCCCTGTAGGACTGTTGGGGTTCGGTAACTGCGGCTGCCTCGCGGCCTAGCTGTTCTCTCCTCTCCTGTGGGCCTTGGGGTCCACCACCTGGTTCCAGCACCGTCAGCTGGTTCCAGGCCGAGCCTTTGGCTTAGGTGCCTCCTCCTGGGTATCCGAGTTCCGCCAACGTCAGGCGGTCCTTGGTAGTGCTTTTAAGCGCAGGCACCTACAGCTTAGTAACCGGGTTCCAGCACCGCCAGCTGGTCCTCGGTCGTGCCATTGGCTCTTGCACACTGGGGCAACGCATCTGGGTTCCAGCACCGCCAGCTGGTTCTCGGCAGTGTTCTTGTCACAGGTACTCCCTCGTGCCAAACCTGGTTTCAGCACCGTCAGCTGTTTCCGGGGTGTGTCAAACTCGCTGAGACGCCTATGTTTGCCCCGTCGTGTTGCAGTCGGGTTAGCCAACTCCAGGGTGCCTCCAGTTTAGGAGCTTCCTATGTGGGCTGCGTGAACTGGTAGTCAAGGCTGGTTCTGTAGTGCCAGTAGGCCCAGCTCCCCCTGTAGGACTGTTGGGGTTCGGTAACTGCGGCTGCCTCGCGGCCTAGCTGTTCTCTCCTCTCCTGTGGGCCTTGGGGTCCACCACCTGGTTCCAGCACCGTCAGCTGGTTCCGGGCCGAGCCTTTGGCTTAGGTGCCTCCTCCTGGGTATCCGAGTTCCGCCAACGTCAGGCGGTCCTTGGTAGTGCTTTTAAGCGCGGGCACCTACAGCTTAGTAACCGGGTTCCAGCACCGCCAGCTGGTCCTCGGTCGTGCCATTGGCTCTTGCACACTTGGGCAACGCATCTGGGTTCCAGCACCGCCAGCTGGTTCTCGGCAGTGTTTTTGTCACAGGTACTCCCTCGTGCCAAACCTGGTTTCAGCACCGTCAGCTGTTTCCGGAGTGTGTCAAACTCGCTGAGACGCCTATGTTTGCCCCGTCGTGTTGCAGTCGGGTTAGCCAACTCCAGGGTGCCTCCAGTTTAGGAGCTTCCTATGTGGGCTGCGTGAACTGGTAGTCAAGGCTGGTTCTGTAGTGCCAGTAGGCCCAGCTCCCCCTGTAGGACTGTTGGGGTTCGGTAACTGCGGCTGCCTCGCGGCCTAGCTGTTCTCTCCTCTCCTGTGGGCCTTGGGGTCCACCACCTGGTTCCAGCACCGTCAGCTGGTTCCAGGCCGAGCCTTTGGCTTAGGTGCCTCCTCCTGGGTATCCGAGTTCCGCCAACGTCAGGCGGTCCTTGGTAGTGCTTTTAAGCGCGGGCACCTACAGCTTAGTAACCGGGTTCCAGGACCGCCAGCTGGTCCTCGGTCGTGCCATTAGCTCTTGCACACTGGGGCAACGCATCTGGGTTCCAGCACCGCCAGCTGGTTCTCGGCAGTGTTCTTGTCACAGGTACTCCCTCGTGCCAAGCCTGGTTTCAGCACCGTCAGCTGTTTCCGGGTTGTGTCAAGCTCACTGAGACGCCTAAGCTTGCCCCGTCGTGGTGCGGTCGGGTTAGCCAACTCCAGGGTGCCTCCAGTTTAGGAGCTTCCTATGTGGGCTGCGTGAACTGGTAGTCAAGGCTGGTTCTGTAGTGCCAGTAGGCCCAGCTCCCCCTGTAGGACTGTTGGGGTTCGGTAACTGCGGCTGCCTCGCGGCCTAGCTGTTCTCTCCTCTCCTGTGGGCCTTGGGGTCCACCACCTGGTTCCAGCACCGTCAGCTGGTTCCAGGCCGAGCCTTTGGCTTAGGTGCCTCCTCCTGGGTATCCGAGTTCCGCCAACGTCAGGCGGTCCTTGGTAGTGCTTTTAAGCGCGGGCACCTACAGCTTAGTAACCGGGTTCCAGCACCGCCAGCTGGTCCTCGGTCGTGCCATTGGCTCTTGCACACTGGGGCAACGCATCTGGGTTCCAGCACCGCCAGCTGGTTCTCGGCAGTGTTCTTGTCACAGGTACTCCCTCGTGCCAAGCCTGGTTTCAGCACCGTCAGCTGTTTCCGGGTTGTGTCAAGCTCACTGAGACGCCTATGCTTGCCCCGTCGTGGTGCGGTCGGGTTAGCCAACTCCAGGGTGCCTCCAGTTTAGGAGCTTCCTATGTGGGCTGCGTGAACTGGTAGTCAAGGCTGGTTCTGTAGTGCCAGTAGGCCCAGCTCCCCCTGTAGGACTGTTGGGGTTCGGTAACTGCGGCTGCCTCGCGGCCTAGCTGTTCTCTCCTCTCCTGTGGGCCTTGGGGTCCACCACCTGGTTCCAGCACCGTCAGCTGGTTCCAGGCCGAGCCTTTGGCTTAGGTGCCTCCTCCTGGGTATCCGAGTTCCGCCAACGTCAGGCGGTCCTTGGTAGTGCTTTTAAGCGCGGGCACCTACAGCTTAGTAACCGGGTTCCAGCACCGCCAGCTGGTCCTCGGTCGTGCCATTGGCTCTTGCACACTGGGGCAACGCATCTGGGTTCCAGCACCGCCAGCTGGTTCTCGGCAGTGTTCTTGTCACAGGTACTCCCTCGTGCCAAGCCTGGTTTCAGCACCGTCAGCTGTTTCCGGGTTGTGTCAAGCTCACTGAGACGCCTATGCTTGCCCCGTCGTGGTGCGGTCGGGTTAGCCAACTCCAGGGTGCCTCCAGTTTAGGAGCTTCCTATGTGGGCTGCGTGAACTGGTAGTCAAGGCTGGTTCTGTAGTGCCAGTAGGCCCAGCTCCCCCTGTAGGACTGTTGGGGTTCGGTAACTGCGGCTGCCTCGCGGCCTAGCTGTTCTCTCCTCTCCTGTGGGCCTTGGGGTCCACCACCTGGTTCCAGCACCGTCAGCTGGTTCCGGGCCGAGCCTTTGGCTTAGGTGCCTCCTCCTGGGTATCCGAGTTCCGCCAACGTCAGGCGGTCCTTGGTAGTGCTTTTAAGCGCGGGCACCTACAGCTTAGTAACCGGGTTCCAGCACCGCCAGCTGGTCCTCGGTCGTGCCATTGGCTCTTGCACACTGGGGCAACGCATCTGGGTTCCAGCACCGCCAGCTGGTTCTCGGCAGTGTTCTTGTCACAGGTACTCCCTCGTGCCAAGCCTGGTTTCAGCACCGTCAGCTGTTTCCGGGTTGTGTCAAGCTCACTGAGACGCCTATGCTTGCCCCGTCGTGGTGCGGTCGGGTTAGCCAACTCCAGGGTGCCTCCAGTTTAGGAGCTTCCTATGTGGGCTGCGTGAACTGGTAGTCAAGGCTGGTTCTGTAGTGCCAGTAGGCCCAGCTCCCCCTGTAGGACTGTTGGGGTTCGGTAACTGCGGCTGCCTCGCGGCCTAGCTGTTCTCTCCTCTCCTGTGGGCCTTGGGGTCCACCACCTGGTTCCAGCACCGTCAGCTGGTTCCGGGCCGAGCCTTTGGCTTAGGTGCCTCCTCCTGGGTATCCGAGTTCCGCCAACATCAGGTGGTCCTTGGTAGTGCTTTTAAGCGCGGGCACCTACAGCTTAGTAACCGTGTTCCAGCACCGCCAGCTGGTCCTCGGTCGTGCCATTGGCTCTTGCACACTGGGGCAACGCATCTGGGTTCCAGCACCGCCAGCTGGTTCTCGGCAGTGTTTTTGTCACAGGTACTCCCTCGTGCCAAACCTGGTTTCAGCACCGTCAGCTGTTTCCGGGGTGTGTCAAACTCGCTGAGATGCCTATGTTTGCCCCGTCGTGTTGCAGTCGGGTTACCCAACTCCAGGGTGCCTCCAGTTTAGGAGCTTCCTATGTGGGCTGCGTGAACTGGTAGTCAAGGCTGGTTCTGTAGTGCCAGTAGGCCCAGCTCCCCCTGTAGGACTGTTGGGGTTCGGTTACTGCGGCTGCCTCGCGGCCTAGCTGTTCTCTCCTCTCCTGTGGGCCTTGGGGTCCACCACCTGGTTCCAGCACCGTCAGCTGGTTCCAGGCCGAGCCTTTGGCTTAGGTGCCTCCTCCTGGGTATCCGAGTTCCGCCAACGTCAGGCGGTCCTTGGTAGTGCTTTTAAGCGCGGGCACCTACAGCTTAGTAACCGGGTTCCAGCACCGCCAGCTGGTCCTCGGTCGTGCCATTGGCTCTTGCACACTGGGGCAACGCATCTGGGTTCCAGCACCGCCAGCTGGTTCTCGGCAGTGTTCTTGTCACAGGTACTCCCTCGTGCCAAGCCTGGTTTCAGCACCGTCAGCTGTTTCCAGGTTGTGTCAAGCTCACTGAGACGCCTATGCTTGCCCCGTCGTGGTGCGGTCGGGTTAGCCAACTCCAGGGTGCCTCCAGTTTAGGAGCTTCCTATGTGGGCTGCGTGAACTGGTAGTCAAGGCTGGTTCTGTAGTGCCAGTAGGCCCAGCTCCCCCTGTAGGACTGTTGGGGTTCGGTAACTGCGGCTGCCTCGCGGCCTAGCTGTTCTCTACTCTCCTGTGGGTCTTGGGGTCCACCACCTGGTTCCAGCACCGTCAGCTGGTTCCAGGCCGAGCCTTTGGCTTAGGTGCCTCCTCCTGGGTATCCGAGTTCCGCCAACGTCAGGCGGTCCTTGGTAGTGCTTTTAAGCGCGGGCACCTACAGCTTAGTAACCGGGTTCCAGCACCGCCAGCTGGTCCTCGGTCGTGCCATTGGCTCTTGCACACTGGAACAACGCATCTGGGTTCCAGCACCGCCAGCTGGTTCTCGGCAGTGTTCTTGTCACAGGTACTCCCTCGTGCCAAGCCTGGTTTCAGCACCGTCAGCTGTTTCCGGGTTGTGTCAAGCTCACTGAGACGCCTATGCTTGCCCCGTCGTGGTGCGGTCGGGTTAGCCAACTCCAGGGTGCCTCCAGTTTAGGAGCTTCCTATGTGGGCTGCGTGAACTGGTAGTCAAGGCTGGTTCTGTAGTGCCAGTAGGCCCAGCTCCCCCTGTAGGACTGTTGGGGTTCGGTAACTGCGGCTGCCTCGCGGCCTAGCTGTTCTCTCCTCTCCTGTGGGCCTTGGGGTCCACCACCTGGTTCCAGCACCGTCAGCTGGTTCCAGGCCGAGCCTTTGGCTTTGGTGCCTCCTCCTGGGTATCCGAGTTCCGCCAACGTCAGGCGGTCCTTGGTAGTGCTTTTAAGCGCGGGCACCTACAGCTTAGTAACCGGGTTCCAGCACCGCCAGCTGGTCCTCGGTCGTGCCATTGGCTCTTGCACACTGGGGCAACGCATCTGGGTTCCAGCACCGCCAGCTGGTTCTCGGCAGTGTTCTTGTCACAGGTACTCCCTCGTGCCAAGCCTGGTTTCAGCACCGTCAGCTGTTTCCGGGTTGTGTCAAGCTCACTGAGACGCCTATGCTTGCCCCGTCGTGGTGCGGTCGGGTTAGCCAACTCCAGGGTGCCTCCAGTTTAGGAGCTTCCTATGTGGGCTGCGTGAACTGGTAGTCAAGGCTGGTTCTGTAGTGCCAGTAGGCCCAGCTCCCCCTGTAGGACTGTTGGGGTTCGGTAACTGCGGCTGCCTCGCGGCCTAGCTGTTCTCTCCTCTCCTGTGGGCCTTGGGGTCCACCACCTGGTTCCAGCACCGTCAGCTGGTTCCGGGCCGAGCCTTTGGCTTAGGTGCCTCCTCCTGGGTATCCGAGTTCCGCCAACGTCAGGCGGTCCTTGGTAGTGCTTTTAAGCGCGGGCACCTACAGCTTAGTAACCGTGTTCCAGCACCGTCAGCTGGTCCTCGGTCGTGCCATTGGCTCTTGCACACTGGGGCAACGCATCTGGGTTCCAGCACCGCCAGCTGGTTCTTGGCAGTGTTTTTGTCACAGGTACTCCCTCGTGCCAAACCTGGTTTCAGCACCGCCAGCTGTTTCCGGGGTGTGTGAAACTCGCTGAGACGCCTATGTTTGCCCCGTCGTGTTGCAGTCGGGTTAGCCAACTCCAGGGTGCCTCCAGTTTAGGAGCTTCCTATGTGGGCTGCGTGAACTGGTAGTCAAGGCTGGTTCTGTAGTGCCAGTAGGCCCAGCTCCCCCTGTAGGACTGTTGGGGTTCGGTAACTGCGGCTGCCTCGCGGCCTAGCTGTTCTCTCCTCTCCTGTGGGCCTTGGGGTCCACCACCTGGTTCCAGCACCGTCAGCTGGTTCCGGGCCGAGCCTTTGGCTTAGGTGCCTCCTCCTGGGTATCCGAGTTCCGCCAATGTCAGGCGGTCCTTGGTAGTGCTTTTAAGCGCGGGCACCTACAGCTTAGTAACCGTGTTCCATCACCGTCAGCTGGTCCTCGGTCGTGCCATTGGCTCTTGCACACTGGGGCAACGCATCTGGGTTCCAGCACTGCCAGCTGGTTCTTGGCAGTGTTCTTGACACAGGTACTCCCTCGTGCCAAGCCTGGTTTCAGCACCGCCAGCTGTTTCCGGGTTGTGTCAAGCTCACTGAGACGCCTATGCTTGCCCCGTCGTGGTGCGGTCGGGTTAGCCAACTCCAGGGTGCCTCCAGTTTAGGAGCTTCCTATGTGGGCTGCGTGAACTGGTAGTCAAGGCTGGTTCTGTAGTGCCAGTAGGCCCAGTTCCCCCTGTAGGACTGTTGGGGTTCGGTAACTGCAGCTGCCTCGCGGCCTAGCTGTTCTCTCCTCTCCTGTGGACCTTCAGGTCCACCACCTGGTTCCAGCACCGTCAGCTGGTTCTCGGCAGTGTCTTTTGCTCTTGTACCTTCTGCTCCCCATCCTGGTTCCAGTACCGTCAGCTGGTTCCGGGCAGAGCCTTTGGCTTAGGTGCCTCCTTCTGGGTATCCAAGTTCCACCAACGTCAGGTGGTCCTTGGTAGTGCTTTCGGGCACGGGTATCTCCTGCTTAGTAACCGGGTTCCAGTAACGTCAGCTGGTCCTCGGTAGTTCCATTGGCTCTTGGACCTTCGGCTACCCATCCGGGTTCCAGTACCGTCAGCTGGTTCTCGGCAGTGTCTTTTGCTCTTGTACCTTCTGCTCCCCATCCTGGTTCCAGTACCGTCAGCTGGTTCCGGGCAGAGCCTTTGGCTTAGGTGCCTCCTTCTGGGTATCCGAGTTCCGCCAACGTCAGGCGGTCCTTGGTAGTGCTTTTTAGCACGGATACCTCCTGCTTAGTAACCGGGTTCCAGGAACGTCAGCTGGTCCTCGGTAGTTCCATAGGCTCTTGAACCTTCGGGTAGCCATCCGAGTTCCAGTTCCATCAGCTGGTTCTTGGCATTTTCTCAGCCTTCTTGTACCTTCTGCTACATTTCCAAGTTGAAGACCCTAAAGTCGACGACCCGGAAGACCACCCCGATGACGACGACGACGACCCGGAAGACCACCCCGATGACGACGACGACGGCGGAGACGACGACGGCTGAGACGACGACGGCGGAGATGACGACACTGGAGACGACGACCCTGGAGACGACGACATGGAAGACCGAGAAGCAGAAGAACAAGAGGCTGCAGAACAAAGAGCAGAAGAACATTAAGCATAAGACTTAATATCAGAGCAAAAGATATTATCTAAATTATATGCAGAAGAAGACTAAGCAGTGTATGGGGGTGAGTCCGTTCCTCCTCGTGGTGCCCCTGGATAAAGCCTGATGCTGCAGGCCAAACTGAACGCGGACAAATGTAACTTTTGTGACTGGCAGAACGGAAGGTGTAATCTTCCAACTTTTATAGATAACAACTACGGGAATGCCTGTCACAAATGAGAATATGATGAAGAAGTAGAATAGGAAGAATAATAACAGTGGAATAAAAAGAATATGTAGAATAGGAAGAATAATAATAGTTGAATAAAATGAATATGAAGAATGTAATAAAAAAAAAAATAGGTAGAAGATGAAGAAGAAGATGAATAAGGTGAAGAAGAAGTTGATGTCAAAGATGCTGATGATGATGAAGATGAAAGTGTGGGAAAAGTAAAAAAAAAAAGAAAAAAAAAGAAGGGGAAGGGCGTGGAATAGTGAAACATCAATATCTGACAAAATAAAAAAAAATTTACATACTCAATATCTTTTTCACTCCGAACGTCTTAAAAAAAAAAAAAAAACATGCTATTCTATTTGATTGGGCTAAACCTCATTGCCTTTAATGTCTCCGCCACCTCCCACAATACATCCTACATTATTCTTAGTTGTTTTCCTTCATGTAGAATGAACCTACAAGGCAAGAAAAGGTTTATTTTAATTCCGATATTTTGGTCCCATTGACTTGCATTGGGATCGGGTATCGGTATCGGCGATATCCGATATTTTTTGAATATCGGCCGATCCTATCCGATACCGATACTTTCCGATATCGGAAGGTATCGCTCAACACTAGTTAGAGTATTTCACATCTCCGGATATGACTTTTCTACACATGAGATCGCCATGGAACACTCAGGATTATGTGGACTATGGCGGACAGGTGAGTATTTGGTTTGTTTTTGTTTGTTTTTTTAAAGAGATGAGGATATCAGTGATTGGGCATTAAAGTGAGTATGTGTTGTTTTTTTATTTTATATTTCTTATAGGAGATGAGAGCATTGGGTATTTATTGTTAAGTGAGTGTAATGCGTTTTTTATTTTTATTTGAATATGTATTTATTTCATTTACAATTTTTTTTACTTTGCGCACAGGGGCCTTGCTGACAAGAGACTACTTCTCCCATCAGCGGTTCCTTCTATCACTGTTATCAGTGACAGCAGACATAGCCTGATGAAAGGAGTAGTCTCTCATCAGCTGGTGCCTGCTGACCTGCAGTAAGCTTTTTACCATGGGTCATCGCATCTTGTTGCTGTCAGCAACATTCAGTGTAAGGCTGCTGTCACACTATCAGCATTTGGTCAGTATTTCACATCAGTATTTGTTAGCCAAAACCAGGAGTGGCTCAAAAATACGGACACGGTGACGTGTTTCTATTATAGCTTTCCCCTCTGTTTGTTCCACTCCTGGTTTTGGCTTACAAATACTGATGTAAAATACTGACCATATACTGATAGTGTGACCGTAGCATAAAACAGAGACAATAGAAAATATATTGTGACAACAATTGGTGATACATTTTTAAATCACCACTCCAGTGTTCCTTATATTTTATTGCTGAAGTGGTGCTTTGTAGCTAAGGTATCTGACCTCAATCTGTTAGGTGTCAAGTTCCCACCTCTGCACAGGGGGAATTTCGAGCCATCTCCGCTGCGGTCTCCCATTCTTCTCCAGCCGCAGTGGAGTCTGCTCAGCGGAGATGTCAGTCCCAGCGTCTGGCTCAGGCTGATACTGGACGACTTGTAACTACTGCCCTTCCAGGCTCTATTCTTGTAGCCAGCAATGTTCAGCAGCGAGCAGGTGTTTCTGGGACTAAGTCCAGATTTTCCCTTTCTGAGCATGCCCACGGTATGACCTTCCTTTGGAGGTCGGGGGTCACATGCTTAGATACTGCAGCTAATCCCATTGGTCCTCTAGGAAGGTCCTAAAGGTGTTCTTCTTCTGTGGCAGACTCCCATTGGTCCTTCTCGGAAGGTCTTGTACTTGCTGCAGCTATAAAAGGTTTGCATGGCCGCACGGCCATGCGCTAGTATTCAATAGTTATCGTGTGTGTGTTGATGAGTGCAAGTCGTTCCTTAAATAACCCATCCCTTGTGTATGACTGTTCGCGTAAGGTGTATGGCTGCAATCTAGCGCCCGGCTGAACTCACAGCTTTAACACACGAAACAGCGTCTAACGGCTGTGACCGCCAGTGCAGCGCCGTGCGCTATTAGAGCGCTTACCTTACCCAAGTCTGGGTGGTTAGTGGCGTCCGCTAGTGTGGCACAGCATGCACTTCTGTGCATATTAGTTACCTCTGATACCCCAATTGTGGTGTCGATCGCAAGAGGTCTACACTAACTCTAATCCTGTGTCCTGGGAGAGAGTTCTGTGGTTCCTTGCTTGCGCTCTGTGACTTAACAGGGATTGCTTTCTTCATACAGGGTGAAGTTAACCCATGTGTGTATCCTCATTGTACCGACATATAGTCCGTCATTACTTAGCAGCAGGTTCCATCTCTGTACGGTGGACCCCGGGCTGCGAACGCACCTTTTTATATCTATTTAATTATTAGGTGCGTTCCGCTAGCCCTAACATTATACTAGCGCCAGGGTCTGGCTAGTAATGATGGACAAACAGCAGTCTTTGCAGTACGTCCAGCAACTGGAGGGTAGGTTGGCGGCTCTTGAGCGCACAACCTCAGCTGTGGATGTAACCGCAGTTGCTGTTCAGAATGCTAGCGTGGAGCAGCAGCCTTGTTCACTGCCACCCCTGTTCCGACTCTATCTCGCCTCCCGCTGCCAGAAAAATTTTCTGGTGATAGTAAATCTTGTAGGGGTTTCGTGAGTCAGTGCTCTATTCATCTCGAGCTTCTGGCCGCATGTTTCCCCACAGAGCGGGCTAAGGTGGGATTTATTGTGTCTCTCCTGTCGGACAGGGCGTTGGAGTGGGCTACGCCGCTGTGGGAGCGTGGCGATCATGTGGTGCAGAATGCTCCGTTGTTTCTGAGCACTCTGAAACAGGTCTTTTTAGGACCTTGTGTCACCCATGATACTGCGCTCTAACTGTTGGCATTAACACAGGGCTCGTCCTTGGTCAGCCATTTTGCCATTCACTTTCGCACACTAGCATCTGAGCTGGAGTGGTCGGATAAAGCCCTTATTCTGATATTTTGGAGGGGGCTGGCTGACCACGTGAAGGATGCTCTGGCCACTAGGGAGATTCCAGCCACAATGGAAGAGTTAATAGCAGTGTCCACTCGTATTGACCTCCGTTTTCACGAGCGGAGGTTAGAGCGAGCCCAGTGTAGGCAGAGGTTTCGGCTGGCTCCCACCTTCGCCAAACCTTTGGAATCTCCAGTCCAGGCCCCTGAGTCCCATGAGCCTATGGTAGTGTCACGAGCGGGATCTAAGTCCCGGACCGCTTGTGCACTCCAGGTTTGTCATGTTTGGCAGCAGTCAGGACATCTTGCCACCAGATGTCCCCAGCGGTTGAGGAAACGTCAGCGTCTAGTGGTAGTAGGTGGAGGTACACTAGACACGGCGATGTTTGCCTCCAAATTGTCCTATAAGGGGACAAGTACTATAGGCTCATTTTCCCACTCGGTAGAGCTCTGCGTGGATTCTGGGGCGGAGGGCAATTTTATGTCATCTGCATTTGCCCAACGTCCCGCAATTCCCCTGGTAATGTTAGCTCAACCAGTGACCGTACGAGTGGTAAATGGGTCGACACTGCCCTCACAGATAACATACCAGACCATCCCTTTCACTCTGTCCATGTCGCCATCTCATCAGGAGATTATATCTCTGCTTGTCATTCCTGAGGGAATTGACGAGGTCCTGTTGGGGATGCTTTGGCTACGGTACCACTCTCCTCATATTGAGTGGTCCACAAGCAGAATTTTGGGATGGGGTGAATCTTGTGGGGGTAGATGTCAGAGGGAATGTGTTCAGGTTGCTACTACTGAGGTACCCGCAGATCTATCCTCTCTCCCCAAGCAATATTGGCCCTATGCAGACATGTTCTCCAAAAGAGCTGTGGAGACCCTTCCGCCTCACCGCCCCTATGAATGTCCTATTGACCTCTTGCCTGGTGCTGAGCCTCCCCGGGTCAAGTCTATCCGTTATCTCTCCTGGAGACGGAGACAATGTCACAGTACATCAAGGAAAATTTGGCAAGAGGATTCATTAGGAAGTCAGTGTCACCTGCAGGGGCTGGGTTCTTCGTGCAGAAGAAGAATGGGGAACTACGTCCATGCATAGATTACAGGGGTCTTAACGCCATCACTGTTAAGAATAAGTATCCTTTGCCCCTGATATCTGAGCTCTTTGATAGGTTTCGGGGAGCAAGAATATTTACAAAATTAGATCTGCGGGGTGCTTACAACCTGATTCGCATCTGTGAGGGGGACGAATGGAAGATGGCTATTAACACCAGGGATGGGCACTGGATGGTAAATATAAGTATGGGAGGGCAGGGACCCTCCAATAGAAGCGCAATTCCAGTGGTGAAAATAAAAACTCTGGAGCGGTGCTTTAATTAAATCCAAATACGAAAAATATTTTTATAGAAAAAAATTCATGCATTTAAGTAAAAAAAAAATGTTTTTCTCCAAAGGTGGGTAAAAACTACTTCTTAGCATCATCTTGTGATCATTCAGGTAGGTACAAACTTAAAGTTTGTGCAGACCAGCTGTGTACTGTCTTTACGCGCCTATTTAATGGAAGTCTACAAACACAGAGGGTACCAGTGTTATGGAAAACTTCCTGTCTGGTGCCGATACCCAAGACGACTTCTCCTGCAACCCTAAATGACTATCGTCCTGTAGCCTTAACATCTCACGCTATGAAGGCCTTGGAAAGATTTGTGCTTGCTCACTTAAGACCGAGGGTCAATGCTTTTATCGATCCCCTTCAGTTTGCTTACCGACATAGATTGGGGGTGGATGATGCTATCCTTTCTCTGTTACATAGGGTACATTTATTTCTGGAGACTGACGGAAGCACGGTGCGAGCGATGTTCTTCGATTTCTCGAGTGCATTTAACTCCCTGCAGCCACTTTTACTACACAAAAAGATGACTGATATGAAGGTTGAGGAGGGGATGAGAAATTGGATAACTGACTACCTATCAGATCGGCCACAGTTTGTACAGATGGGAGCAGTGGTGTCAAGCAGATTATTGAGCAGTGTAGGTGCCCCCCAGGGAACGGTGCTTGCGCCCTTTCTATTCACACTGTATACTTCAGACTTTCAGTATAAATCTGAACTTTGCCACCTTCAAAAATTTTCGGATGACTCTGTGGTTGTGGGATTCATTAGGGGAGATCAGGGGGATGAGGAATATAGAAGGGTGGTGTCGAATTTCGTGGATTGGTGCAATGGTAACTATCTACAACTAAATGTTAAGAAAACTAAGGAGTTGGTGGCCAACTATAGCAGGATTAAGATGGAATGCTTACCGATCACTATTGCTGGTCAGGAGGTAGAGCAGGTGGAGAGTTACAAATATTTGGGGGTCCATTTGGATAGCAAACTGGACTGGAGATGCCACTCAGAGTTTGTCTACAAGAAGGGGATGAGCAGACTGTATTTCCTAAGGAAACTGAGGTCTTTTAATGTGTGTAGCAAAATGTTAGAAATGTTCTACCAATCTGTGGTGGCAAGTGCCATCTTTTTTGCAATCACGTGCTGGGGTAGTAGTGTGCGGGCCTCTGATGCTAATAAGCTGAATAAGATTATTAAGAAGGCAAGTTCTGCTGTGGGCTGCAATCTGGACTCTTTTGGGAAGGTAGTGGAGAAAAGAACTCTGAGAAAGTGTATGGCGATTATGAACAATAATGCACATCCACTATATGAGCTATTCATGAGACAGAAGAGCACCTTCAGTAACCGGCTTATACTTCTGAGGTGTAAGAAGGAAAAATATAGGAAATCGTTTGTGCCAACTGCCATGGGAATGTACAACAATAACATTAGGGTTAAACCACCAAGGTGAATGTCTACTTATTTCTCTACATTTCAGTTCACTTGTTGTGTATGTCCTATTCTAATGTATAATGTTCTTCTGTCAACAAACTGTCATGTCAACTATGTAATTCCTTTATGATTTTTATGATGTAAGTCGTGCTGCTGTGATACCATAATTTCCCACGGGATCAATAAAGTGTATCGTATCGTATCGTATGTGTAATAAATATTTTTTATTGCAGATTTCAGCACAGTCATCAGCATTCAAACGATGTCCGTGAGTGAACTTATTTACTTGGGAGATTCAGTGACAATTAACTGCACAACGACAACATGGAGGATCACAAGAGAAAACTGAACACAAACAAATCAAAAAAGGTCATAGTATAACAAACTCTAAAAATGAACATCACACCATTTACCGCCTACTCAATAAACTCCCAGTAGCATAAGACATACACTGTTGTATACTACAACAGTTTTCAACATTTTTTTCTAAGCTTTTCAAATTGCTTTAAATGCGTCATTCAACTGTCTTTATCTTCATCTGTATCTTAGAGTTTTACAGTTATTGCATTATGTATCTTTTTTAACAGTTATTGCTGACCGGCAGAGGTGCCCGATATGTCCTACTTTTTTGTTTTAGTTGCAGAAGATTATGGCAATGGAAGATATCTTCAATATGGAGGACGCAGAGGTTTGTGGTATCTTGTGATGTTTACCTTCACTATTTAAATGAAAAGATCTCATCCCATCTTTGTTAGTGTTTGTATAATCTGATTGTATTAATATTTGTTGAAGGCAGTTTTCAAAATAATGAGAATTGAGTGAATTAAATAGATCTGTGTCAAATGACATGAGAATTGTGATAGCAAGTTAGAAATAAAATAATTTCAATTCTTACTGAATAAATATGCACTGTTAATTAAAAATGTTAATTGAGTCAAATTAGGCGATGATAGGGTTAAACCAGTAATATTTAAATTCACCCAGGTCTTATCTCTTGTTGGAATGAAGCAGATGATTAATCCTTAATATTCTACAGGGATACAGTGAACATCAGCAATTAAATTAACAACTGCAAAGTTTATACTCGGAGATTCAAAAAATGAGAGACAGAAACACTTTAATTTTTCACAAGTTGTTACCTTAATTATCTTCTTATTGCCACTGTCTCTTCTCCCTCATTACAAAAACACGCCCTATAGTATTCACAGCTCTGTTTAATTTGCTGTCGCTCGGCAACTATGTAAGGAATGTCATCTGAGAAGCAAAAGTCATAAATCTTACTTTGTGCATGCTCATTGGAAATAAATTGTTCTGCTGTACAGAGTCCCAAGGTTCATACCGCGAAATGCTGACAAATTTGTATTTCCTTATGAACAACCGGTAATGTCAATCAATTTCTAGACTACTACAAAAAGCACAAAACACATATTTGTAGATATTTGTCATGAAGCTAAATTGTTAAATAATATGAAAGAGGAAACAAAACGCAATAATATTTATTTTAACGACCAATATCCAAACCTATCTATTATTATATTTCAAAAGCCATTTATCATAGCTATTTTTTCTAAATAATTTTCTGAAACTATAATTAGTAAATGATGCAGTTAACTGTTTTAAAATGAAGTTTATTTAATTTGCCTTGTTTGTATCGAGTTCACATTAGGGTTTTGGATCCTTCTGCAAGTTTGAGATTTCACTTTCAAGCCTACAGTGCTGCAGGGATTGCAAATCTGTTACTGTTGCCTTGATAAAAATATGGCTTGAGCTAAATGGGGACACGTGTCACACAACACTAACTCTCAGAAAAATCGGGCAACAAAAACACTCTTCAACTTGTCTTTGACCTTCTGTCACACAACGATTTCAGAGATCTGATATTGGTGCAAATAAACAGTCAAGTTACAAACAAGCTGCATGTAGCGTGTGACTTGCATCAAAGTCATTGACAAGTGTGTAACGTGTGATTATCAACCAGCAACAGACAATCCTACACATTTGGAAACATATGCAACTCTATCTCGCAGTCACAGTATGTCGTAAGTTGAAACATAACACCATAGAAAATCATTACATCCAATGTTGCAGCGTTACTGTGTTTTCAATGCTGAATGACACATGGCACCATGTAGCCCTATCCTTAGATGGCGGAGACGCTTTTCACATTTTTGCTCGTTGGTTTATTATGTTGTTGTACTGAAATTCCCTTATGATCATTACATGTATTCCATTTTACTGCCAAGTTGGCATTTTTTTATGATTGAAATTTTTTTTCCTATTTTTCACCCCAAAATGTGGGGTGCATTTTATGGTCTGGTGTATCTTATAATCTGCAAAATATGGTATATGGTAAAATACTCACCTGCCTAATAATTGTGCAGACAGCGATGGTTTGTAGAAAAAGTTTAAGCATATTTAGTATTTTATTTTGTAAAAACCTAACTTGTTTAAGGTTCAGCAGTCAAGATAGTGGGCTTACTCTGTGATTGACAACTTTCTCTAATAATTTGCTGTAAATCACTGATTGTGGCCGTACGCTTAACTACTAAGCCTAGAATGAGTAAAGTTTAGAATTAACAAAATACAAGCTACATTAAATTTTTACCCACAAACTTATATTATAATCTGCTCTCCTCCTGCTGTTCTACTGTATGACATGACACTGGCAGATCCTGGGGTGAACATAGCAGTGGAGTAATCTGTGCAGCCACACAAGGTCCCAAGAGGTAAGGGGGCCTATTCTGCCTCCAAAGCTGAAGGAATTGTGCACAATGTTGAGCTACTGAACTTGAAGGGGCTCATATACTTTTCTTCCACAGAAGCTATTTTCAGTCTGTGCCCACCAGTGGGCAGATCAGACTGCATGTCCAATAGTAAAGGTTTTTTTTTTAAGAGACTAGGAACTGACATAGGGTTTTAGTGAGTTATTTTTCTGCTTATGTTGTGATGCTGCGAAACCACAGCAATTTATTAGCCTTAGATATCAATACCCCAGCTGCTTTTGTCTTCAATTGTTTTAAATCGTTTTCAAGTGATCTGAAAAGTGATCATTTTTTGATCAAGCAGCCCATGATGCATCTGCCACATGAACGGTGACGTGTTCCATCACATGACGTATGACGCTGTATTGCCATGTTTTGATACTAAGGATCGGATATGGCTTTAAAGAAGGCTACTACTTGCGATATAACACAATTTTATTTTAAAGTACTAAAAGGAATAGTATGATTGCATACACTTTTGTATCTTTTATCATACAAACGTTGAGTACATATAAATATTAAATACATATAATGATTAAGTACATAGAAAAAAAATGTACATAGACATAGTAAAAGGACTATAAACATAAGGATGAATGACCTTGGAGAGATCAAAACATCCAACACCGTGGATGGATACCATGATTTGGCATAGGTGGTTTTCCTTTTTGGATGCTGCCCTTCCCGTGGTTGTTCCTTCCGGGTGAAAGACCTGGCTATTTATTGCTTGCGTTGAGAAACACGTGATGGTGTATCCACGGCTTTTCTACATGCATTTGCATATTTCCCATAAGGGATGGGGGCAGTGTTCTGGATCACTGCGTTGAGAAACACGTGATGGTGTCTCCGCGGTGTTGGATGTTTTGATCTCCCCAAGGTCATTCATCCTTATGTTTATAGAAGCAGAGTGTAGGCCGAGGCCTAATTGGAGCAAGTTTAATATGTGTTGTAGTCTTAGTGTGGAGGGAGCAGGAGAAATTGCCGCGCACACAGCAGGGGAGCAGCTGGTGTTACTAAACCCCAATAACAGAGGAGCAACTGTTGACTGTGCAGATGGCACTTCCGAGCTGCAACTGGCAGTGTTGGAGCCCAGGGTCAATGCTAGAAACAGAGTGGAGAAATTGCCGCGCACACAGCAGGGGAGCAGCTGGCGTTACTGAAACCCAATAACAGAAGAGCAACTATTGACTGTGCAGACGGCACTTCCAAGCAGCAACTGGCGGTGTTGGAGCCCAGGTTCTATGCCAGAAGCAGAGTGTAGGCCGAGGCCTAATTGGAGCAAGTTTAATATCTGTTGTAGTCTTAGTGTGGAGGGAGCAGGAGAAATTGTCGTCCACACCGCAGGGGAGCAGCTGGCGTTACTGAACCCCAATAACAGAAGAGCAACTGTTGACTGTGCAGACAGCACTTCCGAGCACAACTGGCGGTGTTGGAGCCGAGGGTCTATGCCAGAAGCAGAGTGTAGGCTGAGGCCTAATTGGAGCAAGTTTAATATCTGTTGTAGTCTTAGTGTGGAGGGAGCAGGAGAAATTGCTGCACACACAGTAGGGGAGCAGCTGGCGTTACTGAACCCCAATAACAGAGGAGCAACTGTTGACTGTGCAGACGGCACTTCCGAGCTGCACCTGGCAGTGTTGGAGCCCTGGGTCAATGCTAGAAACAGAGTGGAGAAATTGCCGCGCACAGAGCAGGGGAGCAGCTGGCGTTACTGAACCCCAATAACAGAGCAGCAACTGTTGACTGTGCAGACTGCACTTTCGAGCAGCAACTGGTAGTGTTGGAGCCCAGGGTCAATGCTAGAAGCAGAGTGTAGGCCGAGGCCTAATTGGAACAAGTTTAATATCTGTTGTAGTCTTATTGCGGAGGGAGCAGGAGAAATTGCCGCACACACAGCATGGGAGCAGATGGCGTTACTGAACCACAATAACAGAGGAGCAACTGTTGACTGTGCAGATGGCACTTCTGAGCAGCAACTGGTGGTGTTGGAGCCCAGGGTCAATGCTAGAAACAGAGTGGAGAAATTGCTGGGTACATAGCAGGGGATCAGCTGCCGTTAATGAACCCCAATAGCACGGCAGCAAGTGTCGACAGTGCAGACGGCACTTCTGAGCAGCAACTGGCAGTGTTGGAGCCCAGGTTCAATGCATGAAACAGAGTGTAGGCTGAGGCCTAATTGGAGCAAGTTTATTATCTGTTGTAGTCTTAGTGTAGAGGGAGCAGGAGAAATTGCCAAACACACAGCAGGGGAGCAGCTGGCATTACTGAACCCAAATAACAGAGGAGCAACTGTTGACTGTGCAGACGGCACTTCCGAGCAGCAACTGCCGTTGTTGGAGCACAGGGTCAATGCTAGAAACAGAGTGGAGAAATTGCCGAATACACAGCAGGGTATCAGCTGACATTACTGAACCCCAATAACACAACAGCAAGTGTTGACTGTGCAGACGGCACTTCTGAGCAGAAACTGGCGGTGTTCGAGCCCAGGGAATCCAGGAGAAGCAGAGTGTAGGCTGAGGCCTAATTGGAGCAAGTTTAATATCTGTTGTAGTGTGAGTGTGGACGGAGCAGGAGAAATTGCCGGATACAGAGCTGAGGATCAGCTGACGTTACTTAACCCCAATAACATGGCAGCAAATGGTGACTGTGCAGACGGCACTTCTGAGCACCAACTGGCAGTGTTGGAGCCTAGGGTCAATCAAGGTGTAGGCCGAGGCCTAATTAGAGCAAGTTTAATATCTGATGTCATGTGAATGTGCGTTACTGAACCCCACTTACACAGGAGCTAGAGTTTTTATCAGTGCAGATGGCACTTTTGAGCAGCAACTGGCGGTGTTGGAGCCCAGGGTCAATCAGGGTGTAAGCCGAGGCCTAATTGGAGCAAGTTTAATATCTGATGTCATGTGAATGTGGATGGCGCAGGAGACATTGCCGGACACACAGCAGGGGAGCAGCTGACATTACTGAACCCCAATGACAGAGGAGCTAGTGTTTTTCTCTGTGCAGATGGCACTTCAGAGCAAAAGCTGGCGATTTTGCAGCCCAGGGAATCCAGGAGAAGCAGAGTGTAGGCTGAGGCCTAATTGGAGCAAGTTTAATATCTGTTGCAGTGTGAGTGTGGACGGAGCAGGAGAAATTGCCGGATACACAGCTGGGGATCGGCTGATGCTACTGAAACCCAATAACACTGGGTCATGTGTTGACTGTGCAGATGGCACTTCTGAGCAGCAACTGGCGATGTTGGAGCCCAGGGATTACAGTTCAGGGGGTAGAAACATGAACACAACAGGAGAACTAAATACTGTTGCCAAACAATCATTTAATCTGGAAGAGGAGTCGCAAAATCCTGCGAGATCCAGGCCATGTTCATTTTCAGAAAAGTAAGCCTTTCAAAGTTATCGGTGGATAGACGCATACGATGGTCTGTTAGTACACCACCTGCCACACTAAAGAAGCATTCAGATAATACACTAGAAGCAGGGTAAGCCAGCACCTCCAATGCATACTGGCTAAGCTCTGGCCATGCATCCAGCTTACAGACCCAAAACTTGAAGGGGGAAGAGCCGTCTGGGAGTACACTGAGAGGGCAAGACATGTGTTCTGTCACCATCTGATGGAAATGTTGCCTCCTGCTGACTGGAGTTGTCTGTGATGATGTAGACATTTGTGGCGGGCACACAAAACTTTGCCTCATTTGGACCATACTGGTCTTGCCTTGTGCTGAGGCACTGCTTCTGCTTCCTCTTTGTGCAGAGCTTCCTCCACTGCCTCGATGCACTGAGCTGCTTTGTAAAGCACTAGCAGCATTGCTCTCATTTGTAGTGGAGAACATGATGGAAGGCACCAGTGTGTCTTGGTACTGCCGCATTTTACGCTCCTGGGTCAACGGTGTTATGAGGCTTTGTAAGTTGTCTCGGTAGCGAGGATCTAGGAGGGTGTACACCAAATAATCAGCCGTGTTGAGAATGTGGGCGATGCGGCGGTCGTTTCTCTGGCACTGCAGCATGAAATCAACCATGTGCTGCAGACTGCCAACTGAACAAGAAACACTATCCCCTGCTTGAGTCATGATCTCTGCCTGCTCTGCATCACCCCACCCTCGCTCTACAAACTGACTACTAGAGCATTGTATAACTCTCTCCTCTGGAAAGATGCATTCCTCCTCCATTGACTCCTCCTCATCCTCCTCACAAATTGTCCCCTGCCTAGGCAATTGTGAAGAACCACGTCGTGCAGACTGTCCAGAAGCAGATGACGTTTGTGACTCCTCATCCTCCACCTCTTCCACAACCTCCTCCCTTAGTGCTTGCAGTGTTTTTTCAAACAGGCAGATAAGGGGGATTATCATGCTGACTAGTGCATCATCTGCACTCGCCATCCGTGTGGTATCATCGAAGGCACGCAAAACCTGGCAGATGTCCTTCATAGTGGCCCACTCAGTTGGTGGTGAAGTCTGAGCAACGCCCAGTGCGACTTTTTTGCGCCTGATGCAGCTGGTACTCCATTACTGCTGCCTGCTGCTCACACAACTGCTCCAACATATGTAAGGTTGCATTCCACCTGGTGGGTAGGTCACATATGTTCCAGATGGCAGAATCGGCGCTGCAGAGCTGCAATGCGTGATCTTGCCATGCTGGAACGCCGCAAGTGAGCGTACTCTAGGCGGACCTTGTGCAGCAGTGCATCAAGATCCGGATAGTCCCTCAAAAAACTCTGCATGACCAAGTTGAGCACATGTGCCAGACATTGGATGTGAGTGAAGTTGCCTAGGCCCAGAGCTGCCACCAGATTTTGGCCATTGTCACAAACTACCATGCCTGGCTGGAGATTCGCTGGCACAAACCACACGTCGCTCTCCTGCTTGATGGCATTCCAGTGCTCCTGTGCTGTGTGGCTTCAATTCCCCAAAGAAATTAATTTCAATATGGCCTGTTGACAATTGGCCATGGCTGTGCTCATATCGGTCGTAACAGTTAAGCGTTCAAGGGTCCATGTGGAGGTAGACTGTGAAGGCTCCTGCAGCGCTGATTCAGAGGAACTGGAGTATGAGGAGGAGTCAATGTGTACAGACAGGATTCCTGCAATCCTTCGAGTTGGCAGAACACGTACAGCGCCACTCTCAAGATCTGTCCCCGGCTCCACAACATTTACCCAATGGGCAGTGAGGGAAAGATATCATCCCTGTCCATGGTGACTGGTCCACGCATCGGTGGTCAGGTGGACCTTGCTACCGACGGTGTTTAGTAGTGCATGTTTAATTTTTCCCTCCACATGCTTTTGAAGGGCAGAGAGGGCTTGCATGCTGAAATAAAAGCGGCTGGGCACGTTGTATTGTGGGACTGCCAATGCCATGAAGTTACGAAAGGTGTCAGTCTCCGCCAGCCTGAATGATAGCATTTCAAGGGACAGTAGTTTTGCAATGCCAGCATTCAGAGCCTGTGCTCAAGGGTGGTTTGCTGAGTATGGGTGCCTTTTCTCCCATGCCTGTGCTACCGATGGCTGAAGACTGGCCTGGGAGTGTGAGGATGACAAAGTATGTGGTGCTGTGGGTGGAATTACACTGTGTCTCTGTCCAACAGTGCCATAGGTTCTTCTATGGCGATCCTGTGAGGAAGCCGAACCAACTGTGTGTGAGCTGGAGGAAGAGGCTACAACACGAGCTGATGAGGTGGTAGGTGCCGCGGTTGGTAGGCCTAGGTCTTCAGTGTGTTTTTGTAACTCCACCACATGCTTGGTCTGCGCATGTTTCCACATATTTGTGGTATTGAGGTTGCTGACACTTTTCCCTCTTTTGACTTTCTGATGACACAGCTTCCATTTGACAAAGCAAATATCATCTGCAATTGTGTAAAAAAAGGACCAGGCACTGCAAGTCTTGGGAGCACCTGTTTTGGGTTTTGGAAGAGGCATGTTCCTAATGGGTGCCGAAGTGGAGTCTACAGGCAAAGCAGTCTTACCTCTCCCTCCTTTTTGGGCCGTTCAGGGAATCTCTTCCTCAAAGCTTCTCCCACCACCTTCCTGTACCTCACGCCATGATGGGTCAAGGATCTCATCATCTACACTACCCTCTTCCACCAACTGCTTCTCCTGGGTAGTCTCGGCAGCACAGAACACACCAGAAAGTGGCACATGAGTCTCATCATCAGATGCGTACTGAGGTGTACTGACCGTAGGCACTGGCCTTCCCGCCTCTTCTGGCATGCTGCCTCTTCTTCAGTTTCTCGAATGCTGCTTGGCTGGCCCCCTCTTTCCAAGCCAAGAGATTTATAGAACAGAAGTAGGGATGGCTCCTGTCCTGGGTTCTCTGTCTGCCTTGGCAATTTGGCAGGTGGTGAAGAGACAGATGGGTGCTCTTCAGTGCTCTGTGCCTGAGAGGATGTGGCACTAATTGAAGTCAATGCATTAGCTGCCATCCATCCGACAACGGCTTCAATTTGTTTGTCCCGCAGAAGTGGGGTACGGCGAGCTCCTACAAAGCTGCACATGAAGGACTGTTCCCTGCTAAAACTGGGGGCTGATAAGTCACCGGAGCCCGCAGCAGGCACAGAATCCCCATGCCCTCTCCCTGCAGAAACTCCATGCCCACGACCTCGTGCCTTACTCTCTGCCTTCTTCATCTTCGTAGACTGATAAAGATAGGCAGAAAAGTACTAAGGGGTTAGTGTGCTTATTCCTGAGCAGCTGCTAACAGGTTTAAGAAACACTAATTTTATAAAGTGTGGACTAGACTTTAATATGAGCTAATGTGGCCTACATAACTGTAAAGTGGAGTGTTTGGTGAACTTTATTAACTTTTTGTTTTTTTAACAAAAAGACACTGGATGTACCCAAAGATGTAAAACCGATAGTATCACAAACTTTTTGTAGCAATTACAATGCAGGAAAGTAACCTACAATGCAATAGATGAGGATCCAAAAAATAGGCTAATACTAATCTGGCTGGTGCTGCAGGGCACAAGGCTGCAGAAAGGCTCCTCTATGTGTAGCAGGATATGGATGGAAAACCACTGATAGGATGAATCAGAAAAAATTCCCAGCAGGCAGCACTAATTGAAAAATAGGACAATAGAACAGTATGAGGCAGTGATGCACGCTGTGCTGACTACAACCAGCTGTGGCTGCAGAACAGGCTACAGCGTGAGCAGCACTCACACATAGACCTTGCAGACAGCCGTGAACAGCGCTGCAAGGCAAAAACAAGGTTTTCACACAGCGGTTGCTAAATTAGCCTGGGTAAAGCACAATGAAGCAAATCGCTATCTCAAACTATCCCTCAGTCAGAAGAGCAGCGTCCTGTCCCTAACTGAATTCACAGCAGAGTGAACCCAAAATGGCGGCAGCGGCTTTTATAGTGCATCATGACATTATTTCAGCAGCCAATCACAGCCATGCCCTTACTTATATGCCCACACTTCTTAGGATTCTTCATTGGCTGAATTAAATTAAACTGGCTCATTGCACTATGGGAACTTCCGGTTTTGGTATTCGATATACTGAAAGTATCGGAACTCAGTATCGGAATTCCGATACCACGAATATTGGCCAATACCCGATACTTGCAGTATTGGAATGCTCAACACTACTCACCACACATCTAGAAAAGTTCCTTAGGGGGTCTACTTTCCAAAACGGTGTCACTTGTGGGGGGTTTCAACATTTAGGCACATCAGGGGCTCTCCAAACTCGACATGGTGTCCCATCTCAATTCCAGTCAATTTTGCATTGAAAAGTCAAGCAGTGCTCTTTCCTTTCCGAGCTCTGCCATGCGCCCAAACAGTGGTTTACCCCAACATATGGTGTATCAGCGTACTCAGGACAAATTGCACAACAACTTTTAGGGTCCAATTTCTTCTATTACCTTTGGGAAAATAAAAAATGTTTGGTGAAAATATCATTTTTGTGAAAAAATATGATTTTTTATTTTTACATTATCAACTTCTGTGAAGCACTTGGTGGGTCAAAGTGCTCACAACACCTCTAGATAAGTTCCTTAGGGGGTCTACTTCCCAAAATGGTGTCACTTGTGGGGGGTTTCAATGTTTAGGCACATCAGTGGCTTTCCAAACGCAACATGGCGTCCCATCTCAATTCCAGTCAATTTTGCATTGAAAAGTCAAATGGCGCTCCTTCCCTCCCAAGCTCTGCCAAGCGCCCAAACAGCGGTTTACCCCCACATATGGGGTATTGGCATACTCAGGACAAATTGTACAACTACTTGGGGTCTATTTTCTCCTGTTACCCTTGGTAAAATAAAACAAGTTGGAGCTGAATTACATTTTTTGTGAAATAAAGTTAAATGTTCAGCTTTTTTAAACATTCCCAAAAATCCTGTGAAACACTTGAAGGGTTAATAAACTTCTTGAATGTGGTTTTGAGCACCTTGAGGGATGCAGTTTTTAGAATGGTGTCACGCTTGGTTATTATCTATCATATAGACCCCTCAAAATGACTTAAAATGTGATGTGGTCCCTAAAAAAAATGGTGTTGTAAAAATAAGAAATTGCTGGTCAACTTTTAACCCTTATAACTCCCTAACAAAAAAAAAATTGGGTTCCAAAATTGTGCTGATGAAAAGTAAACATGTGGGAAATGTTACTGATTAAGTATTTTGTGTGACATATCTCTGTGGTTTAAGGGCATAAAATTCAAATTTGGAAAATTGCAAAATTTTCAACATTTTTGCCAAATTTCCATTTTTCATAAATAAATGCAGGTAATATCAAAGAAATTTTACCACTATCATGAAGTACAATATGTCTCGAGAAAACATTGTCAGAATCATCAGGATCCGTTGAAGTGTTCCAGAGTTATAACCTCATAAAGGGACAGTGGTCAGAATTGTAAAAATTGGCCCGGTCATTACCGTGCAAACCATGCTTGGGGCTTAAGGGGTTAAAAACCCATCATCCTGCCTTTTCTATAAAGTAATACTCCACTTATGGGATCAACATGCTTCTTTTGGGTTCCTTTCTCACATATGCTGTATTTGCATAGAATGTTTAGCCCCTCAACAACCAGCGATAAGCCTTTAACAGTGGCAGTTAAGGGGCCTTATTATTCACTGCCTCTTTTTAATGGAGCTAAGAAATAAGCGAATAGAATCCAGCAGTGTTAGAAAATCTCTGGGGTTTCAGCTAACAGGGGTGTTATGATAAGGTAATTCAGTACCACAATGGACATAGAGGTCAGAGCACATACAGTGACCTGACAATAACCCAAAAACATAGAACGAGCTCTGAGACGTGGGAACTCTGCTGACCGCAATCCCTAATCCTCTCCAACCACACTAGAGGCAGCCGTGGATTGCGTCTAACGCTCCCTATGCAACTCGGCACAGCCTGAGAAACTAGCTAGCCTGAAGATAGAAAATAAGCCTACCTTGCCTCAGAGAAATACCCCAAAGGAAAAGGCAGCCCCCACATATAATGACTGTGAGTTAAGATGAAAAGACAAACGTAGAGATGAAATAGATTTAGCAAAGTGAGGCCCGACTTTCTGAACAGAGCGAGGATAGGAAAGGTAACTTTGCGGTCAACACAAAACCCTACAAAAACCACGCGAACTAACGGCACGGAGGTACACCCTCTGCGTCCCAGAGCTTCCAGCAAGCAGGAAAAAACAAATAGACAAGCTGGACAGAAAAAAAACAGCAAACAAAATAGCAAAGCAGAACTTAGCTATGCAGAGCAGCAGGCCACAGAAACGATCCAGGAGGAAACAGGTCCAATACTAGAACATTGACTGGAGGCCAGGATCAAAGCACTAGGTGGAGTTAAATAGAGCAGCACCTAACGACTTCACCACATCACCTGAGGAAGGAAACTCAGAAGCCGCAGTACCACTTTCCTCCACCAACGGAAGCTCACAGAGAGAATCAGCCGAAGTACCACTTGTGACCACAGGAGGGAGCTCTGCCACAGAATTCACAACAGTACCCCTCCCTTGAGGAGGGGTCACCGAACCCTCACCAGAGCCCCCAGGACGACCAGGATGAGCCATATGAAAGGCACGAACAAGATCGGGAGCATGGACATCAGAGGCAAAGACCCAGGAATTATCTTCCTGAGCATAACCCTTCCACTTAGCCAGATACTGGAGTTTCCGTCTTGAAACACGAGAATCCAAAATCTTCTCCACAATATACTCCAACTCCCCCTCCACCAAAACCGGGGCAGGAGGATCAAGAGATGGAACCATAGGTGCCACGTATCTCCGCAACAATGACCTATGGAATACGTTATGTATGGAAAAAGAATCTGGAAGGGTCAGATGAAAAGACACAGGATTAAGAACCTCAGAAATCCTATACGGACCAATGAAACGAGGTTTAAACTTAGGAGAGGAAACCTTCATAGGAATATGACGAGAAGATAACCAAACCAAATCCCCAACACGAAGTCGGGGACCCACACAGCGTCTGCGATTAACGAAACGTTGAGCCTTCTCCTGGGACAAGGTCAAATTGTCCACTACATGAGTCCAAATCTGCTGCAACCTGTCCACCACAGTATCCACACCAGGACAGTCCGAAGACTCAACCTGCCCTGATGAGAAACGAGGATGGAACCCAGAGTTGCAGAAAAACGGCGAAACCAAGGTAGCCGAGCTGGCTCGATTATTAAGGGCGAACTCAGCCAAAGGCAAAAAGGACACCCAGTCATCCTGATCAGCAGAAACAAAGCATCTCAGATATGTTTCCAAGGTCTGATTGGTTCGTTCGGTCTGGCCATTAGTCTGAGGATGGAAAGCCGAGGAAAAAGACAAGTCAATGCCCATCCTACCACAAAAGGCTCGCCAAAACCTCGAAACAAACTGGGAACCTCTGTCAGAAACGATATTCTCTGGAATGCCATGTAAATGAACCACATGCTGGAAGAATAATGGCACCAAATCAGAGGAGGAAGGTAATTTAGACAAGGGTACCAAATGGACCATCTTAGAGAAGCAATCACAGACCACCCAAATGACTGACATCTTTTGAGAGACGGGAAGATCTGAAATAAAATCCATAGAGATATGTGTCCAAGGCCTCTTCGGGACCGGCAAGGGCAACAGCAACCCACTGGCACGAGAACAGCAGGGCTTAGCCCGAGCACAAATCCCACAGGACTGCACAAAAGTACGCACATCCCGCGACAGAGATGGCCACCAAAAGGATCTAGCCACTAACTCTCTGGTACCAAAGATTCCAGGATGACCAGCCAACACCGAACAATGAACCTCAGAGATAACTTTATTCGTCCACTTATCAGGGAAAAACAGTTTCTCCGCTGGGCAACGATCAGGTTTATTAGCCTGAAATTTTTGCAGCACCCACCGCAAATCAGGGGAGATGGCAGACACAATTACTCCCTCTTTGAGGATACCCGCCGGCTCAGATAAACCCGGAGAGTCGGACACAAAACTCCTAGACAGAGCATCCGCCTTCACATTTTTAGAGCCCGGAAGGTACGAAATCACAAAGTCAAAATGGGCAAAAAACAGCGACCAACGAGCCTGTCTAGGATTCAACCGCTTGGCAGACTCGAGATAAGTCAAGTTCTTATGATCAGTCAAGACCACCACGCGATGCTTAGCTCCTTCAAGCCAATGACGCCACTCCTCGAATGCCCACTTCATGGCCAGCAACTCTCGATTGCTCACATCATAACTTCACTCAGCAGGCGAAAACGTCCTGGAAAAGAAAGCGCATGGTTTCATCACCGAGCAATCAGAACTTCTCTGCGACAAAACAGCCCCTGCTCCAATCTCAGAAGCATCAACCTCGACCTGGAACGGAAGCGAAACATCTGGTTGACACAACACAGGGGCAGAAGAAAAACGACGCATCAACTCTTAAAAAGCTTCCACAGCAGCAGAAGACCAATTGACCACATCAGCACCCTTCTTGGTCAAATCGGTCAATGGTTTAGCAATACTAGAAAAATTATTGATGAAGCGACGATAAAAATTAGCAAAGCCCAGGAACTTTTGCAGACTTTTCAGAGATGTCGGCTGAGTCCAATCATGGATGGCTTGGACCTTAACAGGGTCCATCTCGATAGTAGAAGGGGAAAAGATGAACCCCAAAAATGAAACCTTCTGAACACCAAAGAGACACTTAGATCCCTTCACAAACAAAGAATTAGCACACAGGACCTGAAACACCGTTCTGACCTGCTTCACATGAGACTCCCAATCATCCGAGAAGATCAAAATGTCATCCAAGTACACAATCAGGAATTTATTCAGGTACTCTCGGAAGATGTCATGCATAAAGGACTGAAACACTGATGGAGCATTGGCAAGTCCGAATGGCATTACTAGATACTCAAAATGGCCCTCGGGCGTATTAAATGCAGTTTTCCATTCATCGCCTCGCTTAATACGCACAAGATTATACGCAGCACGAAGATCTATCTTGGTGAACCAACTAGCCCCCTTAATCCGAGCAAACAAATCAGATAACAACGGCAAGGGGTACTGAAATTTAATCATGATCTTATTTAGAAGGCGGTAATCTATACAAGGTCTCAGCGAACCATCCTTCTTGGCTACAAAAAAGAACCCTGCTCCTAATGGCGACGATGACGGGCGAATATGCCCCTTCTCCAAGGACTCCTTCACATAACTCCGCATAGCGGCGTGTTCAGGCACAGACAAATTAAACAGTCGACCTTTTGGGAATTTACTACCAGGAATCAAATCGATAGCACAATCACAATCCCTATGCGGAGGTAGGGTATCGGACTTGGGCTCATCAAATACATCCCGGTAATCAGACAAGAACTCTGGAACCTCAGAAGGGGTGGATGACGAAATAGTCAGAAATGGGACATCACCATGTACCCCCTGACAACCCCAGCTGGACACAGACATGGGTTTCCAATCTAATACTGGATTATGGACTTGTAGCCATGGCAACCCCAACACGACCACATCATGCAGATTATGCAACACCAGAAAGCGAATAACCTCCTGATGTGCAGGAGCCATGCACATGGTCAGCTGGGTCCAGTACTGAGGCTTATTCTTGGCCAAAGGCGTAGCATCAGTTCCTCTCAATGGAATAGGACACTGCAAGGGCTCCAAGAAAAACCCACAACGCCTAGCATACTCCAAGTCCATCAAATTCAGGGCAGCGCCTGAATCCACAAATGCCATGACAGAATATGATGACAAAGAGCAGATCAAGGTAACGGACAGAAGAAATTTTGACTGCACCGTACCAATGGCGGCAGACCTAGCGAACCGCTTAGTGCGCTTAGGACAATCAGAGATAGCATGAGTGGAATCACCACAGCAGAAACACAGCCCATTCAGACGTCTGTGTTCTTGCCGTTCCACTCTGGTCAAAGTCCTATCGCACTGCATAGGCTCAGGTTTAAGCTCAGGTAATACCGCCAAATGGTGCACAGATTTACGCTCACGCAAGCGTCGACCGATCTGAATGGCCAAAGACATAGACTCATTCAGACCAGCAGGCATAGGAAATCCCACCATGACATCCTTAAGGGCTTCAGAGAGACCTTTTCTGAAAATAGCTGCGAGCACACCTTCATTCCATTGAGTGAGTACGGACCACTTTCTAAATTTCTGACAATATACCTCTATCTCATCCTGACCCTGACACAGAGCCAGCAAATTTTTCTCTGCCTGATCCACTGAATTAGGTTCATCGTACAGCAATCCGTGCGCCAGGAAAAACACATCGATATTACTTAATGCAGGATCTCCTGACGCAAGAGAAAATGCCCAGTCCTGAGGGTCGCCACATAAAAAAGAAATAATGATCCTAACTTGTTGAACTGGGTCACCAGAGGAGCGAGGTTTCAAAGCCAGAAATAGTTTACAATTATGTTTGAAACTCAGAAATTTAGTTCTATCTCCAAAAAACAAATCAGGAATAGGAATTCTCGGTTCTAACATAGAATTCTGAACCACAAAGTCTTGAATATTTTGTACTCTTGCCGTGAGCTGATCCACACATGAAGACAGACCTTTAATGTCCATCGCTACACCTGTGTCCTGAACCACCCAAATGTCTAGGGGAAAAAAAAGGCAAAACACAGTGCAGAGAAAAAAAAATGGTCTCAGAACTTCTTTTTTCCCTCTATTGAGAATCATTAGTACTTTTGGCCTCCAGTACTGTTAAGATAAGGTAATTCAGTACAACAATGGACATAGCGGTCGGAGCACATACAGTGACCTGACAATAACCCAAAAACATAGAACGAGCTCTGAGCTGACCGCAATCCCTAATCCTCTCCAACCGCACTAGAGGCAGCCGCGGATTGCGCCTAACGCTCCCTATGCAACTCGGCACAGCCTGAGAAACTAGCTAGCCTGAAGATAGAAAATAAGCCTACCTTGCCTCAGAGAAATACCCCAAAGGAAAAGGCAGCCCCCACATATAATGACTGTGAGTTAAGATGAAAAGACAAACGTAGAGATGAAATAGATTTAGCAAAGTGAGGCCCGACTTTCTGAACAGAGCGAGGATAGGAAAGGTAACTTTGCGGTCAACACAAAACCCTACAAAAACCACGCAAAGGGGGCAAAAAGACCCTCCGTACCGAACTAACGGCACGGAGGTACACCCTCTGCGTCCCAGAGCTTCCAGCAAGCAGGAAAAAACAAATAGACAAGCTGGACAGAAAAAAAACAGCAAACAAAATAGCAAAGCAGAACTTAGCTATGCAGAGCAGCAGGCCACAGGAACGATCCAGGAGGAAACAGGTCCAATACTAGAACATTGACTGGAGGCCAGGATCAAAGCACTAGGTGGAGTTAAATAGAGCAGCACCTAACGACTTCACCACATCACCTGAGGAAGGAAACTCAGAAGCCGCAGTACCACTTTCCTCCACCACCGGTAGCTCACAGAGAGAATCAGCCGAAGTACCACTTGTGACCACAGGAGGGAGCTCTGCCACAGAATTCACAACACAGGGGTAGCTGGGACCCTGGAGAACACGATCAAGGATGTTTTTTCTGTCCCATATCAAGTGATCGTCATTAGGGTTGAGCGAAACGGGTCGGCCACTTTCAGAAGTCACCGACTTTTGGCAAAGTCGGGTTTCATGAACCCCGACCCGACCCCTGTGTGGGGTCGGCCATGAAGTCGGCGATCTTCTGAATCTGGTATCGGAATTCCGATCCCGAGTTCCGATATGTTTGCAATATCGGAAATCGGTATCGGAATCCATATTTAAGTGTAAAATAAAGAATTAAAATAAAAAATATCGCTATACTTACCCTCTGACGTGCCCTGGTACTAACCGGGAACCTTCCTTCCTTCGAATCAGCGCTTTCAGGACCTTGCGGTGACGTTGCGGTGACGTCGCGGCTTGTGATTGGTCACGCGGCCACCCAAGGTCCTGCAATCGCTGATTCTTAGGAAGGAAGGCTGCCGGAAAGAAGCAGGGCGCGTCCGAGGGTGAGTATATACCTAATAGGAATATACTCACCCTCGGACGCACCCTGCTTCTTTCCGGCAGCCTTCCTTCCTAAGAATCAGCGCTTGCAGGACCTTGCGTGATGTCGCGGTGACGTCGCGGCTTGTGATTGGTCGCGCGAGCGGTCACATGGACGGCCGCGCAACCAATCACAAGCCGTGACGTCACCGCAACGTCACCGCAAGGTCCTGCAAGCGCTGATTCGAAGGAAGGAAGGTTCCCGGTTAGTACCAGGGCACGTCAGAGGGTGAGTATAGCAATATTTTTTATTTTAATTCTTTATTTTACACTTAAATATGGATCGCAGGGCCTGAAGGAGAGTTTCCTCTCCTTCAGACCCTGGGAACCATTGGAAACCCAATGCATTGCATTGGGTTTCGAGTTTCGGCCGACCCCGACCCCGACTTTTTTATAGGATCGGCCGATTTCACTCGACCCGACTTTTGAAAAAGTCGGGTTTCGTGAAACCCGACCCGATCCTATAAAAGTAAAAGTCGCTCAACCCTAATCATCATTATTCAACAAAAATGGCAATCACGTTAAAAAAGTGAAGTCCCATTTAAAAATAATTTCTCTCTTCTCTGTCATGATCTAACATGTGAGAGGAGAGAGAAATTATATACCCAGTTTACCCCTCGGTACATTAGAACCAAAACCGCTATTCCCCGTGCTCCTCCTTCTGTTCCCAAAGCAAAATGGTGAGTGCCTGTGAAAACCTGTTGGCTGGCACCTGGCAATCGCAGAAATTATTCCTATTGGTTCCTGACTTTTAATCACTGTTATAGACCCTATAACAATGATCAAATGTCCGATGTTTAGTAAATATTGCAGCACATGGGTTGTGCCTCTCTCTTCTCCCTTTTTAGTTGTACGTTCAAGTGCTCTTAAATATCTAGCTCAGTTTCAAAGAATTCTTCCCCATTCTCCTAATCAGCCCATTGGTCACCCTTCCCCCCTTGTCATCTCCCTGGCCAGATTAGTATATTTTTATTTTTTTATTTTATAATTTTTCTTTCTTTGCTTTTAGCTAGGGTTAGGCTCTAGGGTTAGGGTAAGGCTTTAGAGTTTCTTCAAATATAAAAAATATACATAAGTAATAAAAAGATTACTGAAGTTACATTAGGTTTACTTGTGTTAGATGAGTTTAAGCTTACAAGTGTTAGATTAGGTTAGGGTTTTTTTCTTAAGCATTCATAAAAAATGAAATAACTGCCCACAGAATGTTTACCATGGAGCAGCAGTGCACCCTGCTTTTCTCTGGCAATGAAACCATATCTGCTTCTGAAACAGTGCAGTTTTCAGACAGTGACATCTCTTTCTCCATGCGATCCCACAGTCTGATGGTAGTGGAGTCAGTCATCACTGCTGAATTGTCAGAGGCAGGGCCAATGTCTGCAGTCCCCCCTCCTTTGTGGTTTCCCGACTTTGTCTTTTCTCCTCAAATTCCCCTTTTTTCAGCAACTACTGGAATAAAATTAGATGTAATCAATTTTACCCCCTTTACATTTTTCCACATTTTTGTTACCCCAGAAGTCCTACAATTAATTACCTACCAAACCAATTGATATGTTTGACAATATATTTCTCAAAAGCCCACATAATTTCATTTCCATTCATAGATACCTACAAATATCCCTGAAATAAAAACATTTTTGGGACCTACCATCAGCATGGGTTTAGAAAAAATAATCCACTCTCCATTGTTACTGGGAAGCAGAATCTGTACACAGTACCCCTGTATTTGCAGTTGTCATGACCCAAACCCATTATGAAACCTAATGAAAATCTTTCATTTTACTGATAATTCCCAAGGACCCCCCAAGAAATTACCTCCAACTATGATCGCCTTAGCAAATTGCGACCCCATAATTTACCTCCTACAAGTTTCATTTTTAAAATCATATACCCCTCAGTAAAATGTTGCAGCTGACGAGTCCCTCATGATATTCAAGGGCCGTTTCTCAAAGTGAGCCAAATACAGTGTAAAATTGCACAAAATGTGTAAGAGCACACAGCAGGTTAGAGCAGGTTAGATTTGTACTTTTTAAATATATGAAGGTTGGGACTTCCAAATGAACCCACCAAACTTACCTACAGACAATTTGGCATCCCAGGTAAAAATGTCTGGGAGCTAATAACGCCATTTTTTCACCAAGGGTATCACATGTACACTGACAATAACTGCAAAAACTAGTGCAATAAAATATGAGGAGTGTTCCTCAGAGCATACAAAAAAGAATCATGAAAGTGACAGCGAAAAAAATGCAAATTGTATTTTTTCAAACTTGTGTTGCATCAGCTGCTTAGAAAATAGGGGTATCAAACTACCCACTACCTCCCTAGATAAAAAAAACATTAGAGAGTGTAATTTACAAAAATACATTTGAGGGGGTTTTGAGTTGTTTATGAAACACACAAGCTCTGCAAATATGACAATCTATTCAAAATTGAACCAAATTTGTGTTCCAAAATTCAAATTGTGTCCCTTCTGTTATGAGCCCTGCAGTTTGTCCAAACAAAACTTTTTGACTACATGTAGGTTATCGCCATGCTAGTAAGAATGTGATAACATACTGTTTATTCCACTTTTGGTGTTACCTCTTACAAAAGTGAGAAATTTTTAAATAAATAAAGATAGTTGTGAAAGAAAATGAAGATTTCCAATATATCGACCTAATATTATCAAATTCTGTGTACGGGTGTAGTTTCCAAAATGAGGTCACTTGTTTAGGTACCTAAGGGGCCTGAAAATGTGACATGAAGCTTGTCATCTCTTTCGGCCAAATTTACAGTGGGTACGGAAAGTATTCAGACCGCTTTAAATTTCTCACTCTTTGTTTCATTGCAGCCATTTGGTAAATTAAAAAAAAGATAATTGTTCCCCATTAATGTACACTCTGCCGCCCCATCTTGACTGAAAAAAACGGAAATGTAGAAATTTTTGCAAATTTACTAAAAAAGCAAAACTGAAATATCACATGGTCATAAGTATTCAGATCCTTTGCTCAGTATTGAGTAGAAGCACCCTTTTGAGCTAGTACAGCCATGAGTCATCTTGGAAATGATGCAACAAGTTTTTCACATCTGAATTTGGGGATCCTCTGCCATTCTTCTTAGCAGATCCTCTCCAGTTCCACCAGGTTGGATGGTGAACATTGGTGAACAGCCATTTTCAGGTCTCTGCAGAGATGCTCAATTGAGTTTAGGTCAGGGCTCTGGCTTGGCCAGTCAACAATGGTCACAGAGTTGTTCTGAAGCCACTCATTTGTTATTTTAGCTGTGTGCTTAGGGTCATTGTCTTGTTGGAAGGTGAACCTTCAGCCAAGTCTGAGGCCTAGAGCACTCTGGAAGAGGTTTTCAGCCAGGATATCTTTGTACTTGGCCGCATTCATGATTCCTTCAATGACAACCAGTCATCATGTCCCTGCAGCTGAAAAACACCCCCATAGCATGATGTTGCCAACACCATGTTTCACTGTCGGGATTGTGATGAGTATTGTTGAGTGATACTTTCCGATACCCAGAAATATCAGTATCGGATTGGATCGGCCGATATCCAAAAAATATCGGATATCGCCAATACCGATACCCAATACCAATGCAAGTCAATGGGACACAAATATCGGAATGTAAATAAGCCCTTTCTGTCCTTAAACATCCTGTTCTGGAGGGGGGAAGAGTGTGGGCGGTGCGTGGGCAGACACTGTGCATATCTGTGTGTGCGGGCAGGGTCTGTGCGGGCCTGCCAGGGATGTGTATCGGCCAACCGGGGCTCTGCGCGGTGTGTGGGGTGTCTCTGTGTGGCGTGCGGGGTGTCTCTGCGGCAGGCGGGGTGTCTGTGCGGTGGGGTCTCTGTGCAGCGGGCGTGGTCTCTGTGCGGTGGGCGGGGTCTCTGTGGGGTGTGCGAGGTGTCTCTGTGCCCGGTCTCTGCGGGGAGTCTCTGTGCAAGGTCTCTGCGGCATGCGGGGTGTCTCTGTACGGGGTCTCTGCGGCGTGCGGGGTGTCTCAGTGTGAGCATCGTCCGATGGGACTTCAAGTCTCATCGGACGATGCCTACTACACTGACAGTGATTGACACATTAGCCAATGATGGGACAGTAGTAGTTCCATCATCCGACTAATGTGTTGAATGAAAAAGAAAGCATACTCCATACATACTCCATACATACTCCATATAATACATTTATACATTAAATACATGACATACATATAGACATACAGTACATTAAACATAGAGTTCATACTCACCATTACTTGTCATTTTGATCCCCGAAGTCAGTGTCATCTGTAAAAAAGGTGAAAAAAACAAACAACCAATATACTCCCTGTCCGCAGAAATCCACGAATGTCCTACAACGATCTCCCATGGAGAACGGCAGCAACAGCTGTTGCGACCGCTCTCCAGGGGCCCCAGAAACACAATGACAGGAGGAAGGGATTCCTCCATCGCTGTAAAAAAATAGTCCCTAGCCTCACTTATGGCATTGCTGTATGAGAAATTTTCCCACGCAGCAATTGCCATAAAGTGCCACTTTGAATTATAGTAACCTCGGTGATGCACTGCAGGAGCCATTGTCTCCTGTCAGTGTGTCACTGAGGATCCTATAGAGCAATGACATCACCCGATGTCACTGTTCTATAGGGGAGATCATCGTGGGACACTCGTTATTAATTGGACTACGGCGGACAGGTAGTATATGGTTTATTATTTTACGTTTTTTTGCAGGTGCTTAAGAATGGTAAGTATGGTTAAATGAAGAATATTAAAATACTTTTTTCTGAATGTGTGCATGTTTTATTAACCCTTTCTTACTATTGGATTAATAATGAATAGGCGTCTTATTGACGCCTCTCCGTTATTAACCCGGCTTAATGTCACCTTACAGTAGCAAGGTGACATTAACCCCTTGTTACCCCATATCCCACCGCTACATTGGAGTGGGAAGAAAGGGGCTAAGTGCCGGAATTGGCGCATCTTACAGATGCGCAATTTCTGGGGCGGCTGCGGACTGGTATTTGTAGCCAGGGGGGGGGGCAATATCCATGGCCCCTCTCTAGGCAAAGAATATCAGCCCGCAGCTGTCTGCATAGGCTTTCTGGCTATAAAATATAGGGGGACCCCACATCATTTATTTTGGGGTCCCCTTATTTTAATAGCCAGTAAATGCTATGCAGACAGCTGCGGGCTTATATTCATAACAGGCTACAAATATTGGCCCCAGGCCGTCGGCTTTCCCCCTCTGGCGCAGAAAATTGCGCGGGAGTTCACGACGTTTTTTCGACTTTTTTTTTTTATTCAATACTTATTAAGGCCTCTTTCACTCTTGCGTCGGTACGGATCCGTCGCTTTGCGTCGGGCCGATGTACCGATGCACGTTGTGAAATTTATACACGACGTGGGCAGCGGATGCAGTTTTTCAATGCATCCGCTGCCCATTCTGAAGTGCGGGGAGGAGGGGGCGGAGTTTCTGCCGCACATGCACGGTAGAAAATGGCAGGCACGACAGCCAAAAAACATTCACTTGAACGTTTTTTCGTGCCGACGGTCCGCCAAAACATGACAGATCCGTTGCACGACAGACGCGACAGATGGTCACACGTCGCGTCTGTCGTGCAACGGATCTGTCATGTTTTGGCGGACCGTCGGCACGAAAAAATGTTCCGTCGCTAATACAAGTCTATGGGTACAAAATGCATCCTGCAAGCACATTTGCAGGATCTGTTTTTTTCCGCCAGATCCGTTTTTTTCCCCCGGATCCATTTTTTCCACCGGATCCATTTTTTTCCGCCAGATACGTTTTTTTCTCATAGTTGTATTAGCGCCGGATTGCACCTGATGGCCACGCGTTTCATCCGTTTTTTGCAGAATCCGTCAAAAAAGCTGTTTCCGCCAGACGGAAGACACATACAGAGGAACGTTTTTTCTGTCCATCAAAAAAACGCACAGCGATGGATCCAGCAAAAAACGGATGAAACGTGTGGCCATCAGGCGCAATCCGGAGCTAATACCATAATCCCATAATATAAAATGGGATTGAAATGCTTTGTTCTATGTCTAGCTATAGTAACACTACAGCACCCTTTTATCTTGTCTAAAGTATGCATACATAGAGTAACCTATATTACACGCTATAAAAACTTAATATACTTTATACTTAAGTTGTGACCCTCTCATGAGAGATGGAGTCTCAATAATTTCAATGGTCTGTTCCATTAGAATTGTAGAGACATTTAAGATGAGAAATCAGGATTTTAGCTGCCAGACAAACCTCTTCAACCATGAGGGTTTTTTTCCCCAACCCTAACTTTCATATGAAATTATATAAGTTAATAGGCTATGGACAAGAGGGCCTGTTTCAAGAACTGTTCACGTGGTCATAAGCTACAGAAAGCCATCCATGAATAAATGTTGAAGATTTTGTAAAATGGCCTTTGCTTGGTTTAGACACATTAAATTCAACTGTCACAGAATTTTCCTAAAGGTGCTCCTTTTTTTCTGAAGATGCTCATTTTGTTTTCAGAAACAGAAGGAAACACAGAGGCACTGTATTTGTGAATTAGCTTGAAAGTGCAGGAACCCCTTTGGGAATTGCTCACCTGGGATAGATGTGCTAACCATGCACAACACTGGATGAAATTTGGACTGAAACTTTCAAGGCTGTTACACTGATCGCCTGTCCAAATTGCAAGGCAAGGAACCAAAGGATAGTCCAGGAAGGAGGAAAAATGCAGTTTCTCAGTGCGCTGCCATGGTGGGTGACGAGCCAGATGGTAAGTAAGCGATAAACCTGATGAAGGGGATGGATCATCTCGGAAACGTGTAGTCTTGTTAACATTAGAAAATAATAAAAAAAATCTTACCTGTCATCTGGCTCTTCACCCTCTTTGGCAGCGCCAGGAGAAAACACATTTTTTCCTCAATGTGCTATCAGGGCACCAAGAAAGCTGATAATTTGACCCAATTAGGGACGCAAAATGTCTTTTTAGAAGCTGATTAATTTACCATTTGAGCCATTTGACAAAGCTGAGCTATTGTGCATTTCTGAAATGTATTTTTATTTTTTAATATTAGTACTTTTCATCTTTATTTTATAGTGCAGAAAAATATAGAATAAATGAAAAAAAAGACAAACTTAGGGAAGAGGCCCATACAATTGTATAGATGCAAACATATAATGTAGTGTGCATCTGTGAGGACACAGCACTGAAACTTAATTAACCAGACGTCTATTTTCTGCAAGCCAGGAAGAATAGACTGTTATCTATATGTTGACTTTTGAATTCATTTTGTTTAGTTGAACAAGAGTCTGAAATATTGACTCTTCATGTTGGACAAATATTTGTCTCTAATATCAGCCCCCGCAGTTTATTGTATTGTCTGCTATCTTTGCAAAAAACTAATGCATGGTCAGTGACCAATGATGTTTGCTGATATGCTTATTACACATTCTCCAAGACAGCTAGTTTGTTGACTTGCAAAACAGAGGAGGAAAAACTATGCAAATAGATCACTATTCCTCCCCTTTACCTGAGAATTCTGGTTTGAGGGACATTTCTTAACTATAAAAAGGAGAGATACCTCGAGGTATACAGAGAGAAACAGATAAAACCATAGATTCAGCCATGACATCCAAACAACCAGAGACTATCTACAGGACAGCGGCCAAGACATTATGGCTCCATCTCGAGTGACACAGATTTGTCATTATACCGGATGCCAGGCTAGGGGCTATGGCCCAAGCTGGAAAAACACTGATCTGCCCCATTGACCATCGCTGAACCATGGATACATTTAGTGAAAGCCAAGATTTGCCTGACTCCATGGAAATATTGAGGGAAGCAATTCTGTGACCCTCCAGTCCACTGGCCTTGTACCTGAATGGACTTTCTTCTTCCTAAGCTTGTCATTACCTTCTTTCTGTGTGAATGCCACAGGAGGGGTAGTCAGCCCTGGAAGCTCTGAAGTAGCAGCTGCTCTTATCCTGGCAAGTAAGCGGAAGGGTGAGACTCTGTAATGTGCACCATCGTGGGATGATCCCTGGTCAATGCGGCTTCGGCTAGCAGACCGGGGTGCCCGCTGAACCACCGTGTCTCCAAAGCATGGTCTATTTTTCTGGACAGTTATTTTGCACCCCAAATTTTATTGTTGTTTATTGTCAAAACATTTGTAGATAAGCTTTTTTTTTGCTGTTTAATTTTTGTTTGGATTTTTATATGTCAAATGCAGTCCAATTCAGAAATCAGCATTTGTGATGCTTTTTAGGGACAAGGAAAATACATTTTCAAGTACCATCAGCCTTTTTATATTAATCTTGGACAGTCAATTAAATAATTATACAGTCTTTAGTAAAATTTATAAATAGAACAACAAAACATAATTTTATATTGAAATTAACTGCCGAATTCATCATCTTATTAAGGTATGTGATGTAAATTTCTGATAATGTAAAACATTTGTTTCTGAAGATTAATAAAATGATTTTCATTAAAGGATAATTATCAAGGGCAAAATATCAATACAACGCAATTGTCTAACGTAATTAATCATTGATTTAAGGACCTTAACAGTTTTTAAGAAAGAAAAGAAATGTTGTATTCTAAAAGAAGAAGAACAATTCCATTGAGAAATGCATGCTATGTCAAATCAAAATGTTTTCTTGCTCTTAAACCATTAATAAAACTGCAAATGCTGCAAGATAGGTCAAACTCCCTAAAGAACTGATGGACTAATAGAGACACATGCAGTTTCAATGAATGTTAACTCTTAATTTAAAATATACTTTTCCACTGTCCCAGGCCTTTTATAAAATAAGATAAAATCTGCTGTCCAGGCAGAACCAATACCTAAACATGGCCTGCAATAAAAGTAATTGCTTTTGACTTACTTCTCCTCTGGGGAGCTTGACAGGTTTCATGGAATCTTGGTGAGAAATCACTGTTCGATTCAGATCACACGAGTGTGAAAAAAAATTTCTGACTTTCATTCGGAAAAAACCTAGACAAATTTTATCTCACTTGTCTTCTCCTTGCAATCTGTATCGAATCAGATCACAGTTATTAAAAATGGCAAGACCAAATGCAAAAAATGTACCATTTCTTTGTGAAGAACAAATTCATAAATTGGTGACTCATAGCGATTAATATCATAAGAAGAAACAAAAGAGTCAAATTA
The DNA here is from genome assembly GCF_032444005.1 of Ranitomeya imitator. Taxonomy (NCBI): domain Eukaryota; kingdom Metazoa; phylum Chordata; class Amphibia; order Anura; family Dendrobatidae; genus Ranitomeya; species Ranitomeya imitator. Next base: position 160,117,574 of record NC_091288.1, on the reverse strand, counting down.
AGCCATTTGAAAAACACATAAAAATATTTATTGGTATCAAAATCACATTAGATTAATCAATGTATAAAGACATTCAATAGCTGTAATATATCCTTTAGCAGTGTGATCCCAGGTAAAACAAACAACCTGGGACCCAGGTCAGGACAGGGCAAAGTAAAGCAGGTACAAAATGTATAGTGCTAAGCCAGCAACAGGTTACTTAAGGTGAAAATGGGATACCTAATAATCCAATATATATGGCTCTACTAGCAAGACATAGAAAAAAGTGCACGTGTGATAAATGTAATCTCAAGTAAAGTGCACTACTATGAAAAATAAGTATGCATAGTTGCCCATTTATAAGTATTTACCCATAGTTGATACTCCGTCCCAGCGTTGGTTCTGTGCCCCAACACACGTTTCACTAATGCAGCTTCTTCAGGGAGTGTGGCTAATGCATATGAGATGTCCGCTATTTGTATGTGGCCATTACAGACACATGAACCGGAAACAGCCAGTTGTGTGCTTATAACAATGCACCTGAGCAGAAGAGATGTCCATCCCAGTGTCACCCCAAACACCCATGCGTCCCAGTCATCGCTACATGAAGCTGCCAGCACCAAGCTGCACATCACGCATGTGCTGACAGGACAACAGGGTGAGGATGCCAAAGGGAAGAATGGCAAACAGCGCACTGTAATTGCCGAGGATTCTAATAGAGACGTAATTCTGCAGAAATATTCAGCAAGAAAATAATTTAGCAAATAAACAATATTAACGTGGTTGGTACTGTACATATATGAAAGTGCAATATGCAATAAGTGCAAATATGGTGGTGTAAATGTGGCCTTAGGGGAAATGTCACATGGTACTGAACAATATGAAGTTCTACTTAGTGTGGAACATTTCCAACTTTTTCTATAAGTACGTGTCATAAAACTTTAAAAAAATAATCCTTAAAGGGAATCTGTCACCTCAAAATTGGCCTATAAACTAAGGCCACCAGCATCAGGGGCTTATCTGTTATGATCTGGTGGTTTAGGAACAACATGAGACAAGCTCTGAAGGAGGTGGTATCTGTACTGACCGCAAACCCTGAACCTAGCAGCGCAACTAAAAATAGCCGTGGGGGGTACCTGACGCTCCCTAGACCCCTCGGCACAGCCTAAGATCTAACTTCCCCTAAAGATGGAAACAGGAAACCTATCTTGCCTCAGAGAAAATCCCCAAAGGAAAGATAGCCCCCCACAAATATTGACGGTGAGAGGAGGGGAAAATAACATACGCAGAAATGAAATCAGATTTTAGCATAGGAGGCCAGTCTAGCTTGATAGATAGGACAGGAAAGGATACTGTGCGGTCAGTATAAAAACTACAAAACAATCCACACAGAGTTTACAAAATCTCCACACCTGACTAAAGGTGTGGAGGGTAAATCTGCTTCCCAGAGCTTCCAGCTAACAGAAAAAATCCATACTGACAAGCTGGACAAATATAGAATGCACAGAACAATAAGTCCACAACATGTGGACTGAAATGAGCAAAGCCAGAACTTATCTTTGCAGAACTGGTTAGGAAACCAGGAGAATCCAAGCAGAGATGTGAATCCAGCCAGGAACATTGACAAGTGGCACAGGCTGAAGAAAGAGCCAGACTTAAATAGCGGACAATAAGTAGAGGCAGCTGATGACAGCTAACTCCAAGGAGCAGCCATACCATTAGAAACCACAAGAGGGAGCCCAGAAGCAGAACTCACAAAAGTGCCACTTACAACCACCGGAGGGAGCCCAAGAGCGGAATTCACAACAGTACCCCCCCCCCCTTGAGGAGGGGTCACCGAACCCTCACCAGAGCCCCCAGGCCGATCAGGACGAGCCAAGTGAAAAGCACGAACCAAATCGGTAGCATGGACATCGGAGGCAACAACCCAAGAATTATCCTCCTGGCCATAACCCTTCCACTTGACAAGATACTGAAGCCTCCGCCTCGAAAAACGAGAATCCAAAATCTTCTCAACCTCATATTCCAACTCTCCCTCAACCAACACCGGGGCAGGAGGGTCAACCGAGGGAACAACGGGCACCACATATCTCCGCAACAAAGATCTATGGAAAACATCATGAATGGCAAAAGAGGCTGGAAGGGCCAAACGAAAAGACACAGGATTGATAATCTCAGAAATCTTATAAGGACCAATAAACCGAGGCTTAAACTTAGGAGAAGAAACCTTCATAGGAACATGACGAGAAGACAACCAAACCAAATCCCCCACACGAAGCCGGGGACCAATACGCCGACGGCGGTTAGCAAAACGTTGAGCCCTTTCCTGAGACAACGTCAAATTGTCCACCACATGAGTCCACCGGGACAATCAGAAGGCTCAACCTGCCCAGAAGAAAAACGAGGATGAAAACCAAAATTACAAAAGAAAGGTGAAACCAAAGTAGCCGAACTAGCCCGATTATTAAGGGCAAACTCGGCCTACGGCAAGAAAGACACCCAATCATCCTGATCAGCAGACACAAAGCATCTCAAATAGGTCTCTAAGGTCTGATTAGTTCGCTCAGTTTGGCCATTAGTCGGAGAATGAAATGCCGAAGAAAAAGACAAATCAATGGCCATCCTAGCACAAAAGGCCCGCCAAAATCTAGAGACAAACTGAGAACCTCTGTCAGACACAATATTCTCCGGAATGCCATGCAAATGAACCACATGCTGAAAAAACAATGGAACCAGATCTGAGGAGGAAGGCAACTTAGGCAAAGGTACCAGATGGACCATTTTAGAGAACCGGTCACAAACAACCCAGATAACAGACATCTTCAGGCAACAGGAACATCCGAAATAAAATCCATGGAAATATGTGTCCAGGGCCTCTCAGGGACCGGCAAAGGCAAAAGCAACCCACTAGCACGGGAACAGCAAGGCTTGGCCCGGGCGCAAGTCCCACAGGACTGCACAAAAGCACGCACATTGCGAGACAAGGAAGGCCACTGTTAGGACTGGCGGAACGCACCAAGTACAAGATGAAATGGAACTAGGTGCGTTCGCAGTCCGAGGTCCACCGTGCAGGTAAAAACCCTGCTGCTAGTAAGATGGACTATATGGCGGTACTACAAGTATACACACACGGGTTAACTGCACCCTGCGTGAAGGAAGCGATCCTGTTGCGTCACAGGACCGCGGTATAGCACATAGAGCGCGAACAATAAGTCAGCGAACTCAACCCCAACTAGGATTGAAGTCCGATTAGACACTTGCTGGCACAACACCGCAACTGGGTGTGTAAGGAAACTAAATAATAATATAAAGGCACAAGAGTGCGTGCGGTGCCGCACAGACGGACGCCACTAACCACCCCCAGGCTTGGGTCAGGAAAGCGCAGAGCAAGCGCACGGCGCCGTACAGGCGGACACAGCAACTGGTAGCTGTAATGTGTGTTATGTGTTGTTGGATAAGTCGGGCGCTAGATAGCAAACATACACCTTCCGCGAACAGACATTCAATAGGGAGGGTATTTAAAGAGCGACTTTCACTCACAACACACACACATATTTACAAGACAATACTAGCGCATGGCCGTGCGGTCATGCGCAGTTTATATAGCTGCAGCACAGGAAACAGCTACAGAAGTTTTGCCCTTTCAGGACCTGCCAAAAGGACCAATGGGATGTGCTGCAGTACCTGAGCATGTGACCCTCGATCTCCAACAGGAGATCTTGCCCTGGGCATGCTCAGTGTGTGCAAATAAGGACTTAGATCCAGAAACGTCCACTCGCCGCTGCCCAGCACTGGCTTCAATGGCAGAAGCAGGAAAAGCAGCAGTAACTCTTCGCACAGAGTCAGACTGAGTGAGACGCTGGGATCGAAGTCCCTGCTGAGCAGACTCCACTGCGGCTGGAGGAGAATGGGAGACCGCAGCGGAGATGGATCGAGATTCCCCCTGTGCAGCAGAGGAAACTCGACTCCTAACATTACCCCCCCTCCTAGGGCCCCCCCTCCTTGGGCCTCGCTACGTTCGAAGGCAGCAATGAGCTGCAGGGCCCGAATGTGCTCAACAGGCTCCCAGGACCTGTCCTCGGGGCCATAACCCTTCCAGTCTACCAAATAAAATTGTTTGCCACGTACCACCTTGCACCCCAAAATAGCGTTCACCTCATAATCGTCCGTAGACGAACCCGATGTCCCAGCAGATGACTCGGAGAACCGGGACATATACACGGGTTTCAAGAGGGACACATGAAAGGTGTCGGTGATACCCAGGCGTGGAGGAAGGGCCAAACGATAGACCACAGAATTAACCTGCTCGAGGACCTTGAATGGGCCCAAGTAGCGAGGAGCAAATTTAGTGGACTCAACTCGCAGCCTGATGTTTCGGGCGGAGAGCCACACCAAGTCGCCAGGAGCAAAGGTAGGAGCGGAGCGCCGATGGGCATCGGCGGAAGACCTCATTCTCTCCTTAGAGGCCCGAATGGCATCCTGAGTGCGGTCCCAAATATCCCGTGCCTCCACAGCCCAGTCTGCCACCCTGGAGTCTGCGGAAGACACGGGCATAGGCACAGGTACCCGTGGATGCTGACTATAGTTGAGGAGGAATGGGGTTTGTCCAGTGGAGTCGGCTACTGCGTTGTTCAGTGCAAACTCTGCCCATGATAGCAAGGATTCCCAGTCATCCTGCCTGACTGAAACAAAATGTCGCAGGTATGTGACCAAGGTCTGGTTGGCCCTCTCTACCAACCCATTCGTCTCGGGATGATATGCGGAAGAGAGATTTAACTCAATACTGAGAAGACGACAAAGCTCTCTCCAGAACCGAGACGCAAACTGGGGACCCCGGTCACTGACAATTTTGTCTGGCATGCCGTGTAGGCGGAAGATGTGTCTTATGAACAACGCTGCCAAGGCCCATGCAGAAGGTAACCGTGGGAGCGGCACCAAATGCACCATTTTTGAGAAATGATCGGTAATAACCCAAATGACGGTACAGCCGCGAGACTTGGGCAAACCCACTACAAAGTCCATCCCGACCATCTCCCAGGGCCTGTCTGCCACCGGCAAGGGATAGAGTAACCCAGATGGCCGTTGTCGAGGAAACTTATTTTTGGCGCATGAGACACACGCCAGAACGTAATCTCTGACATCTCGGACCATATGCGGCCACCAGTACGTCCTCGCCAGTAGCTCAGATGTCCTCTTTGTCCTAAAGTGTCCACCCACCCTGGACGAATGAGCCCAAGAGAGAACCTCCGGTCGCAAATTAATGGGCACAAAAGTCTTGCCCGAAGGCACAGACTCTAGCGAAACCGGCGCTACGGTTCTCAGGCTCTCGGAAGGGACAATAAGCCGAGGCTCCTCTTCCTCCTCCTCAGTTGACATAAGGGAGCGAGAGAGAGCGTCAGCACGGATATTCTTCTCCCCGGCGAGAAAATGAAGGGAAAAGTGGAACCGGGAGAAGAACAGGGACGATCTGGCCTGGTGAGAATTTAGCCGCTGGGCTGTCTGCAAATAGACCACATTTTTGTGGTCCGTGTAAACTTGGAAGGGAAACTGCGCACCTTCCAGAAGGTGTCTCCACTCCGAAAAGGCCAACTTCATTGCTAGCAACTCCCTGTCCCCGATGGAGTAGTTTCTCTCCGCTGGCGTGAAGGTCTTAGAGAAGAAGAAGCATGGATGCTTCCGACCTTGAGCATCCTTTTGATAGAGGACTGCTCCAGCACAAACGGACGAGGCATCCACCTCCATTAGGAATGGCTTATCCACATCGGGACGATGTAAGATGGGAGCGCTAGCAAAGTGGGACTTAATAGAAGTGAAGGCCTTGGAGACCTCTTCCGACCACAATTTGGGATTCGCTCCCTTCTTGGTGAGGGCTACCAAGGGAGCTACCAGAGTTGAGAAGTGGGGAATGAACTGGCGGTAATAGTTTATGAACCCCATAAAGCGCTGCACCGCTTTAAGAGAATGGGGCTCTTGCCAGTCCATCACAGCCTGTAGTTTGGCAGGATCCATAGCAAATCCCTCGGCGGAGATGATATAGCCCAGGAAAGGTAAAGACTCCTGCTCAAACATACACTTCTCCAACTTTGCATAAAGAGAGTTTGCCCGTAGGAGGTCGAAGACTCTGCCAACATCTCTCTGGTGGGAGTCAATATCTGAAGAAAAGATGAGAATATCATCCAGATAGACTACAACTGAGGTGGAAAGCATATCCCGGAAGATGTCGTTGACAAAGTCTTGGAAAACGGCTGGGGCATTACAGAGCCCGAAGGGCATTACCAGATACTCATAGTGCCCATCTCTGGTATTAAACGCCGTTTTCCATTCGTCCCCCTCACGGATGCGAATGAGGTTGTAAGCACCCCGCAGATCTAGTTTAGTAAACACCCTTGCTCCCCGAAGCCTATCGAAAAGCTCAGATATCAAGGGCAAAGGATACTTAACGGTGATAGCTAGGGTTGAACAAAACGGGTAGTTCATTTTCAAAAGTCACCGTCTTTTGGCAAAGTCGGGTTTCATGAAACCCGATCCGACCCCTGTGCGGGGTCGGCCATGCGGTACGCTACTTTCGCGCCAAAGTCGCGTTTCAATGACGCGAATAGCGCCATTTCTCAGCCAATGAAGGTGAACGCAGAGTGTGGGCAGCATGATGACATAGGTCATGGACCCCACCATCTTAGAGAAGGGCATTGCAGTGATTGGCTTGCTGTCTGCGGCGTCACAGGGGCTATAAAGGGGCGTTCCCGCCGACCGCCATCTTACTGCTGCTGATCTGAGCTTAGGGAGAGGTTGCTGCCGCTTCATCAGAAGCAGGGATAGCGTTAGGCAGGGTCCATTAACCACCAAACCGCTTGTGCTGTAGCGATTTCCACTGTCCAACACCACCTTCGGTGTGCAGGGACAGTGGAAGCTACATTTTTTTTTTTTTCCTCAGCGCTGTAGCTCATTGGGCTGCCCTAGAAGGCTCCCTGATAGCTGCATTGCTGTGTGTACGCCGCTGTGCAAACCAACTGCTTTTTTCAAAGCACAAATCCTCTTGTTCCTTCGTTTTTGCACAGCTATCTTTTTTGTTTGTCCACACTTTTTATTTAATTTGTGCATCAGTCCACTCCTTATTGCTGCCTGCCATACCTGGCTGAGATTACTGCAGGGAGATAGTAATTGTAGGACAGTCCCTGTTTTTTTATTTTTTTTTGTGGGAGATTAAGATTGGCATTTCTGCTAGAGTGCCATTCCTGTGTGTGCCATCTCTCACTCAGTGGGCCATAGAAAGCCTATTTATTTTTTTGCTTGATTTGGGTTCTAAAATCTACCTGAAAAAATCACTACATCAATCAGTGGGAGAAAAATATTGGCCTCTGGGCTTGTGTGCCACTCCTGACTCCTGTGTGTGCCATCTCTCACTCAGTGGGCCATAGAAAACCTATTTATTTTTTTGCTTGATTTGGGTTCTAAAATCTACCTGAAAAAATCACTACATCAATCAGTGGGAGAAAAATATTGGCCTCTGGGCTTGTGTGCCACTCCTGACTCCTGTGTGTGCCATCTCTCACTCAGTGAGCCATAGAAAGCCTATTTATTTTTTTGCTTGATTTGGGTTCTAAAATCTACCTGAAAAAATCAATACATCAATCAGTGGGAGAAAAATATTGGCCTCAGGGCTTGTGTGCCACTCCTGACTCCTGTGTGTGCCATCTCTCACTCAGTGAGCCATAGAAAGCCTATTTATTTTTTTGCTTGATTTGGGTTCTAAAATCTACCTGAAAAAATCACTACATCAATCAGTGGGAGAAAAATATTGGCCTCTGGGCTTGTGTGCCACTCCTGACTCCTGTGTGTGCCATCTCTCACTCAGTGGGCCATAGAAAGCCTATTTATTTATTTTTTATTTGGTTTCTAAATTGTCATTGAAAAAATCATTTTATATTATTTGGTTTCTAAATTCTTCCTGAAAAAATCATTTTATTTTATTTTGTTTCTAAAGTCTCCCTGAAAAAAAAAAAAAAAAAAAAAACAGTGGGAGATTAATATTGCCCTTTCTGCTTGTGTGCCAGTCTTGACTCCTGGGTGTGCCATCTCTCTCTCTCAAGTTGTGGGCCATAGAAAGCCTATTAATTTTTTTGCTTGATTTGGGTTCCAAAATCTACCTGAAAAAATCACTACATCAATCAGTGGGAGAAAAATATTGGCCTCTGGGCTTGTGGGCCACTCCTGACTCCTGTGTGTGCCATCTCTCACTCAGTGGGGCATAGAAAGCCTTTTTTTATTTTTTTTTATTTGGTTTCTAAATTGTCATTGAAAAAATCATTTTATTTTATTTGGTTTCTAAATTCTTCCTGAAAAAATCATTTTATTTTATTTTGTTTCTAAAGTCTCTCTGAAAAAAAAAAAATAAAACACTGGGAGATTAATATTGCCCTTTCTGCTTGTGTGCCAGTCTTGACTCCTGGGTGTGCCATCTCTCTCTCTCTCTCTCAAATTGTGGGCCATAGAAAGCCTATTAATTTTTTTGCTTGATTTGGGTTCCAAAATCTACCTGAAAAAATCACTACATCAATCAGTGGGAGAAAAATATTGGCCTCTGGGCTTGTGTGCCACTCCTGACTCCTGTGTGTGCCATCTCTCACTCAGTGGGCCATAGAAAGCCTATTTATTTTTTTGCTTGATTTGGGTTCTAAAATCTACCTGAAAAAATGACTACATCAATCAGTGGGAGAAAAATATTGGCCTCAGGGCTTGTGTGCCACTCCTGACTCCTGTGTGTGCCATCTCTCACTCAGTGGGCCATAGAAAGCCTATTTATTTTTTTGCTTGATTTGGGTTCTAAAATCTACCTGAAAAAATCACTACATCAATCAGTGGGAGAAAAATATTGGCCTCTGGGCTCGTGCGCCACTCCTGACTCCTGTGTGTGCCATCTCTCACTCAGTGGGCCATAGAAAGCCTATTTATTTATTTTTTTATTTGGTTTCTAAATTGTCATTGAAAAAATCATTTTATTTTATTTGGTTTCTAAATTCTTCCTGAAAAAATCATTTTATTTTATTTTGTTTCTAAAGTCTCCCTGAAAAAAAATAAAATAAAACAGTGGGAGATTAATATTGCCCTTTCTGCTTGTGTGCCAGTCTTGACTCCTGGTTGTGCCATCTCTCTCTCTCAAATTGTGGGCCATAGAAAGCCTATTAATTTTTTTGCTTGATTTGGGTTCCAAAATCTACCTGAAAAAATCATTACATCAATCAGTGGGAAAAAAATATTGGCCTCTGGGCTTGTGTGCCACTCCTGACTCCTGTGTGTGCCATCTCTCACTCAGTGGGGCATAGAAAGCCTTTTTTTATTTTTTTTTTATTTGGTTTCTAAATTGTCATTGAAAAAATAATTTTATTTTATTTGGTTTCTAAAGTCTCCCTGAAAAAAAAAAAAAAAAAAATAGGTGGGAGATTAATATTGACATTTGTGCTTGAGTGACAGTTCTGCGTGTGTGGCATCTCTGTGATTTGGTGCCACAGAAAACAGAGTGTGTAACATTGTGCCTGATTTTCCTTGTGGTCTCACCAACCTGTAAAGGGATATTGAAATCATATTGAAGTTATAGGTCACCGTGTAAGTTGTTTGACAGCAACAAATAAAGTTACTTTGGTTAAGTTTTTAAAACAATGAGGAAGTCTGGTGCAAGAGGTCGTGGCCGTGGGCGTTCATTGTCAGCTGGTAATGATGGTAGTGGTAGTGGAGCATCAGGTGGTCGTGGGAAAAAAAATATTCCACCTAAGTCTGGAGCTGTGGAGCCAGGTTCGTCGTCTGGCTACACAAAGCCTCGAACGCTCTCTTTTCTGGGAGTAGGAAAACCGCTTTTAAAGCCGGAGCAGCAACAGCAAGTTTTGGCTTACCTTGCAGACTCAGCCTCTAGCTCTTTTGCCTCCTCTTCTGAAACTGGTAAATGTAAAAGCAGCGCGTCGCTTGTGGATGTTCACGGTCAGGGACAAGTCGCTTCCTTGTCCTCTTCAGCAAAAACAACAACAAGAGAGAAGGATGCAGCAGGCGACACAACGGGTTACTCCATGGAGCTCTTTACACATACCGTCCCTGGCTTAGAAAGTGAAACAGTTAACAGGCCATGCCCATTACAAGTAGATTCTGACATGGAGTGCACTGATGCACAGCCACAAACAGACTACTATGCTGGTCCTTTGACTCAGACCACAACATTGCTCTCTCAGGGTACTGATCCACAATCAGACCCTGATGAGACTATGTTGCCCCGTCACGAACGCTATACCACCGACCGACACGGTGACTCAGACGAAGTTGCGCACGAGCTAGAAGAGGAGGTAATAGATGACCCAGTTGTTGACCCCGGTTGGCAGCCATTGGGGGAACAGGGTGCAGGCGGCAGTAGTTCAGAAGCGGAGGTGGAGGAGGGGCTGCAGCAGGCATCAACATCGCAACAGGTTCTATCTGCCGGGCCCGTATCTGGCCCAAAACGCATGGCAAAGCCAAAACCTGTTGGAGGACAGCGTGGCCATCCGGTTAAAGCTCAGTCTGCAATCCCTGAAAAGGGATCCGATGCTAGGAAGAGTGCAGTCTGGCATTTTTTTAAACAACATCCAATTGATCAGCGCAAAGTCATCTGCCAAAAATGTTCAACTAGCTTAAGCAGAGGTCAGAATCTGAAAAGTCTCAATACAAGTTGCATGCATAGACATTTAACCACCATGCATTTTCAAGCCTGGACTAACTACCAAACGTCCCTTAAGGTTGTAGCACCCTCGGCCAATGAAGCTAGTCAGCAACGCAACATCCCTTCCGTCACTGTAAGGCCACCATTTTCCGCACCACCGGCAGTATCTGTGCAGGTTTCTTTGCCAGCCAAAAGCAGTCAGGGTCAGGGAATCACCAGTTTTGTAGGAGGAAATATTGCATCTAGGGCACCGGCGGAAACAATACCGTCTCCAACCGTCTCCCAGTCTGCCATGTCCACCGGCACACCCGCAAGTTCCACGATCTCCAGCTCTCCAGTCCAGCTCACCCTACATGAGACTCTGGTTAGAAAAAGGAAGTACTTATCCTCGCATCCACGTACACAGGGTTTTAACGCCCACATAGCTAGATTAATCTCGTTAGAGATGATGCCCTACCGGTTAGTTGAAAGCGAAGCTTTCAAAGCCCTGATGGAGTACGCTGAACCACGCTACGAGCTACCCAGTCGACACTTTTTTTCCAGAAAAGCCATCCCAGCCCTGCACCAGCATGTTAAACAGCGCATCGTCCATGCACTCAGGCAATCTGTGAGTACAAAGGTGCACCTGACAACAGATGCATGGACCAGTAGGCATGGCCAGGGACGTTACGTGTCCATCACGGCACACTGGGTGAATGTGGTGGATGCAGGGTCCACAGGGGACATCAATTTCGGGACAGTTGTGCCTAGCCCACGGTCTAGGAAACAGTTGGCTGTAGGCGTTCGCACCCCCTCCTCCTCCTCCTCGTCCTCCTGCAGAAGCGACAGCTCTTCCACAGACCGCAGTCGGCCAACCACTCCATCGGCAGCTGACACTGTTGCACACCAGTTGTCCCATTATGGGGCAGCTACTGGCAAGCGTCAGCAGGCTGTATTGGCTATGAAGTGTTTGGGCGACAACAGACACACCGCAGAAGTTCTGTCCGAGTTCTTGCAACAAGAAACGCAGTCGTGGCTGGGCACAGTAGATCTTGAGGCAGGCAAGGTAGTGAGTGATAACGGAAGGAATTTCATGGCTGCCATCTCCCTTTCCCAACTGAAACACATTCCTTGCCTGGCTCACACCTTAAACCTGGTGGTGCAGTGCTTATTGAAAACTTATCCTGGGTTCTCCAACCTGCTCCTCAAAGTGCGTGGACTTTGCTCACATATCCGACGTTCGCCTGTACACTCTAGCCGTATGCAGACCTATCAGCGGTCTTTGAACCTTCCCCAGCATCGCCTAATCATTGACGTTGCAACAAGGTGGAACTCAACACTGCACATGCTTCAGAGACTGTGCCAACAGAGGCGGGCTGTTATGTTTTTGTGGGAGGATACACATACACGGGCAGGCAGTAGGATGGCAGACATGGAGTTGTCAGGTGTGCAGTGGTCGAAGATACAAGACATGTGTCAAGTCCTTCAGTGTTTTGAGGAATGCACACGGCTGGTTAGTGCAGACAACGCCATAATAAGCATGAGCATCCCCCTAATGCGTCTGCTGATGCAAAGTTTGACGCACATAAAGGATCAGGCGTCTGCACCAGAGGAAGAGGAAAGCCTTGATGACAGTCAGCCATTGTCTGTTCAGGGCAGTGTACAGGACGAGGTAGCGGGCGAGGAGGAGGTGGAGGACGAGGAGGATGATGGGGATGAGTATATTTTTAATGAGGAAGCTTTCCCGGGGGCACTGGAAATTGGTTGCGTGGCAAGGCCGGGTTCAGGTTTTTTGAGGGACACAAGTGACGTAGATTTGCCTGAAACTGCCCCTCAACCAATCACAACCGCAGATTTGACAACTGGAACTTTGGCCCACATGGCGGATTTTGCCTTACGTATCCTCAAAAGGGACACACGCATTACTAAAATGATGAACGATGACGATTACTGGTTGGCCTGCCTCCTTGATCCACGCTATAAAGGCAAATTGCAAAATATTATGCCACATGAGAACTTGGAACTAATATTAGCAACCAAACAATCAACTCTTGTTGACCGTTTGCTTCAGGCATTCCCAGCACACAACGCACGTGATCGTTCTCACACGAGCTCCAGGGGGCAGCAGACCAGGAGTGTTAGGGGTGCACACATCAGAAGTGGCGTTGGACAGAGGGGTTTTCTGACCAGGTTGTGGAGTGATTTTGCTATGACCGCAGACAGGACAGGTACTGCTGCATCAATTGAAAGTGACAGGAGACATTTGTCCAGTATGGTTACAAACTATTTTTCATCCCTTATCGATGTTCTCCCTCAACCGTCATTCCCATTTGATTACTGGGCATCCAAATTAGACACATGACCAGAATTGGCAGAATATGCATTGCAGGAGCTTGCTTGCCCGGCAGCTAGTGTCCTATCAGAAAGAGTATTCAGTGCTGCAGGTTCAATATTAACCGAAAAAAGGACTCGTCTGGCTACCCAAAATGTTGATGATCTAACATTCATTAAAATGAACCACAACTGGATTTCGAATTCTTTTGCCCCACCTTGCCCGGCAGACACCTAGCTTTCCTATGAAAAGCTCTTGCCTGTGGACTACTCTGAATTACTTTTCTAATGTCTAATTTGCTGCAGCTGATTGTCCAGCATACGACATGTTTACACCTCCCTAAATGGCCAAACTCCCCACACGGGGCCGTGGTATCGCGACTTGGCGCAAGCACCCGTGAGAGTGCTGTTTGTCTGAAGAGGTGGGTGTGCCCACTTTTGGTCGACGGCACTGCCACTGGGTCCCTCATAGTACAATAAAGTGTCTTTGGCGGTGGTGGTGCGCACCCAACGTCAGACACACTGTTGTAACATGAGAGGCCCTGGGCCTGTACCGCCGGCCACTAGAGAGTTCACCCAACCCCAGGTCAAACATTGCTCTACCACTTCCACAGTTATCTCTCACACTTCCACCAATGTTTAGTCTATGCGCTGACATCCTTCCATTCCTGCCACTGACAATACCATTGTGTTGACATGTATGATTGTACTTAACATAGTCAGGGGCAGTGTCCTCTATTTACCACAGTAAATACTTTGCGCTAAATTAGTAGGTCTGAAAATACGCAGAGGATCCCACCCCTGAACCTACTGATTGCACCCTTTAGTTTTTTCGTTTTGTTTTAATGCGAGACATCCACATTTATTTATTGTTTTGGACTACTAACTGGCAGACACTCATTACAATCGGCCTCCGCTGACCAGACCACTGCTGCCCGTCTACCCCTGGAACCATTTTTAAATTGCCTACAGCCAGCCCATTTTATTATGTTAGGCCTTCGAAGCCTGTGTGCGGTCCCTCCTTCCACTAGGCCTCCACTGACCTGTCTCCTGCTGCCGTGTACCCCTGGAACCAATTATAAAGTGCCTACAGCCTGTCCAATTTTATTATGTTAGGCCTTCGAAGCCTGTCTGCGGTCTCTCCTTCCACTAGGCCTCCACTGACCTGTCTACTGCTGACCGTGTACCCCTGGAACCAATTATAAAGTGCCTACAGCCTGTCCAATTTTATTATGTTAGGCCTTCAAAGCCTGTCTGCAGTCCCTCCTTCCACTAGGCCTCCACTGACCTGTCTCCTGCTGCCCGTGTAGCCCTGGAACCAATTATAAAGTGCCTACAGCCTGTCCAATTTTATTATGTTAGGCCTTCGAAGCCTGTGTGCGGTCCCTCCTTCCACTAGGCCTCCACTGACCTGTCTACTGCTGCCCGTGTACCCCTGGAACCAATTTTAAATTGCCTACAGCCAGCCCATTTTATTATGTTAGGCCTTCTAAGCCTGTCTGCGGCCCGTTCTTTCAACTACTACTACACTGACCTGTCTACTGCTGCCCGTGTACCCCTGGAACCAATTATAAAGTGCCTACAGCTTGTCCAATTTTATTATGTTAGGTCTTCGAAGCCTGTCTGCGGTCCGTCCTTCCACTAGGCCTCCACTGACCTGTCTACTGCTGCCCGTGTACCCCTGGAACCAATTTTAAATTGCCTACAGCCAGCCTATTTTATTATGTTAGGCCTTCGAAGCCTGTCTGCGGCCCGTTCTTTCAACTACTACTACACTGACCTGTCTACTGCTGCCCGTGTACCCCTGGAACCAATTATAAAGTGCCTACAGCCAGCCCATTTTATTATGTTAGGCCTTCGAAGCCTGTCTGCGGCCCGTTCTTTCAACTACTACTACACTGACCTGTCTACTGCTGCCCGTGTACCCCTGGAACCAATTTTAAATTGCCTACAGCCAGCCCATTTTATTATGTTAGGCCTTCGAAGCCTGTCTGCGGCCCGTTCTTTCAACTACTACTACACTGACCTGTCTACTGCTGCCCGTGTACCCCTGGAACCAATTTTAAATTGCCTACAGCCAGCCCATTTTATTATGTTAGGCCTTCGAAGCCTGTCTGCGGCCCGTTCTTTCAACTACTACTACACTGACCTGTTTACTGCTGCCCGTGTACCCCTGGAACCAATTATAAAGTGCCTACAGCTTGTCCAATTTTATTATGTTAGGCCTTCGAAGCCTGTCTGCGGTCCCTCCTTCCACTAGGCCTCTACTGACCTGTCTACTGCTGCCCGTGTACCCCTGGAACCAATTATAACTTGCCTACAGCCAGCCCATTTTATTATGTTAGGCATTCGAAGCCTGTCTGCGGCCCGTTCTTTCAACTACTACTACACTGACCTGTCTACTGCTGCCTGTGTACCCCTGGAACCAATTATAAAGTGCCTACAGCCTGTCCAATTTTATTATGTTAGGCCTTCGAAGCCTGTCTGCGGTCCCTCCTTCCACTAGGCCTCCAATGACCTGTCTACTGCTGCCCGTGTACCCCTGGAACCAATTTTAAATTGCCTACAGCCAGCCCATTTTATTATGTTAGGCCTTCGAAGCCTGTTTGCGGCCCGTTCTTTCAACTACTACTACACTGACCTGTCTACTGCTGCCCGTGTACCCCTGGAACCAATTTTAAATTGCCTACAGCCAGCCCATTTTATTATGTTAGGCCTTCGAAGCCTGTCTGCGGCCCGTTCTTTCAACTACTACTACACTGACCTGTCTACTGCTGCCCGTGTACCCCTGGAACCAATTATAAAGTGCCTACAGCCTGTCCAATTTTATTATGTTAGGCCTTCGAAGCCTGTCTGCGGTCCCTCCTTCCACTAGGCCTCCACTGACCTGTCTACTGCTGCCCGTGTACCCCTGGAACCAATTTTAAATTGCCTACAGCCAGCCCATTTTATTATGTTAGGCCTTCGAAGCCTGTCTGCGGCCCGTTCTTTCAACTACTACTACACTGACCTGTCTACTGCTGCCCGTGTACCCCTGGAACCAATTATAAAGTGCATACAGCCTGTCCAATTTTATTATGTTAGGCCTTCGAAGCCTGTCTGCGGTCCCTCCTTCCACTAGGCCTCCAATGACCTGTCTACTGCTGCCCGTGTACCCCTGGAACCAATTTTAAATTGCCTACAGCCAGCCCATTTTATTATGTTAGGCCTTCGAAGCCTGTCTGCGGACCGTTCTTTCTACTACTACTACACTGACCAGTCTCCTGCTGCCTGTGTACCCCTGGAACCAATGTTAAAGTGCCTACAGTCCAATATTTTTTTATGTTAGGCCTTCGAAGCCTGTCTGCGGCCCGTTCTTTCTACTACTTCTACACTGACCAGACCACTGCTGCCCGTGTACCCCTGGAACCTATTTTTTATTGCATAGAGCATCCTTTTTTTAATAGTAGGCATACAAAGTCTGTCTGCGGTCCACTATTGAAATTGTCCTCCACTGCCCAGAGCAATGCTGCCTGTGTACCCCTGTAACTTTTTTAAGCTGCAGTGAGCCACATTTTTGGTTTAAGGCCTACTACCTGTGTCTGTCTGCGCCACTCAATTCAGCTGTGTTCCTTTGAAAAAAGCTGAGCGTCAATAGTCTTGTTTTCAGCCTCTAGGAATTTTAAAACTGCATTGGGGGTACAACTTTGGTAGGGCCTACTAACGGTATCTGCCGCCCCAAGGTGTGCCCCAGGTTTCGTCCACATTGCTTCGGTCTTCCGACTCTCGTTTAGTAGTTGTAGAAAACTACACTGCATTAGGCCTACAAATTGGGTATGGGGTGTAGAGAGATGGTGTGTTCCACTCCAAGGTGTTCCCCAGGTTTCCTCGCCATTGCTTCGATCTTAATGCTCTCGTTTAGTAGTTGTTGGAAACTACACTGCATTAGGCCTACAAATTTGGTATGGGGTGTAGAGAGATGGTGTGTTCCACTCCAAGGTGTTCCCCAGGTTTCCTCGCCATTGCTTCGATCTTAATGCTCTCGTTTAGTAGTTGTTGGAAACTACGCTGCATTAGGCCTACAAATTGGGTATGGGGTGTAGAGAGATGGTGTGTGGCACTCCAAGGTGTTCCCCAGGTTTCCTCTCCATTGCTTCGATCTTCTGGCTCTCGTTTAGTAGTTGTTGGAAACTACACTGCATTAGGCCTACAAATTGGGTATGGGGTGTGGAGAGATGGTGTGTTGCACTACAAGGTGTTCCCTAGGTTTCCTCTCCATTGCTTCGATCTTCTTGCTCTCATTTAGTAGTTGTTGGAAACTACACTGCATTAGGCCTACAAATTGGGTATGGGGTGTAGAGAGATGGTGTGTTCCACTCCAAGGTGTTCCCCAGGTTTCCTCGCCATTGCTTCGATCTTAATGCTCTCGTTTAGTAGTTGTTGGAAACTACACTGCATTAGGCCTACAAATTGGGTATGGGGTGTAGAGAGATGGTGTGTTCCACTCCAAGGTGTTCCCCAGGTTTCCTCGCCATTGCTTCGATCTTAATGCTCTCGTTTAGTAGTTGTTGGAAACTACGCTGCATTAGGCCTACAAATTGGGTATGGGGTGTAGAGAGATGGTGTGTGGCACTCCAAGGTGTTCCCCAGGTTTCCTCTCCATTGCTTCGATCTTCTGGCTCTCGTTTAGTAGTTGTTGGAAACTACACTGCATTAGGCCTACAAATTGGGTATGGGGTGTAGAGAGATGGTGTGTTCCACTCCAAGGTGTTCCCCAGGTTTCCTCGCCATTGCTTCGATCTTAATGCTCTCGTTTAGTAGTTGTTGGAAACTACGCTGCATTAGGCCTACAAAATGGGTATGGGGTGTAGAGAGATGGTGTGTTCCACTCCAAGGTGTTCCCCAGGTTTCCTCGCCATTGCTTCGATCTTAATGCTCTCGTTTAGTAGTTGTTGGAAACTACGCTGCATTAGGCCTACAAATTGGGTATGGGGTGTAGAGAGATGGTGTGTTGCACTCCAAGGTGTTCCCCAGGTTTTCTCTCCATTGCTTCGATCTTCTGGCTCTCGTTCAGTAGTTGTTGGAAACTACACTGCATTAGGCCTACAAATTGGGTATGGGGTGTAGAGAGATGGTGTGTTGCACTCCAAGGTGTTCCCCAGGTTTCCTCGCCATTGCTTCGATCTTAATGCTCTCGTTTAGTAGTTGTTGGAAACTACGCTGCATTAAGCCTACAAATTGGGTATGGGGTGTAGAGAGATGGTGTGTTGCACTCCAAGGTGTTCCCCAGGTTTCCTCTCCATTGCTTCGATCTTCTTGCTCTCGTTTAGTAGTTGTTGGAAACTACACTGCATTAGGCCTACAAATTGGGTATGGGGTGTAGAGAGATGGTGTGTTACACTCCAAGGTGTTTTCCAGGTTGCCTTTCCTGAGCTTCTATCTTCAGGCTCTCGTTTAGTAGTTGTTGGAAACTACACTGCATTAGGCCTACAAAATGGGTATGGGGTGGAGAGAGATTGTGTGTTCCACTCCAAGGTGTTCCCCAGGTTTCCTCGCCATTGCTTCGATCTTAATGCTCTCGTTTAGTAGTTGTTGGAAACTACGCTGCATTACGCCTACAAATTGGGTATGGGGTGTAGAGACGGTGTGTTCCACTCCAAGGTGTTCTCCAGGTTGCCTTTCCTGAGCTTCTATCTTCAGGCTCTCGTTTAGTAGTTGTTGAATGGAACAACTGCATTTGGCATACTAGTTGGTTTGGGGCCTACTAACAGTGTCTGCCGCTCCTTCCTGTTCTCCTGGTTTCCTGTCCTGAAATTCCATTTTCAGGCTCTCGTTAAGTAGTTGTTAATGTTAGACTGCATTTGGCCTACTAGTTGGGTTGGGGCCTACTATCGGTGTCTGCCACTCCTTGCTGTTCTCCTCCACTGAACAAAGCTGTGCCGCCTGTTTACTACGGTTGCCAATTTTGAACTGCATTTTGACTACTTACTGATTTGGGCCTACTCTCTGTGTCAGCCTCTCATTCCAGTTGTCCTCCACTGCAATGCACCCTGGTTAGTCCTGTGTTACCAATTTTGAACTGCATTTAGCCAACTTTATTCTTTGGGCCTATATCTGTGTTTCCTCCTCATCCTGCCCATTGCCCAGCCAGTGATAGATGAGTCTGCTGGTACATTGACCCATAATGCAACATTCCCCATGCACACTACACAACAAGATTGTGACCCTGCTGAAAGTCAGGTTCCTCTTCCCGCACACCATACCACCTTACACGGGGACAAAGAGGAAGGTGCAGATGAAAGTGCAGGTTCCTTCATCAGGTGGGGGGAGGAATACTAGTTGGCGACGTCACTGGCACAGGGCCTCTCATAGTACGCAAAAGTGTTGCTGCCGGTGGGAGGCGCCCCCGCCGTGCAAACACACCGCTGTACTTTGAGGGGCCCTGTGCCAGTGCCAATGCCAACGAGTGGGCCCCCCCTGCTAGCTCAGGATCACAGCACTTGCAAAGTTGAAATACTTACCTCTCCCTGCTCCACTGCCGTGATGTGGTCCAGATTTCCTGGGCCCACTAATTACTTGAACCAGCCCTACACCCACAACTTTAGCCAAATGACCCCCAATTTCAAATGCCTTCCAATTATTATAAGGTAAATTACGATTGACAAGCTTCTGTAACAAGAATGGATGTTTTTGCCATTAAAATGGGCAGTGTAGGTGTTTTCCTGGCCTCCACTCACTGCCGACTATGCTCCCCCATTGACTTGCATTGGGTTTCGTGTTTCGGTCGATACCCGTCTTTTCGCGATAATCGGCCGATTCCACTCGACTCGACTTCTAAGATAGTCGGGTTTCGCGAAACACGGCTCGACTCTAAAAAGGTCAAGGTCGCTCAACCCTAGTAACCAGTACTGATCAGCAGTGTGCGGAAGCTCCTATAACTGAGTCCTGCTTTTCTTCTTCTGAGAATGCCCAAGGGACAACCTCCCATTGGAGGTCGGGGTCACATGCTCAGGTCCTGTAGCAGCTCCTATTGGACCACTGGGAAGGTCCCAGAGAACTTCTGCTATAAAAGGTTTGCATGGCCGCACGGCCATGCGCTAGTATAAACCTGTTATCGTGTGTGTGTGGATGTATGCCTGTTCTGGTGATTGCTCCTTAATCATTCCCATTCCTAGTGTTGTTCAATGCTTGTGATTGTTGGAGCTACCTAGTGCCTGACAGTGCTATCCTAGACACAAGAGCATGATCCTATTGCATCAAACCAGCAGTGACCACCAGTGCGGCACCACGCGCAATCAGTGCATTTTCCTAGACCTAGTTAGGGTGGTTAGTGGCGGCTGCCAGAGCGGCGCTGTACGCACTCTGTGCGGTAATTAGTGTTGAGCATTCTGATACTGCAAATATCGGGTATCGGCCG
Organism: Ranitomeya imitator; assembly: GCF_032444005.1. Lineage (NCBI taxonomy): Eukaryota > Metazoa > Chordata > Amphibia > Anura > Dendrobatidae > Ranitomeya > Ranitomeya imitator. The sequence continues at coordinate 160,097,214 of NC_091288.1, read as the reverse complement.
ATATTTGCTGTATTGGAATTCCGATACCGAGTTCCGATATTTTTGCAATATCGGAAATCGGAAGTGTTCCCAGTCATCTTCGGCGTGTGCAGTGCATATGGTTCCCAGGGTCTAAAGGAGAGGAAACTCTCCTTCAGGCCCTGGGATCCATATTCATGTAAAAAATAAAGAATAAAAATAAAAAATATGGATATACTCACCCCTCCGACGAACCCTGGCTGTCACCGCAGCGAGCGTCTGCCTCCATTCCTTAGAATGCAGTGAGTGAAGGACCTTCGATGACGTCACGGTCAGGTGAGCGGTCAGGTGACCAGTCCTTCACTCACTGCATTCTAAGCGTCTTAGCATCAGCATCGTAGTACCGCCATATATTGCCGCCATTACCTAGCAGCAGGTTCCATCTCTGCATGGTGGACCCTAGGCTGTGAACGCACCTTTTACTATCTTTATATTTATTCGGTGCATTCTGCCAGCCCTAACATTATACTAGCGCCAGGGTCTGGCTAGTAACGGTGGAAGAACAGCGACTGCAGCAGTACATCCTGCAGCTGAAGGGCAGGATGTCGGCTCTCGAGCGCACAACCTCAGCTGTGGATGTTACTGCAGTTGCTGTTCAGGCTACTAGCATGGCTGCAGCTAGTTTGTCCACTGCCACCCCTGTTCCAACCTTATTACGCCTCCTGCTGCTAGATAGGTACTCTGGCGATAGCAAGTCATGCAGGGGTTTCGTGAACCAGAGCGCGATACACCTTGAGCACCTGGCTGAACGTTTCCCCTCAGAGCAGGCTAAAGTGGGATTCATTATATCTCTCTTGTCGGACAGGGCGTTGGCGTGGGCTACGCCACTGTGGGATCGTGACAAATATGTGGTGCAGAGTGCTCTGCGGTTCCTGAGCACTCTTAAACACGTCTTTTTGGGACCCCAAGTCACTTATGATACGGCGCTCCAACTGCTGGTACTGACACAGGGCACATTCTTGGTCAGCCATTTTTCTGTCCACTTCTGGACTTTAGCATCTGAGCTGGAATGGCCGGATAAAGCCCTCATCCCTGTATTTTGAAGCGGGCTGGCTGACCATGTAACGGACGCTTTGTCCACTAGGGAGATTCCCGCCACACTGTAGGAGCTAATAGCTGTATCAACTCGCATTAACCTTTATTTTAATGAGCGAAGGTTGGAGAGAGCCCAGTGTAGGCAAATTTTTTGGCTGGCTCCCACCTTCGTCATACCTCTGGAATCTGTAGTCCAGGCATCCGAGCCACATGAGGCCATGGAGGGGTCATCAGCGCTATCTAAGTCCTGGACAGATCGTGCACACAAGGTCTGTCATGTCTGTCGGCGGTAAGGACATCCTGCCTCCAGATGTCCCCAGCGGTCAGGAAAATGTCAGCGTCTAGTGGTTGTAGGAGGAGGTACACTAGGCATGGTGACGTTTTGCTCCAAACTGTCCTTCAAGGGGACTATTTCCATTGGCCCACCCACTCATTCGGTAGAGCTTTGCGTGGATTCCAGAGCCGAAGGCAATTCTATGTCTGCCTTCACTCATCGGCACACAATACCCCTGGTGATGCTCGCCAAACCTGTGACCATACGAGTAGTAAATGGGTCGACACTGCCCTCACAGATAACACACCAGACTATCCCATTTTCTTTATCCACGTCTCCATCCCATCAGGAGATTCTCTCTCTGCCAGTCATTCCCGAGGGAATTGATGAGGTCCTTTTAGGGATACCATGGCTATGCTACCACTCTCCTCATACAGAGTGGTCCTCAGGGAGAATTCTGGGATGGAGTGAATCTTGTGAGGGTAGATGTCTGAGGGCGTGCGTTCAGGTTGCTACTACTGAGGTACCCGCAGATCTTTCCTCTCTCCCCAAGCATTATTAGCCCTATGCTGACGTGTTCTCCAAGAGGGCTGCGGAGACCCTTCTGTCCCATCATCCCTATGACTGTCCTATTGACCTCTTGCCTGGTGCAGAGCCTCCCCGGAGTCGAGTCTATCCCCTATCTCTCCCAGAGGCGATGACCCAATACATCCAGGAGAATCTGGCAAGAGGATTCATTAGGAAGTCAGTGTCACCTGTAGGGGCAGAGTTCTTCGTGCAGAAGAAGAACAGAGAACTACGTCCATGCATAGATTACAGGGGTCTTAACGCCATCATTGTTAAGAACAAATACCCTCTCTCTCTGAAATATGAGCTATTCGATAGGTTGCGGGAAGCGAGGGTGTTTACTAAGCTTGATCTGCAGGCTGCTTACAACCTGATTCGCATCCGTGAGGGAGATGAGTGGAAGACGGCATTTAACACCAGAGACGGGCACTATGAATACCTGGTGATGCCCTTCGGGCTCTGTAATGCTCTTGCCGTTTTCCAAGACATTGTGAACGATATCTTCCGGAATATGCTCACCACCTCGGTCATAGTCTATCTGGATGATATTCTCATCTACTCTCCAGATATAGACTCCCACCGGAGAGATGTTTGCAAAGTCTTCGACCTCCTATGGGCAAACTCCCTCTATGCCAAGTTGGAGAAGTGTGTGTTTCCGCAGGAGTCCTTTTGTTCCCTGGGCTATATCATCTCTGCCCGGGGATTTGCCATGGATCCTGCCAAGCTACAGGCTGTGATGTACTGGCAAGAACCCAATTCTCTTAAAGTGGTGCAGCGCTTTATGGGGTTCATTAATTACCATCGCCATTTCATTCCCCACTTCTCAACTTTGGTAGCTCCCTTGGTTGCCCTCACCAAGATGGGAGCAAATCACAAATTGTGGTCGGAAGAGGTCTCCAATGCCTTTCTCTCTATTAAGTCACACTTAGTTTGCTAGCGCTCCCATTCTACATTGCCCCGATGTTGATAAACCATTTATCATTGAGGTGGATGCCCCTTCTGTCGGTGCTGGAGCAGTCGTCTTCCAGAAGGATGCTCAAGGTTGGAAGCATCCCAGCTTCTTCTTCTCCAAGACCTTCACACCTGCGGAGAGGAATTATTCCATTGGGGACAGGGAGTTGCTTTCTATGAAGTTGGCCTTCTCGGAGTGGAGACACCCAATGGAGGGGGCTCGCTTTCCCTTCCAAGTTTACACTGACCACAAAAGTTTAGTGTATCTACAGACTGCCCAGCAGCTAAATTCTCACCAGGCTAGATGATCCCTGTTCTTCTCCTGGTTCCATTTCACCTTCCATTTTCTCTGTGAGGAGAAGAACATTCGTGCCGACGCTCTCTCCCACTCCGTAGTGTCATCAGAGGAGGAGGAGCCTCGGCTTATTATCCCTTCAGACAGCCTGAAAACTGTGGCTCCAGTTTCGCTAGAGTCTGTGCCCCCGGGCAAGACTTTTGTGCCATCAAATTTGTGACCGGAGGTTCTCTCATGGGCTCACTCGTCCAGGGTGGGTGGACATTTTGGGACCAAGAAGACATCTGAGCTTCTGGTGAGGACGTACTGGTGGCCACATATGGCCCATGATGTCGAAGACTATATTCGGGAATGTGTCACCTGTGCCAAGAATAAGTCTCCTCAACAACGGCATGCTGGGTTACTTTACCCTCTGCTGGTGGCAGACAGGCCCTGGGAGATGGTCGGGATGGACTTCGTGGTGGGCTTGCCCAAGTCCCGTAGCTGCACCATTATTTGTGTAGTCACCGACCATTTTTCCAAAATCGTGCACTTGGTGCCGCTTCCTCGGCTCCCTTCTGCACGAGCCTTGATGGCGTTGTTTATTAAGCATGTTCTCCACCTACATGGTATGCCTAACAAAATTGTCAGTGACCGGGGTCCCCAGTTTGTGTCTTGGTTCTGGACAGAGCTTTGTCGTTTACTCAGGATCGAGCTGAATCTCTCTTCAGCATACCATCCCGAGACGAATTGGTTGGTAGAGAGGGCCAACCAGACCCTGGTCACATACCTGCAACATTTTATTTCAGCCAGGCAGGATGACTGGGCATCCTTGCTACCGTGGGCAGAGGTTGTGCTGAACAATGCAATAGCCAACTCCACTGGGCAGACCTCATTCCTCCTTAATTACAGCCAGCATTTGTGGGTTCCTGTGCCCATGTCCGTGTCTTCCGCTGACTCCAGGGTGGCAGACTGGGCTGTGGAGGCACGTGACATTTGGACCGCACACAGGATGCCATCCGGACCTCCAAGGAGAGGATGAGGTCCTCCGCCAATGCACATTGGCGCCCCGCTCCGACCTTTGCTCCTGGTGGCTTTTTGTGGCTCGCCGCCCATATTATCATGCTGCGAATTTAGTCCACTAAGTATGCATCTCGCTACTTGGGTCCCTCAAGGTCCTGGAACAGGTTAACCCTGTGGTTTACACTCTGACCCTTTCTCCATGCCTAGGCATCACCCACACCTTTAATTTGTCCCTCCTAAAGCCTGTTCACATGTCCTGGTTTTCCGAGTCATCGGGTTCGTCTACGGATGATTGCGAGGTGAACGCCATCATGGGGTGTAAGTGGTAAAAGATTCTATTTGGTGGATTGGAAGCAACGTGTCCCTGAGGACAGGTCCAGGGAGCCTGCTGAGCATATTTGGGCTCCGCAGCTCATTTCGGCCTTCTAGCGTAGCAAGGTCCAAGGAGGGGGGCTCTAGGAGGGAGGTAATATTAGTTGTCGAGTTCCTGCTGCTGCACTGGAGAATCCTGAACTTTCTCCACTGCGGTCTCCCATTCTCCTCCAGCCACAGTGGAGCCTGCTCAGCAGAGACGCCGGTCCCAGCGTTTCGCTCAAGCTGATACTGTGCAGCTGGTTACTGCTGTCCTTCCAGGCTCAGCCATCGTAACCAGTACTGATCAGCGGCGTGCGGTAGCTCCTGGGACTAAGTCCTGCTTTTCTTCTTCTGAGCATGCCCAAGGGACAACCTCCCATTGGAGGTCAGGGGTCACATGCTCAGGTCCTGTAGAAGCTCCTATTGGACCACTAGGAAGGTCCCAGAGAGCTTCCTCTATAAAAGGTTTGCATGGCTGCATGGCCATGCGCTAGTATAACCCTGTTATCGTGTGTGTGTGGATGTATACCTGTTCTGGTGATTGCTCCTTAATCATTCCCATTCCTAGTGTTGTTGAATGCTCGCGAATGTTGGAGCTACCTAGTGCCTGACAGTGCTATCCTAGACACAAGAGCGCAAACCTACTGCGTCAAACAAGCAGCAACCGCCAGTGCGGCGCCATGCACAATCAATGTGCTTTCCTAGCCCTAGTTAGGGTGGTTAGTGGCATCCGCCAAAGCGGCCCTGTACGCACTCTGTGAGGTAATCTTTAATCAGTCCTGACAACCGGTCAGTGTAGGGTGGGAACTCCAGCTTGATCTCAGCATCTGACTCAGGGAGTCCTCAGGTGTAGGCTCAAAAACAATAGAGGGTCAGAGCGAGATCAATCACCAGCATGGTGGGGGTGAGTTTCAGAGATCCCACCTGCGTCCATCTGCTGCACCCTGAGACTGCTAACAGGGAACAACATTTCCTTTGTTTCCCTGTGACTCTGTGAAACAACAGAGTTCGCATCAGTTCATACCGGGTGACGGAACCTGTGTTTATTCTGGCGTAGTACCGCCATATAGTGCTGCCAATACCTGTTATGAAAGGCAATTCAGTACTACAATGGACATAGCGGTCAGAGCACATACAGTGATCTGACAATAACCCAAAATCATAGAACGAGCTCTGAGACGTGGGAACTCTGCAGACCGCAATCCCTAATCCTCTCCAAACAACACTAGAGGCAGCCGTGGATTGCGCCTAACTCTGCCTATGCAACTCGGCACAGCCTGAGAAACTAACTAGCCTGAAGATAGAAAATAAGCCTACCTTGCCTCAGAGAAATACCCCAAAGGAAAAGGCAGTCCCCCACATATAATGACGGTGAGTTAAGATGAAAAGACAAACGTAGAGATGAAATAGATTCAGCAAAGTGAGGCCCGACTTTCTTAACAGATCGAGGATAGAAAAGGTAACTTTGCGGTCTACACAAAACCCTAAAGAAAACCACGCAAAGGGGGCAAAAAGACCCTCCGTACCGAACTAACGGCATGGAGGTACACCCTTTGCGTCCCAGAGCTTCCAGCAACAAATTAGACAAGCTAGACAGAAAAAATAGCAAACAAATAGCAAAGAAGAACTTAGCTATGCAGAGCAGCAGGCCACAGGAATGATCCAGGGAAAAGCAAGTCCAACACTGGAACATTGACAGGAAGCCAGGATCAAAGCATTAGGTGGAGTTAAGTAGAGAAGCACCTAACGACCTCACCAGATCACCTGAGGGAGGAAACTCAGAAGCCGCAGTACCACTTCCCTCCACCAACAGAAGCTCACAGAGAGAATCAGCCGAAGTACCACTTGTGACCACAGGAGGGAGCTCTGCCACAGAATTCACAACAGTACCCCCCCCCTTGAGGAGGGGTCACCGAACCCTCACCAGAGCCCCCAGGCCGACCAGGATGAGCAACATGAAAGGCACGAACAAGATCGGGAGCATGGACATCAGAGGCAAAAACCCAGGAATTATCTTCCTGAGCATAACCCTTCCATTTAACCAGATACTGGAGTTTCCGTCTAGAAACACGAGAATCCAAAATCTTCTCCACAATATACTCCAATTCCCCCTCCACCAAAACCGGGGCAGGAGGATCAACAGATGGAACCATAGGTGCCACGTATCTCCGCAACAATGACCTATGGAATACGTTATGTATGGAAAAAGAATCTGGAAGGGTCAGACGAAAAGACACAGGATTAAGAACCTCAGAAATCCTATACGGACCAATGAAACGAGGTTTAAACTTAGGAGAGGAAACCTTCATAGGAGTATGACGAGAAGATAACCAAACCAGATCCCCAACACGAAGTCGGGGACCCACACGGCATCTGCGATTAGCGAAACGTTGAGCCTTCTCCTGGGACAAGGTCAAATTGTCCACTACATGAGTCCAAATCTGCTGCAACCTGTCCACCACAGTATCCACACCAGGACAGTCCGAAGACTCAACTTGTCCTGAAGAGAAACGAGGATGGAACCCAGAATTGCAGAAAAATGGCGAAACCAAGGTAGCCGAGCTGGCCCGATTATTAAGGGCGAACTCAGCCAAAGGCAAAAAGGACACCCAGTCATCCTGATCGGCAGAAACAAAGCATCTCAGATATGTTTCCAAGGTCTGATTGGTTCGTTCGGTCTGGCCATTAGTCTGAGGATGGAAAGCCGAGGAAAAAGACACATCAATGCCCATCCTACCACAAAAGGCTCGCCAAAACCTTGAAACAAACTGGGAACCTCTGTCAGAAACGATATTCTCTGGAATGCCATGTAAACGAACCACATGCTGGAAGAACAATGGCACCAAATCAGAGGAGGAAGGCAATTTAGACAAGGGTACCAGATGGACCATCTTAGAAAAGCGATCACAGACCACCCAAATGACTGACATCTTTTGAGAAACGGGAAGATCAGAAATAAAATCCATAGAGATATGTGTCCAAGGCCTCTTCGGGACCGGCAAGGGCAAAAGCAACCCACTGGCACGAGAACAGCAGGGCTTAGCCCGAGCACAAATCCCACAGGACTGCACAAAAACATGCACATCCTGCGACAGAGACGGCCACCAAAAGGATCTAGCCACCAACTCTCTGGTACCAAAGATTCCAGGATGACCAGTCAACACCGAACAATGAACCTCAGAGATAACTTTATTGGTCCACCTATCAGGGACAAACAGTCTCTCCGCTGGACAACGATCAGGTTTATTAGCCTGAAATTTTTGCAACACTCGCCGCAAATCAGGGGAGATGGCAGACACAATTACTCCTTCCTTGAGGATACCCGCAGGCTCAGACAAACCCGGTGTCATACCGGCCTCCTCTGATGCTGCGGCCACTTCTCCTATCAGTGCCGCTCTCTCCATTTCTCCTCGCCACTTTCAGTGTCACGCCGGTTCCCCGCGTCCTCTTCCTGCTGCTCGGGGATTTCGGCGTGGGGTGCGCGCTCCTCTTCCCTCCCGTCCTGTACCTGCTCCACACATGCGCCTTAGGACGCGGGCGTGCACTTCTTCCTCCAGTTAACCATTTCGGACCCTCCTTGCTCCTGTCTCCTCCAATCAGGTACTTCTTTAGGCTATATCAGGCCTCGCCTCCATAATGGAGGTGCCTGAATGTTGTGTGCAGTTTGTACCTTCGTTTGGCCCTGTCTGGTTCAGATCCTTTTCTGCTCCGGTCTGGTCCATTTTCTCAGGCTCATTCCCCTCCTGTCTTCCCTCCGTTTTCCCAGCCTGTCTCCCTTGGTTCGTCCCTTCTGTCCTTTCCAGAGCCGTCCCTCTTGGTGCCAGCTGTTGCGGTATTGTTCCCCTCGGGCCTGCTCCCCAACTATCCCTGTAAAGGGGTTGTCATCGCGGGTTCGCTCGTCCCTGGGTGTATCAGTACCGTGACCCAGAGGGTCCACTCTCTGTCCGGTTCTTCCGTCCTCACGGTCTCTATTGGACTGCGCTCAGATTTCATCAGAGTGCAGTCAGATTGTCACAGTCTTCTGTTCTCATGGTCACTATAGGACTGCGCTCAGATTTCATCAGAGTGCAGTCAGATTGTCACAGTCTTCCGTTCTCACGCTCACTATAGGACTGCGCTCAGATTTCATCAGAGTGCAGTCAGATTGTCTCAGTCTTCCGTTCTCACGGTCACTATAGGACTGCGCTCAGATTACATCAGAGTGCAGTCAGATCGTCACAGTACAATCAGGCCATGGACCCCGCTGGTGCCTCCGCAGCAACCCAGAAGGAGTTGTTGTTCTTACGGGAGAATCAGACCCGTATTATGTCTGTTATGAAGTCTATGGACTCTCGTTTAACCGCCCTACAGACTTCGGATCCTGGTAACGCCCCTCTGCTGGTGGGACTCCAGCAGGAGCTCGCACAGCAGCGAGATACCCAGTCCCATATTCTTACTTACATGGCGTCGGTTGTCGACCGCCTTCACTCTCTTTAGTCTGCCGTCGCTGCTTCTGCCTCTCATCGAGATCCTGTACCCCTTCCTCCTCCTCGTTTGGGAAAGCCCCCTCGATACAGCGGCGATCCCAAATTGTGTCGGGGTTTTTTGAACCAGTGCCGTCTACACTTCGAGCTCCTACCCCAGCAATATCCCTCTGATCGTGCTAAGGTGGCCTTTATTGTGTCCCATCTCGAGGGAGAAGCTCTGTCCTGGGTTAACCCCTTATGGGAGCGGGATGACCTGGTAGTTGCCAGTATACAGATTTTTCTGGACACATTTCGTAAGGTCTTTGATGAGCCAGGTCGGGTGGCATCTTCCACTGAATCCCTCTTTAATCTTCAACAGGGGAACCTTACTGTTGGACAATACGCCATCCGTTTCCGGACACTTTCTTCTGAGCTTGGATGGAATAACGAGGCACTGGTAGGGGTTTTTTGGAGAGGGCTCTCGTCCAAGATTAAGGATGAGCTCGCAGGTCGGGATACCCCTACTATCCTGGAGGACCTTATATCCCTGGCCACACGTATTGATTTACGTTTCCAGGAGTGCTCTCGAGAATTAGTCACAGAGAGGAGATCCTTTAGGACTAATTGGGTGCCTGGTTCCTCCTCGGTCAAGTCCTCTGCTTCTTCCGCTCCTGAACCTATGCAGGTGGATCGAGTTAGGTTGTCGGAGCAGCGTCGCAAGGAGAGGTTGGCGCAGGGCTTGTGTCTTTATTGCAGAGGGGTAAATCATTTCTTGCGTTCCTGTCCAGAGAGGCCGGGAAACTCCTCCACCTAGGCCAGGTAAGAGAGGCCTTCCTAGGTGATTCAAATTCCTCTCTACCCCTAACTATTTCAGCTTTGATTTCTGTAGGTCTTGAGCGTAGGTCTGTGGAGGCGTATGTGGACTCGGGTGCCGCTGGTAATTTCATTCGGCAGGAGGAGGTGAACAAATTTCGGATACCTGTGGTTACTCTTGAGACTCCGCGTTTTATTTCTGCAGTGGATGGCAGACCCCTACCTGTTTCCATCAAGATGGTCACTCTCGAGTTGGACATGCAGATTGGAGCTCTACACCAGGAGAAGATAGCATTTTATGTTCTGCCTAATCTTTCTCACGCTCTGCTCTTGGGTCTACCCTGGCTCAGGTCGCACGAGCCAGTTCTTGATTGGCGCTCTGGAGAGATACTCCGCTGGGATCATGGTTGTCATGAACGTTGTCTGCTGTCCATCTCCCGTCCAGGTCTTCCCCAAGCACCCGTCAATCTTCCTAGTCTTCCCTCTGCCTATCTCTCGTTTGCCGATGTCTTTGATAAAAAGGAGGCGGAGTCTCTTCCTCCACACCGAGCCTATGACTGCCCTATCAAGTTAATTCCTGGATCTACCCTTCCAAAGGGAAGAACCTATCCGTTATCTCCGGCAGAGACCTTAGCCATGTCAGAATACATCCGAGAGAATTTAGCCAAGGGTTTCATCCGGAAGTCCACTTCTCCAGCTGGAGCCGGTTTTTTCTTCGTTCGGAAGAAAGATGGATCCCTTCGGCCATGTATAGACTACCGAGGTCTGAATGCCATCACAGTCAAGCATAGGTATCCCCTACCGCTGATTCCTGAACTCTTCGACCGACTGAGAGGAGCCCGAATTTTCTCCAAACTAGATTTACGCGGAGCCTATAATTTGATCCGAATTCACGCTGGAGACGAGTGGAAGACTGCCTTCAATACTCGGGATGGCCACTATGAATACCTGGTCATGCCCTTTGGTCTCTGTAACGCTCCAGCGGTCTTCCAGGAATTTGTAAATGAGATCTTCCGTGATCTACTGTATTCTTGTGTGGTGGTGTATCTTGACGACATCCTTATTTTTTCACCCGACTTGTCCTCTCACAGAAGAAGTGTTCGTCTGGTCCTACATCGTCTTCGGGAGAATCGCCTCTACGCAAAGATCGAGAAGTGTTTGTTTGAACAGACTTCTTTGCCTTTCTTGGGATATATTATTTCTGACATGGGGTTGGAGATGGATCCCGAGAAACTATCTGCTGTACTTAAATGGCCTCGTCCTATTGGAGTGAAGGCTATCCAATGATTTTTGGGCTTCGCTAACTACTATAGACAATTCAATCCGCATTTCTCTTCTGTGACCAAGCCTCTCGCCGCTCTTACCCGGAAAGGAGCGGTTCACAATGTTTGGCCTCCGGAGGCAGAAGACGCCTTTCTCTCCCTAAAAAGGGCCTTCACATCTGCTCCTGTTCTTCATCGGCCTGTGGCCTGCAGGCCTTTCATCCTTGAAGTGGATGCCTCCTCTTCGGGTGCTGGGGCAACTCTCTCCCAAAGATCTCTCTCCGGTCGTCTGGTTCCTTGTGGGTTCTTCTCGAAGTCATTTTCGCCCGCGGAATGCAATTATTCAATTGGAGACCGAGAATTACTTGCTATAAAGATGGCTCTACAGGAGTGGCGTTATCTCTTGGAAGGGGCCATTCATCCCTTTAAAATTTTCACAGACCACAAAAACTTGGCTTACATTCAATCCGCCCAAAGACTTAATTCCAGACAGGCCAGATGGTCTTTGTTCTTTTCTCGTTTTGATTTTAAGCTTCATTTTCGACCCGGAGATAAGAATTCTAAAGCGGATGCACTTTCCCGATTCTTGCAATCTCCCGAGACAGAAGACGGTCCTTCACATATTATTGATCCTGCCAAAATCATCATGGTGAACCTCCTCTCTATTCCCCCTGGCAGAACTTTTGTCCCGTGTGACAAGAGAACAGAGGTATTGCATTGGGGACATTCTTCCAAAGTTGCTGGACATGTCGGCACCAAGAAGACTCTCGCTCTTCTCTCCCGGTACTATTGGTGGCCGTCTCTCCGACAAGATACTTCGGATTTTGTGGCCTCCTGCACGACTTGTGCTAAAAACAAAGTACCTAGAGGGCTACCTTCCGGTCTCCTGCATCCGTTACCCGTTCCCGAGGCCCCTTGGCAACAAATAGCTATGGATTTCGTTACAGATTTGCCTCGTTCCTCTGGATGCACAACCATCCTGGTGGTGGTGGATCGGTTCTCCAAGATGGCCCATTTCGTTCCATTGCCTGGATTACCCTCGGCTCCAGAATTGGCAAGAATTTTCATCCATCAGATCTTCAGATTACATGGACTTCCTCAGCGAATTGTGTCGGATCGAGGGGTCCAATTTACCTCCAAGTTCTGGAGAGCACTTTGTAAGCTCTTGGGCATTTCGCTGGATTTCTCCTCCGCCTATCATCCTCAGACCAACGGGCAAGTGGAACGGATAAATCAAATCTTGACCTCCTACCTCCGCAATTTTACCAACGTTCATCATGATGACTGGGTAACTCTTCTTCCTTGGGCTGAGTTTGCCCATAATAATCATCCTAGTGGGGCAACTTCTAAATCTCCATTCTTTGTGGTTTCTGGTCTGAACCCGGGAATACCTCTTCCTATGTCTTCCCCTTCTGGAGTGCCTGCAGCAGACGCCTTTTCTTCTGAATTTTCCCAAATTTGGAGAGAGACCAAGGAGGCTCTCGTTCGGACTGCAGCCCAGATGAAGAGACACGCCGACAAAAGGAGAAGGGATCTTCCACCGTATCATCCTGGTGACAAGGTCTGGCTTTCGACTAAACACATTCGCTTGAAGATTCCTTCCTACAAGTTGGGTCCTCGATACATCGGTCCCTTCGAGATTTTGGGACGTATTAACAACGTGGCCTATAGATTGAGATTGCCGGCTTCTCTCCGAGTCCCTAACGTCTTCCATGTCTCGCTCTTGAAACCTCTCATTCTTAGTAGATTCTCTCCTGCACCCATGGACTCCCCTCAGCCCTTTAGCATTGACAATGATTTTGAAGTAAAGGATATTCTGCCCATGAAGAGGGTTAGAGGAAGGGTCTTCTATCTTATTGATTGGAAGGGGTTTGGTCCTGAGGAGAGGTCGTGGGAGCCTAGGGAGAACGTTAATGCTCCACGGATTCTGAGAAGATTCACAGCCAGTCTCGGAGGGGGGAGTCTTAGGAGGGGGGGTACTGTCATACCGGCCTCCTCTGATGCTGCGGCCGCTTCTCCTATCAGTCCCACTCTCTCCATTTCTCCTTGCCGCTCTCAGTGTCACGCCGGTTCCCCGCGTCCTCTTCCTGCTGCTCGGGGATTTCGGCGTGGGGTGCGGGCTCCTCTTCCCTCCCGTCCTGTACCTGCTCCACACATGCGCCTTAGGACGCGGGCGTGCACTTCTTCCTCCAGTTAACCATTTCGGACCCTCCTTGCTCCTGTCTCCTCCAATCAGGTACTTCTTTGGGCTATATCAGGCCTCGCCTCCATAATGGAGGTGCCTGATTGTTGTGTGCAGTTTGTACCTGTCTGGTTCAGATCCTTTTCTGCTCCGGTCTGGTCCATTTTCTCAGGCTCATTCCCCTCCTGTCTTCCCTCCGTTTTCCCAGCCTGTCTCCCTTGGTTCGTCCCTTCTGTCCTTTCCAGAGCCGTCCCTCTTGGTGCCAGCTGTTGCGGTATTGTTCCCCTCGGGCCTGCTCCCCAACTATCCCTGTATAGGGGTTGTCATCGCGGGTTCGCTCGTCCCTGGGTGTATCAGTACCGTGACCCAGAGGGTCCACTCTCTGTCCGGTTCTTCCGTCCTCACGGTCTCTATTGGACTGCGCTCAGATTTCATCAGAGTGCAGTCAGATTGTCACAGTCTTCTGTTCTCACGGTCACTATAGGACTGCGCTCAGATTTCGTCAGAGTGCAGTCAGATTGTCACAGTCTTCCGTTCTCACGCTCACTATAGGACTGCGCTCAGATTTCATCAGAGTGCAGTCAGATTGTCTCAGTCTTCCGTTCTCACGGTCACTATAGGACTGCGCTCAGATTACATCAGAGTGCAGTCAGATCGTCACACCCGGAGAGTCGGGCACAAAACTCCTAGACAGAGAATCCGCCTTCACATTTTTAGAGCCCGGAAGGTACGAAATCACAAAGTCAAAACGGGCAAAAAACAGCGACCAACGAGCCTGTCTAGGATTCAACTGCTTAGCAGACTCAAGATAAGTCAAGTTCTTATGATCAGTCAATACCACCACGCGATGCTTAGCTCCTTCAAGCCAATGACGCCACTCCTCGAATGCCCACTTCATGGCCAGCAACTCTCGGTTGCCCACATCATAATTTCGCTCAGCAGGCGAAAACTTCCTGGAAAAAAAAGCGCATGGTTTCATCACTGAGCAATCAGAACCTCTCTGCGACAAAACAGCCCCTGCTCCAATCTCAGAAGCATCAACCTCGACCTGGAACGGAAGAGAAACATCTGGTTGACACAACACAGGGGCAGAAGAAAAACGACGCTTCAAGTCTTGAAAAGCTTCCACAGCAGCAGAAGACCAATTGACCAAATCAGCACCCTTCTTGGTCAAATCGGTCAATGGTTTGGCAATACTAGAAAAATTGCAGATGAAGCGATGATAAAAATTAGCAAAGCCCAGGAACTTTTGCAGACTTTTCAGAGATGTCGGCTGAGTCCAATCATGGATGGCTTGGACCTTAACAGGATCCATCTCGATAGTAGAAGGGGAAAAGATGAACCCCAAAAATGAAACCTTGTGCACACCAAAGAGACACTTTGATCCCTTCACAAACAAAGAATTAGCACGCAGGACCTGAAAAACTGTTCTGACCTGCTTCACATGAGACTCCCAATCATCCGAGAAGATCAAAATGTCATCCAAGTACACAATCAGGAATTTATCCAGGTACTCTCGGAAGATGTCATGCATAAAGGACTGAAACACTGATGGAGCATTGGCAAGTCTGAATGGCATCAATAGATACTCAAAATGACCCTCGGGCGTATTAAATGCAGTTTTCCATTCATCTCCTCGCCTGATTCGCACCAGATTATACGCACCACGAAGATCTATCTTGGTGAACCAACTAGCCCCCTTAATCCGAGCAAACAAATCAGATAACAATGGCAAGGGGTACTGAAATTTAACCGTGATCTTATTTAGAAGGCGGTAATCTATACAAGGTCTCAGCGAACCATCTTTCTTGGCTACAAAAAAGAACCCTGCTCCTAATGGTGACGATGACGGGCGAATATGCCCCTTCTCCAGGGATTCCTTCACATAACTGCGCATAGCGGCGTGCTCAGGCACGGATAAATTAAACAGTCGACCTTTTGGGAATTTACTACCAGGAATCAAATTGATAGCACAATCACAATCCCTATGCGGATTACATCCCGGTAATCAGACAAGAACTCTGGAACCTCAGAAGGGGTGGATGACGAAATTGACAGAAATGGAACATCACCATGTACCCCCTGACAACCCCAGCTGGACACCGACATGGATTTCCAATCTAATACTGGATTATGGGCTTGTAGCCATGGCAACCCCAACACGACCACATCATGCAGATTATGCAACACCAGAAAGCGAATAACCTCCTGATGTGCAGGAGCCATGCACATGGTCAGCTGGGTCCAGTATTGAGGCTTATTCTTGGCCAAAGGCGTGGCATCAATTCCTCTCAATGGAATAGGACACTGCAAGGGCTCTAAGAGAAACCCACAACGCTTAGCATACTCCAAGTCCATCAAATTCAGGGCAGTGCCTGAATCCACAAATGCCATGACAGAATACGATGACACAGAGCAGATCAAGGTAACGGACAGAAGAAATTTTGACTGTACCGTACCAATGGTGGCAGACCTAGCGAACCGCTTAGTGCGCTTAGGACAATCAGAGATAGCATGAGTGGAATCACCACAGTAGAAACACAGCCCATTCAGACGTCTGTGTTCTTGCCGTTTAACTCTGGTCAAAGTCCTATCGCACTGCATAGGCTCAGGTTTACGCTCAGGTAATACCGCCAAATGGTGCTCAGATTTACGCTCACGCAAGCGTCGACCGATCTGAATGGCCAAAGACATAGACTCATTCAAACCAGCAGGCATAGGAAATCCCACCATGACATCCTTAAGGGCTTCAGAGAGACCCTTTCTGAACATAGCTGCCAGCGCAGATTCATTCCATTGAGTGAGCACGGACCACTTTCTAAATTTCTGACAATATACCTATATCTCATCCTGACCCTGACAAAGAGCCAGCAAATTTTTCTCTGCCTGATCCACTGAATTAGGTTCATCGTACAGCAATCCGAGCGCCAGGAAAAACGCATCGATATTACTCAATGCAGGATCTCCTGGCGCAAGAGAAAATGCCCAGTCCTGAGGGTCGCCGCGCAAAAAAGAAATAACAATCAAAACCTGTTGAACTGGATCACCAGAGGAGCGAGGTTTCAAGGCCAGAAATAATTTACAATTATTTTTGAAACTCAGAAACTTAGTTCTATCTCCAAAAAACAAATCAGGAATAGGAATTCTTGGTTCCAACATAGCTTTCTGATCAATAGTGTCTTGAATCTTTTGTACTCTTGCCGAGAGCTGATCCACAAATGAAGACAGACTTCTAATGTCCATCGCTACACCTGTGTACTGAACCACCCAAATGTCTAGGGGAAAAAAAAGGCAAAACACAGTGCAAAGAAAAAAAAATGGTCTCAGAACTTTTTTTCCCTCTATTGAGAATCATTAGTACTTTGGGCTTCCTGTACTGTTATGAAAGGCAATTCAGTACTACAATGGACATAGCAGTCAGAGCACATACAGTGATCTGACAATAACCCAAAATCATAGAACGAGCTCTGAGACGTGGGAACTCTGCAGACCGCAATCCCTAATCCTCTCCAAACAACACTAGAGGCAGCCGTGGATTGCGCCTAACTCTGCCTATGCAACTCGGCACAGCCTGAGAAACTAACTAGCCTGAAGATAGAAAATAAGCCTACCTTGCCTCAGAGAAATACCCCAAAGGAAAAGGCAGCCCCCCACATATAATGACGGTGAGTTAAGATGAAAAGACAAACGTAGAGATGAAATAGATTCAGCAAAGTGAGGCCCGACTTTCTTAACAGATCGAGGATAGAAAAGGTAACTTTGCGGTCTACACAAAACCCTAAAGAAAACCACGCAAAGGGGGCAAAAAGACCCTCCGTACCGAACTAACGGCACGGAGGTACACCCTTTGCGTCCCAGAGCTTCCAGCAACAAATTAGACAAGCTGGACAGAAAAAATAGCAAACAAATAGCAAAGAAGAACTTAGCTATGCAGAGCAGCAGGCCACAGGAATGATCCAGGGAAAAGCAAGTCCAACACTGGAACATTGACAGGAAGCCAGGATCAAAGCATTAGGTGGAGTTAAGTAGAGAAGCACCTAACGACCTCACCAGATCACCTGAGGGAGGAAACTCAGAAGCCGCAGTACCACTTCCCTCCACCAACAGAAGCTCACAGAGAGAATTGTTGTGAATTCTGTGGCTGAATTCACTCCTGTGGTCACAAGTGGTACTGCAGCTTCTGAGCTTCCTCCCTCAGGTGTTCTGGTGAGCTCGTTGGCTGCTTTGTTATTTAACTCCACCTGATTCTGTCTTCCTTGCTCCTTGTCAATGTTCCAGTGTTGGATCTGAGCTTCTGGATCTTTCCTGTGGCCTGCTGCTCTGCTTAGATAAGTGCTTCTTTGCTTTTGTTGCTACTTTTTCTGTCCAGCTTGTTAATTCGTTTTGCTGGAAGCTCTGAGACGCAAAGGGTGTACCGCCGTGCCGTTAGTTCGGCACGGTGGGTCTTTTTGCCCCCTTTGCGTGGTTTTCTGCTTTAGGGTTTTTTGTAGACTGCAAAGTTCTCTTTGCTATCCTCGCTCTATCTAGAATATCGGGCCTCACTTTGCTGAATCTATTTCATCCCTACGTTTGTCTTTTCATCTTGCTAACAGTCATTATATGTGGGGGGCTGCCTTTTCCTTTGGGCAAGTCAGGCTTGTTTTTCTATCTTCAGGCTAGTCAGCTCCTCAGGCTGTGCCGAGTTGCATAGGTAGTGTCAGGCGCAATCCACAGCTGCCTTTAGTTGTGTTTAGGATAGGTTCAGGTTTTGCTTTCTACTGAGATTCCACGTCTCAGAGCCTTTTCTATTGTTTTCTAGGTTATTGTCAGATCACTGTATGTGCTCTGATTGCTGGCACACTGTGTCACTGGATTGCCTACATAACAGTACAAGGAGCCAACCTAATGATTCTCAATAGAGGGAAAAAAGAAGTTCTGACATCATTTTTTTTTCTCAGCTCTGTGTTCAGTCTTTTTTTTCCCCTAGACATTTGGGTGTTTCAGGACACAGGTGTGGACATGGATATTCAGGGTCTGTGCTCTTCAATGGATAATCTCGTTACAAATGTACAAAGGATTCAAGATACTATTGATCAGAAATCTATGTTAGAACCAAGAATTCCTATTCCTGATTTGTTTTTTGGTGATAGAACTAAGTTTCTTAATTTCAAAAATAATTGTAAGCTATTTCTGGCCTTGAAACCTCATTCTTCTGGTAATCCTATTCAACAGGTTTTGATTATTATTTCTTTTTTGCGCGGCGACCCTCAGGACTGGGCATTTTCTCTTGCGCAGGAGACCCTGCATTGAGTAATGTCAATGCGTTTTTCCTGGCGCTCGGATTACTTTACGATGAGCCTAATTCAGTGGATCAGGCTGAGAAAAATTTGCTGGCTTTGTGCCAGGGCCAGGATGATATAGAAGTATATTGTCAGAAATTTAGGAAGTGGTCAGTACTCACTCTGTGGAATGAATCTGCGCTGGCAGCTTTGTTCAGAAAGGGTCTCTCTGAGGCTCTTAAGGATGTCATGGTGGGTTTTCCTATGCCTACTGGTTTGAATGAGTCTATGTCTTTGGCCATTCAGATCGGTCGACGCTTGCGCGAGCGTAAATCTGTGCACCATTTGGCGGTATTGTCTAAGATTAAACCTGAGCCTATGCAGTGCGATAGGACTATGACCAGAGTTGAACGGCAAGAACACAGACGTCTGAATGGTCTGTGTTTCTACTGTGGTGATTCCACTCATGCTATTTCTGATTGTCCTAAGCGCACTAAGCGGTTCAATAGGTCTGCCGTCATTGGTACTGTACAATCCAAATTCCTTCTGTCCATTACCTTGATATGCTCTTTGTCATCGTATTCTGTCATGGCGTTTGTGGATTCAGGCGCTACCCTGAATCTGATGGATTTGGATTATGCTAAACGTTGTGGGTTTTTCTTGGAGCCTTTGCGGCGTCCTATTCCGTTGAGAGGAATTGATGCTACACCTTTGGCCAAGAATAAACCTCAGTACTGGACCCAGCTGACCATGTGCATGGCTCCTGCACATCAGGAAGTTATTCGCTTTCTGGTGCTACATAATCTGCATGATGTGGTCGTGTTGGGGTTGCCATGGCTGCAAACCCATAATCCAGTATTGGATTGGAACTCTATGTCGGTATCCAGCTGGGGTTGTCAGGGGGTACATGGTGATGTTCCATTTTTGTCTATTTCGTCATCCACTACTTCTGAGGTCCCAGAGTTCTTGTCTGATTATCAGGATGTATTTGAAGAGCCCAAGTCCGATGCCCTACCTCCGCATAGGGATTGTGATTGTGCTATCAATTTGATTCCTGGTAGTAAAATCCCAAAAGGTCGATTATTTTATTTATCCGTGCCTGAACACGCCGCTATGCGCAGTTATGTGAAGGAATCCCTGGAGAAGGGACATATTCGCCCAGCGTCATCACCACTGGGAGCAGGGTTCTTTTTTGTAGCCAAGAAGGATGGTTCGCTGAGACCGTGTATTGATTACCGCCTTCTTAATAAAATCACTGTTAAATTTCAGTATCCCTTGCCATTGTTATCTGACTTGTTTGCTCGGATTAAGGGGGCTAGTTGGTTCACTAAGATAGATCTTCGTGGTGCATATAATCTGGTGAGAATCAGGCAAGGAGATGAATGGAAAACTGCATTTAATACGCCCGAGGGTCATTTTGAGTATCTAGTGATGCCGTTCGGACTTGCCAATGCTCCATCTGTGTTTCAGTCTTTTATGCATGACATCTTCCGTGAGTATCTGGATAAATTCCTGATTGTTTACTTGGATGACATTTTGATCTTCTCAGATGATTGGGACTCTCATGTGAAGCAGGTCAGAATGGTTTTCCAGGTCCTGCGTGCTAATTCTTTGTTTGTGAAGGGATCAAAGTGTCTCTTCGGTGTGCAGAAAGTTTCATTTTTGGGGTTCATCTTTTCCCCTTCTACTATCGAGATGGATCCGGTTAAGGTCCAAGCCATCCAGGATTGGACTCAGCCGACATCTCTGAAAAGTCTGCAAAAGTTCCTGGGCTTTGCTAATTTTTATCGTCGCTTCATCTGTAATTTTTCTAGCATTGCCAAACCATTGACCGATTTGACCAAGAAGGGTGCTGATTTGGTTAATTGGTCTTCTGCTGCTGTGGAAGCTTTTCAGGAGTTGAAGCGTCGTTTTTGTTCTGCCCCTGTGTTGTGTCAACCAGATGTTTCTCTTCCGTTCCAGGTCGAGGTTGATGCTTCTGAGATTGGAGCAGGGGCGGTTTTGTCACAGAGAAGTTCTGGTTGCTCAGTGTTGAAACCATGTGCTTTCTTTTCCAGGAAGTTTTCGGCTGCTGAGCGTAATTATGATGTGGGCAACCGAGAGTTGCTGGCCATGAAGTGGGCATTCGAGGAATGGCGTCATTGGCTTGAAGGAGCTAAGCATCGCGTGGTGGTATTGACTGATCATAAGAACCTTACTTATCTCGAGTTTGCCAAGCGCTTGAATCCTAGACAGGCCCGTTGGTCGTTATTTTTTGCCCGCTTCGATTTTGTGATTTCGTACCTTCCGGGCTCTAAAAATGTGAAGGCGGATGCTCTGTCTAGGAGTTTTGTGCCCGACTCTCTGGGTTCATCTGAGCCGGCGAGTATCCTCAAGGAAGGAGTCATTGTGTCTGCCATCTCCCCTGATTTGCGGTGAGTGTTGCAAAAATTTCAGGCGAATAAACCTGATCGTTGTCCGGCGGAGAAACTGTTCGTCCCTGATAGGTGGACTAGTAAAGTTATCTCTGAACTTCATTGTTCGGTGTTGGCTGGTCATCCTGGAATCTTTGGTACCAGAGAGTTAGTGGCTAGATCCTTCTGGTGGCCATCTCTGTCACGGGATGTATGTACTTTTGTGCAGTCCTGTGGGATTTGTGCTAGGGCTAAGCCCTGCTGTTCACGTGCCAATGGGTTGCTTTTGCCCTTGCCGGTCCCAAAGAGGCCTTGGACACATATTTCGATGGATTTCATTTCTGACCTTCCCGTTTCTCAAAAGATGTCAGTCATTTGGGTGGTCTGTGATCGCTTTTCTAAAATGGTCCATCTGGTGCCCTTGGTTAAATTGCCTTCCTCCTCTGATTTGGTGCCTTTGTTCTTCCAGCATGTGGTTCGTTTGCATGGCATTCCTGAAAATATTGTTTCTGACAGAGGTTCCCAGTTTGTTTCAAGGTTTTGGCGAGCCTTTTGTGGTAGGATGGGCATTGACCTATCTTTTTCCTCAGCTTTCCATCCTCAGACTAATGGCCAGACCGAACGAACCAATCAGACCTTGGAAACATATCTGAGATGTTTTGTTTCTGCAGACCAGGATGATTGGGTGTCCTTTTTGCCGTTGGCTGAGTTCGCCCTTAATAATCGGGCCAGCTCGGCTACCTTGGTCTCTCCATTTTTCTGCAATTCTGGGTTCCATCCTCGTTTCTCTTCAGGACAGGTTGAGTCTTCGGACTGTCCTGGTGTGGATTCTGTGGTGGACAGGTTGCAGCAGATCTGGACTCAGGTAGTGGACAATTTGACCTTGTCCCAGGAGAAGGCTCAACTTTTCGCTAATCGCAGACGCTGTGTGGGTCCCCGACTTCGTGTTGGGGATCTGGTTTGGTTATCTTCTCGTCATATTCCTATGAAGGTTTCCTCTCCTAAATTTAAACCTCGTTTTATTGGTCCGCATAGGATTTCTGAGATTCTCAATCCTGTGTCTTTTCGTCTGACCCTCCCAGACTCCTTTTCCATGCATGATGTGTTCCATGGGTCGTTGTTGCGGAGATACGTGGCACCTATGGTTCCATCTGTTGAGCCTCCTGCCCCAGTTTTGGTGGAGGGGGAATTGGAGTATATTATGGAGAAAATTTTGGATTCTCGTGTTTCTAGACGGAAACTCCAGTATCTGGTTAAATGGAAGGGTTATGCTCAGGAAGATAATTCCTGGGTTTTTGCCTCTGATGTCCATGCTCCAGATCTTGTTCGTGCCTTTCATGTGGCTCATCCTGGTCGGCCTGGGGGCTCTGGTGAGGGTTCGGTGACCCCTCCTCAAGGGGGGGGTACTGTTGTGAATTCTGTGGCTGAATTCACTCCTGTGGTCACAAGTGGTACTGCAGCTTCTGAGCTTCCTCCCTCAGGTGTTCTGGTGAGCTCGTTGGCTGCTTTGTTATTTAACTCCACCTGATTCTGTCTTCCTTGCTCCTTGTCAATGTTCCAGTGTTGGATCTGAGCTTCTGGATCTTTCCTGTGGCCTGCTGCTCTGCTTAGATAAGTGCTTCTTTGCTTTTGTTGCTACTTTTTCTGTCCAGCTTGTTAATTCGTTTTGCTGGAAGCTCTGAGACGCAAAGGGTGTACCGCCGTGCCATTAGTTCGGCACGGTGGGTCTTTTTGCCCCCTTTGCGTGGTTTTTTGCTTTAGGGTTTTTTGTAGACTGCAAAGTTCTCTTTGCTATCCTCGCTCTATCTAGAATATCGGGCCTCACTTTGCTGAATCTATTTCATCCCTACGTTTGTCTTTTCATTTTGCTAACAGTCATTATATGTGGGGGGCTGCCTTTTCCTTTGGGGTATTTCTCTGAGGCAAGTCAGGCTTGTTTTTCTATCTTCAGGCTAGTCAGCTCCTCAGGCTGTGCCGAGTTGCATAGGTAGTGTCAGGCGCAATCCACAGCTGCCTTTAGTTGTGTTTAGGATAGGTTCAGGTATTGCGGTCTACAGAGATTCCACGTCTCAGAGCTCGTTCTATTGTTTTTTGGGTTATTGTCAGATCACTGTATGTGCTCTGATTGCTGGCACACTGTGTCACTGGATTGCCTACATAACAGTACAAGGAGCCAACCTAATGATTCTCAATAGAGGGAAAAAAGAAGTTCTGACATCATTTTTTTTTCTCAGCTCTGTGTTCAGTCTTTTTTTTCCCCTAGACATTTGGGTGTTTCAGGACACAGGTGTGGACATGGATATTCAGGGTCTGTGCTCTTCAATGGATAATCTCGTTACAAATGTACAAAGGATTCAAGATACTATTGATCAGAAATCTATGTTAGAACCAAGAATTCCTATTCCTGATTTGTTTTTTGGTGATAGAACTAAGTTTCTTAATTTCAAAAATAATTGTAAGCTATTTCTGGCCTTGAAACCTCATTCTTCTGGTAATCCTATTCAACAGGTTTTGATTATTATTTCTTTTTTGCGCGGCGACCCTCAGGACTGGGCATTTTCTCTTGCGCCAGGAGACCCTGCATTGAGTAATGTCAATGCGTTTTTCCTGGCGCTCGGATTACTTTACGATGAGCCTAATTCAGTGGATCAGGCTGAGAAAAATTTGCTGGCTTTGTGCCAGGGCCAGGATGATATAGAAGTATATTGTCAGAAATTTAGGAAGTGGTCAGTACTCACTCTGTGGAATGAATCTGCGCTGGCAGCTTTGTTCAGAAAGGGTGTCTCTGAGGCTCTTAAGGATGTCATGGTGGGTTTTCCTATGCCTACTGGTTTAAATGAGTCTATGTCTTTGGCCATTCAGATCGGTCGACGCTTGCGCGAGCGTAAATCTGTGCACCATTTGGCGGTATTGTCTAAGATTAAACCTGAGCCTATGCAGTGCGATAGGACTATGACCAGAGTTGAACGGCAAGAACACAGACGTCTGAATGGTCTGTGTTTCTACTGTGGTGATTCCACTCATGCTATTTCTGATTGTCCTAAGCGCACTAAGCGGTTCGATAGGTCTGCCGTCATTGGTACTGTACAATCCAAATTCCTTCTGTCCATTACCTTGATATGCTCTTTGTCATCTTATTCTGTCATGGCGTTTGTGGATTCAGGCGCTGCCCTGAATCTGATGGATTTGGATTATGCTAAACGTTGTGGGTTTTTCTTGGAGCCTTTGCGGTGTCCTATTCCATTGAGAGGAATTGATGCTACACCTTTGGCCAAGAATAAACCTCAGTACTGGACCCAGCTGACCATGTGCATGGCTCCTGCACATCAGGAAGTTATTCGCTTTCTGGTGCTACATAATCTGCATGATGTGGTCGTGTTGGGGTTGCCATGGCTGCAAACCCATAATCCAGTATTGGATTGGAACTCTATGTCGGTATCCAGCTGGGGTTGTCAGGGGGTACATGGTGATGTTCCATTTTTGTCTATTTCGTCATCCACTCCTTCTGAGGTCCCAGAGTTCTTGTCTGATTATCAGGATGTATTTGAAGAGCCCAAGTCCGATGCCCTACCTCCGCATAGGGATTGTGATTGTGCTATCAATTTGATTCCTGGTAGTAAAATCCCAAAAGGTCGATTATTTAATTTATCCGTGCCTGAACACGCCGCTATGCGCAGTTATGTGAAGGAATCCCTGGAGAAGGGACATATTCGCCCAGCGTCATCACCACTGGGAGCAGGGTTCTTTTTTGTAGCCAAGAAGGATGGTTCGCTGAGACCGTGTATTGATTACCGCCTTCTTAATAAAATCATTGTTAAATTTCAGTATCCCTTGCCATTGTTATCTGACTTGTTTGCTCGGATTAAGGGGGCTAGTTGGTTCACTAAGATAGATCTTCGTGGTGCATATAATCTGGTGAGAATCAGGCAAGGAGATGAATGGAAAACTGCATTTAATACGCCCGAGGGTCATTTTGAGTATCTAGTGATGCCGTTCGGACTTGCCAATGCTCCATCTGTGTTTCAGTCTTTTATGCATGACATCTTCCGTGAGTATCTGGATAAATTCCTGATTGTTTACTTGGATGACATTTTGATCTTCTCAGATGATTGGGACTCTCATGTGAAGCAGGTCAGAATAGTTTTTCAGGTCCTGCGTGCTAATTCTTTGTTTGTGAAGGGATCAAAGTGTCTCTTCGGTGTGCAGAAAGTTTCATTTTTGGGGTTCATCTTTTCCCCTTCTACTATCGAGATGGATCCGGTTAAGGTCCAAGCCATCCATGATTGGACTCAGCCGACATCTCTGAAAAGTCTGCAAAAGTTCCTGGGCTTTGCTAATTTTTATCGTCGCTTCATCTGTAATTTTTCTAGCATTGCCAAACCATTGACCGATTTGACCAAGAAGGGTGCTGATTTGGTTAATTGGTCTTCTGCTGCTGTGGAAGCTTTTCAGGAGTTGAAGCGTCGTTTTTGTTCTGCCCCTGTGTTGTGTCAGCCAGATGTTTCTCTTCCGTTCCAGGTCGAGGTTGATGCTTCTGAGATTGGAGCAGGGGCGGTTTCGTCACAGAGAGGTTCTGGTTGCTCAGTGTTGAAACCATGTTCTTTCTTTTCCAGGAAGTTTTCGGCTGCTGAGCGTAATTATGATGTGGGCAACCGAGAGTTGCTGGCCATGAAGTGGGCATTCGAGGAATGGCGTCATTGGCTTGAAGGAGCTAAGCATCACGTGGTGGTATTGACTGATCATAAGAACCTTACTTATCTCGAGTCTGCCAAGCGCTTGAATCCTAGACAGGCCCGTTGGTCGTTATTTTTTGCCCACTTCGATTTTGTGATTTCGTACCTTCCGGGCTCTAAAAATGTGAAGGCGGATGCTCTGTCTAGGAGTTTTGTGCCCGACTCTCCGGGTTCATCTGAGCCGGCGAGTATCTTCAAGGAAGGAGTCATTGTGTCTGCCATCTCCCCTGATTTGCGGCGAGTGTTGCAAAAATTTCAGGCGAATAAACCTGATCGTTGTCCGGCGGAGAAACTGTTCGTCCCTGATAGGTGGACTAGTAAAGTTATCTCTGAACTTCATTGTTCGGTGTTGGCTGGTCATCCTGGAATCTTTGGTACCAGAGAGTTAGTGGCTAGATCCTTCTGGTGGCCATCTCTGTCACGGGATGTACGTACTTTTGTGCAGTCCTGTGGGATTTGTGCTAGAGCTAAGCCCTGCTGTTCACGTGCCAGTGGGTTGCTTTTGCCCTTGCCGGTCCCAAAGAGGCCTTGGACACATATTTCGATGGATTTCATTTCTGACCTTCCCGTTTCTCAAAAGATGTCAGTCATTTGGGTGGTCTGTGATCGCTTTTCTAAAATGGTCCATCTGGTGCCCTTGGTTAAATTGCCTTCCTCCTCTGATTTGGTGCCTTTGTTCTTCCAGCCTGTGGTTCGTTTGCATGGCATTCCTGAGAATATTGTTTCTGACAGAGGTTCCCAGTTTGTTTCAAGGTTTTGGCGAGCCTTTTGTGGTAGGATGGGCATTGACCTATCTTTTTCCTCAGCTTTCCATCCTCAGACTAATGGCCAGACCGAACGAACCAATCAGACCTTGGAAACATATCTGAGATGTATTGTTTCTGCAGACCAGGATGATTGGGTGTCCTTTTTGCCGTTGGCTGAGTTCGCCCTTAATAATCGGGCCAGCTCGGCTACCTTGGTCTCTCCATTTTTCTGCAATTCTGGGTTCCATCCTCGTTTCTCTTCAGGACAGGTTGAGTCTTCAGACTGTCCTGGTGTGGATTCTGTGGTGGACAGGTTGCAGCAGATCTGGACTCAGGTAGTGGACAATTTGACCTTGTCCCAGGAGAAGGCTCAACTTTTCGCTAATCGCAGACGCCGTGTGGGTCCCCGACTTCGTGTTGGGGATCTGGTTTGGTTATCTTCTCGTCATATTCCTATGAAGGTTTCCTCTCCTAAATTTAAACCTCGTTTTATTGGTCCGTATAGGATTTCTGAGATTCTCAATCCTGTGTCTTTTCGTCTGACCCTCCCAGACTCCTTTTCCATGCATGATGTGTTCCATGGGTCGTTGTTGCGGAGATACGTGGCACCTATGGTTCCATCTGTTGAGCCTCCTGCCCCGGTTTTGGTGGAGGGGGAATTGGAGTATATTATGGAGAAAATTTTGGATTCTCGTGTTTCTAGACGGAAACTCCAGTATCTGGTTAAATGGAAGGGTTATGCTCAGGAAGATAATTCCTGGGTTTTTGCCTCTGATGTCCATGCTCCAGATCTTGTTCGTGCCTTTCATGTGGCTCATCCTGGTCGGCCTGGGGGCTCTGGTGAGGGTTCGGTGACCCCTCCTCAAGGGGGGGGTACTGTTGTGAATTCTGTGGCTGAATTCACTCCTGTGGTCACAAGTGGTACTGCAGCTTCTGAGCTTCCTCCCTCAGGTGTTCTGGTGAGCTCGTTGGCTGCTTTGTTATTTAACTCCACCTGGTTCTGTCTTCCTTGCTCCTTGTCAATGTTCCAGTGTTGGATCTGAGCTTCTGGATCTTTCCTGTGGCCTGCTGCTCTGCTTAGATAAGTGCTTCTTTGCTTTTGTTGCTACTTTTTCTGTCCAGCTTGTTAATTCGTTTTGCTGGAAGCTCTGAGACGCAAAGGGTGTACCGCCGTGCCGTTAGTTTGGCACGGTGGGTCTTTTTGCCCCCTTTGCGTGGTTTTTTGCTTTAGGGTTTTTTGTAGACTGCAAAGTTCTCTTTGCTATCCTCGCTCTATCTAGAATATCGGGCCTCACTTTGCTGAATCTATTTCATCCCTACGTTTGTCTTTTCATCTTGCTAACAGTCATTATATGTGGGGGGCTGCCTTTTCCTTTGGGGTATTTCTCTGAGGCAAGTCAGGCTTGTTTTTCTATCTTCAGGCTAGTCAGCTCCTCAGGCTGTGCCGAGTTGCATAGGTAGTGTCAGGCGCAATCCACAGCTGCCTTTAGTTGTGTTTAGGATAGGTTCAGGTATTGCGGTCTACAGAGATTCCACGTCTCAGAGCTCGTTCTATTGATTTTTGGGTTATTGTCAGATCACTGTATGTGCTCTGATTGCTGGCACACTGTGTCACTGGATTGCCTACATAACAGAGAATCAGCCGAAGTACCACTTGTGACCACAGGAGGGAGCTCTGCCACAGAATTCACAACAATTACCTAGCAGCAGATTCCATCTCTGCACAGTGGACCCTAGGCTGCGAATGCACCTTTTACTATTTTTATTTTTATTTGGTGCATTTTGCCAGCCCTAACAGGTTTACTAACCGAGAATTTGTAAATCGCAACACAAAAGGCATGATCTAAATGGCCACTTGCCAATGCCCCCTTAACTATATAGGCAAAATGAAAAGGGAGTTTAGAAGACGTATTTTGGATCACATAGTCTGCATCAGACTGAAAGAGGAAACTACCCTTGCCAGACATTTGCTTGAAGTAAATTCTAATGACTCATTCGCTCTGCACTTTCAGGTATAGATGGGCACATAAACTCCGGTCAGTGACTTCAAAGGGCATCAAAGTACAGTTGTCTTTTGCATGTTTGATTCATCCTTAAATACCTTCACCCCTCTAAAAAACATTTTAAATCGAAAAGGTCCTGAAAGAAATTGTTCTTTAACATGTGTCGAACTAGGATGTGTTGGTTTTTCTTTATATATCATAATTTATGAGCCATCCAATGTTTTACTACTCCCCTAGCTCCATCCTTCTAAAATTTCAGAAGGGGACTAATATCAGTCTATAAGAGGTAGATGCTTAGAAAATGATGACAACCGGGATGAATCTTTTACAATAGTAAATATAAGATAAAAATAAATTCCCATATGATGCCATAGTGGCCATCTTATATGGGATGGCACTATACATTGTAATGCATTGAATACTGTTACTAGCTAATGAAGATACAAATGCGGACTAGGAGGAGCTTCACCATATGTTTAGTGAAAGAGGAGGATTAGCTTCTCATCAGAGCAGTATTAGCCGCAGATTGGAGAGGAGAAGGCACGTCATCAAGGGCGGAGTCCAATTAGATGAGGTTAGCCTCCCACAGGAGCGGTAACAGCCGCAGAAGAGAAGAGAGAGGGTGCATCATCGTGGGCGGAGTTAAAGCTGATGAGGCTATCGATGATTGGTCGAAACGGTAGGCACAGCATTGCTGGCGGAGTTCAAAGATGCGATATTATCAGCAATAGGCAGAAAGAAGGACACGCCGAATCTTAATGATTAGCCATGAAGGACGAGTCCTCAATAAGGTGGGGAATGATAATTTTCCTGTCAGCAGATTGGCTCTCAGAGCCTGATGGGAGGAGTGGATTGAGTGATCCCCCTATAAAAACATGCTAGTTTGGCCACTGAATGCGGCCTGCAACCATACCGACATGTTTAACCATGGATCAGTAGGAATCCACTATAAAATAAAATGACAGAAATATTACAATACTATATTGCTATGATGAAATGCGTAGGGCTTAGGGAACCATCACAGAGCTTGGGGAATCATTGTATTTAATACAAGATATCAGCCCAGAGCTTGCAGAGCTTGGGGAATCACTGTATCTAATGCAGGATATCAGCTCAGCTGATGAGATATCTGAGGACTGACTACCTGGTGTGTTTAGAAATATCAGGCACCAGAGCACCTTAACCTCACCTTAATAATGATTTATAAAACCCAGAGTTATCAAATCAGCTGTCAGAGCTGGATAGACACTAGAGCACTTTATTAATAAGTGAGTATATCATATTACTGCAGAAGAGCAACATAATGAAGTAATATATAAAATTGTTGGATATTGAATAATATCCTTTACAGCAATATTGCAGTCTGTGGATATTGACAATATCCTCGATATCACAGTAGCAGCTGCAATAATCTTTGGTGGTTCATTTTGCTTGATTTATTAAAGGGTACAAATAATCTAATGTTATTTTAAATAATACATAATAAAGATTACATTTTTAAATTGCTCCATTTGGATTAGAGAAAGTCCACACTGGGGGATGCTAGAAGTTAAGAGATATGTGAGTCTCTCATCTAGTTGTCAGTTACCACTGACCTGAATACTTGCCTGAAGTATAGCAAATTGATCCACTCATTTCTAGTTCTGGCCTAATGACATGCACTGCCTCTTCTGAACATTTGAGGGAGCACAAATCATGACATCAGAAAGAATGCAGAACAGTGTTGAGCATTCCGATACCGCAAGTATCGGGTATCGGCCGTTATTTGCGGTATCGGAATTCCGATACCCAGTTCCGATTCTTTCAGGATATCGGATACCAGAATCGGAAGTTCCCATAATTCAAAGAGCCAGAATTCAGCCAATGAGGAATCATTAGAAGTGTGGGCACATCCTGCTCTGCATGTTAGGCATGTAAATACTATAGAATATAAGTGACTAGCACACTCCAAAGTGTTGTGATGCAAAAAGGGGGGTTTATTTACATACAGTAATCACAAACGTTCACTCAAATGACGGCACATCATGTGCGTGGGCGTGCGCTAGCGATGCATTTGCCATAGACAGTAATGGCGGCGTTAACGGACTACGTTACACCACGTTAAGCCACGGTGTAGCGTAGTGCGTTAAACGTACCACCATAACGCAGTGTGACCCTAGCCTAAGAAGAAAGAATTTAGATTTAGATATGTGGCCTTGAGTCTGGACCACACTATTAGCAGAAAGGATTTAGATTCTGATATGTGGGCTGGTTTCTGGACCACACTATTAGAAGAAAGAATTTAGATCCAGAAATGTGGTCTGGTGTTGGGACCACACTATTAGCACAGACAGGAATTAGATTCAGAGATGTGGCCTGGTCTCTAGGCCACACTATTAGCAGAAAGGATTTCAATTCCGAAATGTGGCCTCATTTTTGGACCACTTTATTAGCAGAAATGATTTAGAGTCAGAATTGTGGTCAGGTGTCTGGAACACACTATTAAGAGAAATGATTTAGATACAGAAATGTGGTCAGGTGTCTGGACCACACTATAGGTAGAAAGGACTTAGATTCTGAAATGAGGTCTGGTGTCTGAATCTCACTATTAGCAGATAGGAATTAGATTCAGAGATGTGGCCTGGTCTCTAGACCATAGTATTAACAGAAAGGATTTCAATTCCGAAATGTGGCCTCGTTTTTGGACCACTTTATTAGCAGAAATGATTTAGAGTCAGAATCGTGGCTTTGTGTCTGGAACACACTATTAACAGAAATTATTTAGATTCAGAAATGTGGCCTGGTGTATGGTCCACACTAGTAGCAGAAAGGATTTAGATTTAGAAATGCGGTCTGGTGTCTGGACTAACTATAAGCAGAAATATTTAGATACAGAAGTGTGACCAGGTGTCTGGACCACGCTATTAGCAGAAAGGATTTAGATTCTGAAATGTGGCCCATGTCAGGATCACAGTATTAGCACAAACAATTTAGACTCTGAAATGTTGACTCTTGGCTGCACCACACTATTTGCACAGGCGATTTAGATTCTCAAATGTGGACTCCTGGCTGCACCACACTATTAGCGCAAAAGATTTAAATTCTGAAATGTGGACTCTCCTCTCTTCACCACACTATTAGCACAAACAATTTAGATGCTGGAAGGTCGATTTTACACAGGATCCTATCTAGCTGAACTAGCTGACAATAAACCACCTAGCTAACTATATTTTGAACAAGAGTCAGGATAAGTAGAGTACAATACCAAGGCTGAGAGAGGCTGAAGCCTCGCTCCAAAAATAAATGCATAAATGCAAAATTATACATCAGCTGGTGAAATACTCCTTAAGTTGTAACAGCACAGAGAAAAGTGGAATAGAAAAACCACAAATGAGATAAAACCAAAAAATCATTTATTGAATCAAAATTACATATAATTAGTACAGGCCAAATAATTTGGCACCAACGGAGGGGAATAAATACAGAGACATGCTGGCACAGCAGGAGAACCAGAGCTAGGAACAATAAAATATCTAGTGGAAAAACAGGTAACACCTCATATATAAAAATGTTTGTGAAGCCTTCACAATAATAGAGGGTACAGAAAAAGAGTTATAAGTAACATGTAATTTATTCCATACAAAAACCACCAAACTCATAGATGCCCCAAAGGTTGTTACTGCTCACCCATTGTGGCTGGCATTGACCATGGGTCCTCCTGCCGAACCCCTTGATGCGTGTTTCGCATAGATGCATCTTCTTATGGGTACCATGAGGTAGAACTTGACTCCAGAAAATACCAGCATTGGATGGAAAAGAAAGTGCTGGATCATGAATTTGTGCAAAGCAATAACTACTGTACAAACAAGTATTACGCAGTGGATATGGTGGACACTGTTAAATAACTGTGACAAACAGTGGCAATAGGAAATGCTGCCATATTAGTTATTCAGATTAACTTCTCACAAATTTATGAAAAATTCAGACTATGGCATAAAGAACTTACTGACAAAAAGAGAATTGGCTATCAGTTTTGCCACAAGCAAAATGGCAGTAAAAAACTATGTGATGTGTTAATCATTTGCTTTCCTGTTTAAAATTGAACTGTATCTTCAACACACTTTGTATAAATCAATAGTACAGGTAATTATAAGGATCTTTATCAATAGTAAAGGCATATATAAGAAACTTTGCAGTATATCTTATCAGAGAAATTTGCTCCTTTACTCACTTACAGACACTTCTCCTTTTTGCCCTACCCATAAATTTGCCATAAACTTTGAGAAAATGACACAAATCCTCCTTGCTCAGACAAAATGGACATGTGTCAGCCATTATACTATATTGAGAGGCAAGTTGGGAAAGGTGTGAGGAGCCGAGAGAGAAAAAAGGCAGAGGGAGATACAGAGAGAATGTTTTGAGCTTTCTGACAAGTCTTTTACCTTTCAAGAGAGACTGACGTGGAGGCTGACAGTTCAGGAATGTTGTATAATTTTCTCCATTCTTTTGATTGTCTTTTTATGCTTAAAAAGGAAAGAGGAAGAAGGATTTTTCTTTGCATTCTGTGCACTATATAGGAGGGATTACAGCTGCTAGTCTTCCCCTACTAGCTCAGGCTAGATTGAAAATCAAAAGATGGAGTCTACAAGCTGGTGAAAATGCAGTATACAAGTTAAAAAGTGGTCAGAAATAGTGGTAATCCTCATTTACACACACAGGAGAGCTTATTCTAAAAAGTTACTTCAAAGTAAGATTACCGTTTTACTCACTGCCATTAGAAGGTTAATGACCTGTCTATTTGTATTGGCAACCTTGGAAAACTTTTATATCTATAGCTTATTACACACTGCAAAAAATATGACCGAAAATACTATAAGAATTCTCACAAAAATAAAATACAGACAAGTGCCAGGGAGCTTAAAAGAGAAACATTACATGAAAGTGAATATAGATAGTCTCTATGCCATCCTCACGTTGCAGTAATAGACATCTTGTATGATATACTGCAGCCATTCAAATTCTATTTGCGTTATATATTTAAGATAAGCTTTTTCCATCTGCATTTTTACTTCGGTTGCCGAGAAAAATCGAATAATCTAAAATATGTGTATTACTCAATAGGAATAAATGCATGTAAGACTGGAACAGTCTTTTTATAAAATTAGAATATGTTTTATCTCATTTTCAGAAATTGCTGCCTTAGTAATTTCCACTTTCAGAATATGACAAGTGATGCTTCATTTTGGAAAAAAGGTTAATGTTTTATCACCGCACTTAACAAATTGTGCTCTCTCTGCAGTATAACCCTCCATACACCTGATGAGCATGATTAGAGAGAAAAAGTTAACACTGTTGAAAACAAGAATTTTGCATACTATGCTGACAAGTGAAAAAGCGGATACAATCAATTGATCACTGCGCAATTATTATTGCAAATGATGCATAACCACGTTGTAAATCTTATGAAGAATTTAATGAGGCGATAAGTATATGAGAATAGACGCACTATACCTGAGCATTCCTTAAACATTAACATTTCTAAATATATGGAGATATTACTCCTATAAAATACCACTGTATTGCAGAACACAGGGATCTGCTGCAATATTGTGACACAGAGTGCATCATTCACCTAACGGTACACTGATTTTTAAAGGTCATATTCTTAAAAGTTCAATGCAGAAAGTTTCCAGCACTTTCCACACTGTTTCTGTATATTGGCAAAAGAAATATGATTTAAAGGGTTATTATAATTTTGGAATATAATCTCTATCCGCACTATGAACAGTTATCCTATTTTCCAACATGCTTTCTGTATTAATTGTGCGCATTGTGCTCCTGTTGGACTGAATCAGTCCTGGTCATGTCATGGCCACATAAGTTTTCGACTTGTTGGAAAACATAGATCTACAATGTGTTCTTTAACTGTGTTTAGCTTTGTCCATGTATGGCCATATCAAGAGCATTGGTCTATCCACTGGAAGTAAATATATTAGGTTTCCATTGAATCGATTTTTAAAATCGAGTAGAATTGCTATTGAAAGCACTTGCAGGAAAAAGTGGTTCTTCAGCTAAAATGTGGAAATTATTTTAAATATTTCAGGAAAGACGAGAAAACAAAAAGTAGCAGGACAAAAATGATGGGACCAATTACAAAAAAATAATAAACCTTATTTAGTACAATTCATAAATACAACAGATATAGATAATCCTAGAAACACAGACACAAATTTAAAATTGGTAGATGAGCAACTATGGGAACCCCAGTAGTGTAAGACATAGTTCACACACATTATGAACAATTTACAGTGAAAAGATAGAGGGTTATGTAGAGATCAGTATTCATTACCATGTAAATATATATTTATGCAAAAGGTAACAAGTGCAGATATGTTATTAAAGCTAATCCCACCGAAAAGTCACAAGTTATAAACGTAGATCATTAGTAATGATTAGCTCCTCCACCAAACGTGTTTCATCCCTAACGAAGCATTTGCATTCCTAAAAATCACAAAAAATCGATTTTCTACAAACACTTAAAATTAATCAGTCACTTTAGAAATGCAGGCCAATGTGCAGGCAACAGGAGATAAGCATGTTGATATATAGCTTTTTTTTGGCGCCAGATTTAGAATGATGTGATTTATTCATTGAAATTACTAATGATTTTCAGTACACACTAAAGGTACCTTCACACATAACGATATCGTTAAGGATATCGTTGCAACGTCACGCTTTTTGTGACGTAGCAACGATCCCGCTAACGATCTCGTTGTGTGTGACAGCGACCAGTGATCAGGCCCCTGCTGGGAGATCGTTGGTCGTGGGGAATGATCAGGACCTTTTTTTGGTTGCTGATCACCTGCTGTCATCGCTGTGATGCCGATCTAGCGATGTGTTCACTTGTAACCAGGGTAAATATCGGGTTACTAAGCGCAGGGCCGCACTTAGTAACCCGATATTTACCCTGGTTACCATTGTAAAAGTTAAAAAAAAAAACACTAAATACTCACATTCTGCTGTCTGTTACGTCCCCCGGCGTCCACAGGGATAAAACTGCTTTTGGCAGGAGTGCTGCTAATGCACGCGCTCCGGCCGATAGCTTCCCTGCACTGACTGTCAGTGCTGGCCGTAAAGCAGAGCACAGCGGTGACATCACCGCTGTGCTCTGCTTTATGGCCAGCACTGACACAGTCAGTGCAGGGAAGCTATTGCAGCTTTAGCAGCACTCCTGCCGAAAGCAGTTTTAACCCTGTGGATGCCGGGGGACGTGACAGACAGCAGAATGTGAGTATGTAGTGTTTTTTTTAACTTTTACAATGGTAACCAGGGTAAATATCGGGTTACTAAGCGCGACCCTGCACTTAGTAACCCGATGTTTACCCTGGTTACCCGGGGACTTCGGCATCGTTGAAGACAGTTTCAACGATGCCGAAGTCTTTCCCCGGATCGTTGGTCGCTGGAGAGAGCTGTCTGTGTGACAGCTCCCCAGCGACCACACAACGACTTACCAACGATCACGGCCAGGTCGTATCGCTGGTCATGATCGTTGGTAAATCGTTTAGTGTAACGGTACCTTAATACAAGAAAGAATTTCACTGCATAACTTGCACCACTACCTTAACTGAAAAGCCCAGAATAGGTAAAAATGTAAAGGATTGTTCTATTATCTTTGACAGTAGCATACTGTGAAGATCTGATGTTGTGGGTTGTAATAATTACTAAGGCATGTTAACAATGCAGCAATTTTGCATTCCTTACCTCCATGATCTTACATCAACTTTGTGTAGATGGCAACAATGCAATGACCCCAGTTCCACTGCCGCCATATCAGGTGAAACCCACTGTCTCCCAACTTTTGGTTGGCCCACAACTTTTGTATTTCTTCCAGGATAGTCTGCAGTCACAGACCATGCTCCTCCAGATGACCAATACCATGAATGTGGCATATATATCCAGCTCCAGCGAGCAACATCTCCTCCATTTCCTCCTCAGTGTCCTAAATGCCCAAAGCTGCCCCTCCAGAATTGAGCCTGGCCTTCAAGAATCCCCTACAAAAGCTAACAGCAATGGTGAAGGTATTTTCCTGCTGTCGAGCCCCTCACCTGTGATTGCATGTAAGACCCCCTGTGGTGATGGCTCCAATGTGTCTATTACCCTCATCAACACAATGTGACTAGTGACTGGGAGAACAATGGTTTAATTGACACCCCTGAAACACTCGTGAAAGTAATGGAATGATTGCTTTATCTTTACCTTTACCAATCTCATGTCTGGCCTTATGAATATATAAGATCCAGCCAGTATGTCTTCCTCTTTTTACCGGCACTCAATGGAAACATTGATTCCTGAGGCTGAATGCTTACCAGGAGAAATTTGTGCACCATAAACTAAAAAGCAAGTAAATATCTAATAAAAGCACAATAAGATCAACATAACCGGTGCTCCATGCTGATAAAAGTCTGCATCCCTTAGAGCCGTGAACTTCGCTGTACGTCCATTGGTCCAGTAGTATTTAGTCCATGGTCAGCTACTCACACATACTTTTCCCCAGAATATTGCCTTCCTGCTTACCAGAGGAAAGGTTCACTCATACTTTATTGACAGTTCAGACAATATTGTTTTGTTATGCCACTGGCCAGAACTCTATGCTATCTGATGGAAGCAGAGGTAGCTTTTACTCTATATTATATGAGTAGCACAGCTGCACTGAACATGGTTGGATCAGAAGCTAATACTACACATTCTATTTGAGAACAGGGAGGTGTTTTTCAATTTGCAATATTGTTTTTTTAGTATAATCAGTTTGCAATCTTAACAACACATTGTGTAATAATACATCACATGCCTGTTTTTGATGCAGGCTCAGTAGTTGAGCTTGCATTATTGACAGCAGATAATGGTTGCTATACAGAACTGCTGATCTCTGCCTTTTGATATTAGTTCTTTAAATGCCTCTCTGAATCTCTGATAGTGGCATTTAAAACTTGGCTTCTCAACAATATGATTGCAGAGATTCGATGTATTACCATAGCAGCTGAAGGCCTGCGGGGTCCTGCCAAAAGCCCTGAGGCCTATCATTACAGTATTCAAGTAAGAAGACCAACTTGTGGCTGACATTCTTAGGAGACTATTATTTCAATTATGGCATTGCATTATGTAGCATAAGATGATCGCAAGTTCAAGCTCCCTGAAAAAGATAAAGTGCAAAGTGCTTCCATATCTTTCAATTGATAGTAGATAAATGAAACAATAGTGTCCTCATTGAGCAACACCTGATTTGCCACAACAGTGCAAAGGTACTGTGAATATCTGAGGTTGTGGGTTATAACAATCACCTAGGCAGGTTAACGATTCAACTATTCTTTATTCCACACGTCCATGGTTTTATAACAAATCCAGGTAGATGGCCAAAATATAATGTCCTCAGGACACCAGATCCCATCCCCAGGGCAAATAGTCCTACTGCCCCTGTACCAGGTGATGCTCACTGTCTCCCAAGTTTTGGTTGGCCCACAGATTTTGTATCTCCCACCATTATAGTCTGTAGTCACAGTCCAGGCTCCTCCAAATGACAGGTAACACAACCAAAGCCCATGTGTCCAGCAGCATCAATTCCAATAAAGAAAGTTTCTGAAATCCAGATGATAAATCCCTTAAGAGTAGGACGTGCGTTCAGCCCAGCGGGCAACCGATCTCCAAACTCCATATGCCATCCATACAGATCCTAAAGGACGTCATCCTTAATTCTCTCTCTTCAACGTCACTCCAACAACTATCACCTCCTTAAACATTTGCTTTTAGCTCAAAGAATAAAGCATATTCCGCCATCCTATCACCTGGGATTTTATGTGAGATCCCATGTGGTGACTGCTCCCCTGGGTCTAATATCCCCATCAACACAATGGGATTAGTGCTATTAGAACAATGAAATAATAGAGTTCCTTGATTACTACTCCAGGGTTGGGCCTTATGTATGTATAAGATCTAGCCTGCATGTCTTCCTCCGTGTACTGTCAGCAAATGGAAACATTGATTCCCGATGCTTAACTGACGAGCAAGCAAATCACTAATATAACTCAGCAAGCAAATCTGTGATAAAATGCAATAATATGTTCACAACTGGTTCTCCATGCTGGAAAAAGTCTGCATTCCATGGAGCTGTGGACTCCGCTCTATTCGTCCTATAGTCTTTAGTAAGTGGCCAACTCCCCACAGGTACCTATCAGGAGGGCAACACCTTGCCCTATTGAAACACTGCTGTATTCCTGACTTGCCACAGATGTTGTCATGTTATATCATAACTAGGGTTGAGCGACCTTGACCTTTTTAGAGTCGAGTCGTGTTTCGCGAAACCCGACTATCTTAGAAGTCGAGTCGAGTGGAATCGGCCGATTATGGCGAAAAGTCGGGTATCGCCCGAAACACGAAACCCAATGCAAGTCAATGGGGGAGCATAGTCGGCAGTGAGTGGAGGCCAGGAAAACACCTACACTGCCCATTTTAATGGCAAAAACATCCATTCTTGTTACAGAAACTTGTCAATCATAATTTAGCTTATAATAATTGGAAGGCATTTGAAATTGGGGGTCATTTGGCTAAAGTTGTGGGGGGTAGGGCTGGTTCAAGTAATTAGTGGGCCCAGTAAATCTGGACCACGTCACGGCAGTGGAGCAGGGAGAGGTAAGTATTTCAACTTTGCAAGTGCTGTGATCCTGAGCAAGCAGGGGGGGCCCACTCGTTGGCATTGGCACTGGCACAGGGCCCCTCAAAGTACAGCGGTGTGTTTGCACGGCGGGGGCGCCTCCCACCGGCAGCAACAATTTTGCGTACTATGAGAGGCCCTGTGCCAGTGATGTCGCCAACTAGTATTCCTCCCCCACCTGATGAAGGAACCTGCACTTTCATCTGCACCTTCCTCTTTGTCCCCGTGTAAGGTGTTATGGTATGCGGGAAGAGGAACCTGACTTTCAGCAGGGTCACAATCTTGCTGTGTAGCGTGCACGGGGAATTTTGCGTTATGGGTCAATGTACCAGCAGACTCATCTATCACTGGCTGGGCAATGGGCAGGATGAGGAGGAAACACAGATGTAGGCCCAAAGAATAAAGTTGGCTAAATGCAGTTCAAAATTGGTAACACAGGACTAACCAGGGGGCATTGCAGTGGAGGACAACTGGAATGAGAGGCTGACACAGAGAGTAGGCCCAAATCAGTAAGTAGTCGAAATGCAGTTCAAAATTGGCAACCGTAGTAAACAGGCGGCACAGCTTTGTTCAGTGGAGGAGAACAGCAAGGAGTGGCAGACACCGATAGTAGGCCCCAACCCAACTAGTAGGCCAAATGCAGTCTAACATTAACAACTACTTAACGAGAGCCTGAAAATGGAATTTCAGGACAGGAAACCAGGAGAACAGCAAGGAGTGGCAGACACCGATAGTAGGCCCCAAACCAACTAGTACACCAAATGCAGTTGTTCCATTTAACCACAATTTAATGAGAGCCTGAAGATAGAAGTTCAGGAAAGGCAACCTGGAGAACACCTTGGAGTGTAACACACCATCTCTCTACACCCCATACCCAATTTGTAGGCCTAATGCAGCGTAGTTTCCAACAACTACTAAACGAGAGCATGAAGATCAAAGCAATGGAGAGGAAACC
Organism: Ranitomeya imitator; assembly: GCF_032444005.1. NCBI lineage: Eukaryota > Metazoa > Chordata > Amphibia > Anura > Dendrobatidae > Ranitomeya > Ranitomeya imitator. The sequence continues at coordinate 160,057,244 of NC_091288.1, read as the reverse complement.
TGGGGAACACCTTGGAGTGTAACACACCATCTCTCTACACCCCATACCCAATTTGTAGGCCTAATGCAGCGTAGTTTCCAACAACTACTAAACGAGAGCATGAAGATCGAAGCAATGGAGAGGAAACCTGGGGAACACCTTGGAGTGTAACACACCATCTCTCTACACCCCATACCCAATTTGTAGGCCTAATGCAGCGTAGTTTCCAACAACTACTAAACGAGAGCATTAAGATCGAAGCAATGGCGAGGAAACCTGGGGCACACCTTGGGGAGGCAGACACCGTTAGCAGGCCCTACCAAAGTTGTACCCCCAATGCAGTTTTAAAATTCCTAGAGGCTGAAAACAAGACTATTGACGCTCAGCTTTTTTCAAAGGAACACAGCTGAATTGAGTGGCGCAGACAGACACAGGTAGTAGGACTTAAACCAAAAATGTGGTTAACTGCAGCTTAAAAAAGTTACAGGGGTACACAAGCAGCAGTGCTCTGGGCAGTGGAGGACAATTTCAATAGTGGACCGCAGACAGACTTTGTACGCCTACTATTAAAAAAAGGATGCTCTATGCAATTAAAAATAGGTTCCAGGGGTCCACGGGCAGCAGTGGTGTGGTCAGTGGACGAGTATTGGAAGGAGGGAACGCAGACAGGCGTAGTAGGCCTAACATAACAAAATTAGGCTGTAGACACTGTAAAATTGGTTCCAGGGGTACACGGGCAGCAGTGGTGTGGTCAGCGGAGGAAAATTGGAATTAGGGACTGCAGACAGACTTTGTAGGCTGTCTCCTGTGGACCATGCATCCAACACATTAACCCAGTGCGCCGTAATGGACACGTAACTTTTTGTGGACATGCCTACTGGTCGATGCGTCTCTTGTCAGGTGCACCTTTCTACTGTTTGATTGCCTGAGTGCTATGACAATGCAGACTTTTTCATGCCGCTGGAGGGCTGGGATGGCTTTTCTCGCAAAAGAAATGTCGACTGGGTAGCTTGAACCGTTGCACAGCGTAGTTCATCTGGGCTTTCTAAATATAAAACAAAGAAAAAAAGGAGGCTACATGCACTTTCAGCTGGGTTCCAGGGGTACACGGCCAGCATTGGTCTGGTCAGTGGAGAACTATTGGAAGGAAGGACCGCAGACAGGCTTCGAAGGCCTAACATAATAACACATGGCTGTAGGCAATTTTAAATTGGTTCCAGGGGAACACGGGCAGCAGTGGCCTGGTCAGTGTAGTAGTAGTAGAAAGAACGGACCGCAGACAGGCTTCGAAGGCCTAACATAATAAAATTGGGCTGGCTGTAGGCAATTTTAAATTGGTTCCAGGGGTACACGGGCAGCAGTGGTGTGGTCAGTGGAGGCCTAGTGGAAGGAGTGACCGCAGACAGGCATCGAAGGCCTAACATAATAACACATGGCTGTAGGCAATTTTAAATTGGTTCCAGGGGAACACGGGCAGCAGTGGCCTGGTCAGTGTAGTAGTAGTAGAAAGAACGGACCGCAGACAGGCTTCGAAGGCCTAACATAAAAAAATTGGGCTGGCTGTAGGCAATTTTAAATTGGTTCCAGGGGTACACGGGCAGCAGTGGTGTGGTCAGTGGAGGCCTAGTGGAAGGAGTGACCGCAGACAGGCATCAAAGGCCTAACATAATAACACATGGCTGTAGGCAATTTTAAATTGGTTCCAGGGGAACACGGGCAGCAGTGGCCTGGTCAGTGTTGTAGTAGTAGAAAGAACGGACCGCAGACAGGCTTCGAAGGCCTAACATAATAAAATTGGGCTGGCTGTAGGCAATTTTAAATTGGTTCCAGGGGTACACGGGCAGCAGTGGTGTGGTCAGTGGAGGCCTAGTGGAAGGAGTGACCGCAGACAGGCATCGAAGGCCTAACATAATAACACATGGCTGTAGGCAATTTTAAATTGGTTCCAGGGGAACACGGGCAGCAGTGGCCTGGTCAGTGTAGTAGTAGTAGAAAGAACGGACCGCAGACAGGCTTCGAAGGCCTAACTTAAAAAAATTTGGCTGGCTGTAGGCAATTTTAAATTGGTTCCAGGGGTACACGGGCAGCAGTGGTGTGGTCAGTGGAGGACTAGTGGAAGGAGTGACCGCAGACAGGCATCGAAGGCCTAACATAATAACACATGGCTGTAGGCAATTTTAAATTGGTTCCAGGGGAACACGGGCAGCAGTGTCCTGGTCAGTGTAGTAGTAGTAGAAAGGACGGACCACAGACAGGCTTCGAAGGCCTAACATAATAAAATTGGGCTGGCTGTAGGCAATTTTAAATTGGTTCCAGGGGTACACGGGCAGCAATGGTGTGGTCAGTGGAGGCCTAGTGGAAGGAGTGACCGCAGACAGGCATCGAAGGCCTAACATAATAACACATGGCTGTAGGCAATTTTAAATTGGTTCCAGGGGAACACGGGCAGCAGTGGCCTGGTCAGTGTAGTAGTAGTAAAAAGAACGGACCGCAGACAGGCTTCGAAGGCCTAACATAAAAAAATTGGGCTGGCTGTAGGCAATTTTAAATTGGTTCCAGGGGTACACGGGCAGCAGTGGTGTGGTCAGTGGAGGCCTAGTGGAAGGAGTGACCGCAGACAGGCATCGAAGGCCTAACATAATAACACATGGCTGTAGGCAATTTTAAATTGGTTCCAGGGGAACACGGGCAGCAGTGGCCTGGTCAGTGTAGTAGTAGTAGTAGAAAGAACGGACCGCAGACAGGCTTCGAAGGCCTAACATAATAAAATTGGGCTGGCTGTAGGCAATTTTAAATTGGTTCCAGGGGTACACAGGCAGCAGTGGTGTGGTCAGTGGAGGCCTAGTGGAAGGAGTGACCGCAGACAGGCATCGAAGGCCTAACATAATAACACATGGCTGTAGGCAATTTTAAATTGTTTCCAGGGGAACACGGGCAACAGTGGTGTGGTCAGTGGAGGCCTAGTGGAAGGAGTGACCGCAGACAGGCATCGAAGGCCTAACATAATAACACATGGCTGTAGGCAATTTTAAATTGGTTCCAGGGGAACACGGGCAGCAGTGGCCTGGTCAGTGTAGTAGTAGTAGAAAGAACGGACCGCAGACAGGCATCGAAGGCCTAAAATAAAAAAATTGGGCTGGCTGTAGGCAATTTTAAATTGGTTCCAGGGGTACACGGGCAGCAGTGGTGTGGTCAGTGGAGGCCTAGTGGAAGGAGTGACCGCAAACAGGCATCGAAGGCCTAATATAATAACAGATGGCTGTAGGCAATTTTAAATTGGTTCCAGGGGAACACGGGCAGCAGTGGCCTGGTCAGTGTAGTAGTAGTAGAAAGAACGGACCGCAGACAGGCTTCGAAGGCCTAACATAATAAAATTGGGCTGGCTGTTGGCAATTTTAAATTGGTTCAAGGGGTACACGGGCAGCAGTGGTGTGGTCAGTGGAGGCCTAGTGGAAGGAGGGACCGCAGACAGACTTCGAAGGCCTAACATAAAAAAATAGGGCTGTTGGCAATTTAAAATTGGTTCCAGTGGTACAAGGGCAGCAGTACAATGGTCAGTGGAGGCCTAGTGGAAGGAGGGACCGCAGACAGGCTTCGAAGGCCTAACATAAAAAAATAGGGCTGTTGGCAATTTAAAATTGGTTCCAGGGGTACACGGGCAGCAGTACAATGGTCAGTGGAGGCCTAGTGGAAGGAGGGACCGCAGACAGGCTTCGAAAGCCTAACATAACAAAAATGTCAATACAATGGTATTGTCAGTGCCAGGCATTGAAGGATGTCAGCGCATAGACTAAACATTGGTGGAGCTGTGAGAGATAATTTTGCAAGTGGTAGAGCACTGTTTGAGCTGGGGGAGGGGAACTGCCTTGTGGCCGGCGGTACAGGCCCAGGGCCCCTCATATTACAACGGTGTGTCTGACATTGGGTGCGCACCACCACCGCCAGAGACACTTTATTGTACTATGAGGGACCCAGTGGCAGTGCCGTCGACCAAAAGCGGGCACACCCACCTCTTCAGACAAACAGCACTCTCACGGGTGCTGGCGCCAAGTGGCGATACCACGGCCCCGTGTGGGGAGTTTGGCCATTTAGTGAGGTGTAAACATGTCATATGCTGGACAATCAGGTGCAGAAAATTACGAGATTGGAAAAGTCATTCAGAATAGTCCACAGGCAAGACCTTTTCATAGGAAAGCTAGGTGTCAGCCGGGCAAGGTGGGGCAAAAGATTTCGAAATCCAGTTGTGGTTCATTTTAATGAAGGTTAGATCACCTACATTTTGGGTAGCCAGACGAGTCCTTTTTTCTGTTAGTATTGAACCTGCAGCACTGAATACTCTTTCTGATAGGACACTAGCTGCCGGGCAAGCAAGCTCCTGCAATGCATATTCTGCCAATTCTGGCCAGGTGTCTAATTTGGATGCCCAGTAATCAAATGGGAATGACGGTTGAGGGAGAACGTCGATAAGGGATGAAAAATAGTTTGTAACCATACTGGACAAATGTTGTCTCCTGTCACTTTGAATTGATGCTGCAGTACCTGTCCTGTCTGCGGTCATAGCAAAATCACTCCACAACCTGATCAGAAAACCCCTCTGGCCAACGCCACTTCTGATTTCTGCCCCTCTAACACCTCTGGTCTGCTTGCCCCTGCAGCTCGTGTGAGAACGATCACGGGCGCTGTGTGCAAGGAATGCCAGAAGCAAACGGTCAACAAGAGTTGATTGTTTGGTTGCTAATATTATTTCCAAGTTGTCATGTGGCATTATATTTTGCAATTTGCCTTTATAGCGAGGATCAAGGAGGCAGGCCAACCAGTAATCGTCATCGTTCATCATTTTAGTAATGCGTGTGTCCCTTTTGAGGATACGTAAGGCATAATCCGCCATGTGGGCCAAAGTTCCAGTTCTCAAATCTGCGGTTGTGCTTGGTTGAGGGGCAGTTTCAGGCAAATCCACGTCACTTGTGTCCCTCCAAAAACCAGATCCCGGCCTTGCCGCGCCAACAATTTCCAGTGGCCCCGGAAAAGCTTCCTCATTAAAAATATAATCATCCCCATCATCCTCCTCGTCCTCCTCCTCTTCGCCCGCTACCTCGTCCTGTACACTGCCCTGGCCAGACAATGGCTGACTGTCATCAAGGCTTTCCTCTTCCTCAGCTGCAGACGCCTGATCCTTTATGTGCGTCAAACTTTGCATCAGCAGACGCATTAGGGGGATGCTCATGCTTATTATGGCGTTGTCTGCACTAACCAGCCGTGTGCATTCCTCAAAACACTGAAGGACTTGACACATGTCTTGAATCTTCGACCACTGCACACCTGACAACTCCATGTCTGCCATCCTACTGCCTGCCCGTGTATGTGTATCCTCCCACAAAAACATAACAGCCCGCCTCTGTTGGCACAGTCTCTGAAGCATGTGCAGTGTTGAGTTCCACCTTGTTGCAACATCTATGATTAGGCGATGCTGGGGAAGGTTCAAAGAACGCTGATAGGTCTGCATACGGCTGGAGTGTACGGGCGAACGGCGGATATGTGAGCAAAGTCCACGCACTTTGAGGAGCAGGTCGGATAACCCCGGATAACTTTTCAGGAAGCACTGCACCACCAGGTTTAAGGTGTGAGCCAGGCAAGGAATGTGTTTCAGTTGGGAAAGGGAGATGGCAGCCATGAAATTCCTTCCGTTATCACTCACTACCTTGCCTGCCTCAAGATCTACAGTGCCCAGCCACGACTGCGTTTCTTTCTGCAAGAACTCGGACAGAACTTCCGCGGTGTGTCTGTTGTCGCCCAAACACTTCATAGCCAATACAGCATGCTGACGATTGCCAGTAGCTGCCCCATAATGGGAGACCTGGTGTTTAACAGTGGCAGCTGCGGATGGAGTGGTTGTGCGACTGCGGTCTGTGGACGAGCTCTCGCTTCTGCAGGAGGACGAGGAGGAGGAGGAGGGGGTGCGAACGGCTACAGCCAACTGTTTCCTAGACCGTGGGCTAGGCAGAACTGTCCCAAACTTGCTGTCCCCTGTGGACCCTGCATCCACAACATTCACCCAGTGTGCAATGATGGACACGTAACGTCCCTGGCCATGCCTACTGGTCCATGCATCTGTTGTCAGGTGCACCTTTGTGCTCACAGATTGCCTGAGTGCATGGACGATGCGCTCTTTAACATGCTGGTGGAGGGCTGGGATGGCTTTTCTGGAAAAAAAAGTGTCGATTGGGTAGCTCGTAGCGTGGTACAGCGTAGTCCATCAGGGCTTTGAAAGCTTCGCTTTCAACTAACCGGTAGGGCATCATCTCTAACGAGATTAGTCTAGCTATGTGGGCGTTCAAACCCTGTGTACGCGGATGCGAGGCTAAGTACTTCCTTTTTCTAACCGTAGTCTCATGTAGGGTGAGCTGGACTGGAGAGCTGGAGATCGTGGAACTAGCGGGGGTGCCGGTGGACATGGCAGACTGAGAGACGGTGGGAGATGGTATTGTTGCCGCCGGTGCCCTAGATGCAGTGTTTCCTACTATGAAACTGGTGATTCCCTGACCCTGACTGCTTTGGCCTGGCAAAGAAACCTGCACAGATACTGCAGGTGGTGCGGAAAATGGTGGCCCTACACTGCCGGAAGGGATGTTGCGTTGATGACTAGCTTCATTGGCCGAGGGTGCTACAACCTTAAGGGACGTTTGGTAGTTAGTCCAAGCTTGCAAATGCATGGTGGTTAAATGTCTATGCATGCAACTTGTATTGAGACTTTTCAGATTCTGCCCTCTGCTTAAGGTAGTTGAACATTTTTGACAGATGACTTTGCGCTGATCAATTGGATGTCGTTTAAAAAAATGCCAGACTGCACTCTTTCTAGCATCGGATACCTTTTCAGGCATTGCAGACTGAGCTTTAACCGGATGGCCACGCTGTCCTCCAACAGGTTTTGGCTTTGCCACGCGTTTTGGGCAAGATACGGGCCCGGCAGATGGAACCTGTTGCGATGTTGATGCCTGCTGCGGCCCCTCCTCCTCCGCTTCAGAACTGCTGCCGCCTGCACCCTGTTCCCCCAATGGCTGCCAATCGGGGTCAAGAACTGGGTCATCTATTACCTCTTCTTGTAGCTCGTGTGCAACTTCGTCTGTGTCACCGTGTCGGTCGGTGGTATAGCGTTCGTGATGGGGCAACATAGTCTCATCAGGGTCTGATTCTTGATCATTACCCTGCGAGGGCAATGTTGTGGTCTGAGTCAAAGGACCAGCATAGTAGTCTGGCTGTGGCTGTGCATCAGTGCACTCCATGTCAGATTCAACTTGTAATGGGCATGGACTGTTAACTGCTTCACTTTCTAAGCCAGGGACGGTATGTGTAAAGAGCTCCATGGAGTAACCCGTTGTGTCGCCTGCTGCATTCTTCTCTGTTGTTGTTTTTGCTGAAGAGGACAAGGAAGCGACTTGTCCCTGACCGTGAACATCCACTAACGACGCGCTGCTTTTACATTTACCAGTTTCACGAGAGGAGGCAAAAGAGCTAGAGGCTGAGTCAGCAAGATAAGCCAAAACTTGCTCTTGCTGCTCCGGCTTTAAAAGCGGTTTTCCTACTCCCAGAAAAGGGAGCGTTTGAGGCCTTGTGTAGCCAGACGACGAACCTGGCTCCACAGCTCCAGACTTAGGTGCAATATTTTTTTTCCCACGACCACCTGATGCTTCACCACTACCACTACCCTCATTACCAGCTGACAATGAACGCCCCCGGCCACGACCTCTTCCACCAGACTTCCTCATTGTTTTAAAAACGTAACCAAACTAACGGTATTTGTTGCTGTCACACAACTTACACGGTGAGCTATAACTTCAGTATGATTTAGCTACCCCTTTACAGGTGGGTGAGACCACAACGAAAATCAGGCACAATGTTACACACTCTGTTTTTGGTGGCACCAAATGAGAGAGATGCCACACACGCAGGACTGTCACTGAAGCACAAATGTAAATATTAATCTCCCACTGTTTTTTTTTATTTATTTTTTTTTCAGGGAGACTTTAGAAACAAAATAAAATAAAATGATTTTTTCAGGAAGAATTTAGAAACCAAATAACATAAAATGATTTTTCCAATGACAATTTAGAAACCAAATAAAAAACAAAAAACAACAAAAAAAGGCTTTCTATGCCCCACTGAGTGAGAGATGCCACACACAGGAGTCAGGAGTGGCACACAAGCCCAGAGGCCAATATTTTTCTCCCAATGATTGATGTAGTGATTTTTTCAGGTAGATTTTGGAACCCAAATCAAGCAATAAAAATAATAGGCTTTCTATGGCCCACAATTGGAGAGAGAGCGAGAGATGGCACACCCAGCAGTCAAGACTGGCACACAAGCAGAAAGGGCAATATTAATCTCCCACTGATTTTTTTTTTTTTTTTCAGGGAGACTTTAGAAAAAAAAAATAATAAAAAAAAATGATTTTTTTCAGGAAGAATTTAGAAACCAAATAAAAGAAAATTATTTTTTCAGGGAGAATTTAGAAAACAAATAAAACAAAAAATAGGCTTTCTATGGCCCACTGAGTGAGAGATGACGCACACAGGAGTCAGGAGTGGCACACAAGCCCAGAGGCCAATATTTATCTCCCACTGATTGATTTTGTGATATTTTCAGGTAGATTTTGGAACCCAAATCAAGCAAAAAAAATAATAGGCTTTCTATGGCCCACAATTGGAGAGAGAGAGAGAGATGGCACACCCAGGAGTCAAGACTGGCACACAAGCAGAAAGGGCAATATTAATCTCCCACTGATTTTTTTTTTTTTTTCAGGGAGACTTTAGAAAAAAAAAATAATAGAATAAAATGGTTTTTTTCAGGAAGAATTTAGAAACCAAATAAAATAAAATGATTTCTTCAGGGAGAATTTAGAAAACAAATAAAACAAAAAATAGGCTTTCTATGGCCCACTGAGTGAGAGATGACGCACACAGGAGTCAGGAGTGGCACACAAGCCCAGAGGCCAATATTGTTCTCCCAATGATTGATGTAGTGATTTTTTCAGGTAGATTTTGGAACCCAAATCAAGCAAAAAAAATAATAGGCTTTCTATGGCCCACAATTGGAGAGAGAGAGAGAGAGAGATGGCACACCCAGGAGTCAAGACTGGCACACAAGCAGAAAGGGCAATATTAATCTCCCACTGATTTTTTTTTTTTTCCAGGGAGACTTTAGAAAAAAAAAATAATAGAATAAAATGGTTTTTTTCAGGAAGAATTTAGAAACCAAATAAAATAAAATGATTTCTTCAGGGAGAATTTAGAAAACAAATAAAACAAAACATAGGCTTTCTATGGCCCACTGAGTGAGAGATGACGCACACAGGAGTCAGGAGTGGCACACAAGCCCAGAGGCCAATATTGTTCTCCCAATGATTGATGTAGTGATTTTTTCAGGTAGATTTTGGAACCCAAATCAAGCTAAAAAAATAATAGGCTTTCTATGGCCCACAATTGGAGAGAGAGAGAGAGATGGCACACCCAGGAGTCAAGACTGGCACACAAGCAGAAAGGGCAATATTAATCTCCCACTGATTTGATTTTTTTTTTTTTCAGGGAGACTTTAGAAAAAAAAATAATAAAAAAAAAAGATTTTTTCAGGAAGAATTTAGAAACCAAATAAAATAAAATGATTTCTTCAGGGAGAATTTAGAAAACAAATAAAACAAAAAATAGGCTTTCTATGCCCCACTGAGTGAGAGATGCCACACACAGGAGTCAGGAGTGGCACACAAGCCCAGAGGCCAATATTTTTCTCCCAATGATTGATGTAGTGATTTTTTCAGGTAGATTTTGGAACCCAAATCAAGCAAAAAAAATAATAGGCTTTGTATGGCCCACAATTGGAGAGAGAGAGAGAGAGAGAGAGAGAGAGAGAGAGATGGCACACCCAGCAGTCAAGACTGGCACACAAGCAGAAAGGGCAATATTAATCTCCCACTGATTTTTTTTTTTTTTTCAGGGAGACTTTAGAAAAAAAAAAATAATAAAAAAAAATGATTTTTTCAGGAAGAATTTAGAAACCAAATAAAATAAAATGATTTTTTCAGGGAGAATTTAGAAAACAAATAAAACAAAAAATAGGCTTTCTATGGCCCACTGAGTGAGAGATGACGCACACAGGAGTCAGGAGTGGCACACAAGCCCAGAGGCCAATATTGTTCTCCCAATGATTGATGTAGTGATTTTTTCAGGCAGATTTTGGAACCCAAATCAAGCTAAAAAAAAATAGGCTTTCTATGGCCCACAATTGGAGAGAGAGAGAGAGATGGCACACCCAGGAGTCAAGACTGGCACACAAGCAAAAAGGGCAATATTAATCTCCCACTGATTTGATTTTTTTTTTTTTTTTCAGGGAGACTTTAGAAAAAAAAAATATTAAAAAAAAATGATTTTTTTCAGGAAGAATTTAGAAACCAAATAAAATAAAATGATTTTTTCAGGGAGAATTTAGAAAACAAATAAAACAAAAAATAGGCTTTCTATGGCCCACTGAGTGAGAGATGACGCACACAGGTGTCAGGAGTGGCACACAAGCCCAGAGGCCAATATTGTTCTCCCAATGATTGATGTAGTGATTTTTTCAGGTAGATTTTGGAACCCAAATCAAGCTAAAAAAATAATAGGCTTTCTATGGCCCACAATTGGAGAGAGAGAGAGAGATGGCACACCCAGGAGTCAAGACTGGCACACAAGCAGAAAGGGCAATATTAACCCCTCTGTGACCTTAGACGTACTATCCCGTCGAGGTGCCCTGGGCTTATCTGACCCTGGACGGGATAGTACGTCATAGCCGATCGGCCGCGCTCACGAGGGGAGTGCGGCCGATCGCGGCCGGGTGTCAGCTGCTTATCGCAGCTGACATCCGGCACTATGTGCCAGGCGCGGTCACGGACCGCCCCCGGCACATTAACCCCTGGCACACCGCGATCAAAGATGATCGCGATGTGCCGGCAGTGCAGGGAAGCACCGCGCAGGGATGGGGCTCCCTGCGGGCTTCCCTGAGACCCCCGGAGCAACGCGATGTGATCGCGTTGCTGCGAGGGTCTCACCTCCCTCCCTGCTCCCTCCAGCCCCGGATCCAAGATGGCCGCGGATCCGGGTCCTGCAGGGAGGGCGGTGGCTTCACAGAGCCTGCTCAGAGCAGGCACTGTGAAGGCTGCAGCGCTGCATATCAGATCAGTGATCTGACAGAGTGCTGTGCACACTGTCAGATCACTGATCTGTGATGTCCCCCCCTGGGACAAAGTAAGAAAGTAAAAAATAAATTTTCCAAATGTGTAAAAAAAATTAAAAAAAATATTCCAAAATAATGAAAAAAAAATATATATATTATTCCCATAAATACATTTCTTCATCTAAATAAAAAAAAAAAAACAATAAAAGTACACATATTTAGTATCGCCGCGTCCGTAACGACCCGACCTATAAAACTGTCCCACTAGTTAACCCCTTCAGTAAACACCGTAAGAAAAAAAGAAAAAACGAGGCAAAAAACAACGCTTTATTATCATACCGCCGAACAAAAAGTGGAATAACACGCGATCAAAAGGACAGATATAAATAACCATGGTACCGCTGAAAGCGTCATATTGTTCTGCAAAAAACGAGCCATGATACAGCATCATCAGCAAAAAAATAAAAAAGTTATAGTCCTGAGAATAAAGCGATGCAAAAATAATTATTTTTTCTGTAAAATAGTTTTTATCGTATAAAAGCGCCAAACCATAAAAAAAAGATATAAATGAGGTATCGCTGTAATCGTACTGACCCGAAGAATAAAACTGATTTATCAATTTTACCAAACGCGGAACGGTATAAACGCCTCCCCCAATAGAAATTCATGAATAGCTGGTTTTTGGTCATTCTTCCTCACAAAAATCGGAATAAAAAGCGATCAAAAAATGTCACGTGCCCGAAAATGTTTTCAATAAAAACGTCAACTCATCCCGCAAAAAACAAGACCTCACATGACTCTGTGGACCAAAATATGAAAAATTATAGCTCTCAAAATGTGGTATTGCAAAAAATATTTTTTGCAATAAACAGGGTCTTTCAGTGTGTGACGGCTGCCAATCATAAAAATCCGCTAACAAACTCGCTATAAAAGTAAATCAAACCCCCCTTCATCACCCCCTTTGTTAGGGAAAAATAAAAAAAAATGTATTTATTTCCATTTTCCCATTAGGGCTAGGGTTAGGGCTAGGGTTAGGGCTAGGGCTAGGGTTAGGGCTAGGGTTAGGGTTAGGGCTAGGGCTAGGGTTAGGGCTAGGGTTAGGGCTAGGGTTAGGGTTAGGGCTAGGGTTAGGGCTAGGGCTAGGGTTAGGGCTAGGGTTAGGGTTAGGGCTAGGGTTAGGGTTAGGGTTAGGGTTAGGGCTAGGGTTAGGGTTAGGGCTAGGGTTAGGGCTAGGGCTAGGGTTAGGGCTAGGGTTAGGGCTAGGGTTAGGGTTAGGGTTAGGGCTAGGGTTAGGGCTAGGGTTAGGGTTAGTGCTAGGGTTAGGGGTGGGCTACAGTTAGGGTTGGGGCTAAAGTTAGGGTTAGGGTTTAGATTACATTTACAGTTGGGAATAGGGTTGGGATTAGGGTTAGGGGTGTGTCAGGGTTAGAGGTGTGGTTAGGGTTACCGTTGGAATTAGGGTTAGGGGTGTGTTTAGATTAGGGTTTCAGTTATAATTGGGGGGTTTCCACTGTTTCGGCACATCAGGGGCTCTCCAAACACGACATGGCGTCCGATCTCAATTCCAGCCAATTCTGCGTTGAAAAAGTAAAACAGTGCTCCTTCCCTTCCGAGCTCTCCTGTGTGCCCAAACAGGGGTTTACCCTCACATATGGGGTATCAGCGTACTCAGGACAAATTGGACAACAACTTTTGTGGACCAATTTCTCCTGTTACCCTTGGGAAAATACAAAACTGGGGGCTAAAAAATAATTTTTGTGGGAAAACAAAAAGATTTTTTATTTTCACGGCTCTGCGTTATAAACTGTAGTGAAACACTTGGGGGTTCAAAGTTCTCACAACACATCTAGATAAGTTCATTGAGGGGTCTAGTTTCCAATATGGGGTCACTTGTGGGGGGTTTCTACTGTTTAGGTACATTAGGGGCTCTGCAAACGCAATGTGACGCCTGCAGACCAATCCATCTAAGTCTGCATTCCAAATGATGCTCCTTCCCTTCTGAGCCCTCCCATGCGCCCAAACGGTGGTTCCCCCCCACATATCGGGTATCAGCGTACTCACGACAAATTGGACAACAACATTTAGGGTCCAATTTCTCCTGCTAACCTTGGAAAAATACAAAACTGGGGGCTAAAATATAATTTTTGTGGAAAAAAAAATATTTTTTATTTGCACGGCTCTGCGTTATAAACTGTAGTGAAATACTTGGGGGTTCAAAGCTCTCACAACACATCAAGATGAGTTCCTTAGGGGGTCTACTTCCCAAAATGGTGTCACTTGTGGGGGGTTTCTACTGTTTAGGTACATTAGGGGCTCTGCAAACGCAATGTGACGCCTGCAGACCATTGCATCTAAGTCTGCATTCCAAATGGCGCTCCTTCCCTTCCGAGCCCTCCCATGCGCCCAAACGGTGGTTCCCCCCCACACATATGGGGTATCAGCGTACTCAGGACAAATTGGACAACAACTTTTGGGGTCCAATTTCTCCTGTTACCCTAGGGAAAATACAAAACTGGGGGCTAAAATATAATTTTTGTGGGAAAAAAATTTTGTTTTATTTTTATGGCTCTGCATTATAAACTTCTGTGAAGCCCTTAGTGGGTCAAAATGCTCACCACACATCCAGATAAGTTCCTTAGGGGGTCTACTTTCCAAAATGGTGTCACTTGTGGGGGGTTTCAATGTTTAGGCACATCAGTGGCTCTCCAAACGCAACATGGCGTCCCATCTCAATTCCTGTCAATTTTGCATTGAAAAGTCAAACGGCGCTCCTTCCCTTCCGAGCTCTCCCATGCGCCCAAACAGTGGTTTACTGCCACATATGGGGTATCAGCGTACTCAGGACAAATTGGACAACAACTTTTGAGGTCCAATTTCTTCTCTTACCCTTGGAAAAATAAAAAATTGGGGGCAAAAATATAATTTTTGTGAAAAAATATGATTTTTTATTTTTACGGTTCTGCATTATAAACTTCTGTGAAGCACTTGGTGGGTCAACGTGCTCACCACACATCCAGATAAGTTCCTTAGGGGGTCTACTTTCCAAAATGGTGTCACTTGTGGGGGGTTTCAATGTTTAGGCACATCAGTGGCTCTCCAAACGCAACATGGCGTCCCATCTCAATTCCTGTCAATTTTGCATTGAAAAGTTTAACGGCGCTCCTTCCCTTCCGAGCTCTACCATGCGCCCAAACAGTGGTTTACTGCCACATATGGGGTATCAGCGTACTCAGGACAAATTGTTCACCAACGTTTGGGGTCCATTTTCTCCTGTTACCCTTGGTAAAATAAAACAAATTGGAGCTGAAGTAAATTTTTTGTGTAAAAAAGTTAAATGTTCATTTTTATTTAAACATTCCAAAAATTCCTATTAAACACCTGAAGGGTTAATAAACTTCTTGAATGTGGTTTTGAGCACCTTGAGGGGTGCAATTTTTAGAATGGTGTCACACTTGGGCATTTTCTATCATATAGACCCCTCAAAATGACTTCAAATGAGACGTGGTCCCTAAAAAAAAATGGTGTTGTAAAAATGAGAAATTGCTGGTCAACTTTTAACCCTTATAACTCCCTAACAAAAAAAAATTGGTTCCAAAATTGTGCTGATGTAAAGGAGACATGTGGGAAATGTTACTTATTAAGTATTTTGTGTGACATATCTCTGTGATTTAATTGCATAAAAATTCAAAGTTTGAAAATTGCGAAATTTTCTAAATTTTCGCCAAATTTCCGTTTTTTTCACAAATAAACGCAGGTACTATCAAAGAAATTTTACCACTATCATGAAGTACAATATGTCACGAGAAAACAATGTCAGAATCACCAGGATCCGTTGAAGCGTTTCGGAGTAATAACCTCATAAAGGGACAGTGGTCAGAATTGTAAAAATTGGCCTGGTCATTGACGTGCAAACCACCCTTGGGGGTAAAGGGGTTAATCTCCCACTGATTTGTTTTTGTTTTGTTTTTTAAGGGAGACTTTAGAAAAAAAAAATAATAAAAAAAAATGATTTTTTCAGGAAGAATTTAGAAACCAAATAAAATAAAATGATTTTTTCAGGGAGAATTTAGAAAACAAATAAAACAAAAAATAGGCTTTCTATGGCCCACTGAGTGAGAGATGACGCACACAGGAGTCAGGAGTGGCACACAAGCCCAGAGGCCAATATTTATCTCCCACTGATTGATTTTGTGATTTTTTCAGGTAGATTTTGGAACCCAAATCAAGCAAAAAAAATAATAGGCTTTCTATGGCCCACAATTGGAGAGAGAGAGAGAGAGAGAGATGGCACACCCAGGAGTCAAGACTGGCACACAAGCAGAAAGGGCAATATTAATCTCCCACTGATTTGATTTTTTTTTTTTTTTTCAGGGAGACTTTAGAAAAAAAAAATAATAAAAAAAGATGATATTTTCAGGAAGAATTTAGAAACCAAATAAAATAAAATGATTTCTTCAGGGAGAATTTAGAAAACAAATAAAACAAAACATAGGCTTTCTATGGCCCACTGAGTGAGAGATGACGCACACAGGAGTCAGGAGTGGCACACAAGCCCAGAGGCCAATATTGTTCTCCCAATGATTGATGTAGTGATTTTTTCAGGTAGATTTTGGAACCCAAATCAAGCTAAAAAAATAATAGGCTTTCTATGGCCCACAATTGGAGAGAGAGAGAGAGATGGCACACCCAGGAGTCAAGACTGGCACACAAGCAGAAAGGGCAATATTAATCTCCCACTGATTTGATTTTTTTTTTTTTTTCAGGGAGACTTTAGAAAAAAAAATAATAAAAAAAAAAGATTTTTTCAGGAAGAATTTAGAAACCAAATAAAATAAAATGATTTTTTCAGGGAGAATTTAGAAAACAAATAAAACAAAAAATAGGCTTTCTATGGCCCACTGACTGAGTGTTAGGACTGGCGGAACACACCAAGAAAGATGCGTTCACAGTCCGGGGTCCACCGTGCAGGAGAAACCCTGCTGCTAGTAAATAGCAGACTATATGGCGGTACACTAAAGTATATACACGTGGGTTCAACCTCACCCAGCGTGAAGGGAGCAATCCTGCTGCGTCACAGGATCGCGGCACCGCACCTAAAGCGCGAGCGAGCAGTCAGCGTACTTAACCCCAACTGGGATTGAAGTCCGATTAGACCCTCGCTGGCACTACACCACAACTGAGTGTGTAAGGAAACTAAGAATAAATATATAAATGCACAGGAGTGCGAGCAATGCCGCACTGACGGACGCCACCAACCACACTGGCTTGGGTATGGAAAGCGCAAGGCAAGCGCACGGCGCCGTACAGGCGGACACAGCAAGAGGACGCTGCAATGTGTGTTTCGTGCTGTTGGACAAGTCGGGCGCTAGATAGCAAACATACACCTTCCGCAAACAGACATTCAATAGGGAGGGTATTTAAAGAGCGACTTTCACTCACAACACACACACATATTTACAATACTAGCGCATGGCCGTGCGGTCATGCGCAGTTTATATAGTTGCAGCACAGGAAGTGGCCACAGGACTTTTGCCCTTCCAAGACCTGTCAAGAGGACCAATGGAATGTGCCGCAGAGACTGAGCACATGACCCTCGATCTCCAACGGGAGATCTTACCCTGGGCATGCTCAGTATGCGCAGACAAGGACTTAGTCCCAGAGAAGTCCGCTCGCTGCTGACCAGTACTGGCTTTAATGGCAGAGACTGGAGAAACAGCAGTAACTCTCAGAACAGAGTGAGAATGAGCAAGACGCTGGGACCGACGTCTTTGCTGAGCAGACTCCACTGCGGCTGGACAAGAATGGGAGACCGCAGCGGAGGTGGCTCGAGATTCCCCCTGTGCAGAAGCGGGAACTCGACCCCTAACATTACCCCCCCCTTCTAGGGCCCCCCCCTCCTTGGGCCTCGCTACGTTCGAAGGCAGCAATGAGCTGCGGAGCCCGGATGTGCTCAGCAGGCTCCAAGGATCTATCCTCAGGACCGTAACCCCTCCATTCCACCAAATAAATTTTTTTGCCACGAACCACCTTGAACCCCAAGATAGCGTTCACCTCGTAATCGTCCTTAGACGAACCCGACGTCCCAGTAGAAGACTCAGAAAACCGGGACATGTAGACGGGCTTAAGGAGGGACACATGAAAGGTGTCGGTGATACCAAGGCGTGGAGGAAGGGCCAGACGGTAAACCACAGGATTAACCTGTTCGAGGACCTTAAAAGGACCTAAGTAGCGAGGTGCAAACTTGGTAGACTCAACTCGCAGCCTGATGTTACGGGCGGAGAGCCACACCAAATCGCCAGGAGCAAAGGTTGGAGCGGGGCGCCGATGTGCGTCGGCGGAGGACCTCATTCTCTCCTTGGAAGCCCGAATGGCATCCTGAGTGCGATCCCAAATGTCCCGTGCCTCCACAGCCCAGTCTGCCACCCTGGAATCGGCGGAAGACACGGGCATGGGCACAGGTACCCGCGGATGCTGACCATAGTTAAGGAGGAATGGGGTCTGTCCAGTGGAGTCAGCTACAGCATTGTTAAGAGCAAACTCCGCCCACGGTAGCAAAGATGCCCAGTCATCTTGCTTAGCAGAGACAAAATGTCGCAGATATGTGACCAAGGTCTGGTTGGCTCTCTCCACCAACCCATTCGTCTCGGGATGATATGCCGAAGAGAGATTTAACTCAATAGTGAGAAGATGACAAAGCTCTCTCCAGAACCGAGACGCAAACTGGGGACCCCGATCACTGACAATTTTGTCTGGCATACCATGAAGACGGAAGATGTGTTTAATAAACAATGCTGCCAAGGCCCGTGCAGAAGGTAGCCGAGGAAGCGGCACCAAATGCACCATTTTAGAAAAATGGTCGGTGATTACCCAAATAATGGTACAGCCACGAGACTTGGGCAGACCCACCACAAAGTCCATCCCGACCATCTCCCAGGGCCTGTCTGCCACCGGCAGAGGGTATAACAACCCAGCTGGCCGTTGACGGAGAGACTTATTCTTGGCACAAGAGACACATGCCCGAACGTAGTCTCTGACGTCACGAACCATATGTGGCCACCAGTACATTCTCGCCAGCAACTCTGATGTCCTCTTTGTCCCAAAGTGTCCACCCACTC
This sequence comes from Ranitomeya imitator, assembly GCF_032444005.1. Classification (NCBI taxonomy): domain Eukaryota; kingdom Metazoa; phylum Chordata; class Amphibia; order Anura; family Dendrobatidae; genus Ranitomeya; species Ranitomeya imitator. The sequence continues at coordinate 160,038,951 of NC_091288.1, read as the reverse complement.
TGGACGAATGAGCCCAGGAGAGAACCTCCGGTCGCAAATTGATGGGAACAAAAGTCTTGCCCGGAGGCACAGCCTCAAGCGAAACCGGAGCTACGGTTCTCAGACTCTCCGAAGGGACAATGAGCCGAGGCTTGTCCTCCTCCTCCTCAGTTGACACAAGGGAGCGAGAGAGAGCGTCAGCACGAATGTTCTTCTCTCCGGCGAGATAATGTAGAGTAAAGTGGAACCGGGAGAAAAACAAGGACCATCTGGCCTGACGAGAATTCAGCCGCTGGGCTGTCTGCAAATAGACCAAATTTTTGTGGTCCGTGAAGACTTGGAATGGGAACCGAGCACCCTCCAAGAGATGTCTCCACTCCGAAAAGGCCAACTTCATTGCCAGCAACTCCCTATCCCCGATGGAGTAATTTCTCTCCGCTGGTGTGAAGGTCTTTGAGAAGAAGAAGCATGGGTGCTTCCGACCTTGAGCATCCTTTTCATAGAGGACTGCTCCAGTACCAACGGATGAGGCATCCACCTCCATAAGGAATGGCTTATCTACATCGGGATGATGTAAGATGGGAGCGCTAGCAAAATGGGACTTTATAGAAGCGAAGGCCTTGGAGACCCCTTCGGACCACAATTTGGGATTCGCTCCCTTCTTGGTGAGGGATACCAAGGGAGCTACCAAAGTTGAGAAGTGGGGGATGAACTGGCGATAGTAATTTATGAACCCCATAAAGCGCTGCACCGCTTTAAGAGAATGGGGTTCCTGCCAGTCCATCACTGCCTGTAGTTTGGCAGGATCCATAGCCAATCCCTGGGCCGAGATGATATAGCCCAGGAAAGGTAAGGACTCCTGCTCAAACACAC